>NC_140587.1:245382453-246683914 GCF_964204655.1 Triturus cristatus
GGAGATTCTGGGAAGAACGCGATGGCGCCCCGTTAGTCCTTCGGGCGGTTGGGGGGCCTGACCAACCGGGGGTGTGCCATAACACGCTCCGCCCCCGTAAAAAGGGGCGGGAGTATTAGACAGATCACGTGATCCAAAGGAGGATCTGAAAAGAATGTGCCGCACTGCCGGGCATCGACCCACCGTGCGTGCTGGCTCGCAAGGCGGGCGGAGCAGCGAGGGGCTGCTTGCCCTGGATCGCCCGTAAGATAACCCACCCTATCGTCATACTTATGTTGTAGGAAATAAACCTGCAGCAGTTCTTCACCCATAACGAATGTGTCAGTGTAATCTTTGGGTGACGTCTGTGCATACGTGTTGAGTGGAGCGGATGACGGTGTGGTCACTATGCCGCTGCCCGCGTCCTACGCAGGGGGACATCAGCAGGGCAGCTCTCTAGTGGCCACCCGTCGGAGCCTCCCCCCCACCCCCCCCGGTCCATCTCGAGAGAGAGGCCGCGCCTTGGAGAGGGGAGGCCCCAATAGGCATTGCTGGGGGAGGCAGGCCACTGGGCTGGCCGGGGCCAGGCCCTATTTAAGCCTCCCGCCCCCGTAGATCGCCCTCTGCTTCCTGTGTACGCTCCTGGCCGCGCGAGATCCCACCCTTTCCGCTTACCCTGACGGCGTAGGCAGCGCGCAACTGGAATGTTATAATGTTTTTCTTGTGTTGCAGGCGGAGTTACAGGGCGATCTGGAGGCAGAAGGGTACAGTAAGGGTACCTCTGCGACAGTCGGTACAGTAAGGGTACCCCTGTCAGGCACAGTAAGGGTGCCCGAGCCAAGGTCCGGGAGCCGAAGGAGGTTCTGGGAAGACCGCGACGGCGCCCCGTTAGTCCTTCGGGCGGTTGGGGGGCCTGACCAACCGGGGGTGTGCCATAACACGCTCCGCCCCCGTAAAAAGGGGCGGGAGTATTAGACAGATCACGTGATCCAAAGGAGGATCTGAAAAGAATGTGCCGCACTGCCGGGCATCGACCCACCGTGCGTGCTGGCTCGCAAGGCGGGCGGAGCAGCGAGGGGCTGCTTGCCCTGGATCGCCCATAAGATAACCCACTCTATCGTCATACTTATGCTGTATGAAATAAACCTGCAGCAGTTCTTCACCCATAACGAATGTGTCAGTGTAATCTTTGGGTGACGTCTGTGCATACGTGTTGAGTGGAGCGGATGACGGTGTGGTCACTATGTCTCGCTGTTCCACCCTGCTGCTCTGGCTTCCTACCCCATTTTGTTTAGTAGGGGATTGCTGGTGGCATGACCCAGGCACCCTGTTCTGTGTGTGACTTGGGTAGGACATCATCTGTATGTTCTTCACTCTATGCCCTTTGCTTTCTTTGGCCTCTAGGCTGATGTTTACTAGTAGGGCTACTTTCATTTGGATTGTAATTTCCGTCCCTCGTTTCTAACAGTAAATGCCTTGTGCAGAAGAGAGGCAGGGTAAAATCACATATATCGGTTTGGCGCCCTTCATGTTTGCACTGACTCAAGGCACATTTGCATATGTACTGGGCAATTGTGCCCTAAAAAGGAACAATAATGGCATGTGAATTGGCTTTATAGTGCAAAAATGACATTTTGTAGTTGTTGGTTAATATACATTTTTTTGCGATAATTGTTCAAATGTACCAGAGGAAATGTTTTTTTCTTTATTTGTTGTGTTTTTTTAAATTGTGAAGCACAAAACAATGCCATCGAATATCAATGTCAAGGTGCTTCACCGCTGACTCGTTAATTTACATTATGAGAAGGATGATTAGGAAAATGTATCCATTTGGATATCACACTGTCTTGCCAGATTCACATCCATTCAATGTTATGTTTGTAAATTGTTAAAGTTATTGATCAAGCTCCCACATTTACTCCTGACACCACAACAGAGCACTCTACACTCTGATCCTGAACACACTACTGCAGCCAGGGATCAGGGATAGCATCTATAAAACATACCTCATTTGAAATATATTAGACCTGTCAGCCTTAGCGTGGCCTTCCCAAAATCTTTTGCCTTACTTCTCCATTTTTGCTGATCTCGTTTTTGTTGGCCTTCGGACTCTGTGCAATTTGCCACTGCTAACCAGTGCTAAAGTGAGTGTGATCACCCCCTAAATCATGGTAATATTGACTTAATCCCAGTTGACACTTGTAATTTCCTTATATGGCTCTAGTAAAGTGGTACTGCATGTACCCATGGCCTGTAAATTAAATGCCGCTAGTAGGCCTGCAGCACTTATTGTGCAACCCACTTGAGTAAACCTTTTAGGCCAGCAATTGCAGCATGCGTGTGCAGTTTTAACCTGCCATTTTGACTTGGCAAAAAAACCTTTTGCCAGGCCCAAAACTTCCTTTTTAATACATCCATTCCAAGTCATCCCTAAGGTAGGCCCTGAACAGACTGGAGGGCAGGGTGCAGTGTATTTAAATAAATGGACATGTACTTTTATTTTTTATATTCCTGGTAGCGAAAAACTTTTACATTTATATTTAATAGGCAACAACTTTCAATTGGGTGCAAGTAGAATGTCGAGTTTGGTGTATAAAGCATTGTAATTTAAACCCCTGGTGAATGGTAAAGTCAGATTTTGAGTCACTATCCTCAAAACAGCACTTTTAGAAAGTTGGCATTTTCTTGCCGTAACCATTTGGTGCTTGCAGCCTGTATCCTGGGTCACATAATTAGGTGCAGCTGGCAGTTGGTCTTTGTTTATTGCTCCCAGACAGTGAGACAAAGGGTGATGAGCCATTTCTGACTTGATAGTGTAGAGGAGCTGTCCCCTAACACACTTACAGATGACAAAGCCTCTGTCTGAGTACACTCATAAAGGATTTGACACCAACCTTTTGTGTCCCCAGACAATCTAGAACTAGGGCAGGGAGTCAGAAAATCCCAAACACCACTGGGGGTGAAAGGATCCAGAACCTTCTCCTACTTCAAAGCTGGCACCAGGTATAACTAGTGGGCTCTTAGCATACCTCTTCAGTATGCCTCTGGACCTGTAGAAGACTCAGAAGGATTGCTAAGCTGCATTGCAAGAAGGACTGCTATTATGCTTCTCTGCTGTCCTTCTGCCCTGCTGCTTGAGTGAAAAGGACTAGACCTGTATCTTGAACCCAGGACCACCAGAGTGACTCCAAGGGCTTCTCAGCTGGCTTCCTGATCGGAGCCTCAAGGACAGAAAAAGCTCCAACCACCTTGATCCCATCAGCTGGACTGCTTTGAGTCTTGCCACTTAATTCCTGGCCCCCTTCCAGGGGGCCTGAAGATGCTCTGCCAGCCCAGCTGTGGTCCTGTGGGCAGAACCGATGCATCTCCTTGCTGCTCGCTTGGAACCGCTGCCGCCTGATTCATCACTGATGTAGGGCCTCGCATCACAGCCCACAACCACCTCAGAACAGCTGCTGTGTTATGTATCCTCGATGAAGCACTTCACAATGCAAGCCCTCCATTGCCATCATCCTTGACGACGATACAGAGCCTCGCAATGTAACCCTGCAGCACCCTAGGAACTGCCGCTGCGCGCTGCATCCTCGATGTGGGATCTTGCAGCACTCTACAACCACGATTTATGGTGCTTTGCTCAGCTTGCCTAACTTGGTCCCTGTATTTGACCCATGCTCTATCGCAGTTGGCCTGAACTTTTGACTTTGGTCTGATCGAGTGTAACGAGGTAACCACAGTTGCCAAGTTGTGCTTCTGGACACTATTTTCACTTAAGTCTTTGAAATTGCATATCACCAGTTTTACTATGTGAATTTTGTTGTTTTGGTCTCAAATATTCTTTTTAATTTTACTCTTTTTTCCCAAATTTGTGTTGGGAGTTTTCTTGTGCTGTGTTTTCCCTTTATTGCTGTTTGAAGTGCTAAATAAATACTCTACACATGGCCTCTAAGTTAAGCCTGACTGCTTTGTGCCCAGCTACCAGAGGATTCAGTACAGGTTAATTTTGGTTTTGCCTGTGTTGCACCCTGACAGAGATTGCAGTTGCTGCTGGAGTGGGGTTTCACTCCCCACAACCAGTGGCCCAATTTCCAACAAAATACTTGTAAGCAATTTAATTATTCCATTATTGATTTCTAGCAGACATTAGTCCCCTTAGCCAGTCAGCATAGTCTAAAATACCAGGATTATATTGTACATTAGTACCTTGGGATTGCCCTGTAGTGGTATTTTTGTGAAATTTGAGAAATAAGATATGGCCAAGATCTTACATTGAGTGCCTGGTTACTGTTTCTGGCTCGAATACTTTAACAACAATGAGCGTAAATCTTTGCAAATCAGTTTGTAACCACCGCACTGTTATCATTGCATGGGTTATGTTCTCATTCCACTACTGGTTCTAAACCATTTCTTGTTTGTATTCTTAATTGCATTTGGCAGGGCTCCCAAGTATTCAGTGTGTGTATATGTAGTATTTACACAAGCATAGCTTTCCTAATTAATGACCATTACCATCAATTGAACATGAAACTGAAACTCTTTGTTTATTTAGACCATGGTCTTTAAACACTGCGGGAACCACAATAATAAAATACAATCAATGCATTAAAACTTCCTTACAGTAATATTCATGATAAAAGTACAGAATCCACGTTCTTTCCCCAATAGCAGCAACCTTTTAGCCCGATGAAATTAAATGTTGGATATGTTAATATAGTTAAATAGATAGCAGTAAAATTCATTAACAATACATTTTCAGTTATGTACATTTAAAAAATACGGTATCCACTTCCTTTCCACCATAGCAGCTACATTACAACTCAATTCAATAATGTATATCTTTGTCTGAAGTATTTTGCCTAAGCTAGGTAAGGGAATCTTAAGAAGAGGGATAGAATTACTAAACCCCCTTCAATCTGTCCCTCAGAAAGGTTTTTATGCCTTTCATATATTTCCCCAATGCAATGGCTATATCAAGATTTGTCATTTCTATTAGTATGTCTATAGCTTGAGCTCTTGACCTAATTCTGTATTTTAAGAAGATCGGATATAAAAACAATTTCCTCAATGCTAAAACCACAAGGCAATCTACCAATATGTGCAGGATATCATTTTTAGTTCCAAGACCACATTTACAGATTCCATCAGCATATAACATTTCAGCCTTTGTTTTTCCCTCCATTAGCCACAGGTTAATTCCAATTCGTACTCTTAGTAGTTCGCACCTAAGCTCATAGTTCGGCAAGGTGTCCAGGTACGGGTACCATGATTCCTTTACCCATGACTTTCTTAACTCTTTCACTGATTTTTTCGTGCTCAGGTATTCCAAGTCATTCTTCCTTGACTGTTCCTGACCTTGGAGTCTAAGTGAGCACTTAGTAAATTCTATCTCCAATGTGTGCTGAGTTAGTCTCACATTTAATCTCTCCGCTATGGTTAGGATCTTCTTTTTTACCTCCCTTGCCCACTTTAGGTTGCTACTTCGGATCTCCTCCCTACACCATTGTGAGACCTTCTTCACACCCCCAGTGTCCTGGCGTTTCCAAATTCTTAACAGTGACATTTGGATCTGAATGCTCCATGCTGTTGTTCTTGTCTCCATTCTTACAGCCTGGATCATAGCAGAGCTTGGTAGAGACAGTAAGGTTTTTAGGATCTTCCCTTCTTCCTGGTCCCATCTGCATTTGCAACTTAGGTAAAAGACTTCTGCCCCGTACAAAACCTGCAGGGGAATCATGGCTTCATATGGTTTTAGCATTGGTCTATGGGACATTTCTCCAAATTCCTTATTACATTTTTTCAACCCGCAGATTGAAGAGAAGGCTTTTGCTTTTTGGGCTTCAATGTGGGTACACCGTTTTAGGGCACTGTCAAACCAGAGACCCAAATATTTGTATTCTTTTACAATCTCCAGTTTCGTTTGTCCTAAAAACCAGCTAAAAATGTTTTCTCATTTCCCAAAACAAAAAAATCTTCGTTTTATCCATGTTTACAACTAACATTTTCGCCTCACAATAGTCTCTAAAAACATTTAATGTCCTTTGGAGCCCGAGCTCCGTTTGATCGAGTATCACGAGGTCATCTGCATATAAAAGACATGCCACTTTGTTTCCGCTCCTTCTAGGGCTAGCACTTCTTTCCACTTCTAATACTGCAGGTAAGTCGGCCAAGAATAAAGCAAATGGCAGGGGAGCCAAAACGCAGCCTTGTCTCAGCCCGTTCCCTACCACTATTTTTTGTGTCATTGCCCTTTGTGTATCCTTAATTACCTGGGCCCAGTTTCCTGTGTGTAGTTCTTTTAAGATGACTAATAAGCCCTCCGGTATTCCATACCTAATCAAGCATTCCCAAAGACACTTGCAATCCACTGAGTCAAATGCTGCCCGGAAGTAAACAAAACAGCAATACAATTTCCCATTCTGCTCTATTGACTTCCAGGCAAGTGCCCAGAAGGCAAAGCAGTGGTCTATGGTAGAGTGGCCTTCTTTGAATCCCCCCTGTTCTACCGGTATAATCGAGTCCTGTTCCACCCAAGCTTTCAACTTTCCTAGTATTATTTTCGCAAAGATCTTTTCACCAATATCTAACAGATTTTTTAATCTGTAATTCTTTGGGGCATGCATAACTCTTTTCTTATGCACCGGTCTGATTATTGCTCCTTTCCAATTGTTGGGGATCTTCCCAGTTTTGAGGATAACTTTAAACATTAGTGAGAAGAATTCTGCCCACCAATTCAGCTGTGATTTTATTATCAGGGCTGGGAGATTGTCTGGTCCTGCTGCTCTGGTTAAGTTCAGAGTTTTTATTGTATGTTTTACGTTTAAGGGTAAGAAATCTGCTTTAAGCTCTTCTACTAGCCCGCCCCACTCCTGAGGCTCCCCAACTTCCGATTCTCTTCCCGGGCTATACAGTTCCAGCAGATATTCCATTAGCATCAATTACTAGGGATATCCCTAAAATGTTTGTGATTGCCACCACATATGCCATAACTGGAGCCCACATGCTCACACATATTCATACATGCTATCTTACATACATATACAGACTACCTCTCAACCGTGCACTGCCTCCTTGGTAAGCCATGACCAAGATACAGGGTGCACAGAGAAAAGAGCATACGGTTGATGCTCTGGTAGGTAGCGTAGGTGTTGAGCATCTTAACACGGCTGCCAGATGTAAGTGTTGATGACCCGATAGAGAGCATGTGTGCAGCCATGTTGAAATGGATGAGGAAAGTATTTGTAAGAGAGAATTGTATGTCAAACCCTGTCTGCACTGCTAGGGAAGCCACCAAAAGAGAAAAAGGAAAGAGGGCGCTGTGGCAGCAGCACGAGAAACAAGGGTGCATGAGAAGATTAAGACGTTCAGGGGGAGGGATCAAGGTGAAGAGAGAGGAGCTGGTGGAACAACAATCTGACACACAGGAGAGAGGGAGGGCTAAAAGGGAGCAAACACACCTGTGGAAGAGAAAGAACCATGTGCACCAATCACATGCTAACAGTCATTTGTAGTACCAACATGCAGAAGGTAAAATTATTTCCCATCATCAGCAGTAGAAGGATGGATACAACTCAGCCAGTCAAAAACATGGCGGAACCAAAATACTCCAGAGGGAGGACAAACACAAGTATACAATACAATACAATAGAAATTAATAATGCATACAGCTATTCCGAAGGAAGTGTCCTTCCGCTAGCAGCAGAGAAACCAAAAAGACCAATACCCACAAGAATCATCAGAGAGCCTAAAGCACAGCAACAAAGAGGAAAGTCTTCAGCTGTTTACGAACGATTGATTCAGAGGGGACCAAGCATAGCACAGTTGGATGGGAGTTCCAATGTTTAGCAGTCGAAAATGCTAAAGATCTTCCTCCCCTTCTCACCCTGTGCACCCTTGTAACTTGTGACAACATCAGAGCTTTGGAATGCAAGGCTCTTCCCAGACAGTACACTTTCAGCCTTCTCAGGCATAGGGTCTTTCAATTGAATGGCTCGATATGCACAAATGAGTGATTTAAATTTGTTGCTGCAACTGATGGGCAGCCAGTGCAGTTTGTCGTAGGGAGGCAGAAACTGATAGGCTCACTGGCACCTTCATTTTGCGGTGTGATGCAGCATCTTTGAAGATCTGCAGATGAAGCAGCAGGTAAGATGGCAAGCCTGGATACAGTCAGTTCGCATAATCCAGATTGGATGTCATAAAAGCATGTACAGTAGTCTTCCAATTGATTTCCGGCACTAGATGAAACATTTTCATGAGGGTTTTCAGAGTGAAGAAGCAACTGCCAGACACAGTCTTAACTTGTGGTTCGAAGGACAGATTACAATCCAATTTAAAACAAAGTTTCTAGCACATGAAGAGGGTAGAGTGGGGTGTCCAAGCTCCAGAGGCTACAAGTTATAAGAATCTGGGTGGATGCTAGTTTCAGTTTTTCCAGAATTCAGTTTAAGGCAATTATCCTTCATCCAACCCTACACCACCTTCAAACAATGCTGGAAGGCATGCAGAGCCTCCACCACATTATTCTGGAAGGGCAGCGTCATCTGAGTATCATCAGCATACAAAATTATGCGTATACCATAAGCTTCCACCACGCTAGCAAGAGGAGTCAGATGGACATTATAAAGAGTTTGAACTCAAGGCCAAGTCAGGTGGCTTGAAGGTTGAAGACAAAGCCACCTGTGACATGCCTTTCATTATAGGGAGGACTGCCTTCGAATCAGGAGCAAGAAATTGAAATGGATAAGAAAGCCAGTCAATAATATGCAAATGGCATACCCAAAACACACTAGAGGGATTTGTTAAGGTATTGTCTACAATGGTGCCTGCAACAGAAATCTAAAGCTCTCAATAGCAATGCCACAAAATGTTCTACATAACTCAGTCTGTTTCTTCTCTGAGATATGAGTTTTTTCTGCAATATGCGTGGCCCCAGAGATAAGGGTGGGGCCTTGACAGAGGACATTGGAGATCAATGACTTGGTTTTCCTGAAGCTCCTTGCTCATTGTGCAGAGCAAGGGGCGACCTGGAGTGACCAGGTCAGCATTGACTGGAGTTGCCTTGGGCCACCCTGGCACCTATATTTTGAGACTGAAATGGAGGGTGCACTCACCCTTCCCTGTGGGGCCTTTCTCTACTCAGTGCTGTGTCACTCCACTCAGTGTAGGGGCTTTTTCCCACTCAGCGTTGAGCCTATGATGCCAGTATCTCAGATAGTAACACAATGAGGGTGTAAAGGATAGAGCAGAGTAGAGGATTTTTGTGGTGGGGTAGTGTGTGCCTGGCAGCTACCTTACTAAATTAGGGGTTCATATCACATACAATGCTCTCTCTACAAATTCCTAGAGCGTAGAAATTGAGGGGGGGCTCAAATTAGCACTACACGAGTTTTAAGGGCACCTATTTCAAATCAATATGCGAAAAGCTTCCGCCCTAGGTTTTCTGTGCAACACGAGTCCCTTTTTTTACTGTTTTTTAATGAGCTCTGAGCTTTTGCGAGTTTGAGTAATATCTTTCCTGCCTTTCAAGTCCAAGGAGAGTTATTTAACCCCAGGATTTTTTTTTTTTTACGTCAGATCCTGCAACCACACTGAAGTTATCGAGAGGCATTCTCCTCTTGCTTTCCAAGTGTCCAGGGCCCTGTTCTACTTTCCCAGTCGCAAAAGACTAATTTCAATCATCGCAATTTATAGCTCACGCGCCTTCCCTCGCGCCCCCTCCTTGTTTCAGACGCCCTTTCTTTGTGCAGCCTGACTGGAGCCATTTATCATCTGAGGCGCGCGCATACACCGGCGGAGACGCATCGAGCGCTGCCTCAAAGAAGGCGAGACACGCGCTGAAAAGAAAGCCATTTATTAAAAATAAACCTTTACTTCAGGCTGTGACATACCTTAAAATAGTGTTAATTAACATAACGCCTGCATTAATGAGTGATGCTGAAGCATGCTAACAGAAATACATTACCTCAATTGTTTTGTTAAAATAGTTTTGCGCTGGATTGCTTGGCTCGCTTTTATAAGTGTTATTGTTTAAAAGGCGTCTTCCTGAAGGAGATTTTTGTCAATGATAAAAGGAGCAATTGCATTTTTTTGCGCACAAATCGAGCACCTCTCGTTACATGGCAAAAAAAGTATCTGGTTGGCTGTGTACCACCAGCAGCAGCCCTTGAGCAGATTTCTCCACTTTCCACTGGTGCAAAGCCGTTCTACTGGATAGAGCTAGCACCTTTTGTCCCAGACTATATTACAGTGTTTTTTTTTGCACCAGGACAACAATGAGAAAATAGATCATGGGAAGCACACTTATTTTTTCTTAGGAGTTTTATATAGCGCGAACTTGACCCAAATCGGGTATCAGAGCGCTTTACATTGCAGAGTTTAGTTACATGAAGCCACACATTCATTTTTGTTTTCTTAGGCACGGGGAGATTAAAATGATTTGCCCAGAATCACAGAACGTTCAGTGCAACTGCCGAGACTCGAACCCAGTTCCCCAGAATCGAGGTTGACCGCCCTGGCCATTAGACCAACTCCTGTCCACTTATACGTGCTCATACCTTACTCCACTTATATTTGCTTATACCTCATAGCGATCTTTACAAAGCCTAAACCATGAACCACTTTGAAAATATACAGTAATCTGCTCTGGTGCCGTTTTTCTATACAGGTAATAAACAATTAAATAAACTGATTTTGCCTCCAGCATAGTTAATCTTTCATCTGTGAGTGGTAGATAAAAAGTCTTAACACAGCAAAAACAATGTGAAATCGATTTGTGGTATAGTTGTACTTGTGCTAAACTTGATCAATTTCCTAATATATACAAACCACAAACAAAAGCTGCAAATGAATTCCGCAGGGGGTTTAAAAATCTTTTAGGTTTCTTTCATCACTACAATTTATCCGTAATGCAGATACTGGAATTACATTCCCTGCAAGATGTGACAAACTTTGGGGCATATTTACAAATGCTTATCGCCACAGGAACGTCCCTTAACGTGTCTTAACTCTGCCTTGTGAATAAGGCCACCTTTCATGCAGTACTTAGCGTGAAAGAGGCGGGCATTGGGTGATGTGGTGGGCATTCCGCCACAACACCGATTGCTTTTTGATGCTGCCCCCTATTTTCAAGGGTGGCGTAAATAGGAGGCAGTGCCAAAAATAAGACCAGGGAAAACCTGGTCTTACCCTGGTGAAATTATTAATTTCTCCTAGTTCTTGCATAAAGCAGCACACATAGAAGTTACAAATCACCATTACTGATTGTTTATATGCAGGAAGGTGTCCTGAACAATCATTCCCCCCAACGTAGGCTCCCCTGCACTATCGTGCAAGGGTGCCTGCGTTGGTGCTAGGCAGTTAAATTGAGCGCCAGCTCTAGGAGAAACAAAGGGGTGAGCCGAATTGTTGTGAATACGGTGCATCCATGCGTTTTCAGAATGGCAGAGCACAGCTTTAGTAATTTTAGCTTAATGCCATGCTCTGCCATTCTCTTGTAAATATGCCCCTTTGTTCTTCTGACAATTCTGGAATGAAATAAAACACCTCATTCTAAACAACACTACACTGTAAGCCTGATTCATAAAGGTTAATGCACATGTTCTGATTTATTTCCTGTTTGGCTAAAACAGGTCTTGCCTTTGTCAATGTTTTTACATCATGAATTAAAGGGTTTAGATTTAGGATCGGAGCCATAGGAGTCTCAATAGACTGTGGCTCTTTGCAATTAAAGGAAAACCTTCACTGGACAAAATTCATGGTCAAAACCATAAAAGTTTTGTTATAATAAAGACTGGAGCAGAGGTAAGTTAAGTTACGTCTTTATTACGGTCTCCACTCTGCCACCAACAAACCACCAGTCATAGGGCACAGTGCACTTTTCACTCCTCTCAGACAGGCTGCTCTTGTCAACATTTCAAGGCAGCCTCTAATCTAACAGAAGGAAAATAACAATTGGGAAAGGAAGAAATGGGGAAAGAAATGGAGGGGAAAAAGGGAAAAGACTCTTTCAAAGATTCCAAAAACTGTCCAATGAGTGCACCCTGAAAGAGAACGAATATGGAATATAACACGTTTATTTAAATTTAAGATTCATTATAGAAGGTAAAATAGTTACTTAGTCAAATTCAAATTGCCATCAATAATGCATCAACTTATACCAATTACAGGAGATAATAACATAAGGTCGACCTCCAAAGTAGGTAACTAGCCAGAATCAAAATATTGTTAAGTAAAAGGATTTGAATTAATCCGCTCAGTTCAAGAAAAGTTTAAGTGTAAATCATTAGGCAGTCTAGTGGAAAGTCTGCACAGTTCAAAAGGAGAGAAAGTCTGAATCAAATAGACAGACTAACGTGGAGTTCGTTAAGTTTGGAATACAAGAAACGTCTGGCACATCAAAGAAAAAGGACACATTTTGCAGTTTTCAGACAGAGAAAAGAATACTCTCAATATGGTGACATTTTACATCACCGGGCTGTAGCAACAAAGTAACCTTCGTTCAGACCAATAGTTAAACAAGGAAATATGACACATCAAAATAAGAAGAATTGAGGAACACCTAACTTCATGCATAATCGAAAATGAGGAAAATAACATTACATTCAAACAAGTGAAAGCCATACAAAGCACTGCTGCTTGATAAAAGTGCTCAAAGTGTATTTCCAAAACAAGTAGAGAACGATCCCTTAAAATTAATAGGCAGTGCAAATAGGGTCTGTAACAACAGTTGAAGTTTTGATCTCTTAAGCAGATGTCGGGTGTATCATCAGGATTTAAAGGATTTTTAGAAATCTGAAAGATAGATGGTAAAGCGCTTCAAGCACTAAGGGTAAAAATAAGAAATACTACAGATACGTGAGTGGGAAAAATCTGGCAATGGAGGAGCAGGTATCACAAAATGCTCCAAAGGAAGGTCTGAGAGCTGCGGGCAACGCCTTCAAATAGTACAGTGTCCCGGGGACCATGGTGTGCTCCAAATGGAGAGTCAAAGCCATCTGGGGGCAAAGGACGCTTGTGACACTTGAGTAGGGAGTGGCTCGGTTGGAAGGCTGCTCAGAAGGGAAGCAGGATGTTTAGCGGGGAACCACAGGATCAGCCATATATGAGGGAGCTAGGGCGATTAATGAACAGTCTCTGACTGAGGACTAGTTATGATAACATAAACACAGTTAAATCAAACATTATTTTCTATTTATTAAAAAACGCTCTAGCACATTTTCTGCCTTCCATTTCCCAGAAGCCATGTGCTATTCCCATTAGGTACACATTAGGATATTGCATGTATTGTATGTTAGTACAATACTTATCTTTCTGCTCTCTGTGTAACAAAATCACATATTATTGATATCGCATTCAGAGAGGATGAAAGAAAGGAAGAACTTATCAAGATCTTCTGGTCTCTATTTACTTTGCCTCTGTAAATAAACTACCCATTTTTATCACAATGGTCGATGCCGAAAAAGCGTTCGATCTAGTGAATTGGGAAGCTCTTTTTATCGGTTTATCTAAGTTTGGGTTTCCTACCAAACTATTAAAATGTTAAAGAATATATATCAAGGAGCTCATGCCAAACTAATTATAAATGGTGAATCAATTGGGGAAATAGAAATAAAACGAGGGACTAGGCAGGGCTGCCCCCTTTCACCCATCTTGTTTACATTTTTTATAGAGCCATTGGCTTGTAGAATAAGGGATAATCTCTTAATTAGAACTCCCATTGACGGGATGCCAAAAATGAAATTATTTGCAGACGATATAATCTTGTACCTATATCCGGATGAAATGAACTGGAGCGAGGTATTAACGGAGTTTAGAAGATTTGAACAAATTGGGGGATATAAAATAAATGAAAATAAAACAGAAATGTTAATATTAAATAATGACTATAATTTCTTACCCCAGAATTTAAAACCCCAGGCGATGAAAACAGACCCAATAAGGTATCTGGGTATTTATGTCTCTAGCCAAGCTGATCTACTTTTTAGCTTGAATTACTTGACAATGAAATGTAAGATTAAAAGTTTATTGGACAAGTGGTCTATACTACCATTGACTTTGATAGGCCGGGTCGGGCTTTTAAAGATGTCTATTCTACCCTTATTGAATTTTTTATTTATTAATATTCCTCTTAAGATAAATGTAAACATTTTTAAAGAAATTGATTCAATGTTTAGAGAATTTATTTGGAATAACAAGACCTCCAGAGTTAAACTTTCCACACTACAATTAGAAATAGACCAGGGGGGATTGGCTCTACCTAATATCCAAATCTATTATGAGGCTGCCCTTCTGGACATAACTGCCCGTCTACTTGATTGTAAAGATTCGACAGAAATGTTTTACTATGAAAAAATGCTTAGTGAATCTGGAACACAATTATCTGCCTTTCTTAAAACAACCAAATTACCTAACAAATCCCGCTATAAGACAATACGAGACTTTTCCAAGCGCCTTCTATGCTTTTTTAAACAAACGAACTCTTCTGGCTACATTTTTTTAAATCTCGAAGAAATTAGAACTCTGGGGCTGCAGATGCATTCTCGCCTGTTAACAAAATGGAAGGACAATGGTTTTTTTGAGTTAGGTAGCTTTTTTTAGTTCAAACCTTTATGTCCTGGGAACAGGTTATAGCCAGATGTGGGAATATGGCGAAACCTGGATTTTTGGAATATTTACAGATCTCGCATCTGATTAAAAAATATGATATCTGCCCAGACCAGGTAGTAGGGGGACTTGTGAACGCACTTTATAAGATGAGAATGAAAGGCGTAGGTAATTGGTACTCTCTACTTTTAAAACAGAGGTCAGCTCCCTTAGTTGAAACTTTCTTGGAAAAAATCATTCAAGAAACGAACTGCAAATTTTCCCAGCAAGAGTGGCAACAGATTACATTAATGGGTAATAAGGCATTGAGAGCGGCCAATTTTAAAAGGATGGCCTTCCTTTCAAGGTGGATGGCATACTATACTCCGGCAGTGTTAAATAAACGCTATGCCGGGGTTGTTAACAATTGCTTCCGGTGCCAGGCCTTGGGAGAGGGAGACTGGCTACATATCTGTTTTACATGCCCAAAACTTCAGATTTTTTGGAATAAATGTTTTTCGGCTACAAACAAAGCAATGGGTAAAAATATCGATCCTGAAACAGAGGTAGCACTGTTTGGGATCTCTAGAGTAAGAACTAACCTAAATAAAGCAGAAGCAACGTTCGTGGCTATTGGCATGGCAATAGCACGATCATTGATTGTGCAAAAGTGGCGTACAGAACAGATTTCTACTTACTCGGAATGGTTGATAAAAATGTGGAGGACCAGGAGATATGAAGAAGCATATTCCAAGCGGATTGGGGCAGTAAAAAAATTTACTTTGGTTTGGAAATTTTTAGATAAGTATCAAGCTATATAAAAATATTTTTTTTTTAGTATGGTAGTGGCACAGCACTTTAGCTCTCAATACCTTAGCATGTGGCACTTTAGGACAATTTGCATTATTGCACAATTTATTGTAGATTTGATGAAACAGATTAAAACATGCCGGGAAAAATGAAGGGGATAAAGCAAATGTTTCTCTTACTGTGGAGCAGAGGTCAGCAGATAAAGTATTGCACTTTAGCACATGTCACTTACGCATATTGCACTTTAAGAAATTTTGTATCTTTGCACAATTTATCTCTGAGTTGATGAAAAGATTAAATACGATGATAATGAGGGGTGTAGTCATATTATTGACTGCAGGCTAGTAGATAAACTGTTATCAAGATAAAATTGAAGTTTAGAAGTAAGTCTTACAGTCCTGTACATTACACTTTAGGAGTTCTATACTTTTTTAGATTATTTATATGGTATTCATTATAGGTATTTTGACACATCCATTGTTGAACTGTCGAGGGCCCAATTGCACTGCACATTGCACTTTAGCAGGTCTACACTTTTTGTATCCTTGATAGAATGGTGTGTCAGGATGTGTTGTTCCAGATGTATACATGTAATAGAAAGAGACTGTAAAATTGCTTTAAAAACTGTCTTTTTTTTCCCTGCTCTATTCTGCTCAATAAAAACATTAAAAAAAAAAAAAAAGATCTTCTGGTCATATCCCCTTCCTGTAATGTTAGCATCAAGAGGGTTTTTTAACCAGCTTTGCCATTAACCTCTTAGAGATTGTAGGTCCATGCTTTTTCATGTGGTTTGCAGTCAGAAAATCCATTTAACCTGCAAGCTTCCTTGGCTCAGGAAGCTTCAGCTGTTGGCCTTAGACATTGTCAATCACATCATTAAGTCAACCCATGTGAATATGTTAATGTCAACTTCTTTCTATTGGCTGACTGGGTTTATCTTTTCACCTCCACTGAAATGCATGAAAGACAAATTTTACATTTGAAAAGGACACTTTGTCATCACACATTTAATTGTTTATCTCATTCATGTATTATATCACAAAGTAATCCTCTAACACTTTTTCCTGGCATCAAGCATTTTTTATTGTTTTTGTCAAAGCCTCTGTGCAATTGTCGAACCTATTGGCTTTGCCAATGCTTACTCACATGGCTCACATAAAACATGGAGACTTGTTACCATTCATTAATTTCCAATGTAAATAATAATTAAAAAACTTACAATAAGTATGACTTTGCAGGAGTAGATAAAGACTAATACACATCAATGCATTAAGCAGAAGAAGAAGAAAAATACTAGTGTAAACATAACATGTAATTTCATATTCCCAACTACAAACGTTTCGAAAATGTGGTCGTGAGGTACAAGTCCAGGAAATTACCTTGTAAGTGTTAAAACACAAAGCTCGATCACATAAAGTGACCACTAGAAGTAATAACTTAAACAAAGCCTGGGTCACGAATATGGCAGTTTACTCCGCATGCTTTTTCTCTGCATGCGATTACAACGCAGTCATTACAGCGACTGCGTTGTAACCACGCATACCATTACCCCGCAAGTCGTAACAACGACTTGCTCTGGGGGGGCGCTGGATATTGGAATAGTATAATTTACTAATCCAACTCCAGTATGTGCAACAGTAGGGAAGGTGTTGGATTTTAAATCCAACACCTTTTTCCCCCTCCGCAAGTCGTTGTTCCGACTTGCGGAGTAATGGTATGCGTTCTTACAATGCGGTCGTTTTAATGACCGCGTTGTAATTGCCTGCGGGGGAAAAGGATTTGTGGTAAACAATGTTTACCCTGGGTCACTGCTTTCGGCTGACATGTTTAGTAATTGATAAGCTGGAACCTTTAGACAGTAGATAATGATTGTTTATCAAAGGTGTTATCAAATAATATATGACATCTCTGAAGTAACGGAGAGCACCTAAAACCCAACACAATAACATAACATAGAGCAAACAGCAACAAAACAAAATCTTTGCAGGGCACTGTACAGCAAAACATTTGGAAGAGAAGGCAACACAACAGAGGAGGTACAACAAATGAATAACACAATGAAAAAATACAGCACGAAAACATGGTGGCACAAACTAAAATTCAACTCTTCACCAATAAAATAAAAATACAACACAATAAATATGCACAAATATTTCTGTCATACTCTAAAATCTATGCAATCATTATACACTGGTAAAAGGAGTTTGCAACAAGCTGTGCCTTAATTACCACCAATGGCATGTTAAAACATCAGTTTAAAATGTTTTGTAATCTGATCCATATGCTGTCTTCCAGGGACAATATGATGCATAAGAAGCTACATCATTTTGACTTGTAAAAACATCAGGAATACTCAATTCCTTTAACAGTTTGAACATATGAGCTGCACCATATTGTGTGCTATAAAACATTATATTAATATATTAGCAAAGGGGTATTCCTATGTTAAAATCCACCTCTTGTTTCAAACACTCTACAGTTCAAAATATTCAAGATGAATTAATTTTTCTACAGAAACGAAGAGGCTAATAAAGCATTTTTGACTGGCACTTGCTCTTCACACCTTATACTACCCCATTTAGAAAACAGGATTCTAGAGATATTTATATGTGAAGGATGTTTGTTTCTTGGTATATATTATTGTGTCATATTTAGTTGAAAAGTTTCAGTATGATACTGCAAGATTTCCAACCAAAAGCGGAGCATGCTTTGAAAGTTCCTGTGAAAAGCAACTGGTTGCCACTTTGTAAGATGCTAAAACAGTGCTGCTCCGACTCGTCAACTATTTAAGCCACCACTCAACCACAAGTGCTCACTTTATGTGATTGGGCCAGAATGTTTGAGTTTGCTTAGGACTGCCCAAACATGCAGGAACTACAGTTGGCCTTCCAGCTTTCAAAGTACAAGGCCATTACATTCATAATCGTTTCTACAAACTAGTTTACATTCTATATTCATAACAAACCGAGCTAGGTATAAATACTGTGAGAAACTGGGTTGCTGGTGGAGGGGGGTGTAAGCTCTTCTCAAGCAACCCCTGCAATCCTTGTTGGGATGAATCACAACAGACACTAAATTAAGCAATGCTTAACCCTCTGGGGTGAGAGCCTCACTCAAGTAAAAACATAGTTCCGGTGCTTAACCCTCTGGTAGCATGGGACAAAAGCAGTCAGGCTAAATTTCGAGGCAATGTGTCATTTATGCAGCACTCAAACAGTAGTAAAGTGAAAACATCACACAAGAAAAATCGAACACCAATCTGTTATCCCTGTATTATTGTTTTTCCCCTATATTATATGTTTAGATTTTTTGGTAGCTGACTTTTTTCAGTTTCTAGTTCACTTACTTGCTTTGTTGGTAATCTTTCCCTCTCTCCTACATGTCTTGTGGTACTATAAGAGGAAGACTAAGAACACATTTTTGGTACTCCACTGTTTATTGTGAGGATTGCAGGCCCAAGTAAGCTAGTATTATAAATAATTGTCACCATGTATGTTTGATGAGAAGGCTTTCTATTTCCTGCTTATGCTCTAACAGTTGAGCTCCCAAGGGAGTGGACCCCCCCTCCCATGTTGTGTGCTGTGTAATTCATTTTTACAGCATACCAGCAGTTTTCATGACAGTGCAGCATGACTGGAAAAAAGTATGAGGTCCCATTGTATTTGGCAACCAACACCATATGTCTTCCATTGACCATTATTCCACCACTTCATTGTGCTTCAATGACTGAGTCATCATGATTCATGTTCATCATAGGTTATAGCTCTGCCCCTGTATTACGAAAAGTTTTTGGGTTGGATTCACTATGTGGCTTGTCGACATTGTCAACCAACCAAATGCCCAGAGTAATATTTTTGTTAGAAGATACGACAGTGCTAACTGATCTGTACTGATGTATTGTGGTTGTATTTTATTTATTGCAAAAATTAAGGAGTGGAGTATACACCATCTAAAATATGTATAATGTTTTACTCTTGTCACACAGACCACCAGTGATGCCGGCTCAAGTAGTTCTGATGCAGGAGGAGAGTCTGTTAGCAGGGCAGAAGCAGCAGCAGAGACAGGCACCGGTAAGTCACATAATTGCTTGCTATTTGACAATTACTATTATACTCACTAGTTAGTACATGGGCATTGCCAACTCATGACCGTGAACCCCCCAGCTTTACCAGATGCAGTGGTGGTTGAGTTATTATGGCCTCTTCTAACTGCAACTCAGCAAAAGCTCACATAATGCACGTTGATGGCTTGAGGGAAATATGAAAGAATGGAAGATTAAAAGGATGTATGAGTGAAAGGGTGCATTGGTTGGTAAAGGGATGAATGGGAAAAAGGATGGTTGGAAGAAAGGTTGGATATTGAATGGATGGATAATGGATTGGAACTTTTGGTGAAAGACTGGATTAGACAAAGTAAAGCTTAATCATGATGGCTGTGGGTGAATTTGAATGAAAGGATGACTGACTATTTGGATCGCTTGTATGAATAAGCAAGGCAGGTCTTCTTATGCAGAAGGTCATGCTGCTCTCCTACTTCACTCACTTTGTTTATGTAGGGCCATCAAAGCTATGATTCAAAGTGAGGGGTATTTTTTTATTTTTTTGTTCTACTCACTGTATTTGTTAAGCGAGGCAGATGCATCCCACCCATCGTTCATCACCCCCTCCCCACTCATGACATTTTGCCACATATGACCGAAGTGCAGTATGGTTCAATTCAGGACTGCAGTGTTGGCTGTGCAATGTGTGTCTGCTTTAGTTAATGCAGTATTTACAAAGTTGTCAATGCATTATAAACCAAACACAAAAGGTGACAGTGACTAAATAAGCCAAAAGATGATGAACTGCTGATCAGTGTAGTGACCTCCCTATTTTATACCAAAAGCTCTAACCTACCTGTCTAATCCCTTTACCCTATCCTGCATTAGAGTAACTCAAGTTTCTATTCCTTACTGCCCAGCTAATTAATTTTTTGAAAATAATATGTGGTAGTGAGTGAGGCCAGTGAGTAAAGTTGGAGTAAGTGCATGATTTGATGTCTAGTTTGGCATATAGGATACGCTGTGATGAACGTACGTGATCAATACAATATATATAGCCAATTCCTTTCCCTGTAGTGCAGTGCATCATTTTCCCCAACATCTACCTATTTCATACCTGAAATGCATGACATAGTATCTTATTCATTATTCATCTGCCTCTTTTGAAGTCAGGGTAGAAAGAGAAATGCATTTGGAGAAGAGCAGGGCCATTGGAGTTAAAAAAAGATAATTGTCAACTACAGCTGCCCCAGCTGCAGACAGTACCAAAATACCAGACGCGCTGACTAGCTCCTTTAGTTTAACACAACAAACAACCTGCACTCCATAGTGCATAATGCCTTACTCAATAATGAGAGGTAATATACATTTCCACTCAAAGTGTCTGTTTATTTACTTGAAAATCCAGTCAGTGCTTTGTATGCAGCCTGTCCCCCTCACCCTTCAGCTTCCTGGCCATCCCATCACTGGTGCCAGCTGACAACTGCTGCCTCCCCTCCCACTCTGGCAGGTCATTAATGCAGCACATCCTGCCGCAGCTGGACACTATGGAGACAAGGCTTGTCAGGATGGAGCAGAGCCTGGACCAGCTCCAGACCCAAATGGATAATGCTCTCTTTTATTACTTTTTAAAAAACGTTGTTTTGCTGGGTGGGACTTGTGGGTGGAGCGGGCAGGAAGGGAGTTGAGACAGGGTTTTCATTTGTTGTAGATTTCAGAATTTTGGACAATGGTGTTTGGGTCAGTTTTTTTAAAGAGATGGATGGGCCTGTTGTGGGTGGAGAGGGTGTTTTTGTTTCTAAAAAAATGAAGGGGAAACATATTATATTTTATCGAAATTTATGCCTGAAGTAGTTTGCTTTGCTTTTACTTTGCACTGTTGCCTTTATACACAGCCTGTTTATGTTCTTGGAAGTGCTTAGTTATTAAGTTACACCTCTCTAACTTTCTTGACCATTAGGAGATGGTGCCATGACCTATATTGTCTACAACAATTTAGATAAACAATTACTTGCGGTTAGCTACTTACTCACTAACTTAACTAGTTCACTTCACTCCATAGTTGCCTTACTTGAATATAGATGAAGCAATACCAGGAAAGACATCACAACTTCACAAGCAAGGTCCCACTTCCACCGAAGTGAGCTCCAACTATAAGATTGGGTTATATAAAGGGGCATGGCCAAGCGCCAGAGGATGGATGTGAGCTAGAAATGCTCCGTGAATTTCTAGCCCCAATTAATCCTGCCAGAAATCCAAAATACAATACAGCCCAGAATGCTAAAGCCCTAGGGACACTAGTATTTTATTTATTGCAAAAATTAAGGAGTGGAGTATACACCATCTAAAATATGTATAATGTTTTACTCTTGTCACACAGACCACCAGTGATGCCGGCTCAAGTAGTTCTGATGCAGGAGGAGAGTCTGTTAGCAGGGCAGAAGCAGCAGCAGAGACAGGCACCGGTAAGTCACATAATTGCTTGCTATTTGACAATTACTATTATACTCACTAGTTAGTACATGGGCATTGCCAACTCATGACCGTGAACCCCCCAGCTTTACCAGATGCAGTGGTGGTTGAGTTATTATGGCCTCTTCTATCTGCAACTCAGCAAAAGCTCACATAATGCACGTTGATGGCTTGAGGGAAATATGAAAGAATGGAAGATTAAAAGGATGTATGAGTGAAAGGGTGCATTGGTTGGTAAAGGGATGAATGGGAAAAAGGATGGTTGGAAGAAAGGTTGGATATTGAATGGATGGATAATGGATTGGAACTTTTGGTGAAAGACTGGATTAGACAAAGTAAAGCTTAATCATGATGGCTGTGGGTGAATTTGAATGAAAGGATGACTGACTATTTGGATCGCTTGTATGAATAAGCAAGGCAGGTCTTCTTATGCAGAAGGTCATGCTGCTCTCCTACTTCACTCACTTTGTTTATGTAGGGCCATCAAAGCTATGATTCAAAGTGAGGGGTATTTTTTTATTTTTTTGTTCTACTCACTGTATTTGTTAAGCGAGGCAGATGCATCCCACCCATCGTTCATCACCCCCTCCCCACTCATGACATTTTGCCACATATGACCGAAGTGCAGTATGGTTCAATTCAGGACTGCAGTGTTGGCTGTGCAATGTGTGTCTGCTTTAGTTAATGCAGTATTTACAAAGTTGTCAATGCATTATAAACCAAACACAAAAGGTGACAGTGACTAAATAAGCCAAAAGATGATGAACTGCTGATCAGTGTAGTGACCTCCCTATTTTATACCAAAAGCTCTAACCTACCTGTCTAATCCCTTTACCCTATCCTGCATTAGAGTAACTCAAGTTTCTATTCCTTACTGCCCAGCTAATTAATTTTTTGAAAATAATATGTGGTAGTGAGTGAGGCCAGTGAGTAAAGTTGGAGTAAGTGCATGATTTGATGTCTAGTTTGGCATATAGGATACGCTGTGATGAACGTACGTGATCAATACAATATATATAGCCAATTCCTTTCCCTGTAGTGCAGTGCATCATTTTCCCCAACATCTACCTATTTCATACCTGAAATGCATGACATAGTATCTTATTCATTATTCATCTGCCTCTTTTGAAGTCAGGGTAGAAAGAGAAATGCATTTGGAGAAGAGCAGGGCCATTGGAGTTAAAAAAAGATAATTGTCAACTACAGCTGCCCCAGCTGCAGACAGTACCAAAATACCAGACGCGCTGACTAGCTCCTTTAGTTTAACACAACAAACAACCTGCACTCCATAGTGCATAATGCCTTACTCAATAATGAGAGGTAATATACATTTCCACTCAAAGTGTCTGTTTATTTACTTGAAAATCCAGTCAGTGCTTTGTATGCAGCCTGTCCCCCTCACCCTTCAGCTTCCTGGCCATCCCATCACTGGTGCCAGCTGACAACTGCTGCCTCCCCTCCCACTCTGGCAGGTCATTAATGCAGCACATCCTGCCGCAGCTGGACACTATGGAGACAAGGCTTGTCAGGATGGAGCAGAGCCTGGACCAGCTCCAGACCCAAATGGATAATGCTCTCTTTTATTACTTTTTAAAAAACGTTGTTTTGCTGGGTGGGACTTGTGGGTGGAGCGGGCAGGAAGGGAGTTGAGACAGGGTTTTCATTTGTTGTAGATTTCAGAATTTTGGACAATGGTGTTTGGGTCAGTTTTTTTAAAGAGATGGATGGGCCTGTTGTGGGTGGAGAGGGTGTTTTTGTTTCTAAAAAAATGAAGGGGAAACATATTATATTTTATCGAAATTTATGCCTGAAGTAGTTTGCTTTGCTTTTACTTTGCACTGTTGCCTTTATACACAGCCTGTTTATGTTCTTGGAAGTGCTTAGTTATTAAGTTACACCTCTCTAACTTTCTTGACCATTAGGAGATGGTGCCATGACCTATATTGTCTACAACAATTTAGATAAACAATTACTTGCGGTTAGCTACTTACTCACTAACTTAACTAGTTCACTTCACTCCATAGTTGCCTTACTTGAATATAGATGAAGCAATACCAGGAAAGACATCACAACTTCACAAGCAAGGTCCCACTTCCACCGAAGTGAGCTCCAACTATAAGATTGGGTTATATAAAGGGGCATGGCCAAGCGCCAGAGGATGGATGTGAGCTAGAAATGCTCCGTGAATTTCTAGCCCCAATTAATCCTGCCAGAAATCCAAAATACAATACAGCCCAGAATGCTAAAGCCCTAGGGACACTAGCGGTAAGATCTTCGAGCCTGCGTGCCCTTCTGTGGCATAAATAGTAAAGAAGAGGCAAGCAGCAGCCTATGATTGTTCTGATACCGGGGTTTGGTTAATGGGCCGGGTCGGGATGCAGCAGACACAGTAAGCAGAGTTGGAGGAGCCGCAACAAGAGACAGGCGCCACTGCACACACCGATTGCGGCATCCCCAGCACAGTCCTGAGGTAAAGGGACAGGAGAAAAGGAGGTATGCTCAGGGAGGAGATAGCAAGCAGGCAGAAGCAAGAGAAGAAAGATACAGAGGGCTGCCATCTTGATCTCGGTGGCCTTTTCGCAGTGCAGGCGGTGGTACCAAAGTACAAGAGCCTGAACCGATCTGCACAGTGACATTAACCCCACTCATGAAATCTAAAAGCTGGCTTATATAATTAGCCTGGCAAGGATCTACTGAGGCTAAAGAGTCAATGTCACAAGTGAAGGACTGGAGACTGGTGGAGGGGGGAGACTAGAGCCTGCTTAGGTGGAGAGTCGCTCTCTGGTCCCCGACCCCACCCCCCTGAAATAGCATATAAAATACCAAAAAAAGGCCTGGCCACAAAAGTGACGCGTGCAGCGCAAAAGACGTCCAGGTTCTCCATGCTCTGGAGTACACCCAGATTTAAGGGTGGTGGTGGAGAAGAAACATACAGGCACAATAGCCTACAAACAGCAGACAGTGCCCCGGGCTGGGCACCGAAAAGAAAGTGAAGACACAGTGGAAGAGTTGGGGAGGGACACACTGAATATAGTGGCAGACCAACAGCGCCTCCCCTGGGAGAAACTCTACAGGCCAAGTGGGGGGAATGAACAACGCGCCCCATGAGTAAGCAGGGGCTGTATGCTAGGGGCCCAGAGACGACTACCAGGGAATCTCCCCCCCACCGTCACTCACTGCATCTACGCCAGCAAAGATGTCCGGGGTCAAAGGTAACAAAGGCACCCACCAGACCAAATTGGACAGATATGCAATGCAAAATAATGCTGACAAGGATACAGCGGACAATGCACAGATGTGGTGGCGGGAACAAGCTCAGAAGCGGGGGTTACCTACCGTAAAGGACATCAAGGTAGCGATCACCGGGTTACGAAAGACACTCTAAAGAAGAATGGACTCGATCACAACGAAAGTAACGCTCATCAGAGCTAACCTCTGAAAAATGAGTGACAAGGTTAAAACTGTGGAGGCGGTCACCTCTGACCTCCACCAAGATAAAAAAATGATGCAACAACAAATCAATCAAAGACCGATAGCCTGGCAGGAGAATAATGGAAAATAATATGGATGAATATGAGGGTAGGTCACGTCGCAATAACGATAGAATTCTCGGAGTCCGCGAGCGAGCAGAAGTGCCCACAGATGATCTCTTCATTCAGGCATTAATTCCTAAGCCCCTACAACCGAAGGGCCTCTCCAAGTTCTTTTGTGTTGAAAGAGCACATAGAATTCCGGGAGGTAGGCCAAAACCTGGGGCCCCCCAAGACCACTATTGACGAGACTTTTTAATTTTAGAGACCGAGACATGGTATTGCAAATGTCTCCACCTGCCCCACCGGTCATATACGAAAACAGTGTTATAACCTTCTTTCCCAACTTACCTGTAAGTGTCCAGAAACAGAGACGCTCTTTCCTGGGGATCAAGAAAGGACTCAGAGAAAAGGGTTTGCAATACTCGATGTATGTTGTTCCCAGCAAAATTGCGACTCGAACCTGAGGGTAAGACTTGGTTTTTTGACCCCCCCCGGAGTCAGCGCAGGAATGGCCGGCGAGATGGAGGCTGGTAAAAGGAAGCAATTCCCGGCAGTGGAGGGAGAAACCTTTCAAAAGACAGACTGGCCTGGAGGATTGAGAAATACCGTCAACCAACATTGAAAATCCGGAGGGATGAAGAAGATGCCCGAGAGCTCGGACTTAAAGAAAATTCAGAGCCAATGTCAAGGGCACTTGAAGGCAAACCTACACAGTATCTTCAGCACAGGCGATGTCTGGAAACTGGCTAAGTGACACTATCTATTATGTTTAAAGTAATGGGACTGAAATGTATGTACCAAAAGTGCAAGGATGATAGGCAAAGGAGAAGACAGTCCACCCCCTCACATTTCAGAGATTAGTTTGTGGTCAGGGCAACAGGCACTCTGCACAGTTGGGGACATGGGTAGTTTTAAGCCCAGTTTGCAGGGGAGCAGGGAGGGTGGTTGTTTTCAGGTTTAGAAAGTAGTATAGATGACAGTGAAAGACACGTTAGGAATATGGAGCTTCACAGTGATTGCTGCAAAACACCTTCATGCCCCTATCCGACCCATTGCAACACCAGAGTACAAGATGGGGTGCACGGGCATCGTCGGGGAAGCTAAGCAAAGATGGGTCAACCAGTAGAAAAAGGACTTAGGTTATTATCGTGGAACGCCAATGGTCTTGGGGACAAGCTTAAAAGCGGGATCGTACTTCAATTTATAAAACGACACTCCCCAATGTGGTTTTATTACAGGAGACTCATTTAATTTGTAACACTTGTAAGGCACTGACCAGGTGAAGATATAAACTAGTTGTACATTTCGGATTTACCACCAGATCCAGAGGAGTTGGGATCCTGATGAGAGAGAATTTCCCCATATCAGTTCATCATACCTGGACTGACACACAGGGCAGATACGCAGCAGCATCACTGATTTGGGATTGCCGCACACTCACAATAGTGCCCATATATGTCCCACCGGGCCTATACTCACTAGCTTTTAAGGACCTCAGGAATTTATTGCTAACTCTCCCAGAGGGGCAACTCCTGATAGGAGGAGATTTCAATTCTGTTGTGTCGGGAAGGCTTGACCGCCATCCCACTCGTGGCACACAATATATATGGCCACATCTTCCTGACTTCCTGGGGGCAGTAGGGTTGGTGGACGCATGGCATGTCCATCACCCCAACAAGATGCAGTTTACATTTCACTCAGGAGCACACAATAGCCTTTCTATGATAGACTATGTAATCGCCTGGGTGTAGTTCGCTGAGTTCTGCTATATAGAACTTTGCAAAGTGCAAAAAAAACCTCAGGTGCGCTATGCGGAGTGCGTTGGATAAATGCTGTTCGCTGTGAATTTCACTTCCAGGTGCTTGTCATCAGGAATGGCACCATGCACAGGGCAAGTGGGCACTGCTTCCTTTCTCACAAGGAGGTGGATTTTATCGCTTGCGCTCACCAACTTGACATTGACGAATGCGAGCGAGGAAAAAAGCTCTGCTCCACAACACGAAGCGAAGCTTTTCGGGACTCCGCCAGCTCCGCGTAACGCAGAGAGGGCAGTCTTGTCTAACAGCAGCCTGAAAAACCAGGCTTACCTCAACAAACATGCTTGAAAATGCTGCATACTGCAATGTGCTCCCCTTGTGTGCTAACTGTAAAAAAGTCCCAAACTGGGGAGAAGTACTTTTTTACTGTGCCACTGTCAATGCCTAAAGAAGAACTGGAGGCAGGTGGGTGTGTCGCTGATTGCCTCTTTGCAGTGAATACTTCTCCTGAGGTAGGGGTTGGTGCAGGTCTCAGCTGGGGCTTTGCAAATATGGGAGCTGGTGGTGCTACCTGTGCCGCATCCCTCGCAGGTTGAATAGCAAAGTTGGACTCCTCTGTGTCACTTTCCACAATGACTACCTCGTCATTTTCATCCTCCTCCTCATCCCCTTCCATAAGTCTAAGGTTTCCAGGAACTTTTCTTTTCCCTTGTCTCTCCTGTTGTCTCCTGGACTCTGCCGGGGTCCACTCCATGTCCCTATCATCAGAAGTGGTGCTTGGAGAAGATGGTGGAGAAGTACCCTTCCGTTTACTTGCTGGACATCTGGCAGCCAATTATTCTAAAAGAGGAGGCTCATGCTTGGGAGGAAGCTCAACCCCATGTTCTGCTCAAACATCAGGGAAATATACTATTGCTGCTGTCAACTTTGGTCTGTTTTCTGAAATGATTCGGTACAACTTTGCAAAAGGGACAAATGTAATTCAGTGTCACTATTCCTCTGCGGCGTAAGGATTGCAGTGACCGCCTCACTGACAGACTAGGTTTGGGGCTTAGGTTGGGGTGGTGCTGTAGAGGTGGTAGTGCGGCTCTTTGTTTGCTCCCCAGAGTCTGGTGCAGGAGGCATACAACATGGTGGTCCAAAAACGATTTGGGGGCGACATGCCTATGGCGGGAGGCTGCTTCTTCTCACTATACACTTTCTTGGAAGCATCTTTCTTTGGGGCCATTTTAAAGCTCTCAGTTGACTGTTGCACTAAGCTGCACAAGCAGAAGAGATTGGAAGACTAACATATCACTGCACAGTCCTTCTGTTTGGCAGTACGGCGGGTGCTGTCTCTTCTCTTGTGCACCTAAAAGGCAAACAAGCAAGAAAAACATTTAGTGTGAAACATCACATGGAATTGTTTGCAGTTTGAATTATTACAGACAAAGGTAATATTAGTTGTGGTTGTTTACTTAGGCAATAAATTATAATCACTTTAAAGTCACCACACCACCATACCACAAAATTGAATTCCCCATTACCATAACACACACTATATACAGAATGATAGATCTCTCTCCTTTTTGTCCATATGTTGTAAAGGAGATGCCTGTGGCACTGAGGGAACTGCATGCATAAACGGAATAGTAATCTTTTAAAAAATGGAGGTTAGTGTGCGCCTATGGCAGGCAATGTGGTCCTGGGGTAAATGGAATATTCATCCTTCCACAAATGGATGATGCTGATCCAGGAGGAAGTGGAATTATATATCTGGATGGAAGGATGGAAGATGGATTGACTAAGACAAAATGGGGAAATAAAAAGAAAAGAAACAAATTAAAACTAAAAAACTGTAAATTAAAAAAATCTGGATGTAAAAAATTTTTAGGAAAAATATAAACTGAAAACAAAAATAGCAAAATTTAAAAAAATGTTAAAAATATTGAGAAAGTTGCGTTTCTAAAATGTAAATAAAAGTTGAAATTAAAAAATGTAAAATAAAGAAGTGAAATAAAAAAAAATAATTGTCGATGTTTATATGGGAGGATGAATAGAAAACTATTGGAGGTGTAAAATTAAAAAAATCTGAAAATGCATTTAATATATATATATATATATATATAAGCACTGTTCATCAAAATCATATTATTAATACTACAATGATACTCAAGCATATTATTAAACTGACATCTCATCCCTCCATGCAAGCCTATGGCAATGGCACACTGGCTGGCTACACAAAATAGCCCGTGGTCACATGGTCAAACAACAACACCAACCATCAAGGAGGCATGGCCACAACAAAGAACACTGGTTGTTGTTGTTTGACCATGTAGCTGGTGGCCATTTTGAGTAGCCAGCCAATGTGCTTTGTCATAGACCTGCATGTGTTCTTTGTTGCTGGTTATTGTTGTGACCATGTGACTGGCGCCATTTTGAGTAGCCACATGGTCAAACAACAAGCAGGGGGCATGAAAAACAAAGAACACATACAGGCCTATAAACATTGACCATACAAAAAAAAGGCAAATGGTGACCTATGGCAAACACACTCTCACACTTGCGAGTCAAAGGAGGCATAGTAACACTGGAGAAAACAGAATTAATTCAGCAATGCCAAAAACACACATCCTTCAAAGGAATCAGAAATATGACTCCACCTATACACTGTTTGCAGAAAAAAAACATTAAATACCCCAATAGCCACATTTTGTAATTGAATCCAATTGCCATCCATGGCCTAAATGATGTTTCAATTCAACAGACACCACAGAAACAGTTGTTTCATACACCCATGACTAGTACTGGGATTACTGGCTGGAATGCCCATTGGCAGACTAGGCCACACGGTGAATTGAATAAATATTAATATTTATTAAATAACATGGAGAAAATGTACTAAACTGTGCAACATTTTTCCTTTTCAAAAGAAGAAAAATTACATGCAAACAAATAAAGAGGCCCCTACTGAAACTGTAGGCCAACCACCACAATACATTTTACAAATCAAATAAAATTACAAAAACATCCTCGTGCATGCCCCAAATCAAATAAACAACAACCTTAAACACCAGTTTTTGAACTCACTTTTGAAATCTCAAATACAAAGTCCTTAAATCCAATGATATATATGCAGCAAACAAGGACAGTGATACTTCCAGTTCTAAATCCAACTGAAAAGTGGCCAGGAGATGGAAAAGCACGGGGAGGAGCCCGTTGGACAGGAACAGGAAGCTGGAGTCTCTGGGGCACTTCCTTCAATTTGGGTAAAAAAGTACAAAAAAAGGCTTCTTGCACAAAAAACAACTCCAATGGCCCATTGGAGAAGAAAATCTATTTGAAAAGCCTCTCAGCTGCCTCTCGAGCACAAAAGCTGCTTGAGCGGTGCATACGCGACCAGCACTACCTTGGCGCTGTTGCAACCAGAAGCCAAGCAACCGAGAGCGAAGTACCGCACAGGCTCGATAGCGGCCCGAGATTATCATATGGAAAAAAATTCGGCTTTGCGCCGGGAAGACAGAATTCAGAAAATCTGCTCCCCTCCACAGAGCGCTGAGTGCCTGAATTCTGCAAACTCCATGAGCAGAGCGGAGTTTACCGCCCAGGCCTACTTACAATTTCTCAGACACCAAACATGATATTCCTACCTGCTCCCACCCAAAAGGTATCACTTATTAAATGTAATAAGGTAACCCAATGTTATCCTGTCGGAGAGATAGGCCTTGCAAAAGTGAAAATAAATGTTTTTGAGTTCTTCACTACCAGGACCAACTTTTTAAATACAACGAACCCTGCCCTACAGGTTGTTTAACTTTATGGCCATCCATAGGGGAAACATATATGTGTATAAAAGTAAGGTTTAGACCTGGCAAATGGTTTATTTTGCCAGGTTGAAGTGGCAGTTTAAAACTGCACATGCAGGCTGTTATAGTAGGCTGCATACATGTTTTTAAAGGGCTACTTTAGTGGGTGAAACAATAAGTGTTGCAGGCATTCAATTCACAGGCCCTGGGTACACGTAGTATCACTATACTAGGGACATACAAGTAAATTAAATGTGGCAATTGGGTGTAAGTTAATTTTGTATCATGTTTAAAGAAGAGAGCACAAGCACTTTAGTACTGATTCGTAATGGTAAAGTGCACAGAGTCCTAAAAACCAACATGAGTGGAGGCATAAAGTTTTGGTGTGGGCCTGTAGAGAGGACCAGGTCAACCACGTGTATGAAAAGTGTTCTATAAAATATATTTATCAGTGAAGTCCATGCTTTTCTTGTGCTAAGAACAATACTGTATCAACCGCTCAAAAAAAGCTGTTATGAAGCAATGGTGCTATACAACAAATAAGATCATAAAAGCATTGGATTTTCCATCATCCATCTGCACAGGAAGGGACTTCACTGGATTTCTCATTGTCTTTCTGCACAGGAAATTACATCACCCAATTTTCCATCATCCATATGCATAGGGAGTGACATTACACAATTTCCCATCATCCATCTCCCAGGAAGTAACATCATTATATTTCCCATCATCTGTCTGCACAGGAAGTGGCATAACTAGTATCCTGCAAAACTGTCTTTAAAAGAAGAAGCCAAACAAGAGGATGCATTTCCAATCCTCCATATGTATAGGAAGTGACGTCACTGGTTTCTCACCAAATGTGACTTTAAAACATGAAGCTTAAGAGAATTAATCTCCCATCATCCACCAGCACAGGAATTTCCCATTATCCATCTGCATAGGACGTGACATCACTAGATTTCCCTACATCCATGTTCAAAGTAAGTGATACCTATGGAGACTGTACTCATCCTCTGTCTAATGCTAGGAGTCCTGGTCCCCCTCCCAACCACCTCCCCACCTGTCGCTACGCCACCTTCATTCCCCGAACGCTGGTAGATTATCCCAGGACTGCTGCTGCACCTCATTGCCCCAAACTGAAGATGCATTCTCCTGTTCCCTCTGCTATTCCCCATGAACCCTCCCAAGCCCACCTCACTCTCCCATTCATCTCACACACTCAACACACTCAGCACAAATGAAACACACATGACTCCCACTCGCCATACCCCTCCCTATCCTCTATGTTACCCAACACTCGTTCTCTCACTAAACAAGCCACTCAAATTTGTGATCTGCTTAAGACTTCTTACTAGTCCTGCTCTTCCTGATCAAAACCTGGCTGACTTCCTTGTTGGCCCCTGTTACCCCTGATCCTTAACTCCAGAGCCTTCATCCTCCTGGGCAACTTCCGCTACCACCTGAAGGACCTCATCAATCCCAAGATGGCCAAACACCTCAAGATGGACTCACCCAGCAAGTGAAAGGCCTTAAAACCGCCGCTGGACGCCTACTGATCCCATCTTCACCAGCTTCAGCAACATCACAGTAGACAAACCCACACTGATCACCTGGTCTGACCAAACCCTCATCAACTTCAGAATAGCCATCCCCCACCACCGCAGAAATACCATCAACAATTCTTCACGACTGGACTGGAACAAGTTCTCAAAAGTATCCTGGTCTTCCAAACTCTTACACCACCAGCCTCAACAAAACAACAACCTCCCCGAATGTCCATTGAAAAAGCCTGGATCACCGCCTTTGCTGACACCCTGGCTCTATTCATGTCCAACATAGCCACAAGAGCCAGACTGCAAGCAAGTACAAGGAAAAGCTCAGGCTCACAAAAACCACCAAAAGCTACTTGAACGAAGATGGAGACAGTCAGCACCAACAAATCCACCCTCATACGATACCATAAGCAAAACAGAGCCACCAAACACACCTCACTCCACAACAACAAGTCCTATGCACATGCATGTGAGTCAAAGACAGTACAACACAGTTTCAGTTGCTTAATGATGAAAACACTCGATATCCTTTCTTTGTAATGTTCACTTTAATGGTGTGTTGCTTAACGATCCAGCCAAAACGTGTTTCGTCAGTGGGGTGTAAACCCTTGACTTCTTCAGGGCTTCGACGAAATTAATTAGTTCTTAGACATTATAACCGGTGATAATTCCGGCCCGGTAGGTCATAAGTATTTCACACTGGTGATGTGTATTTCCTTGAATTTCTGTAGTTAAGTCTTTTGGGCAGAGTATCTGAGCAGTGCTAGCATTCAGTTCTATGGTCAGAAATTGTAGCGAAGTTTAGCTCAGCCTTGGAGTGGAAGAATGTATGTCATGGCACAGATGTCCGTAGGTAAATCTCTGGCGAGTACGCCCAGCCTATCTCATGTTCCCGGGATCTTGTTCCAACCGGATGTGACCAAGATGGAGACAGTCAGCATGACGGACAAAAGCACCAACAACGGAAAAGCTCAGTCTCACTAAAAACCACCAAAAGCTACTTGAACGAAGATGGAGACAGTCAGCACCAACAAATACAACCTCATATGATACCATCAGCAAATCAGAGCCACCAAACACACCACACTCAACAACTGTATCAAAAGCAGCACCAACAGTGTATTGCTTCACACTTCCAGAATAATAGAGAATACCACTCTCCCACACAGAGGCTTAAACTGATGAAGCAATAAACACAACACAACACCACCTGGAAAGGGATTTCCCTTTACAAAATGAAGCACATCAAAGACTGTTTTCAGAATAAGTGTTGGGGTTTTATTTATGCAATGCTCTCTAACAGAAAGGCTTTCCCAGATGTCAAATGAAAAACATTCAAATGTATATAGAAATGTATATACATGCAGGTAATAATAACATACATGGCAAATGCAACTGTTAAATGAATATGTAATAATATGAAATAAAAGACAAGCAGATAATACTGGAATGAAACACAAGCAGATTATGCTGGATGTCTGCTGCAAGAAATCAGAACGATATATACACTAAATACATCAGATGATTATAGCCTCAGGAACTTGAATGTGCACACAGACCACCACACATTACAATGACTGCTATAACCACTGGAAAACTTGAATGATACATCAGATGATTAACTTGGATGTGCACACAGATTCTCACACATCACAAAGTCAATACTCAAAGAAAACACCTCTGATGATTTTAGCCACTGGAAACTGAATGTGCACACAGACACTCATGCATCACAATGACTGTTACAGCCACTGGAAACTGAATGTACACACAGAAAGTCATGCATCACAATGGCAATAATCAAAACTAAAACACATCATCTGGTGCAAACTTCATCCTGGCCCACTCCAGGCTGGGGGATTCACAGCCAAGGTCAGGAGATTCAGCAACCAGATTCCTGCACTGAAGATGCGCCCACCGTTCAGGCTCAAATCCCGGTCTCCAAGTCAACAAACTTCAGCTTTATAATCTCAAAACAAACTAGAAGGTTCCGAGAGTCCCTTCCTCGCGCTAAGGAAATGTACTGGAATCGGCCACTTTCCATGCAAGCATTCGAAAGACAAAGGAGTTCTCTCGTTCCTTCTGCATTCTCATGTGTTCCAGCTGTTATCTTAGCAAAGCTTACGAAAGTCTCCTGCAGTACATTCAACAATCTCCAAAAACAAAGCAACCTTAAAAGTGAATAACCTAAACAACCTGAGTAATCTGGAGGCCTGACTGTGCATGCAAAAAGTTAAAGCAAGACAGAGTCAGAATTCAAGATGACATGAGGGCATGCCAAAGCCAATAGTAAGAACTTCATAATACTTCCCAGTGTACAACACAATGCACATTTGCGCACCACTGCCTATAGCATCACACACTTCATCTCCTAGTGTACAACATAATGCACATTTGAGCACCACTGCTTACAACACTGCACTTTGAGACCAATAAGTACATTCAACACCTCTCTCATGCTTTAAAAATTCACATCCAGCACGTTCTGTTCCTGGCAAGGCTGTTCTACTCTGTGACAGCTCCCACTCTGCTAAAACTACAAAGAGATACAAAAGAAATCTTCAAGGGAACCATGCACATGCAGGGAAACAATATCATACATTCAGGCTAGGGTCAAATAAAACACCAAAAGCCAATTAAAATCATGTCCACAAGAAAGGAAGGTGCACTCTAATAGAAGTCAATCAGAAAGCATATATTGTTCAAAAAATCTTCTCTTTATTGGTGTAGTTTTGTCATAAAACAGGCACAGCCAACACGTTTCGTTCTCCTAGTGCCACGAGAACTTCGTCAGGGCTTACTCAGAATACAACAGGACACGTACGACCTGAGACTGTTTCAAAATTGTCCTCAGTATGTGATGCTACCAATTATGAATCGTCTAGTGCATAAAGTCCAGATGGATCTTTTAGTCTAATCTGCTCTTTCCAATGCCAATATCATAGAGGTAACAAGCCGCAAGGTAAAAGATGCCATAACTCCCCTGGTTCTTATGGTCAGTCTGTACTAGGAGAACGAAATGCGTTGGCTGTGCCTGTTTTATGACAAAACTATGTTAATAAAGAGAAGATATATGCTTTCTGACTGACTTCTATTAGAGTGCACCATCCTTTCTTGTTGACATTTTCTATATTTGATATTCCCAGCAGCGGATGCCAGGAGCAGCTGCATTCATGCAAAATATTTGAAACTGGTGGAAGTTAATGTGCTTGACCTTGGTCGGCTGCTGTTTGCTTTTTTGTCTTTCCAATTAAAATCATGATAGTCAAAGGTCATCACGTGGTTTTGAACCATAGGAGTGTCTCTAGCACTACATTCCACCCCATGACCATTGACTATCATGACATACATTTAAAAAAATCAACTTCTTAAGTGAAAGCACATATACAAAATGAAAAACACACTAAAGCAGGGGCATAATACTTCATCTAAAATAACTCATGTATATCTGATAATAACTTGGCTTCAGGAATAAATGTATGATGAATAGGGGTGGGCGGAATTTGCGAAATTCACTTTCGCAAATTACCGCGAAAATGTTAAAAATCTCCGCAAACACGCTGAAATATCGCGAAGATACGGAAGTTTTTTTTCCGCCCACTCGCAGTATTTTCTGCGTGGTCGCGGCTCGCCAACTTACCCATGCGGGTGCTCGCGGGCGCAGCCATCTTGTTTTCACTTGTCTCACGGTGCATGATCGCGAGAAAAAAGACGTGATCGCGCGACGAATGACGTTACTGCGGGCGCGAACTTTCGCGAGACAGCTCAAATGGCTACCAACAATCCAACATCTCATGGAGAACGCAACCGGATTGGGAAAACTTGTCGGCGAATGCGGGGATTCAGGTAAGGTGATCGCACGCACGTGAGAATGTATTATTTTACAGCGCGAGCAAGCAAAAAAATTCCGCTAAAATGCGGATTGCGGAAATTTTGACATTTTCGCGCTCTCCGCGGAACGCGAAAATGTCAAATTATCGCAATTTCCGCGAGCGGAATGGAATTTTAGCCCAGGCCTAATGATAAATACACAAAATGAATGCACAAATGGAATCAAACATGTTAACTCATGAATGCTCCTAATATTGTAAATGGCGAATTCTGGAACTTCTACTATTGAAGCAGCCAATCTTATACATTTTGCTTAACATAAAGATTATGTACACCCTTGATCATCTGACATGGGCCCAAGGGAATCCATCTCCCCTATCTGCTCTGGTATTTTCCTTTCTCCAACTGGCTCCCCACCATCTGTGGAAATGGTCTGCGCTGTGCATACTGACAAATAGGAATCACAGTTCTAAGTAAGTCTAGGGGAATATGCATCCCTTCATGCTCTGCCCACTTGTTAGTAGTGTCTTTCTCTCTTAGGTGCTCACACTTAGTCATGTCCACCAAATCAGAATCATGTGTCACCACCTCTGCCTCCAAGATTTTAGCCTTTTTATCTGTAAGAAAATTATATGTTCTGTTAAATAAATGTATGGGACAATGAGCATCTACATGATACACAGTAGCTGCACTTCCCAGTAACATTTTCCAAATCTCTTGCCACAACTCCTTGTTCCACTTCACTGGGGAATCCTGTGTCTCAGGCACCTCAAACACCACCCCTGGACTTTCTACTGGGATCTGCACCAACTGTTCATGTAAAAATGCAGTTTCTGTCTGTATGTACCATTTGATCACATTTGCTTCTTGTGCATTACCTGTTCCGTATAACTCAAGGGAAGTCATCAGCTATTGCATTAGAGAAAGTTCAAAATTCAACCTTATTGTCATCTGTCCAGTGTCTATCAGCGTGCAAAAACACAAGTGCAACTATATCTGCGCAGTGTTTGTCAGAGCACAACTCAAAAGCAACCGTGTCTGCCTTCTGTCTATCAGAGCACAACTCAAAAGCAACTGTGTCTGCCCTTTGTATATCAGAGGATAATAACACACAAACAACTGTGTCTGCCCAGTGTCTCTCACAGTGCATTAAAACACTAGCAACCATTTTACAAAGGGAGCAAAGCATTCTCCAGCATTTGACGTTTTAAACCAAAAGCCGAGGAGCACCCTCTTCTTTCCTTGTTTTCCCACATACTGCAAGAAGCACACTGCCTCTGGACTGTCATATGTAACTTAATGTCTCCTTTCTGTATTGGCCACACATCTGAAACACATTGTATAACCTCTCCCCACTCAGAGTCAAGTTTACAAATAACATTCTTCATCATTTATTTTTCGGGGAATAGCACCTATCCATGTAAAGCAAGGTTTGTCACTCACTGACCAATCTGATTTGTAACTGCAACCAACAATCACCAGTTCTAACAGGCTGATTTGTTTATCTTCTCTGCAGGTTCTAAAATATTCCTGCACCTCTACATTTTCTCGATCCAACATTGCTCTGGAAGCTTCCAATTCAATCAAAATACCATTAATTTCTGGCTGAGGAAAGTCGTCCACAGAATTAATTTAAACCTCCATTGTAAAATAACCTGCAGATCCTCTTTATCCAAATTTTTCATCAGCGACTCACTCTGGCTATCTAAACAGTCTAGAAAAATCAACTGCGTCGGTGCTTGGTACATTTCCAACTCTTTTTTCAATTATTTATTTTCAAACGGTAGCAGGTCAGACCTTTCTTCAGCTTTAACTAACTCTCTTTGCATTTCATTACACTCTCTTTCTAACTGTCCACATGTTTGATACATGCTGCGCAAAGCATTCAAAATTACACCACTTTTCTCTCTGAAATACCAAGTTGTTTTCCCTTTTGAAAAGGAACATCCTGAAAACATTTACGCATCTGTGCTTGTCCCTCATCTGTTAAACATGCATTAGAGGCAACTTCCCACCTAAATAACTCAGTTGGCATCTAGGAATTTGCAACTGAAAACATTTACATTTTAGAAAGCATGCTCCCTTATTTAAATTGAATTATTTCATATCCTGCAGAGTGACACCAAAATGTATTGCTTTACACTCCCAGAGTAATAGAGAATACCACTCTCCCATACGGAGGCTCAAACACGACGAAGCAATAAACACAACACAATACCACATGAAAAGGGATTTCACTTTATAAAAGGAAGAACATCTAAGACTGTTTTCAGAATACGGCTTGGGGTTTTATTTATGTAATGCTCTCTAACAGAAAGGCTTTCACAGATGTCGAATGAACAACATTCAAATGTATATTATCTACTGGCGGTCGCCTGTAGATAGTTATAGTTAGGACCGTGTTTCCATAGGAAATCCGCAACATTCTATTTGGAATAACTTTGGCGCCGGTTGATGAATCCTCGCGAAATTTTCAAAATAGGTGGGGCGCTCCGCTCCGCTTCTACCCTGAAAGTCTCGGGGGGATTTGTCAAGCGGGGGCTGAGAAAAAAGGGGGGTCCCAAAACACGTTTTCCCCATGCAATTTTCCATAGGGACCTTTAGTCCAAGGTACAGCCCGAATGGCTGAACAGAATTACTTGAAATTAGGCAGAGATGTAGTCCTCAGCTCAGGGATGTGCCTTTTGCAGGTCTGGTGTCATTCTGTTCAGTAGTTCCTGAGAAAATCAAAAGTAAAATCATATATATATGTGGGCGGAGCCTAACCACACATCTCATCCTGAGATCTGATTGGCTGTCAGCACTTCATCCAAGAAGTGTTGGCAGCCATCTTGGGACCAATATACATGATAGCACCTCATTAAAAAGCATTGCAGTTAATAGAAGGTTTCAAGACTTTAGTTACATTATAAATCATTTGTTGATGGTACCATACTCATTTTAGGAATTTTGGTATGTTCTAAGGTGATTTCACCATGTGAAAAAGCCTTCTGCTGGTATATCATGATTGAGAGAAAAATATTTTCTCATGCTTTTCCCACAGAGGTTTGGAAGGTGATCTATAAGCTAAACTGAGAGCTTATTTTCTGTAGATTCACATCATCTTTCTCAGTCATGTGAGAATGAAGTCTGACATTCTCAGTAAAACATGTACATCCAACAAGGGCAGAGACTGTCAGTTGATTCCTTTGTGGTCTACTGCAGCTTCCCAGAGTGTTCCAAAGAACAACTAGAGCGCTAACAGTCCTACTTAAGATAAACGTATGGCACACCTGAAGCCATCTTGCTTGGATTAAAGTGGTAACTCTTAAAACATTTAATTTAAAAAGGAACAAAATGAGGGGGTTCATTTTTCCATAAAAAGTATGATTAGTGCTGAGAAAGAAAAATTAGGGCACATGTTGAGTGACTTCTCAAATCCTCTTCTATTTCATGAAAACATTCTGACATGCAGACTGAAACATGCACTTTCAATACCAGCAGCAGTTTTCCCTGGTGAGCAGTAGCTTTACTACAGTGATCTAATGAGCAAAAAGAGTGCTAACATTCTGAATTTATGGCAAATGTGTGAAACATCTGAATGCCTTCTTGATGGAAAAAAAGTAAAAAACTGAAAGTATTTCCTACTGAGGAGACTGCAATAAATGAGGAAATTAGGAAACTTCATAACAAATAAGTCTCCCAAGATGGCCACCAGAGACAAAAGAGCCCAAATGTAGCCCAAATATCACCCAGATGTAGCCCAAGTATAGCCCAATGACAGAATGTCCCAGAGTGTTCTTAAAAACAACTAGAGCGCTTACTGTCTTCATTATGACAAAAGTATGGCACACCTGAAGCCATCTTGATTGGAATGAACTGGTAACACTTAAAACATTTAATTTAAAAGGGAACACAATGAGGGGGTTCATTTTGCCATAGAAATTATGATTAATGCTGAAGAAAGAAAATGAGGGCACATTTTGAGTGACTTCTCAAATCCTCTTCTATTTCATTAAAAAATTCTGACATGCAGACTGAAACATGCACTTTTAATACCAGGAGCAGACTTCCATGGTGAACAGTAGTTTTACTACAGTGATCTAATGAGCAACTAGAGTGCTAACATTCAGAATTTATGGCAAATGTGTGACATATCTGAATACCTTCATGATGGAATCAAAGTAAAAAACTGAAAGCATTTCCTACTGAGGAGACTGCAGTACATGAGGAAATTAGGAAACTTCATAACAAATAAATCTCCCAAGATGGCCACCGGAGACAAAAGAGCCCAAATGTAGCCCAAAATCACCCAGATGTAGCCCAAATATAGCCCAATGACAGAAGTGTGCAAAACACTTATTATTTTGTGTTTTTGCAGTGTTATATAGTGCAGACTTGTCAGGTATTGGAGTGCTTTACATGAGCATTGGTTACATCACACAAGAACAAATTCATTTTGGTTGTAGACATGGGGAGACTAAGTGATTTGACCAGAATCACAGAATGTCGAGCTGAAGCAGAAACTCCAACCTGGTTCCCCAGTTGCAAAGTCTGCAGTTCTGGAAGTAACACCACATCCTCTCCCCTAAGTGCAACATTTAATCAAGTGGTCAACTGGATAAAAAAACATAAAGATAACAAATAATTTAAAAGTGCTTTGTCGCTATTTGAAAACTCAGAAAATATGTCCTTATTTTAGTCTTTTAGAGCACTAACCATAATTTTAATGCCTATAAGACCCTCTCATATATGTAATTTCTAAAGGAAATGCTCTAGGTATTACAGTTTTGATTACATCAAGATGACGTCAGGCGTTCCACACTTTTGTAATAAATATAGAATGTTAGCAATCTAGTTGTTCATTAGGATACTGTTGAGAGGCAGAGGCCAGGGGCACAGACTCTGAAAATTGAAGGCAGGTAGGAGGGTGCAAAGGCAACAATTTAACCACACTGAGCAGGCAGGAAGGGCCGTGGCAGCACAACAGACTATGGAGGGCAGTGGAAAGGGGGGCAGGGGCAACAAACCAACAATACAGGACTTGCAAGAGAGGCTGTGGCAATGTAATAGACCATTGTGGGCAGAAGGAAGAGGCAATGGTAGTACAACCATACATGCCAACAGACCCGATTCAGCCAGGAAACGTCCAGTGTTTTTAAGCTCAAATGGGCTTTATTTGATCTGTCTCCTTCATACAATCTCCTCTTTTTCAATGCAACTCAAAGGGGAAAATCATTACCCCAGTTTTTTTTTCAAAATCTCCCTCTTACCAAGTTCAAAATGTTTGCAAGTATGGTACATTGGATCATGGAAGGAAATGGGGTAGGGACATGGACTTGGATAACAGAGGACAGGAGGGACATGGAGAGGTGCACCAAACTGACCCTGCAGGGCAGGCATCAGGGTTTGCAGCAGCACAATACACCACACAGGGCATGCGGGACGGGAGTGCAGCACAACAATCCATAGAAAGCAAGAGGGAGGGGACAGGACCATGCACATGGACAACAGAGAACAGAGGGGCAAGAGGCAATGGTAGCTAGCTGACCATAATGGACAGACAGGAGAGAAAGCTGCAGCATAACAGACCATAAAAGGCAGGAGGGACGGATCAGGGGCATTACAATGGAACAGACAAGCCAGGAGGGAGGGAGTAGGGGTCTGCACATGTAAACAGAGGGCTGGGGGCAAGGGGGCAGGGCAGGAGCAGCAAGATAGCCATGGAGGTCAGGCAGGATGGACACTAGAAGCAAGACACACCATGAAGAGCAACAGTGAGACTGTGATGGCATACACACAGACCATGGAGGGAAGGTGGGAGGGGGTCAGGGGCAGCTAACTGACCACACAGGGAAGGTGGGAGGGGCCATGGCAGCACAGAAGACCATGCATGGCAAGTGGGAGGGTTAGTGGCAGCACAATGGCTATGATGGGCAAGAAGGAGGGTGCAGGAGCATGTACAAAGGACGATGGAGGATAGAAGGGAGGGTCAGGACCTGTGCACAGACAAGAAAGTTCAGGGGAAGGGGCCTCACAACAGACCGCATGGGGCAGGCAGGAGGAGCAGTTGCAGCACAACAGACCAGGGAGGGCAGAAGGGTGTGGCAGTACAATGGACCATGTAGGACAGGAGGAAGAGGATAGGGGCATGGCATGTGGACAGGCAGGGTGGAGGTGGCAGGGACAGGTTACAGTCATCTGACAATGCTAGGCAGGTGGGTGGGGAGTGGCAGCTCAACAGAACACTCAGAGTAGATAGGAGTGGCAGGTCCATGGAACATGGTGGGCAAAAAGGATGGAGCAGGGGCATGCACAAAGACATCGGAGGGCAGGGGGAAGGAGAATAGGGGCAGCAAGCTAAGCACAGAGTTTAAGCAGGAGGTCAATGATGGGGCATAGAATTGGGCAATGGAGGGCAGGAGGAGTGGACTGCTACATCATACTAAATTGAGGGCAGTGGCAGCACATCAGACCATGCATGGCAGGAGGGAGGAGGCTAGTCCATGGATTCACACAACAGAGGATAGGGAGGAGGGGGATGGGGCAGCAAGCTAACTGTTCAGAGAAGGTGGGTATTAGGAACTTTATGGTTTTTAAAACGTGTGTCTGTGCGAACTACTTAAAATATGAACAAGTATGCAGCATAATCTGACTTTTATTCAGGAAGAAGAGGACGTTTGTGACTGTGAATCCGGGCTCACTTGGCAGAAACAACCCCTGACCCTCCACCCCCTATCGCAAAATGTAATGCCCGTGAAAAGGGTAGGTTAACACAGTGTTATATAGAACATAGTCCTGAGAGCACGATTGAAAATGAAAACTAGATATAGTGTATGGTATAAACTATGCACCAAAAAGTGTGATATAAGATGACCCGGGCGTGAAATATAATATGCAATACATTGTGCGCAATGACAGATTCACTGGAGAGCGCGAGATAGCACAGGCACTAGCGCGTGCTATGCGATATGCGCCTTGGAGTGTAATATGCACAGGCAGTGTTGTGTAACCTAACTAGTCTCTAAAGTTTTAATATAAAATATGTGCTGGGGAGTGTAACGTTGCATATGCACTGTGACAAAGATATGGATCCCAGATTGTAATATGTATGGCATAGCACTGTGCGTTATAACATAGGCATCGAGGAAGGCACGTTGGATGGGGCAATATAACCCGTGCGAAGACAAGTGTGGCATGACATATTCATGGGGTGGTGTTACAGTGCACATGGGCTAGAGAGTGTCATAGCATATGCACTAGCTAGTGGAATACAACACAGAGGTGTGTGGCACTCAGCAGGCAATGGTGGGTGTAACACAGCATTGGGCTCTGCCAGGAGCGCGCTGTGACTCTCAAGTGATGTTCGTCCCCTTTCCAGAGAGTAAAATAAAAAGTATTACACATCCGGCAGTGGATGTGTGTTTTATTAACCGTGAGGGGGGTTTCTTGCATAGTTTTGGTCGAATTTTTGTCAAATTCCCTTTGAATGGCTTGGTGTGCATGTGTATTAAATGTGCCCGTCAATAGCTACCCATGTTTGTATAAATAAACGACAAGGGAGTCTACCAGGATTAGGCACGGTAGGGCATCAGACATGTCAGAGCTTCACTAGTGGTGTAAATACATTCCACGTGGATTCATTGTATGCATAGTCGCCTTTTAATGAATATCACGCAAATCGTCATGGTGATAGGTACGTACGGTTTGTCCAGCATGTCCTAGGTGTGTCTATAAATATATATTTTTTTAAAATAATAAAAAACAGTGGCCGGCCCTGGGGATTGGGGTCAAAAAAATATAATTAGGAGACAGGCCCTGGGGGATGGGGTCATCAGGGCCAATAAATTAGAATAAGAAGGGAAACCACACAGCCCCCCTTCTAAAAAAACTTAAAATAAATAAAAGACTGGCATCGTGCCTGAGGCCACGCCCCCTCCTTGCAGCACTCTGCAAACGCGCCCCCTGGCAAGTTGTAAGTTGGGGAATTAATTCCCCTTCAATACTGAGGGTCCCTGAGGGCCAACTAGCCCAACAGGCATCTCCAGTATGCGGCAGGGAGCTGCGCTGCAGACAGGTGTTCTGAGGCCAAGCCCCTTTTTACACCTCTCTGCAACGCAGCTCTGTGGCGCTTACTTGAGGTACCTAGTGGTCTAGTTTGACCCTAGGGACCCTTAGGATTCAAGGGGACTTAATCTCTCAACTTAGAACAGCCACAGGGCGCGTTTACCAGTGGTGAAGGGAGGGGACGGGGCCTGAGGTGACATGTGCAAACACGCACTATGGCACGTTTTAAATTGGGGATATCATTTCCCTTCAATACTGAGGGCCCCTGGGGGCTAACTAGCCCACCAAGTGCTTCCAGTAAGCGCCACTGAGCTGCATTGCAGAGAGGTGGTCCAGGCCGTGCCACTTTTTACACCTCTCTGCAACGCAGCTCTGTGGCACTTACTGGAGGTACCTAGTGGGCTAGTTGGACCCTAAGGACCCTCAGGATTCAAATGAACTTAATCTCCCAACTAAAAACGGACACAGGGCGTGTTTACACAGTGGTGAAGGGAGGGGACGGGGCCTGAGTTAACGTGTGCAAAAACGCCCTGTGGCCTGTTTTAAAAGGTAGTTTTAATCCCCCTGCCCTATTATATATTAGGGGCTTACAGAGGAGGTCAGGCTAATCACAGGGGGACCCCGACGCATAATGTTCCCTAGTGTATGTAGGTGTTTTCACTGTATTCTAAGTGTCTTTTAACATAGCACTGGCTCTAGGACTGGTTAGTCAGACTCAGTTACCACCAGTATCCGTCTGAAAAAGTTGAGGGTACAGGATGATTTTGCAACAAGGCTTCTTTCTGCTCTTCTTTTTGTTCTTTCTGCACGTTATCCTTCTTCCTGCACTTTTCTTCATCTTTGAGGACTTCTGTTGTTTCTTTCTGCACTTCTTTTTTTTCTTTCTGTGCATTTTTTTTTCTTTCTTCACATGTCCTATCTCTGTAGGCATAGTTAGAAATTAGCATTTAAAAAACCTTTGAAATCCACAGAAAAAAACATAGGTTTCAGGCACGTTATAGTTAGGAATTAGCATTTAAAAAACCTCAGAAATTCACTGAAAAAAACCATAGGTTTCAGGAGTGTTATAGTTAGTTGGACTTTTCACTTGTACAAAACCATTGAAATTCCCCCGTTATAGTTAGTTCAGCTAACTATAACTCGCGCACCCGCAATGCACTGCTGATGACGTCACATATTACATCACTCATGACATGGTCAGTGACATCACTCATGACATCACTGATGACATCTCAAATGACATCACTCATGACATCACTGATGACATCATCCTTGTGATAGAGTGGCAGACATCCTCTCACCCTAATATAACCTTTGATACACACATTCAAAAATAGAGACTAAAATTTTCAAAACATTGGACATACCAATACCAGTTACAACAACCTCTTCAGTAATTCTAAGATCCACATACACATCCACTCATTCACCAACAGTCCTATACAGTCACTCATACATGTACTCACTCATCATATATACTCATACACCTATACATCCTGTTACACAATGCCACTCATCCATAGAGTTACTCACACACATAGTCACTCATGCTAATAAAGAATCAAACATACATTTACTTGCATATACAGTTATACACACACCACCACACTTACTTCTACGGAAACTTACACATACTTAGTCTTTTAAACAATCACTTATAGAAACAAATACTTATTCATACAGGAACTCTTTCAATCTCTCACTCTCACATATACTCACTTATATACACCAATAGTCACATATACTAGTTTAAAACATATGTAGTTACTCATAAAGACACTATTGAGACAGTCATTCACTCACTAACACACCCATACACACACTCATCCACCCATACAGTCCTGCACACATGATGTCTTCAACACACACAAACAGTGAGTCACTCATTCATGCACCTATGCACTACGTAATACCCCCCACCGAACCATGCAGACACTCAGACTGATACTCAAAAACCAACTAATAACCTATATAGACACCCATGTAGCTACTCACCAACCCATGCAGCCACTTATACACAAAGTGAAAGACTGATACAGATGTTTACATATTTAAACATTACTCACTAAGCCATGTATTCACTATGATACACTTAATCAGTCAGTTACACAATCAATTTTTCAAAAACAAATCATCCATTTAGACACTTATATACCCATTTATTCTTCCATCGACCTTGAGATATACATATATAAAACATATTTAATTTTCTGAAAAACACACATTCACTGGATGTTGTCATCAGTGATGTCATTTGAGATGTCATCAGTGATGACATGAGTGATGTCACTGACCATGTCATGAGTGATGTAATATGTGACGTCATCAGCAGTGCATTGCGGGCGCGCGAGTTATAGTTAGCTGAACTAACTATAACGGGGAAATTTCAATGGTTTTGTACAAGTGAAAAGTCCAGCTAACTACAACACCCCTGAAACCTATGGTTTTTTCAGTGAATATATATATATATATATATATATATATATATATATATATATATATATATATATATATATATATATTACCTACTGGCGGTCGCCAGTAGGTAGTTAGGTCCTATTTTCCATAGGAAATCAGCAACATTCTATTCCCAATAAGTCTGGCGCCGGTTGATGAATCCTCGCGAAATTTTCCAAACTTTTGGCCAGCTCTGCTCCGCTCCTACCCTGAAAGTTTCGTGGTGATTCATCAAGCGGGGGCTGAGAAAAAAGGGGGTCCCAAAACGCGTTTTCCCCATGCAATTTCCCATAGGATCTGTTGTCGCAGCTACAGCCGAGCCTTTTGCATATATGGTGTGAATCCGTTCAGTAGTTCCTGAGAAAATTAGAGTTAAAAGTACATAAATATCTATGGCCGCGGAGGATCCACACACCCTACACGCACCGTAAGCGCGCCCTCCCCAAACCGAGCGCGCACCCTCCCGATCGCGCACTGAATGCTAATTGGCTGTTGAGTGTCTCTCTACATTCGAAACCAGGAACTGTTGGGGGCCATTTTCTGCCTCGGTAGAAGCGAGGCTGAAGAAGCAAGGGGAATATGTGTGTAAAACATATAAAGGGGGCAGAGTGGAAATACTCTGACCCTCTAGAGGTGCTTAGGGGGTCCCAGAAGCACCCCCTGGGGCACCCTTTAAAAAAAAAAAAAGGCGAAATGCGCGCACGTTGCGCGCATCCTATCGCGTTGGGTGCACGGATTCTCACACTTTGGGTGCGCAGATCCACAGCAATGTTTTTTTTAAAAAGACAAGAAATCATTGCGCGCATCCTATCGTGTTGGATGCACGGATTCTCTTGCGGTGGGTGCACGGATCCACGGAAACGTTTTTTGAAAAACGACAAGAAATCATTGGTTGTATAACAACTTTTTACACTGAAAGGTAGGGTGTATATTTCTGTTTTTAAAGTTATGATTCTTATTGGTTAACAAAAACAGATTGTAAGGAACATTATATATGATAAGCTGATATGTTGAAAAGTCAATCACACTTCCTTCCTTGTTTAGTAACATTGTGTGCTGAACTTGTGACCTGTGAGCTCAGTGCAGTGTTCCATGAGCTGTTTCTATGGTAACAGGCAGAAGGCAGATTGGGGGAAGGGTTGAAATGTATTTCAGTTGGAAAGGGTTGAAATGTTTAACCAATAGAAATGTGTGTTTGCTTTTGAGTTTATGTGTGAAGGATTGTGATTTGATGTTTACATGTATATGTGTGGAAAATGAAAGGGAAACTTTTCCATTCTTGGCTTTTGCTGAGAGGTGCACAGTGCAGAGATTCTGTAAAACAAAATATGGTGAGTGACGGATATACTTCTTAATCTACAAAAGAACTTGAAAGATGAGTTATTTAATTGTGAGGGGATGTATGTAGACTATTTTGATTTTAATCCGACTAATGTATTTCTCCTGCTAAAGTGTAGGGAGTACTTTTTTTCTCTACAATCTTATTGACAGTGTGTGTGCCTGTAGAAACTATTTTGTGATAAGCATTTGTGTTTTTCATGTGTTTACAGACAGATAACTGTGTTGTTTTTATATTTTGGTAGAATTAGAAACCAGTCATTGTTTATGAGTTTGTGAAATGAGTTATGTTATGTTTCTATACTAAAATGTAGTACTACTTCTAGATGAAGAAATGTGTTTTGGTATAGTGCAAGGGATAGTGTTGTTTGTCTAGAATCACACAGTGAGTCTGTGTGCATTTGGGAACCACTGTGAGAGAAGCATTTGGTAACAGCATGTATTTGCTGACAGATAACTGTTTAACTTGTCATGTTGTGAAGTTTTAGTAGCATTAGAAGACAGTTATTGCTTATGATTTGATTAAATGAGTCAGGCTTTGACAGAAAAGTGCAGTCCTGAAATATGTAGATTGTGTGCAGTTCCGTTATCAGTTGCACTGTAGTGAATGAGTTTTGGTAAACTCCTAGGGATAGTGGTGCTTGTCTAGAATCACACTGTGAGTCTGTGTGCATTTGGGTAAGGATTGTGAGAGAAGCATTTGATAACATTGTGTATTTGCTGACAGATAACTGTTTTAAAACTGGTCATGTTGTCAAGTTTTATTAGCATTAGAAGCCAGTCTTTGCTTATGCTTTGATTAAATGAGTCAGGCTTTGACACAAAAGTGCAGTCCTGAAATATGAAGATTGTGTGCAGTTCCCTTACCACTTTCACAGTAGTGAGTGATTTTTGGTAAACTCCTAGGTATAGTGGTTGTTATCAAGAATCACACTGTGAGTCTGTGTGCATTTGGGAACCACTGTGAGAGAAGCATTTGGTAACATCGTGTATTTGCTGACAGATAATTATTTTAAAACCTGTTAGGTTGTCAAGTTTTAGTAGCATTAGATGCCAGTCATTGCTTATGTGTTGATTAAATGAGTCAGGCATTGACACAAAAGTGCAGTCCTGAAATATGAAGATTGTGTGCAGTTGCCCTACCACTTCCACAGTAGTGAATGATTTTTGGTAAACTCCTAGGGATAGTGGTGCTTGTCTAGAATCACACTGTGAGTCTGTGTGCGTTTGGGAACCACTGTGAGAGAAGCGTTTGGTAACATTGTGTATTTGCTGACAGATAACTGTTTTAAAACATGTCATGTTGTCAAGTTTTAGTAGCATTAGAAGACAGATATGGCTTCTGCTTTCATTAAATGAGTCAGGCATTGACAGTAAATTGCAGTCGTGAAATATGAAGATTGTGTGCAGTTCCCTTACCACTTGCACTGTAGTGAATGAGTTTTGGTAAACTCCTAGGGATAGTGGTGCTTGTCTAGAATCACACTGTGAATCTGTGTGCATTTGGGAACCACTGTGAGAGAAGCGTTTGGTAACATTGTGTATTTTCTGACAGATAACTGTTTTAAAACATGTCATGTTATCAAGTTTTAGTAGCATTAGAAGACAGTTATGGCTTATGCTTTCATTAAATGAGTCAGGCATTGACAGTAAAGTGCAGTCATGAAATATGTAGATTGTGTGCAGTTCCCTTACCACTTGCACTGTAGTGAATGAGTTTTGGTAAGCTGCTAGGGATAGTGTTGTTTGTCTAGAATCACACTGTGAGTCTGTGTGCATTTGGAACGACAGTGAGAGAAGTGTTTGGAAAATCCTGTATTTGCTGACAGATAACTGTTTTAAAACATGTCATGTTGTCAAGTTTTAGTAGCATTAGAAGACAGTTATGGCTTATGCTTTCATTAAATGAGTCAGGCATTTACAGTAAATTGCAGTCGTGAAATATGTAGATTGTGTGCAGTACCATTAACTCTTCCAGACTAGTGAATGAGTTTTGGTAAACTCCTAGGATAGTGTTACTTGTCTAAAATCACACTGTGAGTCTGTGTGCATTTGGGTAAGGATTGTGAGAGAAGCATTTGGTAACATCGTGTATTTGCTGACAGATAACTGTTTTAAAACCGGTCATTTTGTCAAGTTTTAGTAGCATTAGAAGCCAGTATTTGCTTATGCTTTGATTAAATGAGTCAGGCTTTGACATAAAAGTGCAGTCCTGAAATATGAAGATTGTGTGCAGTTCCCTTACCACTTCCACAGTAGTGAATGATTTTTGGTAAACTCCTAGGTATAGTGGTTGTTGTCTAGAATCACACTGTGAGTCTGTGTGCATTTGGGAAGCACTGTGAGAGAAGGATTTGGTAACATTGTGTATTTTGTAGCAGATAACTCTTGTAAAACCTGTCATGTTGTCAAGTTTTAGTAGCATTAGAAGGTAGTCTTTGCTTATGCATTGATCAAATGAGTCAGGGTTTGACACTAAGGTGCAGTACAATGTACTATTCTGTTCACTGTGGCAGAACTGAAAATGTAAAAGTTTTACCTAAGCACTGTCCTAGAAGTAGTGTGATTATTTAGTCAGTTTCTAAGTACCAACTAGATTGCTTCAAATGTCTATGCAGTATGCATGTAGTGTTCTAACATACTATATACTTGTCTTTTACACCTTCAATTCCCTAGTCAGTATCCATACACTTATTATTAGTTCTTATATATTATTATTATTAGTTCTTATATAGCGCTCAACTCACCCTTGGGCATCTTGGCGCTTGCATTGGGAACCCGTCCTGGTTTTTCCCTGTGAGATAACCCGTAATGGGCATCCCCAAGGTGAAAGCCAGGCATCCCGCTGCGGGGGGGCCGTTGTGGAGATTAAGCAAGCTTGTTGCCCAGAGCTGCATAGTGTGAACTCATGCTTAGAGTGGGCACCGAAGCGAGAATTATCGAGTCCGTGGACAATTGGGCTCTGGACCCTGCCGCGTCGGGAATTGAACCCTGGTCCCGGGTCTGACCTCTGCTTCAGGGTATGCCTCCTCTAACCAGTGAGCTACACTTCTCCACTTCCTGTCACTTCCTTTGCAGTCCTCTAGAGACCCATTCAATAGCATGTACTAATCCATTCACTGTGCCAAAACCTAAACACTTATAAATTCACAAAGACACTCTCTTTCCAGTACTCTAATGTTTCAGTCACTGCCTAAGTATTCATGCACTGAGCCAGGTCTTAGCACATGGACTTCTTCAAACCCCTATCCACTATGCATGCAGTCCTCTAACCACCTACACACTTGTCTTTCACACCTTCAATTCCACGGTCAGTATCCATTCACTTCCAGCAAACACCCTGTCACTCCCTTTGCACTCCTCTAGTGACTCATTCAGTACCAAGTACTAATCCATTCCCTGTGCGAAAAGCCTAGCACTTATAAATTCTCCTAGGCACTCTCCTTGCTGTACTCTAATCATTCAGTCAGTACCCAAGTAGTCATGCAGTGAGCCAGGCCTTAGCACATGGACTGCTTTAAAAGCCTATGCAGTATGGATGCAGTCGTCTAATCACCTACACAGTTGTGTTTCACACCTTCAATTCCCTAGTTGGTATTCATACTCTTCTAGCAAACACCCTGTCACTCACCCAGTGTGTCTCCTTATAGTACTGTAATCATTTAGTCAGTTAGCATGTAGAGTTTTAGTGAGGTAGGCTTTAGGGCATGAACTGCTTCAAAGTAGTATGCACTATGCATGTAGTGTTTTAACCATCGTCACACTTGTGGTTCAGGGACATAGTTTCTTAGTCAGTCTATATATAAAATGTGTTTGTACAGTAATGGAATAGTATAATTTTGAAAGTTATTAATATACATTTATTTGTGATTCTTTTTTACAGATACAGAATAGGAATGTTTCTCATCTGATTGCACTCTTCTCGTGCAAGATTGTTCGGACGAAGGGTCCTTAGGTGTTTCATCATACTTGCCGTGCCGCATGAGTATTTTTTGTTAGGATCCCCTCGTAACAGAACTCTTTGGAAAATCTTGTGCATGATCAAGGTGGCATTGGTCTTTGCTTGCCCCTTGGGAAAAGTAAAAAATGTCCTCACCACTGAAGAAAAACGTTGTGGCCGTGGTTCATTCTGCAAATACTTTTCCTCAGATTCGGTAAATATTTTAAAGCGGCAACATTTACAGTTTTTGTAAGTTAAACTTATAAAATGTTGTTAGATGTATGCATTTTATATATCTGTGATTTGTTTCTTGTGGTATTTTGTTGAGAATACCATGTTTTTTTTTTTTTAACAATCTTTCTGATTTTCCAGGTCTGTCGTCGACATCCATGGTGTCTACAGGAGTGTTCCGCCTTGTTGTTTTGTATTATTGTTGTTACATTTTGTTTGTTAGTTTATCGTTCATATATATGTTAATACAAAAATAAAGTTTGAAAATAATAACGTTTTTGGTTGTTCTCTTAACTGCTGTGTGACTCTTTCTTGTTCTTATTACTGTTATTTGATGGAGTCCACCATGGTGTTAAATTTTGGGGCACTTATCGCTGGAATACTGGTGATATTTGCAGTTTGCACCAACTTCTGAATAGTGTGTTAGATTGATCTCAACTTTACTTCGGTTAAAGTGCTGATAATGAAATGGAGACTAGCCGTTCTCGTGCAAAAAGACACAAGGTGCACCTTTCCAATTTATTCTAAATACTAAAATCCTGTATTGAATTGCACTGAGGTATTGGCTGTACTTACTGTGCACACACAAAATCTATTAAGAAATCTCATTGTATTTATATTGATTGGGAATAGTGCGTCAGGTGCTGGATCTTGACTAGATACACTGCTCAGTTCGTATATTGTTCTGCACACGAACAAAATCACATCACAACTTTCACACCAATTGCAATGTGAAACAAATTCCGGCGATAAGACAGTTAGTACCAGGGATTTTACACCTGTTTTCTGCTGGTGTTAAGCAGGACAACTACCTGCACCATGAAAGGGAACACAGCCAAGAGCCACACCAGAACACCCACAGGTGCCATAGAGTCAATGAGCATGATACAGGGATACCCATGAGGGCCAGAAGACTCATCTCAACAACTCCAGGACCGCCAATGCCCCCCAAACCCACATCTTAGTAAATGTGTCCCTGTGGTCATTGTCTTAGCATGATAGGCACGAGCCCTGCAACATCACAGTGTGCTGTCACCTCAGTGTTGCAAGTGAGCCTGGACGTGTAGCTACGCACGCATTCTCCTGCATGCACAACTGGCGTGTGCTGGTCTGGGGTTCACAGGTCAGTGCAGGGGTGTTCCTATCCGGCAAGGGGAACGGGGTGTCTCAGACATGTCCGTGTACAGGAAGTGCGGTAAGTGTGTCTCTGTGTTCTTGTGTGGCCTGCTACAAGAGCCGCAGCAGTCGATGTTGTAAAGTGGCATGCACCACCTCCAAACGGCACTGTGATGGTGTAGTTTGAATGTAGCAGGACATGCGCAAATAGGCATTACAATGGTGTGCTGTACGAGTGCATGAGCTACAACAGCGCACCGTACAAAAGTGTGGGGGCTCGTGGGAGGGATGAGCAGCCGTTTGGCAATATAACACACAATGAACTCGACCATGTGCCACATGTTGGGCATCTCATTCATGATGACCATGGTCGCGGACATCCCACAACACCAACGACTTGCCTTTCTACACATCCTGTATGAATGCAGCGTGGTTTTCAGTTCTATGCTCGTTTAGTGGTGTGATGTTGGTGGGTTGTGTGACTTGTGCTCCTTGTTGGTGTGTTTCATTTTGGCCATTGTTAGTCTATATGTGTGTTGTACTTAATTGTGCATGTGTGCCATTCTGCCCATCTCCCCCTCCCCCCACTCCCTGCTTCTTCCTCTTTCTAGTGCTGTTGTGTCTATTATTTTGTTGCTGCACACATAAATACAGGTAAAGAATAAATTAGAATAGTTCCTTGATTCTTTGAGGTTTCAAAACTTCTCTATTGGTTTCTTTTTAATTTTCCATATGAACCGTTTTTTTAATATTCAACAACACACAGACGTCAGATGTGCAACGTATTCTATCAACACACTTGCTGGAACATTCTACAACACGTGCAGGTTAAAAGTTCATCAATTTTTTAAAACTTTACGATATTTTTTTGCAACATTTTCTTGAACATTTAACGACACGTGCAGGTTAAAAGTTTACAATTGTTTTAAGTTCCAACAGTGCCTTCCAAATGCAAGTGGCAGGTGTGGTTGAGCTGAGCAAATTTTATCCTATGATATGTACTCCACGTTGAAACTGCTTTTTCTTAACCAATCACGAAGATGCTTTTCCACAAAACCAATGTGCACCCTACTTTTAAAAAAGAATGCTTTTCATGATATCTTTAGAAATATGTTATAAATAGGAATTAGCATTTAAAAAACCTTTGAAATTCACTGAAAAAACCATAGGTTTCAGGCACGTTATAGTTAGGAATTAGCATTTAAAAAACCTTAGAAATTCACTGAAAAAACCATAGGTTTCAGGGGCGTTATAGTTAGTTGGACATTTTCCTCGCACAAAACCCTAGAAATTCCCCTGTTATAGTTAGTTCAGCTAACTATAATTCGCGCCCCCGCAATGCACTGCTGATGACATCACATATTACATCACTCAAGACATGGTCAGTGACATCACTGATGACATCACTGATGACATCTCAAATGACATCACTGATGACATCACTGATGACGTCATCCATGTGATAAATTAGTGCATCTTCTCACACCCTAATATAACCTTTGATACACCGACTCAAAATTTCAAATGGCCATTTTGACAACCATAGATACTCCAATACCAATAACACCCAGTCATTGACTTTTAGGTCTACATACATGTACAGTGATGTCATTTGAGATGTCATCAGTTATGTCATCAGTGATGTCACTGACCATGTCATGAGTGATGTAATATGTGACGTCATCACCAGTGCATTGCGGGCGCGCGAGTTATAATTAGCTCAACTAACTATAACGAGCGAATTTCTCTGGTTTTATTTGAGTCAAATGTCCAACTAACTATAACGTCCCTGAAACCTATAGTTTTTTCAGTGAATTTCTAAGGTTTTTTAAATGCTAATTCCTAACTATAATGTATGTAAAACCTATGGTTTTTTCAGTGAATTTCGAAGGTTTTTTAAATGTTAATTTCATATTTTAATATTTATAAAATCTATATTTTTTCTATTTTTTTTGTAATATTTTAGAACTCCATTATCCTTTTTTTTTATTCGAAAAATTATGTAATTTTTTATATCTTCAAAAAAAGTATGTATATCTTTTTTGTTTTTTTTGTTGCGAAAACTGGACTCCCGATCCGGTAGTGTACCAAGCTCCATCAGCACGCGAATCCTATCTGCATTTTGCTAAACTCGTAAAGGATGCACATTTCGTATCCGACGGCTTTGTAGTACCGCGTCCCACCTAACATCATATACGTATAAGGTCGTGCCAGCTGCTAGTTTGGTATGCGACGGGTGCGCGGTACCAAGCCGCGCGTTACGTCATATACATGTGGGGTCACGCCGGCTGCGCGTTCCGTATGCGACGAGTGCACACTGCCAGGCCCTGTGTTACATCATAGACATATGGTATCGCGCCGGGTACGCCATTTCCTCATTTTTTCAAAACGATATCTAAATAAGTTTAAAGTGTATATGAGAGCAAGCGATAATCTAAAATATTTTAAACATTTATATATTTCTAATAAACGTATATTATGGTAAATATATTTTCTCAAAATGACGTCGAGTGCGGCCTCCTTGCGCGCTCGGTGAGCGATTGCCATGTGACCTTAAAAAAAAGCATTTGATTGGTTCATAACATTTCCCATTGTAACAGTTGGAGGAACCCACCCATTTTAGTCATTCTCTCTATAGCGTTTGATGAGAGACACCTCTTCTGCTTAGAGAGCTTTTTTGAAAAGCTTTTTGCTGTGTACACATATCTTATAGGACACACAACATGCAACGATCATCTTGATCAATAATGATGCTCTGTACAGTAGCCATCCACGTGTGATGGCCATGCATCTAAAACGTTACATCAAAAACCAAATTTGCGTTACACAATGCCCCTGGTGTGTGTGTGTGTGCATTATTGTGCTGCCTTTTGGCCTGGGTATTGGTGGCTCGAAGGTGTATCATCAGCCAAGGGCAGAGTGCACATCCTAGATCACATGTGACAAACAGTAAAGAGTAATGTGTAGATTTGTGTTGCAGTATGCTCTGTTGTCAGGCTTTAACAGTATAGTAGTATGTCTTATGTGAGACTTTCAGATTCACGTTTGACATGCATTGCTTGACTGTAATGAACGTTATCACTGTGTGTAACGTTGCCTCACTGCTGATCCTCCCTCCATCCGAGCACATTCACATGTGTGCACTTCGCGATAGCAACACTTTCAATAATACCGCACACCATTGACATGCGTGTCTGCGCATATCCACAAGCTTGACAACGACATGTGATCTTGTCCATTCAATGTGTTCAGACAGCATCTCATTAGCGATAGTTACCGCCCTCCCGGTACATGCTACATTAATGTAAATTGCGGATTGTGCGACGTCAAAACTGCAACAGGGACACACACATAATTACACTTCCTGCCCAGGCAGGAACTGAACAATGCCCAGGTCCCTGGAATAATTATTCACACCCCTACGCTGGCCTGGCATACTCAAGCCCAGCCCACTTTGCATACATATAAATAGGATAACGACAACGCCACATGTCCCAGTTCTTCCACACTGACTCAGGTGATATGGCCGCATCCACCTCGCATATCATAATGCGCAATAAAAAAAAAGGTATACACGAGGTGTACACCATCCTGGCAATCAAAACTAGATCTGAATTGTGAACCCTGCTGGCCGTTGTGTTTGGACGCACACCAATGACAGCAGGTGAGCAGTGGGGCCTGGGTGCACAGGAGCTGCAATTGAGCGCGGTGCGGCGGGAGAGGTGGGGTGCATCAGCCTGGGTGCGCAGGTGCAAACAAGCGATGTTGCCGTGCGTAATGATGTGATCTCTGACCTCATTCAGTCACATCTCTGTCTCATTTTAAGGACCTGCTGGACCATACTGTAGGCCTGAGCCAGCGGGCAGCGCTGCCCTACAGACACGTGGCGTTGGCTTTTGGGGCACTGTAGTGAGCTGATTACTAAGTGTACATGCACACAGGCTTCCGCCACTGCATTACACGCACACATTATGCTTCTAGCATGCGCTCTGTTCCTTTGTATGTGAACGTTGGCATAACATATTATTATTTAACCTTGTGTATTCTCGTGCACTCCAACTCCTCTTTGAACCATGATTACCACTAACAGTTGGTAGATCATACTTCAAGAAGGAAGGATGCACTCAACTGGTGTTCTCTATTAAGCTCGAAATAAACCTTCATTTATCTCAAGACGTTTCCAGCATTATATTATTTCTCCCTTTTCAGACACTGAGTTAGTGGTAAATAATCGGAGGAGCTGATGTTCAGCCCATGATGAGGCCCAGGGCATTCTGACGCCTTCTATCGTGGTATCAAGACACCGATCCCGACCGGAGACCTTCTGTGCCACCCTGAGAGCAGCACCCCGGAGTTGGAGCTCGCACCGACACGTCGTTGGACACACCGGTTGTGGCAGGTGAGCAGTGAAGCCTCGGTGCACAGGAGCTGCAATTGAGCACAGTGCGGAGGAAGGGGCTGGGGTGCAGCAGCCTGGGGGCACAGGTGCAGGCAAGCGATGTTGCCGTAGATAATAATGTAATCTCTGGCCTCATTCATATCTCTGTTTCATTTTAAAGACTTGCTGGACCGCACTCTTTCTCGCGGACCCCAGCGTCCCAGACACACGGGTGACGGGAGGTGAACAGTGAGGGCTGGGTGCAGTAGGCCAACGCTATGGCTCCTCCTCCCTCTGTTCTTTTGACACTCCCTCCCCTTCTCCCTTCCACCCACTCGCTCTCTGTCCCATTCTCACTTTCTTCCTTTCATTCTGACTATCTTTCTTTTTTTCTTGGACATGGCACACATACTTATGTTTCTTTTTTGTCTTGCAGGTTTTGTACGCTGCTTCCGGAGGAGTCCCACCCACTTATTTCATGTTTTACTGTTGTTTGTTCGAATAAAGTTGCGTTTCCATTTATTTGTGTTGTTTTATTAAAAGTTATTTTTTTTACCAATAGATAAGTGAGTGTATGGTTCTTTTTTTTTCTGACAACACTTGTCTGTAGTTTATTGTGAAAATCGGCGGTTGATAGAAGGTTATGAGGGAAAACATTTTTAATTTTGTGGTGGACCTACCAAATATAAACGAACAGACTATTACATAAATGAAGCCTAGGTAATTCTACAAATGCAAGGGTTCTATCAGTGTGTCACTTTATAACACCACGAGTACTGCCCGTGTGATTACAGAACCAATAAGGCACTGCCTAGGGCCACCGAGGCTTCAGGGACTGTCGACGCCCACCCTGCAAATTTAGGTGAAGTCCTGGAGGGTGGCAATCCCCGGACTTGAGTTGTCCTCGAAGCCCCCCGAACAATTACTAAACAATACCCGGGGAGGTGGCAATCCCCAAGGCTGCGAAACATCTCTGTGCCCTCCCACGCCTAATTTAAAGATTAAGGTCCCCAGTGCTGTAGAGACCCCGCAATATAATATTAGGATAGGCCCCGGAACATTACCCACCAGGGGGCTCATTTAATGAACGGGTGAGACCCCGCTTCATTTTCTTTTCTCCATTATTACCATCTGAATCCGCTTTATTTAAGCGATACGAGGTTTTCCTCCTCTCGCTTCAATGAGGCAAACAAGGATTTGCTATCACAGGGTGGAAGCCATGCTCCTGCCCTTTAATAGCAAACATAAATGTCCGGCGGATGCACACCCCGGGACATAGTATGAGCTGCACCTGGGAGGTGGTGCTCCATAGGGCCATGATGCATTGGTTACTGCATAACTACAGAATTAGTATAAACGCATGCTAACACTACTTGCACACGTGTTGTACAGTGACCAGAGTGTAGTGAAGAGGCAGAGGAAGCCCAAAATCCAAAAATTTTAATCCTACCAGAGGTCGAATGACATAGTCGGTGCGCCTACGACCCTGGGATGAGTAGCAACAGCTTCACCAAGAAAATGGATCTTCAGCAGAATGCAAGAAAGCTCAAAATATTGGCAAGTGCTGCCTTCTTTTTACCTTCTCCCGCTCATCACCAAATTTATGTAGTGAAGAGGAAGACAGGAGTGGATCCGATAAGTAGATTTATTGCAGGAAAAGAAGACAGCTTAAACAGCCACCAATAGGAGCAGACAGCAAGGCAACCGTCTTCTCCAGCACCGTGTACAAACTCCCCAAAATTCCCCTCATGACAGCCCTACATTCTAACATTACATACTTACATTCTAGTAGCATTACATACTAACATTCTACGATGACTTACATTGGAATACTACACAGAGCACATGACTTTACAGCAATGAGCTCATGGTTTCATCCACGAGTCTTGAGACCGGTAGGGGTGAGTAGTTCGCTTCCCACTCCCTGTATAGTATAAACGCATGCTAACACTACTTAAACAGTTATACTACTGCGGCCAGTTTGCTACAGCGCCCAGAGCCCATCACTTTACAGCAATCAGCTCGGTTTGATCCCCGAGTACTTCGCTTCCCACTTCCGGTATAGTATAAACGCACTGTAGAGGTCAGTAGTTCGATTCCCACTACCTGTATGGTATAAACACCTACTAACACTACTTGCAACGGTATGCTACAAAGACCAGAGCACATCACTTTACAGCAATGAGCTCACGGTTTAGGCTCTTGGTTTCATACCCGAGTGTAGCAGCATCTCATCTCAGCACCATGTCACTCTGAGCAACACCGCACTTTCAGACCAGTAGGAGTGACTACTTTGCTTCGCACTCCCCCACAGAGGTTACAGTGCTCCTATCCTCCTGTTTCCTACTCTTTTTGCCCTTTTTTCCCCTTACTCGTTTTAACGGAATCACAAAATGGCTGCCACCACTTCCTAGTTGCAACAGCTCGCAGCCAATAAGCAGCAATCTTGTGCTCGTAACGTCATAACGTCATTTCAGATGTCATCAGTGATGTCATCAGTGATGTCACTGACCATGGCATGAGTGATGTAATATGTGACATCATCAGCAGTGCATTGCGGGGGCACGAGTTATAGTTAGCTGAACTAACTATAACGGGGGAATTTCTAGGGTTTTGTACGAGGGAAATGTCCAGCTAACTATAACGCCCCTTTTTCAGTGAATTTCTAAGGTTTTTTAAATGCCAATTCCTAACTATAACGCCCCTGAAACCTTTGTTTTTTTCAGTGAATTTCAAAGGATTTTTAAATGCTAATTCCTATCTATAACGTATCTCTAAAGATATCATGTTTAATGATTTTCATTGGATCTCTATATTTTTCAATTTCAGTTTGTCAATTTCATTAATTATGTTTTTTTGAAATTCTTTTTTAACACTATTTTTAGAACCTATTTTTTCATTTAAATCTTTTCAAAATTAAAAAATATTATTTGTTTTTATTGGGTTTTTCAAACATATTTATATATATTTTTAAAAATACTTTTTTAACTATATGTTCAAAACTTTATTTTATATATTTTTTTCCATGTTTTTTGGATCCGCCCACCCTATGTGCACCGTTCTCGATATCTACCCTAAATCATCCGCGCGCGGTATGCGTTGGGTACGGGTTTGATACGCGATTCCAATGCGACCGGTACGCGACTCCAAGCCTATACGCGACACGTACGATGTACGTAACATGACGTTTACGCACTTCCACGGTGCGTCATGTGCGCCTATGACGCGGTAGGTGCACAGATCCCGCGAAATACTTAACATTTAAAAAAATATATATATGTATTTCTTGTGAATATTAATTGAAGACAAACTCTAAACTAGCCTTAAAAGTAATATATTTTTACATCTAATCCTGTATTTCTTTTTAATTCAATTTCGCGGATGCGCGCTGGGTGCGTGCTGCCTATGCGCAGGGAGCTCGGATCCCATGTGATCTGCAAAAAAAGAGATTTGATTGGTTCATTACACTTCCTGTTCTAACTATTGAAAGACCCCACCCAATTCAATCATTCTTCTTTGACCTTCTTTGGAGGAGCATCTCTTTGCAGAGAAGAAGATTTTTTAGACTAAGTTTATACTTAGCTCTAACTTTTTTCTACTAAAAATGGCTTCTTGGCAGCAGGCATCACCTGCATCTCCTCATACATCTGAGGATGAGTTTTTGGAGGAGACACCATGCACACCACGTTTTTCTTCAGTGGTGTGGACATTTTTTACTTTTCCCGAGGGGCAAACGAAGACCAATGCCACCTTGGTCACGTGGAAGATTTGCAAAAGAGTGCTGGATTGAGGGGATCCTAACAAGAAATACTTGTGCGGGACGGCTAGTATGATGAAGCACCTAAGGACCCTTCATCCTAACAATCTTGCACGAGAAGAATGCCGATGGATGAGAGACACTCCAGCTCCTGCGCCTTCCACCTCATCACAGCCGAGCACTTCAAGAGTGCATCCATCAGCCCAAAACTTGGACATCCGTCCTCAATTTCAATTTTTAAAAGTGCTCTACACTAAGTGCAATGCGACTTTGTGCTACGGTGAGCAGTCGATCGATCTGATCTGCCGCCGGCAAGAAAGTCACAGTTGCTAATTTTTTTTTGTTTGTTTTTGTTCCCTGAAGTTCATTGTTTGGTTCCTCCTGTTTTGTTTTTTGTTTTTTTTCCAGAAAAACCAAAAAAATCACAAAACTGTTGGAAAAAAACAAAAAAATATGAAAGAAGAAAAAAAAGTTCTTCTAAGAACTAACTTTCCTGGTTTAAAAAAAGAGCTGAATTTCTTTGTTAGTGTGTGAAAGTTTAGATGAATGTATGTGTAGCACGTAATTGACTGAATTAATGCATTAGTAGCGTATGGTGAATGTATAAGTGCAGAACTATGAGGAAGTGCGTCAGCATCACACAGTAACCTCTTTAACTGCAGTGTGCTGTAGTACTTCCGAAGCACAGGGATGCAACATATGTACATAAATATGTTGCAAATCTATGCTCCTCTCTGCACGGCTGCTTAAATTGCAGGCATGTGGTGACACATAGGCCTGGGCAAAATTTCCGTTCTGCTCGCGGAAATTGCGATAATTTGACATTTTCGCGTTCCGCGGAGAGCGCGAAAATGTCAAAATTTCCGCATTCCGTAGCTTAGCGATAATTTGTTTCTTGCTTGCGCTGTAAAATAATACATTCTTGCACGCGCGCGATTGCCTTACCTGAATCCCCGCGTTGGCCAACAAGTTTTCCCGATCCGGTCGCGTTCTCCATGAGTTGTTGGATTGTTGGTAGACATTTGCGCTGTCTCGCGACAGTTCGCACCCGCAGTAATGTCATTGGTCGCGCGATCACGTCTTTCTTCTCGCGATCATGCACCGCGAGAAGAGTGAAAACAAGATGGCCGCGCCCGCGAGCAACCGCATGGGTAAGTTGGCGAGCCACGACCACGCAGAAAATACCGCGAACGGGCGGGAAAAAAACCTTCCGCATCTTCGCGATATTTCTGCGTGTTTGCGGAGATTTTTAACATTTTCGCGATAATTTGCGAAAGTCACTTTCGCAAATTCCGCCCACCCCTAGTGACACAGGCACCCTTGCACCATAGTGCAAGGATATCTGTGTCATCTGCTGTTTGTTTTTCTGCAGGAAGACACACCTTCCTGCACAAAAACAATAAGAAAATGCATTTTTCTCCTTCAATGTACGCTGAACATTTTAGCAGGCATTGAAGATGTAAAAATGTGGAGAAATGAAAATAATTCTCCTTGTTGTGCTTTCCTATACCAATTTTAGAATGGTGCAGCATTCACACACATATTGAGATTTATGATTTCTGATAAATCTAGAGATGTGTCTTGTTCTATGAGTATTCAGTGCAATCATGCACAACAACACTTATAGAACACCCTTTCAACGCAAAGTGATGTGTATGATGACGTTGTATTTACATGGAGTAGAAAAAGTGGACAGAGTGCCTTTTCCTCTCTTTGTAAATATGAAAGACAGTCTTGCGCAATAACTATGTTACAAAAAGTGACATATTTCTGTTTTTAAAATTGCTTGCGAATGATAGAAGGTAAGCACAGAGTTTTGTCTGCAAAGATGTTCAAAGAAGAATGATTCAAATGATTGCGGTCCTTCAATAGGTACAATGGGAAATATTATGAACCCCTCAAATCTCTTTTTTTGCAGGTCACATGATATCTGATTATGGTCAGATTTTAAAACTACATAGGTATAAACAAAGTGTTTTTAGAAACGTGTTTCAACTTGTAGCTTCTTGCAGACCTCCTCAGTCTGCATATTGAGACTTAGTTAAACTTACCTTCACAGTAATAGGAATAAAAAATTGTATACATTTTTTCCAGATTTTCATTGCAATCTAAATTGATATAAATTGCTTATTTTAAAATTTGGATCTGTGAAAGAAAAGAACAAAAAAATTATAACATGTAATAATACATTTTGTACAACACAGCATAATTTCCACAAAGTAATTTGTTTGCCTTTTTTGCTGTTCTCAGAATATATTGAATTTCACTAGAAATAGTGATTTCAATCGTACTCATCACTTAACAGGGGGCAAAAAAAAAACAATCAGAAAGATTGTTAAAAAAAACCAACATGCTATTCTCAGTAAAATACCAGAAAATACAAATCACACATATATGAAATGCTTACGGCTTACAAAATTTTATAACTTTAACTTATAAAAACTGTAAATGTTGCCGCTTTAAAATATTCACCGAATCAATGACCACCAAAAAGTCCATAATTCAATAATATACCTTTCCTTGAGGCCAAATGGTATTTTTGCACTCCTTCTTTATGTAAATTGTCCAATGATAGTCCTATTAAATTATAATAATAAATTCCTCAGAGAATGAATTATCTTCCTAAAACTTTGACTTTTAAAATATTAGGTAGGAATTTTGTAATTTCCTAGGAAAACGTTGTTTAAAAACTAACTGGGAATCATTACAAAGAGTCCAGCCTTTGTCACATTTTAGATAGGCAGTGTAATGTCCAGATGTGGTGGAAGGACCATCATGGAAAATTATAGCAATTGCTACAAAAGACCTTCCTGATATTGATAGTTGTGCTGCTACAAATTGCTTTATTAAAGTATCCAATTTTCTTTCGTCAGCTGTACAATGTTGCATCATTAAAATTTTGTATTTTACATATTTTGTTAAGAATAATGTGGATAACATTTCTGATTTACATTGGCTACACTCCATGTTTTGATTTACACCTTTAACTAATTTATTGAAAGACACTGATTTACAGTCTGTTAATGTTAAATACAGAAATCTCTCAGTGTCTACATTGGTGCTACATGTAAACATGCAATTTTCACAATCATGTTCCCATTTGTAAGAAAGGCCAAAAATATTTTCTATTTCTACACCTTCATTTTCAAAAATGGTAAGCATATACATTAAAAATTCCTGAGCATCTTGTTGGATATTTTGTGAAAATTGTGTAGAACCAGAACACACATCCAAAACACTACGAACATCTGAAACAGATTGTATTTTACTTGTATCTATTGTCAATTTTTCATAAACAGAATGCAACAGAGAACAAAATCTTTTTGCCCGATTCTGCATAATTTGTTCTCGCAAACCTTCCAGATAAAAAACAACATTGACCACTACATTAGCATAGCAGTTGACACCTGAACTATTTTCAAACTGATAACCAACAATCTCTTAAACAGTGTCCAATTTCTTTTTACCTGCAATCACAACATTATCTTGTTCTTTTCCCTTCTTGACATCTTCAGTACAGATATTCTCAAACCTTCTATTTCGACCAACCACACGCTTTTCAAATACAGGATATTGACCTGAATTGGGAGCATACACCCTTCTTAACCTATTATACTCTTTTACACAGTTTGCATCTGCAATAACCTTCGTCTCATCAAAATCAATCAAAAACAAACCAGATAATGTTCTGACTCGTGACAAAGTAACATATGCCATACCCTCTCTAAATACGGTAGATCCAATGTTCACCAATGCACTGTCTACACTTAATCCTTGAGATTTATGAATAATCACTGCGTATGCCAGAGAAAATGGAAATGGTTTCCTACGGACATATACATCTTTAACAAGCAAAAAAACGAACTGAACAGCGACCAATTTCTTTAACTTCATCAATCTGATCAAATTTAATTTTTTTAAATTCAATTCCTTCTTTTTTCTGATAATTCACAAAATCCCCCACTTTACCCATTGCGCCATTAACTAAACCTTTCTCTACATCCAAATTACGCCTTAAAATTACCCGACAGTTTACACACGCATATAGTGTCTTTTCTAAACCAGCAGTTTTAGATATTTTTTTTTCTAAACAATCCAGTTTTGATCTCAACTTTCCCATCAAAATAATAGTGATTACTTCATGCTGTATTTTATCGATTGGCTTTCATTTTTAAAATTTCTTCATTTTCCAGTTTCAATAGTTCTTCGCTGAATATGGAAGACTTGCACAGTGTTGGCATTAAGCAAATCACTGATTTATTTTTAGCAATTTCCACGTACACTTTTGCAGGAACTGCATTTTCATTTGGAAAGACATTGCAAAGTAATCGACTCTCCAAAGCTTGTTTGCCTTGTTTTGAAAGAATTCCAATTCTTATATCTTGAAGAATACTTCCATATTCAGCCTCATTTCTGCCTGTCGCCTATTTGTTGTCACTTCTTTGTATTCAAAATGATTCCAAATGTTCACATTACCAACACTGCCAAGAGACTTTCTGCTATCTTTATGGGCTAGTGTTTTAAATACTGGTTGTCCTTTTACCGGAGTCAGTTGCAGTAGATCTCCAAAAACTATGACGTGTTTTCCTCCAAATAACACGTCATACTCTGTTTTAAGAATTTTCTGCATTCTTAAATGCACAAAGGCAAGCATCAAGTTTGAGACCATGCTCACCTCATCAATAATGAGAAGTTTCATTTTCTTCTGGACTCTTGAAACTTCACAACAAGCTTCTCCAGATAGCTTATGGTATTCCAATTTGTTCTCATGCTCTACTAGCAGCATTAGTAAACGATGTAAAGTAATTCCTTTAATGTTATGTGCTGCCAACCCAGTTGGAGCAGTGACAACACAAGACAAATGTGAATCAGTTGTTTTCTGCAGATAACTTGAAATTACTTTAATTAAGAAACTTTTTCCTGTTCCATCTTGACCACTCACATACATTCGGATAGGTTGAAATTATGTACATGAGCACCCTCTCTTTTCATGAAGTAATCCATGGTCAATCTGCTCTTTCTCTTGCTGATATATTTGTTTCTGTTCAACATTTAGTTGTTCTTCCAAGTTTCCTATCTGTATTGCATCTTCTTGAGCTTGATACATTGCTGTTTCCACCTCATTCATTGCAATCGCTGCTTCATTTTCAACAATTGATTGTCCTAGTGGATCTTGACTCAGTGCAGCAGAACTTTGACTGTCTTGAGAACTGTCTCTAGCAATCTCAGCTGCAATTGTAGCTTCTTGATCAATTTCATCATTCAACATTTTGACATAATTTGCGAAAGCACTGCATTGTATGCTATCTTTAGAAGCATTAAATGAATCTTCATAGCTGGGAAAGTCTCCAAGTAATTCCAGTTCTGAACGCCATGGTTTGAACGTTTGCAAAAGGGCTAAATAGTAAAATTCCCTTTTGTCAGCAGTGTCGCAACTCAGTTTCCTGTGATTAATTAAATTTCCTTTCCTTTGTTTCACCAGACATCCTTCGGAACCAATCACTGCAAATGTTCCATCGTTGATGTTCTCTGTAGTATTCCGTTTAAAAGTGTAGTTTTGCAGCACTTCATAGAGACACATGTTCTCAAGACGATGACTTCTATTTGGGTAGTATGTGTCCAACATATTCGTTTTCAAAATATCTGTACTTTCTGGTTCATTTTCTGCTAAATATTCAATTTCTTGAACAGATTTCAGTACCCGATTTCACATTCCTGAAAGACCTAGACTCACTCAAATGATTCTTCTACTTTTGGAATATAGATATGCTCCAATTTCACGATGCGATAACATCTTCAAACTGAAACGGTATAATTTCTTGCTTAGAGTCTTCGCGTGAGAAATCTCTTCCCACATTTCTTTCAATTCAGTCTTTTCTGATTTAGTAATGTAAGACGTTACATATCGAGCAAGAGTAATGGAATTGTCCGCAACATACTGAATATCCATGTTAGCGTTCCACATGGATAAAAATAACTGGATTGTAGTAATTTATGTATTTCGATTCTTTGCTTCTTCTTAAGTTGTAGGTGTTTTTCGGAGACTTTCTTGTGATGGTATGTCGCATAGCTGACATAAAACAGTTCACTCTTCCTTTTGATAATACAGGACGTGGAAATCCAAAACGACATTTGGTATAGAACTTATCCTTTGACTTGTACTTTTGTCGACAGTATTTTCCACACCCGTGGCTTTGAAATCGAAAGACTTGTTGTTTTAAGTTTTTATCTTCTCTGCTATTGGGAAGAGCACATGTAGCATAATCTTCATTGAAAGACAAACAGCTTCATCTGAATCTGTTCTAAATTTTGGGGCGTCCTTGATCCATAACAACATATGTATGTGAGGAGCACCTCTTGCTTGATATTCCTTTCTCCAAAAGAAATCCACAACTTCTCCAAGAGGAGGATTCTTTTTATTGCAGATGAAAGACATCATAGCTTCAAATCTAAGATTGAAATATCTGCATACATTGACAGGATCCGAAGAGCTCAATTCTCCAGGCGTCTTGTATTCAATATTTTTTATATTGGAATTTGCTTCTCGAAAAAATTCAAGTAAATCATCCCAAGCATACTCAGCACAGCTTAGTGTAACAAACCATGTAGGAGTTCCCAAGTTCCGTAGCATACATTTCAGTTCTCCATGTCGATGGTACCAATATTCATTAGTCTAAATGATCATCTCTCTGATGCTCTTTTTCCATAAAATTCTTTGCAGTTACATTTTTAAGATGCATTCCAGTTTTTAAAATGTGATTTACTGCATATAGTCAAGTCACTTTCAAACAGAAGATGAAACATATAAGGGATACATTGTCGAAATCTTGGATCTTCTGCATATAATCTTGTTGTCCGATATTCAGATGCAGGAATCTGCACAGGACGTTCATCATATCGTCCACCTTTTCCTGTTGGAAACAACTGCGGGAAACAACGAGCTTCAAAGCTCTCTTCCCATACACTCATGGGACTTCCTGTTGCTTTTTTCATTTGAAACAACTCAATTGTATTCCCCATCACCTCTTTGGAATGAAGTGGATGTACACTGTAATGTTCATAGTTTTCTTCACATCTGGACATGTCCACTTTTTCTATTTGTCCACTTAATGTTTCAGTATCTTCTGCTAAATCTATTTCTTCTTCTCCTACTAACACATTTCTATAGTACTCATTATTTTTTCACAGATACAATGATGCCTTTTGCACTTTTCTAACATCCACTAACTCTTGCCAAATTTTCTTATTGTTAGTTGGAACACCATTAACTAGAATGACTAGTGGCTCATTTTCTGCATGGTCTACACAAATAGTTTCAATATTTTTCCTTAAATCTAACGGTAAATACACAACTCTTCCTTTCAATCCTCTTTGCAACTCTGATGGAGGTAATTTACCTGTTTTGGGCTCCATACGAACAATAGCCTGAAACGGGTGAACACATTGTATGAGAATAGACTCATACGTATTTAAATCTATCAGCTCTGGTGGAATAGCAACCAACTCTAGATTATTATGAACAGCTCTAGCAGGCATTTTATTCTCATCTAATTTGTTATAACAATATTTGCAAAAACACTGCTCAGATCCCAAATCAAAACAATCCTCTACCAACAAATAAGTTGCAAATTCCATCCACTTATCATTATCTTCTATTTCACTTTTTAAATACAGATTGACACCCCTAGTCTGATTTTGATAGTGACTTCGCCGACATCAAATACAAGAAACATTTGGTCTTTCCCCTGAAATTACCTTAAACTTTGTGATTTCATCCTCAAATTTTTCTGTAATTACGGGTTGTACATTGTCTTCAACATTTTGTTCTACTAATGTGTCAGTTTCTTCACTCTCTTGCTGAGGACCAAAGTAACAAAACTCAATATCATCACAGACCTGCTTCACATCTGATACTGACCCACGCATAAGAGCACTGTTCAACTCACTTAACTTTAGTGCTGGACTTTTTGCATAATACAACCTTCTCACTAACTTCCGCATTTGAGTATGATGTACTGCCAGCATTCTGAAATGGTGAAAAACACTTTGACAAACTTTCCTAGAAAGACAAGCCAGAGAATGACCTTGCAAACCAGTATGTTTTCTCACTCTGCAAGGGTCTAGTCCTTGCAACAGCTTAATCTTTTGTTTTACACTTTTTTTAGTATAGGCTCGTAAAAAACTACATAATTTTTCAATAGATTCCTGTCGTACACTGCAAATACTACTGCAATCCCAAGTGTACACAGGGTTTTTAGCACGTCTCCGTAAAACCTCATCAGCTATCACTTCTTCTGCATTTCTTTCAACCATTTTCTCTTTCTCAATTGGACAACCGTCGCTGACCTCATAACCTCTACCACTGGTGTCAACTGCATACAATTTTTATTCGCCCAGTGAATAACTCTCTTCGTTAAAAAAAGGCTCTGAACTGGAACTGTGTTTCCATTCTCCCAAAAAAACATCACAACATTTTTTTTTATTAATAACTCTTTTCCTCCTACTTTTGGCCTTCATTACATGGATTGGTTTATCTAGTGATCGAATTCTGTTTAACACTAAAATGAATAGTTTCCTTTTTACGTCAAAAGCCTTTTCCACAATGTTTTCAATATGCTTCTTCTTTTTATAAAATAAAGCTCTCTTTTTATATTTCTTCACATCTTTCAGCAAATTATGCACTACTCTCTTGTAAAATATTTTTGGGCGTAATTCCTTATACTGATTTTGCCTTCTTTTACCATACTTTATCTCCTTTGACTGACCATTTGCTTTTTTGCTTTTCCTCCTATTTTGAATTTTTTCCTTACTTGAATAATTCTCAGTAGTTCCAGCATTACGCACATTCTGTTTGGTCCTACAAACATTTTTAATAAATTGCTTTGTGATCTTACCAGAAGATTTTTTCCTTTTAGCCACATTATATTGTACATTCAATACTTGTGGTTGATGTTTCTTCAAGTAATCCTCCTGTCTCTGTTCTTTTCTTTTTCTTTTTTTTTCTGGCATCATTTCTCTATTTTAACGTTGAAAAACAGTATCTTTAAAAAAGAATCACAAATAAATGTATATTAATAACTTTCACATTTATACGATTCTATTACTGTAGAAACACGTTTTATATAAAAACTGACTAAGAAACTATAGCCCTGAAGCACAAGTGTGACAATGGTTAAAACACTACATGCATAGTGCATACTACTTTGAAGCAGTTCATGCCCTAAAGCCTAGCTCACTAAAAGACTACATGATTACAGTACTATAAGGAGACACACTGCGTGAGTGACAGGGTGTTTGCTAGAAGTGTATGAATACTGACTGGGGAATTGAAGGTCGGAAACACAAGTGTGTATGTGGTTAGAGGACTGCATGCATAGTGGATAGGCATTTGAAGCAGTCCATGTGCTAAGGCCTGGCTCACTGCATGAGTACTTGGGTACTGACTGAATGATTAGAGTACAGCAAGGAGAGTGCCTGGGTGAATTTATAAGTGGTTGCCTTTTGGTGCAGTGAATGGATTAGCACTTGGTACTCAATGGGTCACTACAGGAGTGGAAAGGGAGTGACAGGATGTTTGCTGGACTGTATGGATACTGACTAGGGAATTGAAGGTGTGAAAGACAAGTGTGTAGGTGGTTAGAGGACTGCATGCATAGTGGATAGGGGTTTGAAGCAGTCCATGTGCTAAGGCCTGGGTCGCTGAATGAGTACTTGGGTACTGACTGAATGATTACAGTACTGCAAGGAGAGTGCATGGGTGAATTTATAAGTGTTTGGGTTTTGGCGCAGTGAATGGATTAGTACATGGTACTGAATGGGTCACTAGAGAAGTGCAAGGGGAGTGACAGGGTGTTTGCTGGAGTGTATATATACTGACTGGGGAATTGAAGGTGTGAAAGACAAGTATGTAGGTGGTTAAAAGACTGCATGCATACTGGATAGGCATTTGAAGCAGTCCATGTGCTAAGACCTGGCTCAGTGCATGAATACTTGGGCACTGACTGAATGATTAGAGTACTGCAAGGAGAGTGCCTTGGTGAATTTATCAGTGTTTGGGTTTTGGCAGAGTGAATGGATTAGTACATGGTGTTGAATGGGTCACTAGAGGAGTACAAAAGGAGTGACAGGGCGGTGGCTGGAAGTGAATGAATACTGGCTGGGGAATTAAAGGTGTGAAAAACAACTGTGTAGGTGGTTAAAGGACTGCATGCATAGTGAATGGGCGTTTGAAGCAGTCTATGTGCTAAGTCCTGTGTCAGTGCATGATTACTTGGATACTGACTGAATGATTAGAGTACAGCAAGGAGAGTGCCTGAGTGAATTTATAAGTGGTTGGCTTTTGGCACAGTGAATAGATTAGTACTTGGTACTGAATGGGTCACTAGAGGAGTGCAAAGGGAGTGACAGGGTGTTTGCTTGAAGTGTATGGATACTGACTGTGGAATTAAAGGTATGAAAGAGAACTATGTAGATGGTTAGAGAACTGCATGCATAGTAGATAAGCATTTGAATCAATGCATGTGCAAAAGCCTGCCTCACTCCATTACTACTTGAACATTAACTGAATGTTTGCAGTATTGCAAGGACAGTTCCTCGGTGAATACATAAGGAATGACTACCTTTTAATTCTACCTAAACTCGAGAACAGGACATTTTTTAAGCAGTTATGCATATTCAAAGAAATGAACTACTCAAATGCTTCTCTCACAGTGGTTACACAAATGCACACAGACTCACAGTGTGATTCAAGACAACAACCACTATCCCTAGTAGTTTACCAAAACTCATTCACTACTGTGGAAGTGGTAAGGGAACTGCACACAATCTACATATTTCAGGACTGCACTTTTGTGTCAAAGCCTGACTCATTTAATCAAAGCATAAGCAAAAACTGCCTTCTAATACTACTAAAACTTGACAACAAGACAGGTTTTAAAACAGTTATCTGTCAGCAAATACACAATGTTACCAAATGCTTCTCTCACAGTGGTTCCCAAATGCACACAGACTCACAGTGTGATTCTAGACAACAACCACTATCCCTAGGAGTTTACCAAAACTCATTCACTACTGTGGAAGTGGGAAGGGAACTGCACACAATCTACATATTTCAGAACTGCACTTTAGTATCAAAGCCTAACTCATTTAATCAAAGCATAAGCAAAGACTGGCTTCTAATGCTACTAAAACTTCACAACATGACAGGTTTTAAAAGAGTTATCTGTCAGAAAATATATGATGTTACCAAATGCTTCTCTCACAGTGCTTCCCAAAAGCACACAGACGCACAGTGTGATTCTAGACAAGCACCACTATCTCTAGGAGTTTACCAAAACTCATTCACTACAGTGGAAGAGGTAAGGGGACTGCACACAAACTACATATTTCAGAACTGCACTTTAGTGTCAAAGCCTGACTCATTTAATCAAAGCATAAGCAAAAACTGCCTTCTAATGCTACTAAAACTTGACAACAAGACAGGTTTTAAATCAGTTATCTGTCAGCAAATACACGATGTTATAAAATGCTTCTCTCACAGTGGTTCCCAAATGCACACAGACTCACAGTGTGATTCTAGACAAGCAACACTATCCCTAGCAGCTTACCAAAACTCATTCACTACTGTGGAAGGCGTAAGGGGACTGCACACAATCTACATATTAAAGTACAGCACATTAGTGTCAAAACATGACTCATTTTATCAATGCATAAGCAAAGACTGGTTTCTAATGCTACTAAAACTTGACAACATGACAGGTTTTAAAAGAGTTATCTGTCAGAAAATACATGATGTTATGTAGTATCTTCATATAATGTTATTACTGTTCCCCTTTATCTTGTAATTAGCTGCACAGCCAGTGTGAGAGTTCCGTTTGGAATGTTGACTTGACTGGAATGCTTGGGTGCTGGTGTGGTGTGAGACAGTTGGGAAGATGGGCTGAGCAGCTAGCAGGCTGCTCCTGGTGGGGCTGTTCTATGAATCGTAATAACTTAATAAATATCATAAAGACATATCTCGGCTACGTCTGCTGTGTCATCTCAACTCATGGAACCAGGTCACTTCATGTTACCAAATGCTTCTCTCACAGAGGTACCAAAAACCACACACACTCACAGTGTGATTCTAGACAAGCACCACTATCCCAAGGAGTTTACCAAAACTCATTCACTACTGTGGAAGTGGTAAGGGAACTGCACACAATCTACATATTTCAGAACTGCACTTTAGTATCAAAGCCTGACTCATTTAATCAAAGCATAAGCAAAAACTGCCTTCTAATGCTACTATAACTTCACAACAAGACAGATTTTAAAACAGTAATCTGTCAGCAAATACACAATGTTACCAAATGGTTCTCTCACAATCCTTACCCAAATGCACACAGACTCACAGTGTGATTCAAGACAAGCAACACTATCCCTAGCAGCTTACCAAAACTCATTCACTACTGTGCAAGGGGTAAGGGGACTACACACAAACTACATATTAAGGTACAGCACATTAGTGTCAAAGCATGACTCATTTTATCAATGCATAAGCAAAAACTGGCTTCTAATGCTACTAAAACTTGACAACAAGACAGGTTTTAAAACAGTTATATGTCAGCAAATACACAATGTTAGCAAATGCTTCTCTCACAGTGGTTCCCTAATGCATACAGACTCACTGTGTGATTCTAGACAAACAACACTATCTCTTTCACTATACCAAAACACATTTCTTTATCTAGAAAGAGTACTACATTTTAGTGTAGAAACATAACTCATTTCACAAATTCATAAACAATGACTGGTTTCTAATTCTACCAAAATATAAAAACAGCACAGTTATCTGTCTGCAAACACATGAAAAACACAAATGCTTATCACAGAATGGTTTCCACATGCACACACACTGTCACTAAGATTGTAGACAAAAAAAGTACTCCCTACACTTTAGCAGGAGAAATACATTAGTCAGATTAAAATAAAAATAGACCACAAATCAGCTTATCATATATAATGTTCCTTTTACGCACTTTTTGTTAACCAATAACAATCATGCGTTTAAAAAACAGAAACATACACCCTACCTTTCAGTGTAGAAGGTTGTCAAAGAACCAATGATTTCTTGTCTTTTTTCAAAACTGCATCTTAGCCACCATTTTAGAAAAATCTTACTTTCCAAACTGCCATTTCATTTACAGAGACCATCTGAGTGCATCCAGACCTCCTTTCAAGATGCTTAGAGTGTGGATTGTGGGACACAGCTATATTTTCTGGAGCCAAAGGTATGCACAAAACAAAGGCATTCACAAAGACCTAGGTTTCCCAAATGTAGACATTAAATGGATTGGACAGAGAGGGTTAAAGTGGCACCAATTGATGCCATTGGTGAAATCCTTCATGCATATCCAACACCCTGACCTCATAATAGTGCACTGTGGTGGCAATGACCTTAGGCACTTTGACTGGGGTAGGTCTGGAAATGCTCATGAAGGACACCTTTGCAGAACTGATTTCACTTTTCCCCAAAACTGCCTTTGTGTATTCTAACATATGCCAAAGGCAGAAATGGAACTGGTCCGATCATTTTTGTCCACAGATTGAGAAAGCTAGGAAACGTGAATAAATCTGTTTCTGCTTTTCTCCGAGACTATTGAATGGGTCCATTTTCAATAACAATCTGCGATTTCATATGCAAGAGATGTATAGGAGAGATGGAGTACACTTTACTGATGAAGGAAACAGAGTCTTCCTCAACAACTTTAGCCTCTGTATAGGTACTTACTTATAAGGACCAAAAACTCTCAAAGAACACAACAGCTCTTTTTAGAGCCACTCAAGAACAAAACACTTAAGCTTGATGTTTATCTCCCAAAAATGTGATTTTTTTTTCCCTTGGATCCGCGCACCCAACGCGTTAGGAACCGCTCACCCAACGCGAGAGAATCCGTGCACCCAACTCAATAGAATGCACGCACCCTGCGTGCATTTCGCTGTTTTAAAAAACAAAAAAAGGGGGCCCCAGGGGGTCCTTCTGGGACCCCCTAAGCAGATCTAGAGGGTCAGAGTATTTCCACTCTGCCCCCTTTATATGTTTTACACACTTATTCCCCTTGCTTCTTCAGCCTCGCTTCTACCGAGGCAGAAAATGGCCGCCAACAGTTCCTGGTTTCGAATGTAGACAGCCAATTAGCATTCAGCGCGTGATCGTCAGGGTGCGCGCTTGGTTCGGGGAGGGTGCGCTTACGGTGCGGGTAGGGTGCGCCGATCCTCCCCGGCCATAGATATCACTAACTTTTTTACCCTAATTTTCTCAGGAATTACTGAACAGATTCACGCCATTTATGCAAAAGGCACGAGTCTGAACTGAGGACTACCTCTTTGCCAAATTTGGTGTAATTCCGTTCAGCAGTTCGGGCTGTAGCTGCAACAACAGATCCTATGGGAAATTGCATGGGGAAAACGTGTTTTGGGACCCCCCTTTTTTCTCGGCCCCCGCTTGACGAATCACCCAAAAACTTTCAGGGTAGGAGCGGAGCTGGCCAAAAGTTTGGAAAATTTCGTGAAGATTCGTCCGGCGCCAGACTTATTGGGAATAGAATGTTGCGGATTTCCTATGGAAAATAGGTCCTAACTATAACTATCTACTGGCAACCGCCAGTAGATAATATATATATATATATATATATATATATATATATATATATATATATATATATATATATATATATATATATATATATATATATAGATATATATAGATATATATAGATATATATATATATACAAGCAATAATAACACACTTGGCAAATGCAACTGTTAAATGTATGGATAGCAATATGAAATGAAACACATGCAGAAAATACTGGAATAAAACACATACAGATTATGCTGGACCTCCGCTGCAAGAAATCTGAAAGATATACACACTAAATACATTAGAGTATTATACCCACAGGAACTTGAACGGGCATACAGACAGTCACACATCACAATGAGTGTTATAGCCACTGGAAAACTTGAATGCGCACACATACACCCACACATCGCAATGGCAACAATCAAAAACAAGAACCATCAGATGATTAATTTGGATGTGCACGCAAACTCTCACACATCACAAAGTCAAAACTCAAAGAAAACACCTCAGATGATTTTAGCCACTGGAATTTGAATGTGCACACAGACAGTCACACATCACAATGGCACTAATCAAAAATAAAACACATCACCTGGTGCAAACCTTTATCCTGGCCCACTCCAGACTGGGGGATTCATAGCCGGGGTCAGGAAGCTCAGCAACCAGATTCCTGCACTGAAGATGCGTCCACCATTCAGGCTCAAATCCCGGTCCCCAAATCAACAAACCTTAACTTTGTAATCTCAAAACACACGAGAAGGTTTTGAGAGGCTCTCCCTTGTGCTAAGGAAACTTACTGGAATTTGCCACTTTCCATGCAAGTATTTCAAAGGCAAAGGAGTTCTCAAGTTCCTTCTGCATTCTCAAGGGTTCCAGCCTTTATCTTAACAGCTTACAAAAGTCTCTGCCAGTACTTGTAATTTGAGTAATCTGGGGGCCTGTGCGTGCAAAAAGCTCAAGCAAGACAGATTCAGAATTTAAGATGACATGAGGGCATGACAAAGCCAATAGTAAGAACTTCATAATACATCCCAATGTACATCACTTGTGCACCACTGCCGATAGCATCACACACCTCATCTCCCAATGTACAACATAATGCACATTTGAGCACCACTGCTTATAACACTGCACTTAGAGACCAAGAAGTGCATTCCAGCTCTCTCTCTCTCTCTCTCTCTCTCTCTCTCTCTCTCTCTCTCTCATGCTTTCAAATGCAATTCCCACATGTTCTGTTCCAGGCAAGGCAGTTCCACTCTGTGACAGTTCCCACTCTGCTAAAACTACAAAGAGATATGAAAGAAATCTTCAAGGGAAATATGCACTTGCAGGGAAATGATGTCGTACATTCAGTCTAGGGCAAAATAAAACACCAAAAGCCAATTAAAACCATGGTAGTCAAAGGTCATCACGTGGTTTCAAACCATAGGAGTGCCTCTAGCACTACAAACAGGAAGTCTTTGCCATAGTGATGAACTTCACCTCTCCAGTAGCAAGTTCCACCATCGTACCCCCCCCTCTCAGGACCTCTGCCCTCAGCTGCCTCTATTCTTCAGCAACAAGATCAAAAGCATCTATAAAAACTTTGAGCTCCAACTGGGCCATTCGACACTCATAGCCCTCTTACCCTCACAACCCTCCTGCCCACCTCTAACAGTATCCATGGGACCTCTCTGGCCATCTGGCCCCCATCATCATTCATGAAAATGCAACCCCCATGTAGCCCATACAATCCAGAGCACCTTTAGATCCCTTCCCTCACCAGGTTTTCATCAAAGAACTTGATTGGCCTATCTACCTGCTATTCTAACTAACAAACGTCATGGGAAAGATTATAAACAATCTCATAGCCTCTACCCGCATTGAAAACCACCTCCTCATCGCTACTCAGTCTGGATTCATGCCCAAACACAGTACAGATATCACCCTCATCGCCACTATGGACGACATCTTGATAGTCATGGTAGGAGGTGACACCAAGTATCAGCCTGGTCTCCTTCACTTTGGACGCAGTCAACCTCATCTCTGGAGTTTCCCAAGGATCCTCGCTCCGCCCACTCTGTTCAATGCCTTCATGACCCCACTTGCCGACATCATTCACTCAACATTATATCCTATACTGTTGCCAGCTAGCTCATACTCTCCCTTTCTGACAAGATGCCAAACATCCAGACTAATTTCTCAACCTGCATGACCAAACTCAGATAGATGAAACCATCTGCCACTTGCTCAACACAGACAGGACAGAAGTAGTAATCTTTGGCAAATACACCTTGCTCTGGAATTATAGATGGCGGCCTGCCATACTCAGACCCAAACCCCTATGAGCAACCCATGCACAAAAACTCATAATAGTAAGATACAGCCAACTCACAATGACCAGCCAAGTGAATGCAGTCTCCTGCTTCCACACCTTCACGATGCTCAAGAAAATTTTCAAAAGGCTGACATCCAACACTCGCAGAACCGTAATCCAAGCCTTCATCATGAGCAAGCTGAACTACAGTAATGCACTTTATGCTAGAATCAATGCTCAAATGACCAGAAGACTCCAGGCTATACACAACTCTGCAGCCAGACTCACCCAACACTCACATCACCCTTCACGTTGAAGAGCTCTTTTGGATCCCAGTCCACAATCAAGTACTCTTCAAATTCCTCATGCACACATATACAGCCTCACACCCCATTTTCTCTTACACCTAAACAACTGCATAAGCTTACATAAACCTATCAGACACCTGCTAATCAGACCCCCTCCCATGCATAAGCAGAACCAGATCGGGCAATTGTGCTTTCTACCTCGCTCCTAAAGCCTGGAACTATCTGCTCCTGCACAACGAAGCCCCATTCTCAGTTTTACAATTCTACAAGAATCTGAAAACTCGGCTCTTCTTCTAGCATTGACTCTGTCTTGTCCCATAACAACTCCAATTTCAGTGCCAAAATATCCTCCCGGGCACGATGTGGGCTATACAGACACGCATAGCATAACATAACATAGCATAATGTAATGTAACGTAACATAACTATTGGACTTGTCCCTTTTTGCAGGGTCATCCCTGAGCTTTTTGCCTTCCTCCTGGTATTTTCTTCTGACATGGTGTTAGTGGTTTTAGGACTCTGGGCACTTTATCACTGTTGTCCAGAGTAAAGTGCATGTGCTCTCTGAGGTAAAACGTGGTAAGATTGGTCAACACCTGTTTGGCATATTTAATTTACCTATCAGACCCTCGTAAAGTGGTATTTCATATACCCAGGGCCAGTAAATTAAATGCCACTGGTGGACTGGCAGCGCTGATTGTGCCACCCACCAAAGTAGCTTTTCAAACCTGTCTCAAGTAGTCAAGTTTGGCATGTTTGGAATAGTGGTAATAAATGCTGCGTAATGGTGTTCGCAGATTTATTGTCACTATTTTAGAAATGCCACTTTTAGAAGTGGGCATTTCTGTGTGTTATGTGTCTTTGTACCTGCATAATGTGTACTGCATGTCTAGCTCTCAAGTGACAGGGGCTGGGGAGGGGCAGTAGCTCCAGAGGGGCTGGGTAAGCCAGTCTTAGGCTGAATAGGCCCATCTGCATTTGGGGTAGTGGTAGGAGTTGCACCTGACCAAGAATAGGACTGTACCAGCCATCCACAATGCTGGCTCTGCCCTCGCTGTGGTGCGTCTGGGACCAGAGCCTACAATTACAAAGAAGGTTGTTGTGCACTCATCTGCATCAGCACGCGGTAGGTGCTTTGCAATTGTATTTCTGGAGCCCGAGAAGGGGGCTCCAACTTTGCTCATAAACGAGCGCTGTGGCAGAACCGGAAGTCAGGCAGAAGGACGCCTGACCATAGGCGGGGCTCCCGTCAGGAAGTGGAGAGCCCCGCAGGTCCCATTCGCCTGGGGACTGCTGACGCCATTGGGGCAGGTCCCGCTGCTTTGGGAAGGCTGCCGGAAGCCAGGAGGCTGCTGCCTGGTTGTGGGCGGGGCTCTCGTGAGGATGAGGAGAGACCCATGTGTTCCCAAAGCCTTTGTGTAAGCGTATTCCTCAGCGTGTTGAGCACTTCCTCTGCATTGTGCCCCCTGCGCATTTAATTCTTGGTCCTGAGCAAAGCCGGGGCTCTTTCTGTGGGACAGGGTGAGGGCTGCCACACCACGAACCCAGCCTGGTTGTGGGCGGGGCCCACTGCTGGGAGGAAGATGAGGAGGCCTGTAAAGAGTGCAGTCGACGGAGACTCCGCTTTGTGTGGTGCTGGCTGCCATTCCCCTTGTGTTCTTGGTCTACTACGGCAGCCGAAGTTGAGGTACCCACCACAGGAGGGCTGGGAGCAGAACCGCTCAGCCCCCAAGAAATGGTGAGTGGGGCTGAGCTTCCTGGCATTGAACTCCGATTGCCGTGAGGGTGGGATTATTACGATTCTGGGCTGTGGAAGAGGAGGGGGAGCAATGTGTCGTCTTCCCTACCCCCTCGGGGTCAGAGACTGCCTGGGGTCACTTTTGTGTTGCCCTGAGTTTGGGGGCAAGGATTGATGTTCGCAGTTGGACCGCCAAATAGCGGGAAGCTGCTTGAAGACCACATAGTAGGGAGAGCCCTGACTTTTGGACAAAGGGCATTGCTTGGGAAGCCCAAGATAGGCCCCGAGGAGCAGGCCAGACGGCCGGTGTTCACCTTGTGTTTTGGCTGGGAGTGCGGTCCTGGGGTGATGTGTACACATTATCAGTGTTACTGAGGTGCACTGGGGCTAATTTAGGATGTATGCCTAATATGATTTATGCATAATATGTTTATGCTAAGTGCCTCTTGCCAGTAGTTAGTGGTTGTTTGTGGTTTTCACTACTTGTGTGTTCTAATGGTTATGACAGTGGCCCTATTGGCCCTGTAATGTATATAATCCCCTGTAAAGTGATACCTAGTGCCCGGTGGCACAGTGTATATATGTGATTATGTTCTAATGTGTTTTATGAGTAATACAAAGGCTATTTTTATTTAACCTTGTCTTGAGTTTCTTTTGTGGTGTGCCTAGTGTGTCGCTGCTGTGTGTGTGTGTTGCGCAAACGCTTTACCAATTGCCTCTGGGAGTAGCCTGACTGCTCTGCCAAGCTACCAAGGGGGTGAGCAGGGGATTTGTTCAGCGTGTAACTCCCTTGCCCTGACTAGAGTGGTGTTTTTTGTCTGGCTTAGGTGCATGCCCTAGCCAACCAGAAATCCCATTTCTAACAATAACATAACATAACTTAACATAACATTAGAGTGGGAGCACCATTGAGATTGATGCAGCTGTATGGTCTCTGCTTTAAAGTGACACTTACATTTCAGTTATTTTTTAACTTTCCCAATACACAAATTGATTTATTTATTTGTATTTATTTATTTATTTTAAAGGTTTTATATAGCGCTGGCTGGACCTGGGGGTATCAGAGCGCTTTACATAAGTGTAGATAGTACAGGCATAAGACAATTATACATAGCGTAGAGGTCACATAGGTCGGGTTATGAAGAACAGGTAGCATAATACCAATTAGCAAATGTCAAACCAAAAGAGAAAGAAACATAAACAAATTGGATACATGTAATCGAATTATGATATAGTGGCCTGAGATGGAGGGAGGCTAGGTGGTAGGAGGGTGGAGGTAGGAGAGGCGTGAATGGGGTAGAGAGAAATTTTACAAAAAGAGGGGGTGATAATTAAGAGGAGGGAAGTATGGAAGGAAGAGGGTAAGGAAAGGGGAAGGCGGGGAGGGAAAATGAGGGGAAAGGGAGCGAGAATGGAAAAGTATGGAAAGGAAAGGATTATGGACCCCAGTATTTCTTGGCAAGTGTAGTTTGAGGTCTTTTTTACAGCTGATGTAGGAGGGGTTACAGCGCATGTCTTTAGGGAGGGTGTTCCACATGCTGGGGGCATATCCGGAGAAAGGGCTAGATTGTGTGGATTTCTTTTTTGTCAGGGGAGGGAGAAGGAGGAGGGCGTTGGTGCTTCTTAACGGTCGTGCGCAGCCTGCTTTGCTGAGTTTATCAGTGAGATATAGCGTGGCCTTTTGGTGAATGGCTTTGTGAGTAATGCATGCCATCTTGTAGGTGGATCTGCCTTTGATGGGCAGCCATTTAAGGGCCTTAAGGACTGGGGAGATGTGGTCAAGGCTTTTGTAGTCGGTGATTAGCTTGGCCGCCAGGTTTAGTACAGATTTGAGTGGGGTAAGGTGAACTTTTGGGGTTCCGGAGAGGATAGCATTACCATAGTCAATTTTCAGAGGACAAGTGATTGGACAACTGATTTAAAGTCGTCAGCTGGGATAAAGGGTTTGAGTTTCTTGAGATGGGGTAGAGTGAAGAGTGCTCCTTTGGCCGAGTTGTTTATGTGGGCCTGGAGGGTTAGGCTGTTGTCAATGGTGATGCCAAGTGATTTTACTGAGTTTGATAAGGTGAGCGTACAGTTGAGGGCATTAAGGTCAGTGATCCATGTTTGGATAGGAAGAGGGTTGCTTTTTGGAGAGAAGAGAATGATTTCTGTTTTTTTAGGGTTGAGTTTGAGGTGGTTGGAGTGGAACCAGGATTGGATTTTAGTCAGGGTGTCGTTAAGGTGTAGAACATCGGAGTGGGATCTGATCTTATAGTACAGTTGGGTGCCGTCAGCGTAGAGGTGGTAGTTGATTCCAGCTTCTTTTAGAACGAGGGTAAGGAGTTCCATAAAGAGGTTAAAGATAGAGGGGGAGAGAATAGAACCCTGGGTGACACCGAGGGAGACGGGAGTGAGGTTAGAGAGGGAGTTCTGGATTTTGATTTGTTATGTTCTGTGTTGGAGGAAGGAGGAGAACCATTTAAGTACCAGGCCATTAAGGGCTAATCGAACTTTGAGCGCATTAAGCAAGGCAGGGTGGTTAACAGTATCAAATGCAGCAGAGAGGTCGAGGAGAATGAGTAGGCAGGTCTCGCCATTATCTACAGAGTGATGGATGTCGTCTACAATATTTAGTATGGCAGTTTCTGTACTGCAGCCTTTTAAGAAGCCGGATTGTAAGGAGTCGAGTAGGTTAAAGGTGTCAATGTGTTTGTCCAGTTGAAGAAGGGCACATTTTTCAAGAGCTTTGGAAAGGAGGGGGAGGTTAGAGATGGGGCGGAGATTATTAAGGTAATTATGGTCAGCATTGGGATTTTTAAGAATGGGAGTGATTTGTCTGAGTTGGAGGGAGGGGGGACACAACCCGAGGAAAGGGAGGAGGTAATGATGGTGGTCCAATAAGGAGCAATGATGTGCTTAAGCTTCAGAACAAAGTTAGCAGGGAGAGGGTCTCTGGTGTGTGAGGACGGTTTAAGTTTGGAGATGATGTTAGAGACTTCAAGCTCAGTTACGGGGTGGAAATTGTGCCAGAAGGCATTGTTTTTAGGCTTTGAGTTAGAAGGGCTGGTATCAGGAGGGAAAATGGTAGGAAGGGGGTATGAGAAGTCGGGGTGTTAATAGAAAGGGGGGTTGAGAGGTAGAGTCAGCGATAGATAGGGGATAAGGAGGGATCTGAGATGCTAGGAAGGATTGGTCTATTATGGCTATTTTTTCGGAGAAGAAGTTAGCAATTTCTTCGCATCTGTCTGTTGTGGCCATCAGGGTTGGAGGGGTAGAGGAAGTTTGGTTTCGGACTATGTTGAACAGCTCTCTGGGTCTGTTCTTCACGCGGTCAAGTTGAGTACAGAAGAAAGAGGTCTTTTCCATGAATATGTGTTTCTTGTACGTGGCTCTGGCAGATCTGAGGAGAGCAAGATGGCTGGGGAAAGGGTGTTGTCTCCATGTTCTTTCTGTAAGTCTAAGAGCACTTCTTTCGTCATTCAGGTTGGAATTGAACCAGGATTTAGATAGAATGTTTCTTAGGGTTTTAAGTTTGGACGGGGCAATTTGATCTAAGACATCGATGACCGTTCTGTTAAAAAGTTTGTTAGCATTTAGGGAGGGAGGGGTGAGAAGAAGTTGTGCTTGGAGTTTGGACTCAAGTTCACCAGGGGGGATGCGATTAAGATTGCTGGTCCAGTTAGAGGTCTTAATGTTATTGGTGTGGGGGAGTAGAGCCGAGGTTGCGATGGAGAACAGAATGAGGTGATGGTCAGACCAGTCGATGGGGATGATGTTGGAGAGGGAAGCCAAGTCATTGTTGGCAATGATGGCGTCAAGAGTGGCCCCTTTGGAGTGGGTGGGAGAGTGGCAGAGTTGATTGAGTTCATTAATCTCAAGAAGACTAGTGAAAAGGTTGACTGAGGTCATCAGTCACATTCCAGTGGAGATCTAAATCTCCAAGGAAGAGATTTTTCGAGTTGGAGAGAAACGATTGAGTAAGAAGCTCGGATAGTTCCTCCACGAAGGGAAGTGGGTCACCAGGAGGGTGGTAGATATTATGTAGACAAATCGAGAGAGAACCTTGAGACTTAAGTTCGGCTTCGAGGTATTCAAAGGTGTTGTAGTCGGGGTTCTTGACAAGCGACAGTTGAAGTTCATTTTTAAAGATTGGCGCTAATCCACCCCCTATTCTCTCAGTTCTGTCCTTTCTGATGATAGAGTAACCCAGGGGGGACAGTAAGTCAAGGCTAGAAGTAGAGTGGTCATTGAGTCAGGTTTCCGTGAGGAAGGCGATGTCGATGGCTTCGTTAAGGATAGTTTCTGATGTTTCGATTGCATGCCGAACAGCCGAACGGAAGTTAACAAGCATGAAAGTGAGGGGTTTATGGAAGTCTTTTGGGGAGAGATTGAGTGGATGGTGGTACATTGAGCTGGGGGTCTGGAGGGGTCGGGAGAGGAGGGGGAACTGTTGGCCCCCACAATAACGGCAATGTTGGAGCTAGGGAGACTTTAGGTGAGGGGTTTAGGGAAGTCTGTGGGAGGGGAGCGTGAATAGATGGTGGTACATTGGGGTAGAGGTCTGGGGGAGGGGGGAAAGGGGAAATCTGCAGGTCCCCACAATAACGGGAATGTTGGAGTGAGGGGGGAGGGACGTTAATTGAGGAATTAGGAAGGTAGGAGTTGCAGAGGTCATGGAGGTCGGAAGATTTAGCTTCATTTTTAGAAATTGTATTCATAACTAAAAATTAAGAGGACACATTATACAATTAACTCCTATTAGAATACCTAAGTACTTTAATGGAAAGCAATAGAGTAGGATGATAATAGAATTGACTGTGTAAATTGTAAATCACCAAATTTAAACTAAGGTAGTTTGCAGCCCATAAGGCTCAAATAGTTATAAGTAAACAGCATTAATTTTGGCAAAATATTCATATACATTATTTGAAAACAAAGCGAAAAGTCTTTCAGCCCTTAACTCTGCGAACAATTTGGAACAGCTGCTTAATCTGGCAAAAATCTTCCCTATGTCAGTCTTTGATCAATGAGTAATAGAATCATTAGAGACCAAACTCAAAATTGTCAGTTAAGAGCATCAGTAGCTTAAGGCATTCAGACAAATCATGCCGTGCAGCAAGCCACTTTGATGTGCTGCACTGCGTGATAGGGAAAGAGCAGGCAGGTGCCATACTTAACTTTATATGGTGCATTCCTGTCTATGCCATGCGCTGACACACAATGTGCTGCCTGGTGTGTTGTAAGTAGGACTGTCTTTGTGCAGAAATTGGCACCTTCCTACTCAAAAACAATCCTCTGAGGCATGTTCCTTTTTCTATGTGTGCTGCAGAATGCCTGGCGAGGCATAGCATTTGGATGCATTCCCAGGTTTGCCAGTGTAGGCAAATCTGGGAATGCATCAAAATCCATGGGTGGATGCGTGACAGCACCCACGATCCATCCATGGAATGCCTCCCCAGGGCAAAATAACATAATGCAGCAAATTGAATCCCATCTGTGAGTGTCCAGCGCACCCATGCCAGCTATTGATTAAATTTATTTAATCAATAGCTGGCAATAGCTGGCATGGGTGCACTGGACACTCACTGATGGTATTCAACTGTTTTTTAGTTTTCAGATTGGGGATATACGTCAGATTCTTTAAGCACCATGCATGGATGTGTTGTTTTCATTGATTTCACTTTTAGATAAGGAAAACGTTGGGTGAAGGTGTAACTTGGGTCTTTCATCCTATCTTTTCAAATTATTCCTGTATTTTTCCAAGCAGGGCTGTCCTTCTTGTTTTTGTTGGAAGATATTCATGAATTTTGAATTTCGATATCCTTGATGTTCGCCTCAGAGGATGTAGTGGCCGTTATTTAGAATCTATGTGTTTAAACTAGTTCACTATAAGTATATAAATTGGTGTACACTCTCCGAGTGAACAACAGTAGTGCACCTTGTGTCTAGGGCATAGGCCCAAGTTTTTCTCTTCTTCTTGAATTGGATGGCAGGTGGAGCCATCTCAGAGGGTGCACACTTTACACATCATATTTGTGTCCCCTGTGCACATTATATTATCTTTTTGGTAACCTGAGTGCAACACAGCTGTCTTTCTGCTCTTCAACTTCATAAAAGTGGCATTTTAAAAATTGTTATTTAAAATCTGACTTTAACATAAGAGAGGATTTGTCATTACAATTCCAAGGAAACCAAACATGAACTGGTTACCTGTTCCCATTTGGAAATTACAGCTTATTAAATGTGATAATGTAACTCCAATATTATCATATGGAGAGGTAGGCCTTGCAGTAGTGAAAAACAAATTCAAACGTATTTCACTATCAGGTCATGTAAAACTTAAAATGACATGCCACACTTTTTAAAATACACTAATCCCTGACCTATGAGTTGACAAGGACCTTCCCTCTAGGGGTGGCTTATTTGTATTAAAAAGGAAGGTTTGGGACTGGCAAAATGTTTATTAAAAACTGCACACACAGGTTCAATGGCCAGCCTGAGACATGTTTACAGGGGCTACTTAAATGCAGACCCATTAATGGCATTTAATTTACAGGACTTGGGCACATGTAGTGCTCTCTACTAGGGACGTATACAGGAATTAAATATGCCAATTGTTGATAATTCAGTCAAACCATGTTCAGAGAAGGGAGTACATGCACTTTGGCACTAGTTGGCAATGGCAGTGGCGGCTTCTCTGCTAAGGCGGAGGAGCGTCGCCCCATTGCTACAAAGCAGTGAAAGAAAGAACAAATACAATTATAATGACTTGAGGTTGCAGCTTTGTGGTGCAGGCAGGCTGCTCAGCTCTTAGAGCAGGGGAGGGGTGGTTTGCCCACTCCCAAGTGCACATGACTATTTAGCCGGCCCTCTCGGGCCGGTCAAACAGTCATGCACACTCCGCATGTTCTCCATGCAGGCTGCATTACAGCCTGCATGGAGAACATGCCCAGGTCCCCATTCCCTGGCTGAACACAGAGGGCCAGGTCCAACACAGGGCATAAAAAAAGTTGCACTTAAAAAACAAAAAAGGAACAAGGAGTTGTCTTCTTCTCCTCTGTTTTGCTAGATGAACATTGACAAGCAAAAATTTGATATTTATGTCAACATGTACATTTACCCACCCTTTTTATCTCTCTGCATTGCAATAAGTATCTAACAACTTTTGGTGCGTTTAATTTTGTCTTCGAGATTCTAACTGTATTCTTCATGTTTCTGAACATCCTATTTCTTTCATATAAAAAAGCATCAGATAAAGGATTTAAGTGTTTTGTGGGAAGGGGGATGGTCTCACTGTGTATTGCACAGAATAAAGTACACCCCGCAGTAGATTATAAGGTATATTATATTCACCTTGGAGTTCCATGTTCTTATAGGGGAACTCGGCCTTCTGCCTTGTTCCTCTATATGGTAACGGGCCTCCTCAGTGACTTGCAATATTCTAATAGTATACAGCAGGAGGTACTTTATCCCATATATAATACTGTGGGCAACTTCTGTAGCCATTTAAAGTGCAAGTATTGTTTGGGGTTTGAGAGCTGATGTGTCAATCACAAATTAATACGTGTGCCAACAATAATTAGATTCCAAATGTGAGAAGGCTAAATGTCTCCAACCACCTGTACAGTTGAGCCAACGCTGCTAAATTATTTTACCCTATTAGTTATCCTGTGCTTTTGCTTTTAGAAGCAGTATGTGGTGCCACTGGTCTCGAGGGACCTAACGATCTGCAAATGTTGTATTTCTCAGTGAGAAAAAAGTTATGCTCTGAGAGGGAGAGACAACCCATTGGTCTCTTCACTCTGTAATTATGAAGAACTAGCCCACTTCCACCACGTCTGCGTGTGCCTTGGTAGCATTTATACATTTTTCTGTGTATAAGGTGTAGTAGCTGCAACTGTGGTTGATGGCTACTAGCTTGCCCATGTAAATAATGCTCAGTGGTTTATTACAGATTAGTCAGGGTGGATGGTAGTTCACCACAAGTAATAATGTCAGTCTACACAAGGCAAAGGCTCAGGCGTCTTTCTGAAATGTGTTGGTTGGCCTTTCCTTTTGACTTTTGTTACCATTATCAACTAGACGTATAAAAGGCGGATGAAGTAACAATTGGAATTAGACTCCTTTCTGATATTCTGCTAGAGAATAGCATGTGTCAGAGTGAAGTGACTCACATATGTTGCATTGTTTATCTGTCTATAATTTAAGGTTCTTAATTTAAAAGTAGGTAAAATAGGAATATTCTACTTTGATATCTATGGAACAGGAAGTATTCCCCACCTGGCCTATTTGTATAATATTCTCTGGCAATGTATATGTTCCTTTGTATTTACAAAATACACATTGTGTTGGGTAAGAGTATTTGAGTTTCCACCTGGAAGGTGGGAGGACCTGAATAAAATATTTCACTTGGATACAGAATATGTTTGTTGTATCTAGACAACAAAGTATCTTTTTAGGTCTGGACTTTGAGACAGCTGGACTAGACAATTGTTTTAAACAAATAAATCACACATAATATACTTACATAGATGGCTTTTTGTCAGCTGACTTAAATTTTTGGTCTTTTAATTGTCATTAAGATTGCTTCCTCTCCCCCAGCATATATCACTTTATCTATTGGCTTCCTTCACTTTAAGTTAAGATTGTGCACAATGTTCACATACGTTTGAAAGTAGTTACTTTCTTTACAGTGACAAAGATGGTTCAAAATGTGCATTTTTATTTTATTTCTTTTTATGTTAACATTAGCAAACAAGTTATGTTTACTTTAAATAGGAGCTGTTTAGTTTGCCCACACTAACGTCTAAATGTTATGTTATAAGGTGCTTGAGAGACGTTGTAATATTATAGCTAAGTTTGCTTTTATTTGAGTGGTTGGTTATGTGATGGTGTTTATTCTTGTCTCCTTCGAAAATAATAACAATACTGAAATGCATCGCTCAACTGAAAGGCTCCTTGTTTAGAAGAGCATCACTAGCATAACAGCTGCATTAGACTTTTTTTTATTCAAACATGCAGTGCCCATTTTTAAGAGACAGCTTGTTTTCTTATTTTTGTTGCATATACTTGCAATACAAAAAATGGCAGCAGCCTGCCAAGGCCAGATCTATTGGCTTTGACAAAGGTTGTTGAAATTTGTAGCTGCTTCTCAATGCTGTAACTAAGGACTGGAACTCAAAAGAGCAAATCAAAGTAATGGGAGTTATAGAAGGTAATCACGTCTATAATTATATAGGTCATAACAAAAGAATCACATAAAACAATACATACACAACTGAGCTTAGATGTAACCTTTCTAATCGTAATAAATAGTTCGTTAGCGGGCTAGAGCTGTTTTCGTTCATTTTAGTAAATTATTTACTTTCTGTTGAAAGTGGCCATCAGTTTTATTTAACAAAGTGAAACAATGTTAACTCCTTTGCCTGAATCGTACATTTGGACGAATACTACTGTAGCTATTTAGATTAAATATTTATTTTTTTGTACCGAGCAGCCCTTGCTGTGAAAAATCTCATGCATTAGGGAGAGATCAATACTGCAGCTAATGGCCTAAGGTATCAAAAACCCTCACTGGAGGAAATGAGAATGTTGTCTGAAAAACAGATGATGATAATCCTGGGGATAAATGGATTTAGAGATTTCCCAAGCAGTTTTGGAAAGCAGAGGGCAAACGCTGACAGCTATTCCAACAAGCTGTTTTACAGAAAAAGAAATTATTGCCATTCTCATATTCTGCTTCAGTCCACAAAACAATCAGTTTTTAGGGACTTCTCGCAGTATTTTGTGGATGGTGTATTTTACTAGCAAAGCCTACAACAAATGTGTATAGAAAATACTTTTTTAGTAGTATTTTTGAGTTTTGACTAAATTCGAGGAGTATAGTTATGTTTTGGGGGGTTATAGGGGATATGAACAGTCTAAATTTTAAGTTTCCAGTTTTCATTTGCCACTGATGAGTTAACAAAGAAATCCCCTGACTAGTAAAGGCAAAATCTGTGAAGACAAAGGGCTTTAGAGTTCGAAGTAACTGTACTCCAAAACTTAGATATGTCTGCCGTCCCAAGGGACGTCTCCTAACATTGGCAGAAACTGCTGTCATGACAGTTCCTGTCAATGTATTAAAAGTTTTGAGGAACGGGTTGGTCAACCTGACGGTAACATCCGTCAAACTTTTAACACATTTTTGTATTTTTACAAACTAAATCCCTTTTGGGATTTTGTTTTTGCAAATACAAAAGCTAATGCCCCCACACCATGTTCATCTACTGACAGCAGCTCATCTACTGACAAATTAATGTTCCTTGTGACAAATGATGCATTAAGGACCATACCTTTTGCAACAGTGCACACCATGGGAGTTGTCTCCCCTTGGTATAGGGATCAATTTGATGTTTCCACTGCCTTTTAACAACGTCAGGTTTTACCCATAGGTGATGGACAGTAAAAACTGGCCATTCGACCGCTCACTCTAAATCGATGGGAAATCGAATGGGAAATCCTCTGAGGGATCTTACTCGGGGGGGGGGAGGGGGTCTTCAGAGGAATATGTCACCGATGGTGATGGAATAGTCTCCATCACAGACATACTTAAAGTCCGCTTGTCTTTAATTCAGACCATAGATCTACAGTTTGGCGGAGAGGATACTCCGTCGCCTTTGCAGCAGAGTACCCTCTCTGCCAAGCTCTGAACAGCTCTTATGACATTTCCGTTAGCTTTTGGCTACCATTTCATGAGCTCTTGCATCATATTGCTAAGAGTCATCTTACTGTTATCTGCACTGATTGATCAAAACCTACAGCACATCAACGCACCACAAGGGTGCAATCTCCTAATGTGTGCATTTAATGCAACATTGATTGAGGGACCAAGATACTGGAGAGCAGGTTGTCCTCAAGTTCTATATTGTGGAGAAAGTATTAGCTGGTGCCTGATAGAAGCATCATTCATGAGCTTGGCCATTTGCTTCTGCTGGGGTATCTGTACGTCATTTTGAATGTACATGAGACACCTTTTTTTAAACATTTATTTTAGTGGCATTTTAGCAGAAGTTGCATATAATTGTTCAACCGAGTAGTTAATTCTATGACTGTATGGCATCACATGACTAATGCATGCAGAATGGTAATTTGTACAGCATTTGGGTTCTCCTTGAAGAGCATACCCAAATATTCTAGTAGGTACTTGAATGTGATATTGTGCATGTACTTTTGTAAATTTTAAATATTTATTATAGGAAATCACAGAATGCATTACAGAACATATAGTAAGAAAAGTCATTAAGACTCCGATGCAGAAATCAAAATCAGCATCAGAAGTATGAATCCTAGCAAGAAGCTATAAATTTAAGTGTCACTTATGGCCACGTTAACTATAAATGAGCCACCTTGATGTGGTTAGCGGGTCTAGCCAACCATGTGCACTGCCTTATCTTGAGAGGCCATAGCATCCTGTAACCTGTGCAGCCATGCATTTTATTAACTCCACCCTTTGCACCAGCTCAGACATCGTTGTCATGAACCACCTATTAAGCACTAAAAGCCAATGCAGAGAAGATCTTGCCAGCAGCTTTTAAGTCTCCCATTAGCCGACAGGATTACTTTAGACAACCAATAGCATTGAAGTCACATGTTGGCAATAACATTTTCTCCACCTCAGCAGCTCATCTACCGACAAATTAATGTTCCTTGCGACAAATGATGCATTAAGGACCATACCTTTTGCAACAATGCTCACAAAGACAAAAAAACACAATTTTTTCAAAGTTCTTCATGCAGGACATCCTGGTGTTTGCAAGTGCTGGTTGAGTCACACCTAAAATATCTGTGTTAAGCCGTCATGCTGCTATGGCTTGTACTTGCATGGGAAAATTTGAAGATTTGCCCAATCTATTTCTTCTAAATGCACTATAGGTGCTGTGTCCGCAAAGTTCACAGTTTGGCTCTTTGTGTGTGGTGGCTCAAGATGGCCTCTGCCCTTTTTCACACTTTCCTGGCACTTTACCCATTCTTTTTATGTGCTCATATCCAAGCCATCTTGGTTGCACTATGTTTTTTCTTTTCTGACAGGTCTCACCTGGTTTAGACTTATGTAAGAAAATCTTGTTGATTTGCTACATTGTGGTACAGCATTTCTGGTTTCCTATTCAGAGCAATTAGATGTTTCCTGAATGAACTACTCCCCTTTTTCCAGTCTTTATGCCCCACTCCTGCTTCTACATGGCAGAAAACCAAAGCCTTGATGGCTTGGTTCAGAGAATTAACCCTTCTTCAGAGAAAATATCTATGCCATGTGTGTAACTACTATCCAAACAAAAAAAATATAGGCACATATTTATCAAAAATTCAAGCAAGCCACCTTGCTGCACTGCACTGCGTGAAAGGGCAAGGGCAAGGCTGCACTGTATTTACCATCATACATCGCATTTGTTTCCTTTCCTAGGGCTGGCATACTTTTGGCTGCCTAGCGCCAACACAGGCCATTGCGTCATGATGCAAAGGTGCCAGCTTTGCAGGCAGGATTGTTTGTTGTGCAGGAAGGGGAACCTTTGTTCAGATAAACAATCCTCAGATGCATTTCACTCTTTCTAAGTGTGCTGCACAATGCAGCTCTCTTAGAGGAAACAACGAGGAGAAAGTAGGAAAAAGAAAGACATTTCTCCTCATTGCGTCTCTGGTGGGGAGGCATACAACTCTGACACATTCCCATGTCTACCAGTGTTGGTAAATTAGGGAATGTGTCAGAATCCATGGGTGGATATGTGGAAACACCCACGATCCACCCATGGAAGGCATCCCACCCCCATGTAGAGACCCTCAAGGCATCGATTTGCGCTGCCTTATGTTACTCTAGATTTATCAAGCCTCAAAGGGCTGTGCAAAAGCTTGACAAATATGCCTCATAGTTTGCAAATAAAGTGCATGAAAGGTACAAGTCAAGTTAGGTCAAAATACACAAATTTGAAGAAGTCGTATGTTGGAAAATTAAGGAACTGAGAGGTAGAGATAAAAAGTTTTGAAGAAAATAAAGAAAAGTTGAGAGGAAAGCATTGTAAACAGGTATTCATCGCTAGTCTATAAACAAAATGTAAAAAAATGTAACATTTTGTTTTTGCAGCTAACTGAGATTCTTGTGGCCAATCCATGGGTGAATGCCTTTGATTACTATTTGATGAGTGGTCTTTTACCTTCAAACTTTAGAAATATTTTTGCAGGAAACGTATCTCCAGCTCAGTGATCTGAAGGATATGTTCAATGATAGCTAAATGAGATTACACACAATGATTTTGCAGTAATGCTGTAGCCTAGAATGAGTTAGAAAATGGCAAAGTTGAACCCACAGAGGTTGTGTCCAATTGTGGCATCAATGGTCGGGTTGTACGCACTCTTCAAGAAGACGTTTTTCAAAACGCATATAGTTCCTCAGATGTCATCCCTTTATTTGAGCTGCAAATGGTTTCCTCATCTCAGCTTACATGTCGACCGGGAAATGCAGTGTCAACTGTTTCACTGGACTTCATCCAGGCAGGCACCTACGACTTCTGTCTCAGGGCCTACTGCACCCTCTGGCATCAGGTCAAAGGTTCCACCAGGCAAAGACTTGTAGAGTCCTCTTGAGCCTTGTGGTCAGCAGAAGACTGGCTTTAACAGCACCGGTAGCCTTGGAAGTGCTCATTTGGACTACCACCGGCAGAAGCTAGGGAAAGTCTCTCTCCTCTTCAGTGGAGGTGAAACCTAAGCAATTAAATACAATGTGAATGCTTCCCTATCCAAGCTCCTCCCAAAAATGCTGTACTTTCTATTATATGTACATAAGAGAGAGTTAATTGTACTAGAAATCTAAAATTATATTTGGATTCTATTTCCAGATTTGTTGAGCTGCCCCTTGCCTTCCAACTCTTCCATCCTAAATATTATGTGGGCAAATTTTAAAGAGGCATCTACAAATCACAGACTTCGAAACATGTGACGTGAGTACAATTCCATTCCTACATTTTTATGCATTGGAAAGTGCACCTGCTGAGCTTAGACAGAATACAGTTCGTATCCCTAAACTACTATAAGGACATTTGCTACTGGAATTTAATTTGATAGCTGGTAATTACTTTCCAGGGTATACATTTACAATGTACTGTTGTTTTCCCAACCTTTGCTCTGTGCAGCTGTGCAAGGGCCATGCACACAAAAAACTGACTCATTGCAGTGACATTTATGGCACGTCAGTAATAAAAATATCAAGTTCCTGATTAATAAAACATGCTCGTAAATCTACACTTCTACATGTACTCCAAAGTACCAGTGTAGATTAATCCGGTGTGGTAGTTTACAATAGTTTCCATCAGTAGGCCCACAAAGCTACTTTCCAGGTGTAATACTAAGAATATCTTGTGACATATGCATCTACAGTTTTAATATGCGATGGAGAAAGTTAACCCGCTGTGCAAATGCACATTTATTTTTTCATTTTTTCTCTATGGAAAAATATACTTTACCACAACAGAAACTCTCTCCTCTACACACTCCATAAAGATTTGGGGTGTTCCAATCCCCTTCTCAGCATAACATGAGACTTACTTCGGCCGTTTGCTGGACCGAATCTCTGACCATTTCCAGAGTAGGAAAAAGTCAGAGAGTGGTTTTAAAATGCAAATAAACGCACAGGTTTATGGGCAAATGGTTTATTCTTCTGCCCACCCCTCATGTGCCCTTTACTACTGGGTAATTGTAAACAGAATTGATGTACAGTTACTGAGTAGAAAAACAATGTATGTCTGTCAGGTATCCTTCAATAGGCCTGGGCTAAAATTCCGTTCCGCTCCGCTCGCGGAAATTGCGAAAATTTGACATTTTCGCGTTCCGCGGAGAGCGCGAAAATGTCGAAATTTCCGCAATCAGCATTTTACCGTAAATTTTTTGCTTGCTCGCACTGTAAAATAATACATTCTCGCGTGGCGCGATCGCCCTACCTGAATCCCCGCGTTCGCCGACAAGTTTTCCCGATCCGGTCGTGTTCTCCACGAGATGTTGGATTGTTGGTAGGCATTTGCGCTGTCTCGCGACAGTTCTCGCCAACATCATTCGTCGCGCGATCACGTCTTTCTTCTCACGATCATGCACCGCGAAACAAGTGAAAACAAGATGGCCGTGCCCGTGAGCAACCGCATGGGTAAGTTGGCGAGCCGCGACCACGCAGAAAATACCACGAACGGGCGGGGAAAAAACTTCTGCATCTTCGCGATATTTCTGCGTGTTTGCGGAGATTTTTAACATTTTCGCGATAATTTGCAAAAGTGAATTTCACAAATTCCGCCCACCCCTATCCTTTAACAGCTGTAGGTGTAAGTGGAGCCATTTTCAACCGTATCCTTGGAGTCATGGTCAGCAAATTGGTAAAAGGGATAGTGAGCACATATGGCTGGGCCATTTAGTAGAGATCAAATTTCCGAATATCCCGTCCAAACAAAATATGGGGAATACAACATAAAAGATGGATTTCCTTACATCAGGTTTGAAAGTCAAGCACCTGTACTGTAATTTCTGGAAAGTATTTACAAGCATAATATTCTACAATGAGCAATGGACCAATTCAAATGAATACCATTCAACTGGTTTTTCTATCTTAATTACTTTGTCCTTCTGGTACTTTTGGAACTACTTTCCAGTGGGCATCTTCTGTAATCCACGTTTCTATCCAGGAACACAATGCATCTTACTTTAAGAAGATTAAGATTCAACCCATACATTCTTCTCTTGGCCAACATCCTATTGCCATGTAATATAATAGGGTCTTCAAGTCATTAACAAAAACACTTGCAGCAAACATAGCATCCTACTGCAATATTTTGCCACCACAGCATTTGCCCTCCACAGTGTTTTCCATTCATAATTTTTTTTGCAATAGCATTGCCTTGCCATAGATTTTGTTGTGCCAGCTTTTTACCACTACAAGCAGATCGCAAAAACACAAAAAGGCCTCAACTCATTTCATCACAGAAGTTCCATCACGGAACAGAAAAAAAGCACCACTCCCAGAAGGCAACTCACCATCACAGGAGAGACCATTGTGTTATTGACATCCAAGCCTTCGACTAAGAAACAAGCTAACATGGCAATTAAAAGCAGGCCATAGCTCTCCCATCCTGTCATCTGAAGTAATGGGCTGAAAAAGACGTGGGCAGCAACTGGCTAATAATTGTTTTGCGTTTTAGTTTCTCGATGGGCCTAGGATCAGAAAAAGGTACGGGACAGATTGATTAAGCAGTTGTGTTGTGCTTGTGCCATGTGAAGTGACCAAGGCAGCACAATTCCTTGATTCAAATTTACAAAGCCACACAAGAAGGAATTTTGGCCACCTTGCATGGCTTTGGAAAGCAATGTAGTGGAACGCAGCTGCTTGCACTGCGTTATGTTATATTTCCAGCTGGGAAGTGTACCAATCGGTGGAACATGGGCATTCCCAAGCATCCACACATGGATTTGACGCAACTCTAGATTTAAAAAAATCTGTAAACGTGGGATTGCGTCAGATCCACACGCCTCCCAGAGGATGGCATCATAGGGAGAGAAATAATGTTTCTCCTTGCTATTTCCTCTTTTTATGCGTGATACATTTTGAATCCTGCGTTGAAAGAGGAAAATGCCTCTTTGGAATGTTTTTGTGTAGAAAAGTATCCTTCCCTGCACAAAAACAATCCTGCCCGTAATGAAGACACCATTGCACTATTGTGCAAGTGTTAGAAAGTCACCGTTTTGGCTTGTTCACCCCCAATTTGTGTGTGCTGACTGGTACTAATGGTAGCTGAATCTGACTGTGCCCAGAGCCTTGCTAGTCAGGCCCATGACCAGTGCTATGTAAAACACACACAAATGCATTGAGGTACACCTAAATTGGCATGACCTACTCTATAAGTCCCTTGTAGATAATAGGGCAAGGGGATGAACACTACCTATAGGTCCCTAGTATATAATATGGCCTGGCAGTTTAGAGCCCTTCAGCTTTCTTTTGCACTTGCATGCGTGCACTGCTGAGATCCTGAGGTCATTTTTAAAGCAGCCCTGGGTTGAGGCACTGCTTTTAAATTGTACATTCACTACAAACTCGAATTTTGGTGACAGGGGCACTATAACAGTGATAATCTACATTATTGTTACATATCAGGTACCACCAAGGTCTCCCCTAGGTGCTCCTGGGGTGGGAGGTCAGGTAACTATAAGCAGGGCCCCTATAAAAGATGTTTTTTAAACCCTGGTGAGGGAAAACTGCCCATTTTATTTTTCTCCATTGTAGGCAATCCCCTGCAAAGTTGACTTTGGTGCTGTGGGCTCTGTGTGAAGGATTAATCTACACCATTTTTACATATTAGGCAACCCCCAGGTCACCCTAGGTATCCTATAATTACGAGCAGGGTCCTTATAAAAGATGTTTTATAAACCCTGGTGAGGGAGGAATTGCACATTTAATTTTCCGCATTATAGATGCTTGACCTCATAGGCTAACATGGCAATATGTTATGGACGCAAAACTATTGCTAGGAAAGTATGAAAAATTTCATTTAAGGACTTAACACAATGGTAGTGATAAATCCAACTGATTGCTCTTGTTGAATTTATCATAACTTGCACAGAAAATCATTTATAACACTTTCTTGTCTGTAAGCCAAAATCCAGCATTCCTGCAGTCTTCCCTGGTCAGTGCTAACAAGCTGTTTAAGGCTGCCTTGATTAGGTGATAAGTGGCTATCCAGGGCAGAGGCTAGCTTCTGGAAAGAGCTCTGCAGCTACACAGGAATGCCAGGGCAGGGAAGAGGGGTCGTAAAGCATGAAGCTACAAAGGAGGACTTGAAAATCAGGAAATGCCAAGCCTACCTACTCCCAGTCCCCTGTGCCCCAGCCAGCTAGCAGGCTTAAGGAAGGACTTTTCAGATTTTAGGTGAGGAGAGCCATGAAAACGAGCCACACTGAGAGTTGGTTTAGTTAGCTGTTATTGATCTGCTGAAATTTCAGCCATCATGGGTTTTGGAAAAATAGTGCTTTCTGGGACAAGATGCCACACTTTGGAGGAAGTGGTCATGCACCTGGGTGGCACACTGCATTCATTGATCAGGGGTGTCCCCCTCTTGAAGCCCAGAAGCTGAGAATAAATATGTGAGAGGCGCAAAGCCTCTTAGTTCTGGTGCCTGAAACTCCAACAAGAATGAGGACTATCCTGCTGATATCCTGATCTGCACTCAAGAGCCTGCCTGGTAAAGATAGCGCCTGAGTCAATATCTGGTACTACAGCTCTGAGGACTTTGCCTTACTTCAAGAAGGAGTAAGGAGTAGACATCCTGCAGCTACAGGTTAACAGAGCTTAATAGACCCTTCTTCAGCCAGAATGCCCCTCCTGGAGTGTGTCGACTGGACTTTTAGGGGTTGACAAAGTGCATTGTGAGAAGGGTAGTACACGCCTGCCAAGGACCATCCAGGAGATTCCAGAAGCTTGGATTTGTGTCTTGGACCTCTGGAACTCACGAGGACACCCTCTGGAAAGATCTGCAGAAGTTTGGAAAAAACGTCAATAAGGTGACCGGTCCGACCACGGGGGACAAGCCGGGCACCTTCGTCCGTGGCCTGGCCCAGATTCCAGGGTTGTTCCGCTGAAGAGCTCCAGAGGGCCGACTTCCAGGATTTGATTGGAAGCTCCCTGAAAGTCAAGCTGGCAAATTCTCACCTAATCTGGCCTTGTGAAGAGTAGCGAGGGTCCTCAGAAGAAAAAGCTCCAGGAACGTTTCTTTGTGTGAAGGTAAAAGTTTGACCAGGCCCTCCTGCTCAGTTTATCTGAGCTGGACTCCATCACGGTTGGCCTGAAACTTTGACTTTGTCCCGGTCAAGTGCAACCTGATGTAGTGGTTTCTAAGCACTACAAAGTGTTTGTTCTTTAATAAATTCCTATCTCCGGTTGCTTATATTGGATTTTGGTTGATTTGGTGTCATTTTAAAGATACAAATATTTCCTTTTTTTGTAAATTGGTGTGGGATTTTTATTGTGTGTTGTGTCTTACTTATTTACTGCATTGGTGTTTTTAAGTTCTTTACATGCCTGCCTCCTATGTTAAGCCTTATTGCTCAGTGTCAGCTGCCAAAGGTTGAGCAAGGGACTAACCCTTTTTAGGACCCAATACAGTGTCAGTGGCCTAGTTACTGGTGGTAGTTGCCTGCTCACCACCATCAATAAACCACCTTCCAACAGCTAGGGTGCAAGTATTGGCACTAGACAGTGCACAGTGCGCCAGTGAAAGAAGAGAGAAGAAATGCTCCATTGCTTTGTAAATATGGAACATTTCTGCTCTCTCCCTTTTACGGCACGCAGCAGAGCATGTTCAATTGCTGCATCTTGTTGCATGATATACTGGTAAATGTTCCCCATGATCCATTTCGAGACAAGTGTATAGAAATTTCTGAACCCTATACACATTCAAGAAAAGAAGAAGTGTTCCATGCACTGCCGGATGGCTTGTTCCAGAATGTTGCGTTTGTGTCACCTGTAATGCATGGTGTCACTGGACTCATGATCACCCAGACAGGTGCCCAATGACCTGTCTAGAACATCAGGTTTAAAGGGTGGCAGTGGTACTCTCTAATCCAGCATGGAGTGTAGGATGTAATACTTGGTTTCTTCTTCATTTACCAAATGCCATGACTTTCTAGAAAGGGGCATGGACAAGTGTTATAATAAGCCCTTTGAAAGTTTGTAATCTATCCAAAGGATGATATATGAGGTTACCTAACTAACACGAAGTGATGTTTGTGAATTGAAGGAAAAATTAAAACTGAGAAACCACATTGAAGGAAACCAAATGATAAGTTTTAAAGAAAGACAATTTTAAGGAAATACAAACAAATCAAAAATTAAAGGATATAAAATTCTAAGGGAAAATACAAAATTACATTACAATTGGGTGACGTTTAGGACTAGTGAGGGATTTTTGGGTTCAGGGATGGGTAATGCTTAGAGATGATCAGGGATGTTTGGGAGTCAAAATGGGTGGATTTAAGATGCAGAAAGGATTGTTGGGGGTTCAGGGATGGATGAAGTTATGTGGTGGTGGTTTTTTTTTAGGTATCAGGAATGAGTGGAGTTTTGGGGTGGTGAGTGATTTCTAGGGTTCAAGGATGAGAGGAGTGTATGGATGTGAAATGTTTTGAGGGTTCAGGGATGGGTGGAGTGTAGGGGTATTGAGGAGTTTTAGGGTTTTTGGATGGGCAGACTTTAGGGCTGGTGAGGGTTTTTAAGGTTCAGTGAAGGCTAAAGGTTAGCTGTGGTGAAGATATTTTAGGGTTCAGGATTAGATGGAGTATTGGGTGGTGAGGGGTATTAAGGATTCAGGGATAGGCATGGTTAAGCAGTATCTGTTTGTATCTAACAGCCCTGAAGAAGTCCTGCACTAGGACGAAACACATCGGCTGTATTGTGTGTTGAGTCATTAGAACTGGACTCAGTTTTTTATCTACGCAAAATGAAAATGGAATAAAAAGAAAAAATGTAAGAACTTTCTGCTCTGGAAATGGCCTTTTTGATCTGCCCTTATTGATTAAATTCTGTTGTGTGGTGCACCTGTGCTTCTGTTTGAAATTGTTAGGTTCCTGATGGAACAAGCACGGTGACGGTGGGTGCTATTCGGTGTGCACACAGACCCTTGCAAGTATAGAAGGGACATACTGATGGAGTGACATTAGGTTAGGTGCTGGCAGTTAGAAGGTCTCACTGTTTGGTCTTATTGCTTATGCAGTAGAAGGGGTTATTAAGGTTCAGGGCTAGGTAGAGTTTAGGGGTTTAAAAGGTTGTATGGGGTCATGGATAGGCAATATTTAAGGGCCGTAAGGGTTTTGGTGTTGGTCAGGAGTGGGTGGGGTTTAGGCTGAGAAAGGGTTTTTTGGGTAGGAAGGGTTTTTTAGGGTACAGGAATGGGTAGAGTTTGTGGGTAGTGAGGATATTTTATGTTTCAGGATGGGTGTAGTGCAGGGGTAGAAAGCGCATTTAAGAATCAGCGATGGGTGTTGTTTAGGTGTGTTGGGGATATTTAGGAGACAGGGATTGATGGTGTTTAGGGGGTTGAGGGTCAGCAATTTAAGGCATCCAAAGTAAGTGTTTAACAATGTAAAAGATATAAATCTGAAATAATGTTCTCTGAAGTAATGCACTGAAGTAAATACCTCAAAAGTAAGATCTGCAACCATTGTATTCACATATTAAAAAATGAAGCACACAGAAGCCAATTTTGAATGAAAAGACATTCTATGAATTGATTTCAGTGCACTGTGGAAGAAGGGTCACCACCTGGTCAACTCATCGTGCACCTGGGCCTGCAATGACTTTTTGTGACACGCTCATAAAAGCGTTAAATTGTCAAGACAGGCCTTAGACACACATTACTCAATACAATGCAGTAATTTACATACATAAGGCTGAGTTGGGGGCACTAGAGAGGCAAGATGGCGGCTTATGTCTGAGGCTCAGCCAGCTGGAGATAATTATCCAAAATGTATTCTAGCTTCTTGTGGATATCAGGATTCCTTGCCTGCTTGTGCACCCGGCAGCACCTCAGTGAGTTGGGGGAGGGGGGGGATTTGGACTCTGTGCCTAACTTTTTTGCTGTAATTGAACAATTGTAGAAGTGCCCTGTTGGGACCTGAAGGACACTACATGTTGCAGGGCTGGTGAGGTACCATCAAACATCCTGGTTGAATACTACAATAGCAAATAAAGCCCTGCTGGCACTGATACGTTGATTGACTGCTCATTGTCGCAGTGGCTAAGTGGACGACTCAGCATTCAGTGTGCCTTGCATCAGAGGATGGAAAAAGTGACACCAAGCAGTCCACACTTTCTTTTTACTGGTGTAGGCAGACACGTGCATTGGACCTACCCTTGACAAAACACGGATGCTGCACGGGATACGGGGGACCGTCCCCCGACCACAATGTTCTTAGATCAGAAGCGAAGTCTGACTGCTTTAGACACAAAAATTGACCTGCTTGCGGAGACGTTTGACCGGCTCAAAGAAAAGGTCGACAAGCATGACGACAGCATCGATCAATTGGAATTTTACACATCTGACGTCGAATATGAGGATTCTGAGGGAGAAGCTCCTGTGCATGGAGAAAGTACTGGAAGTAATTCAAAATGCAAACTAGGATTTGGAAGCCAGATCCAGGTGCAATAATCTGCCCATTATTGGAGTGCTGGAGTCAACAGAAATGGGCAAAATGGAAGACTATGTGGAAGATATTTTACGCATGTTGCTTGGAGCCGACCTCTCTGACATGCTTAAGGTCGAGAGGATCCACAGATCGCCTGGTTCCAGGGCGCCGCCTGGAACACCACCTCGTACCATCATCACTAGATTATTGAACTATAGCAAATGAGACATGGCTCTACGGCTGGAGAGGGAACGACAAGCACTCCATTACAAAGGGATTGAGATTTCCATGTTCCGGGACTTTACTATGTCAGTGCAGGATGCACATTGAGACTTTTTACCAATTATACACGCCTTCCAATGCACTGAAGCCATGTACTCGCTCTTGTATCCTGCCAAGCTGCGGATTACATACCTGGGGAAACTCTCCTGTTTACTGATTATAAAATGGCTGCCAAATTTGTTAAAACCATCCTGTTAGAGCAGACGGATCACCTTCAAGAAATCGTTAGACTGCAGCTGCAACTCTCAGTGAAACTCACTAACTTTATCCTATGCATTTAGTCATTATAACACCTTGTGACATTAAGGCCCATTGTACTCTTAGCACTTGCCTGTCCCTACATGCTCCACTTGATGTAATATTAAACCCTGTGATGTCCGAGGCTTGCCTTATTTAGATTTAAACTATCTGGAGGGTAGATGCTTGACGTGGACCGCACTCCGTCTTCTTTACTTGTTACAGCTGGTGTCTACTTTTTGTGGATATCCTAGGCCACATATGGATATGGATCACACTGCCTCAGGGGTTCCAGTAATGTAATTTCACAATACTGTTGGGGATTTGTGGGCGGGAGGGATTGTGGTATTTGGTTCATTCGAGAAACAAAGTGGATGGTGGGAGGTCAAGTTCACTAATGTTAATTGCCACCTTTTGACTGTTAAATGTTTTCTCACTTCCCTTACCTACTGTCAGTCAGCTAGAACCCTTTTCTGATATCGCATGCAGCGTTGTAGAAAAGATAGCTGCCCCAGTGTCACACCCTAACCACTCATGCATCCAATTAAAGCAGTAACGTGGAACATCCAAGGCCTAAATGACAGGCGTAAGGTGTGCCAAGTCTTTGTATACCTGCAAAGACATTCTATAGACATTTGCTTCCTGCATGAACTACATCTCAGAGGGAACACATGCACGACTCCATGCGGGATGAGTTGGGGAGAGACACGTACCCTATTATTCTAAGGATTATGCGATCCTCATCAGAAAGGGGCTAACATGGCGAATGCGTCACGTCATGTGTGACATGCAAAGAAGACTTTGTATCCTTTCTGGTATTCTACATGATCACCCAATCAAACTTCGCTCTATATACGGCCCTAATAACGATGACCCCCGAATTTTTGCTCAGGTATGGCACTTGGCTGGAAAATTGGGACCTTGTGCATCTCTCTCTGGGAAGGGGACTTTAATGTGGTACTTAGCCCTGAGGTGGATGGATCTGGTGGCAGATCCCCACCCAGATGTCCAGGTCCATCTGCTTATGGAAGACTTTGATCTGACAGACCTCTAGTACTTTTGTCATGCTGGGAACAAGAAAGGCACGTGCATAACAATGGTCTATACTTCATGGGCTTGTAAAACTACTGGCTGGCATCCTGAGACATACTGTCCTGGACAGGGAGGGTCTCTCATTTACTGAGGACATTGTCCAATCACGATCCAGTCTTCTTGGAATTTCTACTCCTGAACAGCCCCCTACATGCATTCACTTGGAGGCTCCCCACTTGTGCCCTGTGGGATCAGGTATTTTTGGGACGATATCAGGGCAGTAGTGGTGGAATATTTTGACCAAAATGACAACTCCGAGATATGACTGTCTTCTCTGTGGGAGGACTTCAAAGTTGTTATTAGAGGGGTGTGTATCACCAAGCAAGAGGGTGTACTCCCCGCATTGCGTAGTAACCTAGCATGCTTGGAGAGAGAGAGAGAGAGAGAAAGGAGCTTGAACTCCTGTTTTTTGCAGATTGCAATGAGTTTCAGGCGTGCATCCATTCTTAGCAAGCTGAAGGAATATGATGAGGATGCATAACAGGATATGTGCTTCCTCAGTAAAGGGGCACAAGCTCAATGCCATTGGGAAGGTGACAGACCAGGTAGGTCTCTTGCCCAACTGCTCTGTAAGCCATGGGTGAGCAACTACATCATTGAGCTTCACGATGACCACTCTCAGGTGCATGCGGCACTGAGGCGGTACAGGGGGCCATAACATAATTTTTTACATCCCTATACCAGACCCATCAAGGCTCACCTCGACTTCAATACTTACCTGGACTCCATTCAGCTTTTGTGGCTAGAAGATAGCCACAAAAAATACCTAGATGAACTCTTCTCAATAGAGGAGATCATCTGAGTTATTATTGCTATGCCTGTAGAGAAGTTGCCTGACCTGGATTGCCTCAATGCTGCCTTTATTAAGGAGTACCCCCTCTTGTTGTCCCCGCATCTGCTTGCTATTTATAATTCCACTGGACCTCTGACCCATCTCTACGCGAGGGCCTCATAGTAACAATCCTCAAACCTGGTAAGGACCACTGCTACTGTGATTCATATACCCCACTGTCCATGATCAATACGAATAACAAGATCCTTGCCAAACTTATCGCTTTAGTTCTCCTCCTGCTCCTATCGACCACTGTCCAGCCTGATCTGGCTGGTTTCATCCCAGGCAGATCACCGTCTTACAGCCTGCACACCTTTTTTGTCCTCCTCCACACCATTGATCCATACTTGCAGGCGACTGCAGTATTCTTAGATGCCACAAAGGTTTTCGACTCTCTCGAATTGCCTTACCTCTCTTTGCCTTCTTGACGGGCCTTGGACTGAGCCCTACCTTTATTAAACAAATTTCTCTGCTATATGCTCAACCAGTGGCTCCAGGATAGGTGAATGGTAGAGTCCCCACCCCATTTTCTGTGATGAGAGGTATGCTCCCTGTTTAAGATCTTAATGGAGCTGCTGGTGGGTTGGCTTCACCAGCACCATGCCCATCATGCTCTGGCAATCACTCCTCGTAGAATCTTGGTATTGCTGTATGCGGAGAACGTCACCCTATATGTTGCAGGCCCCATATAAATCTAAGCCTACACATCAGGGAATGTACTAGATGACTGTTTGGCATCGAGGTTAATTGAGCCAAGTCAATCACTTTCCCATTGAAAGATGAGACAACACTTCTCCGTCGGAGTTCCCACTTGTCTGGGCAGATAGCCTCATCACATATCTAGGGGTCTGGCTCAATAGAGTTGTGGATGATCTGTGTAGATCCAACTATGGGCATTTGTTCACTTGGCTGGATGGGCGGATAAAGAACTGGCGTCATCTCCCATTATCACTCACTGGCCGTCTGGCAATTGCTAAAATAATCATTCTTCCAAAGTTTCTTTACCTTGTTATTAACCTGCCAATTCATTTGCCTCTATATTTCCGTCAGCAGCTAAGGTCATGTCTTGTCTCTCTGGCTGGGGCAGGAGGACAGCCACACATCTCCTGGGAGGTTTTGACACTCACCTGTGAACTGGGTGGCCTGGGTGTCTCTGGCATGGACTTATACTACTTTAGTGCTCACGCACCGTCTGCCCAATACTGGCTTTTTCCTATGCAGTTCCTTGCTCACACTGCCCCGTAATCCAATCATGCAGCATCCAGTCCTCTATTGATGACAATGTCCTGTCCCCAAACTACTTCAGGAGCAGATCCACACTGTGGCGTGCATGGTGTGGGCGTAGAACGAGCTCAGACGCAGGGCCCCTGTTGAGCATCTCTTTGCTCCCACTGTGCTGCTTATTTACACCCATCCTTCCTCATCACCCAGGATCCCGGCACCCGCTTTAGAATGAACAAACTGCTTCTCACAACCATGGGCTTCATTTACTCTGACGCCGCTTTCATCTCACTACAACAGGCGACATAAGGTGATGATGCTAATCTACTACACATGCTCATTTACTATCAATTATGTGCTGCAAACCGTGCTATGCATGCCACCTTCCTGGATGCACTGCTTACATTTCAAGTGCTTGAAGCAACTCCTACTACGCCATCTCCCCACAAGTTGATAATGTGACAATATGGAGGGATGCGGAACTCTGCGCCAAGCAGAATCCCATCTAGCAGATACGCATGGGACACTGACATATCGGCCCCTCTTAAAGATGAACAGTGGTGTTACTGCTGCACCTAAACCCGTGCATTTTCCCCCAACTACAGACTTCGCTTTGTTCACTTCAATAACATCCACTGCCTATATCGCACTCCCGGACGGCTCTTTAGGATGGGCTTGAGTACAGATGCATGCTGTGTGCGCTGCACCGAACCAACACTGCATTTCTGCATCTTGCCTGGGATTGCCTAGGCGTGACTGATTACTGGGCTGAGGTATTTGTGATGATCAATGATATTACAGGACACATTCTTGAACATACTCCTCTAGTTGCGTTGCTGGGCTATGTTAGTGAGGTGCCTCCAAAAGTGTGCAAATTAACTGTGCTCCTTTAACTACTCGCCAAGCACAGGGTTGCAATGAGATATGGACGCCGTGCTCTGCCATTTGTGTCTGACTGGCTCAAAGATGCTGCGTACTGCCAGGAACAACTTGCTACCTTTTGGGAACTAATGCTTTTGGACCAATAAAGGGCTTGCACCTATGAACAGTGTCAGAGTGCTTCCCAATGCAAGGGCAACCTTTGGAGCGACGAGATATTGGCGGCGGTCCCAGCCGCCGGGAGAGCACCACCACATAGCAGGGGACCAGGATGTCTGGTAAATATCAGATCTCTAACTGGGGACACTGTGACGGATTGAGAGAGGAGCACGGACATAGAGGCCCATCTGTGGGCTTGGTATTGGCTGCAGGTTAATCATGCGGGGACTGATCTACATCAGCGTGGACTACATGGCCCAGCATTCCTCGCTCCTATCGCGAGGAGCGGTCTATTCAGGCCGGGTTTTCTGGCATATTCATGACCCAACATCCTTTGCTCCAAGCAGGAGGAGTGGCCCATCCAGGGCGGACCATTTGGCATTTTAAGAGGCAGGTCCACGGAGCGCACTTCTTCAACACATCTTTGCCTCTGAGGAAGAAGCTTTCCAATGCTTCGAAACGCGTCAGGCTTGAGAATGCTGTTGAACTGCTGAAGCATTCGATGTCTCTGTGCCTCTTGTACCAATAAAGGGCTTCCACCTATGAACAGTGTCAGAGTGCTTCCCAATGCAAGGGCAACCTTTGGAGCGACGAGATATATATATATATATATATATATATATATATATATATATATATATATTCAGTGAAAAAACCATAGGTTTCACACATGTTATAGTTAGCTGGACATTTTACTCGTAAAAAACCAATGAAATTGCCCCGTTATAGTTAGTTCAGCTAACTATAACTCGCGCGCCCGCAATGCACTGCTGATGACGTCACATATTACATCACTCATGACATGGTCAGTGACATCACTCATGACATCACTGATGACATCTCAAATGACATCACTGATGACATCACTGATGACATCATCCAGTGAATGTGTGTTTTTCTGAAAATTAAATATGTTTTATATATGTGTATCTCAAGGTCGATGGAAGAATAAATGGGTATATAAGTGTCTAAATGGATGATTTGTTTTTGAAAAATTGATTGTGTTACTGACTGATTAAGTGTATCTCTCACTTTGTGTATAAGTGGCTGCATGGGTTGGTGAGTAGCTACATGGGTGTCTATATAGGTTATTAGTTGTTTTTTTGAGTATCAGTCTGAGTGTCTGTATGGTACGGTGGGGGGTATTACGTAGTGCATAGATGCATGAATGAGTGACTCACTGTTTGTATGTGTTGAAGACAGCATGTGTGCAGGACTGTATGGGTGGATGAGTGTGTGTATGGGTGTGTTAGTGAGTGAATGACTGTCTCAATAGTGTCTTCAGGAGTAACTACATATGTTTTTAACTAGTATATGTGACTATTGGTGTATATATGTGAGTATATGTGAGAGGGAGAGATTGAAAGAGTTCCTGTATGAATAAGTATGTGTTTCTATAAGTGATTGTTTAAAAGACTAAGTATGTGTAAGTTTCCGTAGAAGTAAGTATGGTGGTGTGTGTATTACTGTATATGCAAGTAAATGTATGTTTTATTCTTTATTAGCATGAGTGACTATGTGTGTGAGTAACTCTATGGATGAGTGGCATTGTGTAACAGGATGTATAGATGTATGAGTACATATGATGAGTGAGTACATGTATGAGTGACTGTATAGGACTGTTGGTGAATGAGTGGATGTGTATGTGGATCTTAGAATTACTGAAGAGGTTGTTGTAACTGGTATTGGTATGTCCATTGTTTTGAAATTTTTAGTCTCTATTTTTGAATGTGTGTATCAAAGCTTATATTAAGGTGAGAGGAGGTCTGCCACTCTATCACAAGGATGATGTCATCAGTGATGTCATCAGTGATGTCATTTGAGATGTCATCAGTGATGTCATGAGTGATGTCACTGACCATGTCATGAGTGATGTAATATGTGACGTCATCAGCAGTGCATTGCGGGCGCGCGAGTTATAGTTAGCTGAACTAACTATAACGGGGCAATTTCATTGGTTTTTTACGAGTAAAATGTCCAGCTAACTATAACATGTGTGAAACCTATGGTTTTTTCACTGAATTTCTAAGGTTTTTTAAATGCTAATTCCTAACTATAACGTGTGTGAAACCTATGGTTTTTTCAGTGAATTTCTAAGGTTTTTTAAATGCTAATTCCTAACTATAACGTGTGTGAAACCCATGGTTTTTTCAGTGAATTTGCAAGGTTTTTTAAATGCTAATTCCTAACTATAACGTGTGTGAAACCCATGGTTTTTTCAGTGAATTTGCAAGGTTTTTTAAATGCTATTTTTTTTTTTATTCTTCATTTTTTTCAAACATATTTTTAATTTAATTTTCTTATCTTTTATAAAGACTATGCTTAAATTTTTAAAATCCTTAAATATTTTTTTTATATATATTTTTTAAAATAAACATGTAAAATTTATTTCCCGTTTTTTTTTTTTTTTTTTTTTTTTTTTTATAGTACGCGTACCGTAAGCTCACGGTAAGCGTACGGTTTACGCAACGCCCGTAATCTATCTACGCTGCTTGCGTATAGTTACGTACTTTGTGTAGCCGCGCGTACTGCGCGTGGGACGCGTGCGCGCTTACGCAACACGCGTACGTTACGCGGAAGTGCCGGGGAGTGACTGTTATGCGCATGCGCGCAAGCGCGTGTCTTTTTTACGCGCACGCGTACTTTTTGCCGTAAGCGTACCGTAAGCGTACCGTAAGCGTACGGTAGGTCATGTGATCTTGAAACACAACTTTTGATTGGTTGAAACTACTTTCAGTTCTAGAACTCTCCTACACCACACCCATTCCCCTCATTTCTGCTTGTGATCCCTTGGGAGAAGGAGCTGGTTTGTCTTTGGGATACGATGGCAGAACAGCAGAGCTCTTCTGAGAGTGAGGCTAGCACCAGCAGCACTGTCTTGAGGCAGAGAGCGAGGAAAGTAAAGCCTTCTTATGTTTGGGATTATTTTACTTTTCCAGAAGGCCAGCAAAAGGTGAATGCACCCTTAGTTACTTGCAAGCTGTGTAAGCGTGTACTTTCTAGAGGTAATCCTAACAGGAAGTATTCCTTTGGGAATCACACCATGAAGAGACACCTCCAGGAAGTACACAGAAGGACACATGGTCATCTTTTTGGAGGTAACTCTTCAGAAAGACGAGCCAGTACATCCACAGCAGCTCAGCCTGGACCATCATCTGCAGGGCAGACTCCTTCTTCTGCAGGTCAGGTGAGCCCTTCATCTGTGGGGGGAGAATCTCCTTTTGCTGGCCCTCTGGAAATTAACCCTCGGTTTGCGAGGGTTGAAGTACGGTGCGCCACTTGTCACGATCTAATTACTTATAGGGAGACCAGTGTTTCCCTGGTGAACAGTAAAATAGATCAGCACACTTGTCGTACCGTCTAATATTCCCAATCTTTCTTTCCTCTGTCCCTGCATGAACACAACGGTTCTTTTAAGAGCCAACCTTATCTTTCATCTTTTTTTTTCTTTTTTTTTTAAAACTTTTTTTTTTTTTTTTACCGTACGCGTACGGTAAGCGTACCTTTTTTTTATTTTTTAAAAAAAAACACTAAAAATCATTTATCTCATTACAAAGTCCTTGAGAGACTACAATTTTTATTTTTAACTTACCATACTCACTCAAAAAAATATTTATTCATTTGTTTTTTTTAAAAATAGTTTTTAAAATGGTTGTAGTTTCCGAAAATTTTCTATATCGATCTGAAAATAAAGAAAAAAGTATTAATATTTTTTATCCATTTTATAATACAATACACATATTTACATTTTTTACAAAAAAATATTTTTGCCTTATTTTTGCTGTTTTCAGAATATATTGCATTTCACTATTAATTGTGAAAGCAATTGCATTCATCATTTTACAGCGGGCAAAAAAAATTAACAATCACAAAGATTGTATTAAAAAAGCCCAGAATGTCTTCTCACTTAAACTTATCATTACAGAAATGCATATTATTCTAAAAAAATATCATCTAAAAACAATACTTTTTTCTTTAAAATACCGTCTGATATGTTTGTTTCAGAAGTATAATCACAATATTATATCTCAAATAACTCCAAAATACATCTGATTTTATTTCCTTTAGGCCAAATAGTATTTTTTTTTTTCCTGGAATAAATTTCCAAGGGAAAACCATTAAAATTCTAAAGTTTAATCTGTCCAGATCTCACCAATTCTCTGTAACATTTTGGTTCACGAAAATTTTTTGAATAATTTATTTAGTCCACAATAGAATTGCTTACTTTTCCACATGGCCAAATAGTAATTTTTTAAATCATTTTTGAAAAAATTTCCAATGGCAGTCCAATAGCATTCCATAATTTAAAATGTGCAGAAGTTACCGATTATCTCTAAATTATTGGTTTTTGAAAATTGCATTAAAATTTAAAAAAGTCCACATTACAATTGGTTATCTTTCCTTTAGGCCAAATGATAATTTTAAAAATCTTTTTTCTACAAAATTGCAATGGTAATCCAGTAAAATGGTAAAATTATTTTGTCCAGATCTTGCCAAATCTCTCTAAAATTTAGGTTTCAGGAAGATTAGATAGGAATTTGCTAAATCAAAAGGCAAACGTTGTTTGAAAATCAATTGGGAATCATTACACAGTGTCCAGCCTTTTTCACATTTTAGATAAACTGTGTAATGTCCAGAAGTAACAGTAGGTCCATCATGGAAAATTATTGCAACAGTTACAAAAGTTTTTCCTGAAATTGATAATTGCTGTCCTGTAAACTTCTTTATTAAAGTATCCAATTTTGATCCATCAGCTCTACATCGTTGCATCATTAAAATTACATACTGTCCGTATTCCCTTAAAATTAATGTTGAAAACATGTCAGAATTACACTCACCACATTTCATGCTATGATTAGCATCTTTAACTAATTTTGCAAAAGTGACTGTTTTACTCTCTGGCAATGTCAAATAAATAAACCTTTCATTATCAACAATAGAGCCACATATATTATAACAATTATCACAACTATGTTCCCATTTATAAGAGAGACCAAAAAAAATGTCAATGGGAACTCCTTCTTCTTCCACTACCTGAAGAAAATACATCAAAAATTCGTGTGCATCTTGCTGTTCATTTTGAGAAAACTGTGTTCGTCCTGAACATACATCTAAAAGTTTTCTAATTTCAGTAGCACTTTCTATTTGAGTTTTATCTTTACTCAGCTTTTGAAAAAGGAGACTGAGCTCTGAACAGAATCTTTTTCCCTGATTTACTATTATCTGCTCTTGCAAACTTTCCAGATAAAATGCAACATTCAGCACTACATTAGCGTAGCAGTTGACACCAGAGCTATTTTCAAAATGACATCCTACAACCTGTTCTTCATTTTCCTTATTCTTTTTGCTTGCAATTACATCACTCCTCTTTTTTTTCCTCTTCTCTACATCTTCATTACAGATATTCTCATTTCTCCTTTTACGAGAAACTACACGTTTCTCCAACACAGGATACTGACCTAAATGAGGAGCATAGCTTCTTCTTAATCTATTATACTCCTTTACACAGTTTGTATCAGCACTAACTTTTGAGTCATCAAAGTCTATCATGAATAAACCTGATAATGTTTTGACTCGTGACAAAGCTACATATGCCATACCTTCTTTGAACACAGTTGAACCAATGTTCACAAATGCACAATCTACAGTCAATCCTTGAGACTTGTGGATAGTTACAGCATATGCTAGTGAAAACGGAAACTGCTTCCTACGTACATATAAGTCTTTCACAAGCATGAAACGAACTGAACAACGACAAATGTCTTTAACTTCCTCTATCTGATCAAATTTTATCTGTAAACATTCAATTCCTTCTTTTTTCTGATAATTAATAAAACCCACAACTCTTCCCATCGCTCCATTCACTAAGCCTTTCTCAACATCCAAATTTCTCCTTAAAAACACTCTACAGTTCATGCAAACATAAAGATTTTTTTCTAATCCTGCTGTTTTGGAGATGTTCTTCTCTAGTGAGTCCAATTTATTTTTCAGTTTGCCTGTTACTGTGACTGTAATTCTTCCATCCTCAATTTTGTCCACTGCTTCCAATTTCCTGATGTCTTCCTTTTCCAATTTCAAAAGCTCCTCATTAAATATTGAGCATTCACGTAGAGTTGGCATTAAGCAGATGACACTTTTGTTTTCTGCAATATTCTTGTATATTTTCTCTGCAACTATTTCTTCCTTTGGAAATAAATTATGTAGCAGCCGACTCTGTAATGCTTTTTTCCCAACATCTGTGAGTAGTCCAATCCTGATATCTTTCAGAATACTTCCATATTCTTCATCGTTTGCTTGCCTCATATTAGTTGTAAGTTCCTTGTACTCAAAGAAGGACCAAATATTTGTATTTCCAATGCTTCCCAATGACTTCTTTGTGTCTTCATGTGTCACAGTATTAAACACTGGTTGTCCTTTAACTGGAGTAAGTTGCAAAAGATCCCCAAAAACTATGACGTGTTTTCCACCAAATAACACGTCATAGTCTGTCTTCAAAATTTGCTGCATTCTTAAATGCACAAAGGCAAGCATTAAGTTTGATACCATGCTCACCTCATCAATAATGAGAACTTGCATCTTCTTCAATACTCGTGAAACTTCCAAGGATGCTTCTCCAGTTAGCTTGTTGAATTGTATTTTGTTCTCATGCTCCACTGGTAACATTAGCAAACGATGTAAGGTGATTCCTTTTATGTTATATGCTGCTAACCCAGTTGGAGCAGTAACCACACAAGACAAAGTAGAATCAGTTTTTTGCTTTAGGTAGCTTCTGATGACTTTAATTAGGAAACTTTTTCCAGTGCCAGCTTGTCCGCTTACATACATCCTGATTGGATGAAATGATGTGCATGAGCACTCTTTTTTGATATGTAGAAATCCGTGATCAATTTTGTTTTTGATCTCTTCATAAATTTGTTGCTGCTCTTGATTCAGTTGTCTTTCCAAATTTTCTAAGTCTATAAATTCTTCTTGAGCTTGATTCATAGCCGTTTCCACTTCATTCATGGCTATTGATGCTTCATTTTCAACGATTGGTTGTCCTAGGGGATCTTGACTGTGTGTTCCTGAACTTTGGCTGTCCTGAGAACTGTCTCTAGCTATTTCTGCTGCAATTGTAGTTTCCTGTTCAATTTCTTCATTTAACATTTGCAGATAAGTTGAGAATGTACTGCATTGTATGCTGTCTTTGCAAGCATTAAAAGAATCTTCATAGCTCTGGAATTCTCCCAGTAGTTCATCCTCTGTACGCCATGGTTTAAACAACTGTAAAAGAGCCAAGTAGTAAAATTCTTTCTTGTCGGTAGTGTCGCAACTCAGCTTCCGGTGATTTATCAAACTTCCTTTGGTTTGCTTCACCAAACATCCTTCTTCACCAACAACTTTATATTTTCCACTGTTGATGTCTTCTGCAGCTTTCCGTGAATAAATGTAGTTCTGTAACACTTCATAGAGACACATGTTCTCCAGATGATGACTTCTCTTGGGATAATATGTGTCCAACATGTTTGTTTTCAATATGTCTGTACTTTCTGGGTCATTCTCAGCCAAATATTCAATTTCTCCAACAGATTTCAGTACCCGATTTCTCATTGCTGCAAGGCCTAAACTTGCCCAAATTATTCTTCTTGACTTCGAGTAGAGACTTGCAGAAGATAACCTATCTGAACATTCGTAGGATCCAATTTCTCGATGCGATAACATCTTCAAACTGAAACTGTACAGCTTCTTACTGACAGTCTTCTCGTGAGAAATCTCTTCCCACATTTCCTTCGATTCTGTTTTTTCTGATTTCGTAATGTAAGACGTTACATATCGAGCAACAGCAATGGAATTGTCAGCAACATACTGTATATCCATGTTAGCGTTCCACATGGATAAAATGACTGGGTTGTAGTCATTTATATTTTTTGATTCTTCTTTTCTTTTAAGGTTGTAGGTATTCTTAGGTGATTTTCTTGTGATAGTATGTCTCACAGCTGACATAAAACTGTTGACTCTTCCATTTGTAAGAACAGGTCTAGGAAATCCAAATCGACATTTAGTGTAGTATTTTTCTTTGCTCTTGTATTTCCGTCGACAGTATTTTCCACACCGATGACTTTGGAAACGTAGAACTTGCTCCTTTAACTTGTTCTCTTCTGTGCTTTTAGGTATAGCACATGTTGCATATTCTTCAATGTAAGATAACACTGCTTCATCAGTATCTGTTCCAAACTTTGGGGCATCCTTGATCCACAGCAGCATATGAATATGAGGAGCACCTCTTGCCTGGTACTCTTTTCTCCAAAAGAAATCCACTACTTCTCCAAGGGGTGGATTTTTTTATTGCAGATGAAGGACATCATAGCCTCAAATCTATGATTGAAATATCTGCAAACATTAACCGGATCCAATGAGCACAGTTCTCCTGCTGTCTTGTATTCGATGTTTTTAATGTTTGAATTGGCCTCTCGTAGAAAATCCAGTAAATCATCCCAAGCGTACTCGGCACAGCTTAGGGTAAGGAACCATGTTGGTGTTCCTAAATTGCGTAACATGCATTTTAGTTCACCATGGCGTCGGTACCAATATTCATTTGTCCCACGCTGACAAGCCATCAGATTGATCAGTTGTGTTTCCAAATGATCATCTCGGTGCTGCACTTTCTCCATAAAATCCTTAGCAGACACATTTTGTAAATGTACTCCACTTTTTAAAATGTGATTTACTGCATAAGACAGTGCAGACAAGTCGCTTTCAAATAAAAGATGGAACAAATAAGGAATACTTTGTCGAAATCTGGGATCTTCAGCATATAGTCTTGTAGTTCGATACTCTGAAGCTGGAATCTGTTCTGGACGTTCATCGTATCGTCCTCCTTTTCCTTTAGGAAACAGCTGGGGAAAACATCGAGCTTCCAAGCTCTCCTCCCATACACTCACGGGATTTCCTTTTGCTTTCTTCATCTGAAAGAGATCAATATTGTCTCCCATAACTTCTTTCGAATGGAGAGGATGTATGCTAAAATGTTCATAAATTTCTTCTTCCTTTGACTTGTCCACTTTTTCAATTTGTCCAGTTGGTGTTTCTGTGTCTCCTTGTAAATCTTCTTCTTCTTCTTCTTCTTCTTCTATATAAATTGATTCATACCATTTGTTATTTTTTTTCAAATACAAATTTGCTCTTTGTACTTTCCGCACATCTACCAGCTCCTGCCAAATCTTCTTATTCTTTGTAGGTACACCATTAACCAGAATAATTAATGGTTCAGTTTCCAAAGTATCCGCATCAATAGTTTCCATATTTTTTTTCAAATCCAAGGGCAAATACACCACTCTACCTTTTAAACCTCTCAGTAAATCTGAAGGAGGTAATTTACCAGTTTTGGGCTCCATACGTACTATGGTCTGGAACGGATGAACACATTGAATGAGTATAGACTCATATGTATTTAATTCAGAAAGTTCAGCAGGAATAGCATCCAATTCTAAATTATTATGTACAGCTCTGGTCGGCATTCTATTTTCCTCTAACTTGTTGTAGCAGTACTTACAAATACGCTGATCTTCACCCAATTCAAAACAATTTTCAAGAAATATATATGTGGCAAAATCCATCCACTTATAATTATCTTCATTTTCACTCTTTCTGTAGAGATCAACATTCCTAGTTTGTTTTCTATAATGAGTTCTGCGGCAACAAATACAAGTAACATTTGGTCTTTCATTAGAGATTATTGCAAATTTTGTTATGTGATCATTAAATGTCTTACTTACACAAGGTTCTACATTCTCTTCCACTTCTGCCTCATTTACTGTGTCCTTCTCTGCACTGTTTTGTTCAGGACCAAAGTAACAAAACTGAATTTCATCAACAACCTTCTCTACATCTGATACCGTTCCTCGGAACAGAGCCCTATTCAATTCATTTAACTTTATTGCTGGACTTTTGGCAAAATACAACCGTCTCACAAACTTTCTCATTTCAGTATGATGAACAGCCAGCATCCTAAAATGATGGAAAACACTATTGCACACTTTTCTAGATAGACAAGCAAGAGAATGACCCTGCAAACCAGTATTCTCTCTCACTCTGCATGGATCCAGACTTTGAAGCACCTTAATCTTTTGTTTTACACTTTTTTTACTATATTCTCTTAGAAACTCTCGAAATCTGTCAATAGATTCCTGACGCACAGTGCAAATACTACTACAATTCCAAGTGTACACTGGGGCTTTAGGACGTCTCCCCATTGCCTCATCTGCCATCACTTGTACCTCATCTCTTGGAACCATTATCTCCTTCTCCATTATGCAACCATTTTTTACTTCGTATGAACGACCTCTGGTGTCAACTGCATGCAGCAAACTATTACTTTGAAAATAGCTCTCTTCATTAAAAAAAGGTTCACTACTTGAACTATGCATCCACTTTCCTAAAAACACTTTACAAAAGTTTGTTCTGTTCACTACTCTTTTGCTTTTGCTTTGTGATTTCAGTACATTAACCATTTTATCTAATGTACGCATCCTATTCAAAATTAATATGAATAGTTTCCTTTTTAATTCTAATGCTTGCTGCAATGGCTTCAATTTCTTTTTTTCTCTTGTAATATTTAGCCTTTTGCTTATATTTCTTTATATCCTTTATCAAATTGGACATAACTCTTCTCTGAAACATTTTTCTACGTATCTCTTTAAATGCTGTTTTTCTGTTTATGTTAAACTTTTCAATTGCAGAAGGTATATTTGCATTAACTAAATTCTCAATTTTTTGCTGTTCTCTATTTTTTATTACATTTTTCCGAGAACAGACATTTTGTACATTTTTCTTTGTTTTGAATATTTTGTTTAGAAATTGTTTTTTTTGCTTACCAGAAGATTTTTTCTTTTTCCCAACATCAGCATCTTCTACTAACTTTGGTCCTCCAGTTGTCTTCAAATATAGTTTTTTTTTTAGCGTTTTTTGAACTCGAGATTTTGTAGGCATCTTAAATTTTGTTCACTGTTCTTCAGTAATACCTGAAAAAAACTAAAAAAAAAATCCTTTATTGTATTTAAATATATTACTACATTTCTTTTCACAATAGTCACAAAACGAAATTTCTTTGCCAATTTGAATGCACACAAACTGCTCTTTTTTTTGGGCAAGTGAAAATCTCTTTTACAAACTGTCACATTATGAAACCAAGCTGTTTTTTCAGACCACCACCATGTGTATTCTCTGTGACTGCCTACACTCCAGCAGGGGCAACCAGCCTTAGTGAGGCTGAATGTATTTGCATTACAGACTTAAACCTGAAAACCCCACTCGCTTCTAATTACTGTGCATGACTATACATGGCAAGCACATGGGTGTGTGCTAAGCCTCTGCTTCTTCCCCCAAAAAATCGCTCCCCCTTTCCATCTACTGCAACTGTGAAATCACCAGAGCAAGACGCAATAAATCTCTGCCTATAATTCTTCTATGCACACAGAGTCATGTTTTCACATTAGTGCCAAAACGAAATTTCTTTGCCAATTTGAAAGCACACTTACTGCTCTTTTTTTTTCGGGCCAAGTGAAAATCTCTTTTTACAATTTGAAATCACTTTTACAGACTGACACATTCTGAAACCTTTTTTTTAAATTTATTTAAATGCACATGTCCAAGCTGTTTTTTTTTCAGACCACCACCGTGTGTATTCTCTGTGACTGCCTACACTCCAGCAGGGGCAACCAGCCTTAGTGATGCTGAATGTATTTGCATTACAGACTTAAACCTGAAAACCCCACTCGCTTCTAATTACTGTGCATGACTATACATGGCAAGCACATGGGTGTGTGCTAAGCCTCTGCTTCTTCCCCCAAAAAATCGCTCCCCCTTTCCATCTACTGCAACTGTGAAATCACCAGAGCAAGACGCAATAAATCTCTGCCTATAATTCTTCTATGCACACAGAGTCATGTTTTCACATTAGTGCCAAAACGAAATTTCTTTGCCAATTTGAAAGCACACTTACTGCTCTTTTTTTTTCGGGCCAAGTGAAAATCTCTTTTTACAATTTGAAATCACTTTTACAGACTGACACATTCTGAAACCTTTTTTTTAAATTTATTTAAATGCACATGTCCAAGCTGTTTTTTTTTCAGACCACCACCGTGTGTATTCTCTGTGACTGCCTACACTCCAGCAGGGGCAACCAGCCTTAGTGATGCTGAATGTATTTGCATTACAGACTTAAACCTGAAAACCCCACTCGCTTCTAATTACTGTGCATGACTATACATGGCAAGCACATGGGTGTGTGCTAAGCCTCTGCTTCTTCCCCCAAAAATTCGCTCCTCTTTTCCATCTACTGCAACTGTGAAATCACCAGAGCAAGATGCAATAAATCTCTGCCTATAATTCTTCTATGCACACAGAGTCATGTTTTCACATTAGTGCCAAAACGAAATTTCTTTGCCAATTTGAAAGCACACTTACTGCTCTTTTTTTTTCGGGCCAAGTGAAAATCTCTTTTTACAATTTGAAATCACTTTTACAGACTGACACATTCTGAAACCTTTTTTTTAAATTTATTTAAATGCACATGTCCAAGCTGTTTTTTTTTCAGACCACCACCGTGTGTATTCTCTGTGACTGCCTACACTCCAGCAGGGGCAACCAGCCTTAGTGATGCTGAATGTATTTGCATTACAGACTTAAACCTGAAAACCCCACTCGCTTCTAATTACTGTGCATGACTATACATGGCAAGCACATGGGTGTGTGCTAAGCCTGTGCTTCTTCCCTCAAAAATTCGCTCCTCTTTTCCATCTACTGCAACTGTGAAATCACCAGAGCAAGACGCAATAAATCTCTGCCTATAATTCTTCTATGCACACAGAGTCATGTTTTCACATTAGTGCCAAAACGAAATTTCTTTGCCAATTTGAAAGCACACTTACTGCTCTTTTTTTTTCGGGCCAAGTGAAAATCTCTTTTTACAATTTGAAATCACTTTTACAGACTGACACATTCTGAAACCTTTTTTTTAAATTTATTTAAATGCACATGTCCAAGCTGTTTTTTTTTCAGACCACCACCGTGTGTATTCTCTGTGACTGCCTACACTCCAGCAGGGGCAACCAGCCTTAGTGATGCTGAATGTATTTGCATTACAGACTTAAACCTGAAAACCCCACTCGCTTCTAATTACTGTGCATGACTATACATGGCAAGCACATGGGTGTGTGCTAAGCCTCTGCTTCTTCCCCCAAAAATTCGCTCCCCCTTTCCATCTACTGCAAATGTGAAATCACCAGAGCAAGAAGCAATAAATCTCTGCCTATAATTCTTCTATGCACACAGAGTCATGTTTTCACATTAGTGCCAAAACGAAATTTCTTTGCCAATTTGAAAGCACACTTACTGCTCTTTTTTTTTCGGGCCAAGTGAAAATCTCTTTTTACAATTTGAAATCACTTTTACAGACTGACACATTCTGAAACCTTTTTTTTAAATTTATTTAAATGCACATGTCCAAGCTGTTTTTTTTTCAGACCACCACCGTGTGTATTCTCTGTGACTGCCTACACTCCAGCAGGGGCAACCAGCCTTAGTGATGCTGAATGTATTTGCATTACAGACTTAAACCTGAAAACCCCACTCGCTTCTAATTACTGTGCATGACTATACATGGCAAGCACATGGGTGTGTGCTAAGCCTCTGCTTCTTCCCCCAAAAATTCGCTCCCCCTTTCCATCTACTGCAACTGTGAAATCACCAGAGCAAGACGCAATAAATCTCTGCCTATAATTCTTCTATGCACACAGAGTCATGTTTTCACATTAGTGCCAAAACGAAATTTCTTTGCCAATTTGAAAGCACACTTACTGCTCTTTTTTTTTCGGGCCAAGTGAAAATCTCTTTTTACAATTTGAAATCACTTTTACAGACTGACACATTCTGAATCCTTTTTTTTAAAATTTATTTAAATGCACATGTCCAAGCTGTTTTTTTTTCAGACCACCACCGTGTGTATTCTCTGTGACTGCCTACACTCCAGCAGGGGCAACCAGCCTTAGTGATGCTGAATGTATTTGCATTACAGACTTAAACCTGAAAACCCCACTCGCTTCTAATTACTGTGCATGACTATACATGGCAAGCACATGGGTGTGTGCTAAGCCTCTGCTTCTTCCCCCAAAAATTCGCTCCCCCTTTCCATCTACTGCAACTGTGAAATCACCAGAGCAAGACGCAATAAATCTCTGCCTATAATTCTTCTATGCACACAGAGTCATGTTTTCACATTAGTGCCAAAACGAAATTTCTTTGCCAATTTGAAAGCACACTTACTGCTCTTTTTTTTTCGGGCCAAGTGAAAATCTCTTTTTACAATTTGAAATCACTTTTACAGACTGACACATTCTGAAACCTTTTTTTTTAATTTATTTAAATGCACATGTCCAAGCTGTTTTTTTTTCAGACCACCACCGTGTGTATTCTCTGTGACTGCCTACACTCCAGCAGGGGCAACCAGCCTTAGTGATGCTGAATGTATTTGCATTACAGACTTAAACCTGAAAACCCCACTCGCTTCTAATTACTGTGCATGACTATACATGGCAAGCACATGGGTGTGTGCTAAGCCTCTGCTTCTTCCCCCAAAAATTCGCTCCCCCTTTCCATCTACTGCAAATGTGAAATCACCAGAGCAAGACGCAATACATCTCTGCCTATAATTCTTCTATGCACACAGAGTCATGTTTTCACATTAGTGCCAAAACGAAATTTCTTTGCCAATTTGAAAGCACACTTACTGCTCTTTTTTTTTCGGGCCAAGTGAAAATCTCTTTTTACAATTTGAAATCACTTTTACAGACTGACACATTCTGAAACCTTTTTTTTAAATTTATTTAAATGCACATGTCCAAGCTGTTTTTTTTTCAGACCACCACCGTGTGTATTCTCTGTGACTGCCTACACTCCAGCAGGGGCAACCAGCCTTAGTGATGCTGAATGTATTTGCATTACAGACTTAAACCTGAAAACCCCACTCGCTTCTAATTACTGTGCATGACTATACATGGCAAGCACATGGGTGTGTGCTAAGCCTCTGCTTCTTCCCCCAAAAATTCGCTCCTCTTTTCCATCTACTGCAACTGTGAAATCACCAGAGCAAGAAGCAATAAATCTCTGCCTATAATTCTTCTATGCACACAGAGTCATGTTTTCACATTAGTGCCAAAACGAAATTTCTTTGCCAATTTGAAAGCACACTTACTGCTCTTTTTTTTTCGGGCCAAGTGAAAATCTCTTTTTACAATTTGAAATCACTTTTACAGACTGACACATTCTGAATCCTTTTTTTTTTAATTTATTTAAATGCACATGTCCAAGCTGTTTTTTTTTCAGACCACCACCGTGTGTATTCTCTGTGACTGCCTACACTCCAGCAGGGGCAACCAGCCTTAGTGATGCTGAATGTATTTGCATTACAGACTTAAACCTGAAAACCCCACTCGCTTCTAATTACTGTGCATGACTATACATGGCAAGCACATGGGTGTGTGCTAAGCCTCTGCTTCTTCCCCCAAAAATTCGCTCCCCCTTTCCATCTACTGCAACTGTGAAATCACCAGAGCAAGACGCAATAAATCTCTGCCTATAATTCTTCTATGCACACAGAGTCATGTTTTCACATTAGTGCCAAAACGAAATTTCTTTGCCAATTTGAAAGCACACTTACTGCTCTTTTTTTTTCGGGCCAAGTGAAAATCACTTTTACAGACTGACACATTATGAAACCACCATGTGTAACTACAACAAAAACAATTCCCATTTCTATTATTCATTTCTTAAGTTACCACATACATCCCCTCTCAAACTGTAAACTCACCTTTAAAATTAGTTAGTTGTGAAAGAAATGTGACACTCAAACAGCAGATTATCTGAGCCAGGATCTCTGTTCTCTACACCTCTCTCCTCTCAGCAGAACCAGATAATGGCAAACTTTCCCTCTATTTTTCCACACATATACATGTAAGTTCCAAATCTCAGTGCTTCCCCCTTTTTTTCAAATGTAATGACACATTTCTATTGGTTGAAAACCAACCCTTTTCCAAAAGTACCCTGCCCCCAACTTGACTTCTGCCTAGTACCCTTCCCCCAACTTGACTTCTGCCTGCTACCATAGCAACAGCTCATGGAACACTGCTGTGTGCAGTTAGGTCAGAAGTTCGACACACAATGTTTCAATTCCACAGAGCAAGAGTGCTTGACTTTTCAAACCTAACAGCAAATCCATAGTACTGTTCTTTGGTTACACATTTTTTTGTACCAATACAAAACATGCTTCTTTTAATTTTCACATACAGCCTAGTTTTTTTTCTAGAATGGTATGAAACAGCCAATCAGTTCTTTTTGTTTTGTAAAAAATATGTATGCCTCCATTTCCAAACTGTCTTTCTTTTCATATTGCCATTCTACTGAAAGACACCTCCTGAGTGCATCCAGTTCTCCTTTGAAGATGTTCACAGTGTGGATTGTAGGGCACAGCTATGTCTTCTGGAGTGAAAAGTTTGCAGAGAAAACAGATATGGTGAGAGACCTTGCTTTGCCAAATGTAGACATTAAATGGATTGGTCAGAGAGGGTTAAAGTGGCACCAATTGATGCCATTGGTGAAATCCTTCATTCAAATCCAACACCCTGACCTCATAATAGTGCACTGTGGTGGCAATGACCTAGGCACTTTGACTGGGGTAGGTCTGGAAATGCTTATGAAGGACACCTTTGCACAACTGTTTACACTTTTCCCTAAAACTGCCTTTGTGTTTTCCAACATATGCCAAAGGCAAAAATGGAACTGGTCCAATCATTTCTGTCCTCAGATTGACAAAGCAAGAAAGCACGTCAACAAATCTGTTTCTGCTTTCCTCCGTGACTATGGTATGGGTGCCATTTACCACAACATCTTGCGTTACGACATGCAAGACATTTATAGAGGAGATGGTGTGCACTTCAATGATGAAGGGAACAGAGTCTTCCTCTTGAACCTTAGACTCTGCATCGGTACTTACTTGTAGGTACCACTAAAAAAATGACTCCATAAACACAACAGCTCTTTTTAGAGCTCCCTAATTTCTAAATTCTTAAATCTGCTTTTCATTTATTTTTTTTTTATTTTTTTTACCGTACGCTTACCGTAAGCTTACCGTACGCGTACCCCGTGATTTTTTTTAAAATCAATAAATGTTTTTTTTGTACTTTTCTGTCCTTCTTTGACCCCCTTACAATTGTTAGGGGGTCTGTAACTCTCCTCATTGCCCCCTTTCCTTGTTTTCACTCTTTTTTTTCAGAGTGAAATACACAAAATGGCGGCCGCCGCTTCCTGGTTTCGGCCGATTCGAATGTTTACTAAGATCTAAGAGCCAATCAGAATCGCGCTCGCGCACGCCACCGTACGCTTACCGTAAGCGTACGGTAAGCGTACCGTAATCGGGCTCAGATATATATATTGATTTAAAGGCTATTTTCTCAGAATCTACTGAACAGATTTACACCAAACCTACAAAAGGCACTTCCTTGACCTAGGGACTACCTCTCTGCCAAATTTTGAGTAATTCTGTTCAGCCGTTCGGGCTGTAGCTCGTTCTAAAGGTCCTATGGAAAAATGCATGGGAAAAACGCGTTTTGGGACCCCCCTTTTATCTCAGCCCCCGCTTGACGGATCCCCCCGAGACTTTCAGGGTAGGAGCGGAGCGTAGCGCCCCACCTATTTTGAGAAATTCGCGAGGATTCGTCGACCGGCGCCAAAGTTATTCAAAATAGAATGTTGAGGTTTTCCTATGGAAACGTGGTCCTAACTATAACTACCTACTGGCGACCGCCAGTAGGTAATATATATATATATATATATATATATATATATATATTACCTACTGGCGGTCGCCAGTAGGTAGTTATAGTTAGGACCCTGTTTCCATAGGAAATCCGCAACATTCTATTTGGAATAACTTTTGCGCCGGTTGACGAATCCTCGCGAAATTTTCAAAACTAATGGGGCGCTATGCTCCGCTCCTACCCTGAAAGTCTCGGGGGGGTTCGTCAAGCGGGGGCTGAGATAAAAGGGGGTCCCAAAACGCGTTTTTCCCATGCATTTTTCCATAGGACCTTTAGACACAGCTACAGCCCGAACGGCTGAACAGAGTAACATGAAATTTGGCAGAGAGGTAGTCCTCAGGTCAAGGAAGTGCCTTTTGTAGGTCTGGTGTAAATCTGTTCAGTAGTTCCTGAGAAAATAGCATTTAAATCAATATATATATCTGAGCCAGCTTACGGTGCGCTTACGGTAAGCTTACCGTACGCGTACGCGAGCGCGATTCTGATTGGCTGTTAGATCTTAGTAAACATTCGAATCGTTCGAAACCAGGAAGCGGCGTCCGCCATTTTCTCTCTCTTGCACTCTGATGGGGAGAGGATAAACAAAGGCCAAAAACATATAAACGGACTGGTTAGACAGCTTCTAAGCACCTAGCTTTGATGTATGTGTCCCCAAAGTACCCCCTAGGCAAAATTTTTTTTTTTTTTTGCGAAAAATCGCCGATTACGCTTACCGTACGCGTACACTAAAAATAAATAAAAAAAAAAATGTATCTACACTCTCCCCACTCCGTGTGCAAATGGTGCCGGCAGGGCACCATTTGTACATTGGCTACGATCATTTAGAAATCGAAACGATTAACTTTCACAACGAAGCGCTGAATATGTCCTCCATGTGCGCACGGTGCGCGAAGCGCATTGTGCGTACATGGCCCATCCACGGCACTAACTGTGTAAAGTGGGCGCGCGGTGCGCGAAGCGCACGCGCACCGTGCGCGCACGGAACGAACTGCGAGAGTTCACAATGCAAGCGAAAGCGATCAAATCTTGCAGTTGGGACAAAACCCAGTCCCTTCTCAAGTATCTCTTTTTCAGTCTGGGTTAAGACAACTGAGGACAAATTAGTAACTAGACTCTCTGGTTGCTGGTCCCCACCTTGCTGCGTGTATGATTCCCTACTCCTTCCTCCTGTTCCCAATGCACTTGGTTGTTTCCTCTCCTCCTCCCTCTTCCCCGCCGGCCTCTGTCTTGAAAAGGAGGGCGAAAAGAGTTTTGTGGAAAGGGAGGTGGCGGCATAAAGCCAGGATTCCAAGCCATCATCGGGAATTGTGGATGATGTAATCAGGGTGGGCATATGGGTAGACTTTGGTGAAAGCGAAACGCTTTAGGTCTTTCTGAAATTTCTGCGCTTTAGATTGGGTAAGCGTGTCCTTATATTAATTTATTTCTTTGTTTATTTCCTCAAGTTTCTTTTTATAGCCAGTTAGAGTCGTCCTAAAATGCGTTTCTGTCAATTGTATTTCTACCATCAATGTCTCAGAGAGTCTCAAGGCTGTTTTGATAATCAGAACAAGCCAGTCGCGGGGGCACTGCCATGCGATCTGGGCCCATTCCTTTCTAAAAACTGGATCCTCAAGAAAAATACGAGGTGCATTAGTGACCAGAAGACCTTTAGGGGCCATATTATTACGCAAATATTCAGTCAATATCATCCCATGTAAGATTGTGCGAATGCGATTACGCTTTTGCTCAGTTAGTTTGTCCCATTCGGTGGTCTGGGAGATGGTCTGTGCTATGGAAGGGTCAGAAAATAGTGAAGGATCAGCCAACAGTGCATTTACCTCAGCACCGGTATACGAAAGGCCTGTGTTCTCTGTTGCAAAAAGAACCAAAAAGTAAACAGAAATCAACCTGTATTAGAGGCAAAACTCTCACAGCTGTACGCTGCCTAGATAAACAATATGAACAACAAGAGAGAGAGGGTTGAGACACACTCTTAATCCCCCTATATCATAAATCAAACAACAAAAGAGTGTATATAAAGACAAAAGAAGTAAGAATTCCAAGCGAGGCTACGGAAATCTTAGTATAATTATGTGCCCTAAGCAAATCAATCTGATATGTATAAAGAACCCTCACTCACCAACCTGGTTGCTGACATGCTTCATCATAGGGTTCCACCAGAGGTGCCTAATGCACCTCTGGTGTGCTTCAACGTTTTAATTATAACGGAGCACAAATATCAGACCAGTGAAAATGATCAACAATGACTTTCTTGTCAAGACTATTTATCATTGGATTCGTACTGAACTGTTGATCAAACCATGGAAATGAGAACTATCAAATAAATGTCAGCAAATTCTAAAAAGCCCATAAACTTGTACATAAATATGATAAAGAAAGAGATAGAAAAAAGAATGAGTAACATACATAATGATTACTACTCACGCACAGAAATTTCAATGATGTGCACCAAGAAAAGAGAAAATAAAAGCAAAGAAAAGAATGCCCGTGCTGCAAATACAAAGAACTTCACGCACATTGGAACACAGTGAGACACAAATCCAGTTAAATCATTGTACTGGCAACAAGAATAAAGATAACTAAAACCTGAACTTGTAAATACTACATCTCCCATGATACCTCATAATGGGTGCTAATGGGCCAGTACTATAAATATAGAAACAAATGATGGACTCACATTTACCGTGAACAAGACCAGGCAGGGTTGAAATGCATAGGTGGTGGCAGTGGGTTACTCTGCATGATTACAATAAAATTCTAAATTAGATTCCCTTGGTGTGTGGTGGAATCCTTGGTAGGATACTTTGGTGACTGCATGTTAGCAGCTCCACATGTGGAAAAGCAATGCCGGCTCCCGCAGGAGGCGGGGAGCCGGCGGGACCATGGGGGACTGAGGACCCCCCAACAGCCTGGAGGGGGTCCCCCTCCCCCCAATTTTTTTAAAAATAAAAATAAATAAATTAGAAAAGCGGGCCTCGGGGGATGGGGTCCCCAGGGCCTTTAGTGGCCAGAGGAGGGGGCAACGAAGCCTCCCTCCAAAAAAAATATTTTTTTTAAAAAAGGCCATGCCCTGGGGGATGGGGTCCCCGGGGCTGATTAAGGCCTCGGGAGGGGGGCCACGGGCCCCCTTCCCAAATTTTAATAAAAAAAAAATAGGGGCAGGTCCAGGGGGATGGGGTCCCCAGGGCCAAAAAATAAGAAAAAGAGTGGGGGCTATGCAGCCCCCCTTTAAAAAAAAAAAAGAAATACCAGCTTCGCGCCGGAGGCCATGCCCCCTCGTTTCAGCACTTGGCTAACGCGCCCCCTGGCGCGTCTGCGGATGGGGAACGAATTCCCCTTGAATACTGGGAGTCCCTGGGGCCCAAATAGCCCAACAGGAACAGCCAGTATGCGCCAGGGGGCTGCGTTGCAGAGAGGTGTTCTGAGGCCACGCCTCTTTTTACACCTCTCTGCAACGCAGCTCTGTGGCGCTTAATGGAGGTAGCTGGTGGGGTAGTTGCACCCCAGCGACCCTCAGGATTCAAGGGGGGTAATCCTCCAACTTAAAGGGCGCCACGGGGCTCGTTTGCACAGTGGTGAAGGGAGGGGGCGGGGCCTGAGATGATATGTGTGCAAACACTCCCTGTGGCACGATTTAAGTTCAGGAATTAATTCCACTTCTATCCGGAGGGTCCCTGGGGGCCAACTAGCCCATCAGGTACCTCCAGTAAGCGCCACGGAGCTGCTTTGCAGAGTGTTGTAAAAATGGGTGTGGCTCTGTACACCTCTCTGCAAGGCAGCTCTCTGGCGCATACTGGAGGTACTTGGTGGGCTAATTGGCCTCCAGGGACCCTCAGGATTGAGGAGGAATTAATTCCCCAACTTAAACCGCTCCACAGGGTGTGTTTGCAGACATGTCACTTCAGGACACGCCTCCTTCCTTCACCACTGTGAAAGCGCGCCCCGTGGCACATTTTAAGTTGGGGAATTAACTCTCTTTTAATACTGAGGGTCCCTGAGGGCCAACTAGCCCAACAGGTATCTCCAGTATGCGCCAGGGAGCTGCGTTGCAGACAGGTGTTCAGAGGCCACGCCCCTTTTTACACCTCTTTGGAACGCAGCTCTGTGGCGCTTACTGGAGGTACATAGTGGGGTAGTTTGACCCTAGGGACCCTTAGGATTCAAGGGGACTTAATCTCTCAATTTAGAACGGCCACAGGGCAGGTTTACACAGTGGTGAAGGGAGGGGACGGGGCTGGAGGTGACGTGTAAACACGCCCTGTGGCGCGTTTTAAGTTGGGGAAATAATTCCCCTTCAATCCTAAGGGACCCTGGGGGCCAACTAGCCCACCAGGTGCTTCCAGTAAGTGCTATTGCGCTGCGTTGCAGAGATGTGGTGCAGGCTGTGTCCCTTTTTACACCTCTCTGCAATGGTGCTTACTGGAGGTATCTAGTGGGCTAATTTGCCCCTAGGGACCCTCAGGATTCAAGGGGAGTTAATCTCCCAACTTAAAACGGCCACATGGCGTGTTTACACAGTGGGAAAGGGAGGGGACGGGGCCTGAGGTGACGTGTGCAAACACGCCCTATGGCGCGTTTTAAGTTGGGGAAATAATTCCCCTGCAATCCTGAGGGCCCATGGTGGCCAACTAGTCCACCAGGTGCTTCCAGTAAGCACCACTGTTCTGCGTTGCAAAGAGGTGGTCCAGGCCGTGCCCATTTTCTCTGCAACGCAGCTCTGTGGTGCTAACTAGAGATACCTGATGGGCTAGTTGTACCCAAGGGACCCTCAGGGTTCAAGGGGACTTTATCCCCCAAATTAAAATGGCCATAGGGTGTGTTTGCACATGTCAGCTCAGCCCCCCTCCCTTCACCAGTGTACAAACGCGCCCTGTGGCGCGTTTTAAGAGGTAGTTTTAATACCCCTGCCCTATTATATACTAGGGGCTTACAGAGGAGGTCATGCTAATAACAGGGGTACCCCAACACATAGTGTTCCCTAGTGTATGTAGGTGTTTTAACTGTATTCTAAGTGTCTTTTAGCATAGCACTGGCTCTAGGACTGGTTAGTCAGAGTCTGTTACCACCAGTACCCATTTGAAAAAGTTGAGGGTACAGGATGATTTTGCAACAAAGACTCTTTCTCCTCCTCTGTTTGTTCTTTCTGCACGTCTTTCTTCTTCCGGCAATTTTCTTTGTCTTTGAGGACTTCTGTAGCTTCTTTCTGCATTTCTTTTTCTTCTTTCTGTGTGTTTTTCTTCTTTCTTCACATGTCCTACCTCTGTAGGCATAGATAGAAACTAGCATTTAAAAAGCTTTGAAAGTCACTTAAAAAAACAGGTTTCATTAGGTTAAAGTTAGAAATTAGCATTTAAAAAATCTTTGAAATTCACTTAAAAAACCATAGGTTTCAGGCACGTTATAGTTAGGAATTAGCATTTAAAAAACCTTAGAAATTCACAGAAAAAACCATAGGATTTCAGGGGTGTTATAGTTAGCTGGACATTTCACTCGTACAAAACCATTGAAATTCCCCCGTTATAGTTAGTTCAGCTAACTATAACTAGTGTCCCCGCAATGCACTGCTGATGACGTCACATATTACATCACTCATGACATGGTCAGTGACATCACTGATGACATCACTGATGACATCTCAAATGACATCACTGATGACATCATCCATGTGATAATTTGATGCATCTTCTCACACCCTAATATAACCTTTGATACACCCACTCTAAATAACAGACTGCCATTCTCAAAACCATAGAAACTCCAACACCAATAACTACATACCCACTTACTGATTCTTATGTCTACACACCCATCCACTCACTCACCCGTACAGTCACTCATACTTATGGTCACTCAGTACAGGACTATCATATGCACTCATACACCTATATAGACACTCACACACCGCCACTCATCCACAGAGGTACTCACACACCTACTCAGTCATGCAAATAATTAACCACACTGCCATTTACTCACCTATACAGTTATACACACACCAGCTCAATTACTCATACAAATACTAGCACATTCTTACGCTCTTATACAATCAATGATACAAGCGCACACTCATCCATTCAGCCACTCTCACAATCACACACTCTCACTTATATACATGTATGTACTCCAACACACATATATACTGCCTTTCACATATGTAGCTACTCACACAGGTACCACTGAAATATACATTCATTCACAACCATACACACACTCACCCACCCATACAGTCCATCACAGATGCACTCTTGAAACCATGCACCCAGTGAATCAGTGAATCACCCACTCACACATCTATGCACAGAGTCACACACACCCCACCCACACAAACACTCAGGCACCCATACAGATACTCAGACAACCAATCTATAACCCATAGAGACACTCATGTAGCTATTTGCAAACCCATGCAGCCACTCACACACCAACAGACAGACGGATACAGACATTCGCACAGTTTAGTCACTAACCCATGCATTCAGTAAGATACGTTTAATCACTCACATATAGAGTCTGTCATGCACCTACAAAATCATCCATTCACACACTTATACACCCACTCATTCTTCAATATGCCTTTCCCTATATATAATAAACATATTTAAACTTTACAGAAACACACAGACACTGGATGATGTCATCAGTGATGTCATCAGTGATGTCACTGACCATGTCATGAGTTATGTAATATGTGACGTCATCAGCAGTGCATTGCGGAGGCATGAGTTATAGTTAGCTGAACTAACTATAACGGGGGAATTTCAATGGTTTTGTACGAGTGAAATGTTCAGCTAACTATAACACCCCTGAAACCTATGGTTTTTTCTGTGAATATATATATATATATATATATATATATATATATATATATATATATATATATATATATATATATATATATTACCTACTGGCGGTCGCCAGTAGGTAGATATAGTTAGGACCTATTTTCCATAGGAAATCTGCAAAATTCTATTTGGAATAACGTTGGCGCCGATTGACGAATCTTCGCGAAATTTTCCAACCTTTTGGCCAGCTCTGGTCCGCTCCTATCCTGAAAGTATCACGGTGATTCGTCAAGCTGGGGCCGAGAAAAAAGGGGAGTCCCGAAACGCGTTTTCCCCATGCATTTTCCCATAGGACCTTTAGCCGCAGCTACAGTCTGAACTGCTGAACGGAATTACACCAAATTTGGCAAAGAGGTAGTCCTCAGTTCAGACTCGTGCCTTTTGCATAAATGGTGTAAATCCGTTCAGTAGTTCCTGAGAAAATTAGAGTTAAAAGTACATATATATCCATGGCCTCGGAGGATCCGCGCACCCTCCCGAGCACGAGCTGTATGCTAATTGGCTGCCAACACTCTGAATAAGGAAGTGTTAGCAGCCATCTTGTGCCTCGGTAGAACCGACGCACATGAAAACCAAAATAAAAAGGCGCAAAACGTGACAAGGGGGCAGGGTAGAAATACCCTGACCCCCTAGGCCTGCTCAGGGGGTCCCAAAAGGACACGCAAGGCCCAAAAAATTATTTTATTTTTTTTTAAACAGGAGGATGCGGCCTGGATGCGCGGATCCTCCCGATAGAAAAAAAAATTCAGTGCGGGCTCCTGCGCTGGATATGCTAATTTGTCCCCGGGGGGCAAATCCCGGGGGCAGAATAAAAAAAAAGTGTGGGAGGTCCCAATCCCCCCACACTGCCCTGGGGACTGCCACCCCCCGGGGCTCGAACTTTGTATATGTGAGGGGCTCATGAACATGACATCATCAGCAGTGGATTGCGGGCGCGCGAGATGTAGTTAGTACAACTAACTATATCGGAGGAATTTCGATGGTTTTGTTCGAGTGAAATGTGCAGCTAACTATAACACTCCTAAAACCTATTGTTTTTTCAGTGGATTTACAAGGTTTTTTAAATGCTAATTCCTAACTATATCAGGCCTGAAACCTATGATTTTTTCAGTGAATATATATATATATATATATATATATATATATATATTACCTACTGGCGGTCGCCAGTAGGTAGTTATAGTTAGGACCACGTTTTCATAGGAAAACCTCAACATTCTATTTTGAATAACTTTGGCGCCGGTCGACGAATCCTCGCGAATTTCTCAAAATAGGTGGGGCGCTACGCTCCGCTCCTACCCTGAAAGTCTCGGGGGGATCCGTCAAGCGGGGGCTGAGATAAAAGGGGGGTCCCAAAACGCGTTTTTCCCATGCATTTTTCCATAGGACCTTTAGAACGACCTACAGCCCGAACGGCTGAACAGAATTACTAGAAATTTGGCAGAGAGGTAGTCCCTAGGTCAAGGAAGTGCCTTTTGTAGGTTTGGTGTAAATCTGTTCAGTAGATTCTGAGAAAATAGCCTTTAAATCAATATATATATCTGAGCCAGCTTACGGTACGCTTACCGTACGCTTACGGTAAGCGTACGGTGGCGTGCGCGAGCGCGATTCTGATTGGCTCTTAGATCTTAGTAAACATTCGAATCGGCCGAAACCAGGAAGCGGCGGCCGCCATTTTGTGTATTTCACTCTGAAAAAAAAGAGTGAAAACAAAGAAAGGGGGCAATGAGGAGAGTTACAGACCCCCTAACAATTGTAAGGGGGTCAAAGAAGGACAGAAAAGTACAAAAAAAACATTTATTGATTTTAAAAAAAATCACGGGGTACGCGTACGGTAAGCTCACGGTAAGCGTACGGTAAAAAAAATAAAAATAAATAAATGAAAATCAGATTTAAGAGTTTAGAAATTAGGGAGCTCTAAAAAGAGCTGTTGTGTTTATGGAGTCATTTTTTTAGTGGTACTTACAAGTAAGTACCGATGCAGAGTCTAAGGTTCAAGAGGAAGACTCTGTTCCCTTCATCATTGAAGTGCACACCATCTCCTCTATAAATGTCTTGCATGTCGTAACGCAAGTTGTTGTGGTAAATGGCACCCATACCATAGTCACGGAGGAAAGCAGAAACAGATTTGTTGACGTGCTTTCTTGCTTTGTCAATCTGTGGACAGAAATGATTGGACCAGTTCCATTTTTGCCTTTGGCATATGTTGGAAAACACAAAGGCAGTTTTAGGGAAAAGTGTAAACAGTTGTGCAAAGGTGTCCTTCATAAGCATTTCCAGACCTACCCCAGTCAAAGTGCCTAGGTCATTGCCACCACAGTGCACTATTATGAGGTCAGGGTGTTGGATTTGCATGAAGGATTTCACCAATGGCATCAATTGGTGCCACTTTAACCCTCTCTGACCAATCCATTTAATGTCTACATTTGGCAAAGCAAGGTCTCTCACCATATCTGTTTTCTCTGCAAACTTTTCACTCCAGAAGACATAGCTGTGCCCTACAATCCACACTGTGAACATCTTCAAAGGAGAACTGGATGCACTCAGGAGGTGTCTTTCAGTAGAATGGCAATATGAAAATAAAGACAGTTTGGAAATGGAGGCATACATATTTTTTACAAAACAAAAAGAACTGATTGGCTGTTTCATACCATTCTAGAAAAAAAACTAGGCTGTATGTGAAAATTAATAGAAGCATGTTTTGTATTGGTACAAAAAAATGTGTAACCAAAGAACAGTACTATGGATTTGCAGTTAGGATTGAAAAGTCAAGCACTCTTGCTCTGTGGAATTGAAACATTGTGTGTCGAACTTCTGACCTAACTGCACACAGCAGTGTTCCATGAGCTGTTGCTATGGTAGCAGGCAGAAGTCAAGTTGGGGGAAGGGTACTAGGCAGAAGTCAAGTTGGGGGCAGGGTACTTTTGGAAAAGGGTTGGTTTTCAACCAATAGAAATGTGTCATTACATTTGAAAAAAAGGGGGAAGCACTGAGATTTGAAACTTACATGTATATGTGTGGAAAAATAGAGGGAAAGTTTGCCATTATCTGGTTCTGCTGAGAGGAGAGAGGTGTACAGAACAGAGATCCTGGCTCTGATAATCTGCTGTTTGAGTGACACATTTCTTTCACAACTAACTAAATTTAAAGGTGAGTTTACAGTTTGAGAGGGGATGTATGTGGTAACTTAAGAAATGAATAATAGAAATGGGAATTGTTTTTGTTGTAGTTACACATGGTGGATTCATAATGTGTCAGTCTGTAAAAGAGATTTTCACTTGGCCCGAAAAAAAAAGAGCAGTAAGTGTGCTTTCAAATTGGCAAAGAAATTTCGTTTTGGGACTAATGTGAAAACATGACTCTGTGTCCATAGAAGAATTATAGGCAGAAATTTATTGCGTCTTGCTCTGGTGATTTCACAGTTGCAGTAGATGGAAAAGAGGAGCGAATTTTTGGGGGAAGAAGCAGAGGGTTAGCACACACCCATGTGCTTGCCATGTATAGTCATGCACAGTAATTAGAAGCGAGTGGGGTTTTCAGGTTTAAGTCTGTAATGCAAATACATTCAGCATCACTAAGGCTGGTTGCCCCTGCTGGAGTGTAGGCAGTCACAGAGAATACACACGGTGGTGGTCTGAAAAAAAAACAGCTTGGACATGTGCATTTAAATAAATTTAAAAAAAAGGTTTCAGAATGTGTCAGTCTGTAAAAGTGATTTCAAAGTGTAAAAAGAGATTTTTACTTGGCCCAAAAAAAAAAGAGCAGTAAGTGTGCTTTCAAATTGGCAAAGAAATTTCGTTTTGGCACTAATGTGAAAACATGACTCTGTGTGCATAGAAGAATTATAGGCAGAAATTTATTGCGTCTTGCTCTGGTGATTTCACAGTTGCAGTAGATGGAAAAGAGGAGCGATTTTTTGGGGGAAGAAGCAGAGGCTTAGCACACACCCATGTGCTTGCCATGTATAGTCATGCACAGTAATTAGAAGCGAGTGGGGTTTTCAGGTTTAAGTCTGTAATGCAAATACATTCAGCATCACTAAGGCTGGTTGCCCCTGCTGGAGTGTAGGCAGTCACAGAGAATACACACGGTGGTGGTCTGAAAAAAAAACAGCTTGGACATGTGCATTTAAATAATTTAAAAAAAAGGTTTCAGAATGTGTCAGTCTGTAAAAGTGATTTCAAAGTGTAAAAAGAGATTTTTACTTGGCCCAAAAAAAAAAGAGCAGTAAGTGTGCTTTCAAATTGGCAAAGAAATTTCGTTTTGGGACTAATGTGAAAACATGACTCTGTGTCCATAGAAGAATTATAGGCAGAAATTTATTGCGTCTTGCTCTGGTGATTTCACAGTTGCAGTAGATGGAAAAGAGGAGCGAATTTTTGGGGGAAGAAGCAGAGGGTTAGCACACACCCATGTGCTTGCCATGTATAGTCATGCACAGTAATTAGAAGCGAGTGGGGTTTTCAGGTTTAAGTCTGTAATGCAAATACATTCAGCATCACTAAGGCTGGTTGCCCCTGCTGGAGTGTAGGCAGTCACAGAGAATACACACGGTGGTGGTCTGAAAAAAAAACAGCTTGGACATGTGCATTTAAATAAATTTAAAAAAAAGGTTTCAGAATGTGTCAGTCTGTAAAAGTGATTTCAAAGTGTAAAAAGAGATTTTTACTTGGCCCAAAAAAAAAAGAGCAGTAAGTGTGCTTTCAAATTGGCAAAGAAATTTCGTTTTGGCACTAATGTGAAAACATGACTCTGTGTGCATAGAAGAATTATAGGCAGAAATTTATTGCGTCTTGCTCTGGTGATTTCACAGTTGCAGTAGATGGAAAAGAGGAGCGATTTTTTGGGGGAAGAAGCAGAGGCTTAGCACACACCCATGTGCTTGCCATGTATAGTCATGCACAGTAATTAGAAGCGAGTGGGGTTTTCAGGTTTAAGTCTGTAATGCAAATACATTCAGCATCACTAAGGCTGGTTGCCCCTGCTGGAGTGTAGGCAGTCACAGAGAATACACACGGTGGTGGTCTGAAAAAAAAACAGCTTGGACATGTGCATTTAAATAAATTTAAAAAAAAGGTTTCAGAATGTGTCAGTCTGTAAAAGTGATTTCAAAGTGTAAAAAGAGATTTTTACTTGGCCCAAAAAAAAAAGAGCAGTAAGTGTGCTTTCAAATTGGCAAAGAAATTTCGTTTTGGGACTAATGTGAAAACATGACTCTGTGTCCATAGAAGAATTATAGGCAGAAATTTATTGCGTCTTGCTCTGGTGATTTCACAGTTGCAGTAGATGGAAAAGAGGAGCGAATTTTTGGGGGAAGAAGCAGAGGGTTAGCACACACCCATGTGCTTGCCATGTATAGTCATGCACAGTAATTAGAAGCGAGTGGGGTTTTCAGGTTTAAGTCTGTAATGCAAATACATTCAGCATCACTAAGGCTGGTTGCCCCTGCTGGAGTGTAGGCAGTCACAGAGAATACACACGGTGGTGGTCTGAAAAAAAAACAGCTTGGACATGTGCATTTAAATAAATTTAAAAAAAAGGTTTCAGAATGTGTCAGTCTGTAAAAGTGATTTCAAAGTGTAAAAAGAGATTTTTACTTGGCCCAAAAAAAAAAGAGCAGTAAGTGTGCTTTCAAATTGGCAAAGAAATTTCGTTTTGGCACTAATGTGAAAACATGACTCTGTGTGCATAGAAGAATTATAGGCAGAAATTTATTGCGTCTTGCTCTGGTGATTTCACAGTTGCAGTAGATGGAAAAGAGGAGCGATTTTTTGGGGGAAGAAGCAGAGGCTTAGCACACACCCATGTGCTTGCCATGTATAGTCATGCACAGTAATTAGAAGCGAGTGGGGTTTTCAGGTTTAAGTCTGTAATGCAAATACATTCAGCATCACTAAGGCTGGTTGCCCCTGCTGGAGTGTAGGCAGTCACAGAGAATACACACGGTGGTGGTCTGAAAAAAAAACAGCTTGGACATGTGCATTTAAATAAATTTAAAAAAAAGGTTTCAGAATGTGTCAGTCTGTAAAAGTGATTTCAAAGTGTAAAAAGAGATTTTTACTTGGCCCAAAAAAAAAAGAGCAGTAAGTGTGCTTTCAAATTGGCAAAGAAATTTCGTTTTGGCACTAATGTGAAAACATGACTCTGTGTCCATAGAAGAATTATAGGCAGAAATGTATTGCGTCTTGCTCTGGTGATTTCACAGTTGCAGTAGATGGAAAAGAGGAGCGAATTTTTGGGGGAAGAAGCAGAGGCTTAGCACACACCCATGTGCTTGCCATGTATAGTCATGCACAGTAATTAGAAGCGAGTGGGGTTTTCAGGTTTAAGTCTGTAATGCAAATACATTCAGCATCACTAAGGCTGGTTGCTCCTGCTGGAGTGTAGGCAGTCACAGAGAATACACACGGTGGTGGTCTGAAAAAAAAACAGCTTGGACATGTGCATTTAAATAAATTTAAAAAAAAGGTTTCAGAATGTGTCAGTCTGTAAAAGTGATTTCAAAGTGTAAAAAGAGATTTTCACTTGGCCCAAAAAAAAAAGAGCAGTAAGTGTGCTTTCAAATTGGCAAAGAAATTTCGTTTTGGCACTTATGTGAAAACATGACTCTGTGTGCATAGAAGAATTATAGGCAGAAATTTATTGCGTCTTGCTCTGGTGATTTCACAGTTGCAGTAGATGGAAAAGAGGAGCGAATTTTTGGGGGAAGAAGCAGAGGCTTAGCACACACCCATGTGCTTGCCATGTATAGTCATGCACAGTAATTAGAAGCGAGTGGGGTTTTCAGGTTTAAGTCTGTAATGCAAATACATTCAGCATCACTAAGGCTGGTTGCCCCTGCTGGAGTGTAGGCAGTCACAGAGAATACACACGGTGGTGGTCTGAAAAAAAAACAGCTTGGACATGTGCATTTAAATAAATTTAAAAAAAAGGTTTCAGAATGTGTCAGTCTGTAAAAGTGATTTCAAAGTGTAAAAAGAGATTTTCACTTGGCCCAAAAAAAAAAGAGCAGTAAGTGTGCTTTCAAATTGGCAAAGAAATTTCGTTTTGGCACTTATGTGAAAACATGACTCTGTGTGCATAGAAGAATTATAGGCAGAAATTTATTGCGTCTTGCTCTGGTGATTTCACAGTTGCAGTAGATGGAAAAGAGGAGCGAATTTTTGGGGGAAGAAGCAGAGGCTTAGCACACACCCATGTGCTTGCCATGTATAGTCATGCACAGTAATTAGAAGCGAGTGGGGTTTTCAGGTTTAAGTCTGTAATGCAAATACATTCAGCATCACTAAGGCTGGTTGCCCCTGCTGGAGTGTAGGCAGTCACAGAGAATACACACGGTGGTGGTCTGAAAAAAAAACAGCTTGGACATGTGCATTTAAATAAATTTAAAAAAAAGGTTTCAGAATGTGTCAGTCTGTAAAAGTGATTTCAAAGTGTAAAAAGAGATTTTCACTTGGCCCAAAAAAAAAAGAGCAGTAAGTGTGCTTTCAAATTGGCAAAGAAATTTCGTTTTGGCACTAATGTGAAAACATGACTCTGTGTGCATAGAAGAATTATAGGCAGAAATTTATTGCGTCTTGCTCTGGTGATTTCACAGTTGCAGTAGATGGAAAAGAGGAGCGATTTTTGGGGGGAAGAAGCAGAGGCTTAGCACACACCCATGTGCTTGCCATGTATAGTCATGCACAGTAATTAGAAGCGAGTGGGGTTTTCAGGTTTAAGTCTGTAATGCAAAAACATTCAGCATCACTAAGGCTGGTTGCCCCTGCTGGAGTGTAGGCAGTCACAGAGAATACACACGGTGGTGGTCTGAAAAAAAAACAGCTTGGACATGTGCATTTAAATAAATTTAAAAAAAAGGTTTCAGAATGTGTCAGTCTGTAAAAGTGATTTCAAAGTGTAAAAAGAGATTTTCACTTGGCCCAAAAAAAAAAGAGCAGTAAGTGTGCTTTCAAATTGGCAAAGAAATTTCGTTTTGGCAATAATGTGAAAACATGACTCTGTGTTCATAGAAGAATTATAGGCAGAAATTTATTGCGTCTTGCTCTGGTGATTTCACAGTTGCAGTAGATGGAAAAGAGGAGCGAATTTTTGGGGGAAGAAGCAGAGGCTTAGCACACACCCATGTGCTTGCCATGTATAGTCATGCACAGTAATTAGAAGCGAGTGGGGTTTTCAGGTTTAAGTCTGTAATGCAAATACATTCAGCATCACTAAGGCTGGTTGCCCCTGCTGGAGTGTAGGCAGTCACAGAGAATACACACGGTGGTGGTCTGAAAAAAAAACAGCTTGGACATGTGCATTTAAATAAATTTAAAAAAAAGGTTTCAGAATGTGTCAGTCTGTAAAAGTGATTTCAAAGTGTAAAAAGAGATTTTCACTTGGCCCGAAAAAAAAAGAGCAGTAAGTGTGCTTTCAAATTGGCAAAGAAATTTCGTTTTGGCACTAATGTGAAAACATGACTCTGTGTGCATAGAAGAATTATAGGCAGAAATTTAAAATGTAAATATGTGTACTGTATTATAAAATGGTTTAAAAATATTAATACTTTTTTCTTTTTTTTCAGATCGATATAGAAAATTTTCGTAAACTACAACCATTTTAAAAACTATTTTTTAAAAAAACAAATGAATAAATATTTTTTTGAGTAAGTAAGGTAAGTCAATAGTAATAAATGTAGTCTCTCAAGGACCTTGTAATGTGATAAATGATTTTTAGTGTTTTTTTTAAAAAATAAAAAAAAAGGTACGCTTACCGTACGCGTACGGTAAAAAAAAAAAAAAAAGTTTTTTAAAAAAAATGTAAAAAAAAGATGAAAGATAAGGTTGGCTCTTAAAAGAACCGTTGTGTTCATGCAGGGACAGAGGAAAGGAACCATGGGAAAATCATTCAAAGCTACAAATGTGCTGATCTATTTTGTTATTCACTAGGGAAACACTGGTCTCCCTATAACAAATTAGAGCTTTACAAAATGTGCAATGAATATCAACCTTCCGAAATCGAGGGTTCATTTCCAGAGGGCCAGCAAAAGGAGATTCTCCCCCCACAGATGAAGGGCTCACCTGAGCTGCAGAAGAAGGAGTAAGCTCTGCAGGTGATGGTCCAGGCTGAGCTGCTGTGGATGTACTGGCTCGTCTTTCTGAAGAGTTACCTCCAAAAAGATGTGCATGTGTCCTTTTGTGTACATCCTTGAGGTGCCTCATCATGGTGTGATTCCCAAAGGAATACTTCTTGTCAGGTTTACCTCTAGAAAGTACACGCTTACACAGCTTGCAAGTAACTAAAGGTGCATTCACCTTTTGCTGGCCTTCTGGAAAAGTAAAATAATCCCAAACATAAGAAGGTTTTACTTTCCTCGCTCTCTGCCTCAAGACAGTGCTGCTGGTGCTAGCCTCACTCTCAGAAGAGCTCTGCTGTTCTGCCATCGTATCCCAAAGACAAACCAGCTCCTTCTCCCAAGGGATCACAAGCAGAAATGAGGGGAATGGGTGTGGTGTAGGAGAGTTCTAGAACTGAAAGTAGTTTCAACCAATCAAAAGTTGTGTTTCATGATCACATGACCAACCGTACGCTTACGGTACGCTTACGGTGCGCTTACGGCAAAAAGTACGCGTGCGCGTAAAAAAGACACGCGCTTGCGCGCATGCGCATAACAGTCATTTCCCGGCACTTCCGCGTAACGTGCGCGTGTTGCGTAAGCGCGCACGCGTCCCACGCGCAGTACGCGCGGCTACGCAAAGTACGTAACTATACGCAAGCAGCGTAGATAGTTTACGGACGTTGCGTAAACCGTACGCTTACCGTGAGCTTACGGTACGCGTACTATAAAAAAAAAAAAAAAAAAAAAAAAAAAAATCTGGAAATAAATTTTACTTGTTTATTTTAAAAAATTTATTTAAAATAAATATTTAATGATTTTAAAAAATTAAGCATAGTCTTTATAAAAGGTAAAAAATTAAATTAAAAATATGTTTGAAAAAAATGAAGAAAAAAAAAAAAAAATAGCATTTAAAAAACCTTGCAAATTCACTGAAAAAACCATGGGTTTCACACACGTTATAGTTAGGAATTAGCATTTAAAAAACCTTTGAAATTCACTGAAAAAACCATAGGTTTCACACACGTTATAGTTAGGAATTAGCATTTAAAAAACCTTAGAAATTCAGTGAAAAAACCATAGGTTTCACACACGTTATAGTTAGGAATTAGCATTTAAAAAACCTTAGAAATTCAGTGAAAAAACCATAGGTTTCACACATGTTATAGTTAGCTGGACATTTTACTCGTAAAAAACCAATGAAATTGCCCCGTTATAGTTAGTTCAGCTAACTATAACTCGCGCGCCCGCAATGCACTGCTGATGACGTCACATATTACATCACTCATGACATGGTCAGTGACATCACTCATGACATCACTGATGACATCTCAAATGACATCACTGATGACATCACTGATGACATCATCCTTGTGATAGAGTGGCAGACCTCCTCTCACCTTAATATAAGCTTTGATACACACATTCAAAAATAGAGACTAAAAATTTCAAAACAATGGACATACCAATACCAGTTACAACAACCTCTTCAGTAATTCTAAGATCCACATACTCATCCACTCATTCACCAACAGTCCTATACAGTCACTCATACATGTACTCACTCATCATATGTACTCATACATCTATACATCCTGTTACACAATGCCACTCATCCATAGAGTTACTCACACACATAGTCACTCATGCTAATAAAGAATAAAACATACATTTACTTGCATATACAGTAATACACACACCACCATACTTACTTCTACGGAAACTTACACATACTTAGTCTTTTAAACAATCACTTATAGAAACACATACTTATTCATACAGGAACTCTTTCAATCTCTCCCTCTCATATATACTCACATATATACACCAATACTCACATATACTAGTTTAAAACATATGTAGTTACTCCTGAAGACACTATTGAGACAGTCATTCACTCACTAACACACCCATACACACACTCATCCACCCATACAGTCCTGCACACATGCTGTCTTCAACACATACAAACAGTGAGTCACTCATTCATGCATCTATGCACTACGTAATACCCCCCACCGTACCATACAGACACTCAGACTGATACTCAAAAAAACAACTAATAACCTATATAGACACCCATGTAGCTACTCACCAACCCATGCAGCCACTTATACACAAAGTGAGAGATACACTTAATCAGTCAGTTACACAATCAATTTTTCAAAAACAAATCATCCATTTAGACACTTATATACCCATTTATTCTTCCATCGACCTTGAGATATACATATATAAAACATATGTAATTTTCAGAATAACACACATTCACTGGATGATGTCATCAGTGATGTCATCAGTGATGTCATTTGAGATGTCATCAGTGATGTCATGAGTGATGTCACTGACCATGTCATGAGTGATGTAATATGTGACGTCATCAGCAGTGCATTGCGGGCGCGCGAGTTATAGTTAGCTGAACTAACTATAACGGGGCAATTTCATTGGTTTTTTACGAGTAAAATGTCCAGCTAACTATAACATGTGTGAAACCTATGGTTTTTTCACTGAATTTCTAAGGTTTTTTAAATGCTAATTCCTAACTATAACGTGTGTGAAACCTATGGTTTTTTCACTGAATATATATATATATATATATATATATATATATATATATATATATATATATATATATATATATATATATATATATATATATATATATATATTATCTACTGGCGGTCACCAGTAGATAGTTATAGTTAGGACCTGTTTGCCATAGGAAATCCGCAACATTCTATTGGGAATATAGTTGGCGCCGATTGACGAATCTTCGCGAAATTCTCCAAACTTTTGGCCAGCTCCGCTCCGCTCCTAACCTGAAAGTTTTGCGGTGAACCGTGAAGCGGGGGCCGAGAAAAAAGGGGGGTCCCAAAACGCATTTACCCCATGCAATTTCCCATAGGATCTGTTGTCGCAGCTACAGCCCGAACCGCTGAACGGAATGACACCAAATTTGGCAAAGAGGTAGTCCTCAGTTTGGACTCGTGACTTTTATATATTTGGTGTGAATCTGTTCCGTAGTTCCTGAGAAAATTAGGGTAAAAAAGTTAGTGATATCTATGGCCGCGGAGGATCCGCGGACCGTACCCGCACCGGAAGTGCACCCTCCCCGAACGGAGCGCGCACCCTCCCAATCGCGCGCTGAATGCTAATTGGCTGTCGAGCGTCTCTCTACATTCAAAACCAGGAACTGTTGGCGGCCATTTTCTGCCTCGGTAGAAGCGAGGCTGAACATGGAAGGGGAATAAGTGTGTAAAAGATATAAAGGGGGCAGAGTGGAAATACTCTGACCCTCTAGATCTGCTTAGGGGGTCCCAGAAGGACCCCCTGTGGCCCCCCTTTTGTTTTTGTTTTTTAAAAAGCGGCAAAATGCGCGCACGGTGCGCGCATCCTATCGTGTTGGATGCACGGATTCTCTTGCGGTGGGTGCACGGATCCACGGAAACGTTTTTTGAAAAACGACAAGAAATCATTGGTTGTATAACAACTTTTTACACTGAAAGGTAGGGTGTATATTTTTGTTTTTTAAAGGTATGATTGTTATTGGTTAACAAAAACAGATTGTAAGGAACATTATATCTGATAAGCTGATATGTTGAAAAGTCAAGCACACTTCCTGTCTTGTGTAGGAACATTGTATGCTGAACTTGTGACCTGTGAGCTCAGTGCAATGTTCCATGACCTGTTTCTATGGTAACAGGCAGAAGGCAGATTGGGGGAAGGGTTGAAATGTATTTCAGTTGGAAAGGGTTGAAATGTTTAACCAATAGAAATGTATGTTTGCTTTTGAGTTTATGTGCGAAGGATTGTGATTTGATGTTTACATGTACATGTGTGGAAAATGAAAGGGGAACTTTTCCATTCTTTGCTTTTGCTGAGAGGTGCACAGTGCAGAGATTCTGTAAAAGAAAATATGGTGAGTGATTGATATACCCCTTAATCTACAAAAGAACTTGAAAGATGAGTTATTTAATTGTGAGGGGATGTATGAAGACTATTTTGATTTTAATCAGACTAATGTATTTTTCCTGCTAAAGTGTAGGGAGTACTTTTTTTCTCTACAATGTGTGTGCATGTAGAAACCATTCTGTGATAGGCATTTGTGTTTTTCATGTGTTTGTAGACAGATAACTGTGCAGTTTTTATATTTTGGTAGAATTAGAAACCAGTCATTGTTTATGAATTTGTAAAATGAGTTATGTTATGTTTCTATACTAAAATGTAGTACTACTTCTAGATGTGTTTTGATATAGTGCAAGGGATAGTGTTGTTTGTCTAGAATCACACAGTGAGTCTGTGCGCATTTGGGAACCACTGTGAGAGAAGCATTTGGTAATATCGTGTATTTGCTGACAGATAACGGTTTTAAAACCAGTCAGGTTGTCAAGTTTTAGTAGCATTAGAAGACAGTTATGGCTTATGCTTTCATTAAATGAGTGAGGCATTGACAGTAAATTGCAGTCGTGAAATATGTAGATTGTGTGCAGTTCCCTTACCACTTGCACTGTAGTGAACGAGTTTTGGTAAGCTCATAGGGATAGTGGTGCTTGTCTAGAATCACACTGTGAGTTAGTGTGTATTTGGGATCAGTGTGAGAGAATCATTTGGTAACATCATGTATTTGCTGACAGATAACTGTTTTAAAATCTGTCATGTTGTGCAGTTTTAGTAGCATTAGAATCCAGTCTTTGCTTATATGTTGATTAAATGAGTCATGCTTTGACACTGATGTGCTGTACTTAAATATGTAGATTGTGTGCAGTACCATTAACTCTTCCAGACTAGTGAATGAGTTTTGGTAAACTCCTAGGATAGTGTTGCTTGTCTAAAATCACACTGTGAGTCTGTGTGCATTTGGGTAAGGATTGTAAGAGAAGCATTTGGTAACATCGTGTATTTGCTGACAGATAACTGTTTTAAAACCTGTCATGTTTTCAAGTTTTAGAAGCATTAGAAGACAGTTATGGCTTATGCTTTCATTATATGAGTCAGGCATTGACAGTAAATTGCAGTCGTGAAATATGAAGATTGTGTGCAGTTCCCTTATCACTTCCAGTGTAGTGAATGAATTTTGGTAAACTCCTAGGAATACTGGTGCTTGTCTAGAATCACACTGTGAGTCTTTGTGCATTTGGGAACCACTGTGAAAGAAGCGTTTGGTAACATTGTGTATTTGCTGACAGAAAACTGTTTGAAACTTGTCATGTTGTCAAGTTTTAGTAGCATTAGAAGCCAGTCTTTGCTTATGTGTTGATTAAATGAGTCAGGCATTGACACTAAAGTGCATTCGTGAAATATGTAGATTGTGTGCAGTTCTCTTATCACTTCCAGTGTAGTGAATGAGTTTTGGTAAATTCCTAGGGATACTGGTGCTTGTCTAGAATCACACTGTGAGTCTTTGTGCATTTGGGAAACACTGTGAAAGAAGCGTTTGGTAACATTGTGTATTTGCTGACAGAAAACTGTTTTAAAACTTGTCATGTTGTCAAGTTTTAGTAGCATTAGAAGCCAGTTATTGCTTATGCGTTGATTAAATGAGTCAGGCATTGACACTAAAGTGCAGTCGTGAAATGTGTAGATTGTGTGCAGTTCCCTTACCACTTCCACTGTAGTGAATGAGTTTTGGTAAGCTGCTAGGGATAGTGTTGTTTGTCTAGAATCACACTGTGAGTCTGTGTGTATTTGGGAACCACTGTGAGAGAAGTGTTTGGTAACATCGTGTATTTGCTGACAGATAAGTGTTGTAAAACATGTCATGTTGTCAAGTTTTAGTAGCATTAGAAGACAGTTATGGCTTATGCTTTCATTATATGAGTCAGGCATTGACAGTAAATTGCAGTTGTGAAATATGTAGATTGTGTGCAGTTCCTTTACCACTTGCACTGTAGTGAATGAGTTTTGGTAAACTCATAGGGATAGTGGTGCTTGTCTAGAATCACACTGTGAGTTAGTGTGTATTTGGTATTACTGTGAGAGAAGCATTTGGTAACATCATGTATTTGCTGACAGATAACTGTTTTAAAACCTGTCATGTTGTGAAGTTTTAGTAGGATTAGAATCCAGTCTTTGCTTATGCGTTGATTAAATGAGTCATGCTTTGACACTGATGTGGTGTACTTAAATATGTAGATTGTGTGCAGTACCATGAACTCTTCCAGAGTAGTGAATGAGTTTTGGTAAACTCCTAGGATAGTGTTGCTTGTCTAAAATCACACTGTGAGTCTGTGTGCATTTGGGTAAGGATTGTGAGAGAAGCATTTGTTAACAGCGTGTATTTGCTGACATATACCTGTTTTAAAACCGGTCATGTTGTGAAGTTTTAGTAGCATTAGAAGCCAGTCTTTGCTTATGCTTTGATTAAATGAGTCAGGCTTTGACACAAAAGTGTAGTCCTGAAATATGAAGATTGTGTGCAGTTCGCTTACCAGTTCCACAGTAGTGAAGGATTTTTGGTAAACTCCTAGGTATAGTGGTTGTTGTCTAGAATTACACTGTGAGTCTGTGTGCATTTGAGAACCACTGTGAGAGAAGCATTTGTTAACATCGTGTATTTGCTGACAGATAACTAATTTAAAACCTCTCATGTTGTCAAGTTTTAGTAGCATTAGAAGCTAGTCTTTGCTTATGCATTGATAAAATGAGTCAGGGTTTGACACTAAGGTGCAGTACCATGTACTATTCTGTTCACTGTGGCAGAACTGAAAATTTAAAAGTTTTACCTAAGCACTGTCCTAGAAGTAGTCTGATTATTTAATCAGTTTCTAAGTACCAAATAGATTGCTTCAAATAAAAGTGTTCTGACATACTATACACTTGTCTTTTACACCTTCAATTCCCTAGTCAGTATCTGATCACTTCCAGCAAACACCCTGTCACTGCCGTTGCACTCCTCTAGTGACCCATTCAGCATCATGTACTAATCAATTCACAGCGCCAAACCCTAATAAATTCACCCAGGCACTCTCCTTGCAGTACTCCAATCATTCAGTCAGTACCCAAGTACTCATCCAGTGACCCAGGCCTTAGTATATGGACTGCTTCAAACCCTTATCCTCTATGTATGCAGTCCTCTAACCACCTACACAATTGTCTTTCACACCTTCAATTCCCTAGTCAGTATCCATACACTTCCAGTAAATACCCTGTCACTCTCTTTGCAGTCCTCTAGTGACCCATTCAGCATCATGTACTAATCCATTCACTGTGCTAAAGCCCAAACACTTCTAAATTCACCAAGATACTATCTTTGCAGTACTCTAATCATTCAGTCAGTGCCTAAGTATTCATACACTGAGCCAGGCCTTAGCACATGGGCTGCTTCAAACCCCTATGCACTATGTATGCAGTCTTCTAACCACCTAGACACTTGTCTTTCACACTTTCAATTTCCTAGTCAGTATCCATACAGTCCAGCACTTGTCACTGCCTTTGCACTCCTCTAGTGACCCATTCAGTACCAAGTTCTAATGTATTCCCTGTGCGAAAAGCCTAGCACTTATAAATTCACCTAGGCACTCTCCTTGCTGTACGATAATCATTCAGTCAGTACCCAAGTAGTCATGCAGTGAGCCAGGCCTTAGCACATGGACTGCTTAATGCCTATGCAGTATGGATGCAGTCCTCTAATCACCTGCACAGTTGTGTTTCACACCTTTTATTCCCTAGTTAGTATTCATACTCTTCTAGCAAACACCCTGTGAGTCACCCAGTGTGTCTCCTTATAGTACTGTAATCATATAGTCAGTTAGCATGTAGTCTTTTAGTGAGGTAGGCTTTAGGGCATGAACTGCTTCAAAGTAGTATGCACTATGCATGTAGTGTTTTAATGATTGTCACACTTGTGGTTCAGGGCTTTAGTTTCATAGTCAGTTTTTATATAAAATGTGTTTGTACAGTAATGGAATAGTATAAATTTGAAAGTTATTAATATACATGTTTTAGTGATTCTTTTTTACAGATACAGAACAGGAGTGTTTCTCATCTGTTTGTACTTTTCGTGCAAGATTGTTTGGATGAAGGGTCCTTAGGTGTTTCATCATACTTGCTGTGCCGCGCGAGTATTTTTTGTTAGGATCTCCTCGTAACAGAACTCTTTGGCAAATCTTGCGAGTGACGAAGGTGGCATTGGTCTTTGTTTGCTCCTTGGAAAAAGTAAAAAATGTCCTCACCACTGAAGAAAAACGTTGTTGGTGTGGTGCCTTCTGCAAAACATTTTCTTCAGATTCGGTAAATATTTTAAAGCGGCAACATTTACAGTTTTTGTAAGTTAAACTTATAAAATTTTGTTAGCTGTATGCATTTTATATATCTGTGATTTGTTTCTTGTGGTATTTTGTTGAGAATACCATGTTGGTTTTTTTTTAACAATCTTTCTTATTTTCCAGGTCTGTCGTCGACATCCATTGTCCCCACAGTAGTGTTCCGCCTTGTTGTTTTTTATTATTGTTGTTACATTTTGTTTATTAGTTTATTGTTCATATATATGTTAATAAAAAAATAAAGTTTGAAAATAGTTTTTTGTTTATATATTTATTATTATAAAAAATAAAGTTTGAAAAAAAAATTTATAACGTTTTTGGTTGTTCTCTTAACTGCTGTGTGACTCTTTCTTGTTCTTATTACTGTTATTTGATGGAGTCCACCATGGTGTTAAATTTTGGGGCACTTATCGCTGGAATACTCATGATATCTGCAGTTTGCACCAACTTCTGAATAGTGTGTTAGATTTATCTCAACTTTACTTCCGTTAAAGTGCTGATAATGAAATGGAGAGTAGCCGTTCCCGTGCAAAAAGACACGAGGGGCACCTTTCCGATTTATTCTAAATACTAAAATCCTGTATTGAATTGCAATGAGGTATTGGCTGCACTTACAGTGTACACACAAAATCTATTAAGAAATCTCATTGTATTTATATTGATTGGGAATAGTGCGTCAGGTGCTGGATCTTGATGAGAAACACTGCTCAGTTCGTATATTGTTCTGCACACGAAAAAAATCACATCACAACTTTCACACCAATTGCAATGCGAAACAAATTCCGGCGATAAGACACGTTAGCACCAGGGATTTTACACCTGCTTTCTGCTGGTGTTAAGCAGGACAACTACCTGCACCATGAAAGGGAACACAGCCAAGAGCCACACCAGAACATCCACAGGTACCATAGTGTCAATGAGCATGATACAGTGATACCCATGAGGGCCAGAAGACTCATCTCAACAACTCCAGGACCGCCAATGCCCCCCAAACCCACATCTTAGTAAGTGTGTCCCTGTGGTCATTGTCGTAGCATGATAGGCATGAGCCCTGCAACATCACAGTGTGCTGTCACCTCAGCGTTGGCAGTGAGCCTGGATGTGTAGCTACGCACGCATCCTCCTGCATGCACAACTGGCGTGTGCTGGTCTGGGGTTCACAAGTCAGTGCAGGGGTGTGCCTATCCGGCAAGGGGAACCGGGTGTATCGGACATGTCCGTGTACAGGAAGTGCGGTAAGTGTGTCTCTGTATTCTGGTGTGGCCTGCTACAAGAGCCGCAGCAGTTGATGTTGTAAACTGGCATGCACCACCTCCAAACGGCACTGTGATGTTGTAGTTGGAATGTAGCAGGACATGCGCAAATAGGCATTACAATGGTGTGCCGTACGAGTGCACGAGATACAACAGCGCACCGTACAAAAGTGTGGGGGCTCATGGGAGGGAGGTGCAGCCGTTTGGCAACATAACACAAAGTGAACTCGACCATGTGCCACATGCTGGGCATCTCATCCATGATGACCACGGTCACAGACATCCCACAACACCAACGACTGACCTTTGTACACATCCTGTATGAATGCAGTGTGGTTTTCACTTCTATGCTCGTTCAGTGGTGTGATGTTGGCGGGTTGTGTGACTTGTGCTGCTTGTTGGTGTGTTTCATTTTGGCCATTGTTAGTCTATATGTGTGTTGTACTTAATTGTGCATGTGTGCCATTCTGCCCATCTCCCCTCATCCTCCCACTCCCTGCTTCTTCCTCTTCCTGGTGCTGTTGTGTCTATAATTTTGTTGCTGCACACATAAATACATGTAAAGAATAAATTAGAATAGTTCCTTGATTCTTTTAGGTTTCAAAACTTCTCTTGGTTTCTTTTTAATTTTCCATATGAACCGTTTATTTAATATTCAACAACACATAGAAGTCAGAAGTGCAACGTATTCTATCAACACACTTTCTAGAACATTCTACAACACGTGCAGGTTAAAAGTTCATCAATTTTTTAAAACTTAACGATATTTTTTGTAACATTTTCTTGAATATTTAACGACACGTGCAGGTTAAAAGTTGACGATTGTTTTAAGTTCGAACAGTGCCTTCCAAATGCAAGTAGCAGGTGTGGTTGATCTGAGCAAATTTTATCCTTTGATATGTACTCCACGTTGAAACTGCTTTTTCTTAACCAATCACAATGATGCTTTTCCACAAAACTGATATGCACCCTACTTTTAAAAAAGAATGCTTTTCATGATATCTTCAGAGATAAGTTATAGATAGGAATTAGCATTTAAAAAACCTTTGAAATTCACTGAAAAAACCATAGGTTTCATGCATGTTATAGTTAGGAATTGGCATTTAAAAAACCTTTGAAATTCACTGAAAAGAACAAAGGTTTCAGGGGCGTTATAGTTAGGAATTGGCATTTAAAAAACCTTAGAAATTCACTGAAAAAAACATAGGTTTCAGGGGTGTTATAGTTAGCTGGACATTTCCCTCGTACAAAACCCTAGAAATTCCCCTGTTATAATTAGTTCAGCTAACTATAACTCGCGCCCCCTCAATGCACTGCTGATGACGTCACATATTACATCACTCATGACATGGTCAGTGACATCACTGATGACATCACTGATGACATCTCAAATGACATCACTGATGACATCACTGATGACGTCATCTATGTGATAAATTAGTACACCTTCTCACACCCTAATATAACTTTTGATACACCAACTCAAAATTTCAGACGGCCATTTTGAAGACCATAGATACTCCAATACCAATAACTACATACCCACTCATTGACTCTTAGGTCTACATGCACCTCCACTCACTCACCTGTACAGTCACTCATACTTACAGTCACTCCGTACAAGTCTATCATATGCATTTATACAGATATATAGACACTCACACACTGCCAATCATCCATTGAGGTACTGACACACCTAGTCAGTTGTGCAAATAATTAAACACAGTCCAATTGACTCACCTATACAGTTAAACACACTCAAGTTCACTTAGTCATAAAAATACTAAAAAATGTTGACACTCTTATTCAATTACTAGTACAAGCACACACTCATCCATACAGCCAGTCCCGCAATCACACACTCTCACATATAGATAGTTATTTACTCTTATACACATATACACTGTGTTTCACATATGTAGTTACTGTCACATGTACAACTGAGATATACATTCAATCCCTAACACACCCTTATATACACTCACCCAACCATACAGTCCATCACAGTTGCACTCTTAAAACCATGCACCCATAGAATCACCCACTCACACATCTAAGCACAGAGTCACACACACCCCACCCACACATACACTCAGGCACCCATACAGATACTCAGACAACCAATCAATAACCCATAGAGACACTCATATTGCTATTCACAAAACCATGCAGCCGTTAATACACCAATAGATAGACAGATACAGACATTCACACAGTTTAGTCACTAGTATGCAGTAAGATACATTTAATGACTCACTTATAGAGTCAGTTACGCACCTAGATAATCATCCATTCACACACTTGTACACCCACTTATTCTTCCACCGGCCTTCCCCTATATATATTAAACATATTAAAACTGTTCAGAAACACATACCCAATGGATGACGTCATCAGTGATGTCATTTGAGATGTCATCAGTGATGTCATCAGTGATGTCACGGACCATGTCATGAGTGATGTAATATGTGACGTCATCAGCAGTGTATTGCGGGGGCGCGAGTTATAGTTAGCTGAACTAACTATAACAGGGGAATTTCTAGGGTTTTGTACGAGGGAAATGTCCAGCTAACTATAACACCCCTGAAACCTATGGTTTTTTCAGTGAATTTCTAAGGTTTTTTAAATGTCAATTCCTAACTATAACGCCCCTGAAACCTTTGGATTTTTCAGTGAATATATGTATATTATCTACTGGCGGTCACCAGTAGCTAGGTATAGTTAGGACCGTGTTTCCATAGGAAATCTGAAAATTCTATTTTGAATAACTTTGGCGCCGGTTAACGAATCTTCACGAAATTTTTAAAACTAATGGGCCGCTCCGCTCAGCTCCTACCCTGAAAGTCTCGGGATGATTCGTCAAGCAGGAGCCGAGAAAAAAGGGGGTCTCAAAACGCGTTTTCCCCATGCATTTTCCCATAGGACCTTTAGTCGAAGGTACAGCCCGAACGGCTAAACAGAATTACTTGAAATTTGGCAGAGAGGTAGTCCTCAGGTCAGGCATGTGCCTTTTGCATGTATGGAGTCAATCTGTTCATTATTTCCTGCGAAAATTGCAGTTAAAAGTGCATAAATATCTATAGGCGCGCACCGTGCGCGCACCCTAACGTGCGCGAGCGTAATTCTGATTGGTGGTTACATGTCAGTCAACGTTCAAATCGGTCGAAATCAGGAAGTGTTGGCCGCCATTTTGTTTGTTTTGGGTGCAAGAGTGAAAAAGAGAGGTGCCGAACGTGAAAAGGGGGCAGGGTAGAGAGTTCCTGACCCCCTAGCCTTTGTCAGGGGGTCCCTAAAGGACCCCGAACGGTGAAAAAACATTTTATTTTCTTTTTTTTTAAATCGCGGGGTGCGCGCACGGTGCGAGCACGGTGAAAAACCTTTAAAAAAAATAAATAATACATACATAACTTAGCATTTAAAAAACCGTACAAATTCACTTAAAAAAACATAGGTTTCACACACGTTAAAGTTAGGAATTAGCATTTAAAAAACCTTGCAAATTCTTTTAAAAAACCATAGGTTTCACACATGTTATAGTTAGGTGGACATTTCACTCGTAAAAAAGCAATGAAATTCCCCCGTTATAGTTAGTTCAGATAACTATAACTCGCGCGACCGCCACTCTATCACAAGGATGATGTCATCACTGATGTCATGAGTGATGCCACTGACCATGTCATGAGTGATGTAATATGTGACGTCATGAGCAGTGGATTGCGGGCGCGCGAGTTATAGTTATCTGAACTAACTATAATGGGGGAATTTCATTGGCTTTTTATGAGTGAAATGTCCACCTAACTATAACATGTGTGAAACCTATGGTTTTTTAAGTGAATATAGATATATATATATCTAAGGCTGGTGGAATTACCTTTGGCAACATTATGGTTGACCACTACTGAGTCATAATCCCAAATTCCACAGTACGCACCCTCCATGTACAGAACAGCGTATAACCATATACATTTACAGTTTACATTTGGTCAATGTTGTCCCATTGCAAGAGTAGAATCACATGTTATGGTAATACTTCAGTCCTTCACTGACTTCAGTAACCATAATCCCTCCACAGTTATCATGAATAGTCAAGCATTGCAATCATGTGTCCATATTGCTAGTAATAAGACATGAGATCCCTGCATAATCAACAATAAAGCATGAGATCCCCTTTTTTACTTCAAAGTAATCAGGCATTACAATAAGGTGCTCACATCATCATTAATAAAGCATTACAGCCTCTTGAGAATTTAAATTACTGTCAGCATTAACAAGCCTTCAAGTAAAGTATCGTTGACACCTTTGAATAAAACATAGCACCAGAAAATGTAAAATACTTTTAAGTATTACCTTGGACAAATACCTTAATATGCAAGTTCATATCAGTGCCACTATCAGGGGTGCCAACTTTCATCTTAACACCCTTAAGAAAATCAAGCCTTTCCTTCCGCCTAAAGACATACAGCCTGCAGTACAATCCCTGGTGATCTCACGACTTGAATATGGTCTGGTGACGCTTGCGGGGCTTCCTAAAGTGAGCTTGGGCCCTCTCAGAGCCACGCTCAATGCATCGGCCAGGCTCATCACAGGCTCCAAAAAACACAATAGCATTACACCTGACCTTTTGAAGCTTAACTGGCTGTCTATTGAAGCAAGGATTTGGAACGCTTTTCCTACTGAGATTAGAGCCAATCCTTCCACTGCTTCTTTCTAGAAACAGGCCAAATGGCTTTTCCTGAGTGAACATTAACTGCATCATCTGTACTCTTTTTCAAGTCCCCTTGTTGACTGATTTGACATTTATCCCAACATATTGTTCTCTATTTATTTTTGATTGGTTGGTAAATTATTTTACACTCTGGCCCTTCTGGAACTATACTAGCGGGGCCGACTACAGATTTGTCATTTATTTTACTGTGTTGTGACGAGTCACTTTATGACGGCCTTGCTGAATGTTACACGAAATCTTTTGCACTCTATGTGAAACGGAACTAGCGGGTCCACCGACCCGGTCCCTGATCTTGATTGTTTATTGCTTGTTGTTTTACAATGTTGACCTCCACTGTACTGAGTTTATTCATGCTTTTGCCTCTATGTACAGCGCTCTGATACCCGCAAGGGTCATGTTCGCGCTCTATAAAACTTCTCGACTAAATAAATAAATAAAGTATTTTCAATACACTATGGGCCTGATTTAGGTCTTTGCAGATGGTTACTATGTTACAACGGTGATGGATATCCCATCACCGAAATATTAATCACATAAGACATAATGGGATTTATATTTTAGCGGACGGGATATCCGTCACCATTGTGACAGAATATCCCATCCACCAAGATCTAAATCAGGCCCTATGTCTGCATCTTTCTCTACAACCTTTAGACCACAGAGCCTGCAGCAATAAGCTCAGACCCTAGAGGGTGCTGCACTGAACTCCCAGCTGTAGAACTCTATTTCTAGCCTGGGGAGTGCTTGAAAACCCAAGCAAAGCTGAGGGTGGTCATCCTTTTGTGGACCCTCCAGTCCTAGGGTCAGTACTTTTGTAAAATGCTTTGTTATCTTAAGGGAGAGCTTCAGCAAATCTGCAACTTTCCCTTTCTTTATTTTTTTTTTCAGGGGGGTGCTCTGAATAACTTCCTTAATGGAGGCAGCCCAGGGATCCCACTTCTAGCTGCCCCACCAGCTCCCGCAGAACAGGATGCAGCCTCTCATGGTGGCCGTCCATTCCCCCCGAGCACGATGGTGATCCCCCTGTACCTACCTGATGCCGGGGTCCAGGGATGTGGTCCAATGCCCTTCTTCCTTTCATTGGAAAAGTGCAACGTCTTCCACAGCATCCTGCAATCACCTTTGCCAGGAGATGGGATCCCAGGCCCCTTTTGTAGCTTTTTGGGGAGCTTGACGGGGCATCCTGATGCCTTGTGGGTTGTGGGGGCCCAGATATGGGTTCCAGGTCCCTGATGCATAAACCGGCCCCTGAATATGGGGTCCCCAGGCCCTTGAAACTCTGGGGAGGGGTCCCCAGGCACCCCCTTTCCCAGGGTTAAAGAAGGTTATTAATTCTTGGCAATCGTTGGGCCCTGGTCCACCTCTGGGAGTTTTGACCAGCTGGGGGTCAAAGGTCAAATCCTTCTCCTGCTGATATCTGGGCCCCGTTGGGCTGTCCTGCTCCATCTTGTGCTCATTTTGATCCTGGTGTCCTAGACACTTTTAGCAATTTTCTTAGACTCTAAAGTGGCAAACTTTGCAGGGAGTTGGTTCCGCTGGCTCCCCACACCAGTCTTCCTGCTCTTTCTTCTCTGGCACATCTCTCCTCCTTGGTGCAAATGTCCATCTCTTTCTACCAACTAGTCCTTAGGGGATGTAAGGGGACCAGCTTGCCTGGTACTGGGAGAGTCCCGCCTCTCCTGGGGGCAACTGTAGGCAGAGTCCTTAGTCCATATGGATATCTGGGGGTTACTTCTTCCAGTTATCCATGGCTGCCGCTTCCAGTCCCAGTGTTCAGCAGAAAAACACAACCAAGAGAGAGCTCTGCCCCTTAGGCAAGGCCTTTCAAGTGGGAGAGGGAGGTTCCAGAAGCAAGGCACCTCTGGCCTAACTGGGGTGCCACATCATCTCTCCGTCCCTGTTCCAACCCTCCTGCACAGATTGCTGGGACAATTCAAGATGGCATCACTAAGGAGTCATTAGTCACATCTCCACTGGAGGCCTCAGCTGCACCCCTCGCTGACATCCCTGCGAGGGATCTCCCACTAAAACAAGAACGAGAAGCCCCCTAATGTGTGGGCTCCAGTCATCTAGGCTTCCTCTTTTGTTCAGTGGGCTTGGGCTTGGGCTGGCCCATCCCTGGTACAGCAGCTAATTGAGGGATGCAGATCTTTCAACCCCACCACTTTCCTGCTTGGATGCTGAGTGAAGCACTGTTAATTGCTCCCTTTGTGTGGGGTGGCCTTTGTTCCTGCTGCTGGAGAGAAATGTAATTAACGTGGCACAGAAGGGTGACAAAAAGACTTGGCTCTGATCCTGAGCTGATCCAGAGAAATATGACAAACCTGCTTGATCCCTAAGCGGTACAGATATCTTCCTGGAAGTATCATATTTGGGTTTGGCGTACAGATTCCACCCCAGTTCTATACGCCACTTGTCTCTGTAGGCCAAAGGGAAGCAAAACTACACTCTAAGGCAGTCTTTCCCATAGGTGTGTAATGGAGTGTTACTGCAGACAAAACAGTAAACCACACTGACTTTTCCTATGAGTGTTTTCCTAACGTTATTAGGTCTACCCCAGGTCAATATTTAATTCTGCTGAGTCCCCTCTGTGGCAGGTTACCAGTATACAGTTACCGGGCTGCGCATGACAGGAGTCCCACACGTGCAGCCACAACAAGTGTGCATGTGTTACCATGTAACGAGCCAAGTGCCCCTTACCTTTTCTGCATCACAGCAGCCTTATCCTAGGAGATAGATACTGGCAGTAAACATGCACAGTCCATTTACAGTGTATATCCCATGGGTGAGTCACCAGTGCTGGGGCTCACCCACTGGAAAAAGGTCACCTACCAGGTGGTCAAAATGCAAAGAATCTGCGTTTATTTGTTGGGCAGAACCCATCGCCTTTCAGTGAGGAGCCAGCTTTACATGGTTTTGAAACCATTCTAATATGGCTGCCCATGTTTGCACTTGCGTGCTTGGGCATCCACCGCAACAGTCTTGGAAGGGATTTTATCGGTCATGATGGCCTCGCATGTGCAGGTAAGTTGGCTATCTTATAACGGGTTTTCTTTCAAATAAAAAGTGCAATGCATGCACGGAGGACATCTTGTAGTGCATCTCAAGCTGGCTACTGTGCAAGCACACATACAGCAACCCTCTTGGAGTGGGGTTTGTGACGAACAAAATACATTCAGCATTAGCAAAGTCATCAGGTCTGTGCCTGGTGTCAAGGGTGCGATTGGTTGGCTTTGCCAATCTCTGCTTACTATAGAGTAACACCGTGGAATCTGGCGAGCTTTGTATTTCTGGAGTGCGTCCCCCCAATATTAAAGTAGGCCCTGCTGCCCGTCAGCTTACTTTGAACCATCAGAGATGGCTCATCAACCAATCACCAAACCTGAATCAGAACGAAATGATGCGCGCTCTTGCCTCACTCCCTAAGGTAAAGTTATGAATGAGGGTCCATAATTGAGTAATAATCTGTTAATAAAACAATGCACAACTTTGAAACAGTAGGCAACAAACTGCGAAGGATGTGTGGAATGTTGTATCACCTGGGGCACAAATCCACACATTGAGGCGTCCTCAGCATCCCTCGCTTGGATGTTTCCAGGCCATTCCCAGTAGAAACAGCGTTCTCTGCACACAAGGTCATATCCAAAGTACACACTGTGCGCCTTTATTTGTTTTCTTATGCTGGAAGGCATTACCATTTTGTTGCTTAGAGTGGAGCACGCCGTAGACTTCAGTGGCACTTTGGGACCAATTTCAACGTCACTAGTGCACTGGTACAAAGACTGCAATGTCAAAGAGGTTTAATATCGGCTAAACTGCTTATTTGTATTCTTGTATTTATTTTACGATTTGACCTGGTCTGGTCCTGGTATTTTAGCAGCCAGAGTAATTGGATCATGGGGGAGATGTTATTATTCTAGAAGAGGTCTCTTCCTCAGACCAATGGCAGCTCCTGCGCTCTGCTGCATGATGGATGGGGGAGCCTGCCTCGCAATCTGCTATTGTGAATTATGTCCACTTCCAATATTTCTCCTGTCAATTTGAAAAGTTGCTAATTCACGAGAAAGTATTTTATCAGAGCCATATTTGTTGAAAGCATATCTGTCTCTGAAACCCTCCCACCAGGACCGGATCCAGCAGTGTTTAAAGTACGAGTGTGAAGCTGGGAAGAAGGCGTCGTTCACATATATGGCGGCAACTTAATGTGTACTAAAATATGTGCACCTGGTTCACACTGTGGCTGTATTTTAGTGTCCCGCTGTTACAAGTAGCATTTAAATGATTAAGAGTTGTTTACAAGGTACACCATTCATAACATATATTTTACCGGTCCTAATCAAACTTGATTTTGCTTGAAAATAAACATATGTTTTATTGATATGCACTCAGGCATACATGGTTGGTACAAAAAGGCATTACCGTGTCTCATCATAATAAATTAAAGATTTCATTGACTGACAACACTACAGCCCAACTTGCATCCATGTCATTTTTGATCAGGTTATTCTTAGGTACCATGTGTAGCCATGTTTGTTTGCATCATGTATGATGTTGATGAACAAGGTTAATGAATACCAGGGGCAGAACATTTGCAAGTATCCCCTGTTAGAAATTGTGCTACTGGTTGACTGAGGAGTGAGTCCTGGTCAAGCAGCAACCACTATCCTAGTCAGGGTAAGGCACAAGCGAACCACAAATTAACCTGTGCTCAACCACCTGCTAGCTTGGCACAGAACAATCACCCTTAACTTAGAAGCAATGTGTAAAGTATTTGTGCCACACTTCAAATAGTAAAACAGTGAAAACAGCGCACAAAACGTTTACCACACCAGGTTATTAAAATAGAGTTTAATTTGATAAATAAACTATACCAAAATAACAAAAGTCCAATAAATAGAACCAGAGGTATTGAATTTTAAAGTTTATAGTAAAAACAGCGCCCAAAAGCTCAAAGCGCCACTTGGGGATATCTGGACGAAAAGGACCGGGAGAAAGTCCCAAGTTCAGGCCTACCTCAATGGAGCGTGGGCTGACTACAGTGGGCCAGTTAGGCCCGGTGAACAAAGTACCTTACATCCTGGTTGCGGAGCGTTGCATTGATCCATGTTAAAGATGAGCTGCGCAGCCGAAGCGATGCGTAGGTTCCGAAAAGCGCCAAGGCTACGGGGAGAGGTCCTGTGGGGTTCCGTTGTTGAGGACACCATCAACGGGGATTGTGATGTGAAGTCCGGCATCGCACAACTGGAGAAGCATCTGTTTCAAGGACCTGTGAGGCTGCGATGCGGAGTCCGGCATCGCCATTGAGGCTGCCGTGGATGAAAGATGCAAGGACCCGGGTTACGGATGCGGCCTGCCGTCAGGGCGATGCACTGGTTCTGAGGGCTATGGGGACGATGCGGGTCTTGGCGATGGGTCCAAACCATGTAGCAATTCATCAATTCTGCTTGGGTAAACACTGCTCAGCAGGGGAGATGCGTTGATTCTGCTCAGGGATGCATCGCTCAGCAGAGAAGACGCATCAATTCCTCTGGCAAGCACCTTTGGCCCAAATCCAAGGGTCCAGGAATGGTATGGCACCATGTGGCAGGGTAGACTCATAGATGGCAGAGGCCAGGTGCAGGTGCAAGGTTGTTGGAAGCCTGCTATGTCCCTGAAGCTGTAGATATGGAGGCAAGCCTACTAGAGCTTGGAGTCATTCTGGGTTCTGCATTCAAGACATGCAGGTCCAGTCCTCCTCACCCAAGCAAGAGGGCAGCAAGGCAGCCCAATGGGGCAGCAGTTCCTTCAGAGCAGCAGTTCAGCAGAGTGGCAGCCGTTTCAGCAGCACGGCAGTCCTTTTCCCCAGCAGAGTATCCACAGGTCCAGAAGTGTATTGAATGGAGGTGTCTGAGGTCCTTCTTTTAAACACAGTTGTGCTTTTGAAGACTGTAGAAGCATCTACAACCATACTTTTGAAGTGCACAGATGCCCTACCTTCCCTTGCCTGGCTTCAAACTAACTACAGGGGGTATGCAGCCCTTTGTGTGAAGACAGGACACAGCCTATTTAGGTGAAAATGAGTCTGGGCCCAACTCCTCCTTCCCATCCTGCTAGTAGTGGCCCACTCAGTCACACCTGAGCTCCCATTCGGTGCAGCTGTCTAGGAGGAATACACCAAGGCCAACTGTCAACTACACTCAGTCATGTGACCAAAGACAGGCTGCAGGCATCAAATAGCTAAGGCAAGAGAATGCCAAAATTCTAAAAGTGGCATTTTCAGAATTGCAAGTTAAAATCCGACTTCAAAATAAGTAAGGATTTTTAATTGTGAATCCAGAGACAACAAACTTGAATCAGTTATATCTTCCCATTTGGAAATTACACTTATAAAATGTAATAAAGTAATGCCAATGTTATCATATAGGAGATATAGGCCTTGATGTAGTGAAAAACGAATTTAAGAGTGTTTTACTACTAAGACAGCCAAACCTTTAAAGTACATGCCCTGCTTTTTAAAAACACTGCACCCTGCCCTCTGGGCTATTTAGGGCATACCCTAGGGATTACTTATATGTTAAAAAGGAAGGTTTGGGCCTGACAAAATATTTATTTCATCAGGTAGAAATAGCAGGTTACAACTGCACACACCGGCTCTGCAGTAGCATGCCTGAGATATATTTAAAGGGCTACTTAAGTGGGTGGCACAATCAGTGCTGCAGGCCCGCTAGTAGCATTTCACTTACAGGCACTGGGCACATGTAGTGCACTTTAATAGGGACTTATAAGTAAATTAAATATGGCAATTGGATATAAGCCAATTCTACCATGTTGTAGGGAAAGAGCGCAAGCACTTTAGCACTAGTTAGGAGTGGTAAAGTGCGCAGATTACTAAGGCTAGCAAATAACAAGTCAGCCAAAACAGGAGGTCTGAAGGCTAAAAGTTAAGAGGTGAACCATGCCAAGGATACCAGGTCTAACATCCTCCCATCAGCTTTTGTGTTTTCGATGTGATCTGATAAGTGACCATGGGTATGCCCAGAACAGGGTACCGTGATCATTGGGCCACTGAAACCAAGCTGCACCCTCCTGAAGGGGACCAAATCGGCAGAAACTGGTCTTTGGTTGCTTGTGCTCCAGTTAAGATGGAACCTGGCTTGGCAGTTCTGGCAGTGTGGGCTATTGGAGCAGCGTCAAAGCTGATTTGCATATGCCTGAATCTAATCTGATGTGACATGGTGGACACAAAACGACAGATTGGAAGCTTATCCCTAGTGGCCGTGGTTAGACTATTTGCAAGCATTCCTCCCATCACCTTTTTTGTGTTTTATGTAGTCTGTGTGTGTAGTAATCTTTCGTAGAGAGGTCTCCGTATAGATGATGGGTATTTTACTTTGAAAAAAAGGATAACACTGGGGACCAGTTTTCTTAAAGGTACAGTAGGATATTAAGCTGTAAAATTAGAATACTCTTACCTAAAGCATATTATACATTTATTGGGAAAGCAATGCATTTGGCACCACCACTGCAGTGTTCTCCAGCAATGGCTTTCCCAAGTTAAAGTTCCTTGGTGAGCCGGGGAGGAATATTCCCCTAAAGTTGTTATGCTGACATACCAGAGGATGTTCAGCAAAACTACTGATGTCTGTTCCACATGCAATGGGGGTACAGAAGGCCAGGCAGCACTTTCTGTCAAGCAACAAACTCCTAAACAGGGAGTTTATTATTTTTTAAAATAATAAAGCGTCAGTGCACTTGAAGCACTAGGGGCAAGACTTATGAGTATTTCTCGCAACATAGCAAGACAATTTGCTGCACTGCATGAAAGGAAGGGAGAAGGAATGCACCATATTTACAAACATATTATGCATTCCAGCTCTCTACCTGCACTGCCACTAAATCTGCTGCCAAGCACCAACACAGGCACCCTTGCACCATGGTGCAAGTGTGCCTCCTTGGCAAGCAGGATTGTTTTTATGCAGGAAGGGAGTCCTTCCTAAAAGAAAGCAATCTTTAGATGCATTTTCCTCTTTCTGAGTGTGATGCACACACTTAAAAAGAGGAAATAACAAGGATAAATAAAGGGATTTCTCCTCGCTGTGTCTCCCCTGGGCAGGTGTAGCATTTTGATTAATTCCCAGGTTAACCAGCCCTAGTAAATCTGGGAATGTGCCAATATCCATGAGTGAATTTGTGGGAACACCCACGTTCCACCCAAGGAACAGCTTCTCAGGGCAGAGTAACACATGAAAGTAACTTGTGCTGCCTTTCGTTACTCCAGATTTACCAAATAAAAATTGGCCACGCATGGTAGCCTTGCGTTGCTTGGTACATCTGATTTAAGTATTGCGTTGCCCTTCCAGCACCATGCATAACACAAGGGCAATGCAATACAATTATAAATCTGGTCCTGGGTGTCTTCTTCCACTTCATCAAAAACCTTTTTTTTATCCTTGCCAGGAATGCCATACTTTGCATCGTGATTCCTGTCAAGAGAAAACAGGCATTTGAAGATGTACTTTAGATAGGGGAGGCCATCCAGCATCAGGGACCTGGCTGTTGTCTAGCAGTGGCACCTAGCCAAATGAAAAGATGATTCCCATGTGAGTGCAAGCTCAAGCTCTGCCTTTGGAATCAAAGCAGTTCAAAATTTTTAAGAGAAATAAATTGGTGTCCCATCTCTATATATGCACTTTTTGGAGAATGTCCGGTTACCATCTGCCTAGTAATGATGAAACCGATTGTCTGTTAGGTTCTCTTCCCTCCTTAAAAAGGAAGCCATATGATATAAAAAGCAGCTGTACACTGTAACTAATTAAAAGGCATGTTGACATTGTCTTTGGTTTGAAGCAAACTTCATGATTAGGCCACAAACACAATAAAATGATCAGTTAAGGTCTCAATAAATTATTCCTTTGCCGAACCCTTGGTAGCTGTCTTCGAGCAGGCAGGCTTAACTTAGGAAACAGATATGTGAAGCATTAAAACAGAAAATAAAAATCCAACAACAAAATGACAAAAAGTGAATGCAGGGAATTGGAGATGTGAATTTTTGCTTAAAAGCCCAAAGTGCCACTTGGGGACATCTGGTCGCGCGTGACCAAGATAAAGACAAAGTTTGAGGCCGACCGTGATGGAGCCCTGGTCGGATACACTAAGCAGGAGGCCTCGGTCAAAATTTTACCTTCACACTTAGTCATTTTTCAGTAGCCCTTTCCGTCAACGATGAGCGAGGCTCTTCGTCCGGCCGGGTTTCGAGTCAACAATGGTAGCTTGGTTGAGCTTGAGGCCTCAGTGAAATCCTGGAAGTCATGAGCTCCGGAGCTTTCAGTAGGATGAACTTGAATTCAGCCTGGGTCGGAGTTTGACATCAACGGCTTGACTCTAGTCGACGGGATAGTCACCTTATGGAGCTTTTTGACACAAATTCTCCAAACACCTCCAAACATCTGGATCTCAGTTTGGCTACTCCACTATCATCCTGCCTTTTGCTCCACAGCTTGCTGTTCTCCTACGACAGGAAAACCTTTGTCTCTAATCAGGCAACTTCACACATCATCAAAGATAGCTTGGCTTAGCCTGACAGAGGCTGACCAATCAGAGCAGGGCTGCTGGAATGCCGGATTTTGCCTTACAGAAATAAAGTTCTATAACTTATTTTCTGTGATAGTTATAATAAATCTAGCAGTGGGAAGTTGTTGGATTTTTTATAACTATCATTGTAATACTTTGAAATATATTTTTAGCTACTTTCTTTTCATAGTTTTACTTTTGTAAAGTTGCCATGTCAACCTAGTGAGCCATTGGCTACAAAGGGAAAAAGGAACTTGGCATTTGGCTCATCTAGTATAATGTACCTGCTTATAGTTACAAGGCACCCTACCCCTGGGCCCCCTAGGCGAAACCTTACGGGCTACTTACATGTAAAAATGAGGTCATTAGAGACTTTGGAAGTACCTTTAATTCCATATTCGATTTGCATATAATTTTAATGTAAAGCCAGCCTGAAAGGCAGGGCTGCCTTAATAATGACAGCAGGCAGCACAGTAGTGCACACCTATGTGCATTAAATCTACTGTGCCTCTAAACATACTTGCCCTATTATATACTAGGGACCTACAGCTAGGTTGTCAGTACCAATTGCAATTAAACCTAATTACCATATAACATATAATGAGAGCAGTGGCCCTGGGTCTGGTAAGCAACGCTCAGGACACAGTCAGAGTCAGATTCCACCAATATCAATCAAAACATGGGGGTAATCAGGGCAAAACGGATGACTTTCTCACAGGATCCCTGCTATGTACTGTTCGGTATGGACTTTGATGTTGCCTTTGACAGATTTAGTCTGATTTATCTATTCTCAAGGGGATTTGCTTAACTCAAATTCACCGTTGCTAATGTGCCCATTTCCAGTTCCTCATTTGATTTCATTTGTGACTCTGCATTACTCTCTCTGCAACAAACTCACCTTTCTCCCGCTATATTTGGAGTAGGGGGAAGTTTCAGGTTATCACCAGCAGGGCTGCAGTGTCTCCGTTAGTGTACCCCACTAAATACGGCAGCCTGCTTGCCAAAGGGTCACTAATTCACAATGACAGTTACTACGCTCTATTGAGTGAATAGAACTATCATTTATTTTCTCTACCCATGTCTGCCGTTTGATTTAAAGGAGACAAAATGTAGAATGGCTACTACATGCAGGGAGAAAGTTCCCTGCACATCAGGCCGTTTTATTTTTATATAGAGAAAACAAGATCCTACTTTGGGTATGGCTTGGCTAACTATCAATTTGGCAGCTTAGTTTTTGAGTTCCCTGTAAGCCAGGCATTATTACAACAATATATTACGTAATGTAGCATTGTTTCCTTCTGGTAAATAGATAATCTTATAATTTATATTATTGCTAATATAATATACTCTGATATACTGAGTTCCTGGTAATTGTGGACAGATAATCAGGCTATTAAATGAGGGAGAAGCTGTTGGGAAGAATCCACATATTGTTTTTCACCCATGGGCAATATCAAGACCAGAGTGAGCCTTTGCCTTGGGTTGATTCTGCTTCACAGCCCACCAAGGCTCAATTTTACATGGCAGAAATGGAAGGGCTATCCAAGAGTTGTGCCAGGAGTCCTCCCACAGCCCACAACAACTCACCATAGTGCGTCATCAACTCTGTCTGCTGCTGTGAAAAGATGTCTGCTGTGGGACAGTTCCCAACTCTCCTGGTCCTCTCCTTCTTGGCAGATGTGTGGAACAGCCTAGGAGGATGAACAAGGCATCTTGTGAGTTCCATGGAGTATTATGGCTCCTCTGAATGCCGGGTATTATTGCCTGAGGCTAACTACATCATTTTAGAGGTAGTTGGGAAGAAGCCAGGAAGCTCCTGGAACCCGTGTGAATAGCATATAGAATAATAGAGAGAAACTGGAGGGGAAGCATACAAACAAGGAGATGGGCACACAGTAAACCGGTTAGAAAGTCCACACATGAACACCCAGTCAGAGAGCAGCCAGTTATGCAGCCATAACTCAGACTCATTCTTTGGCACAAAAGGTAAATACTTCTCATATTCAAGTCAATAACAACATGATGAGCAGGTCCATTCAAGACTCCAAAAAAGTGAATGACACCTCCACAACACCACCACCGCCACAGGTTATAACCCCAGCAAATCAGGGCATAGCCAGTGCACTAGAGAGTAATAACAAACGATCATCAAAGAATGAGAAACTATCACCTATGAAATTATCTGAATAGCCCACACTATCTGACATCATGGCTGAATTCAGAACTTTGAAATCCTTTATGTCACCCGCTGCAAACAAATACACACTTAGAGAGCAAGACTGATAATAATGAAAGAAATACAGAAAAAAATGAAAGGAGGATTCAGATTGGAGTATATGCTTCCAAGTCCACAGAGTACAAAACCTGGACTACCAGATCCTACAAATACAGAGGGCACAGGAAGATGTCAAATCTTTTGGCCATAAAAGAAAAGAAGCAACATCAAGACATCTTACCCTAAGGATAAGACATGATATCCTCCCTAAGGAACTTGCCCACAAAAGGGATTCTCCCTCACATGAAAGACAGAATACACAATACACTCACCACTTAGGCAAACGGCCAAGACCAAACTGCAGCAACTAGTCAAGAGGAATTATAACATATTATCTCAAATACACTCTGGTTAACGTGATCGAAGCAGCTTGAGTAAAAATAGAATCACGTGGGCATCCAGCTGACCAATATCTCACAAGATATAGGTTAATTTCTTAGGTCTCAAATGCATCAATACAGCATTAAATGCATGATTATTTACTACGACAAATTCAGAGTCACGCATCAAGACAGGACCAAAGCTTACATAGAACTTTAAGACCTGATAGCACTCCATGACTGTCTCTCAGAGCAAGTGATGGAAACAAAAAAGATCATCTGTGCCATGAGTGGAGATCACATCTCCAAGAACAATCACCCAGACACAATAAAAGAAAACCTCTTAACTAGAAACCCGTCATGGTTAAGTTCAACCACTTTCCCAAACTAATTTCCTAATTGAATGAGCTTGATGGGCTGAAGCAGTCGCTCCTCAGTTGTACCCCAAAAGCTTGAAACATCATTAAAATGGTATCTCTGTTTTAATGTTACAATACAAATATATAATATTATTTTACAGGAACTGAAAGAGGTAAGTCACAGCATACAGACACAAAAGACACAGAAGAACTAGATTCAGATCAATTATTAGGGGAAAGCTATATGCAATGCTCAAAGACCGACATCCTAGGTTGATATGACTAAGCCTGAATAACACGAGAAAAAAACAGAAAGAAAAGGAAAAAAACACAATTGACTAAGAGAATTTTTGACATGCATGTGAGAGGACAAAAGAGCTGGTAGATGATAATAATGATTTGCAAATCGTGGAATGCAAAGGGAATCAAAAATAAAATTAAAAGTCAACACATCCCCTTATATCCAAGGAAGCTGGATGCATCCATTGTCTTTATTCAGTAAACTTGGAATCTGCCCAAAAAAATGGGTAGAAACTGTGATTTTCTCAAAGGCAGATTTAACAAATGTAGTTGCCATGCTACTCCATTAGAAAATTAAAGCTACTGTATTTTCATCCCCAGCAGACACGCAGGTGGGTCATCACAACAGCAATTTAATGCCAATGGTTCTACAGTTGTACTTATCAATATCCATGCAACCAGTCTCAGGAGATTTCAACATTTGGTTAAAAAAAAGTGAGGCAATCAAGTGTCATCTGACGCACATCTAATCATAGCTGGCAATTGCAACAAGTTTATGAATCCCTTGATAGGACATACTCTACAATATACACTCCAAACAAATTGGCAAGATATTTCTGGAAGCTTAATGAAGAAGAAGATACACATGAAGCATGTAGACTTGCCAACCATGACCAGCAATAATTCACATTCTTCAAAACCTCACGGATCTCAATCCAAAATGGATTAGATCTTGATGAACAAAAAGCTGCACAACTTTACATGTGTGGAAATCCGCCTAATTCTACCTTCAGGCATTACAAATATAAAACTGGTTTCTGAGACACCAACCACCCAAAATTAAATTTCACATTCGAGGTGCAACCACATCATTGTTCACAACCAAGAGATGACATAACAAATTAAAGACTTCTCAAAAGCTTTACTGAAAACAGATAGAAGAAATGTTAACATCGACATACAGCAGAAACGTTACACTATCAAATTTTATACAATCAAAAAATCTCCATGGGTAAAGAGGCAAAAGCTAAACTTGTAAAATAGGAACAGGCAAAGAATGGTAGAGTCTTAAGAAAGGACAACTTTGGATTCTCAGGGCACTAGGAAGACATGGTCACTCTTAGTGATAATGATGCATGTGTAGCAAATAGATGAGACATAAGTGACCAGATGTTGATAATGAAATCCTTGATGTCCACCAAAATTATTATTCAAGAGCGGTGGGCTGCTTTTTCCATCAAATACTTTTCTACATAGTGTGCCTCAATAATTTTTCCTTGTATGAGGGCATCATATTCGACAGAAAATGCTATCAATATGCAAAAAAAGACGGCAGACAGATGCTAAGAATAACTGACTGTTGTCCATGCTAGACTTACAGGGTCCTGTTATGGTGAAATGATGAGGGATTTTCTTCAGATTACATGAGGTTTCTTCTATAGTGACAGAGGTACTTGACCATTATGTTATGAAACATGGTGACCGCACATGTTCCATAGTGGTTTTATTTTCCTAAGTGTTGCTGTCTTTTATAATAAAATGTTGGTAGGGACAGAGGAAAGAGAGGTGGTGGTCATTACTCACAGGAAATTTAATGACAAGACATTGGTGTACGTTCAAGTATAATAACTTAAGTGGATCGATTGATCTATTTGGTGTGCATGTACATTTGTCTGGCTGGTATAAGTGGTAAGTGGGGGATGGGTTGACAGGTGAGAAAATACGATTGTATCTGGATTGTAGCTAGCTGTTATTGGGAATAGGTTTACATGCAGTGGCAAAACTGGTAGGTCATCTAAGTATGTTTCATTCAGTTCCAATTTTATCTCTTGCTTAGGATTGTGTATCACATCTGTGATCTGAGGACGGCATATCGGTGGCATTCTCTGAATGCAGGGTGGTTTGGCATGTTTTATTTGGTTCTAGATATTGTGAGTAGAGTATTGCTTGATTTGAGGTTAGGTCACCAGATGAGTTCAAACAGTGGCATTTTTGTTTTTATTTTAGCCTCTCTATAAGGCACCTGCCACAGTATCAATTCTATCTGGATTGGTATTACACCAGACCTCCAATGTCTGAGTGGTAGTTCTTCTGATGGTTGAAAGGGGCAATTGCTTGTGATTCTTAGGAATTGCCAGTCCCCCGCTAATACTGCAACAGCTTTAGGCACCTTAGCTGAGGTCATTTGGGGTTTAGTCCTGCTTCTGTGAATACCAAAATGGTAGTAAGTTCAGGATTTTGTCTTAAGTTAGTTCTGTGAATCGGGCCCTAAGTGTTTTCATGTTGGTATTCCACCAAATGATTGAAGAAAAAACATTATGAAACAAGAATATCATTGCAGTAATAAATATTGTGATGTTAAAAATATCATCAACTTTAATATCACAGGTAAGAATGTAGTTTTAAAGTGGTTTTTAATATCATTTTTAATAAAGTTGTTTAAAATATTGTATTTAATATCATTGTTTTATGCTAATTTCTGTATGTTATTTGTTAGTTACTTTTTATGAGTGGGATGAGTGGTTATAGGTGATTGGGTGGGGAATACATTTTATTTCATAATGTTTTTAATACATTTTCGTTTATGTTTGATATACTTTTTAGATTTTCTATTTTTGAATTGTTTTATTAAATGCAATATTTTATTGTCTATATCGATTTTCTGGTCTATTAAATTATTAAAATGTTTTAGGATTGGGGTGTAGAGATTATAGATAAATTGTGTTACCAGGCTTTGTGTTTCTTTTAAATATTTTTACTTAGATTTATAATTTGTTTTAAATATTTTTAAAATATTTGATTTACATTTTTAAATGTATTGATTATTTGTTTTATACATTTAAATAATTCTATTGGTTAATAATTTATATCTTATATTAATATAATGATATTCATTTTTAAAATTATGAGAATTGTTTATATTAGGTATTCATTATTTAAAAAAATATCACATTGCAGTGTAGATTTTCATAAGTGTAATATTTATTTTATTATAATGTATTAATGTATTAAAATATTTTTTATTAAGATTATTTGTATTAGATTTTAAGGAAACAACGTGTTTTGAGCATTGGACTTAATCCTGGCGACATCCTTAGTCCAACAGGGGGTCAGTGATAAAAATCCAACAGATTACCAAAATGTAACTCCCCCCTTCCTTACTCCTCCCCTTGCCACCATACAGTACCAGGTTGTGTCTAAGTAATATATATCTGAAATAAAGTGATGCCAGGTCCAGAGAAGAGGGCCAGTGTTGTTTAGTTTGGTTAGCCCCATCAACTTTAACACCTCAATATTCTCAATAATCTTTAAATGTCATCCCCATTGTCTGAGCAGACCATCACAGTACTTTAAGGTGTTTATGTCATGTCATATATTTAATTTCAGTGGACAGAAGTGTTAAAGAGGGCTCCCAAAAAGCATCAAATTCCTTTCCCCCTTGGTCCAATGCCATGGATATCTTCTCCATACCAATTGTCTCGCAGAGTTTTTACAGCCATAGCCTGTATTCAATATCTCATTTGTTCCCCAAGATGCCAGTATCCGTTGCTTTGCGACACAGAGAAGGATGATGATTAGCTTTCCCGTCGGTGACCTGAGTGAGCACATACGTCTGTCAACTACTTTGTGTATTACATATGCTGGAAGTGTAATGAGGTGGCAGTCAGACATGGCGTCAATGCCGTTAAACACTTCATCATAATATTTAGTCATTATTGGGCAGAAGACCAAGGATCCCAGACCCAGAAATTGCTAACGTCGGCCCTTGCTGAGCTCTGAGCACCAGAATATGATTTTTCGCCAACAGAGATGTCATCTGGTAAAGGACCCCTTCCCATGTAAAGTTGAGCCTGAAAGGGTGTCTCCTTTTGTGCCTAATTTCCTTACTGTTTAGGAATTCTGTGACTGCTGAAAATTCACAACATTTTGCAGTGTAATGGCTCAGAGATCCTGATAAAGCTGCAGCTTATGCCCTTTAAATGTGATCTGTCCCATGTTTTTCTGGAAGTAATGGAGACATGTCAAGATGTCAGGAGCCTGATTCACTCTCACCGACCTTGTGCCACCCTGTTGTTTGTGATCTAGCGGGATATCTTCACCTGTGAGGCTCAGAAGGAGGAGCTTATAGAGACTTTTGACATATGCCTCAATATCTTCTCCTTCCATGCTTCACAGCACACCTTTGATTCATATGTTTCGTCTCCTGTAGCGGTTCTCAACATTCTCCTGGTGGGCTTGCCGGCCCACCATTTGGTTCTTCAACGAAAGACCTACTGTCATAGGAGCTCCAACTCATCTTCTCGTGCATCTCCAGCATCCTGCAGTGATAACACTATGTCCTCTAGCTCTCTCGTATCTTGGTTAACCTCTTCAGTGCCCATGACGAGATAGTCTCGTCATGGAGCACGGTTGCGCTGTGCCCATGACGAGACTATCTCGTCATGAACCCCACCCACTAGTGCAACGCCCGTGGGAGGGGGAAAGGGCGTGGCACTGAAGGGGTTAAGGCTTTGGATAACCATTTTAACTTCTTTGCAAAATGCTGGAAAGTCCTCACACAGTTCATGGAAGAGATGCCCCACAAGTGAGCATTAAATGGAGGTTCTGATGGCATGTTCTTTTTCCTGGTTTAAGTGTCTCTGAACGGGGGATCTACTGGGTCCCTAGCTGTCGTCTCCTGTTTTTGAACTCCCACTCTAGATAGCATCTCTCGAATGCTGGAGTCCTTTTCCCCCTTATTGAGTGTCATTGTACTTGGTCCCTGTCCATCTTAGCTCTGGGTGGATCTGTGATTTGCCATCAGTATTTATTTTGTCAAGCTTATCTTTCTGTCTGCACTACCTGCTCGAGTCGACTCACTTCTGAATTTATGTCTCTCACCGTCTCAGTTGCGGTCACCTGATGGCCCTGTGCTATCCCAGGGTGGTGGGTTAATCTCTGACTTTCTGTGGGGGACAGTGTGATGCCAGGGAGGCGATGGAACAGGGAGTTATCACAATCAAGACGCAACAATGTGCAACTGCATGAACAGCAATCCTAATCTTGCTTTCTAGAACAGTTTCCCTTTCCTTAGAAGCAAGAACTGTTGCCAGTCTGTCTTTGCTTTGTTAGCAGTGCTTTCTTCAAACCTGTAAGAGCAGTGCAACCTATAGAATAGCACTGTGCAAAACATGCGGCTCTGCTGTGCATGCATAAGATTGTAAGATTCCTGACATTTTTATTTTCCCACTCTTCTAAAAGATTATGTGGTATAACCATTCAACCCTCCAAATACTATGGAGAAAGTGAGGTTTGCAAACTTTGCCTGCTTGCTCACTGCAGTTCAGGGCAGGTATAAATGCCCCGGCACTATAAACATCACCAGCCACCACGGCTCTGACATTCTGGGTTTAAACAATTGCTGTTTTCACGGTTCTCTAAAGGCTGCCTCCCTCTGTTCAATCTTTACGCCATCCTGCATTGATGTTTGTTATATCCTGGCACATAGGGGTTGTGTTTGGGAGGCAGTACATTTTTTGTGGTCCTTCAAATCCGCAAAGGCAGAGGTGAGCTAATATTAAGAACATAATGCTCTAAGTGCAAAGCAATAATCAGTCTACAAACAGTATCCATTTAAGTACAGGCTTTTGTCTGTATGTGTTTTTAAGCTCAGTTGTTATTTATTGATAAGGGACATCTGTTTCAGGCTTATCATTTTGGTAATTTGACCATATTGGCAGTGATTTGTAGACCTGATTGAGAACTGGAAATAATTGTTTAAGGGTCAGATTTTCGTAGAATTATTGTTGGCACAAATTGGGTACAATGATATGACAAGCATATGTTTTGGTCCCACAGTGGTGAGCTGACACCTATGTGTTTATTAAACCCAGTTGTTTTATTGTATTCAAATTAAAATACAATTACAGTGCACTGATGCTTTTGGCCAGACATGCTTTAAAATGTCCTAGTTACATATATTTTACCCTACCATTGCTTAGTGAACCAACAGCAACCCTACCCAGTCCTGCTAAGTACAACGCACCAGGGGTTAAACTAACATGTTACAGTGTGGTGGTCCACACCACCGCGCTAAAATTCATAGTCACACATTATTAGCGACTTGACACTGCCTGAACATGCTTTGAAGTAAGCTGGGACTGGCCGCGGCGTACCAGTGCGGAGCGAGTGCTGCTGGGCACACACTTTTGATTGTGCTGCTGCAAACGAGTCTCGTCAAGACCCAAAGTTAACTGGACACAGTCTCTGTGTGAGTAGACTCACTGTTTGTTTATGAATGTTGACACTCAGCATCCTGCAGTGCAACAAGCCTTTTGCCTCAGTGTTCCCTGGGCTGGGTTCAGCTTTACTCAACTGCATTGATTCAAGCTCAGTTGAGACCCCACTGCAACCGCCTGAGAGACAGTAGTACAATTGTCTCATAGCCACCCCTGACATTCTGAAATCAGGATTCAGTCTCACGGTGAGTGAACTCACAAACGTCGACCCGACTGCCTTTAATATGTGATTCTGGTGTGCTGCCCCTTGCATGTTGTTTTTCGTAGAACAGGCGCCACCCCACCGAGAGTGTCAGTGACACTCCCCTTTTCCTGGGTGAGGCACACGCGGGCATGACTCCCTGTAATGTGGCGACTACCTCTAGAGTGGGGCTGATTGCTCAAAGTTAATTCTTGGCAGTGACATATATGACTGTGTCCATGCCATGCACCGATGCAGTCCTTGAAATTCCAGACTGCCCTGCTACCGTAGACTTTTAAATGAGCTGCTAGCGTAGCATGAAAGCTTAGAACCTGTAGCAGCAGCAACAGATTGCCGAAGCAATGCAGGTCATGCCATGCCTGTACTCTCTCTGCAATATTCAGCACGCCAGAGCACTGCCCACGCCAGGCATCTCTTTACAATACAGTATTCACCTGTAGATTTCTGTGCACATGCTGAGATTAAAGAGTTGTCACGTAGGGGTTTTGATAATTCCTTTATAAACTGGAGATTTATAAGGTGCTCATATTTATGTCTTGAGGTTCAGTAAACATTTTTTGATTTTATACATTGTTGAATTGATGATGTTGCAAGCCTCTGGAGATGTTTTTAAGCCTCTGCGGGATGAAGCGGGACCAGTATGCAGGAGTTATATTTGTGCAAGATGCAGGGCATCAGAGCCAGACCGTGTGAGTCAGTGTCAGTGCTGAAGCAGGGATGAAAACCAGGCTGGTAGTCCAGGAGAAGATGATATCACATTTCAACCGTGCCTATAACAGGCTAGAATGGCTGTGACCAGTTAAGATACAAATATGAAAATAATCAACCTTGCGAATAACAGGCAAGAAAGTTTTGTTTCCCGCGTTGGTGTTCGTTCGCCTTGGAGCTGAGATGAGGCTGCAGACGGGCGGATCGCGGACTCCTCTGGGCCGGCAGTGGCAGCGCCAGCATCGGGGGTTTGTTCGTGGCAGCAGGTGCGGGAGGAGCGGGGAGCCTCGGCGGCGAAATTGCTACGGAGCAGGCAGCTCCGGTCTCCCTTACTGCCATAGAAGCCCTGAAGATTTCAAAGCTCACACCTAAGGAACTGCAGGTACCCCCAGGTAGTGCGGAAGACAGGACCCTTGATAACTCCTGGGGTCTTCAAAGCAATGAAAATAGTCCACAGTTAGACGCTAGTGATGGTGTTGGTGGATGTGGTGACCAGAGCAGGGTGGGTGGTAAAGTAGGTGGAAAAGTAGGGAAAAAAGGCAAGAGCCACGGAAGCGTGCCTGGAGGCAAAACGAAAGCAAACCAGGTGGTGAAGAGTGGCTTGTCAAATTCAGACTCAAGTGCGTGTGCAGTGTTTCCGTATTCAGCATGGATGTGTGATTTGGGACATTGCTCTTTTTCGCCGTAAGATGCAGTAGCTGTCACTGAGGCTGTTACTTGGACCAGCCGGCTTCGCTCTTGGAGGCATCTTGATACCTGTGCCGCCGTAGTCCCTGGAGGGGCTGCGATTGTTGGAGACTGCTGAGAAGGAGCCGGTGAGGCGCTACACCGGACTATAGCACCCAGGAGCGCGTGGGGGCTCTCAGCTGTGCCGTGCACGCCCATCTGCCTACTGGTTGTTGACTCCTTATATTGCAGGTAGCCTACAGCTGCGGGACGCGAGCGGGACGCCCAGGACGAAGCCTGGACAAAGGGCGGACAGTCCGGGACAGGACGTGACTGGGCTGGGCCCAAGGTTCTGAGTCATACAGGCCGTTGAACTTCGAGACCTGTATACTGTGAGAGTTCATTAAGTGTTTTGTTTTTACTTTTACTGTGGGGCTGTGTGTATGTTTGGTATATATCATTCTGTTTGCAAACGGCCCTTATTATTTTATTATTTGTGTTTAATTAGGAAAAGCTTTATTTGATTTTAAATTGATAACTTGTGACTGTTAAGCATGTCAAAGCTAAAAGTTACCTCTATGCCCCAAACTCTGGATAACTATTTAGTGAAGATTGTTAGTAAAATTAATTGCGAGAGGAGACAATCCCTAGGGCTAAGCAGCCCCCCCCTCCATTACCTAGTATGCAACTTTCACCTGCTCCATTGGCACTGGATGACAGTAGTAGTGTCTGCACTAACTCCGGTGTTTCTGATAGGGAAATGATTGTGCAGAATACTTCTACCTTAGTCGACCTAGAGCTTTCTACTGATTCCATAGTGCAACACCCACCCACCCCACTACCTAGAGTGGTTAGAGCATGTAGAAAGACTCAGCCTAAACGTGGGGGTGCTCGGCCCGCAAAAAAAAGAATAGTTAGCCCCCTCAAGAATCCAGATAAGGAGGAGGATATTACGGCAAATAATGACGCCGTTAAACTAGATGCGGAACAAATTAAAAACTTAGTTAGCACTATCGACTTAAAGATTAAGGGTATTGTCAAACCTCTTATGGTAAAAATTGATCAGCTAACCGCAGAGGTTAATAGATTAGGCGATCTCCTCAAAAAAACATTGGTGGAAGCGGATCGCGTGTCAGCCCCAATAATAATAAGCAATCATGATACTCAGGTTGCTCCTCCTGGCGATGTTGCAGGTTCAGATATTAGCAGGAGTGCTGTACAGAACTACCCGACAGCACAGTCCTTAGCTTGTAATGATAGCCAGGCTGTTTTAATACCTGATAGAAAAGAGGATTGGACTGAGGTAAGGCGAAGGCGCGCCATTAATCTCCCCCCTGACTGTGCACCATACGTGGTAGTTTTAACCAATGTTCCCCCTGTTGTGAATGGGAATCATCAGGAAACCCACTAGTCTTTAAAAAATAAAACTGTTTCCTGGATGCATAGGCACTGTGGATTCCCAACTGAACTCTCGGATCAAGTTCTGACTACCAGAAGGGCAAATTGGATAGGGAGCTCTAAGAAAAGTTTTAGTGGTGACTGCGTCATTATAAACTTTAAACACCCCCAACATGCTGCCACTGTATTATTAAGAGCTGCCTCACTACCAATTACTGACAATAATGTGTGTGCCCGTTCGCTTGCTTTCTTTTATAGCCATCATTATAATCCCCTTTATGGGAGTAGAGGAAGTAGATTATGCCCGGCCACACACAGGCCATACCCTGACATTTCAATGCAAAACCGGTTTCAACCCCTAAGTATTCTGGATGTAAATGATTGACTTAAACAGGGAGGGCAGTTCTTACCTCAGGTGATTATTACTCCCTGTGTGGATATCTGCACAGACAATACCATGGCCCAAGAGACGCCCAACAACACAGAAATTGAATTGGCGGTGGATATAAGGGCACCGCCCGATTGTGGGGACATAAGCAATTCAAACCAGAACGCGAATTGGGGACGAAACAACGGTATGGTGCCTGATAGTAATTGTGTTAGGGGTAAAGATACTACTACTATTGTTTGTTGGAATGTGGCAGGGCTGAAATCAAAGGAGAGGGACCCGGGATGGTTAACGTTTGTTAATGCCCATGACATTTTATGTCTTCAAGAAACATGGTGTAAAGAGGAAGTTAACTATGAGGGATTTGTTTCTTATAATTTACCGGCGTTGGGAGGAGGTATAGGCAGAGCGAAAGGCGGCCTCCTTATACTTGTAACGATCTGTCGTCCTATTGTGGTTAAAAAGCATATACCTGTAGGGGACCTTGTGCAGATCCTCTGGCTTGTGGATGACAAAGACCATAACGTTTTAGTGATTAACTATTATAATAACATTTTTGATGTTACCCGGGTCAAAGTAGTAACAGACTTAGCCGGCGCTATTGAAAACCTATGTCTGGAAGAGAATGTTGTATTTGATTTCATTTGGGTAGGGGATTTCAACATTACTTTGTGCGATTTGTCCACACAAAGGGCCTGTGGGGTTACTAACAGTGCCGGCTGGGATGTTGCACATTTTGGATATAACAGTTATGGGGAAGCACTGCATAAGCTCATGGGCTGCTATGACCTGGAAATAGTGGAGTGCTGTAAAGATGCTAATGGTTTATCCATTCCCACTTTTAAAAATTGGCACACCAGCTCGGTCATTGATCATGTGATCACTTCTTCTAATATTAGTTCTTATTGTGATCCACCAAGAATTGAAGTAACTACCCTAAGTGACCACAACCGTATTATTCTGGACACCACCCTCTGGGCCGGTAGCTCGGTGGATGTGGGAATTATTATTTCTAATGTAGAACCACATAGGACTAACGGTGTAAGGCTAAGATGGATTGGTGAAAGAGCCGAGGATTTAACTAGCTCCATAATTAATGAGAGCCTGCCGGACATTGCTTCTATTTTAAAAAATAGTTCTGACTCTGAGAGGGTTTTATATTGTTTTAACCAAATTAACAAAGCTATTGATGCCAAGTTTACCGGGCGCAATAGCGGGCAAAGTAGGAACGGACCGAGATGGTTTAATCACCTTTGCACTTCCGCACTAACTGGCCTCAACAGGCTTTAGCAGCGAGGCCCAGGGACAAAAAACTGGTAAATAAATTAAGAATGCAATATAAATGTGCGCTCAAACAGAGGAAGGGTGAACTGCAGCAACAGGCTTGGGATTCCCTCAACCAAGCTGCTGAATTATCAAATTGCACATTATTTTGGGCCACGGTCAACTCGCCTTTTTGAGGGATGAACAAACACCCCAGTTGACTTCTAATGTTTCTAGCGAGGGTTGGATTGCACATTTCTCCAGCATTTTTGACTCTGATAATGTCATTGATGCTAGTCTCAATAAGTGGCCTGCTCTGCCTTTGGACATATCTGTTAGTGAGGTCAAATGTGGTATACGGGCTAGCAAAGGAGGGAAAGCCCAGGGCCCGGACGGGGTACCTATAGATGTTTATAAAGCTGCGCCAGATGTCTGGGGCCCCCTTTTAACCATTGTTTTTAATGCTGCCGTGTGTGCCGAGGCCCCTGTAACCTGGGGTGAATCAATTATTGTGCCAATTCATAAAACGGGAAGTAGATCTGACGCTAAGGATTACCGCCCGATCTCTCTCCTTGACTCTTCAGTCAAGGTTATGAGTAGAGTGATGTTAGTAAGATTAGAGGAATGGGCTGAGCAGGATAGCATACTGGCTGACAGCCAGTATGGTTTTTGGAAGGGACGAGGTACGCTCGACCAGTGCATCAATCTTGATCTACTGATCGGGAAGTATACTGAAGCGAAACCTGGTTCCCTGTATCTTTGTTTTGCTGACCTGAGCAGCGCATTCGATATGGTAGATCATTCCATTTTATGGCCAACTTTGTTAAAGTTAGGAGCCCCAGAAGGCATAATCTTTTTTCTCGCTAGGTTATACGAGAAATTGAAAACCAATGTACGTTTTGGAACCAGAGGAGAATGTACTCCAAATATCTGTGTTACACAGGGAATTAGACAGGGCTGTGTTCTGGCACCTCTTTTATTTATTTTATTTTTTAATGGAATTGATGATATTTTAAAAAAGGTTAATGCTGATGCTCCCCAGATCAACGGTGTTCCGGTGCCGGTGTTATTATATGCCGACGACGCTGTTTTACTCTCTCGAACACCTGTCGGATTACAACGACTAATGGATAGTTTTTCCTCCTTTATTAAAGATAGAAAACTAGTAATTAATAAGGGAAAAACGCATACCATGACCTGCGGAGCTAAAACTAAAATGTTAAATGCCTTTTTTATAGACGGCAAAAAGGTGCAACAGGTGGATATATTTTGTTATCTAGGTATTACCTTCTCTAACGACAGGAAATGGAACAATGAATTTAATAACATCCGGAATAAAATGGCAAAATATGCTTATGGTATTTATAGATTTGCTGCAAAAGTTGGAGATCGTCGAACCAGGGATATGCTCAAGATTTACCAAGCTAGATGTGTGACTATTGCTCTGTATGGGGCGGGAGTATGGGGTTATAGCTGTACCAACAACTTACAGTTGGAGGAAAATATGTTTTTAAAAAAGCTCCTGTTTTTGCCCATCTCTGCCTCAACTGAATTAAGCCATCGCGAATTAGCCATTAATTATTTAATTGATTTGATATCACTTAGACCATTGATGATCTGGTGGTCTTTTTGGCTTGGCAATGAGAAGCTACTTAACAGAACTATTGTTGAGGATTGCTTACGTTTGGATAAATACCGAGATATTCCCTGGGTTAAATATGTTGTTGTCTGCTTCTCAGACATTTTTAATTTGAATATTTTAAATAATCCCAGTGCAGCATCCATGGTCTCCAAATCAGAAATGAAAAGTATATTCTTAACTTATGCAGAAAGGAAACGAGCAACCATAGCCGGATCATTGTCCTTTGTCATTTTTTATAATAGATACAATGTAATGGAGGGTTTTCCATCTTACCTAACTATGGTGACTAAGAATTCACACAAATTTGTGCTAACCAGATTAGGATTTGGGATGGCACATTGTTTAGTAGCCCATCCAAACATTAAGAAACACCCGACTGGGCCATGTAGGTGCGATAATGTATCTACACAGAGCACTGTGCACCTTCTGCTGTTCTGTAAACTGTATACAAGTTTTCGTATAGTTTTTTTGAAACCTCTGTTTGTCAAATACGGAACACGTACAGTCAAACATGCCATGGCTTTAATTTTTAATCTGCAATCGGCAGATATTTGTTTTTATACTGCCACCTTTTTAAATCAGTGCATCAATTCCAGGAAAAGTATGAGTTTTTAACGTATTTTATTATTCATTTTATATATTTATGAATGATTATATGTATTACTCAATGAGCCATTAACTATAATTAATAACTGTAAGTTTTAATTGCAATGTCTTTGTAAAATATGTATTGTCGTCCTTTTTGTTTATGCTTTTATGGTCATTTATATGTGCCGAATAAAGCTTTATGAATTGAATTGAATAGGCAAGAATGGCTGTGACCAGTTAAGATAGAAATATGAAAAAGTTTATTTGGGATCCATCTAAAGCAATTTAAAGTGAACTTTTCCAAGCAACGAGAATCTCTCCTGTTAGACAATTCATTACTATTTTAACTGTACTGGAGGTACAAAAATAATAAACCAGAAATGAGATGATAGCAATTTTCAGACTGTTGGCTCAGAGAATTTAAAGCTAAAAATGTGGTGTTCCTTGGTGAGAATATGCACACACACAGCCACAGCTTGTTTCGTGACAGGTACAATTTTTATGAGGAACTGATTTTCAGCTGTGCGGCGTTGTTATACGGTCTAGTGTCTCGTCCCCTCTGTGTCACGTGACGCCCCGTCCAATCGGGACGGGCGGCTTCGTGACGCGGAGGGGGGCGGAACACTAGACGGAGAGAGCTGGCGGCGAGCGGATCTCGTCGCTCCTCGTGGGCCTGTATATCGGAATTACTTGCAGTAAATTGTGTGAATAAACTACACGCTGTTATCACTACCTGCCAGCGTCCTCCCTGTTATTCCTGGCACAACAAATGGCGACGAGGGTTCAAGAAGTGGGGCCCACGAGTGTCTCTCCATGCCCTCCTGTTCTTGCTGATTGAGGCGGAGCCCTCCCACGTGGGCGTCTGCTGCTGAAGTCCGTCCCTGCTGCATCCAGTGCCGGCCTTGCTGCCTGTCTCGCCTGCCTCCTTGCCTCGTGCTTCTGCCTGTTGACGCTGTCTCCGGTCCTGAGTGCCAGGTACCTTCTGTTGCTGTGGGGTCTCGCCTAGCGGTGTCCGCGCCTCGCTTGGTCCTCACTCCTCGTGCCTGCGTGCTGTCAAGGCTTTGGGTCCTGCTGCTGCGTGGGAGAGCCTGCCGTCCGCGCCACGTGTGCCGGGCGCGCTCAAAATGGCGCACGGAGGCAACATCTGTGTCCCGCCTCTATTTTTGGAGGTTCCCGGCAAGCCATGCATGAAGTGGAAAAGCTGGTTGAGGGCTTTCGAGAACTATATCGTTTCCATTGATGGCACGGGGTACTCGGCGGAGCGGAAAAAGGCGCTGCTGTTCGGACTGCTGGGGAAGGCTGGGCAAGAGGTCTTCGACAGTTTGCCTGTGTTCGTGAATCCGCCTGGCGTTACCACTCAGCTCAACGCGTACCAGGAAGCGGTAAGGAGGTTGGAGCTGCAGTATGCTGAAGAGACTAACATCATGGTGGGGCGCCACAAGTTCGCGCTTAGGAAGCAGGAAGAGGGGGAGTCTATTGAGGAATACATTGCCTGCTTGCGCGTTCTTGCCCAAGACTGTGAATTTGCGGGCATGACGGACACCTACATCAGAGACCAGGTGGTGTTCTACTGCCACTCCAAGAAAGTGCAGGAACGATTGCTGACATGCCGCGATCCTACGCTTCAGGAGGTGGTGGCCATTGCGAAGGCCATCGAGAGATCCCTGGTGTCCGCAGAGGAACTTGCCAAGACTAGCCACGCTGCCAGTGTGTTTTATGTGCAGGACAGGAGCAAATCCGCCCAGAAGCCTCCTGATAGAGGGGCGAATGATAAGGGGGCGGTTAGGAAGCCGTTCGCTTGCTTCAGGTGCGGAGCGATAGATCACTTGGCGGACAGTAAGGCTTGCCCTGCGCTGGGCAGGAAATGTACTAAGTGCAGGAGGGTGGGCCACTTTGCTGCTGTATGCAAGACCAGGAAGCCAGCTAGCAGTGTGAAAGTGAGTTCTGTGAGCGAAGGTGATCTTGAGGCGCTAGGGGATATAGTGCTATCTATTGATGCTGAGGATGGGCGAGTGAAGGGGCCCATAGGCTCCGTGATGATTGGCTCTGTTGAGCTTCCGTTCACTGCTGATTCAGGTTCCCCCATTACCCTGATTTCCGACACTACCTTTGATGCGATGTGGCACGATGTGCAGTTGCGTGTGACGGACGTAAACCCGAAAGCGTTTGGGGAGCAGGATATAGTGATGAAAGGGTACTTTCCCGATACCCTCACTTTCAAAGGGAGGGCCATCAATACCAAGATTTACGTGGCCGAGAAGGGGAGAAGCCTTGTGGGATGGAAGGATCTGGCAAAGTTAGGAGTGATGTTAATCCCGGGGGCAGCGGATCCCATAGTTCTCAGAGCGGACTGGGTCAATTCCATTCAGGCGGACGATGACCCGGGTGGGTTGTCCGGCGTTCTTGCAAAATTCAGCTCAGTCTTTGCAAATGAAGTGGGATGCGTGAAAGGCTTCGTGCACGACATACAGCTGAAGGAGGGGGCGATGCCAATCAAGCACAAGGTCAGGACTGTGCCTCTCTCTGTCAGGGCGGAACTCAAGTCTGTGCTGGACAAGTTGGAGAATGAAGGGGTAATCGAAAGTGCCGGTGCTTCGGAATGGGTGTCCGCGATCGTCGTATCGAAGAAGAAAAGAACTGGAGACATCCGTCTGTGCGTGGACCTGCGTTCCCTCAATAACAACATCCTAGTCAATTGTCACCCGCTGCCCAACATTCAGGATATTTTGGCGTCGACGTCCGGATCCTGCCTGTTTACCCTGATTGATCTGAAGTCCGCGTACCACCAGGTCTGCCTCACCGAAGGCTCTAAGAAGCTGACCACATTTGTCACTCCGTTCGGGGCATACAGGTATGTCCGGCTGCCTTTCGGACTCGCCTCTGCCTCGGGGGTGTTTCAAAAGCTGATGGATCTCTTGTTCTGTGACATGGAGGGGGTTGAAGCGTTCCAGGACGATATCTTGATCCACACTAAGGACGAGGCAGAGCACCTGGCGGTGTTGAGCAAGGTGTTGGAGGTTCTGCGTGAAAAGGGGATGACAGTCTCCAAGGACAAATGCAAATTTATGGAGTCCAAGATCGAATACTTGGGGCATGTGTTGACCCCGGATGGGATTGCTCCCAAAGAAGACCTGGTGAAGGCGATCAGAGAAGCTCCGTGCCCTGGTGACAAGGATGCACTGCGGTCTTTCCTGGGGCTCAGTGAGTACTATTCGAAGTTCCTGCAGGGGTACGCGACCACTGTGGAGCCACTGAGGGCCTTGTTGAGGAAGAATGTCAAGTACGCGTGGGCAGCGGAGCAGGACGCGGCTTTCGAGGCCGTCAAGAGGAGTATCGCAGAGGCACCGGTGCTGCAGCCTTACAACAAGGACTTGCGGAATGTGGTCACGGTCGATGCAAGTGCAAAGGGCATTGGGGCGGTTTTCTGCCAGTTCCACGGGCAGAAGGAGAACACCATCGCCTTCATATCCCGCTCTCTGAGCGATGCCGAGAAGCACTACAGCACCATTGAGCGCGAGACGCTCGCCTGTGTCTGGGCGGTGGAGAAACTCAAGAACTACTTGTGGGGCAAGGTGTTCGAAATCGTCACGGATCACAAACCCCTGATCTACATGATGGCCGGCGAGGGCCGTGGTAATGGGAAGGCCAGTTCGCGGCTGCTGCGCCTACTGTCCAAGCTGCAGGAATACCACTTCACCATCAGGCACATCAAGGGTGGCCTCAACTGCAGAGCGGATTGCCTGTCCCGCTTGCCCGTGGCAGGGGACGTTGATGGGTCCCTGGATGATACGGAGTGTGTGGTGGCACTGGTGGATGCCACGACGATGTGTGAAGGTTCCATATCTGAAGAGGAGTGGCTTGCTTCTCAGGAGAAGGACGTGGTTCTCCGCACCGTGATGGGCCACGTGACATCATATTGGCCTCCCGTGCGGAATCTACATGGGTCCCTCCGGAGCTTCCAGCAGGTGAGTGCGGAACTCACCCTCGAGAATGGCTTCTTGAAACGGCATGAGCTGTTTGTCCCGCCGGAAGGTCTCAGGGGTAAACTAATAAGGATTGCCCACAAAGGTCACCCTGGCGGCACCGCGACCAAGAACCTATTAAAAATGTACTACTGGTGGCCGGGCATGTCCAGCGACGTCTGCGAATTCATTGACAGGTGTGAGCAGTGTCTGAAGGCGGACAAGCATTGGAAAACCAGCAGAGGGGAGCTGCAGAGAGTGGAGATTCCGGCTGGCCCATGGAGCAAGATCGCCATCGACTTCGCGGGCCCGTTTTCACTGCTGCCGGAGGATTGCAGATTTCTCATCGTGATCACCGACTATTACTCCAAGTGGATACAGTACAAGTTCGTCCGAGAGGTTACCACGGACCGGGTGATTCAAGTGCTACGGAAAATCTTCGCTCAAGAAGGGCAACCGAAGGTCATGGTATCGGATAACGGCACCCAGCTGGTATCCAAGAAGATGATGGATTTTCTCGCCCACTCGGGGATCAAGCAGGAGAAGACCCCATTGTACAGCCCGAAGAGCAACGGGCAGGTAGAGAGAATGAACAGGTTCCTCAAAGAGGGAATCCAGCTTGCCCTTGTGTCCAACTTGGATGTGAAGATGTTTCTCGCAGACAAGGTGCACACTTACCACAACACTCCAAATGCCGTTACTGGTCACACGCCTTTCTATTTGATGAGGGGGAGACGGTGCACCAGCGAACTTACCCCCAAGTACAACGAGTGGTATGATGTGCGAGAAGACACGGAGGGTGTACATGAGAAGACGCTGAGAGTCAGGGAGCGACTCATGGCTAAGCAAGAGTATGCTAAAAAGTACGCCGATACTGTGAATAGAGCCAGAGCTAAGGAGGTGGAACAGGGAGATTGGGTCCTAGTAAGGAAGCCGCATAAGGTGATGAAGGGGGAGTCAGTCTTTCAAACTCCTGTACGTGTGCGGGAGGTCAGGAAAGGGGCAGTGTGCTTGGAAAGCGGAGGATGGAGAAGCAAGGATGACATTGTCAAGCTCAAAGCAGGCCAGGAAAACATCATTATGAATGGAGGCCGTGCGAGTGGGCCCAGGCATGACGATAGTGTACATGAGTGGCAAGAGTACGAGGTTGTGAGCAGAAGTGAACGGGCGGATGATGGTTGGCTGCACACCCCGCCTGTTGACAGAGCTAGCAGTGGTGAATCAGCATGTCATGAGGAGATGCGAGTTGAGACAAGTGGTGCCGGTGGGCGTGGTGGAATGAAGTCCATGCGGGAGTTCGTAGGCAACCAAGGTGTCCAGGAGGGTACCAGATATAGTAGCCCGCTATGCGCCGAGGGGCAACCTCGGTTTGTGACTCCTAGGAGGCCTACCAGATCTGTTAGGGCGCCCAAGCGCTTTGAAGACTTTGTTATGACATGATTAACGTTTTGCTGTTATATTATTGAAGGGGAGATGTTATACGGTCTAGTGTCTCGTCCCCTCTGTGTCACGTGACGCCCCGTCCAATCGGGACGGGCGGCTTCGTGACGCGGAGGGGGGCGGAACACTAGACGGAGAGAGCTGGCGGCGAGCGGATCTCGTCGCTCCTCGTGGGCCTGTATATCGGAATTACTTGCAGTAAATTGTGTGAATAAACTACACGCTGTTATCACTACCTGCCAGCGTCCTCCCTGTTATTCCTGGCACAACAGGCGTGTGGACTGGAAACGGGAATATTTCATTTCATATGGGAAATAACGAAGCCGGATTCCCAGCTTTATGAGCAAATAGTCACCCCGCTCGTGACCCCGTCCTTCACAGCAATAAAGAATGCTGCTAGCTACTGCACTATAGCAAAATGCGAGGTGCAATGGCTATCAGCATATTTTCTTATGATGAATATATTTATGGTAGCATTGCTGGTATAGACAAGACACGCCATGCCTACATTCCGGATGACAGGCGAGCCGCCATTTTAAAACTGCGAAATATGAACTTCCTTTGACAAGGTGGGTCGCAGGGGTCACTTCATATCACCTTTTGGAACACAGCAGGGCTGGGAATGATCCATATTTGAAGGAGAGAAAACTAAAAGGCAATCTGGGGGAGATTTGGGGGTGTTTGTGTGTGTGTGTGTTTTGGTTTGATTATGAGTATGACACAAGGTTCACTGTGCCATATGAGGTACTGTTCTGATTATACGAGCAGCTCACACGGAGACCCCTGGTGGATTGACAGCTCTGTTCTTCTACATATTGAAGGTAGGCAGGCTTTTTCTGCGCATGCAAGGAAGGAGTCTCTCTGTTGAACGAAGGACTCCTTTTATAGTGCTCGCTGCATGCCTGTCCTGAGTTTTTGCTATTCTTTGGTTGTCTGGACGCACAATCTGTGCTAGCTGACGTACAGGGGTGTTTATTCACAGAAGTGAGTTGAAGTGCGTACAGCAATAGCATCGTAGTACACGTTTACGTACTCTTACATTTTTTATTCAATTGGTCCCCGAACATCTACAATGCCAATAACATGAGGATATTTAAATTTAATTCGTAGAAATGACCAGTAACTTATTCATTATTCCGAGTCGTGGACCTCCCGTCATAGTCCTGGCTCCCATCCCTCCCTCCCTGTTCGGCTTCTTGTGCTTGGGGGTTCAGGGTGTGCTGGCGTGGGTCAGAGTTTATGAGTAAAGCTCCCTGTTTTCCGTTTTTACAGATTTTTACAGATAAATACAGACAGAAAACATTGTATTTCCTGTCTGTATTTACTTTTTAAAGTGGAAAAAAACAGATAATTGGCTTATTTTTGGTGACTTTGTATGCTGAGATTATTGCCTTTCAGGCCAGTAGCTGTACATATTGGCAGCATAGGGAGTTATAAAGCTCAACGAGATTTGCTTAAATTAATTGCTGCACATCTCAACATGTATTTGTGCTATTATGCCAATTGTTTGATGTATGTATTATTTTGTTTTTGGCTGTGTAATTTGCTAAAACGCAACAGGCATCAAAGTATGAGTGCACGTTTATCTGTTAAATAAATGTGGCCATATACGAGTTATCATATCATCTGTTCTCAAAACACAAAATAAATATGGATAAATACCAATACAATGAGCAAAAAAAAAATATGGATAAATAAAGGCGGAAATGTTAAAAAAAGAAATACCATAAAACCGGGAGCCCTAGTTATGAGCCACAGGAAGTGGGAGTGGCATGGAGGGTAGGGATGGGCTAAGGGAGTTTTGCTTGGAAGTTCTGGGGGAGGAGCTATTGCTCATGTGGTAATGATTGCGACGGGGGAGGTCTGACGAGGAGGTAATAGTAATCCTGTAGTACTACTTACCATGCTTACAAATGCTTTTGTAAATCAACTCCAATGTTCTTCCTGTTTATTTAACGAACTCTCCTGTTTGCAGTGCATTCTGGGGTTATTTGGAAGAGTAATTAGTGTTTCTTTCCTGCAGGCATAAAATAAGCTCACCTCTTGCTAAGGTAACTCTACACTAAAAATCCATGAGCTCCTAAGGGCTGTTAGTACCTTTTATCTCTTCACCTTTTCATCGTCACTAAAGTCCGTAGGCTTCCTTTGTGTTGCGGGATTGTAGACCAATGTAAAAACACTCGGCAAGTGTGTAGGGCTAGATATACGCAGACTATTCACAGCTACCGATTAGAATTGTCCGTAACATAAGCAATTTATTCAGGATCCGACTCATGTTTTATTTGTTTGTTTTAGGTTCTGACAGTTTGATCCCATTTAGTAAGACATTCGCTTCTTGGTAAAAACGTCACTCGTGCACAAAACGCAAGCCTTTTTATATGTGCTCCGTCAAAAACAACTGATCAGTATTGGGGGCCTCATTCTTTAAAAATGTTTTTACATTTGTACTAAGTGCCTGCCTGTAATGATGGTATGACTGTTTTATTCATGAAATGCTAACCATGTGATTTATATTATTGAGGTTGTAAATTGTAAACTTTTTGGAGAGGTTTTTATCAATTACATAATAAACACATACTAGATTTGAGACCTGTTGGCCCTTGCTGCAGGGATTTTGCTCGGGAATAGAACTAGGCGCGGAACCATAGAACATCAGTAGGTAAGGACTGAGTCTCCATACTACCTCAGTATCCATGAGCAGGAGTCCGACTAGCCATAGTGCCTTACTTGCCATCCTAACCTTTCCAGAGAGACAAGTGAGTTGGCACCCTAAAACACAACACTCTCGATCCTCTCAGGGATCGTGGTAACAGAACACACCCTTTCGCTCTCTCACTCATACTTGTCCACAATAAGATGAGAAAGAGACACAAAAGAAGTTTACAATGTTTATTTAAATGATCATGATCTAAGATGCAATAATTGTTCCACATATATAAAACAAATACATATCAGTAATACCATCAGCATGGTTAATAAGCCGTACACCATGAAAAGCCCTGTCATGTTATCTGATAAACCTGCCTATCCCCTTCCGTACTATGGAAGCAAATCGATTATATAGTATAGATATCTGGGTTTAGTGGCGGACCCCATCTTATTATGGACAGGTGGATGCTCTAAATCCCAGCTGACGCCGCACTCTCATCCCAGGACCTTCACTCTCTGTGGGTTTTTTTCAGAACCCCTGTCCTCAGTTATATCACAAGATATGTGTATTCAAAAAGTGGCAGCTGCATTCTTTTTTATTATGTCTAGGTGCTAGTGTCTGACCAGAGAGAATGACAGAGGGCAATGTTGTTTGACCTTGCCCAGGCTGTTCCGACTAAATCCCAGGAAAATAATAAAATACGAAAACACATGCTGGTTCCGCATGAAAATATAATGTAGCACAAAGGCAAGCATGTTATTTAGTAAACCAAAAGAGCCTAAAACATGCTTGATTAGGCTTACATAGGGAGAACAACAATGGGCGATATGAGAAATACACCATCCCCTTTAGAATCACTTAGGTCTGAGTAAACTACTTTTGCTGTTCCCAAGGCAAGTACATGAAACACGTTCCTTTGTGGAGCTGATATGGAGTTCCATTTAAAGGGGAGGAAACTGGGACGCGTGGCGCTTTTCAACCCCACAGTTTCTAGAGCGGGGAAATCTAACCAGCCTAATCTCACAAAAATTCATATGCTCCAGATATACGAACCAAAATATATAGCTGCTTTCATATGCCAGGAGGGTGTGGCTTCTCCCCGTATCATTTTCGGGCCTCTCTCTGCTCACTCTTCAACCCAGAATTCCTGCTGAAGGTCACCATTTCCACAATGGCAACAGAAAGTTTACTTTTCTTTCTAAGAGACTAGCAATGTAATTTGCCTGTATTTTGCTATCTATCAAAGGGTGACCACAGTTACACAACCATCCCACCCTGCTAAGAGCACAGAGGGCCTAATTTACAAGAAAGTGCTGCCGCGAGGCACCGCAAGCCCTTTGGCTGCGCCACGCTGCAGCACTTCATAGCACAGGGATGCGACATATTTACAATAATATGTCGCATTCCTGTACTCTCCCCTGTGCTGGCGCAAAATGGTGCAAGGATGCCTGCGTCACGGGGATGATTGTTTATGTACAGAAAGGAACACCTTCCTGCACATAAACAATCACCAGAGGTGATTTCCTCGTTCTATGTGTGCTGCAGAATGCAGCACGCATAGAAAGAGGAAAAATACGAGGAGAAATTAATACATTTCTCCTCATTGCTCCTCATAGCATTCAGACTAATTTCCAGGTTTACGATTTCTCGTAAATCTGGAAATGTGCCAGGTTCCATGAGTGTTGCGAGGGAACACCCACAGCAACACCCATGGAACGCCCCTTTCACGCAAAGTACTGCAGGTAAACAGGCCATGTTTACAAAGACAGGGAGAGCCACGCCGGGTGGCTTTTCGTGTCCTTGTAAATATGGGGCAGTAAAATATGCTGCCGGTGCATCACAAAATGTGACGCTCCGGTGGTGCAAGGGGCTTGTAAATAAGCCCCAGAGTGTTCAAACCTCATCCAGGTTCTGAGCAGTCCAGTAGAGCAGCTTGAAGTTAACACCTAGGGTGGGCCATGGCAGAGTTGCCACATATGAAAAATATGTTTCATTTACAGAAAAATAAAGATTAAAGCATGGAGAAAAGACTGTTGAATTGAAATAATATGACCATTTTAAGAGCTGGGAGAATGCCAGACAGAAGTCAAAAACAAGCCATAATGATGTCAATGGCACATAGGGTGGATTTCCATGTTTTAGCAGATGTCTTGCTCCCCCAAACTGTAAGTGAGGTCCTACGTTTAATTACAACATTGCAGCAATCACACAACTCAGTGCTCACATTCTACGAGTAAGGATTGGCATGATGAAAGTTGAAACACCTCTGTATATCTATGATATATCTTAGTAATGTATGCTTATATATGATTTCCCACCGTGATAGAAATGGCATAAAGAAAGTGAAGATAGGCGCTGTCACACAGCACCTCCATCATCCAGAAATGAAGGAATCCTGTATTAGGTGTGGTCTCATTAACTGCAGGCGCTGCTTACCAGAGCTTGACAGTGCATGACCTACTCAAAGCACTCTTTTCTAGCAATTATTCACAGACACACCTGATCCTGTGAAAGCGCTAATTGATCGAAGAATAGTAGTTCAATGTGGCTCGTGGGTTTAATGTAAAGTCAACAGCCGAGAGAACTCATTTACAGTAATTGCTTCTACACACTGTTCTTTCCAAACTCGTCGACTATGCGGGTGAATTTAAGGGTATCACTTTCCAAAGTCAGACATTTAAACATTCAGTCATACCAAGATTGCGCCTGGAGATTGTGTAACATCCAGGGACACAGCTATGATTATCCAAACTGATCTAACTATGGGCCAGATGCGTTGTGTCCTGTGTTTATATGTATGACACTGCTAGTGGTCCTCAGCAGACTCCTTACAAGTATTACGTAATTGGATGGTTGTGACTGGGTGTGGTTAGTAAAGTCTGTGATGCAGTGCGTTCAGTTAACGGTTGCATGTTGAAGAAAAAAGAAGTCCAAACTAGAGCTCTGGGTGTGGCCTTTAACATGCTCCTGGGCTGGGGAGGACGCTACAACTGGCACTGAGATAGGGAATACGTGCCTCCAATGATATGAGACTGCTCTCCCTGAGTGTTTGCCATAGTCCAGTAAACTGCCCGCGCAAATCTAGCTCTTGAGAGGCCCTCGAAGAAGGCGAAAGCCCAATAGAGAAGCACAGTCAGTGAGCCTGCCAAAAATCTACAGGTAAGGCTGAAAGAAGATACACTGCACCACAGCCTATCAGAGCCAGCAACAATAGAAAACAGAAACACTAAAGACAGTGATAACCAGGTATGAAGAAGCGGTAAATGCAGTGACAGCCAGTAATAATGCATTAAGTCAAGAGCTATGAAGAGCACATGCAAGAAGTGAAATCATTATTCACCTTGAAGAAGGAAGATGGTGCCCATTCACCTCAGCTCAGGCGCTACAACCCAAGTACTAGTGAGCAGGCTGGTACTTGCAGAGGTGCCACCGGGCCAAAGGATGCTGAAAGACAAATGCTGTTTGAACTGCACACACACACTAGAGCAAATGGGAGGATGGTAAAAGCACCAAATACAGCACAACCGTGTTCCTGAATCCACTGCCTCCATTCAGTGGATTGAAATGTTTGCTGACTTCATAAATGCTATAGAAGAAGCAGATGACAAAAAGATCATCAAATACTTAAAGAATCTTGCAGATGACGGAGTAAAAGAGGTAATAAAGAAGATATCACATGCTGGTGAAGTATCATACCATCAAATCAAGAATACGTAGGAAGCCAAGTTTAATCCAATGTCGAATGTCGACTATGAGAGTACACTTTCAACCAAGCAAGACAGCAACCTGGTAAGACAATAAATGAGTTTGTTGAGAGACTTGATATGCTTATAAAACCTTGCATTGTCAATGAATTTAATGATAAAGAAACTATGCGTATTAGAGTTATTGAAGGCTGCCTCTCCGAATCATTCTGATGATGCATGCTGGGAGAAGTATTCAGTTTGAAGAAAGGTCTCATGGCTGTAATAGCGGAGGAAGGTGCCGATTAGCAAGCTGCTGAAATGGAAACTGGAACAACCGAAAAATAAATCAGCATTGAGCATGCAAAGTAAGAAGAAAACACAAGGCTAAGGCCAGCCTAGTGATTTCTCTGAAGAAAAAAATTGTGTTTTCACTGTGAATTCTCCTTTCCACATGAAAATAAATATCCTGCCATCGGACAAATATGCAAAGGCCTCAGCAAGAAAACCATTTCCATAATTGCTTGCAAAGCGAAAGAGAAACTAAGTGCATCACGAAGAGACGAGAAGATGTACACCAGAAAGTTCCAGAAGCAGTCTAGCCACTCTCAGAAGGAAAAACAGCAATATCAACCAAGGCAAGTGGAAATTAAATGAATTCGTTTGTTATCATATTCATCTTCCAATGGTTCATTGACGTCATCATCAAGTGACAGTGGGGAAAATGGATATGTGATGGTGATGTCAGTCACAGACCAACATGTGCATGTAGGATTGGCCGTTTTCGAGGAAAAAACTAATCTGAAACGAATTGCCACATGAAGCAATGAAGTTCATTCCGAGATTGTCCTAATATCAAGCGTGAGGTGAATGGTTGTCCTACAACTTTCATTAACGACAGTGGTGCGTCAATAAACATCATGCTGGCAGAAAAGTACAAAGAACTGTCTTCAATACCACGTGTCACACCATCGAGAACAAAGGTGTACACCTGGGCAGCTTCTAAACCCTTGCAGAGCAATGGATTCTTTGTGGCGACCATGTGGCACAAGAAAATGACAGTGCAAGCGCCAATACATGTAATCTCAGGTACTTCGTACGTTTTGATATTGCTGCTGACATGGGACTTATCTCTATTAACTACAACTTGAATGCCCAGTCTGAAATAGTGAGCCAATTCCCCACAATGTTTCATGGACTTGGGAAATTTAAGACAATGAAGGTGCAGCTTCAAATTGATGAATATATTTGCCTTGTTGCTCAGCAAAACCTTCAAATTGATTTTCACTTACAAGAAGCCATTGAGAAAGAGCTGGAAACACTGTTAAAGCATGATATCATTGAGCACTCTATTGGTTCGACACAGTGGGTTTCACCCTTTGTGGTGGTGTCAAAAAGGACAGTGGAGGTTCAGTGCATATTTGTGTATATATATGATAAACCAACAAAGCAATCAAAAGAGAGAGGTCCACATATTGCGGACATGATCACGCAGCTGAATGGTGCCAAAGTTGTCTCCCGCCTTGATCCGAACAAAGGTTACCATCAACTTTAACTGGAAGAAAACTATAGGTACATTACTACTTTTTCAATGCATGCCAGTGTGTTCAGATATAAAAGACTCTGGGGAAGATTTACAGGAACTTGCGCATCTCTGCATATTAGCAGAGATGCACCAGTTAATTTGCGACATGTTAAGAAAGCCTTGCGCCACCATGGATGCATCACATTTACACTGCGGCACACCGTGGCTCAAGGATAGACAGATGCGTGACGCATCTTTTGGCGTAAGGGCAGCGCATTGCTAGAGTCGTGTGGCAAGCACGACGCAACTCCAGCAATGGTCAGCAATGCCTATTCCTATCATGCTGCGTCACTCCTTCTGCCCGCCTCAAGCATGCGCAAGGTTTTGACGCAATGGCATCGTAAAAGTGACTCAGTGAAATCTTGTCGCTTCACTGCGTCACTTTTTCGAGGCTTTCTTGCATCGGAATGCCCACCCTGCATACATTATACCTGACGCAGGTATAATGTAGCGCAGGGCTTTACAACTTGACGCATCTCCCTAGATGCATCACGTTGTAAATATGTTGCAGTGTTGTGCATTGTTTACAACGCCGCTGCGTCAAAGAAGTGACGCAACACCGGTGTAAAGTTGTCGCAAGGCGCTTGTAAATCTGCCCCTCTACTCAGATAATTCAGCCTGTGATGAGTGCTTTTAACTACAGTGATAATATACTGCTGTTTGGGGCTACACAAAAGGAATATGAGAAAAGCACTCACACAAGTATGTCATCTGCTTGCTGATGCAGGTCTCACACTAAATGCAGAGAAGTGAATATTCACAAAAACAGACTTAAATTATTTGGACATATTTTCTCTGAAAAGGGAATGACTCCTGGCTCTGAAAAGGTACAAGCATTGTCGATTTTGCCACTGTGAGTGCCCCTTTAAGAGAACTAACAAAGAGAGATGTTCCCTTCGAATGGTCGTCTAAATGTGACGGAAGTTTCAAGAAATTGCATACAGAGATTGTGGTGGATGCAAGCCCGTTGGGGTGGGCAGCGATCCTTGCTCAACGTAATGGACAGCCTGATGCTCAGAGACACATTGTGCTAGTCTATCTCAGACAGTGCTTAATTTGTAAAAAAAGAAGTGCCGGGGCTCTCATCAGGAGGCAGCGTCGACCAGCCCATTTCTCCTGATAGCGCTCCCTAACACAGCACCAACAAACCATACAAGTGGGCAGAGAATGTGGCCTAATGGCCAGAGCTGCCGACTTTGGAGCTGGGGAACTAGGTTCGAGTCTTGGCATCCGCTCAACAACTGTATGATTATGGGCGACTCACTTAATCTTTCTGTGTCTACCAAAAATGTATATGTCCTTAACTGGTGCTCAAGTGCCAGTGTTGATGATTAAGAGCCGGTGCTAAGCAATGGAAATCAAATGCTCAAATTAAGCTGTTTTAACTTGCTTCCCTACTATGATGGATGATATTATTCTTAATTATCAATTAGTCAAGAAATGTAGCTGTTTACCTCCGTCAAACCACAAAGGTTTCCTCCACCTTCAAAACGTGAAACTTTGTAATGTTTTGCACCTATCCTTATTATGAATGTCCTTGAAATGGTGCAGAATGAATGTCTGGCATTTTTCCTACTGCACAATTTCCACAAATGGGTATCTCGCTGGATATTGAGTAAATTGTTGGGTTTCCTAATCCTCCCCACCCCGCTTGACCCACATAAAACAGAGGGCTAGCATATATGTCATCACATGCTACACCACCACAGTGAAGCTTCATCACCTGCAGAAGAATTATTGACAACCGATCACCAGCAGTCAGCAAGAATTAGCACACTAAGGGCCTCATGTAGGTAAATAAATTTTACCGGTTCTTAAATACCGAGCCGTACCGAATCGGTAAATTAGAATCGGTAAGTTATATGTAGGTAAAAATTCGGTAACAGTTACCGATTCGGTAACATTCGGTAATCACGAATCGGAATTCACCGAATCGGTAAATACCGAGGTGGTATTTACCGATTCGGTAAATACCGAGGTGTTATTTACCGAATCGGTAAATACCGAGGTGGTATTTACCGAATCGGAAAATACCGAATCGGTATGTACGGATTCGGTAAATCAAATCACATGACTTGACGAAACAGCTAATCCAGTGCAACGACAGCCCACCCAACCAGGAAGTGCCCACACCCAGGCAGGTGTACATAATTAGCCGAAGTGGCCACACCCAGGCAGGTGTACATAATTAGCCGACCCTGGAGAAGCTTGGAGTGCAGAGGAGAGGCAGGGAGCCGTTGCATGTGCGAGCGGGTAAACGAACAGCATGTCCAGCCAGAGAACACAGAAAGACGGAGGGGAAAGGAGGAGGAAGCTGAAATTTAGCCCCAAGGAACTCCAGGTGCTGGTGGAGGAGGTGGTGAAGCAGCACCAGAAGCTGTTTGGAAGGCAATCCCTGCAAGTGCCTGAGGCTGAAAAGCGCAACATATGGCTGGCCATCCAGGCGCAGGTCAATGCTGTGGGAGTGACCCACAGGGACATTGAGGTCCTCAAAAAGCGCTGGTATGACCTCCGGATTGTAACCAAGAGGAAGATGGGCGACATCCTGAAGGAGGCCAGCCAGACCGGAGGTGGAACCAACAGGGCACCTGCCCTCACCGAACTGGAGGAGCTGGTGGCGGCCACAATCGAGCAAGAGAGCGTCGTGGGTCTTGGGGACGCCGACAGCTCTGCCAGAGCCGCAACACACCAAGGTAAGACGAAAGCACAGCAATGTAGCCCCCCCTACCCCTATCCCACATCCCCCATTGTGAAACGAGAATCACACTGCAGTCCACACGTGTCAGTGCAGACAGGCAATGCATTCCGGGAGATGTAGTCAGGGCAACACTAACCATGACGTAAATGTTACAGGGCAACAAGGCATGTCACGCACTCGAGGCACAAGGAGACAGGGGACATATTGGAATGTGAAATGATTTATTGTGACGCTTGCAATGCAGCCCTTCGGGGACACTGAGCCAATGTTGTATTTCTGTCCACAGATGTGACATCATGCAGGACAGGGCATGCTGCAGGAGAGACGGCACACCGGCCACATAAATCACCTCTAGCCAGCACCAGTTCAGACCAGGGAGCAGGCCCACTGGCAGCCGCACCACCAACACAGCCAGCCTCGCCGCACACAGAGCCAGCATCACCTCACCGAGAGCCAGCATCACCACCACCAGAGCCAGCATCGCCACTCATGTTCGAATCACCGGCCACATCTCCGCTTGCAGGTGTGAGAATGAGGAGGCGTCCAGCAGCCAGGCTACGAGCCTTAGACACCTCGTCAGACGACAGCATGGGCCCAGAAGACCGCACCGGGCCCCAGGAAGGGAGCCATGCCACTGTGCCCCACACCTCACAGGCAGCACAGACGGAAGCAAGAGGGCGCCGCAGGTCGCGTGTCCAGAGTCCACCAGCACCCACTGACGGCCATGGTGTCTTCTTGGGGCTCGAGGGCCAAATGTTGAAGCAACAGCGCCTGCAATCAAAGGCAGTCATGTCAGTCCAGAGGCACATGCGGGTGATGAAGACAACATTAGTCAACATGGACACCAACATTAGCGGCATGGCTGCGGGCATTCGGGACATGTCCCAGTCAATCCAGCAGTTGTGCAGCAAATTAGATGCTGACATCGAAGCACGGCGCCAGGAACGCCAGAGAAGGGACACTACCAGCAGGGCACTCAACCGTCTGGCAACTGCGACTTCTCTACTGTGCCGGCGCTCTGTGACGATGCAGGAGGGCCTAACACAGTGCTGCAGCGACCTGTCTCGGGGGATGGTGCAGGTGACAAGTGCACTAGGGGTGCTATTGACTAGTCAGGCGTCGACAACTGCTGCAGGGGATGCTGCGGAGAGCATCGACACCAGCAGCAGCATCACACCCCCCGTCCCAGAAGCACGCAGGAGCAGCAGGCGGCTTGGGGTTGGCTCCAGTGAGGATGCACAGGCCGTGCAATCCACCACTGCAGCGCGTATGCGCAAACATTGATGTAGCCCTGCTTAGCCACTTCCCATTGGGTGACGTAACCCTGGACATACTCCTTGTATAGATGGTATATTGCCAGATTGGCCTGTTCATGTGTTCATGGCGTGGTGCCACATTAAAACTACGTCAGGACTTCTCACAACTCGCTGTGTCCCCTTACTTACTCAGAAATAGTTGCATGTGATATCTGCCCGTCTCTCTCTCCCATCGATTGCAGTTGGCACTCTAGCTGCGTTGCCCTCTGGCTGGCCTGACTCATCCTCGTTGTCCTCAAAATATGTCAGTTCCACATCTGTACCTTTTTTCGTGGCAAGGTTGTGCAGCATTGCACAAGTGGCAATAATCTTGCAGCAGGTGATGGGTTTGTACTGGCGTGCGCCTCCGCTCTTGTGCAGGCAGCGGAACCTGCTCTTCAGTAGTCCAAACGTGCGCTCCACCACATTGCGTGTTGTTTTGTGTGCCACGTTGTATCGTCTCTCACTCTGGGTTGCTGGGTGTAGGTAGGGAGTGAGGATGAATGACCGGCATGCATATGCACTGTCGCCTGGATGAGTAAAAGGGAACCATCAGTTACATGCCTCTATGCACTATGATTTGCAGGTTTCAAGGGGCGTCACTGTTACTTACCTAGCAGGTATCCCTCTCCGAATTCTCCGGCACTCAGTCGTGTGTAGATCCCACTATTCTGGAAGATGTAAGAGTCGTGGGTGCTCCCAGGAAACTTTGCAACAATATCTGTGATGATGTTCCCTGCATCACAGATCACCTGCACATTGATGGAGTGGGTGGACTTCCTGTTCCTGTAGATGTGCTCTGTATCAGCTGGTGGACAGATTGGGATGTGTGTACCATCAATACAGCCGATGACATGGGGGAACTGTGCCATGTGATAAAAGTCTGTTTTTGTTTTCTGCAGTGCAGCCTGTGTGTTTGGGAAGCTTATGTAGTGGTGCATTCTCTGCATCATGGCATCCAGGAACTTCCTGAAGAAACGTGACAGGCAACTCTGGGATACCCCACCCACCGCAGCTATCACCACCTGATAACTGCCGGATGCCAGCAGATGTAGGCTGCAGAGCACCTGCACATGTGGGGGTATGGCGTGCGCCCTTCTTATTGGATGGTCCAGGAGTGGCTGTAGGTCCCTGATTAAGTCCATGATGGTTTCGGGGTCTAGCCTGTACCTCTCATGTATCTCTGCATCAGTCAGCTGGAATAGTGTGATGCGCTGTCTGTAGATTTGTTCCTCCCGTCGCCACACCCTCAGTCCTGCTGCCTGTAGACGTAGGCGCCTTGCAATGACGTACATAGCGGCCATGTTGTCCACGCTGTAGCATTTTGGGATTGCTCATATGCATTGTTGATGGTTACCACCTGCTTTCAATCCGTGTTAATTACCGACTCTAATTTACCGATTTTCTTGGATTTCTTAATTACCGAGTGCTCCTACATGTCATTTTCATTTTTACCACTTCATATTTACCACTTCATATTTACCGATTCGTTAATTATGTATTCGGTAACTCTGAATCGGTATTTTGGAATTCGGTAAATATGAATCGGTATTTACCGCCTCATATTTACCGAAAATTGGTTTTGGGACTCCTACATCTCACTTGTCTGAATACCGGTCGGTAACGGCATATTTACCGAAAATCGGCCGTTACCGACCGGTATTTGGCTACCTACATGAGGCCCTAAAGGAGAGGGGACAGGGTGGAAACACCTCACCACCAAGCATACACACAAGCAGCAATATCCTGTTTAAAATAAAATGGATGCACTAGGGAGGTCCCCGTGGGATCTAACATCTACCCCGGTAGTGATGTGGTAGGTGCTCCAAACCCAAGGCCCCGGGTAGCTACTGGAAATGTCCTGCCAGCTGCACCACAGGTGGCAGTAATTTCAGACTGCAATACATTTTTCAAGAGCCCGTTTTGTGTTACGTAGTTTTCCCAGGTGTCGCCTGTTTGTGATCAATGACAAACTGACTGCATTAAATCAATGTTCCTGCACTGTACTTTGTTCAAATTATTTATGATGTAAAGCAACGTAGAAAAACACGGTGGGTACCTTTTTTTCATTCCCCTGCCTCAGGAGGCTCTGAAACAAAACCTAAGTCAAAACCAAAACAGGCGGTGAGGGATTAAACTTCTCCTGGCTTAATAATTAACTCATGCCTCTTTGGGGACATGACTTTTGGCATGGAGTGAAGGCCCAAATAAGAAACAGAGTGGGGTCCTCACGGGAATCGAGATCTCCCTGCCTGGTGTGTCTGACCTTTGAGTCTGAATAGTTTGAGAAAAAATCGTTTTCAAACCATCCGGGCGGCCGGCCCGGGACGCACACTAGCTGCAGACAGTGCACTGCGATGCATTAGGCTGCTGTTTTATTAACTGATTAGGGCACTAGGCCTGCCAGCCTCACCTGGTGCTGTTGCCACGGCGGTACCGTACTGGCTAGTAGTGGCTACTCTACTGCTACTGCTGCCAGTCCTGAGTCCTCAGCGCCAACGTCGTCTTCCAGTCTTGCTGGCTGGCAGTGGCACTCAGACTGAGATGACTCAGTCGGTGGTGGGGTGCGGCCCTGTGAGTATGCTGGGGCGTGGCACTGGCAGCAATGCGCACTCTGAAAAAATGAAACTGCGCACGCTGCCTGCTGCCGCACAACCCCAGCCCTGGTAGAACCAAAATCCAGCCCAAATCAGTGCCCCGCCCACCGGGCCGGCAACACTGAACTAAGGGCCCCGGCTGCCACTAACATGTAAGATTGAGAAGATTATTTGTCACATCATCATGAATCTCCATTTTCCTCTTGCCTGGCAAAATTAATGATTATCATCATGGCATGGGCGGCGGGCGCATGGCGGCTACGCTACGTCGCTACTAGTTAAGTTACTTAACTAACTTCTACTACTAATTAAACTTAGAGGTTCGGCCCGGATTACTTAAAAGCTGTACAAAACGTGTTTGCGTTAAAAATAAGATACATTGGTTTTGTTTTTTTGGTATTACTGCGCGAACACTTTAAGGCCAGAGGTGAACTACTACCGCAGATAATCTGCCAGGTGGGTGCCCTTTCTGCAGTAGTACACTTTATCAACGAGTGGGGGGTGGAGCATCAAGGGAACGTGGGGGGGGGGGAAGGAGAGTGGGGGTCCATCAGTCTTAGAAACCACAACAAAGCCAGAACGCGGACACACACTGATTGCAGAGTGCAGACAGTGCACTGCAGTGCGTGCGTTATTAACTGATTAGAGCACTGGGCCAGGCCTGTGAGCCTGTCTGCCTCATCCGGTGCTGCAGCTGTTGCATGTACTGGCTACATTACTACTGCTGCGCTGCCAATCCTCAACCAACGTCGTCGTCGTGTCGCGCTGGCTGGAGAGTTGAATATCCGTCCGTAGATTGAAGTTGAACCAGTCACCATGACTCGGAGGTGGGGTGCGGCCGACTCGTGCGAGTATGCTGGGGCGTTGAAATGCACAATCTAAAATCTGTGCATGCTGCCTGCTGTGGGGACTGACTCACACTCGTCACTCGGAAACTCAACTGTCGGGACTCGGGAGACGGACGGAAGAGCGCAGCAGACAGCAGTTACTGCAAACAAGTTCCATAACACAGCAGTGACATTGTTAAGTCCAGTAGTGAGGTAAATTATTATCAACCTCAATGACGTGCAGCAATGCGTGTAGCCCCGGCCCTGATAATTAAGTGCCGGTGCTAAGCACCGGAAAGCACCGGCACAAATTAAGCCCTGATCTCAGACCGAATGTGCTTATTCTCAACCTGAGAAAGAAAGCTTAGGTGTGGTATGGGCGTGTGAACATTTCCATGTGTTTCTGTACTGAAAAAATGTCACCCTTGTCATGGATCATCAGGCATTGCTCACCATTTTCAGAACCCAGAAAGTCAAGATGGCCCCTCACATTGAGAGGTGGAGTTGTGTCTGTAGTAGTATGATTACGCTAACGTGCACAAGCTAGGGAAAGATCAAAACCTGCTGACTACTTTCACGAGTGCTGCTACAGCGTCATAGTACAGGTCCAAAGTGGCTGAGGCCTACATCAATTTCATAATAAAGTCAAATGCACTGCAGCTCTTTCTATTGAACAGATTCTGACAGCTACTAATACTGACAAAGACATGCTTAAGCTCAAGGAAATCATTACAACACAATCATGGTGGAAGCATACTTGACCTCTCACAGATGATGTTGAGTATGCCAGAAATTCAGAAATGTTTGTGAAGAACTTTCCATTACACATGATGGTATCATACTGAGAGGGGGACAAATAGTTATCCCTGAAACATGAGGCAACAGCTTCTTGAACTGGCAAATGAAGGACATTGTGGCATTGCTGCACCTAAACGAGCCCTCAGGGATCGAGTGTGGCTCCAGTGTCTTGACAAAGAAATTGAAAGGGAGCCTAAAGCTTGGTAGAGGAATGGGGTTGACTTCTTCAGACCCATCAGTAATGGACATCATCTTGCTGTAGTTGTTCATGAATAATCACATTTTCCTCTAGTGGAAGGCTTACTATCAACCACGCATGACAGAGTCATCGAAAGGCTGGAAGAAAGTTTCGCAGCATCAGATGTTCCTTCCATTCTCAAATCTGACGACTGTCCACCCTTTAATAACAGTGAGTTTGAAGACTTTTTTAATGTTTGAACATAAAACATCTGAAAAGGGCACCTCTCTGGTCACAGGCAATGGCGTTGTTTAACGATTTATGAGTACTTTGAAAAGGGTGGTCCAGTGTGCTGCGCTGTAGGGACTCAAGCTTAAGTGAGCCTTACACCCAGCCCTCCGTGCCTACAGATCCACTCGTCATTCCACGACAGGAGAAAATCCTGCTACCTTGCTGTTCGTAGAGCTCTTGAAACAAAGATACCACAATGGACCCCTGGCTGGTCAATAGCCCCTGACGTGATTCGTGTCACTGACACCTCAAACAAATGCAAAATGAAGGCTTGCGCTGCTAAGCACAGGAGTGCTAGAGACATGGTTTTCGAGAAAGGAGACTGAGTTCTTGCCAAGCAAAAGTCAACACACAAGACGGACGCTCTGATTGATGCTGAACCGCTGAGTTGTGATGAGCAAAGGACATATTGTAACTGCCCAATGACCTGGAAAACCCATGACCAGCTTTAAGCCATTGCCTCGATGTTCATCAGCTCCAGACCTCACGAGAGAGAAAATGCACCTGAGTGCCTAAATCAAGCAGTGTGTGTCTAAGGAAAGTGCAAGTATAGCCATTCATGAGTGCCATACCATATAGTGACAAGACTAGGGGCGATCATTACTAGAACTTTCTTTAGTGATCTGTATCCCTTCCTTTACACATTCACGCCCTAAATAGCTTGACTCTTTTTAGACGCGCCATTAAAACACATCTGTTTGCCTCTGCTATTTGATCTTTCTCTTTCTTAGCCTTGACCTGTTGTGTTGTGTACCTGATCAGGTGCCAGGACGCCCCTTTGCTGGGGCAGCTGTGCGCCTAATAAAAGTTATTAACATAACATAACATAACATGTATGCCAATGACCCTACCGGGCGGCAATCTAGGACAGAAACATGTTGATACAGCAGACAGGGTAATAGTGTAATTACTTTCCCAAATACCCATTCTACCAATTTTCTTTTAACCCTGCCAAGTGGGATCCACAATAAAGGTCCCGGATACCCACTTATACAGTTTTAGATTTTTCTTCTGCACTAGGGATCCTTATCTGTCGAATTCTTTCTTTTCTATTTTCTATTTTTTTTTGCGCTCCTCACTGGATGTTTGTCTGCGTCAGGGAGTCGTAGCAGCCCTATGATGAAGCATGCCCATCATTGAGTGGGTGAGGGCAGTATTTACAACCCTTTGGGATTCTCAAATTGGTTCTTTACCCCCAGAGGTAACTCTGACACAATCATTTCTTGCCTCCTTCTTAGGGTTTGGTGATTGCTTGTGCTTTCCTCTTTCCGGTTACTTTTTAACCAGTGTTAAAGGCCCACTAGTGGGAAATATTCTCCTAAATTCATTACCCCTGAGTACACGTTCTTCTCGTTGAATGAGTAGTATAAGTTGTTGGGAGAACGAGGTAAGGCTTAATCTCTTGTCCCTTTTTTGTTGTGGATCAACTTTCAAATAAACCCCAAAAAAATTCAATACGGCCCATTTTCCTTAAAATAAACTAGTCTTCATTTTTGTTTATTTAAGGCTTGAAAATGGTCCCTTGGATCACTACCTCCTCCTAAAAAAACATTTTTTTAACTTTCCTTTTTGCAAATGCATTACTTTCTCTTTTGATGTGCTGGTAACATTTCAATGTTTTGCGAGTGGATTTCATGGCAAAACATTCATACAGTGACTCCAAATCTGTATCCATTCAGATTCCCATTTTAGGAGTCAGAAAATAAATTCCAAAACCTAAAATGCGAATAGTACATAGAAAAAAGCATTATTATGGGTGCAAAATGCCAAATCAGAGTGCTGGTGACTGTTAAAATGCTTAATACATATGGTCATATGTACATTGCCACCAGGCAAGATGTTTCAGAATGTATCTCTTCTAAACCTATGCAAAGGATGGAGCAATAAATCACAAGTTCCCCGTTCCCATTGTTATGTGTATAGTTGGCACTTGTATCGCAAAACAGCACAAGTTACGTGTCCAGATAGTAAGGAGCAAAAGCACACATATGTACGTGAGAGCTTTGCGGGTTGCTAGAATCCTGTGTATCATGTGTGACGGCTTACCCGGTTATGGCAAACTTGGTGTTGCGACTAAGCAAGGTATGGTCAGTAGGTGCTATGATAGAGGAGTTGCTGGGACACGATTCCAGGATAGGAAATGTAGGATGACCTGTGTCCATTATGGGAAAACTTGGGGTCATATGTGAGGATTTGATAGGTGCCCCGATCATGCTGTACCCAAATTATCACCACACTGTCCGCACCAGAGTCGTGCACATCAGTACTAAGCTAGGTTAAAAGTAAGCGAGGATCTGTGCTCATTGGTTTTTCGCAACGAGCAAGTAATGGAAAAGGCAACAAAAAGGATTTCAGTTCTGTGTTTTTTGAGGAGTTGGGAGGGTACATCTATGTTTTAATCTGTTTCCTGTATACGAGGGGGTCCTTTATTTTTCAGCTGCAGGCAGTTAAATCCATATTTTTGCAGCCTGTACAAAGAAAAAGAATGTCCGAGGTGAGATTTGTTAAAATAGAGACTTGGAGGTCCAATTCTCAAGAGGCCTACACACTCGTGGCAGAGGCCCTGCAGTCTTGGCTGGGATACCGCAGTCATGGCTGGACCTCCGTACTGCAGTTGCCCATTGTGTAGGTCCCGCCGTGACCTCCGTACTGCAGTTACCCATTGTGTAGGTCCCGCCGTGACCTCCGTACTGCAGTTACCCATTGTGTAGGTTCGCCATGAGTGAGGAGGCCCTTTGTGAATTGGGCCTTTCCGTCTTTAGTTGGGTCTTGGTGCACATGACAACAGCAGGCCAACTTGTGATGTAGGATACACTAGTCTAAGTGATAGCAGGTGTGGGGGGGGTGGGTTTAAGAGCTTTGCCGGCCAATGTGTCATGCTGACAAATGTGTTAACAGCTACCTTCAGGCAGGGGCATTTTCATAGCACTACCATGAACATATCTGCAGATGGCGCCATTTGAGTCTGTTTGATTTGTGTTAATAGGAATTAGTGCAGAGGATGCACAATATGCAAAAGAAACTGAAAACCCGAAAGCCACCTGAAGAAAACACTGCAGAAGAATTAGAGGCAGCAATGACCCCAGATCAAGATTGAGAAGCGTAGACATTATGGAAAATAATGGACCCAAGAGGAAGAGCATCAGTAAAATGGAACGACATTATCATTTGGGATGCTTGTGTATTATGTTTATAGTCAGACTATACTTTCACAAAAACACCATACTCTCTACATGTCAACCAGTGCAGTATGTTTCATAACTTCCTACAAGTACATGGATCAGAATTTTAATTTAAAATCATCTATGCATATTTCGAAGTGTATGGACGGATCCATATTGTCATGCAGTAGTTACATGCCACAATTAAAGAAACTTTTCACTGGTGCAAAAATCCTAGAAATCAAATTGCTCAATTGTTGATCCTTATGTTTTAGGCAATGGACAACTTGTATTTTTCCTCCGTTGGGCATCATAGAGCACACTCGCGTCATGCAAATTTTGTTTTGTTTGCATATTAGGAAATGGAGAAAAAAAAATTGCTCCACAGAGGCCAATTGTAATACCTGCACCGTTAATAATTAGTATGTTAATTTCTTTTTACAAAACAAGCCAATAGGTGCAACATCAATTATTTAAAAGGAATCACTGCATCATTATTTCCTTCTTAAACAATCCGTTTTATTTACATAATTATAAATAATTAATAATTATGCTGTATGTTTAACAACAATCCTATGTCCCAAATTCTTCATTTGTGCTTTGGTTCACAAATTAGGAAAGCATTAAATGTCAAATGGAGGAGAACTGCAAACACATTGATAAGGGCCCATAAGAAGGATTTTGATCATGAGAAAAATATTTGCTCTATAAAGATTTTCTTTGAAATAATTTAGCTGAAATATCAATTTAGTGTAATATTGCCACAAGAGGATATGTACAGCTGGTCGGTTCCCATTTAGTGAAATTTCTAGTCAGTACTGCCAGGAACCAAGGGCAGCTGCAGAATTGGAGATTCCAAAGGGTACTCTGAAATTCCTTGTGGATTTGGATAAAAGGGCAAAATGTGTTCCAGACAAGAGTAACCCTAAAAGAGAACATGCCTGACTTTTTAGAAATGTTCTACAAGGACCCCTGTGACAAACATTAACTCCACAGGGAATGATTGCCAATATGAATATACTTCATTATTAAACCAAGGTACAGGGGGGCATATCAGCAAGGGCCGGCGATAATTATCGCTAAGCGCACTTAGCGCTAGGATAATTATCGCCGGCTATCGCTGCTTTCTATCGCGGTGATAGCGTGCTGTCAGCAACACTTATCTCCAAAGTGATAGAAATGCAAGCGTTAGCTGGAAAACAGTGTGATTATCGCTGGAAATCCGTTTTTGCTAACTCTTAGACTTGACATTCTTGCTGTGGCGTTCTCCAAACATTTTGCCTTCAACCATCCTGTTTACTGAACCCGTTTTTGTTAGCCTTAGGACTCAGTGCACCTTCCTTCTGATAACCAGTGCTAAAGTGCTTGTGCTCTCTCGCTAAAACATGGTAAAAATAGCCTTCACCTGATGGCACATTTAATTTACTTGAAAGTCTGTAGTATATGGTATTACATGCTATATGAGGCCTGAAAATGAAATGCTACTAGTCGGCCTGCAGCACTCGTGCCACTCACTAACATAGCGCTTTAAAAGGCACCTGCGCACCCAGCTTGACAATGGCCTCTAGTTCCTGCTTGACTCAGTGGCACAGCTGCGGCCCCTGTTTTTCCTCTCAGGCTTTACTGGTCACCGTTCTTCCTTCCAAAAGAAGCCCATTGTTAGACCTGACAGCCTTAGGGAGGTCTTCCCCCAACTTTTTGCTTGGCTCCCTCCATTTTCTGACCTCGTTTCTGCTGGTTTTAGGCCCTTGTTACCACTGCTCACCAGTGGTAAAGTTCTTGTAATCTCTCCCCTAAACATGGTAATATTGGCTTAACCCTACTTAATTTACTTATACATCTGCAGCAAAGTGCATTAGATGTGCTCAGGGCCTGTAAATTAAATGCTTCTCATTGTGTGCCCCACTTAAGTAGCCCTCTCAGCATGGCTCAGGCCTGCCATTGCAGAGCCTGTATGTGCAGTTTACACCTGCCTAACTCACATGATAGGGTGAAATGGATTTAAAAGGCAGGGAATGTACTTTTAAGTTTTCCGTGTCTTAGTAGGGAAAAACTCCCACATTCGTTTTTCACTACTGCAAGGCCTATCCCTCCCATAGGATAACATTGGGGTTACCTCATATTCAGCCTCATGCATCAACAAAGACTTTTGCGATTCCTTAATAGCGATTTTTAAGGAATCGCAATTAAGGAATTGCAAAAGCCTATGCATGTAGGAATCGCTATAAAAATAGCGATTCCTTAAAATTCCTTAATTGCTAGTCGCAAATAGCGAGTAGCAATTAAGGAAAGCCGTCCCATTCATTCCTATGGGCCTCCAGGCCCATAGGAGTGACTTGGAGATTGCATGAGCAAATTGCGAGTACCAGTAGGTACTCGCAAATTGCTCATGCAATTTCAAGGGTGCAAGGGTGTCCAAATGACACCCTATTGCACCCCTGAAATTGTTCTGTGCACAAATGTTGCACACACACATGCTCTAAGGGCAAGTGTGTGTGCAACATGAAACTTTGAAAAATGCACAAAAGTGCATTTTTCAAAGTTATTGCAAATTACCATGAAGTTCAACTTCATGGTAATTTGCTCCCCCTATTAGCGAAATCGCTAATTTTTTAACTTTGATGCATTGCATTTAAGGAATCTCAATTTGGGATTCCTTAAATGCAATCGCAATTTAAGGAATCGCTATTTACTGATTCCTTAGATTCCAATTTTTGCATTTGGTTGATGCATTGGGAATCGTTTTTTTTACTCGCTAACGGGTGTTATTAGCGATTCGGTATTTTACCGACTGGATTTTGGCTTGATGCATGAGGCTGTACGTCTTTTATGTGTGATTCCCAATTGTGAAGAGATAAACTTTTCATGTTTTGTGTCACTGGACTCACAATTTAAAATCACAACTTATGGGAAAGTTGGAATCTTAAATTACTGTTCAGCAAATGAAACTTTTAGAAAGTTGGCATGTACTTACTTTAATCATTTAGTGCCTGTTGCCTGTCTCTGTTCTGTCTGGACTGGGTGACAGCTGAGCTCTGTGTAATCCCTCTAGAAAGCCATACACACCGGAAGCTTGGGTGTGTCTTGATAGGCCATCCAGGGTGATGGGAGGGGGGAGCTGGGTACTGCCTCACACTTACACCTGAATAGGCTGTGTCTTGTTCTCATACAAAGGGCGCAATACCACCCTGTAGATAGTCTGGAGCCAGGGCAGGAAGGGAGGACATCTGTGCACCTCGAAGCTTTTTTTGACATCTTCCGTACTGCAAAGGCACAACTGGGTATAAGTGCTGGACCTCTGACACCATAACTTCAGTACACTTCTGGACATGTGAAGACTGCCAGGAAGAAGAACTGTTGTGTTGATAAAGCACCATCACACTGCTGGACTGCTGCTTTGCCTGACTCTTCCCTTGTTGAGCTACCCTGCTGCCTGCTGTTCTCCTGCCTGGGTGAGAAGGATTGGACCTGCATCACTTTGAACTCAGAGTGACTCCAAGGGCTTGCCGTCTGTTCTAGGTCTCAGGGACATTAAAAACCTCAACTCATTCTGCCAATTGGTGCCAACCCAGTCCGGGGCCTTTGGAAGTGGGTATAAAGTGTGGCCTCAACCAGAACCCGCGCAACCAATGCATCGTGTTCTTTGCATGAGTCAGAACCTGCACATTCTCGTTGTTCCATGAAGCAGACCCGGCGCATCTCCTTCAGGACTAGCGTATCGCCTTCGGAGTCAATGCATCGCCTACTGCGGGTGCAGCAGCTGCGCATTACATTCAGTACCAGCGATTCGCACTCTGAACTGATGCGTCTCCACAGATGCATGGAGAAATTCAATGAATCTCGTTCATTGCATGGCTCGATACCGACGAATCACTTCAGCTGCACCTCACATCTTTGTTGACGACGGAGCTTCACGGATCAAGTTACTCTGGTTCAGTGGCCCCAAGTGGGTCCCTGTATCCAGTTTGCGCTCTATTGTGGTCGGCCTGAACCTTTTCACTTTGCCCCAGGCCAGCATGACCAGAGATCCTATTTAGGCGCTTACTGCTTCTAAGCGCTATTTTACATTTATTCTTAAAAAATTAATATCTCGGTTTCTACATGTTGGATTTTTGTCACTTTGGTCTTGCTTTATTTATAAAATTATTATTTCATTTTCTAACCTGGTATAGAGTCTTTTTGGGGTGTTTTCAACGTGTTACTGTTTGAAGTGTTGCACAAATACTCTACACATTGCCTCTTAAGTTAAGCTTGACTGCCCTATAAGAAGCTACCAGAGGGTGATCACAGGATAATTTAGGGTATGTGGTGGTTTATCTTGACTTGGATTGTTGTTCCTGCTTGGATGGGGTGCATACCTCTGCTAACCAGAAATCCAATTTCTAACACCCTGACCCCCCCAGAACCTTCTTAAAGCAGGCCACCACAGGACCGCATTAGTAGATAGCTGGGCACCCAGCTTGCCACTTGACACTGGCCTCCAATTCTGCTTGTTCCAGCCTGATCCAGTTGCTGACTTTTGACCTAGTGATACCGTCACTGCCCGGGCTTTCCCACCCAGGTTTACCTATGGTCAGTTCTTCTCGCAAGAGAAGCCCTGCTCACCTCAGGACATACTTAATGCAAGCCGCATCGTGACCGCACAGTAGACGTGTGCAGCTGGTGCACCACTGGCATGCCACAGACACCCCAAAAGCAAGCCCGTCTGTGCCCATCTGGGCCTGAAACTCATCCAGTGCCACGAACCCTGGCCCCATGACCATCCAGTGCAACACCACAACGCCAGCCGCAGCCACTGCCAGAGCCAATGAATGATGCCTCTACTCCTCCACCATCCTCCATGGGCTCAACAACACACACCGGCAAACACGCTGCTGCGCCTCCCCGGGCACCACGATAGGACCTTTCTCCTACACCCATTGGGATTTCACCTATGAATCCTCGGGTGCTGACACCTCCACCTCCAAACAACAAACGCACACCACCACCACCCCACCTCTTCTGTCTGCCATGCTCCTCAACGTCCGATCCCTCGGGAAACACTCCACCGAAATCTGGGAACTCCTCAACAGCAACACACTCAACCTTCTGTTCCTGACCCAAACATGGCTCAACCCAACATTCAACTCGGACATCACCGCGGCCATTCCGTCCACCTGCATAATCATTTATAACACGATGAATACACAAACCTACAGAGGGCTCACAATCATCTACAAAAACAGGACTGACCACCACCTGCATGGACACGGACACCAACCTCATGGAACACCTCCATTTCAAAATACAAATGGACTACAGCGCCACCATAAGGGAAGCCTTGCCTACCACCCTACTGAGCGGAGTTCTGCAACCACATTGCAGACTTCATCGCTCCCCTCTCCATCGGATCAACCAACTACATCCTCATCGGGGACCTCATTTTCCACCTGTAAGACACCACAGACCCAAACTTCACACCCATCCTCAACATCCTGAGCAAACTGGGACTCACTCAGCTCGTCCAAGGACCAACCCACACAGCAGGCCACACCCTCAACCCTATTTTCTTCTCCAACAACAGGATCACCACCACATACACGACCCAGCTTATTTCAAGATACCCACCCACCAAGCCACACCACCAGAAAAACCCAAAGCACCATTAAGACACTGGTGAAAAATACCTGAAGAAAACTGGACCAAAACCCTACAGGAATGCCCACTCAACCACACCAGTAACCTCAATGTCGACACCAAGCTCTTTAATAATTGGCTCACCAGCTGCACCAACCGCATTGCTCCCACCAGAAACAAGACATACAAAAACAGCAAATGAGCGAGCTGGTACGCAAACGACTTCAGGGAATCCAAGCGCAACTGCAAACAACTTGAGAGAAAATGGAGACTCAACAAAAACACCACTGCATGTTCCACATATAAAGCCACCCCAACCTCTATCACCAACAACTCTGAGACCAAATGAAAAAGGCCCTAACTCTCAGACTCGAAGTCAGCTACCAAAAACGGCAACAAAGTCTTCACCATCGTCAAGGAGTTCTCCAATCCTGCCGCTGCCAACAACATTATCCCATCCGATGCACTCTACAAAGACCTCTTAAACTTCTTCGAACAGAAGATTGCCAAGATCTACATGTCATTCGAACCACAGCATACCAATACAAACTCCTTTGACCAGCCAGACACATCCTTCATCATCAAACAGCAGCTAACCAACTGGAAGCCCCTTTTGAATGAAGAACGTGCCGCCCTGATGAATACCATCCACTCAGGAGCCCCATCAGATCCTTGCCCCCAATTCATATACAACCTTGGAGGAAACATAATCTCCCCATGCTCACCACTATCATCAACACCTAGATAACCACCACCACCTTCCAGTCTTGCTGGAAAAATGGTAGAAGAGAATTCCCTATTAAAGAAACCAACAGCAGAAACCAACTCCCTCAGCAGCTACAGACATATCTCGCTCGTGCATTTTCCAGCTAAAGTCATGGAGAAAGCTATCAAAATCCAACTCGCTGACCACCTAGAACTCAATCAACTTCTAGACAGCTCTCAATTAGGCTTTTGCACCAGCCACAGAAAGGAGACAACCCACATTGCAGCCACTGATGACAGAAACATCCTGGACCAAGGAGAAATGGCCACTCTCATCCTCCTCAACATCTCCTCAACTTTCGATACGGTCTCCCACAAGTCATTCATCAGAAAGCTTCAGCACTTGGGTATCTGTGGACAGGCCCTCAAGTGGATATCTTCCTTCCTCACCGACAGAACCCAGCAAGTCAGACTCCCCCTACACCTCAGAACTCAAGAAACTCATCTGCGCAGTCCCTCAAGGACTACTGCTCAGCCTAACACTCTTCAACATCTACATAATGCACCTCGCGGATATCGTCAGAGTCCTCGGCATCAACATAGTATCGTACTTTGATGACACACAGCTCATACTCTCCCTTTCTGACTCAATCGCCAAAGCAAACTCTACAAATTGCATGAGCAACATCACTGCTTTTTATGAAAAACAACTGTCTCAAGCTAAACACAGACAAAACCAAAGTCCTAATCTTCGGCAACACACTCCCTCTGGGACACCTCTTGGTGGCCCTCTGAACTTGGCCTCCACCCACTCCTGCAGACCATGCCAAGAACCTGGGGTTCTGCCTGGAGACCAACCTCTCCATGACCAGACAGATCAATGCAGTGGTGCAGCTAGGCCTTTTGCAGCTGCAGTTAAGAGTGGGGGGCATGCCCTCAAAACTCATGCCACCCGGTACTGCTCCCCCTTGCTACGCCACTGGATCAGCACAATCTACTCATATGCTTCCACATCCTGCTAATGTTATGCACAATTTTCAAGTGGGTCCCACTGAACACCAGACAAACGGTCACCCAAGATCTTATCACAAGTAGACTTGATTATGGAAACACCCTCTACATTGAAATCCTAGCCCATGTCCTACGCCAACTCTAAACCACCCAAAACACCACCACTAGACTCATTCTGAACATCCCGCAAAATAACCACATCTCTCCACACCTCAACAATCTCAAATGGCTCCCGGTCCAGGAAATATGTAAGTCTAAGCTACTCACCCACACGTAAATAGTTCACCACAATGCCGGTCCAGCTTACCTCAAACACTTCCTCAACTTCTACCAACCCACTAGTCAGCTTCAATCTACATTCCAGGCATCAAGAAGATAAGAAGCAGAGGACGCTCCTTCTCATACCTCGCAGCCAAAACCTGGAATGACCTCCCGAAGCACCAACCTCATCCTTCCTCATGGATTCTGAAGGAGCCTCAAGACATTGCACTTCCAGAAGAAACAGGCAAGATCTCCTCCTCACCCCTCAGGCCAGCTCAACTCAGCACCTTGATACCCTCACAGGTGAATGGCCATGCTCTACAAATTCACATAACATAACATTAAAACGTTTCTCAGGCCTGTCACTGCAGCCTGTAGTGCAGTTTTAAATTGCCATTTCGACCTGGAAAGACAAACCTTTTGCCAAGCCTAAACCTTCCTTTCTAATACATATAAGTCTCCCTTAAAGGCCCATAGAGCAGGGTGAGTTGTATTTAAAAGACAGGACGTGTGGGTTAAAGTTTTATATGTCCTGGTAGTGAAAAACTCCTAAATAGGTTTTTCACTATTGTAAGACCTACCTCACCCATTGGATTACACTGGGTTACCTTATTATATTTAATAAGTACTCATTTTTTAGTGGGAGCAGGTAAACAGGTCATGTTTATACTCAAATTATGCTCAAACTATACTCCAATGAATTATAATTTAGATTCCACTTTAATGGTAAAGTCATATTTTAAGTCACAATTGAAAAATGGTACTTTTGAGAATTTAAAAGACACACAATTGATGGAAAGAATGCAGAACAAATCGAAACATTTACCGCTAGTCAAGAGGCCTGGATTAAATCCATCATTCTTTTGCTCACCATGCCACCCATTTTAGACCTGGCCATATGCAAATCAGTCTTGACCATGTGCCTCATGGGAACAGTCCAGCCAGAACTGCCAAGCCAGGTGCTTCCTGGACCAGAAACAAGCATCCTAGGACCGGTTTCGGGGTTTCAGCCCTCATCAGCTAGGATAGCTTGAATCTAGTGGCACCGTGAGCCCACGACCCACGTCTCGGCATACTAGGCACACTTAGGGTGAGAAAGCAAAAGACACACAAATGAAGGACGGATTGCAGAACAAATTGAAACATTCACCGCTAGTCAAGAGATCTGGGTTAAATCCATCTTTCTTTTTCTCACCATGCTACCCATTTTAGACCTGGCCATATGCAAATCAGTCTTGACCCTGTGCCTCTTGGGAACAGTCCAGCCAGAACTGCCAAGCCAGGTGCTTCCTGGACTGGAAACAAGCATCCTAGGACCAGTGAGCCCGGGACCCACTTCTGGGCATACCCGGCACAATTAGGGTGAAAAAGCAAAAGACACACAATTGATGGACCGAATGCAGAACAAATCAAAACATTCACCGCTAGTCAAGAGATCTGGGTTAAGTTCATCATTCTTTTGCTCACCATGCCACCCCAGTTTAGACCTGACCATATGCCATTCATCAACCAGGATAGCTGATGAATAACATGGAGAGGAAAAAAACGATGGATTTAGGCCCAGTAGGGGGGCCACAAAAGTGATGGATTTAGGCCCAGATCTCTGCACTGGGGTGAATGTAGGGAGGACCTGGCCTGGACTGTTCCCACTGGGCACAGGGTCAAGACTGATTTGCATATGGCTGGTTTCAAACTGGAATGGCATGGGGAGCAAAAAAAACGATGGATTTAGGCCCAGATCTCTGCACTGGGGTGAATGTATGACATTATTCTGCATTCTGTCCATTCATTGTTCTTTTTACTTTTGGGAATTTGGCATTTTCCTGACCAATTCAAAAAATGTGAGTAATTGAATGGAAGGCACCCCTGTATTAAACAAAGTACACCATTTTTTCAACAGCATCAATACATTTTTACTGGAGTGCAGACTTGGTGCGTGCTCTGTCCAAAACATGCGTGAAAATCTGGTCAGTTTCTGGTGACCAGCTGATTTACAAGGCCCACGATGCACTTCCCATAAGGCACACAGGATTCAAAGCATAGGCAGAATAAAATATTCTGATCAAACTAAACAAATATGTTCTAAGTCTTCAATTTCATTTCTTTAATGATAACTTGAATGTATTAGTCATCAAAATTCAGAATTCAGACGTGATGCTGCTCAAAATAAGTCCATAGCACATTATAATTCAAGATCTCGATAAACAATAATATACTGGTTCATCATGGACCCTGTGCATTTCGGGTAAAAACCCTTCAACAATTATCCCTGATGAAGGGTTTCTGTCTATGCCTTGAGGCCTGTGGGCCTTATGGGAATGCGTCTCGGGCCTGATTTTCCTGCCCTAACCATTTTTGTACCTCTCCCAGTGTCCTGGGTCACATGACTGTGAATATCTCTGCTGTTGGGATTTCTGTATTCTTGCCAGACAGTGAGACAAAGGGCACTGGGTGAAGGTAAGATGGGCCCTCCTGGTTGAATGGCTGGGGGTGGCGCTTTTCCCTGCCTCACATAAGGCCCGATTCACAGAACAAACTTAAGACAAAATCCTAAACTTAGTACCATTTTGGTATTCACAGAATGCACTTACTACTTCTGGTATTCACAGAATGAACTTACTACTTTTTCGATTCACAGAATAAACTTACTACTTTTGCTATTCACAGAATGGATTTACGACTACTAAACTTACGTCCGCACTCGGGCTGGAAATTCCGGCCCGGAGGCGGAGCTTCCGGCCCGGAGGCGGGGTTTCCGGGCCGGAGGCGGAGCTTCCGGCCCGAAGGTGGGGATTCCGGCCAGTGGCGGAGATTTAGCCATGGCAAAAATCTCCACCTGTGGTCCGGAAGCTCCGCCTCCGGCCCGGAAACCCCGCCTCCGGGCCGGAAGCTCCGCCTCCGGGCCGGAATTTCCGGCCCGAGTGCGGACGTAAGTTTAGTAGTCGTAAATCCATTCTGTGAATCGCAAAAGTAGTACGTTTATTCTGTGAATCGCAAAAGTAGTAAGTTCATTCTGTGAATACCAGAAGTAGTAAGTGCATTCTGTGAATACCAAAATGGTACTAAGTTTAGGATTTTGTCTTAAGTTTGTTCTGTGAATCGGCCCCATACACTTTAAGGAGCTTATCTCCAGCACACACAAAGAAACCTGCCACCAGCCTTTTGTCACCTGAGACTTCTTGGAGCCATGCAGGGCAATGGAAGAACTTTCCAGTAGGGGTGGTAGCCCATGATGTCCCCCGCCCACTTCAAAGGCATCAATATTGGACCCTCAGAACACCTTTTCAGTACACTCCTGGACCTCTGGAAGACTTCAGAAGGACTGTCAGGACCCCCAGAGGACTGCCCTGCTGCTACCAGAGGGCTGCCATGCTGCCTGGAGGTCTGCATTGCTGCTTGAAGGAGAACTAGACCATCTCCTTGAACCCAGGACCAACAGAAGGTACTCTATTTTGGTCGGCTTTACCTTTTGACTTTGCTCTTGTCTGCTGAAACCAGATACCAACGGGTGACACTTTGATCTTTTAGATGCTATTTTGAACTAAAAAATTTAAAAAATTCATATCTGATTGGATTTATTTCATTTTGGTGTAATTTGTTTAATTATATGTTGCTACTTTTTTCTCAATTGTGTTGTGTTTTTGCTTTATTACTGATTGTGTGCTGCAAACATTTAACACATTGCCTCTAAGTTAAGCCTGACTGCTTTGTGTCAAGCTTCCAGAGGGTGAAGCACAGGTTAATACAGTGACTTTTGTGGCCCACCCTGACAATGATTGTGGTTGTTGCCTGAGCAGGGCTTCCACTCCTACGCCCCCCTCCACCAATAACCTAGTTTCTGAAAACAATAATGTGGTTTGTTCCAGGCCTGCATGGCAGGGTATATCTGCTCTCATTGAGAAACAATTTCTGAGTTGGATTTGTCAGCGCCTCATGGCAGCTCGGGGCTCTCATTACCTGACAGGTAAAGCATCATTATCAGCCTCTCATTCAGTGCACAGGACCCAGATGTGGCACGTGCAGTGCACCTGAGCAGCAGGAGTGGCATGAGAATGAGCCGACTGTTTATAAATGGAAATGGAGAAGGAATTCTCTCAATTTGAGGGAAGGAAGCACCGTATAATAATTTTATATTTTGCAGTGGTTGAAAATTGCATCATGTCATTTCATAGCATGTAGTAAAAACATTAATAAGGCTGCTGGGGAAGGACAAGTTAAGGCAACCCTCAAAGCCAAACCTCAAACCCACCTGAACACCTGGCTGAACGATGGAATTTCCTGCTCTGTAAATATGTAATAAATAATTTTCCAAGCCAAAACGCTGTTAAAATGTAATCCTAAATGAATTTGCTATTTGTATGTATATATATATATATATATATATATATATTACCTACTGGCAGTCGCCAGTAGGTAGTTATAGTTAGGACCTATTTTCCATAGGAAATCCACAACATTCTATTTGGAATAACGTTGGCGCCGATTGACGAATCTTCGCAAAATTTTCCAAACTTTTGGCCAGCTATGGTCCGCTCCTATCCTGAAAATTTCACGGTGATTCGTCCAGCGGGGGCCGAGAAAAAAGGGGGGTCCCAAAACATGTTTTCCCCAATGCATTTTACCATAGGACCTGTTGACGCAGCTACAGCCCAAACTGCTGAACGGAATTACACCAAATTTGGCAAAGAGGTAGTCCTCAGTTCAGACTCGTGCCTTTTGCTTAAATGGTGTAAATCCGTGCAGTAGCTCCTGAGAAAATTAGAGCTAAATAGAGAGATATATCTGGGCGGAGCCTAACCACACATCTCATCGTGAGATCTGATTGGCTGTCAGTACTTCTTCCAAGAAGTGTTGGCAGCCATCTTGGGACCAATATACATGATAGCACCTCATTAAAAAGCATTGCAGTTAATAGAAGGTTTTAAGACTTTAGCTACATTATAAATCATTTGTTGATGGTACCATACTCATTTTAAGAATTGTGGTGTGTTCTAAGGTGATTTTACCATGTTAAAAAATCCTTCTGCTGGGATATCATGAATCATGTTTTAGAGAAAACTATTTTCTCATGCTTTTCCCACAGAGGTTTGGAAGGTGATCTATAAGCTAAACTGAGCGCATATTTTCTGTAAATTCACATTATCTTTCTCAGTCATGTGAGAATGAAGTCTGACATTCTCAGTAAAACATGTACATCCAACAAGGGCAGAGACTGTCAGTTGATTCCTTTGTGTTCTACTGCAGCTTCCCAGAGTGTTCTAAAGAACAACTAGAGCGCTAACAGTCCTACTTATGACTAACGTATTGCACACCTGAAGCCATCTTGATTGGAATAAAGGGGTAACTCTTAAAACATTTAATTTAAAAAGGAACAAAATGAGGGGGTTCATTTTGCCATAGAAAGTATGATTAGTGCTGCAGAATGAAAAATTAGGGCACATTTTGAGTGGCTTCTCAAATCCTCTTCCATTTCATTAAAACATTCTGACATGCTGACTGAAACATGCACTTTCAATACCAGCAGCAGACTTCCCTGGTGAGCAGTAGCTTTACTACAGTGATCTGATAAGCAACTAGAGTGCTAACATTCTGAATTTATGGCAAATGAGTGACATATCTGAATGCCTTCTTGATGGAATCAAAGTAAAACACTAAAAGTATTTCCTACTGAGGAGACTATAGTAAGTGAGGGAATTAGGAAACTTCATAACAAATAAGTCTCCCAAAATGGCCACCAGAGACAAAAGAGCCCAAATGTAGCCCAAATATCACCCAGATGTAGCCCAAGTATATCCCAATGACAGAATGTCCCAAAGTGTTCTAACAAACAACTAGAGCGCTAACAGTCTTACTTATGACAAAAGTATGGCACACCTGAAGCCATCTTGATTGGAATAAAGTGGTAAAACTTAAAACATTTAATTTACAAAGGAACAAAATGAAGGGGTTCATTTTGCCATAGAAATTATGATTAGCGCTGCAGAAAGAAAAATTAGGGCACATTTTGACTTCTCAATTCCTCTTCTATTTCATAAAAAAATTCTGACATGCAAACTGAAACATGCACTTTGAATATCAGCAGTAGACTTCCCTAGTGAGCAGTAGCTTTACTACAGTGATCTAATGAGAAAATAGAGTGCTAACATTCAGAATTTATGACAAATGTGTGACACATCTGAATGCCTTCTTGATGGAACCAAAATAAAAAACTGAAAGTATTTCCTACTGAGGAGACTGCAGTAAATGAGGAAATTAGAAAACGTCATAACAAATAAATCTCCCAAGATGGCCACCAGAGACAAAAGAGCTCAAATGTAGCCCAAATATCACCCAGATGTAGCCCAAGTATAGCCCCATGACAGAATTTCCCAGAGTGTTCTTAAGAACAAGTCGAGCGCTTACTGTCTTACTTATGACAAAAGTATGGCACACCTGAAGCCATCTTGATTGGAATAAATTGGTAACACTTAAAACATTTAATTTAAAAAGGAACACAATGAGGGGGTTAATTTTGCCATAGAAATTATGATTAGTGCTGAAGAAAGAAAAATTAGGGCACATTTTGAGTGACTTCTCAAATCCTCATCTATTTCATAAAACAATTCTGATATGCAGACTGAAACATGCACTTTTAATACCAGCAGCAGACTTCCGTGGTGAGCAGTAGCTTTACTACAGTGATCTAATGAGCAACTAGAGTGCTAACATTCAGAATTTATGGCAAATGTGTGACATATCTGAATACCTTATTGATAGAAACAAAGTAAAAAAACTGAAAGCATTTCCTACTGAGGAGACTGCAGTAAATAAGGAAATTAGGAAACTTCATAACAAATAAATCTCCCAAGATGGCCACCAGAGACAAAAGAGCCCAAATGCAGCACAAATATCACCCAGATGTAGCCCACATGTAGCCCAATGACAGAAGTGTGCAAAACACTTATTGTTTGTGTATTTGCAGTTTTATATAGTGCCGACTTGTCAGGTATTGGAGTGCTTTACATGAGCATTGGTTACATCACACAAGATCAAATTAATTTTGGTTGTAGACATGGGGAGATTAAGTGATTTGACCAGAATCACAGAATGTTGAGCTGAAGCAGAAACTCCAACCTGGTGCCCCAGTTGCAAAGTCTGCAGCTCTGGAAGTAACACCACATCCTCTCCCCTAGGTGCAACATTTAATCAAGTGGTCAACTGGATAAAAAAACATAAAGGTTACAAATAATTTAAAAGTTCTTTGTCGCTATTTGAAAACTCAGAAAATATGTCCCCATTTTAGTTTTTTAGAGCATTAACCATAATTTTGATGCAAATAAGACCCTTTCATATATGTAATTTCTAAAGGAAATGCTGTAGGTATTACAGTTTTGATTACATCAAGATGACGTCAGGCGTTCCACACTTTTGTAATAAATATAGAATGTTAGCAATCTAGTTGTTCATTGGGATACTGTTGAGAGGCAGAGGCCAGGGGCACGGACTCTGAAAATTGAAGGCAGGTAGGAGAGTGCAGAGGCAACAATTTGACCACACTGGGCAGGCAGGAAGGGCAGTGGCAGCACAACAGACTATGGAGGGCAGTGGAAAGGGGGGCAGGGGCAACACACCAACAATACAGGACTGGCAAGAGGGGCTGTGGCAATATAATAGACCATTGTGGGCAGAAAGAAGAGGCAGTGGTAGTACAACCATACATGCCAACAGACCCGTTTCAGCCAGGAAACGTCCAATGTTTTTAAGCTCAAATGGGCTTTATTTGATCTGTTTCCTGTCTACAATCTCCTCTTTTCCAATGTAACTCAAAGGGGAAAATCAATACCTCCGTTTTTTTTTCAAAATCTCCCTCTTACCAAGTTCAAAATGTTCGCAAGTATGGTACATTGGATCATGGTAGGCAGGAGGAATTGGGGTAGGGACATGGACTCGGATAACAGAGGACAGGAGGAACATGGAGAGGTGCACCAAACTGACCCTACAGGGCAGGCATCAGGGTTTGCAGCAGCACAATACACCACACAGGGCATGCGGGACGGGAGTGCAGCACAACAATCCATAGAAAGCAATAGGGAGGGGACAGGACCATGCACATGGACAACAGAGGGGAAAGAGGCAATGGTAGCTAGCTGACCATAATGGACAGACAGGAGAGAAAGCTGCAGCATAACAGACCATAAAGGGCAGGAGGGACGGATCAGGAGAATTACAATGGAACAGACAAGCCAGGAGGGAGGGAATAGGGGTCTGCACATGGAAACAGAGGGCTGGGGGCAAGGGGGCAGGGCAGGAGCAGCAAGATGACCATGGAGGGCCGGCAGGATGGGCACTAGAAACAAGACACGCCATGAAGAACAACAATGACACTATGATGGCATACACACAGACCATGGAGGGAAGGTGGGAGGAGGTCAGGGGCAGCTAGCTAACCACACAGAAGACCATGCATGGCAAGTTGAAGGGATAGTGGCAGCACAATGGCTATGATGGGCAAGAAGGAGGGTACAGGGGCATGCACAAAGGACCATGGAGGATAGAAGGGAGGGTCAGGACCTGGGCACAGACAAGAGAGTTCAGGGGAAGGGGCCTCACAACAGACCGCGTGGGGCAGGCAGGAGGAGCAGTTGCAGCACAACAGACCAGGGAAGGCAGAAGGGTGTAGCAGTAAAATGGACCATGGAGGACAGGAGGAAGGGGATAGGGGCATGGCATGTGGACAGGCAGGGTGGAGGTGGCAGGGACAGGTTACAATCATCTGAGAATGCTAGGCAGGTGGGAGGGGAGTGGCAGCTCAACAGAACACTCAGAGTAGATAGGAGTGGCAGGTCCATGGAACATGGTGGCCAAAAGGATGGAGCAGGGGCATGCACAAAGACATCGGAGGGCAGGGGGAAGGAGAATAAGGGCAGCAAGCTAAGCACAGAGGCTAAACAGGAGGTCAATGATGGGCCATAGAATTGGGCAATGGAGGGCAGGAGGAGTGGACTGGTACATCATGCTAAATGGAGGGCAGTGGCATCCCATCAGACCATGCATGGCAGGAGGGAGGAGGCTAGTCCATGGATTCAGACAACAGAGGATAGGGAGGAGGTGGATGGGGCAGAAAGCTAACTGAGAAGGTGGGTATTCGGAACTTTATTGTTTTTAAAATGTTTGTCTGTGCGAACTACTTAAAATATGAACAAGTATGCAGCATAATCTCACTTTTATTCAGGAAGAAGAGGACGTTTGTGACTGTGACTCCGGGCTCACTTGGCAGAAACACCCCCTGACCCTCCAAGCCCCATCGCAAAATGTAATGCCCGTGAAAAGGGTAGGTGGATGCAGTGTTATATAGAACATAGTCCTGAGAGCACGATTGAAAATGAAAACTAGATATAGTATATGGTATAAACTATGCACCAAAAAGTGTGATATAAGATGAACCGGGCGTGAAATATAATATGCAATACATTGTGTGCAATGACAGATTCATTGGAGAGCGTGAGATGGCGCGTGCTATGCGATATGCGCCTTGGAGTGTAATATGCACAGGGCAGTGTTGTGTAACCTAACTAATCTCTAAAGTTGTAATATAAAATATGTGCTGGGGAGTGTAACGTTGCATATGCACTGTGACAAAGATATGGATCCCAGATTGTAATATGTATGGCATAGCGCTGTGCGTTATAACATAGGCATCGAGGAAGGCACGTTGGATGGGGCAATATAACCCGTGCGAAGGCAAGTGTGACATGACATATTTACGGGGTGGTGTTACAGTGCACATGTGCTAGAGAGTGTCATAGCATACGCACTAGCTGGTGGAATACAACACAGAGGTGTGTGGCACTCGGCGGGCACTGGTGGGTGTAGCACAGCATTGGGCTCAGCCAGGAGCACGCTGTGAATCTCAAGTGAGGTTCGTCTCCTTTCCAGCGAGTAAAATAAAAAGTATTACACATTCGGCGGTGGATGTGTGTCTTATTAACCGTGAGGGGGGTTTCTTGCATAGTTTGGTCAAATTTTTGTCGAACCCCTTTGAAGGGCTTGGTGTACGTGTGTATTAAATGTGCCCGTTAAAAAAACACGCATCTTAAAAGGATTCACTTTTGCATGAATCAACTTAGTTTGATTACCCATTGGAGTGCCAACCCAGGGGATGTACTTGCAGATCTCTGCAAGACACTACTCAGCTGTTCATTGATGGTGTTAGGACGGATAACACCACCCTGATTGCGCACCCAGACCTTATTGAACGAAAATACCTTTCACCTAGCTTATGCAGTGCACCACCCACGCCTCTTTCTCTTCCCGTCAATAGATACCCATGTTTGTATAAATAAATGACAAGGGTGTCTACTTGGAGAGTACCCACCGGCAGGGGCACCGGGATTAGGCACGGTAGGGCGTCAGACACGTCAGAGCTTCACTAGCAGTGTAAATACATTCCACGTGGATTCATTCATAGTCGCCTTTTAATGAATATCACGCAAATCGTCATGGTGATAGGTACATACGGTTTGTCCAGCATGTCCCAGGTGTTTCTATAAATATATATTTTTAAAAAATAATAAAAAACAAAGGCCGGCCCCGGGGATGGGGTCCCCGGGGACATAAGTGGCCTGAGGAGGGGGGCAACGAAGCCCCCCTCCTAAAGAATAAAAAAAAAAAAAGGCCATGACCCGGGGCTTGAGGTTCCCTGAGCCGATTTTCTTTCAACAAACAAAATTAGGGTGCAGGCCCTGGGGGATGGGGTCCCCAGGGCCAATAAATTAGAAAAAGAAGGGGGCCACACAGCCCTCCTTCTTAAAAAAATTAAATAAATAAAAGACCGGCGTCGCGCCGGAGGCCACGCCCCCTCCTTGCAGTACTCTGCAAACGTGCCCCCTGGCCAGTTGTAAGTTGGGGAATTAATTCCCCTTCAATACTGAGGGTCCCTGAGGGCCAACTAGCCCAACAGGTATATCCAGTATGCGCCAGGGAGCTGCGTTGCAGACAGGTGTTCTGAGGCCACGCCCCTTTTTACACCTCAATGCAACGCAGCTCTGTGGCGCTTACTAGAGGTACCTAGTGGGCTAGTTTGACCCTAGGGACCCTTAGAATTCAAAGGGACTTAATCTCTCAACTTCGAACGGCCACAGGGCGCGTTTACACAGTGGTGAAGGGAGGGCACGGGCATAAGGTGACATGTGCAAACACGCCCTGTGGCGCGTTTTAAGTTGGGGAAATAATTCCCTTTCAATCCAGAGGGACCCTGGGGGCCAACTAGCCCACCAGGTGCTTCCAGTAAGCCCACTGCTCTGTGTTGCAGAGATGTGGTGCAGGCCATGCCCCTTTTTACACCTCTCTGCAATGGTGCTTACTGGACGTACCTAGTGGGCTATTTTGCCCCTAGGGACCCTCAGGATTCAAGGGGACTTAATCTCCCAACTTAAAAAACGGCCACAGGGCGTGTCTACACAGTGGGGAAGGGAGGGGACGGGCCTGAGGTGACGTGTGCAAACACGCCCTATGGCGCGTTTTAAGTTGGGGAAATAATTCCCCTGCAATCCTGAGGGACCCTGGGGGCCAATTAGCCCACTAGGTGCTTCCAGTAAGCGCCACTGAGCTACGTTGCAGAGCGGTGGTCCAGGCCGTGCCACTTTTGACACCTCTCTGCAACGCAGCTCTGTGGCGCTTACTGGAGGTACCTAGTGGGCTAGTTGGACCCTAGGGACCATCAGGATTCAAGTAAACTTAATCTCCCAACTAAAAATGGCCATAGGGTGGGTTTACACAGTGGTGAAGGGAGGGGATGGGGCCTGAGTTAACGTGTGCAAACAAGCCCTCTGGTGCGTTTTAAGTTGGGGAAATAATTCCCCTTCAATCCTGAGGGACCCTGGGGGCCAACTAGCCCACCAGGTGCTTCCAGTAAGCGCCACTGCACTGCATTGCAGAGAGGTGGTCTAGGCCGTGCCCCTTTTTACATCTCTCTGCAACGCAGCTCTGTGGCGCTTACTGGAGGTACCTAGTGGTCTAGTTGGACCCTAGGGACCCTCAGGATTCAAGGGGACTTAATCTCCTAACTTAAAACGGCCACAGGGCGTGTTTACAATGTGGGGAAGAGAGGGGACGGGGCCTGAGGTGACGTGTGCAAACACGCCCTGTGGCGCGTTTTAAGAGGTAGTTTTAATCCCCTGCCCTTTTATATACTAGGGGCTTACAGAGGAGGTCATGCTAATCACAGGGGGACCCCAACGCATAGTGTTCCCTAGTGTATGTAGGTGTTTTCACTGTATTCTGAGTGTCTTTTAACATAGCACTGGCTCTAGGACTGGTTAGTCAGACTCAGTTACCACCAGTATCCGTCTGAAAAAGTTGAGGGTACAGGATGATTTTGCAACAAGGCTTCTTTCTGCTCTGCTGTTTGTTCTTTCTGCACGTTATCCTTCTTCCTGCACTTTTCTTCGTCTTTGAGGACTTCTGTTGCTTTTTTCTGCATTTCTTTTTTTTCTTTCTGTGCGTTTTTTCTTCTTTCTTCACATGTCCTATCTCTGTAGGCATAGTTAGAAATTAGCATTTAAAAAACCTTTGAAATTCAATGAAAAAACCATAGGTTTCAGGCACGTTATAGTTAGGAATTAGCATTATAAAAACCTTAGAAATTCACTGAAAAAACCATAGGTTTCAGGGGCGTTATAGTTAGTTGGACTTTTCACTCGTACAAAACCATTGAAATTCCCCCGTTATAGTTAGTTCAGCTAACTATAACTCGCGGGCCCGCAATGCACTGCTGATGACGTCACATATTACATCACTCATGACATAGTCAGTGACATCACTCATGACATCACTGATGACATCTCAAATGACATCACTGATTACATCATCCTTGTGATAGAGTGGCAGACATCCTCTCCCCCTAATATAACCTTTGATACACACATTCAAAAATAGAAACTAAAATTTTCAAAACAATGGACATACCAATACCAGTTACAACAACCTATTCAGTAATTCTAAGATCCACATACACATTCACTCATTCACCAACAGTCCTATACAGTCACTCATACATGTACTCACTCATCATATGTACTCATACACCTATACATCCTGTTACACAACGCCACACATCCATAGAGTTACTCACACACATAGTCACTCATGCTAATAAAGAATCAAACATCCATTTACTTGCATATACAGTTATACACACACCACCACACTTCTACAGAAAATCACTTATAGAAACACATACTTATTCATACATGAACTCTTTCAATCTCTCACTCTCACATATACTCAATAATATACACTAATAGTCACATATACTAGTTTAAAACATATGTAGTTACTCATAAAGACACTAGTGAGACAGTCATTCACTCACTAACACACCCATGCACACACTCATCCACCCATACAGTCCTGCACACATGCTGTCTTCAACACATACAAACCGTGAGTCACTCATTCATGCACCTATGCACTACGTAATACCCCCCACCGAACCATACAGACACTCAGACACTCATACTGATACTCAAAAACCCAACTAATAACCTATATAGACACTCATGTAGCTACTCACCAACCCATGCAGCCACTTATACACAAAGTGAGAGACTGATACAGATATTTACATATTTAAACATTACTCACTAAGCCATGTATTCACTAAGATACACTTAATCAGTCAGTTATACAATCAATTTTTCAAAAACAAATCATCCATTGAGACACTTATATACCCATTTATTCTTCCATAGACCTTGAGATATACATATATAAAACATATGTAATTTTCAGAAAAACACACATTCACTGGATGATGTAATCAGTGATGTCATTTGAGATGTCATCAGTGATGTCATGAGTGATGTCACTGGCCATGTCATGAGTGATTTAATATGTGACGTCATCAGCAGTGCATTGCGGGCGCGCAAGTTATAGTTAGCTGAACTAACTATAACGGGGGAATTTCAATGGTTTTGTACGATTGAAAAGTCCAGCTAACTAGAACGCCCCTGAAACCTATGGTTTTTTCAGTGAATATATATATATATATATATATATATATATATATATATATATATATATATATATATATATATATATATATATATATATATATATATATATATATATATATATATATATATATATATATATATTCACTGAAAAAACCATAGGTTTCACACATGTTATAGTTAGCGGAAATTTTACTGATAAAAAACCAATGAAATTCCCCCGTTATAGTTAGTGCAGGCAACTATAACTCACGCGACCGCAATCCTCTGCTGATGCTAATACTGTATTTAGACACTTATTTGCCCATGTCTTCTTCCATACATTTTTAGCTATACATATATTACAAATATTTTTTTTTCATAAAGACACATATGTCATCAGCAGAAGATTGCGGTCGCGTGAGTTATAGTTGCCTGCACTAACTATAACGGGGGAATTTCATTGGTTTTTTATCAGTAAAATTTCCGCTAACTATAACATGTGTGAAACCTATGGTTTTTTCAGTGAATTTGCAAGGTTTTTTAAATGCTAATTCCTAACTATAACGTGTGTGAAACCTATGGTTTTTTCAGTGAATTTGTACGGTTTTTTTAAATGCTAAGTTACTTTACGCCATTCGTGGCGTGCGCGCTCACTTAACGCAGTTCGTTCCGTGCGCGCACGCAAGCGCGGTGCGCTTCGCGCACCGCGCGCCCACTTTACGCAGTTAGTGCCGTGCACGCACGGTGGGCACGCGGTGCGCTACGCGCACCGCGTGCCCACGTTACGCTAGATGGGCCATGTACGCACGATGCGCTTCGCGCACCGTGCGCACATGGAGGACATATGATGCACTTCATTTTGAAAGGTAATATTTTAATTTTTCGTATATGTTATAAGCCATGCACAAATGGTGCACTTCGGGCACCATTTGCACACGGGGTGGAGAGAGTGTGGATATTTTTTTTTTTTATTATTTTTTTAAAAAATTTTTTAGTTTATCTCATAACTAATAAGCCATGCACAATTGGTGCCCTTCGGGCACCAATTGCACACGGGGTGGGGAGAGTGTGGATAATTTTTTTTTTTTTATAATTTTTTACCGTACGCGTACGGTAAGCGTAATCGGCGAAATTACCGAAAAAATAAAAATTCCGTTTTTGGCCTTGGGGGATCTTTGGGGACTCCCTCAACATGGCTATGTGTGTGGGAGCTGTCTAAACAGCCCCTTTACATGTTTTTGTGCTTTATATTTTAAACATCACTCTCAGTGCGAGAGAGAAAATGGCGGCCGCCGCTTCCTGGTTTCGGCCGATTCGAATGTTTACTAAGATCTAAGAGCCAATCAGAATCGCGCTCGCGCACGCCACCGTACGCGTACGGTAAGCGTACCGTAAGCGCACCGTAAGCTGGCTCAGATATATATATTGATTTAAAGGCTATTTTCTCAGAATCTACTGAACAGATTTACACCAAACCTACAAAAGGCACTTCCTTGACCTGAGGACTACCTCTCTGCCAAATTTCTAGTAATTCTGTTCAGCCGTTCGGGCTGTAGCCCTGTTTAAAGGTCCTATGGAAAAATGCATGGGAAAAACGCGTTTTGGGACCCCCCTTTTATCTCAGCCCCCGCTTGATGAATCTCCCCGAGACTTTCAGGGTAGGAGCGGAGCGTAGCGCCCCACCTATTTTGAAAAATTCGCGTGGATTCGTCGACCGGCGCCAAAGTTATTCAAAATATAATGTTGCGGATTTCCTATGGAAACGTGGTCCTAACTATAACTACCTACTGGCGACCGCCAGTAGGTAATATATATATATATATATATATATATATATATATATATATATATATATATAACTCTAACCACTAGTATTTGTAGTTGACCTTTGTACTTACTACCACTCCTATGTGATTTTAGAGTTTATCTGTTTGCATCTCTTCCCTCAGTGTCTTTACAACTTGTACATTTGCAATTTTCCCCTCCTTTCACTACACTTGTACATTTGCATTTTGTTTAAAATGTATTTATTTATTTTTTGTATCTCTTATGTAACTCATGTAATCCAAAGTCCTCATATAACGCAACTGGTTCTTTTATAAAGCGCTCTGACACCTTTGGGTAATGATCGCGCTATATAAAATCGCATTAAATAAATAAAGCACAATCCAAAACACGACAAAATTCTGATATATTCAATAATTGTGCATCAATTCAATTTGCTTTGATTTTATTTGAACTTTGATACTCTAATGCGGTAGGTTAATAATTCAGAATTAGCGGGCATTCCTGACGTTCAGCAAAAAATAAACAAGCGGGTCAGCTCACCATTGCACTTTAAAGTTTTAAAGTTGATTGTAATAAGGCTGACTTCAAAACTGCTGCAGACTGTCATAGCATGTTGTAATCAGCAACACATCTTGAATACTGTGCATAGTTAAAGGCGGAAGTAAGCACGGTGTTAAACAAAATAGGTTGATATTTCAACACTTCCAGATGCCACAGCTTAGGTGCCGAGCGCACCTGTGCTAGCTGTGAAGGCCCTAATTGTAGGTCTGTGAAAGAAAACACAGGGCTTTTCACTCATGTGGCACTCTGACTTTTCGGTGACAACATCACAGCAGCATATATTTACTCCCAGCATGACTTCTTAAATGGTTATCATTATAAGGTGAGTCAGTAACAATGTTAAGGCGAATCCGCCTCCTGAAGTCATCCATGTACAGCGATGCCTTCTCACTGTTTGTTTTATTAAAAGGATTTTACAAGTTCAGTCAGTGGCGCTTTACACACCAGTTGGTGGCAGATCAGGAACACGTGTAAGCATCTTGTAAGCATCCTTCTTAGCAATACCATACAACTGCACGTAGTTAACTGGGGACAAGGAAATGTTTGGGCAACATTTGAGAAACATTGAGGCATATTTACAAGGGCATTATCGTCGCTTTAGCGGCACTTTTTGCTGCTGAAGCGGCGATAATTTCATCGCCCTATTAGCAAGGCGACGCTAACATGCATTAGAGCATTTTAGCTGCCGTTTTTTTAGCGCCACGCAGCTTAGCGATATACATCGCTAATGAGATGCAAAGTAGGCGTACCTTCCTGTAACACCATGACAAAAGGTCGCGAACAGGACATCACGTTATTTACAACGCGGCCCCGGAACCACAAAGCGATGATGAAAGCCGCGCTAACCGCGGTTTTTGCAGGATCCCTAACGCCTGGTCAAAACTTGACTTAGGCATGTTTTGAATGGGAGGTGGATTGTTTGGTCACGTCCACACTCCCCTATTATCAAGCTTTTCATTAGCGTGTGAAATGATCACTTGATTTCACACGCTAATGATGAATATCGCCGTCTATCGCAGGTTAGTACATCGCCTGTGAGCAAGACGTTGTAAATACGCAGCTAACACGGCGAAGTAAGCCAGCGATAGACGGCGATATTCAAAATCGCGCTAAGCGTGATTTGCAATGTTCAACGCGAAGCGTTGATAATATCCCCCATTGAGTCGGATCGAAAAAAAATCTTGCAGTTACAAACCTTACGATTTGAAAAATAAGACAGCGTTTTTTTTGTTGTTTTTTTTTACAATGGTGTGAACTCCTTTTGCGATTCGGAAATCCTTTCCGAGTCACAAAAGGTGTTTTATAACTCATTCAAATTCGCTATTATGAGGCGAGCTTGAAGGGGGGTTCACTTCTTGTTCTCAATTCACAAAGCGGTCTATCAATGTTTTGTGATAACAATTCAGGCACAATCCATTTAAAAGTTACAAACATCTTAAAAGAGAAGATAACACATTTGCAAAGGGGGAAATGTCTTTGTTGAGCAGCTTTCCCTTTGCGAACTATGTTAGATGGCCTGGGTGGGGAGCAACAGTATGGGCAGTGCTCAGGGAAAGCACTTTTTTTTTTAATGTAGCACCTATTTTAGGGAAGACGGGATGTTTAAAAAGTTTTCCTTTGGGAATTTTTAGACCTGGCTCTCTCTGCTTGTTTCTTAAACATTTTGCCTTTTACCCTCCACTTTTTGCTGAATTAATTTTTGTTGGCATTGGGACACTGTGCACTTCACCATTGCTAACCAGTGCTAAAATGCTTGTGCTCTCCCCTTTAAACATGGCAAAATTGGTTTACACCTGATAGGCATATTTAGTTGACTTGTACATCCCTTGTAGAGTGGTATAGCATATACCCAGGGCTTGTGAATTGAATGCTACTAGCAAAAAAAGAATGGATTTAGGCCCAGATCTCTGTACTGGGGTGAATGAATGACATTGTTCTACATTCTGTCCATCAATTGTTCTTTTTGCACTAGTGGGCCTGCAGCACTTATTGTGCCACCCACTTAAGTAGCACGTAGCACCTTAAAACATGTCCCAGGCCTGCTACTGCAACCTGAATGCAGTTTTAACTGCCATTTCAACTTGGAAGGGAAACCCCTTTGCCAAGCCTTAAACGACCCTTTTATTACACCCCTAACGTAGGCCCTAGGTAGCCCATATGACAGGGTGTCCTGTAATTCAAACATTGCACGTGTGCTTTTAGGTTTTACATGTGCTGGCACTGAAAAACTAAATTAATTTTTCACTACTTTGATGCCTACCCTCCCATAGGATAACATTGGGGATTCCTTATTACATTTGATAAGCTGTCATTTTCATTTGCGAGCAGTTAGTTAGGTCATGTTTAGTGTATTTGGAATTGTAATAAAAACCCGATTTACTGGTAAAGTCAGGAGTTGGGCTTGGCCCTTTCTGCAGGATCATCCCCAGACATTTTGTTTTCACTTTGCTGAATTGGTTTTGGTTGGCCATAGGACCCTGCACACTTTACTACTGCTAACCGATGCGAAAGTGCTTAAGGTCTCTCCTTAAAACATATTAGTTTGGCTTATACCCGATTAGCACGTTTAATTTACTTGTTAGCCCTTAGTAAAGTGGCACCACTCATGTCCAGAGCCTGTAAATCAATGCTACTGGTGGGCCTGCAGCACTGATTGTCCCACTCACTTAAATAGCACTTTAAACATGTCTCAGGGATGCCATTGCACCCTGTGTGTGTGCAGGGTTTAACTGAGCTACAAACGGGTATGCAGATCCTAAAGGGGACAAGGGAAGGACAGGTCTTTCTTCATGATGCCCTCACACACCCCAAAGGATGTCATGCTTCATCATTGGGCTCTGTTCCTCATCAGGCCGGCGCTGCAATGCCCGACGGGCTCCCCTAAACTGGGCTCTTTGGCGGAGATCTTTTTAAGAAGCCATGGGGTGCGTGCGGTAAGAGGGCAAGGATAGTGTAGTGCACAGGTAGTAGGTATTAAAATAGGTCTGGAGCAGTCCTGTTCAGAAATAATTTTAATGGTTCAGGTAGTTCCAGCTTAGTTATGTGGACGCCCTACGTGGATGCAATGTTCCTAGAGGGCTATCGCTATGTGATGGGTCGATGTGTTTCATGCCCTTATTGGTCCTAACGAGTCGTGTGGCACTTCATCAGGACCTAAGTGAGTGGATGGTGCACTACTAGAGGTCTGAGACCCTCTTGCCCAGGGAAGAAGAACTGGACCTGCAAGTTCATGTTGAACCCAGGACTCCAGTGAGAATCCAAGGGCTAGTCTGCTGGCCTCCTGATTAACCATGGGCAGAGAACTTTGCTCCGCCAGAGGAGTTTGCGGAGTTTTACCAACTCTGCACTCCATTGAGAACACGGAGTTGCCCCTGCCCACGCCACTCAAAACCAGCCTAGCAGCACGCTAGCCCCGCCCTCCTCTCCGATTGGACGTGATTGCCTGACCTCAAAAGGGCCGCCTCAGAACGTCACATGACCAGACTCTGCCAGCGTCCATAGGAAGTGTGGACTCAATGTGTGCAGGACCAGGTGCTGCTCCTCGCACTTCAAGGCGTTACGCCTGCCGCTTCAATGTGCTTCTGCCTCCAGGTCTGCTCAGGCCTCTGCTAGCCCTGGCTGCTCCTTGGTTCACCATGCACCCAGGAGCCTCCCTCCTTTTGCTGCTGTGCTTATCCTGGCTACTCGCCTCAGTCTTCTGCAGCCATCAGCAGTGAGTGTGCGTGGAGGCGCATCGGCCGGTTCCTGGTACCTACTGCTAGGGCAATGGCCCTCTCTATACATTAGACTGATATTATTTTTTTGTAGTTTTATATATTGCGAACTTGGCCCGCAGGCATTGTAGCGCATATAAGCACCAGTGATATCACACAAAGCCACAGTCAGATTTATAGGCACGGGAGAGTAAGGTGGTTCGCCCAGAATCGCAGGATGTTGAGCCCACACCAGGAATCAAACCTGGCTCCTAAGTGGGCAGTGCTGGCTGTCACGTCTTATCCTCTCCTCAACTGAGATCACAGGAGGGTTTGCAGGAGCTGGGAGTGTAGTGCCACACCTCGCCTCGCAGCTACAGGTGTTGTGTAATACCTGGCATCCACTGCTCACCGAAAAGCATCCACTAAATGAATGCATCTACAATAAAAAAAAGTTTTAAAAAGGAGGCGGAGCAGAGTTCCACTGAGTTTTTACCAACTCGGTGGAACTCAGCATAGTGGCACACTGCCAACGCCGCTCATGCTTACTCCTGATCTGAGCCTCAGGGACATAAAAGACCCTGCAACATCCTAAACCAACCCCTGTACCCAACTACAGCAGGTTCCTGACCCCAGAATAGTGCTTCACTGGTCCTGGACCCTTGGTGGCCTAATGGACACTGAAATCAAGCATTTGGGCTTGTCGCAACTGGGAACTGGACTGTTTGCACTGAGACCTCGCCGCTCACACCACAAATCAGCATGACGCCCTGTCAGCCCGAGTCTTAACTCTTCATACTGCAGCATTGACAACTCATGAGGGCTGCCACTGCAAAGCGTCAGCAACGCCCGTCCTCTTGCTTTGCAGACAGTACCCCATGACACTCTTCCTGCTCCTTGCAGCCCTCTGCAATGCAAATGGGACTCTTTGCACGAAATTAAGAAAGTAAACCTTTAGCTAGACTAAATTGGGACTGCATATGACCTGTGCTCCTTCGGGGTCAGCCTAAACATTTGAATTTGACCTGGTCTAACCAGAAAGCCATGGTTGGTGTTTTGTCCAGGGAAGACCTGGCTTGGCAGTTCGGGCTGGACTGCTCCCATGAGGTACAGGGGCAAGACTGATTTGCATATAGCTGGGTCTGAACTGGGGTGGCAAAGTGAGCTAAAGAACAATGACGGACTCAACCCAGATCTGTGACTGGGGGTGAGTGTCTGAAAAGTTTCAGCGCTCCGTCCATCATCTCCTTGTGTTTGCACAAATACTTTACACATTGCCTCCAAGTTATGCCTGACTGCTCTCTGCAGACTACCAGGGAGTTGAGCAAGGTTTATGTTGGAGTTTGCTTGTGCCTTACCCTAACAAGTATTCTGGTTGCTGCTCATCCAGGTCTCACTCTCCAGTCAAACAGTAACCAAACTTCTCACATTAAGTTTTTTTAGTACAATTATGAAAATGCCACTTTTAGAAATGTTATCAATAACGTTGGGTGACCCAATACACCCTTGTTATCAGTTTAACTTTTAGGAATGTGGCATTTTTCTCCCCTTAGCCGTTTTAAGCATATAGTCTGTCTTGGGTCAGGTGACTGGGTGTAACTTACAGTTAGACTTTGTGAATTCCTCTTAAACAGTAACACAATAGAGAGATTAGGTGTGCCCTAATGGGTCATCTTTGACAGGATGAGGGGGCGGAGCTGGGCTCAGCCCGACTTGCAATTGAATAGGGAATGCCTGCCTTCACACGAAGGACCTATCACCTCCCCATCAATCACTCAGTAGATTTTGAGAGCACTTCTTGTCACCCGTGACATTATATAGCAAACTGTCCTTGCAGACCAGAGACCCACTTAAAGTGTTCTCACCGTCAGAACCACAGAGAAAGACTTCAGGCTCCCCATTCCTACATCAATACTTGAAAGGTAGTTCCCAATACTCATCTACTTACCCTTTCCCTGACGCTTTACACCTGCCTACTTGATGGTGTTGAAGACAATATTGGAAATGGAATGTCAAAATTTGCAAAGTAATATACCCATGGATTATCCAATTCAGCGGCTGGTATTTCGGCAAGGGTGAAAGGTAATTTCTCAATTTTTTCAATAAGTAACATAGGGTACCTAGCATACATTTGTGCCATGAGTATCTGCTGCACCGTCAGTTGATATGGTGAAAACAGACTAGATGTGTTAATATGTTCCCATAGCAAGTGGCCAGAAAGTAATGTTTGAAGAGTCCAGCTCAATAGCAAAATAGACCTAAGTTGTGACGGTCCATGTTGTAATGTGGACATGTCCTAATGTATGATGTATATTGCAGACGGCACTATGTTGCCCAAAGAGTATATTATAGAGCATAAGGTGGTCATACCATAGACTACCACTGCCAAAGCTTTTTCAAAATTGACCCTGTCAATTTTGTACAGCCTTTCAGCAGCATCTTGCTGAGAAAACTTCCATATCTCATTGTGAAATTGCTTTAAAGAAGCGCTTTCAATGTGGCTTCTGTGGACCTAATAAAATGTCCCTGAGATCCAGGTCATAAGACAAAAGGGACAAGTGTGGTTTCACCTGAGACAGTATCGAGGTTTTTAGCCAATCAAGACTCAACTTCCCAACACTGCAAGTTGTCTCCCGAGTTTTCAAATTGTGCATAACGCATATCAGGCCAATATGCCTTGAAACCCTTGGTGTTACCTAGGATTCGTGACTGACACCTGATAGTGTCCAGTGGCCAAACCCTTCCAATTGGGGTTAGACGAATTGTACGTGCCATTACACAGCATGGTTTTTAGTATATCTTCACTGTAGTGCGTAAACTGTTGCCACTTGTCAAAACGTGCAAATGTTGGAATCTGTGGTATGTTCAAGTCTTTCATTTTTGCTATTCCAAGACATGATGTTTGTTGCACAGTCTTGTTCAAGAAAATCATTTGTTGTGGTATGAGGCAAACAAAGCCTCAGTTACCCTAACCTGCCAGTCTCTTGTCCCCCAAGTAAATTTTACATCTATAGTGTCCCCCCAGAAGACAAAACCTTGTACAGACAGCTGGGAAAGAAAAGATAAGCTTGGTGTCAGTTAGCATATTTTTCTTTGTGTTGGTGCGAACTTATGAGAATATGAGGCCAGGTCAGATGTGTCATAAACAGAAAAATAAGCAAACTTCTGTGCAAATGTTTTTGAACTACCCATAGGTGGGGTAGGGCAACGTTTCCATTGAGTGTAACTATAAACAGCACGTGGAACATTGGTCTTATGCAGGAAATTATGACCATAATGTTGAAAACAGAACATGTCATGATAATTATATGTACCATCATAATGTTCATCAGAGGAAAACACAGTTGAATGCTCTAGATCAGGGGTACTCACAAACTTTCTCTCGGGGGCCAAATTTACAGTGTGGTTTGTGGCCGAGGGCCGCACCGTTGGGGGCGGGGGCAGTGGGGGAGGGGGCGGGGGCGCGGCTAGAGCAACAAAAAAAAACTGTGACCATGAGGTTGAACACAGGCCCCTGCAGCGGACGCCTTCGTCCATTGAGCCACCAGACCCGGCATTCACACATATCTATCTATCTATCTATCTATCTATCTATCTATCTATCTATCTATCTATCTATCTATCTATCTATCTATCTATCTATCTATCTATCTATCTATCTATCTATCTATCTATCTATCTATCTATCTATCTATCTATCTATCTATCTATCTATCTATCTATCTATCTATCTATCTATCTATCTATCTATCTATCTATCTATCTCGCTCTGTCTCCCTCCCTCTATCACTCTCTCTCTCTCTCTCTCTCTCTATCACTCTCCCTCTCTCCGTCTCCCTCTCTCTCTCTCTCTCTCTCTCTCTCTCTCTCTCCCTCACTCGGTCTCCCTCACTCGGTCTCCCTTTCTCTCTCCCTCCCTCTCTCTCTGTCTCCCTCCCTGTCTCTCTCTGTCTCACTCACTCTCTGTCTCCCTCCCTCTCCCTGTCTCAGTCCCTCCCTCCCTCCCTCTCCCTCCCTATGTATGTCTCCCTCCCTCTTGTCTCCCTCCGTCTCCCTCCCTGTTTCCCTCCCTCTCTGTTTCCCTCCCTCCCTCTCTCTCTGTCTCCCTCCCTGTCTCCCTTCCTCTGTCTCCGTCTCCCTGTCTCCCTCACTCTGTGTCTCCCTCTCTCGTCTCCCTCCCTCCCTCTCTCTTGTCTCCCTCTTGTCTCCCTCCCTCTTGTCTCCCTCCCTCTGTCTCACTCACTCTGTTTGTCTCACTCACTCTGTTTGTCTCCCTCTCTCTCTGTCTCCCTCCCTCTCCCCCTCTCTCCTTCCCCCTCCCTCTTTCTTTCTCCCTCCCTCTCTCTCTCTCCCTTTCTATGTCTCCCTCCCTCTCTCTCTCTGTCTTCCTCCCTCTCTCTCTGTCTCCCTCCCTCTCTCTCTGTCTCCCTCATTCTGTGTCTCCCTCACTCTGTGTCTCCCTCACTCTGTGTCTGCCTCACTCTGTGTCTCCCTCACCCTCTCCCTCCCTCCCTCCCTCCCTCTCTCTCCGTCTCCCTCCCTCTCCCTCCCTCTCTCTCCATCTCCCTCCCTCTCCCTCTGTCTCCCTCCCTCTCCCTTCCTCTCCCTCTGTCTCCTGGTCTGTCTCCCTCTCTCTCCCTCTCCCTCTCTGTCTCCCGCTCTCTGTCTTCCCCCTCTCCCTCTCTCTCTCCCTCCGTCGCACTCTGTCTTCCTTCCGCTGTAAACTCACCCGCTGCTCTCACTAGCTGCTGCCCCCCCTCACCTCACCCTGCTGTCCCTGTCACCTCACCCCCAGCTTCCCTGGAACACACACAGCTGCCGCACCTAAGTACTTCACAGGTCTTTTAAAGACCATTCACTTGTTAATGAGGCTTTGTAGAATTTCACCTCTTCTTAGCGCCCCTGCATCTCCACTCAAAAGCGCCCCTGCATCTCCACTCAATCAGAGTGGAGATGCAGGGGCGCTAAGAAGAGGTGAAATACAACAAAGCCTTATTAACAAGTGAATGGTTTTTAAAAGAATCGCCCGGCCCCCATAGCTCTGCGCTGCTGAAACCGGCGATATAAAAAAACAGAGGTATGTTGCCTGCAAGGTCCGCGGGCCGCCAAGGAAGGCTTGCCGGGCCGCTGGCGGCCCGCAGGCCGTACTATGAGTACCCGTGCGCTGTAGTTCTGTCCCAATCATCAGAAATAGCACTAGAGGTAATGACATCATTTGAATAAATATGGAATTTGTAGCAGTTCACTGGGGTCATATACATATGATACCCTATCCCATACAATCCTCTTGGAACCATAACCAGGTCTCTGCATTCACGGTGTGATGATGCATGTGGTTTAAGTACCATGTTCACCAGTTGTACTACAGAGTTTTCTGGAAGATAATGTCTGTTCAAAAGTTGGAAAAAGACAGTCACTAAACCAATCCAGAGGACCAGGAAAAGTAACCCAGTTGTATTCCCAAGAAGTAGCCAATGAGAAACAAAATATGTCCTTTTCAGCCAAAGATAGGAAAACATAACCTTTCAGCTTGAAAGGGAGAGGTGGCAAAGGTGGCAAGTAAGTTGAATCCAACAGGAAGAAATCAGAGTCAATGAAATAGCCAGATGCCATCTGATCTATTTTTGGCAGCTAAGCAGCATTTGTTAAACAGGGGAATGACCTCATCTGTGGTACTTTTTTGTGGACTTTTTGCAGGTCAGGTTTTCAGATCGAAATTTGTGTTTCTGTGCTAGGTGACTGTACAGTTGTTGTAGTTGCAACAGGGAGAAGATAAACTTCGTTCTTGTTGGTTGGTATCTCTTGTGCAAGTGAAGGTGCATCTTGAAATATCAAGGCTTCCCTTTGAACTTCCTGAACAGTAGCAAGAGGAGGCGGGTAGCTACCCGGAGCCCACGTGGCTTACTATTGAGAATCAGCCACATAGAGTGGTTTGATCAGATCAATGGAGGCAAATCGCTGGTCTTTGCGACCAGCAAGGGGCGGAAGAATCAAAGTTCTGGTATTAGAGCCTTTAGTTCTACCAGCTGCACTGTGCAGTCACCTAGTGACTGCGCGTAAGTTTTCTCAGAATGGAATTCTCCATCATGCATGCACCCCTTTACAAATGCGCATGCAGCTGAGTATTGATACCTTGACCCTACGGCTGGCCAGCGCCATCCATAAATATGATGTAGTCATGGCATTCTAGAGGCATTATTTATTGGGTAGAGGATATTCTTGTTCGTACTGCAGGAAAGCTTGTGTTTGGAGTGTAGAATCAAATCTGTAATCTACATCCATTGCAGTGAGTGAGTTAGCCCATTGTATGCTTCGTGGATGTAGAGCATTGGCATTTGTAATGCTTGCTCTGGTGACCTCCTCTAAGGTCGGTACTGGGGTCGCAACAATTATGTGTTTACCCTGACACAGGGCTCCCTCTCTCACTACAGCAGTCTGTATTGCTGACAGTATTTTATTCAGTAAGTGCAAAATGCATTTCAGCATTGGTATATAAATGTGATTTATATGCACTCAGTACTATGTCACCGTCATTGAACGTGGCATATGTGTATCCTGATGTTCCTGCGATGACGTAGATCACCAAGTTTGCTGTGTTTACACATGTGTGTAAACGTTTGGAAGCTATCATGCCAGCTAGTACGGAACGTGAAATGTTTATGTGTTCCTATGTCCAATGTGAGCTTGAAAAGTCAGGACGTATTAAGTCGTAGGATGGTTTAACCTGTTCGGCGTAATCTGGAATGTATGTTCTTCCAAAATTTGCATATCTCAAAATTGGTTATTGTCTTTTCAGTGTTGTCAGTGTTTGAAGAAGTGCACATTTCTCTACAAAGTGTGTTGCAAGGCGTTTTCCTTCACTTGACAACTCATATACAAGAAAAAGGACATTGAGGTGGGCAATTTTCGATTTTTTTAATTGAATTTGTAACCCATGTGAGCAAATCCCAATATTATCCAATCCACTCTAGTGAAGTGTTCAATAAGGGCTTTATCCATCAGATAAATGTCATTGGCATAAGACAATGCCTAATCTTCAATGTTTTGTAACACCTGTGTCTCTGGCTGAAAACAGCCCAGGACTATTTTGATACCCCTGAGGCAATAAACAAAATTGCCCTTGATGGCCTAGCACACTGAAGGCAGTCAAATATCTGTTTCCAGGTGCTCGGCAATGGTGTGTCTGCCGGGGTTCAGAGGGCAAGGGGTCATGGTGCGGTCCAGGCATGACATTCAAAAGTTTATATTTCTTATGATACTTGAAGTTCTTTCCAGAACACAGCCTGATTATAGACTCTCTAGACCTTCTGGCACAAAGGACTTGGTCAATATGCCAATCTGGCAGAGAAAACAAATTGAACTTGTTAGAAATGGGATTTTTGGCAGGCTAGGGCATGTGCCAAAGCCAGGCAGAAACCACCACTCTAGTCAGGATAAGGGAGTTACACTCCTAAAATAACCCCTGCTCACCCCCTTGGTAGCTTGGCACGAGCAGTCAGGCTTATCTTAGAGGCAGTGTGTAAAGCATTTGCACATACCCAACAGTAATACAGTGTAAGCACTACAAAAGGACACCATACCAGTTTAGAAAAATATCCCAATATTTTTATATACTTAAGAAAAGACCAAGAACGATACAAATCCACAATACAGTACTTCAAAATCTTCCCTTATCAAAATATGCTTTAAAAATTAGTTCCTTGATGTCGATAGCTCCGTCCGGGACTATCACGGCGTGGTGAGCAAACAAATCCAAACTGTTCTGGCTGACCGTGGCGTCGCGAGCCTGCTACAGTGTTGGAAAGACCCGCAAACAGTACCTTTTAGAAATGCAGGGTGTCGGCGACCTCTCGTGGAGCTTCCAAAAACACAATGTCCGCAGGCGTCGGTTTCGGAGGTCGGTGCAGGAGTCGTCGGGGGACCTCGAAGTCACATGTGTTGCAGGTCGATCTCCTCTCTGAAGGAGTAAGGAGTCAGGAGCGGTGGCGTCGGCAGGCGTCGTGTGCTGCGGTGCAAAGTGTGATGTGTGTGCCCTCAGGACACGGTGCGAGCAGCGCTCGGGGGCAGCGTCAGATGGCGTCGTCGGTGAGACCAGGGTCGAGGTGCGAGATGAAGGCAGTGCTCGTCACGGTGCTGGCAGGTCACGGTGCAAGCAGCGGTGTCGTCGCTGCTGAAGCGCTGTCGTCGGCTAATGAACTGGAGTCAATGGTACCGGCGTCGGTAGGCCAAGGCTGCGGTGCGAGATGAGGGCGGTGCGTCGTGTAAGTTTACGAGCTGTGCCCTCAAACCACGGTGCAAGCAGTGGCGTCGATTTTGGCGTGGAGTGGCATCATCAGGGAGGCCAAGTCATCGTCATGAAGCGGGGCGGTGTGGAGTGCGGTGCCCACAGGTCGCAGTGCGAGCAACGGCTAAGTGGCAGCATCAGCAGGCGTCGTCGGTGAGACCAGGGTCGAGGTGCGCCGTTGCAGCGGTGCTCTCTGTGGTGCCCAGGCTTCAGCGTGAAGCTAGGTGGTGCGGAGTGTGGTGCCCAAATGTCCCGGTGCGAGCAGCGGCTCGGTGGTGGCGTGAGACCAGGGTCGTGCTGCCGCGTTGCGGCTATGCCCTCTGCGGTGCTTTCAGGACACAAAGTAGGCTGCGGCGTCTTTAGACATCATCGGGTTGCTTTTCTGCTGTTGCAGCACAAAACACACAGTCCCCAGCGCTGAGGGCACAAGAGCTTGAAGTCTTTGTTGTTCCTGAGACTTCTTGAACAGGGGGCAAGCTCTACTTCAAGCCCTTGGAGAAACTCACAAAAGTAGATTGCAGAAAGTGCAGTCCAGTACTTTCACTGCCCAAAACAGAAGCAGCCACTGCAGGCCAACACAGCAAAGTGGTAGTCCCTCCTCACAGCTTCTCCAGCGCTTCTTCTTGGCAGTCTTCTTGATCTAAAAGAGTTCTAAAGTTCAGGGTCTGGGCCCCAGTATTTGTATCCAAAAATCCTTTGATCCTCTAGCCAGATGGTGTCTGTGCCCAGCCAGAGCCAGTTCTGCCTTCTCTGATTTGATTTCCCAGGAGGGTGTGGAGATGGCATTGTTCAAGGCAGACCAGGCCCTTTGAGGTGCAAGGAAATCTCCTCCCTCTTCCCCCATCACAGCCCAGGGCTATTCAGCCCTTTCCTGACCTACCTAGACTATTGGGAGCCACCCTTGCTTCCTAGCCATCTGTCGTCCAAAACGCAGACAGGCAATCCACATTCCAGCAGAGGCACACGGGATGACTGAGCAAGAAAATACCTACTTCCTAAAAATGTTATTTTTAAACACAGAATGTTAAAAATCACCTTTACTAAAAGATGCATCGTTAGATTCTGAGTTCAGGCATACCAAATGTTATTTTCCCACCTAGTTCCCAGGGCCAGTTATGATTATAAGATGTTATAAACAAACCTCCCATTCTGTCCTATGGGGGACAGGTAGCCTTGCAATATTGAAAAACGAAATGGGCTGGAATTCACTATCAGGACATGCCGCACACACCAGGGCATGTCCTACCTTTCACATACACTGCACCCTGCCTACAAGGGAACTTTGGGCCTACCTTAGGGGTGCCTGACATGCAAGAAAAGGGAAGGTTAGGGACTGGCCAGTGTGTGCACAGGCCAAGTCAACATGATAGTTACAAACTGTGTGCAGACTCTGCAATGGCAGGTCTGAGGTACCTTTTTAAGGTTACTCATGTGGGTGGCACAATCAGTGCTGCAGGCCCAATAGTAGCCTTTGATTTACAGGCCCTGGCACACTCAATGCACTTTACTAGGGACTAACAAGTCAATCAAATATCCAATCATGGAAACACCAATCCATAACACAATTCACACAGAGAGCATATGCACTTTAGCACTGATTAGCAGTGGTAAAGTGCCCTGAGTCCTATAACCAACACAATAAGGCAGGAAAAAATAGGAGGAAGAAGCAAAAAGTTTGGGAATAACCCTGCAAAAAGGGCCATTTCCAACACAACCCACTTCCAGCTAAAGCTAGGGTAGGCCAATCCGTACCTCGATGGACTTCCCTGATTAGGGCGATAGAACATGGGACCTGGCCCACAACAGCGGGGTTTTCTTCCCGTTCTACACTTTCCTGAACCTAGTTGTATCCCTCTATCCATACTCTCAGGGTCCACTAAGCTGACCCATGGGGAACCCTTCTCCTCACCTGTGGACCCCATCTGTGCAGCACCTAAACTTACTTTGCTCACAGATGTGTCCCAAGAGGCAGACAGTACCCACATGGCCAACACTAGGGTGAGGCCCAGTCGACGCCCGGGGGGAGACTCCTTTCCCCCTCCCAGGGGCAACTCTGACCCTCTGGATAGCCAGCCACAGTGGCCACTGACAACTGTCAGTGATGAGAGCCAGGCCTTATGCCTTTCGGGCCACTCCAACTGTTGTGGCGTCAGAGAGTGGGGGGCGGTAGCCCCAGGTGCCTGGCACCCTTTCTCTACTCTCCCCCCTGCAGAGTCAGGTATGGCATCCTAACACTGGCCCACCAGCCTAGGGTCTGTACCCTGCGGCTGGACAGGAGGCGGGGGTGAGCTCTCCCACACCCTCTCCTTCTCCCTGGGGCTCTGTATCCTCCCAGCTGGAGCGGTACTCCCTTCCAGAATTGTCAGGGCACCTGTGGCAGGTGTCCTGCACAATTCACCCACCAGTTCAGGGGGGCTATCCTGCAACTGGTACCTCAGTCCAGGGTTTTGTAACCTGAGGCTAAACAAGGGACTGGGGTGGGCTCTCCCACACCCGGTCCTCTTCCCTGGGGCTCTGTACCCTCCCACCTAGAGTGGCACCTCCAGAAGACAAATTGGTAGGGCCACCGTTAGCAGTCGCCCCTTCCCCCAGGTCAGGGGGGACACCCTGAACCTGGCCCTACAACCCAGTGTCTGTACCCTCAGGCTGACCAGAGGTCTCAGGCGAGGCTCTCCTCCCCTTACCTCTCCTTCCGGTGTTCCCCACTCTCTTCCTGGGAGAAGCACCCTCAGAAACAAAAACTGTCAGGATGCTGGAACCAGACCTCCTACACAATTCTTCCACCAGTTCAAGGCCTTGACCCTTCAACTGATCCACCACCTTAGGATCTAAACCCTCGGGTTGAACCGGGGTCAGAGGCAAGGACTCCCTCCCTCTGCACCCCATTCCAGAGTTCTGCACCCTCCCACCTGGAGTGGTACCCCTAGAAGGTAAACCAGTCAGGACATTGCTGACAGTCAACCTTCCCTCCAGGTCAGGCAGGATCGGAACCTGGCCTCCGAACCCAGGGACTAACCCCTGTGGCTGAGCACCTGCCCGGCGCACCAGGACTTACTTGGGAGCACGCATGCCCCCCCTGAGGGTAACAGATGATTCATGTGTTGTGTGACAGTCTGCCTGGTGCAGATCTCCCGACCCCTGTCCATCTGACAGTGCGTGAAGATCCCCATGGACAGAAGTGGTGTCACCATGGTCACTCCTAGGAGGCTCAGCCCTTCTGGCTGGACCCAGACCCACTTGTTCTCCCACTGGGCAATGCATTTCCCTCTCACCCCTACATCTGGACTTCTGCCTCCTCCACTTAGGAGCGGCACCGCCAGATACCAGAACCACTGGAGCTCTGTTTATGGACACTCCATGTTCTCCTGACACTCGGAGATCTCCCTCAACGGACGGCCTACCAGTACAGCCTAGGCTTCCCACCTGGTGTTCCCTCCTTGAACCACCCAGGTCTGGGACTGGGTTTTGGGCACCTTGGGCCGCAGCCCATTCCCACTCCTTCTCCGCGAAGACAGGACCTGAGTCCTTACACCCTTCCCAAGACACCGGGACCTATCTGGGCTACCACAAACCTTTCCCACCACCCTCAGTTAGGAAATACCTAAGCCACTTCCCTCCGGGTCACCCCCAGGTGCCTCTCCAGACCCTCTGGAATCCACCAAAACAACTGCCTCCAGTGCAAACTCCCTGGGGTTAGAGAACTCACAATCCACCGGATGTTGGCATAGCTCTGGAAAACAGGGACTTAAAATATGCTCTCCAACAAACGAATCACACAGCCCCACACAGGCGTTAACCAAACTACCGTTCACCCATCCATCCAGTGCCTCAGAAAAGTATCCCACATCGTTCTCACAAGACTGGTGAGACAGTGTCTGACAGTTGCTGTCCCTTGACCCATACTCTTCTGGCTGGTCTCCATACTCACGTACTAGGGTTTCTATCCTTTTGGCAGGCTAGGGCATGTGCCAAAGCCAGGCAGAAACCACCACACTAGTCAGGATAAGGGAGTTACACTCCTAAAATAACCCCTGCTCACCCCCTTGGTAGCTTGGAACGAGCAGTCAGGCTTATATTAGAGGCAGTGTGTAAGGCATTTGCACATACCCAACAGTAATACAGTGTAAGCACTACAAAAGGACACCACACCAGTTTAGAAAAATATCCAATAATATATACTTAAGACAAGACCAAAAATGATAAAATAATCCACAATACAGTACTTCAAAATCTTCACTTATCAAAATATGCTTTCAAAATAGTTCCTTGATGTCGATAGCTCTGTCCGGGGCTATCACAGCATCGTGAGCAAACAAATCCAAAGTGTTCTGGCTGACCACGGCGTCGCGGACCAGCTATGGTGTCGGAAAAAACCCACAAACAGTACCTTTTAGAAATGCAGGGTGTCGACTACCTCTTGTTGAGCTTCTGAAAACACTGCGTCCGCAGGCATCGGTTACGGAGGTCGGTGCAGGAGTCGTCGGAGGCCCTTGAAGTCACACGCGTTGCATGTCGATTTCCTGTCTGATGGAGTCAGGAGCGGTGGCGTCGGCAGGCGTCGTGTGCTGCAGTGCGAAGTGCAGTGGTGTGGCGTGCAGTGCCCTCAGGTCGCGGTGCGAACAGCGGCTCGGGTGTGGCATCAGATGGTTTCGTTGGTGAGACCGGGGTTGTGGTGCAAGATAAGGGTGTTGCTCGTCACGGTGCTGGCAGGTCACGGTGCAAGCAGCAGCGTCGTCGTTTCTGAAGCGCTGTCGTCGCCTGACGAACTGGAGTCGATGGTGTCGGCATCGGTAGGCCAAGGCTGCGGTGCGGGATGAGGGCGATGCATCATGTAACTTTACGAGCGGTGCCCTCGAACCACAGTGGAAGCAGCGGCGTCGATTTTGGTGTGGGGCATTGTCATCGGGGAGGCCAAGACGTCGTCATGAAGCTGGGCGGTGTGGAGTGCGGTGCACACAGGTCGCGGTGCGAGCAATGGCTCGGTGGCGGTGCTCTCTGCGGTGCACAGGCTTCGGCGTGAAGCGAGGCGGTGCGGAGTGCGGTGCCCACATGTTGTGGTGCGAGCATCAGCTCGGTGGTGGCGTCAGCAGGCGTCATCGGTGAGGCCAGGGTCGTGGTGTGGCATTGTGGCAGTGCCCTCTACGGTGCCCTCTGCGGTGCCTTCAAGACATGGAGTTGGCAGCGGCATCGTAGACGTAGTCGGGTTGCTTTTCTTCTGTTGCAGCACAAAACACACCGTCCCCAGTGCTGAGGGCAGAAGAGCTTGAAGTCTTTGCTGTTCCTGAGACTTCTTGAACAGGGGGCAAGCTCTACCTCCAGCCCTTGGAGAAACTCACAAAAGAAGATTGCAGAAAGTTCAGTCCAGTCCTTTCACTGCCAAAGACAGAAGTAGCCACTGCAGGCCAACACAGCAAAGCACACAGGAAAGTGGTAGTCCCTCCTCACAGCTTCTCCAGCTCTTCTTCTTGACAGTATTCTTGATCCAAAAGAGTTCTAAAGTTCAGGGGTCTGGGCCCCAGTATTTGTATCCAAACATCCTTTGATACACTAGGCAGAGGGTGTCTGTGCCCAGCCAGAACCAGTTCTGCCTTCTCTGGTGTAATTTCCCGACAGGGGGTGGAGACGGCATTGTCAGAGGCAGGCCAGGCCCTTTGAGATGCAAGAAAATCTCCTCCCTCTTCCCCCATCGCAGCCCAGGTCTATTCAGCCCTTTCTTGACCTACCTAGACTATCGGGAGCCACCCTTGCTTCCTAGCCATCTGTCGTCCAAAACCCAGACAGGCAATCCACATTACAGCAGAGGCACACGGGATGACTGAGCAAGAAAATACCTACTTCCTAACATTTTTATTTTTAAACACAGAATGTAAAAATCACCTTTACTAAAATATGCATCGTTAGATTCTGAGTTCAGGCATACCAAATGTTATTTTCCCACCTAGTTCCCAGGGCCAGTTATGTTTATAAGATGTTATAAACAAACTTCCCATTCTGTTATATGGGGGACAGGTAGCCTTGCAATAGTGAAATACGAAATGGACTGTAATTCACTATCAGGACATGCCACACACACCAGGGCATGTCCTACCTTTCACATACACTGCACCCTGCCCACAGGGGTACTTTGGGCCTACCTTAGGTGTGCCTGAAATGTAAGAAAAGGGAAGGTTAGGGACTGGCCAGTGTGTGCATGGGACAAGTCAACATTACAGTTATAGCCAAATCTTTAATCTCCCCCCCTCCTCCTGAGCGTCTGTCATCCGACGGCGCGCAAACCCATTGTAATAATTTAGCCACCTTCTTCTCTCAGAAGATCCAGGCCATTTATTCTTCATTTTCTACTGGCAATGGTGACACGATGTGCACCACCACTACAGATTCTGACCTCTAGGTTCCCAGCTCACTGGACAAATTCGCCCTCCTAGATCCCGCCACTTTAGATAGAATGCTTCTTAATGTCACCTCGGGATCTCCTAATGACCCAGCACCTCCGCAGACTCTCAATAAGGTGATGGATGTCATCCGCCCAGTCATCTTGGATGTCCTTAATGCCTCCATCTCCTCTAAATCTGTCCCAGTACCTTGGAAGTTTGCGATGGTTAGGGCCCTTTTGAAAAAGCCCACCTTGGACCAGAACAACTTGGCCAACTTTCGCCCTATCTCCTTACTGCCCTGGATGTGCAAACTCCTTGAAAGGCACATCAATAATATCTTAGTAGACTACTTAGAATCAAGTAATCTGCTATGTGCCTCTCAGACAGGTTTCCGCCCTCAGCATGGAACTGAAACTGCTCTCCTAGCGGTGACGGAAGAAACTAGATCGGTGCTGGATCGGGGAGGAAAAGCAGCCATCATATTACTCGACCTCAGTGCCGCGTTCGACACTGTTAACCATGCCACACTACTACATCGTTTGAAAGGCGTGGGCGTGTCGGGCGCGGCCCTGGAATGGCTGACCTCCTTCCTGGACGAGCGTTTCTTCCAGGTGTTTGAGGGTGAGGTAGTCTCCCCTAAGCAACCACTTAGCTGTGGGGTTCCCCAGGGCTCGTCCCTGAGCCCCACCCTTTTTAATGTCTATACGCGACCTCTAGCGGAGATAGTCCAGTCTTTTGGTGTGCGTATTGTCACCTACGCGGATGACACCCAACTGGTGGTCTCTCTGGACCACACCGAGGAGTCGTCCAACACCCTGGGCCTCTGTCTAGAGGCCGTTGCTAAGTGGATGCAGTCCTCCTGTCTCAAACTTAATGGGGAGAAGACGGAGATTATGTTATTGGGCAACTCTCCCCCGTCCACGCTGGCTTCCATTTGGCCCACTTGCCTCGGTGCTCCTCCTCCTCCTAAACCTCAGATAAAGAGCCTCGGAATCTGGCTCGATAAAGCGCTGGACTTTTCGATCCAGGCTACCAAAACTGCCTCTACGTGCGTCGGTCTAATGAAAATGCTCCGTAAAGTCCTCCCTCTGCTTCCTTTCCAGGCGAGGAGAATCATGGTTCAGGCCCTGATACTCTCCCGCCTGGACTATGGAAATGCTCTATACCTAGGTGCTCCGGCATCAGTGACCAATAGGCTTCAAATCACACAAAACTGTGCCGCTGGATTACTATTTAACATCCCCCGTTGGCAGTCAGCTAAGAAAGCTCTAAAAGAACTGCACTGGCTCCCAATGGCCGCCAGAGCTCAGTTTAAGGCTATGTGCATTGTGCACAAATCCTTCCATCGTACAGGCCCTGCCATTCTGTTCCCCTTAGTTATGCCTTACGCTCCATCTAGAGCCCTTCGCTCTGGTTCACTGCACCTAGCAACTACAACAAAAATCAACAAAGCCCGATGGGGTGGCCGTTCCTTCTCCCATACCGCCGCGAGACTCTGGAATTCCCTCCCCTTAGCTCTCAGAGAAAATAATAACCAGTTGGCATTTAGGAAGGCTTTGAAAACCCACCTGTTCGCAAAAGCGTGTTAGTCTCACCCTGCGGCCCGCCACAGTGATCAATTAAAGCGCTGCGAGGCCTCCGGGTAGTTACGCGCTATATAAATATAATTTTTCATTTCATTTCATTTCAGTTACAAACTGCGTGCAGGCTCTGCAATGGCAGGTCTGAGGTACCTTTTTAAGGCTTCTCACGTGGGTGGCACAATCAGTGCTGCAGGCCCATTAGTAGGCTTTGATTTACAGGCCCTGGAACACTCAATGCACTTTACTAGGGACTAACAAGTAAATCTAATATCCAATCATGGAAACACCAATCCATAACACAATTTACACACAGAGCATATGCACTTTAGCACTGATTAGCAGTGGTAAAGTGCCCAGAGTCCTAAAACCAACACAAATAAGTCAGGTAAAAAATAGGAGGAAGAAGCAAAAAGTTTGGGGATAACCCTGCAAAAAGGGCCATTTCCAACAGAACTGCAAACACTCCACAACCAACTGAGCATTATTTGAGTTGGATGCATTTTAGGCAATGATCATTCCTATGGTATACCACACATCGGACAAAAGACAGCCACCTGCACACGGTGATCCCACGACTGCCATGGCTCTCACCAAAGTATGACCCCAATTCATGCCTGACTCCAAAATGGCGCCCGCCAGGGAAATACCTTCAGTGAGGGAGGATCCCGAGGTTTTAACTGGTCAAAAAGCATTACGGAATAAAGAATCTCAGTACAAGAGACAAGACAAACTGCTGAGTCACAGGGTTAAACAGTCCCCCCCTTAAGCATCACTCCTTACCTGGGTTTTGCCTCACTCTAAAATGGCGCCCAGACTTCAATTTATGACTGGGACCCCATCTAAGTGTTGGGCCCGTTTACTCTACCTTCTTGGGCCCCCATGATTATTTCACTCCCACTGCTGATCTTCCAGATCTGACCCGCTTCCCAGTCCCCTTTCCTCCCGCCCCCCCCTTCCCTCTACTGGGGACTTGTTTCTTCTGTATTGGACTTTTTCAACTGTAACTTTTGTAACCATGTGTCCTTTACCAAAGCACTCCTTCTCCCCTTGTTGGGAAGGGATCCAGCATTTATAACCTGGTGTCTCAGAGACCCCTCTGAGAGAGTCCACAGCGTCAAGAGAGCCACACACAGCGGAGGTGTGGGAATGGCGCCCCTTGCCAAAGCACTCCCTCTCCCCTTGTTGGGGAGGGATCCAGTATGTATGCCCTGGAGTCTCAGAGACTCCTCTGAGAGAGTCCACAGTGTAAAGGGAGACACACACAGGGGAGGTGTGGGAATGACACCATTTCCACTGGGATCACAGTACACCAGGTGTTGGGCAGTTTTTCCTTGTCTCCCGGTTGTGTTTCTTTCACCCTACCCACCTCTTTCCCTCTTTCATTCTTTGTCTACCTCCCCTGCTCCTATCCCCTCCCCCCTGAATCTCTCCCCTTGCCTGCTTTTTCCCTTACATATATGTTTTTAACGCATGCAACTACGCTCCAGCAACTTGCAACTATGCTCTGAAACTGTGTAACTTGTAACTATGTAACTATGCTATGAAACAATGCTCGTCCTCATGTAAAGCGCTCTGATACCTCCGGGTCTAGCCAGTGCTATAGAAACTTTTCAAATAAAATAAATAAATCATAGTGGAACCCAACTCCTTCATCTTGTAAAGGCACACTCAAGAACAAAGGGCAACCAGGGATATATTTTGAAGATTTATTTGAATATTAAAATCATATCCTAGTGTATACAATATGATTCACAACTATTATGAAAGAAAGGAAAATAGTAGCAATGATGTACAACAAAAGGGTGAACAATGGAAAACATTGGAACAAGTTGGTGATACCATAAAACTTTCTTTATCTTAATATCTCTAACACACCTGCATTACTCTTTTATTTATTTATTTATTTATTACAGAGTTTTATGTAGCGCCAACTTGACCCAGAGGTATCGGGTATCAGAGCATTTTACACGAGCACCAGGTGCATTACATGAGGACACATTCATTTTTGTTAGGCACGGGGATATTAAGTGATTTGCCCAGAATCACAGGATGTTACGCGTCATTGCCGAGACCCGAACCCGGTTCCCCAGATTCAAGAGCAATGGCTGTAGCCATTAGGCCAACTCCTTTTTTGGCTAACTAAGCAAAGATGTACCACCAAAAAGACACATATTTTGCATTTAAAGATGATTCACACCTGCATACCTCCACTGAACAATGGAACAAATGTTCAGTGAAGTAACAGCATCTAATATTCTTGTTTGTGTTGGTAGACAGGCTGATAAGTCCACTAAGTGAAGGTTAGATATGTCTCCAGATAGCCTTCACCGAAGAAAGAGGATTGAAGCTCTGAACAGCCTTTGTCTTGAGTCTCTGCTATGAAATTCCTCTGTATTTCATTACACTCAGTTCTTAGCTAATATAATGTATCTAAACATTGTTGAACAATCTCAGAATAAACAATTAGCAGAAAGGGCCTCTCTGTATAGAGCACAATGTATTTATAATGTTTTAAGAGCCACTATAAGCAAACATGATCATGATCTGTGATGTAGTGTATAAAGAAACTGCTGGAAACTCTTACCTACAATAGTTCACATAGGAAACAGCTAAGCTTAAGTTGAACACTGCACGTTATATGAATATATGAACTGAAGAATGCTATCATAATTCCTGAAGCCTACACAGTACCTTGTTATATACGAATAATCAGGAATCTAGTGAAAGCAAGAAACATTTGCAATGAATGATTGAAATCCACTAGCCTTTCTAACAATGGTGGAAAGATGTAAGGGGCACCTAAGCAAACAATTTGTAAATACATGAGGGCTGGATCCTTGCCAGATTTTCAGGATAACAACTGACTACATACATGAATTTAAATTATATGCACCAATGTAAAACTATTTTATGTGAATATCCTTTAAGCCTCGCCTGTAACCAACCATTCTGGACCTATTCTGGGCACCGTTGCTGTAGAGGGTGTTTATAATAATTGGAGAGGGTACATTTATATAAGTGAACCAATAATTGAAAAAATAAGCTTATAAAGGATAAAAAGAAAGTGGTTGCCTAACCATGACACATGTGTACATGCATTTTCAAATTTTGTAAAACAAAAATCTTAAGTTTTGCAAACAAGGAACAATTTGCCAATTAAGGCATTATGAGCAGTGTTTATTGATTTACACGACATTTACGCCACATAGAAAACATGCAAGCGGCACGTAATAGAGGCATAGACTGCCTTTGGTTTAGAGATGCAAACATTCACCACAATTATTTAAGGGAGGCGATGAAGTAAAATTATGATTGCTGTATGTTGAATTTCACTATTAGTACATGTGGTGGAATGACATGATTTAAGAAGGCAAAGAATTTAAACAATACTTAGATGTAGTGCATTATTGAGTGGATAAACGTACAGGCACTAGTTCAAAGAGATACAAAACATTTAGTAGCCCACATGCCTTCTGGATGATTTTCAAAATACACAAAATATTTAATGGGTCTCTGTGGAAAGTATTTGACAAATTCTCATGAAAATTCAATTTCACCCTTCTAAGCTTTACAATTGTTAGAGCCACTAGAACTATGGGGCAATGAAGAAACAACATTATGCCAAAAGGTTATCTAAAATATGTGGCAAGAAAAGGTAACTTATGCAAATTTCAATTGAGTTCATTAGTTCATTCATGAAAGGTAAGCAAAACATAGCCATTCTAAATCCAACATGTCCATTGTTAGTTGCAAAAATAACTGCTTTGAAAATATCTCCCTTCTACACACACAATGCATTTATTAACAATGCAAAGTATGTTTTTTTTCTAAAATTCTACATAACTGGGAAGAGAATTACTGGAGGATACTGTTTGGCTATCTGTAGTAAAAAAAAAGAGCACACTATCTCAGACTAGGAACTCAAAAAATAAGCATACAGTATGAAAAGCCACAAGTCATATGTATTATAGTCCTATATAGGTAGGTCAGGATTATGATGACATTTAAGCATTCAACTGTCAGCCTCGTGGAGCATTATTAAATAAACTGACAATATAAGAGCAATACTCTACTTCTACATGGCTTTTGGCAACATAATTAACATTACTCATAGTTCTCAGAGAAAATGTTTAGAAATCCTTTAACGTGACTATTCCAGGGAGTATTTAGGTAAATCACTGCCATATTCCAAGGACTGTTATGTCCATTTTGATTTCAAGTTCATTTATACATTTTATACCATTAAAGCCAAATCATGGTGGCAAGTGCTAACCTCTGCAACCTACCCCGAACTTCATGATTCACATTGGATGTAGAAATAGGTTTTTATGTGCTAGGAGCTTCATGGATGGTTGTGTTAACATTATTTCAAAACTGTAGAAATTACAAGGAGCATATCACCATTTCTAATGAAACATTCTCTAAATTATGCTAATACAAGCACGGTCATGAAAATATTGTAGTTTCTTGTCCATGCGGATGACCTGCAGGTGGACATTGTTTGATGTCACGGCTCGCAAATTGTGCACGGGTGGGACGAGTGTGAGAAACGGACCATTTGGGCTGACAGCAGAGGTGCTGTAACTGTTGTCTGGTCTGTTGGATGTTGTTGTGCACTACGTGAGAATAAACTCCTCTGCAGTATCCAGTCCATGTTGTGTCATCACTGCATACAAAGCGTGGTGACGATTTACATCCCACACATAACCCATGTATCTCTGTGCAGGCTACATACTTGGTACATGGTTCGACGCTGGTTCGTTGAAGTATCTTTGTCGGATGAAGAAAGATGGTTGTTTACGGCACACTATAGTCACAGTGACAGGAGCTGTTTGACATGCGCAGTGCTCGACGCAAGCTCCAGTGTTGTTTGAAATAGGAGCTGTTTTAGGAAGAAAAACGATGGCGCTTGCGTGAAGCGGATTGTGGGCGGACACCTGCTGCTACCCGTAGTAACTATGAGGCGTTTGTGAGAGCCAGCCTGTGAGCAGTCGCCAGCTGGTTGATGGAGCAATCCTGGGGTTTATGCCCATACAGATTTGTAATTCCAGATGAAAGCAGCGACATACCCATAACCAAGATTGTGGCTGGGTTAAAGAGTCATGTGGGGTTTTGCACATGTTACTTATGTTGCTGTCTTACCCAGTTGAGTGTCACACCATTGCGGATCCTCAATGGTGTTGACACAGTATTGCTCAAGCTGGGGAGTAATTCAAGCGACGTGGGGTTTTGTAAGTACTGCAAGTGTTCTTTCTGCTTTCTTTCACATTCAGTGTGGTGATGCACACACTTTTTTGTGAGACCACTTTGTGTACAGTGAAAGCAATTTGATACACACACCACACAGTTCAGAATCTGTTACAGTCAAAGTGTTCCTAACATCAGGTATGTACTTTGTGTGATTTTTTTTTACATCTCTACTCTGACAGCACAGTTAAACGCACACCTTATAAGGACATTTCTTTTTCTCTTCTTCATAGTAGGAGTGTGTACTGTTGGTATACCTGAAAGTTTTTTATTAGTTATTAGGTAACTCTTTACTGGCAATAGAGGCCATCAACCCTCCTCCGCCATTTTTGGATTCACCTGGCGAACCCCCAATTTCGTGGTGTCATTGGCTAGACGTTTTTTTAAACTTACCTTGGGGCAATAGGTGCACACAGATTTAGGCCAGAAAGGAAAAAATACCATTTATTGCACTCGCTAGGGTTATAATGTAGAGCAACACTTAAACATCTACCAGATTTCGTTGGGGGTGACGGGCAGGAACTGGATGAGTATGAGGAAACCATAAAGAAACTTGCAAGTAGGTAAGATGTACAAGCCAGTCTGGTGGTGTTACATCATAAGTTTTTTAAACGTGTGCAGAGAGTAGAAGAAGATGTAGACACTTACATAAGTTTGTTAAGGAAGTTAATGGCAGACTGTGACTGAATATTTTAGTGAACAATTGGTGCGTGATCAGTTCATTAGCCACTGCTCTGACAGAACCAGACGCCACAAACTATTTTCTTTGGGGAATCCCTCTCTGGAAGAATCTATCAGAGTGGCCAAAAGTATTGAGATGGCACAGAAATCCATAAAAGAGTATGAGGATAAACTTCTAGAGGTGGCGACTCCAGTACGCCTTGTCCTTAGCACCCCTCAGAAGGAAAAGAGATCTGAACCAGAAGAGGTTTTTCAAATACACAGACATTTGGTTTAGATGTGGCAAAACACCATTCACAGTAAGAGTGATAGGCCATGTCCCGCTAAGAATATTGTATGTAGGCCGTGTGGCAAGTTAGGACATTTTGTGAAGGTGTGCCAGGGAGAGAAGATAGATGATGTTAAGATTGGCAATGTAAAGGAAAATAGTGACAGTGAAATAGAGGACATGATTTCCGAGATGAAAGACATGGTGCTGGCTGTTAGCGACAACAACGTGGGAACAGGAGACCCTGCAGATTGTGTAGATCCTAATGTTAATATACTGGTGGGTGAAAAAGAAATACGCCTTCTAGTGGATTCAGGTGCACACATTACCATGATCACCCAAGCATTATTTGCTGCCAAATGGGAAGATAGAGAGTTGATGCCACCTGATCGTGCACCAGTATCTTATGAAGATCGTAAAATCAATTTGCTTGGTTACTTTGAAGAAGTTTTGTAATTTAAGGGTAGATGTATTTAGGGTAAGGTCTATGTGGCTATCAAAAGAGTCAACATACTTGGATGGTTCCACCAAGGGTTGTTTGATATGATGTTATGTCCTGGTGCAAAATAACCGGTTTTGGCTATACGTGATTCTACACTGGTTGAAGATCTGCTTAACAATTACCCAAATGGGTTTTTGGGGGAGCTGGGTAAAAAAGAAAGGTTTCAAGCATAAAATCAAGGTAAAAGAAGGAGCAGTTCCCATCAAACACAAGTTAAGGAGTGTCCTTTTCAGTGTGATGGAGGATTTGAAGAAGGAACTTGCAGTGCTATGTGATAGTGGAATAATTGAACTTATCGAATCATCAGTTTGGCTTACTCCATTGGTATTAGCATGCAAGAAGAATAATGAACATAGAGTATGCATTGACTTGCGCATCCTTAACAGTGAAATTTGGATAGATTCCCATCCCCTTCTCAACCCTACAGAAATGTTAGCGATGGTTGCAGAAGCAAACCTTTTTACAAAACTTGATCTGGCGTCTGCATACCACCAGGTGGAATTGTACCCAGTGTCACGTCACCTTACAGCTTTTGTGTCCCCTTTTGGTATTTTCCATTTTGTCGAATGCCATTCAGGTTGGCCTCGGCAGCATCTGTCTTTCACCACCTCATGGTTAATCTACTTAAGGGGGTAAAGAATGTTGCCATTTTTGAAGATGATGTCCTTATTCATGAACCTGATAGGAAGATTCAAGACGAAATTTTAAATAAGGTATTGTCCATTTTTCAAAATCAGGGTGTTGTTCTCAAATGTGAGAAATGCGAGTTTTGTAAAAACTTGGTGGAGTATTTAGGACACCTAATTTCTAGCACAGGCGTCCAACCAAGACCAGGCTTAGTCCAAGCCACATTGCAGGCACCTGCACCTTGTGACAAGTCTGCTGTAAAATCGTTTCTGGGGTTACGTCTATTCAGGTTTGGGAAACAACCTTTACAATGCATTCATTACATCTCACTACCTTTACAGCGCAGTAATTACATCGCAACATCCTTTACATTGCATGTCACTACAACGCAGCCATTACATCGCAAGTCACTACAACGCATGTCACTACAACGCAGCCATTACATCGCAAGTCATTGCAACGCATACTATTACAACAAACAGTACCCTTACACTAGCCAACACTTACCCTACTGTTGCACTCACTGGAGTTAGAATAGTAATTATTACCCTACACTATCCAACACGTACCTTAAATGTGATGTAATGGTACGCGTTGTTATGGTATGCATTGTAATGGTATAATGTGATGGTTGGATTGCTTTGTAAAGGTGGTTTCTAAAAATGCAATGTAATGACATGCGAGGTAAAAGAATGCGTTGTAAAGGATGTTGCGATGTAAAAACTGCGTTGTAAAGGCATGCGTTGTAAATGTATGCATTGTAACATCATACATTCTTCACATTTCATTCCTGATTATGCCAAAAAAGTATGACCTGTTTCAAATTTGTTAAAAAAAGACAAGCGTTTGTTTGAGATGCTGATTGTGAAACTGCTTTTGTTTGGCTTAAAAAACAGTTGAGTGTGGTCAAAGAATTACAACCTTATGATCCGGCTGCACCATTCACTTTAACTGTTGATGCTAGCATTGATGGTTTAGGTGCAGTCGTGACCAAAACATTGACAATGAAGAACACACCATAGCTTTTGAATCTAGAGTACTCAGGAAAGCTAAAGTACAAGATTCAGTGATAGAGAAGGAATTGTTGGCTTGTTGGTGGGCCATAGAGAAGTTCAGATGTTATCTGTGGTGTATAAGATTCACGTTACAAACTGACTACAAGACCTTGGTATCTATCCTAGGTAACACAACCAACAGGAACAACACACCACACATAGCTAGATTGTCCTCCAAGCTTTACAGTTTCATTTCAATGTGGAACACATCTCTGGTGGAAAGAACATCCGCACTGATGTTCTCTCTCACTTTCCCATGAAGGCTGAAGAACTTGAGGAGGGAAGCAAACACTGTAATGATGAAGATTTTTATAATTGCATAGTTGCAGCTGTGGAAATTAAACACCCTTGTGCTATTGAGGAAGAGGAATAGAGAAAAGCTATGGTCAAAGATGAAACTTTGAAATGTGTAATCAAATATATTGTCGAGGGATGGCCAAGAGAAAGGAATGTTGGTATTGACATCCAGCCATTTGTCAAAGTGTGTGACGAATTGTCAGTTGAAAATGATTTAGTGCTCAGGTCATAGAAGATTATTCCTCCTATCAATGCTAGGAAGTTTCTGTTGTCTAAGGCACATGAAGAGCATTTGGGAGCCACTCTCACGTAACGTAGAGTACGTGAGTATTTCTGGTGGCCTCAGATGGGCTGAGATAGTGACACCATGGTACCCGAATGTGTCATTTGTTCTAGTAGCGGTAAGGCGTTGCGTCTTTCAAGTCCTCCTTTGAATCCCATTCCTTTCCCTGAAAAACCATGGAAAAAACTGGGGATTGATATTATGAGACCCTTCCATGTTCTACCACATCAGTCACGGTTTGCCATTTTATTAGTTGATTATTACTCAAGGTGGCCTGAAGGCAAATTTAATGCCAAGGCTAATTCAAAAGCAGTGTTGGAATTTCTTTAAAAAATGTTTATGCCAGAGGGATTCCCTCAAACCGTAGTCTCCGACAACAAAGTACCATTTATATATACTGAGGTAGCCTCATTTGTCAAGAAATGGTCCATCAGTCACCTTAAGAGTTCACCCTACCACCCTCAAACCAATGGTTTGGTTGAGCGCATAAACAGGGTGCTGGGTGATTGTGTATAGTGGGCTATTACCCACAATAAGGTTATACCTGTTGCAGTGAGAACCATGTTGTGCTTCTATAGAACAACACCACGTTCCACAACCAGTGTTTCACCATTTGAACTTTTGAAAGGCAAGAAACCTTCCACTGAATTCAGGCCAGCCTGGATGTCAAAGGGGTCCAAACAGAGTGTGTATGTTCATGAATTAGATGGAATAGTCAGAAACAGGGTGGAATGCACACAAGCCAAACAAAAGTGTTATTTCGACAGGAAAAAAACAGTTTCAGTGAACAGCCTTGCAGTGGGTGATTTTGTAAGGATAAAAAATTATGCCTTTTTTAAGAAAGGGGAATCAAAGTGTTTCGGAACCAGGGCGCATTGACAAGATCTGTGGCAGTACTGTGCGCGTCAGTGGATGCAACTGATGGAATATGAACAAAATTGTAAAAGTCGATCCCCAAGTGTTGAACAAAGATGCATATTTTTCAAGTACTGTTGTTAGGAACATGTTAGGTGACAAACAAGCCAACTCCTGTCAAGTTAGCATGCCTCTTGCTCCTCTCAGAAAAAGTGGAAGGGATATAAGGCTGCCTGTGAGAATCAGGTACTTTCCTCTTATCCTTACCTTTCTTTACCCATCTCTGGAGAGGGGTTTACTGATGGTTATTTCATCATCGTTAGGTGCTCCAGGTAGTTATTGTTTTCCTGTTTTTGCTCTCACTATCATTATCGCCTTTTTATAATGTATTTTATTCCCTTTAAATTTTCTTGGGTTTGTTCTCTTTTGCTGTCTTTTGTAAGGAAAGGAGACATGTTGTATCTTGTCCATGCCAATGACCCGCGCGTGGACATTGTTTGATGTTGCACCTCCCGAGTCTTGACACAGTGGGACGGACCGTTTGGGCTGGCGGCAGAGGTGCAGTAACTGCTGTCTGGTTTGTGTGCTGTTGTTGTGTACTACATGAGAATAAACTCCTCTGCAGTATCCAGTCCATGTTGTGTCATCACTACAAACTACAAACTACAAACATTGTCATATTTTGGAATACTCAACCATTCACAACTGAACTAAAGTAATGTTGGTCCATGTGAAAGGAATTTCTGTATCATTCTGCACATTTGTCTTTGCAGAGACATTACTTCTTGTATATTGTACAATTGCTTGAGGTTTTGAAGCATCAAGTGTCTAACTTCACCAGAGCTTTTCAATTCAAGTTTCATGCTTTTTTTCACTGCTTAAGACATGCAAATATACGACTGAAATATGTTCATCTGTACTAATCTTGCCTGCATAAGCGTTAGACGTATATTTCCACCCAGCATGTTCTGTTGGAGTATTTGTGTATTCAAAAAAGAATCTTCCAGCAGGTATCCTCACACCAAAATTAGGCAATTACAAGTATTGTCCACACCCCACACGGACCTGGGATTATTAGGTTCTTTTTCATGTGTGGTGATGATGCTGAAAATTAAGAGTGCCTTGTGGAAACAATTTCAAGATAATTTCCTGACGCTATAGTATGCCATCTGCCACATCTGCGGAGCCTTTTAGGAACTATGTAATAAAGATGTAGAACATATCCAAAGCTCTGTGTTTGGCAATGACAATAGGGGAAAAAAAGCTTTGAATTGGAAGGAATTGGTTCTATTACTGTTTGGTGTATCCCTACGCGACTCTATTGCTGTCATCTTGAAGAAGTGGCTAGGTCTCAGTTAACAGTGATCTGATATTTTTCAGTGGCATTAAGTAGCTTGTCCGCAGATGCAGCATGACATGTGGCTTGTAATTGCTAGTCAATGTGTGTTCTTTGATGTTTTTACTTTGTTGACAAAATGCTGATTGTGTGGTGTGTACTTAACATGGGGTGGGGGTTGCAGTACTTGAGAACAACACAGTTGCACATCTGGGTTGTGTCCTACTGGAGAACATGAGTAATGCCTTCATAAGGACTAGCATTCCCAGATGGTGAAGTGCCATGAGCTTACATGGGGAGATCATCACCAGTAAGGCAACAGCTGGCCCACTCTGCCCCATCGGAGCATCAGAATTTCTTCATACACCTATTTTGAGTACATTTTGTGGCAAGCAGTTTCCTTTCTATTATAGATATTTTGTATCAGTCCAAGGCCCCATCTTGTGCTTTATAATTTCTCTTATGCTCATAACTTAGAGCATATCCTGACTATAGCTAATTTTTCATTGTTTATTACATGGTCTGAGTATGCAGTAATCGAATCCGTAATTTTGAAATATTCCTTTATATATAGTGGATCCATGTTCAACACACCTGTGTCAGACAAAATCTATTTATTTATCCATCTTTCTCCCCTGCGCAGGGAATGCTTGCAATGTTTTTTTCCCCAATGTATTACTCTCTATTAGCTCACCATTAAATAATTGCTCCAATCAACTCATTTTAAACCCTTCTGTAAGATTGTGAGCAGACAGATTTGGGTGTTGTGAATGCTTTGTTACAGTACACATGGTTTAGATTGCATACACTTCTAATTTCTCATCCACCTCTGTCTACTCACTGACATATAGGTTAATACTTATTTTCAGGCAGCTGGGTATTAATTTGGCAAGGGGGAACCTCTACACACCTAATAAGCAGAATCTGGTTAGGTTAAATAAAGGTTCATAGATAACCTGTGCTCAATCCCTGGTAGCTATGCCCAATAGCTAAGGCACAAGCAGAAAGAAATTACCTAGAGAGTGTGTTAAGATCAAGCAGTTACAACTGTTTTAAGTCAAGAAATCAACACAATAAAATTCCAGAAACAGACATATGAATTTTTTAAAGTGTATTGAAAAGCATCCAGAGAAGATCCTAGGGAAAGGAAATATCAGTTTACTGTTGACTGAGTTCTAGCCCCCATTTCAAGCTGACTGCAATGAAGTGGAGTGGAGATACACCAAACGAGTCATCTTGGTCAAAGTTTTTACCTTGGGAATTACTTTTTGGTGGTGAAAGGCATTTAGAAGGGAAAGGTCTAAAGCTGAAGCCAGTGAGGGTCCTGCAAATTAAAATACATCAACTGAAACCATTGAAGCTCCAGGAGGGAAAAAAGCTGGAATTTGTAGTAGCCTAGGCCACTTGGCCACTGAATAGATTTCCTGCCTCGTCCCAGTCCAAAGTTTTACCATCATACTAAGTTACTTTTCTGGACTCAAAATCTACCATTGCCTGGTTGGAATCTGTGCCATGCAGGTTCCATGAGGCCAAACACCTTTCTGATAAGATCCTGCTGAGCTGGTTTTAGCACAGCAAAACAGTTCTGAGCAGAGGCAAATTTGGATTTCTAGTTTACAAAGGTGCATCTTCACTAGGGACATTTCACTGCCTTGTTGATGTCCTCTAGAAGATGGAGAAATGACTAAGTCCCATTTCTTTCCACCTGCTGTATATGTTCATTATGGTCACTCCTGCAGCCTCCAGGTTCTCAATGCAGGCATCTAGGTACCAGTAACCTTACATCCAGGTTAGGCTTCAAAGTAGGTTTATAGATACCACTGCCCTCTAAGCGAGTCACTCCTCCGTAGTCAGCTTGGCACTCATAAAGTCAGAAGGCATAAAGAAGATCAGTCATGTGAACCTTGGAGAGCATTTCCTGCATTTGGGTGTCAGTAGGAGTTCGGATCCCTCAAGGTTTTCTTCTCCCAGCAATGTATTTTTTTCGCCTGAAATGTTCTGAGGATGTGGCCATGAGGTGGTAGTCTCACCCTACACCTTAACTAGTGATTAGAGAATTTTCTACACCCAACTGTGTCTTTACACTCACCTTATTCACACCTTCATAATATACATCCTATTTGCTTTTCTGTAAAAATTCCAAGAAATCCTGAATTCAAGACTGTTATCTCCTTCTTGTGCCATCCCCTCTATGTTGTCAAAAACTGTTTTCTGCTCTTCCTGTGACTGGCATCAGAACTTCTAAAATGCCCCTGGTACAAAATGGCAGCAGATGCTGCCAGCTCCATTAGGTGTCTCAAAGTCAAATGAATAAATGGGGCGACTGTCCTTTGTTCTGCCAACTATTCTCAGATGGGTATTCCCTATAAAGTGGCAAGTTGATGGCAACATGTCTGTCTTCATGGGCCAATATATTGCCCTTTTCCAAACGGGAAATACATATTGAGAGTCTGGAGTGGGCTGATAAGCACATCTAGTTCTAAAACAGGTTTAACTTAGGCAGCACAAAGTACTCTTCTATAAAGTTACTTTTCCATTAAATTTATCACAAATCTGCTTTTACCATTATAATAGATTTCTCAGTGAAGTGGCAAATAACTTTTAATATGGGAAAAAGGGACGTACCTGCGGGCTTGTAAATAAGCCCCTAAAATCTTAATCTCAACCTGTTCATGGAAAAATCTAGCCTATCCTACACAGTATCCGACAATTTTTATTATTTTTAAATTATATTTCCACATTTACTATTTTCTAAATTCAAGAGCAAAGAAAATAGTACTTATCTCTGGGGCAGCAGCAAAAAAGAAGGAAGAGGCATGGAGGTTCCGGCGCTTTGTAGAATGTTCTAAGTTCTTGTGATTCTATGTTCTTTGATGATGCTGCTGTGGGTGGCGCAATAAAGAGGATTGCATAATATGAGCCTCCGGTCTTGCCATAAAATCTAGCCTATCCTACACAGTGAAAACAGCTTTTGATTATTTAGTCAGGCACATTGTTCCCTATATGTAGTGCAGCACTTTCTTTTATATAATAAGCACCCGTCACCAATGGGTTTACAAGGCACATGTTTGAAATGACTTATTCTATTATAAAAAAAATGTTTCCCTACATTGACAAGGCACTTTTCCCTACAATGTGTCAATGAAGTACTTTTAAACCTCAGTCAAGTAAGAGCACAGTGCTGCTCTTGCCAGCCGTATAGTTTTGTCATATATGTGGGTGATCTAAATATACATTTAGCTCAAATATACCATGCCATTTTGTTTGATCCCTACAAAGGCCTTACAGGAAAGGGGAACTAGGTCAATTGGGTGAAACAAAAAGGGCAGAACAATCACATTGTGACACTGAAGGGCAGTATCACGATGCACACAATCCTAATGCCAGCAAAAATTTAGACAAGCAAACTGCAAAATATCTCGGATGACGGTACGGAAAATCCACATTTCGCACAGTAGGTATAGTTGTCACCAGGTTCAATAAGAGGTTTAAGATTTTTAATGCCTCACAGATCCAGCCTTCCAATCAAACTAACTGTTGTGTATAGATTTAGATTCTGTATATAGGTTTCCTGATTTATGCCCTTATATAGGTACAATTCATATTGCCCTTATTTAGACATAGAAAATCCAGCCCTTATTTAGGCATTGTCCATGCTAGCCAAATACAGGCATGGTCTCCTACATCTGTCCATCCATGTCACAACGAGTTCTTGGAAAATCAGACTCTTAAGCCTTTAGGAATTTCCCTTGCTTGGATATTGATTTCTCCAAGAACTCATTTAGTATGCATGAACATCTATTCCTTAGGGGTTCATTCATGACGTTACGATGCATGACTTTTCCGTCAATCTAGGCATTCCTAAACACCTTCAAGGTATACATATACCTGCACTTGCCCTGGCAAACCACGGTTTCGGTACAGTCCAGCTCGACTGCCTACTTGCGATTCACCACAGCAAATTCGGAAGGAAATTGAGTTCCGGCCTGACGCACTAACCAGACGCTGTCATCCTCCTCGCAGAGAATCCAGCTCCAGTGTTTCTGATTCCCCTTGCGGGGTGTTAGATATCGAGTCCCAGAAAAGAGATTCCAACCTCGCACATTCTAAGGTGTGAAGCAGACTAGAACTTAGAGAAAACTTTGGCAACTCTTGGCAAAACTAAAACTATAGTTATAACTAGCTACTTTAGAAAACAACACCTACTTCTTACCTCGTACTACATTTAGGTTAGGTACACTGGGGTAGAACTATTTAGAAGCATCAGATGAGTATCCACATTTTAGCCTGTGTTATTTATGTATGTATTTTATGAATACATGTCATAGCTACAAACCATGCTATTGCAGTATTCTTTTATCTTACTGCTAACTCTGTACATATTGTACTTCGCAGCCTGTCTTACGATTGTAGCAGTTCATATCTCTTGCATGAGAAATAAGACTGTTCAATAAACCCTTTTCATTGAAACGCCCGTCTCTCTATTTCTGTGCAACTCTGTAGAAAGTAAGCATGCACGATTGACTGAGTGAAACTGTTATCTATTTTTTCCACGGTTCTGAGATTGTTCCGACTCTAAGGGAAACAAAGTTGTCATGTTTATGCGGTTGTCAGAAACTAATCCCTTCTTGTATATTCGAGAAGTTTCTAGTGACCTCTGAGTTACCTGGCACACACAAGTAATTATGTTTAATGTACTCGATAGAGACATACTGACCTCAGTCCTATGTCAAATCTATATTGTATATTATTCCAATGCGCAGAGCCTATCAGGGATGTAGGAACTACACTACATAACTGCAAACCCCATTGGAACATGCATTGTAAACAGTCCACAATATATGTTGAAACTCAATGGTTCAAAATAGAAATTATCTTGGGACATGAGAAAAAATTATTTTACACATACCTGACACAGATTAAAAGCAGGAGCTGCAGGTGTAACTTAACCCTTCAACTTGAATATGAAGGAGAAAAGGCGCATTGGTCTTTCCATAGGCAAAAGCTGCAGGATAGTTGACAAGCAAAGCAACTAGTAGATTACCATCAACCACTTCCTATATATTTCAATATTAATATTAAAGCAACTTGCAGAGCACTAATTCCAAAGGGGCTTCTGATACTTCTACAAAACAATAAAACATAACAGCCCTTCTTTCTTCCAGGATACAATATTATTGCTGTTACTGCAGAGGTTGTGTTGAAACAGAGCTCATAACTAAAAATCAATACCTAATAAGGTCCCACCCACTTTTAAATCCTTATGGAATTAAGGAATTGTCAATGTGCTAGAGGAAGCAGAATTAAAAGATGTGGCTAGTACAAACTAACTTCATACATTGATGTAGGGGCAGCAGATCTATTAACAGACTGATTGGCTGTACAATTAACCGTAAGATATAATTTCCAGAAATGAAAACAGGTAATACATGAATATGCCTCAACATTCAGTTACTATCCATGGTCTGTGCTTACCAGTATATGACACAGTCCTCTGAACTTTAATGGCACTCAAGGTTTTTGTTGCGATACATACAGCTTATAGGTGCAGTTTGCTGTAAGGCTTTGCCCCTGCCATTCCTACACTAGAGAACATGCAATTGAATTGAAGACAAACTACTTTTTTCAGAGTGCCATGGAACTCTCTCCAGACTTGCAATGGCCAGCTCAGACCCAAAGTTCTCATGGCTCCCAGATTTTCTTGCTAGGCATTCATAATATTTAGTTACTGAATTTGGAGTCTTAATGACAGAAATTGGAATTCATCACACTTTTATCAAGAGTTTAAGGATTCTGTTTTCAGAGAAGTACTTTGGATAAACATTAATGTCAAGGATTTAGATTACTTTACTAGTGAGTCATCCTTTCAAGGATTACAAACTCTATATACAGGAGTCGTCCTTTCTAAGATTACAAATTCTATTGCACCCATTTACAGGGGCGCTAGTGAATCCTCAATATTGTAAAATTGTTTATATCTCTTGACTTTTGTATGGAATTAAGATAATTCCAGTGGGGGTAAGCGAATGCACATTGTAAGGAGTAAAAGAACAATAATAGGGCGTATTCATTGTGTTACATCTGATACTGGATGTACATAGAGAATCATTCAGTTCACAGACTTGATTTTTAACACACTGAAAGTAGTTATAAAAAATCAAAATGTGTATACAAATTCTGATTATTCCATACATCACTATTTACAAAGATCTATATATATCTTTTAGCTTTATGGAGCCATGGGGACTTAAGCAAGTAGGAAGAGTGAATTCTACAGAGATTTTCACATGGTATATCAGATGTCATAGTAGTGTTAAAATAAAAAACAACATGCTAGAAGCTAAAAGTATTCTATGGGCCTTATTACAAGTTCGGTGGTCCGACTGCCGTAGGACTGCGTCCACCCCCACCAGCAGTCCATGGCACTGGTGGTCCAAAGACCGCCACATTACCAGTCGACCACAGGGCTAGAGGTATGGAGGTGGGAATCTTGCAGGAGTGGTGAGTACTATTACCAAATATATTGATGCCTGTGTGTGCATTTTGACTGCATATGTGTCGGATGCACATAGATGCATGATATATGTGGGACAATACCATATACCCATTACCAGGATTCGGCCCATAGGTGGGCAGTCCTGGCAATGGGTACATGGTATCAAAAGGATTCACCTGAAGATCGCTGCACACAGGGTTGTAATCCTCGGGGTGAAGATCCTGCTGTGAAGGGAGGACTTAGAGTAAGGCATCCACGTTAAAATCTGGCTGGGAGGAGAAGTATGCAAGCCAAATCCTTTGTCACTGCCACCTTGAAGCAGGCGGTTGGATTGCCGTGGTTCACTTGTGGAGCAGGCAACTCATAATACGCATGGCTGGTGTCTCTCCCCAAACGTGAATCTGGGAGTCGGTAATCTGCTGGCAATCTCAGCAGTCCAGCGGTTTTCTTCTCAAAGCCACTCCACCCAACTCATAATACGGTGGTAAGATTTCCGAGCTTTCCTACCCTGGACTCACGCCGGTGCCGCCTGGACCATGACCGGCTATTGAACCTTTCCAGCACGATTTGTTCCTGGTATTTTGAAAACATTCCACTTTACCAACAGAACAACCACATCAGGTGCCAACTACCCTGGCTGACTATGGCAAGGCTAGCGCACTCTGCGCTTGATCTTTCAGCCCAAGCATTGCGGGGCTCTCTCTCCTGACCTACCCATGGTCACCATTAAGCTCCAGCACCATCACAGTGCTATTCCCAGCGTGTTATACCTACCCTAGCCTTTAAACAAGCACTTGTGTAAAAATGTGTAACCTGGTTCTGATGATGGCCTGAAATCTGTACAGGCCAAAAGGAGTCGACTTTTGCAGCGCAATTTATGGCGCCATCCTCGTGGTCCCCAAAAAAACTACTTTTTTCCATAATGTATCAAATGTATGGGTACCAATAAGAGTTCACTGTATATTTCATTCTTGTTTATGCGCCTTTTTCCCACTGTACATACACCTTCACTTGTCACTAGCGCCGTTCACTCTCTTCACAAGCACTTGTGCACTGTCTTGTACAGGTTACATGACATTTAACGTTACCTAGTGCTTTTTGTTTTTGATCTTGCAATTTTTCCATTCAGAGTTTCCTGGTTTATTGTCTCCCTTTCCCCTTTATTTCCGCTTTTGTTGGAACACATTGTGCATTTTTATAATTGTCAACTAAATCACACCTGTTGAGATATTGTTGTGTGCTATTTACTATCCACCCGGGTCTGAACTGGTTTTATGGGTATCCTCCTTCAGTTTGTTACTATCTACACCACCACTGATACTGCGGTCCACAAGACCACCAAACTCGTAATAAGGTCCTAAGTATTAAATTCAAAAATATCAAGAAGCACACCAAATAATTAAGAGACAATTATAATTTAACCGACCAGAACCCTCTCTCAAAATTGCCACTTGGATCATACAATGCTAAAATGCATGGAAAATGGAACGGTTTATATATGTATTTCCCTCCATGTTATGTTAAAAGTATTTATTAAGCGCACGTACACCAAGGGGTTTCTTGGCGCTAAGAGCAAAGGGGACGCTGCATTGACAGCACAATTACCTTACTGATAGGCTTTGGAAAACAGCCAGGTCTTAAGCTTTTTCCTGAACTGAGCATAGGGGGTCGCCAACCTCACTTCCACGGGAAGCGAGTTCCAAAATTGCTGGGCCAGGACCACAAATCTGAGCCCTCCATACTTTTTGCGTTTGAATGGTAGAGTGGTCAATAGGTTTAGATTGGAAGAACGCAGTTCTCGGGAAGGGATATAACACTGAATCCTTGAAGAAATAATAGCTGGGCCATTCTCGGCAAGGGCTTTAAAGATGGTACATCCCAGCTTAAAGGCGCAGCGTTTGGCCACTGGAAGCCAATGTAGACTCTTCATCAAAGGTTAGACATGATATCGACTGGGCTGACGGGTGATTAACCTGGCCGCGTGGTTTTGCACCAACTGCAAACGGTGTAATTGATATGCTGGAATACCAACATATAATGAGTTGGCGTAATCAATACGCGAGATTACCAATGGCTAGGATGGCCAAAGTCAAAGCCTCAGTGGTCAAGAATCTACTGATCTTCCAGATTCTGCGCAGGTAGAAAAAGCAGGCGGAGACCACAGAGCCAATCTGGGCTTTCATGGACAGATCGCTACTAATCACAATCCCCAAGCTCTTAACGGAGCCTGCTGGAAGTGGGGAGCTACCCAGAAATGGAAGCCAAAAATTAGAGTTCCACAGGTTAGCTGGTCAACCTGTCAAAATGTCAGATTCAATTTCAGTTGATTGTCATTCATCCAATCACTGATAAAGCTCAAGCTATACTGGAAATTAGACACTGAAGAATTGATATCAAACATCAGCTGCAGATCGTCAGCATAGTTAAAAGTTTCAACCATTCTTTTACGTAGTGACCAGATCAAAGGTAATAGGTACAAATTAAAAAGAAGTGGTGACAGGGAAGACCCCTGAGGTACCCCACAGGTCAGTTTCATTTTTTTGGATGAGAAATTGGCAAGGCGGACTGCTTGGAATCGGTTGCTGACGAAGGAGAAAATCCACTTCAGCTCCAGACCCTGGATCCCGGGCATTGCTGACACGCTTGATCAGGAGACCATGATCGACCGTGTCAAAAGCAGCTGATAAATCAAGGAGTACCAAGGCCTGGGTGAGGATCTTGTCAGCCCCGCTTCTGAGCTCATCCATAACTGCGAGGAGAACTGACTCTGTTGAGTGTGCAGGTCTAAATCCTGCCTGATGAGGGTCAATGGGCCGTAATTACTAAGAGCCAAGGGATCAGAGTTGGGCTTCTTTACAATCGGAACAATTTCAGCACTTTTGAAAGTGTTGGGGACAATACCAAGTTTAAGGGAATTGTTAAGAAGTGCAAGAGGAGGGTCCGGGCATGTAAGAAAAGCTTCACATAAAATGTGAGAAGGGTAGCAATCAGTGGGGGAACCGAAACCAACTTTTTAAAGTGGAACAAAGAAGTTTTCCTTTGAGATGGGGGGGATTTGATCAAGTAAAAGTGAGTATTTACATAAGATTGGAGAGGCCATAGAAGAGATAGAAGAAGGGATACTGGTCTTAATAATGTCAATTTTTTCAATGAAGTAGGAGTTGAAAAAGTCACATAAAGATTGCGAGGGAACAGGTTTTACAATGACTATCTGGTTTGGCGAGTTCGTCAGCTTTGGAGAAAATATCTTTAGACTTGTTTGCCGAGTTTACAATTTTTGAGAAAAAAAATATTCAGCCTTAGTTTGAAGGATAGCATTTTTACATTCTTTAAGCAGTATTACATAAGAGGCCTTTTTGTCCAAGGAGTAATCACATCTCCAGCTACGTTCAGCTTGCCTTAAGGCTAGTTTCTTTCATTTTAAATCATTAGAAAACCATTGTTGCGCGTCATGGGGACGCATAATCTTAATTTTATTAAGGGGGGCAATGGTATCACTGGCAGATTCCAGCCACGTCTTGAGGTTTTTTGCCTGAATGTGGAGAGACTCATGTGCAATAGGGGCTGTGGCAGTTAATAAGGAACAAATTTCGCCAATGTTAGCATGGCTCCAGTTTCTAGCCAAATGATTCTTTGTCAGTAAATGTTCAGTGAAGGAAATACTGGAGATCGTAAATGTAATAAGATGATGGTACGACCATGTACATGGAGAAATTAAAAACGTGGAAATTTCCAGATTAGATGTCCAAACTTGGTCTAAAATGTGCCCCTTTATGTGAGTGGCTGCGTTCACATGCTGGGTGTAATTCATTCCAGAAAGGAGATCAGTACATTCTATAGAGTCAGCGCTTTCCCGTGCATCACTAGGCCAATAATTAAAATCTCCGATTATAAGAATTCTGGGGTGGTTGATAGCTAAGTGGGAGATCATATCGCCTAGCAATTGAGGGAATGTGGGCATGTGATGAGGGGGTCTATAAAAATAAAGCGCAGATAAAAGAGGACTGGGGAGATTCAAATATCAGTATTAGGATGTCGACTGAGGAAATACCTGTGATCCCTAATACAAGTCAAGAGGGCACAAACATGTGACAGAAACGAATTACCGAAACAAATATGAGACATCCTTTGAAGCAGATACAAAATATATAAATATACTGCAGATTTCATTACTTTTCTTAAAATTGTGCTTCTGGTTAACAAAATTGAAAGCGGAGCTACGCTTTACTATGATACCATCACATTGTCAGTGCAAACCATGTCTCATTCTTCATCTGATGAAGGAACAGTTAGAAGAAGAACACTCTATGTTGACAGAGATAGGTATAATACATCCATAGAATGTTCTGAATGGTTAGCACCAACAGATCTAGGTACCAAACCCACAGGGAAGGGCCCACACCTGTGTGTAGATTTACACAGCCATAATGAGAGTATATTGGTTAAGAGACATCCTCTACCCCGTATTAACAAAATGCTAAGTACAATGAGCGAGGCAAGTTGCTTCAGCATCGTTTACTTCTCAATGGCTTATCATCAAGAGGAACTTCATCTGGATTCTAGAGCTCTTACATCCTCAATCATGCTGATGGGAGCCTTCATATTTTGCAGGATGCCTTTTGAGTTGGAAGCGCCAACTGCAGTGTTCCAAGAGTCTGTAATAACTTGTGTCTCCAAGATGATATATTGATACACTAGAAGAATACTCATTAAAACGACATGATCTTAACAGACATTTTTAAGAGATTAACTAATGAAGATCTTACTGTGAAAAACACCAACTAGATGTCAGTTCAGTTGTTTGCATTGATATGGGGTTATCTAGGGAAGGGGTTTAAAACTAAAATTGACACTGTTTTAAAAGCTCCTCATCCCAGCAATAGAGAAGAAAATAAGTCCTTTCTAGCGTTAGAGGAGTACATGTCTAAGTATGTAAAGAAGAACATCAGCATAGAGCTTCATGACTTGATAAAAATAAACATTTGAATCCTTAAAAAAAGCAATTGTTACTGGACCCAGTTTAGAAGTATTTGACACCAAGGGGAAAACTATCTACAACACAGGCATCAGCAATACAGGCATAGGTGCCACCCTTTCAATATGTGAGGATGGTGAAGAAAAAACCATGCCCTTTGCCTGTAGATGTTTGTCTAAAGCTGACAAAAAAACTACTGTGTAATTGAGAAAGAAGCATTGGCTTTCTTCTGGGCAGTTTAACACTTTCTTTTTCATTCTTTGTGTGGTGTTTGCCATTTTCCTTATATACTGACCACAAGCCCTTTACATTCATGTTCACTGTTTACAGATTTTTACCCAGCACAACTCAGATTACTAAATGAATGTTAGGCTGTAGAGAGTTGTATTGCATTGCTCTATGGTGTGCACCTTTAAATGTGGTGATAAGAATGATAAATTCACTGGAATCTGTAATCTAGAATGTGGCTAATGCATTTTTCATTATGTGCCTGATTTCAACTGGATCTGTCGTGGGTCTCTGCAATGGTAATAAAGCATTCAGTTCTTTATTACAATACTTGAAATCTCCACTTCATCATTTCACATTTATTGGCGACGATTTTAGTTGTTTGAAGACCCACCAACCCAATGGATTTTATTACGACCAACCGGACCTTTCCACTCCGTTACTAAGGACTATTCTTCTACTCTGTGAAAAGCACTTTGCTCTGAGCATCAAGATACCATCTTTCCAAGTATTTACGATCGTTTTTTTTAAATATATATTTGGATTTGGATTCAAATTACTTCTACATCTACAATCGATCACTCCGGATGGCTATCTACCACTGATGCTGATTTCGTACGCCTACTGAAAGGTACTGTTCTGTGTACAGAGTCTCTTTGCTTCATTTGGTGCTTGGGCAAGCGTTTAGGCACTTTCTATCTATTTCCTTAGCATTAGAGTTGGTGTTTACCTTTGACTGTGCATCCCACCGTTACTCTCTTGCTTTCCTTTGAAAGTGCCTTCGGTCCTTGGCTCGTGCTCCCAGTTCTGTCTCCATTCTTCTATCCTGACTTCATCCTGGTTTCCTTTACAGAGATTCCTAACGCCACTGGATCATCACATTGAAGACGCTTTCCACGTAATTAGGTCATCGCGTCTGTCACGTTGTGGCAGCCATTTCTTTTGTGTTTTCTGGACTATTTCATCCATGATAAGCACACGTTACCACTAGGATTTCACCGGTGCTTATCTTCCGTAATAAACCCCTCACTCCTTGGCACAAATGGTATGAAATTTTTGACAACTATTTGGAGGCAATTGATGCTACTAAATATTCTGCGTCAAGGAAAAGAGCACTTTTGTTTAACCATTTAGGTAGCGCAGTTCAAGATGTATTGATAATTTGCCTGTTGTTCCAGCCCCATCTAGTGACGAAACATGGAATGTTTTTTCTGAAGCTTTAGCAAGATTAGGAAAACATTATGTTGATGAACCATCTGTCATGGTTGAGCGTCATATGTTCTTTAAACATAAACAAACGCAAGATGAATCGATTGAAGATTATTTAGCGGTTTTGTGTGTTTTGGCATCTAAATGTAAATTTGGTACTTATTTATATATATCTTTGCATGACCAATTAGTTTTCAATTGTTATAACAAAAAGATACACAAACGTATCTTAACATGTAAGAATCCTTCCCTTGAAGAGGTGAAGGATATTGCAAGAAGCATTGAACGTTCAGTTGTTTCATCAAAAATGTTAACTCAAGATTCTGCTAGTAAATCTTTTAGTAGTTCTGAAGTTATGTATGTCGCTTCTAATGCCAATTCTAATGAACCAGAGGTAAATGTTGTCTCTACCAAACTTAAACCAAGTAGTAATGTTGAAAAAACAGGTTCTTGCTAAAGATGTGGATCTAAGTATCATATGGGCAACAATGTTAATTGTCCTGCACAAGGTAAGAAGTGTAATACTTGCAAAAAAATTGGACACTTTTATACAGTTTGCAGATCACTCAAACACAGGAATAAAGTTAATTTTCTCAATGTTGAAGAAGATGATTTTTGTCAAGCTATGAGTAATACTTTGTTGACCATTGAAATTAACACTTTATTTGGTGATACTAAAAGATGTAAGGGTCCCTTGTGTAATGTATTATTAGGACCTATTGACATCAACGTTATGGCTGATTCAGGTTTGCCAATCACGATACTAGATGAAAAGACCTTCAGAAAATTCTGGTCTAAAGTTCTTCTCAAACCTACGTTAGAGTCACATTATGCCCTACTGGAAAAAGTTTTACAGAAACTAGAAGCTGTTGGCATGACTGTGAATAAGAATAAATGCAAGTTTATTACACAAGATGTAGACTATTTAGGGCATAATATTTCTGTCAATGGTATAAAACCTAAACTATCTTTACTTAACGCCATCAAGGATGCTCCTAGACCGCAGGATAAAGATGCATTAAGAGCATTTTTAGGACTTGGAGAATAATATGCTTGCTTTGTACAGAGCTATGCTATTATTGTGCAACCACTCAGAGATTTGTTAAAAAAGATGCTAAGTACATTTGGTCTGAGGAAACTCAACAGTCATTTGATTCTGTCAAAAAATTGATCTTGGAGGCACCAGCCATTAGAGCTTTTACTCTTGGTCAAACCAGCATTGTGACTGTGGATGCCAGTTCTAAAGGATTAGGTGCTGTGTTGAGTCAGATGATTGATGGTAAGTTAAGTCTTTTGCGGATAAATGTCCTGAGTGTTTATGTTCTGATAAGCATTGGCGTACATAAACCACTCCTTTGTGTCAAGTTGAATGGCCTAAAGGTTCTTGGCAGAAGTTAGGTTTGGACTTTTTGGGCCCCTTTAACCTTCTTGGGAGTGATAGTAAGTTTCTAATCGTAATTATTGACTACTTTTCAAAGTGGCTTTACTTTTCTTTTGTGAGTATTCTTTTGTGATTAATTCAGATTCAAAGTCAGTCATTTCGTGTCTACAACGTTTATTTTTAATTGAAGGTCTTCCTGCAGAAATTGTGACCGATAATGGCACTCACTTTTCATCTAATGAATTTGATAATTTTCTGGGTGGGGTTTCTGTTAAGCATATTTTTGCAACTTTATATAGTCCATCTTCAAATGGTCTTTTTTTCTGATAAACAAATTTTTCTTTTTCTTATAGAGAGCAAAATCAAGAAGCACATACATCAACCTGATGAAATTGGCATCAACAAGACCTATCCCAGAATCAGTGACAATCAATCGCAAGACCCCCCACCCCCTCCCCCAACCTTCCGCTCCCGACCCTCGTACTCCCCCCCCTAAAACAAGCCCCCGAGCCATTTCCCCCATACTCTGTGAAACTTTTTGGGGCAGCCCCGGGCAGTGTACAATATCCGTTCCTGTGCGGCGCACCAGTCCACCCCTCTTCTCCATTTAGCGCCCTTGGGTGGGTCAATCTGCTTCCAGGCAGCTGCAATATCTCTTTTAGCCACCACCAGAGCAGTAGTTAGAAAATATTTTTCATTACGGGATCCGTCCAACCCATCCATTATTCCCAGCAGAGCCAGCTTAGGGTCGTGGGGGACCTCCCATCCTAGGACCTCAGTTAATTCGATTTCAATCTCGGCCCAGTAGTTCCCCAGGCGTGGGCAAGACCAGACCATGTGAAAGAAGTCCGCAGGCTCTACCCCGCACCGAGCGCATGAAGCATCCCGACACAGGCCCGCACGATATAGGCGTTCCGGGGTCAGATATGCGGCGTGGAGATAGTAAAGCTGGATGAGCCGCAGTCGAGCCGAAGTGGTGGTCGTCCGGGGTGCCATAAGGGCGTCCCTCCAATCGTTTTCATCCAAAGGACCCACCCAGGTCTCCCACCGCTGCCTCAACCCGCTCCAATCCACCGGGGTGTTATTGACCAAGGACCGATAAATACGGGATATTCCTCCCCTCCCAAGACACCCCAGCATCACCTGAGCCTCAGGCGGGCTACGGTCGCGAATCCTGGATTCCAGAGGGACGTGAGATTGGACTGCTTGGCATAGTTGGAGATACTTATAGAATTGCGAAGAGTGTAAAGAGAACCGGGTCTGGAGCTCCTGGAAGGAACACATGTGGCCCCCCTGCCAGACATCACCCAAGCGGGAGATCCCCAGAAGATCCCAAGCGCGAAATCCTTCAAGCCCCGAGACCTCCCGCAGCCAAGTACCGTGCCAAAGTGGTGTGACCAGGGTCAGTGCCTTCGACCAACGGGTGTGCCGTAAGGCGGCACGCCACGCCAAAAAGGGAGCCCGCACAACATCCAGAAGCGACCGAGGGATCGTCGCCCCATAGAGCATGTTCTGAATAGCAGACAACCCAGTGAGCTGCACCTCTAGCCTATAAGCCGGATCGACCCATCCGCCCGAGAACCAGTCATGAACCACCAGCAGCCGAGTGGCAAGATAGTACAAGTAAACATTAGTCATGCTCAAGCCTCCGTCATATGAAGGAACCCGGCATCGGTCCAGAGCTAGACGGGGCCTACCGCCACCCCAGATAAATTTAGTCGCAGTGTTGTCCAGGTCCCGGAACCAAGAGCGGGAGAAGGAGCAGGGCGTGTTCTGCAGCATATATAGAAACTTGGGGAGGATCATCAGCTTATAAAGATCAATCCTCCCCAACGGGTTCAGCGGGAGCGACTGCCACTTTACCATGTCTGACCTGGTCTTATTGACCACAGGGGCCACATTGGGGCCCAGCAGAGCTCCGGAAGAAGGGTGACCCAGATCCCCAGATATTTAAAGGAGAGTCTCCGGAGGGGAATATCAGACTGCCAGTTGAAACACTCCCTAGACGGGTGCAACGGGACCAGTACAGATTTCCTGGGGTTTAGGTGGAGACCAGATGCCTGACCAAACCGGCGAAGAATCCGGCGGACACGAGGACCCGAGACAGCCGGATCCGAAAGATAGAGAAGGACATCGTCCGCGTATAAAGCAATTTTAACAGGGACCATACCCGGCCAATCCCTCCCACGGAGAGTAGGATCCGACCGGATCAGCACGGCCAGGGGCTTCATTGCCAGGGCGTAGAGGCGGGGCAAGAGCGGGCAGCCCTGCCGTGTCCCCCGTCCTATGGAAAAGGAGTGGGATAGAGCCCCATTAACCAACACTCGGGCTCACTGGTCCGTGTACAGGACACGGACCATGGCGCGAAACTGGGGGCCAAAACCCATTCGCTCTAAGGTCTCTCCGAGATAGTCCCACCCCACCGAGTCAAAGGCCTTTTCGAAGTCAACCAGTAGAAGGGCCAGATAAGGAGAAAGGCACTCCCGGTGGGCTAGGGCGAGATGCAAGCACCGCAGGCAGTGTCTGGTCCCTCGGTTCAGCATAAATCCACATTGGTCCGGGTGGACCAGTGAGACAAGAAGTGGGCGCAACCGTTGCGCGAGGATGGTGGCGTATATCTTTAGCTCGGTGTTGATGAGAGATATCGGCCGATAATCTGAGCAGGACTGTGATGGGGGTTGTGACTTGGGAAGGACGACTATAGTGGCTGTGTCCGTTTCTTGCGGGAACGAACCCTTCTCCACCACCTCTGCAAAGAGATCCAGAAGCCTCGGGGCAAGGGTCTCGCGGAAGTGAGCATAGTATTCCTGTGGGAAACCGTCTGGACCCGGGGTCTTCCCGGATGCCAGGTGACTGATCGCCTCATCAACTTCTCGTAGCGTGATGGGCAAGTCAAGGGTCTCACACGCCTCCTGTCCCAACCGCCCAAGGGCCGCCCCGCTCATCCTCATCAACTCCCCAAGGGAAATTCCCGGCGCCCGAGCCCGGTATAGTTGGTAGTAATAATCCGCAAAGGTCTGAGCCATTGCCACTGAGTCCGTGTGGGTCTCGCCCGCGGAGTCCATGATTGCAGGAATAATCCGGCCTGCCCGGGGGTAGGTAGCCAGCCGATGGAGAAGCGTACCGTTCTTATCCCCCCATCCGTAGACCAGGCCACTGAGGAGCGCCAAAGAGTCTTCGCCGCCTCCAGAGAGTGCATGCGTATCTCCTCCCGCAGAAAGGCCAGTCATCGTGCCCGCGTGGCGTCCCTCAACGCCTCCTGGTCCCGCTCAAGCTCCACGGCCTGTGCTTCGCAAGCCATGAGCTGCTGGATTTGTCTTCGGCGCTGCTGTTGCACCAGCCCCTTTGCAGCCCCCCTAATAGTGGCCTTGCCGGCCTCCCAAAGGATGGCAGAGGAAGAGACGGAACCCACATTGTGAAAGTAGTAATTAGTAATTTCACCTCCCACCATTTTCCGAAACTCTTTGTCTTGAAGGAACCAAGCGTTCAGCCGCCACACCGGGCGGGCCGAAAAGGGAGGTGGGCCAAGAGCGAGAAGCACTGGCGAATGGTCGGAAAGGCCCCTCGGAAGAATGCGGGCGTCGCGAACGCCAGCACACTCGGTAGACGGGACAAAGATTAAGTCGATCCGGGCGTGAGAATGGTGCGCCGCCGAGGTGTGGGTGTACTGGCGAGCATGTGGGTGCCAAACCCTCCAGACGTCACACAGGCTCTGGGTTTCGGCCCAGCTCGACAGCTGCTTCGCGCAAGCAGCTCTGGCGAGGGAGATCGGATCTGTCGATTCCAGGCAGGGCGTGTACACAGCATTAAAGTCGCCCCCTAGAACGAGCGAGCCCGCCGGAAGTGTTGGAAGTAGGTCTGAGGTGTAGGAAAGGGCAGTCTGCAATAGGGACGGCGCTGCATAGAGGGACAGCAAGATGAGCGGTCTCCCCTCGAGAGTGCCACAAACCGCAACGGCAATTCCCTGGGAGTCTAGATGCACCTGAGCCAGTACAAAGGGAAAGGACCGTTTAAGTAGGATTGCCACCCCCCGGGAGCCCCTAGCAAAGCCTGAGTGCCACACCCTATCGTATCCGTAACGGGCGAGAAAGGGACATCTATTGCCAAGAGGGTGGGTCTCCTGAAGGAGGAGCACGTCGATCTCCGCACGCTGTGCATATTTAAGGACTGCCATGCATTTGAAACGGTCCAAAAGGCCATTTACATTCCAGGACATTACGCGCATGGAGGCCCTAGGAACGACAGAGAGAACACAAGTTATTGAAAGAAGGTGTGCAAACATCTATAGCGAACAGTTTGGATGTGTTGAAGTGTGTGAGTCAAAAGGTTTGGAATTACAATACAACGCCCCATTCTACAACTGATGTTTCCCCTTATATGTTATTGAGGAGTAGAAAACCAATTTCTCTACTTAGTCCATCGTGGTTGAAGGATAAAGTGGGTGGTACAAATTCTCACTCTGTTGATTTGCATAAAGTCAGAGAACATGTGAAAGAAAAACAAAAATCGTACAAGGAGAATTATGACAAAATAAAACATGTTAAAGTAACGTCTTTGTGTCCAGGTGATTGGGTTCTTATTAAAAATCCTTTTAAGGTTTGCAAGGGACAATCTAGGTTTTCCGAACCTGTCAAAATTATTAAAACATCCAAAATGGCTCTTTTGTTACAGAATCATGGATGGTGGAATCGGAATGCTGTAATAAAACTTACTGATGAACAAGCAAAGATAATCTTCAAACGAGTTAAAACTCAATCAGATACTAACTGGTTTGATCTTGGTGATCTCACTCATGAGCACAACAATCTTGATGATATAGCTCATTCTTCTCATTCTTTAGAGGGGAAGGTGATGATATTTCTTTTCCCAGTAACATGGATGAAACTACTATTCCAGATAATATTAGAGGATCTGGGAATAGTAAACAATTGAGGAGCGGTTCTCGTATCAGAGTCTCTTCTTTTCGTTCTGATGATTTTGTGTATTATTAAGGATTCATTTTACTTTCTTTTATTTTTGTTTTTGTTTGTTTTTAATATAACAAGGGGGGTGTGTAGAGAGTTGTATTGCATTGCTCTATGGTGTGTACCTTTAAATGTGGTGATAAGAATGTTTCTGGATTCTGTAATCTAGAATGTAGGCAATGTATTTTTCATTCTGCGCCTGATTTCAACTGGATCTGTCGTGGGTCTCTGCAATGGTAATAAAGCATTCAGTTCTTTATTACAATACTTGAAGTCTCCGCTTTATCATTTCACAGAAACGCTTCCTACATAGGCCTACAAGGACGTTAAAAAAAAATAGAATATGTTTCAGGTAATCAAAATCTAACTGTGACTTCCTCTTTAGATTGTCATTAAAAAAATGTTGAAATGGAGGAGACCTTAGTAGACTGCCCGGTTCTTGAAATCAATACTGCTGCAATATCAGAATCTTAGTGGAAAGAATATATGCAAAAAATCTCTGTCTTAAATGTTTCAAAGAGTGTATCACAAGGGGCTGTTAATCAAGATGCAGTGATCTAGATGACAATCTGATTGAATTTCAGGAGGTCAGGCATGCTCCTAACATACACAAAGAGTGGGTACTCTGGAAGAATAAAATTATACATATAGAGGACCGGCTAAAGGTAAAGGCAGACATTTGGTCTGAGATTGGTGAGAGAATTTTAAATACACCTCTTCTCATGTGTGTAGTGTGTTGATTTGTCACTGTTTTTCACGTACACCTGGTTATTATTAATTTCATATATATGGGATGAGAACACATTTTGACAGAGTAACGTGTTCTTATTTTTACAGAAAACGGACCAGATTAAAGTTGGTTCCTTGATCATCCATATAAATAAGTATGGTTTTTCTTTTTTCACATTGATAGCAGAGTGACATGATGTTGGTCCTGAAGAATGCCACGAACGTCTGGTCATCAAGGCAGAAACATGTTGACCTAGTCTGATGGGGAACATGCATACCCTATCCTTCACACTGTTTTTTTAATTCTATCCATAGGGGATACTCATTAAAAATATTTTTCCTCTTATGAGATAGTTTTAATTCACTTTTAATATATAATTTTTGCACTCTGCCCCTCACTCACAGAAACATTGGAGTATAAAACACCTCACGCTCCTCTCCTGAGGGAGAGTTGTAGCCCACACTGTGCACCTTGCGGTCACAGTGTGCAAGAGAGAACCAAATAATGAAGCATGTCACCTTCGGGTGAGTGAGGGTTTTCGTCTTTAAAAAGCAATTGCTTTTTATTTTTTCACACCCATATTTACATTTTAGTTAGTACACCATCCGGTTATCTTTTGTAAGTATTACACAAAGTGGAGTGGTACCATGAATGCTAATAATTCCTCCAATTGAGACCTTTTTGTGAGATTATACTCACTTTTAGTTCAGCATTTCTTTGATGAGACCTGGCAAGTCCAAGACTGGAATATCCTGAATGCAAAGTCATAATCATTGGCTGCTACTAACGCCTCTTGTCTTTCACATACATAGGCTTAACATGAGTTAGTGGTGATATTTAGTTTGACAAGGCATGCCTGCCTGAGATGTTATAATCCTACCAGGGAGAGGTAGCCTATTTTTCTCTCTCTTGGTCTCCCACCCCCTAACTCCCTGTTTTTGGCAACAGAGAGGAGTGGCTTCTGAATTAAGTTCTAAACTGATGATCACAAGTCTGGTTTTGTGTGGATGCCTGCAGATTAGCATTGGAATCCTAAACAATGTTCCCACCAACTCAAGATCCTCATATTCTGTAGATTTCATTCGGATAAAAACAGTCTCAAGTGCTCACACCTTTAAGGCTAGTGGCAATGGTACAAAAGGGATTTTCCTACTCTATACCAAACATCGGTCTGTAAAACTGTAGTATAACTTTCGAGGAGATATTTTCCACTGATTCACCTTCAGAACAGATTTACTGTCACACAATGTGAGTAAAGAAGGGGTTGATGTTCTGGATGTCTAGTCATATAAATTGCACAGCATAGGCATATAAAGAAGAAAAAACAAAACACCACATTACAACAGAATGGTGCAGGTAACTAATTGATACCCAAGCACCTCTATTTCACATTACACTGGATGTTTGAATATTCTTTGTCACACAATACAAAACTCACTCCTCCAGCATGGTCACCCCTTATCCCACGAAGAGCACCTTTTTGAACCGCAGCAGACTGAAAGCAACCGGTATGTCAATCAAGGGCCAATAACCACAGATCAGGTCAATCAAGTGTCCCTATGCAACTCAGCCGGCTTTTTTCATGGTTCATAGACCTGTAGAAGTTCTGTGGACCTAAAACAGTACCTGCCTAGTTCACCACTCACTACCAGATCCTTATTACCAGATTCCAAAGAGACATCCCCATAGAGGATTGATCTTCATCACCTTTCACAAGCAACAAGAACAACCCCCTTAGACTTCCTGTGCTTGATACTAGTACAATACTCTTCTTCACCATGGTCACACATAAAGTTGTCCTTCAAAGGTTGCTCTCTCTGTGTCTGGCAACCAGCGTGCTTCTCTGCATGGCCTGCATGATGGCACCACAACATCACAGCATCATAGTGGAAGGCAACGACAATTGCAACAATTGTCTAGAGATCCAGATATGAGGCTAAGAATAGCAGTGTCACAACACAGGTTCGAATTAGGACTGTGGATCGAGAAACAGACTGTCTAGAAAGTAGATCTCTGAGAGCCTTACAGCCATTATGCTCCTTCTTTGTGACCATTATGGTGGTGTCGCAATATCAAAATGCAGATTGTCAAATCAGGCTACAAATGGCATTTGTTGCCTTACACTACAGATTCAAAGCATGAAATACTGTCCTCGATCCACAGTTCTTCTGAAAACTCCTGAACCCCCACAAGAGGCAAGAATGCGAAGTGAGTGCTGTGTTTTGGTGAGCATACACAACAGTTGTTAAATGTTCACTCTTTCTGTAGAACACCTATATAATGTCTTGGAGAGGCAGGGGCCCCTGCATTAGCGGTGACGCCTAGGCGGCCGATGGCGACGGACGCGTGAGCTCGGTCCTCTGCGCTGGCCTGTTTATTTACCCTCTTTAATTGCTGTTGCCCCGGACCTGGGGGCACCAACTGGACCCCGCCGACACTGATCAACAGCTGGGGCTGTGGCCTGGGGGTTCTGGGTGTCCGTGACCTGCCCTAGCCTGGTAGGGGTCATCAAGGTGAGAATCAGGAGATGTGGTGCTCTCTTGGTGTGCTGCTGGAGCCCTTGCGCACCTGGCTGGAGACGGAGCCTGCATTGAATTTGGCTCGGAGACTGTGGGTGAGGCGGCGCTGTCCTGGTGTGGGCTGCGGAGGGGCCCCCTCCTTGAGGTGCGGACTGGGTGTGATTCACCAGGGCCTTGACTGCGGCGTGCCGGGTGGGCGCCATTAGTCAGGCGAGTAGCAGATGGTGATTTACTGCCGCTGTGCCTTGGGACTTGCCGGACCCTGATCGGGTTGTTGAATCGAGGGGGTCCCTACTGCGGGTGGCGACTGGAGGCAGAATTGCACAGCATAGGTGGCAATACGGAGGCATCACTAGTGGGAGTGTTGTTGCCTGCACCAGGGGACTGGAAGACTCGGCTGCAGGAGCCCCCCTGCGCACCGGCATCCTTTGTTGCTATTGGGGACTGTGAAGTGTGGGGCCAGGACAGTCCTCCTTGGAGAGCATGTTTCTGCAACACCACGAACTAAAGGTGAGAGCAACTACTCTGCGTTCGTTGCAGCAGGGGCACAGCTGCGGGGCATTGATCCTTCTGGAAGGGTGGATAAACTCAGATGATGCCGGTGCTGCTACACGCTGCATTCCCTGCCTGAGGTGCGGAGGGACCCATGGTATCGTGGCGCGTCGCATGCCTGATTATGATGCTGATGGTGGTGATCAGACATTGCGGGTTTGAGTATTCGGCCATTACTAGGAACCAGTGGAGACTGAACCGGAATAGTCCTATCGCGCCATTGGGTGGACCCATCATCACCATTTGGCCTGGTGACAACGCTCGTGAACACTGTTAGCGAGCTGCGCTTGGGGGCTGGTAATACCCTCACATGACCATGGGGATGCCCAGGGGCAAACAAATGATGGCTCCCGCAGATCACGATGACCTAGCCCAGGAATGCAGGGGACCGGACTCACCCGAGACGTCAGCTGATACCGGAGTCCAACAACAGCTGGCTCAGATTTTGCAGGCCATAACAGACAATAAAGAGACACTGCATCAGGACATTGCTAATGTGGCAGTGGGGTTGGGACTTTTACGAGCAGAACATACAAAATTGGCCGAACGGGATAAGCAGACAGAGACAACCCTGGCGGACTTGGGGCCGGCACAGGAGACCCTCTCTGACCAACTGGGGGATATCTCCCACAGAGTATAATCACTGGAGAAGAGAGCCAAAGATGCTGAAGGGCGTAATCGGAGGAATAACATAAGAGTGATGGGTCTTCCGGAGGGGATAGAAGGCTCTAACATGGTCACGTACCTGGAGGGCTGGCTCCACGACGTGGTGGCTCCAGTGGGTATGGCCCACTTCTATGCCAAGGAGAGAGCCCATCGAGTCCCTGCCCGACCTCCGGCCCCTGGAAGGCTTCCACTCCCGGTCGTAGCCAGACTCCTTCACTACAAAGACAGGGATCTCCTGCTGCAGAAGGCACGCACATTTGGGCACTACACCGTGGACAACAGCAGAGTGTCAATCTTCCCAGGCTATACGCTGGAGGTCCAACGACGCTGCACGTCCTTTCTGGCTGTTAAGAAGGCTTTGCGAAACGAAGGGCTTCAGTACTCCTTGATGTTTCCGGCTCGACTTTGGATTATCCTGGATGGCAAGACCCATTTCTGCGAGGACCCCAAGGAGGCGTGGGACTGAATCGAAACCTATAAATCGGGTCGAAAACCAGCGGAGTGATGCCGCACGCCTCCTCCTAGGGACCAGCTCCCGTAACGGAATCGGAGATCGAGGCACCGTTGCGCCACCCTGCGGACACCTAGTTCCTCCCAGATGGAAAAGGAGAGAACTGACGCACTACGGGTGGTGTCAGAACTGCTGCAAGGTCATGCGCTGCTGTTGGGGGCAGAAACAGGATCGAAAAAGGCATCTGACGGATCGGACTTGGACATGTCTCAAGATGGCAGTGTTAAGCTGCCACATGTTACTCGGGGCACCGCAGATGAAATTGTTTGATTGCTATGCTACCTTTTCTCCACTCACCCTCACTCTTTCTCTTCCCGGCTGTCTGCGGGCAATCCTTGATCCTCGGGCTTCCCGGCACTGCACTTTTTCCTGTTGTTTTGCTGCTGGGACGATGGGATAGTGGGGGAGGGGGTCTCTTAATCAATGTGACTATAGGGCGCCCCCGGGCATGGGGCAATATGTACTAATTGAGGTATAGGTTCTGCTTTGATTAGAAGTTTACGTAGGTAGGCGACGCTAGTTTGCAGCTGCCTCTCCCCTTGTTCCTCTGTAGCGACTAGAGGACATTGAGTTTCAGTGTAGTTTGGATGGGGACTAGAGTATTAGTACCTGTTCTGGGATAGGGGAGTTGGGGGTTTTCATTGTTTTGTAATGGGATGTTCATGGGGTTTTGGCGTATCACCTCAAACGAATTACTAGAGAACTGTGTGGGTTTGTATCATGGGATCGTTACTTGAACTAAAATGCATATCCTGGAATGTCAGAGGCATGCATACAATGGTGCGTCGTCACAAACTACATGCCTACTTAGTGCGTAGGGGGGTTCAAATCGCTTTCCTTCAGGAAACGCACATCTCAAACCAAGAGGCACTCGCCCTGCAATGCAGATGGCGTGGTCAGATCTTCTGCATGACTTACTCAGCTTTTGCGCGGGGTGTGTTCATTTGGCACAGGGCGGGGGTTCCGTTTCAGCCCAAACAACAGCTAATAGACCCAGAGGGGAGATATGTGATGGTTGTGGGACAGTTAAATGGCAGAGATGTAGTGCTAAGTAGCATTTATGCCCCAAATACAGAGCAGCTGTCTTTTTTCGCACAGCTATCAGGGAAGCTGGCTTTACACTTGACAGGGGATGTGATTATGGCCGGGATTTTAATTCTATTACTGATATTTTACTGGATCGGTCCCACCCACCTCTCCCTGATGCACCAATCCACACAATTTCTAAGGCTAGAAGGGACTGGCAACATAGAAGGGGTCTTGTTGACACACGGAGGGCACATCACTCCTTTTTTTCAGCATTACACAACCTCCATGTTGGCCTAGACGCGGTACTCTGTTCCCCAGATATTCATGCATAGGTCACACATAGTGAATACCTCACCAGGACACTTTCAGATCACAACCCACTATTATTGCGGATACACTGGGCTCAGGCGCACTCTAAAATACCGACATGGCGCCTAAATCCAGAATTGTTAGAGGATCAGGCCTTTCGTGAGGTGGTGGGCACTGGCATAACCCAATACTTTTTAGAGAACACTGGCACGGAATCATCGTCTGCCATAGAATGGGATGCCTTTTAAACTGTGATACAAGGCCTCTGCATTACCAACATGATGGGTGTGCGTAGCCGCTATTGCAAGATATAGAAACTGCGGACCAATGCCTGTGCGCAGTGGAACAAGAGCAGCTGGGGCAGCCTGATCGACAGCAAGAACTAGTGGAGGTGAGAAAGGCAGTTGCTGTGCAGGTCGAGAGGCTACGCTGTTTCGATTACAAAAAATATTTAGCCCGCGCTCATGCAGAACGAGACAAATCAGGAGCGTTATTGGCTTGGTTGGCTAATCCAGATCGGCGGGGGATGGTCATATTAGAATTATGTCCTCCAACTGGGGCGGTTTGTTATACCCAGCAGGGGATTAATGACCAGTTCATTGCCTATTATATGGATCTTTATCAGAGCAAGGTGGCCCTGAATGATGGGGTCCTTAAGGAGATTATTGCCGCAGCAGATCTTCCAACATGAGAAAGAGAGCAAGCGGACCTGCTGGGTCAGGATATAACCATTGGGGAGGTACGAGCGACAATCAAGCACATGGCGCGGAAAAAGACTCCTGGGGCGGATGGCTTGCCAATTGAGTTTTATCTTAAATACATAGATCTCCTGGCTCCTAAATTAGTGACACTTTATAATGAAGCAAAGCGTGCGGGACAGCTACCCGCCACAACTTGCGAAGCAATTATTATCCCACTGCTGAAACCAGGGAAATCACCCTCCGATAGGATGGCCTATCACCCACTGTCTATGCTCACCACTGATTATAAGGTATTGAGTCGGATCTTGGCAACTCGATTGCTCCCACATATGGTCCACTTAATACACAGGGACCAAGCGGGATTCCTTCCAACCAGGAATACAGCCATAAACCTGAGACGCCTCATACGCATCTTAAATGCTGACACTTACTCGTAAGACTCCGCTGCTATCCTGGCAGTAGACATAGAGAACGCTTTTGACAGTTTGAAATGGCCTTATCTGTTTCAAGTTATGCACAGTTTTGGCTTGGGTGATGCCTTTGTAGCTTGGATGGATCTATTGTACAATCAGTCTACTGCTAGTGTTAAAACGGGGAGATTGATTTCAGACGCATGTGTAGTGAGCCACGGGACGGGGCAGGGCTGCCCACTTTCCCCTCTATTATTTGCCCTGGCCATGGAGTCGCTTGCGGCTCAGGCCAGAACGGGACTACGGTATCAGGACCTTCGCACGCACGGTCAGTCTCATTATATTGCGCTTTACGCTGATGACCTCCTTATGTTTCTAGCTAATACAGCAGATGCCCTTATTGGAGCAAAGAGCTTACTTCATGACCTTGGTGCTGTCGCTGGACTTAAAGTGAATTGGGCAAAGTCTTGCCTGTTTCCCACCGTTCCGCTAGCTGACAGCCCGCCTATTACGCATGAGGTACAATGGGAATGCCAATGCATGCCGTACCTAGGGACCCGAATATACCATACCCAAACTGATTTATTGGAGGGTAATGTGGGCAGGGCCATCAGAGGCCTTAGGAGTAATCTTGAGGTTTGGGGAGCGCTCCCTCTCTCGGTGGCCCTCCTTAAGATGGTGACCCTCCCCAGGCTGCTGTATTATTTTAGGACCCTGCCTGTTTGGATACCAGTGTCAATTTTTAAGCAACTTCAATCACTAATTACGGGGTTTCTCTGGGCCGTGGGCAGACGAAGGGTGGCGCTGAAAATACTAATGAGGCCTAAAGCAGAGGGTGGACTTGCGGTTCCTGATTTTGACACATATTACCTGGCGGCTCAGCTGCAGTGGCTCACTCAGGCAGTAGCATCGGAATTCCGAGGACAGGGCGGTCATGCAGTAGAGCAGGCCTCCGGGCAGACACTCTCCCAAATTATCTTACAATTGCCGTTACGGCTTAAATCACTCACTCACGAATTCCGAACATTTCGGCTCTGTTGGAACAGGAGTCAGAGAAGAGCGCAGATCGTGCATCCTTATGCCCAGGAGATCCCTCTGGCCATGCGTACTGCTCTACCGCATGGGGGTATTTGGGCTGCGCTAACTGACTAGGCGGAGAGGGATCTGACTACATTGGGGGACCTGTATGAAGATAATATTTTGTTTCCCTTTGGAGCATTGCAGGAACGGTACAAGCTGCCTCTTGTCGATCACTGCGGCCATACAAAAGCATTGGAGAGAGGGGCTGAGTGAACCACAAACCTCGATGCCAGTACATAGTGTTGGCAGCAGGTACCTTTAAAGCAGTCACTTGCCTGTATCCGTGTATGATGCACGAGGCACTGCCTCCATTACTGACACTACGGTAAAAGTGGGAGGGGGACTTAGGCGAGAAGATTATCAAAAAAAACATGGTCAGAGCTGGTCGAATGGGCGTGAAAAAGTACTGGAAATGCACGCTTGCAACAGATGCATTTCTATATACTACATAGGACGTACCTTACCCCAGCAAAAATTAATAAATATTTCAATACCAATTCGGCAATGTGCCCGCGATGCAACACGGTGTGTGCAGATCTTTGGCACATGATGTGGGGCTGTCCCCAGCTTGGGTCTTATTGGGAAGAGGTTGTTACACTATTGCAGGAAATCACAGGTACAGATGTAGAGCCCACAATAGGTCTTTGCCTGCTGCACTGGTTCCCCCATACCTCCAAGAACAAGATTACTAGTACATTTTTGGACTTGGGCTTTTTTTTGGCAAAAAGAGAAATTAAAGACCACTGGAAATCCAAGAAAGGCCCAAGCATTCAGAGATGGAAGACTGATCTCCTTAAATGGGCGGAGTGCGAGGGCACCGTTAGATTACAACTAGCCACACGGACAAATAGCGAAAAAGCGTTAGAGGCAGCAAGGGCTTGGGAAATGTTAGTAGTCTTGCTCAAAGTTCCAGACATGGCTCCGGAGAATGACCCTGACCCAGCTGCTCAGACCGAATAGATTTGTATTCTGTGAGTAGACGTAGGTATCTCTGGCCTCTCTGATTACATTTGCCTCTCACGCTGAGGGAATATATTGTTGATTGTTGTAATATATCATTGTTGTATCTACTCGTGATGCACCTACCCGCTTGTATACTTCTTGATTATGTGTGATACGCCAGGGTGGGAGGAGGGATAAGAGGGAGGGAAGGGAGTTTGCCTAGTAGCAGCAGGATGCGACTGGAGGAGGTTCTTTTTGTTTTCCTTTGTTTTTACATTATCCACAATGTTAATCGGTTGCTGCAAATATATTTGCTTTCTAAGAGCTTGTTGACGTTTGCGGCTGCTGTAATGCAGAGCAATACTTGACGCATATGGATCAATGTTATGTCACCTGTTCTTGGGTGCGACCCTGTTGTAACCTCATTGTGTGCATACCAGCTTGCCTATATATCCTGATAATGATGAGAAACGGCCACTACAACGCGCCGTTTCCACGCATACGCTTAACCACGCATGCTTTACAACGCATGCGTGGTTACCACGTATGACCTTTACCACGCATTCCTTTACTACGAGATGCGTAGTAAAGGAATGTGAGTTAAAGGTAAAAATAAACAACCATTGGCATAGCCAATAGGTCTCGTCTTTGGGACCTTATAAGTGTTTAGCTAGAGATATTGACTTTGCCTATGTCTTTAAGCAGTGCTGAACAGAAGTCTGCAGCATGCTGAAAAGTTATAATAAAGAAGTGTCAGAAGCATTTTTGTTACCTTATATATGACCAAGAAAGCATTATGTACAACTGAACAACCATATTAAAAAAGTATTAACAATAAGTAATGTCTTGAGTTTTTTTGTCCTTTTAATACTGGCAACTTATATCTGCCTGTCCCAATGTTTGCTTGTTAAGGTTTTTGTTGTTGTGGGGGCATAAATAGGAGGAGAGTGAAGGTTGGGAAATAGTACCTGTATAACAGTCAGTGAGAGAGTCAGTCAGTCAGGGAGAGAGTTTGTTAGTCAGTCAGTGAGAGAGAGAGTGAGAGAATCAGTCAGTGAGAGAGAAAGAGTCAGTCAGTGAGAGAGAAAGAGTCAGTCAGTGAGAGAGAAAGAGTCAGTCAGTGAGAGAGAAAGAGTCAGTCAGCGAGAGAAGGAATCAGTCAGTGAGAGAGAGAGTCAGCCAGTGAGAGAGAGAGAGAGTGAGAGTCAGTGAGAGAGAGAGTCAGTAAGAGAGAGAGAGTCAGTCAGTGAGAGAGAGAGTCAGTCAGTGAGAGAGAGAGTGAGTCAGTCAGTGAGAGAGAGTGAGTCAGTCAGTGAGAGAGTCAGTCAGTGAGAGAGAGAGCGAGTCAGTCAGTGAGAGAGAGAGAGTGAGTCAGTCAGTGCGAGAGAGAGAGTGAGTCAGTCCGTGAGAGAGAGAGAGAGTGAGTCAGTCCGTGAGAGCGAGAGAGAGAGAGTGAGTCAGTCCGTGAGAGAGAGAGAGTGAGTCAGTCTGTGAGTGAGAGTCAGTCAGTGAGTGAGAGAGTGAGACTCAGTCAGTGAGTGAGAGTCAGTCAGTGAGTGAGAGAGTGAGTCAGTCAGTGAGTGAGAGAAAGAGTCAGTCAGTGAGAGAAAGAGTCAGTCAGCGAGAGAGAGAGAGTGAGTGAGAGTCAGTGAGAGAGAGTCAGTGAGAGAGAGAGTCAGTCAGTGAGAGAGAGAGTCAGTCAGTGAGAGAGAGAGAGTCAGTCAGTGAGTGAGAGTCAGTCAGTGAGTGAGAGAGTGAGTCAGTCAGTGAGTGAGAGAAAGAGTCAGTCAGTGAGAGAAAGAGTCAGTCAGCGAGAGAGAGAGAGTGAGTGAGAGTCAGTGAGAGAGAGTCAGTGAGAGAAAGAGTCAGTCAGTGAGAGAGAGAGTCAGTCAGTGAGAGAGAGAGAGTGAGTCAGTGAGTGAGAGTCAGTCAGTGAGTGAGAGAGTGAGAGTCAGTCAGTGAGTGAGAGAGTGAGTGAGAGTCAGTCAGTGAGTGAGAGAGAGAGAGTCAGTCAGTGAGTGAGAGAAAGAGTCAGTCAGTGAGAGAAAGAGTCAGTCAGTGAGAGAAAGAGTCAGTCAGTGAGAGAAAGTCAGTCAGTGAGAGAAAGTCAGTCAGTGAGAGAGAGAGAGAGAGAGAGAGTCAGTCATTGAGAGAGTGAGTGAGAGTGAGAGAGAGAGAGTTAGTGAGAGAGAAAGAGAGTCAGTCCGTGAGAGAGAGAGAGTCAGTCAGTGAGAGAGAGAGAGAGAGAAAGAGTCAGTCAGTGAGAGAGAGAGAGAGTGTCAGTCAGTCAGAGAGAGAGTTTCAGTCAGTCAGTGAGAGAGTGAGAGTCAGTGAGTGAGTGAGAGAGAGAGTGAGAGTCAGTCAGTGAGTGAGAGAGTGAGAGTCAGCCAGTGAGTGAGAGAGAGAGATTCAGTCAGTGAGTGAGAGAAAGAGTCAGTCAGTGAGAGAAAGAGTCAGTCAGTGAGAGAAAGAGTCAGTCAGTGAGAGAAAGTCAGTCAGTGAGAGAAAGTCAGTCAGTGAGAGAGAGAGAGAGAGAGAGAGAGTCAGTCATTGAGAGAGTGAGTGAGAGTGAGAGAGAGAGAGTTAGTGAGAGAGAAAGAGAGTCAGTCCGTGAGAGAGAGAGAGTCAGTCAGTGAGAGAGAGAGAGAGAAAGAGTCAGTCAGTGAGAGAGAGAGAGAGTGTCAGTCAGTCAAAGAGAGAGTTTCAGTCAGTGAGTGAGAGAGTGAGAGTCAGTGAGTGAGTGAGAGAGAGAGTGAGAGTCAGTTAGTGAGTGAGAGAGTGAGAGTCAGCCAGTGAGAGTCAGTTAGTGAGTAAGAGTCAGTCAGTGAGTCGAGAGTCAGTCAGTGAGTGAGAGTCAGTCAGTGAGAGAGTAAAGTGAGGAAGAGTATGAGAGTAAGGAGAGACTAGATCAGGATGACGCAAGAAGGTAATGGCAGGCATGGAGAGGAACATTACTGAGACAGGGTGGAGTGTGAGGAGCAGCAGTGTAGGAGGGACAAGAAAAGAGTGTGAAGCAAAATGCGGAGGTTGTGTTCAGGCCCTCCAAAATTAAAGTCCTGTGCTTTCCAACCTTATCCAGCACCCATTACTTGGACACCATCTACTTCCCTCAACAGTGCTTTCAAAGTTACCCCTTCGTCCAGAAACTTCGTGGCTCAAGTCAATTCAAATCATTAACAAAAACGAATCGCTACATAACCAACACAGAGTAACTGCAGGTTGATACGGATTGTTTTAAATTCAAGAAATCAGTTCTCTCATTCCATTCAAGACGGAGTAACTCATTAGTATTCAGCAGGTTTGACTATAGGAGCGTAGCAAGGCAGTGCTTAACAGTAACGCAAACAATTAAATTGGGACCCATTACCATTGCTAATTGCGATGAAGTGAGTCCCTCACAGCCCTGGATCCCAGTTGAATAGCACCTGCTGAACTATTGCTAGCTACGCCCATGCAGGGGTATTGAAACAGGTTTTCCAATGGGCCTCCCTCAGTTATTTTTACACCACTCACCAAGGTCCAAAACTTTGCAACCAGAACTTTGTACAATCTATATAGGCATATTCCCACTCCACCATACAATCACTAATCTGGTTGGCTCTCTGCCAAAAAAAAGTACCATATAAAATCTTGTATTGAAATCATTGAATGGCAGAGCAACTAACTACTGCCTAACATACTGTCTACACTCATACCAAGAATTTATGACCAACTAACCAGAACTTTTTCCAGCCTAAGCCACCTCCAGGTTCAGATCACTATTAGGCCCTCATCACTGTAACACCCTACCAAAAAACATTCAGACAACCACATCTCTCTAAGAGTTCAAAATGGTACTGTGTATTACAAGCATATATGCTTAAATGGGTGTAGAAAGGCAAATTAAGGAAATGTATGGCTGTATTAGTCAGTGTTCACCACACTACTGGTACTATTAATATCGCAAGTGTTGGCGGTACTCTTAGTGATGCCATAGTGTTGCTGGCCTAGCTGGCTTCCCTCTCGGTTTCCTGTTTGCAAAGACATGATGTTGATTTTGGTTTCCCCTTGCATAGTTATAGCATCACTATATCCTCTGTAGACTATTGATGCAGATTCGGATTTCCTAACTTAAGTGACATGGCCTGGGGGAAAGATGGGTTAGTTATGATTGGTTTTTTTTTGTTTTCAATTTCATGCGACACTTTATATTGTTTTTTTACTTGACTGTAGATATATGTAACCTTGTCTGTTTTAAAGCTGTTACTTCCAAGCCAGTCGGTGTTGCATGCAATGTCATATCTTAACAAAATGCAATAACATTTGTGATTAAAAAAAAATTACGACGCCAACGAAACAGAGAGAAAAAAACAGTCATCTACATAAAAAATCTAATCTAGGCGTTTTAATCCTCCCTTTTTTTTCTTCTTTAAGTACCATTGACTACTAAAAAACACTTTGAAAGTGCGTCAGTGTCTGCACAGTCACTCTGTTTTGCGACAAGTCATTGAAATGTAAGACAGCCCCTACTTCTAAATGTTAATCTTACCTAAGGTGGCCGCTTAGTAAAGAAATGTCATTATGTTTAACACGAAGGAAATGTCACCGTGGATCCCTGTGCTTATCCAGTAAACACTTATTAAGAACTCCCCCAACAGTGACGCCGAATCCATCCTGGTAATGCTTACTTACCTGGACAGGGTGTGGTTACCGATGATGAAGCATGCTACAAGACCTACGGAGCTCCGATTGTTCAATGCAGACATTTAGACCAGGTTGTCGAATTGCGTGTGATAAGTGCGACAGTCCCCATAACATGTGCCTATAAACGAACGAGACTCAGAGTTTCACTGACCTATATAGCTCCGGAAAATGCAATGAATATGGTGAGCCTGCACATCAGTAGATATAAAGTAATAAATAGAAATATCAGGCGGAATAAAAGGCTCTTCACAAATGCGACTTTGTGTGCACGGTAACAAACAAGATGGGGGTTTGTGCCACCAGGTTTTTCCTCCACCTACTCAAGTCTCCTTGCGCTGCTGGAAGAAGTGAACACACGCCCTAACACAGGTCCAACTCATTCGCAGAAAAGATGACGAATAAGGCCTCAACTTCCCGCGCACACAGGCTCAGTGTACAGACGAGCTCACAGGCACTTTCTGAGGCCTGCCACTCTCCCCTCCCAAGAAATACAACCGAATAAAAAACACAAGCCGGCATTGAGGAAGAGTAGAAACAGAAGAACGGCACCAACGTTAACATGCTTTATGCACAAGTACACACACAGGAAGGTACAAAACAGGAAGGAACAAACCTGTGCCTAGCTGCAACAAGATAAGAGATGGGAGGATAAGAGAGACAAGCGAAAGTGATCGCGATGGCGATCAAACATCAAAGTGGAAGTGAAAGTAATCGTAGTCAAGCGCGGCGCGCGAGCACATGCACTGTAGCTCTAGGCTGGCCTGGTAGCACTTTTTGAAGCCCTCTCAAAAATTCTCGCCAGACCAGCGCATGCACTGAGTCAGGTGAGACCTAAAAAGGGGGGTTGCTGGGTCTCCCCCCACAAAAAAAAAGATCATTTTTACCTGATCAACTCTCTTCTGTGCTTCTTGTCCTTCGGGCGAGGAGCATCATTAACGTTATTGCGTACGTACAGTGTTGCCAGATTTTTAGACCCGTCCCAAGCCCAAAGCCGCTCAAATAGAAGCCCAAAATAAGCCCAATCAGACCAGTTCCAGCCCAAAAACCAGCCCAAATTAGCAAGTCTCCAATTATGCACAAATTGTCATCAGAAACAATTTTAACGACAAATATACATTCTATTCAATATACAGATGGTGGGAGGGTGTTAACTGGGCACCTGCCTTAATGCTACAAATTTTTAAGACCAGTTCTCACTGCGACTTCTAAGAGCCCCTGCAGCTCCACTCTGCCTATTGCTTAAAGATTCAGCCCCACCCCCCCCCAAAATCAGCTCCAATTCGAGCGGCAAACAGTGTGCGTCAGTGCGCACCTTGGCATCTGCAACGTGGTGAAGCACGGAGTGTCAGATCCATGCCAGGACAGTGGTAAACAGACACACGCGGTGCTGCCAGCAGGTGCGTGCGAGGTTGGGTGGCCCCTGCACGACCGTTTTCGAAGCTGTGCTGGCCTGCGAACAACCGATGTGGTCAGTTTTGGTTTGGGTGTTAAAACACTCTCTTTACCTATGTCAACTTCCTGGCATCTATCAATATTCATCACTTCCTACAAATAGGGTGACCAACTGGCATGGGTGCAAATTCAGGACGGTGAGTGTAAAAATTCAGGACAAAGGGTCAAAATTCAGGACAAAAATTCAGGACGGGAGGTCAAAATTCAGGACAAAACTTCGGGACAAAAGGTACGTTTTACAGACACATCAAAGGTGGTCGCGCAATAGTGTATAAGTAATTCCATCTATATCCAAACATTCATCCATTTGAAAATGTACGTATCATTCCATCCATCATTTTACTCATCCATCCCTCCATCCACACTTTCACTCATCCATTCATCCACCCTTTCACCCTATCCATCCGTACACTCATCCATCCACTCTTCCACCCAACCATCTACTCATCCATCCAGCCATTTATCCACTCACCCATCCAGCCATCCTTTCACTTACTCATCCATCCACCCAGTTACTCATTCTACCACCCAGTCCCCTTTTCAGTCATCCATTCATCCTCCCTTTCTCTCTTCATTGACCCTTTCACTTAGCCATCCTTCCTTCGATCCACCCATACTTCAACTCATCCACTCATGAATCCATCCATTGACCCTATCACTCATCCATCCACTCATCCACTCACCGATCAGCCACCCTTTCACTCATCCATCCATCCTTTCGCTCATTATCCATCTATTCACCCTTCCATTAATCCATTCACCCTTTCACTAATCCATCCAGCCATCCACCCCTCCCTTCACCTACTCACTCGCCCACCTTTTCCTCTTAATTATGAACTGAGCCTTTGTCTGCAGAGTTGCAGACAGAAGAGGCCCATCAAGAATTTCGCCCTTGCTGTCTTCCTAAAGCAAGGGGTGGGGTGGGGGAGGGTTCACTATGCACCTGCACATAGGCAATCTGAAAAAGTGGAAGTCATGAGTCATGCATGATGCACAGTGCCAGGCCATGAGGTGATTGTGACATGGTGTTTCCAGGGCTTTAAGCGGGATGAAAAAACTGGTTGTCTCTCCAAGGGGCGTGTCTGATGTAATTAATGATGTTGCTTAAAACAACTAAGCTAAAAATCAGTGCTTAGCATTGTGTATCGCCGGACTGGTATTTTACCTCTTCTGTCATTGCATCCAGATATATATCACAAGTAACGTTACACCTAAAACAAGCCAGAACCATTTGCTTTGTTAATGGTTGTTAGTTTCATAAAATAAAAATGCAGCAACCATGGCTTAATTGAATATAATATTGAAACTGAACTTTTCTAAAATGATGAGATGGAAAGAATTCCCTGCCCCAATCTCCACTCTGTCTATTGCTTAAAGACTCAGCACCCACCCCGCCCCCATTTGGCTCTAGTTGCGCCTCTAACTCAATCACCTGAGGTCGGGGCGGGCGTCGAACCGGACTCAGCAACAGCGGGCGCCGCCGGGCGGCCTGCTGCTGTGCTGTCGACTGGTGGTGGGCTCACTGGGCTGGCACCACCCGCCGCAGCCTGTGGCCTGTGTGACCACCAGTGGACCACAGTGGGCGGCAGCAGCAGGGACACCACGTGCGTCCGACTCCAGTCCACTCCGACTCCTCAAGAATCCATGATGCGTGAAGATGCGTCCACTCCTGGCGCGAGCCGAAAGTAAGAGCTCAGGTCACGCACCGTGACGCGCGCAGTCCACACAACGTATGCTTTTCACTCTCCTCAACGAGGGGATGTGCTTTGTGTGCGTTTTATGGTCACTCAGCGACAATGGCTACTTTATCATTCTGGAACATGCGCTGTCCACATTCCCCTGCATGCCAGTGGTCCTTAAGGCCTAAGTTTTTGGGAGCATGAAAAGGATCGCCATTGGCAACCACAGTGCCGCATTCAGACCACCTTCAATGCAAAGCTGAAAAGAAGCGGCTCTCGCGGCGTCTGCATGTAGATTTATCTCCTCTGAAGGGCTCAGAGGAACTTCTCTCACCCTCGCAGCCAATAAATCAGCACAAGGCGTCGGCTCGCATTCTCCGAGCCCTGTGCCCTCGCAATAAAGTTTCGGAGTCGAGAGGAAATTATTTTAAGTGAGGATGATGGTCCGAATCCTCAGGCTGAGGTCACGCACCGTGAGTCCGTGACGCACGCACGCAGGGGCTGGCCAAAAAATGATTCCCAGGGCCGTCATTGGTAGCGTTTTCACACGCTACTGGATTGAAGGCCCTGGGGGACCCCCACATTGGCCCGCGCACTCACGCGACGGACTCCTCGTGGTCGGCGCCCGCCCAGGCCAAAAAAATGTGCACAACCATCCAAAACAAGCCCAAAAAGTAGCCCCCCGCCAGGCATGGTTTTTTCCCGCTCAACTGGAAAAAAGTCGGCCAATTGTGCGGGAAATAGCCCAATCTGGCAACATTACGTACGTGCGTCTACGTACTGCATTATCAAAAAATAGAAAAAGGACAAAAGAAAACAGAGAAAGAAAAAGAAATCCGTCAATAGCAAAGAAAAGAAAAACGTGATTGTATAACTTTATACTAATTTTAAAACCATAACCATAAAAATGCCATTAGCATGCATAGCTATACAACGAAAATCGTTGTAAAGGTATGCGTGGTAAAGGGATTTTCAAGGTAAAGGATATTCGTGGTAAAGGCAATCACGTTGTAACGCAGCGTGGAAAAGGCATGCGTTGCAACGGAATGCGTTGAAACGTCATACAACCGATAATGATTACATCGGTTTGTTTCGGAAATAATACAAATATTTTTTTTTTTAAATGAGCCGGGGCGCCTACTTCTACAACAATTGCCGTGTTCGTGCAGGCTTTGTTGCCCACTTGCAAAGAGAGATGCGCCAACTGAATCTCTGAAGGGCATGTTACCCTATGTGCTTTTATTTTTAATATGGCATGCAATTTTATAGTCACACTCGACAAAAACTAAAAATAACACAAATGCCAGTTTTGCTCTTGAAAATGTCAAATTTAATTTTCTTCACTTTACTTTTATTCTTTATACATTTTCCAGGTCTTTACTGATTCAAATAAAAAAAATGTCGTCTATCGAAAGGTAAACGGCTAAAAACATCTCTGCCATTTTCATGCTTTATATATTACAACACATAACTGTGCTAAATTATTTGGAAATGATTCAGACAGCTGGTGGTCAGCAATTTCCAGAAGTTAGCGAGCAAATTAAACAGTGTACATGCTGAGTTTGCCCTTGCAATATTCCCTCAAAGGATATCTAGTTTTATATATTTTTCACTTGCCAGCAGGTATGTCAAAGCTATCTTAGATTCATGTTTGGAGGCCAGTGCACGGTGTGCCCTTCAGTGCAAGCACTGCTACCGCCCTCAGATAAAAATGTTGCTCAAATATCCATTTGATTATTTCTAAATAAAATAAAATGTGTTTTTTTCTGAAATACTGCTGTGCTCCATGATCCATAATGCCATCAGTTTGAGGGCATTAACTCTATTAAGTTTAAACCTCTAATATTTGCAAGCCATGTTAATGATTTAAGACTTGTTTGTTGGTCACAATTTTTAATATTTTATCTGTTGTTTACTTTAAGTTATACACCACGTACATTGAAATGTTTGTTGCGAAGGACACTATCAGTGAGCAATGCCTGGTGTGCAAAAAAAAATATATATTGTTGATAATATAGGATAGACATTTGGGTGTAAAGAGAGTTGAAAGAAGGGATGAAAGACCCCTTGTGCAGATTGATGGATGGGAGAAAGGATGGATCGATGAGAGAATGGTGAGAAGACGGATAAACTAGTGAAAGGGTGGATTAAAGGAAAGGATATGTAAGGATGAAGGGATAGTTGGGTAGATTATTGGTGGCGTTAAGGATGGAATGATGGGTGACAGAGCAAAAGGATGGAAATTTAGATGTATTAATAGGTGTAAACAGATTGATATATGAGTGGATGGATGACGGAAGGGTGAAAGGACGTTTGGTTGAATGGAATGTGTAGGATAAATGATGTTTGGATGAATTGGTGGATGGAGTATCGAAAGCAGAACATTGGAATAGGTGGGTGGATATATGTGTGGTGGCTATAATGGACAGAAGGAAGGTTGTATGGAATTATGAAATGATGGATGAATAGATGGGTGGATTGCTGAAATGATGGAAGAATGGCTGTATGAATGGATGGGTGGATAGATGGAAACGTAGATGGTTGGGTCGATAGTAGGGTGGGTGACTGAATGGTGGGGTGAAAGAATAGGTGGATTGGAAGAGAGAAAGGTCAAAGAACTTTACTAGAGAAGGTTGAACTTTACTCATGTAGTGTAATAAGCAGTATCGTTCAAAGTGGATAGTGCTGTTAACAGTATGATTCAAAGTGAGGTGTTGTAATATTCTGTCTACTTCCCTGTGCAAAGATACAATTCATCAACAGAAATGCAGCAATGCAAGTAAACAGTAAAGAATGTAGGGAACTAAGGGATAGATGTTTAAAGCATGTGTTCGGTCACAAACAGCCCAATTTGCAGAATGCTTTTTCAAATGTACAAACAACAAACTGTGATTCTAGAGAATTGCATTTTGATTTGCCACCAAAAACAGAATCACTATTTGGAAGGGGTGTGTTCAGGGTGTCTCTTCCAAATAGGGAATCCGAATGGAATGTACTGATGTAAAGCATTCGTGCTTCACCACCAACTCATATTTGGTGGTAACCCATTCGCAAATTGGAAGGGGTCCCCTTGGGACACCTTTTCCATTTGACAGTGTTTAACCACTGGCTACTCTTACAAAATAAAAAGAAACATTTTATTTTATTTTGAAACTTTTTTTTTGTGCATCTCATTTTCCTTCACAAAAACGTGCTGTTGACCCAGGCAGGACACCATCACTTTGATGGCAGCTAATCCTAGTAGGTCACAAATTGCGACCTACCACATTAATATTTATTTGGTAGGTTGGTAGATTTGGGGGTCTCCAGTTGGCAATGGTTTGCACCTTTGTCCAAATAGGGACCCTTGCGTCAAGTCAGGGTAAGGGGCTACACTCCTAAAATAACCCCTGCTGACGCCTTTGGCAGCTTGGCACGAGCAGGCAGGCTTATCTCAGAGGCAGTGTGTAAAGCATTTGTGAACACATAGAGTAATGTTGTAGACTTGTAAATGTTGTAGACTTGTAAAGCGCACAGCTGCCCCAGCAACGGGGCGTCCCGGCGCTGTAGACCGCTGGGGAACCCGTCCTGGCTATCCCTGTGAGATGGTCCCTTTCTGGGTATCTACAAGGTGAAACCAGGCATCCCCGGCGTCTGTGGGGGGCCGTTGTAGAAATAAGGCAAGCTTAATGCCCAGAGTTGCCGAGTGTGTTCCTGGTTAGAGTAGGTACCGAGGTGAGAATTATTGAGTCCGTTTTGACCCTGGTCCACGACCCTGCCGCGTTGGGAATTGAACCCTGGTCCCTGGCCGATTCTCTGCTTACGGGTCTGCCGCCTCTAACCAGTGAGCCACACCTCTCCACCTAATCCAGTGAAAACACTACAGATGGACACCACACAGGTTTAGAAAAATAATTAATCTTTACTAGACTTAATACAAGACCCAAACGACAAAAATCCACAATACAGTATTCAAAAATAAGACTTTAGAATGGTACAAATAGCTTAGTTCACCTTGGATTGTAAATGCGACACTTTACTCTCAAGGTACCTTGGATGTGAAACGCAAAACAAACAAAAGGGTCGCAGGGAAGGTGATGCGCCATTCCTTACACTCAGGGGATTGGATGCGTCGGTTCCTTACTGCTGTGCAGGGGAGTTGAGGCTCGCTTCCTTACTGTGTGGGGAGTTGATGAGCCAGTTTCTTACTGAGATCCAATGACGCTCCGGTGCGATGCGACAAAATGGTGTCTTGGTTACAGTGCGACAATGTAGATTCAATGCATGTATCCCTGAGACTTCAGGCAGGAGGCAAGCTCAATGTTCAAGCACTTGGAGATCTTCTTCAAGATGATGAAACCACACTCAGTCCTTTTCTCCTTTCTTTGGCAATGAAGCAACCACTGCAGGCCAAACCGCAAACAGCACAGGGGTACTCTCCTCCTTCAGTTTCCTGGTTCTTCTCCTCAGCAAAGGTTTATCTTGATTCCCAGAAGTGATCTAAAATTCTTGGGTCTCGGTCCCCCTTTTTATACACGCAAATCCTTTGTCTCTGAAGGCAGAGAGGGTCTGTACCTAGTCCATACCAGTCCTGAGTGCATTCTGCCAGTGCACAACTTCTTCCTTTGTCAGTGTGGGCCAGGGTCATCAGACGCACAACAGGAGGTGGAGCCAGCATTGTAGAAGGCAGGCACAGCCCTATTCAGGCCCAGGTGCTACTCCTCCCACCACTCCCAATGCAGATAGATCTATTCAGCCTAGTGCTGACTCATCCTGTCTCCTGGAGCCACCCCAGCCCCTGTTACTCACAAACCAGACATGCAATACACAACCTAGCAGAGGCAGGCTGGATGGTTAGGTAAGAAAATACCTACTTTCTAAAAGTGGTATTTTCAAACACAGAATGTAAAAATCACTCACACTAAAATATGTATTTTAACATTCTGAGTTCAGGCATACTAAACTCTAATTTATATCTTGTTCCCTGGTTCAGTTGAGATTATAATATGTTATAATCAAACTGCCCATTCTGGCCTATGGGAGAAGGTAGCCTTGCAATAGTGAAAAACGAAAATGTCTGTAATTCACTATCAGGACATGCCACACACATCAGGGCATGTCCTACCTTTCACATACAATGCACCCTTCCCTTGGGCCTACCTTAGGGGTGGCTAACATGTAGAAATGAGAAGGTTTGGGGACTGGCAAGTGTGTGCACTTGCCAAGCCGACATGGCAGTCCCAGACTGCACACAGGCTCTGCAAAGGCAGGCCTGAGCCATAGTTTACAAGCTGCTCTGGTGGGTGGCACAATCAGCGCTGCGAGCCCACCAGCTGCATTTGATTTACAGGCCCTGGGCACACACGGTGCACTGTACTAGGGTCTGACAAGTAAACCAAATAAGCCAATCATAGAGTCACTAATCCATTACATCACTTTACAATAGGGAGCACTTGCACTTTGGCACTGATTATCAGTGGCAAAGTGCCCAAAGCATCTAGACCAGCAAAACATTAGCAAAAATACAGAAGGCAACAGCAAAGAAAAATGGAAGGGCGACCCACGCCAATAGTGCCAGGTCTAATATAGGTATATTTGCGACAAATTGCAAATTAGGAAATAAGGGCCAGATATAGCTTAAGAACATTAGTAATAGTGATTGCCAAATAGTGATTCTCAAAAAATCACTATTAGGTAATCGCTAAAACTAATGTTAGTACTTCTGGTCCTAAAAAGCACTTAAAAATAAAGGAAAATTAGCTACTAACCACATGTAGGTATGAGGAAATTATAGATCGCCAATAAATAAAGAAAAATGGGCTTACCTGTTCCAATGAAAGACAATAGGAGTAGGTATTAACAAGTGTCCCTTTGAAATTCAGCCAGTTATATTTTGATGGTTCATAGACTTGTAAAGGTTCTGTGGACCCCAAATTGGTTGAAAGCAGAATTTTATTCTTTGTAAATTAAACTTGTGGGGGGGACACTTTCTACTATGACATGCAAAGCAGCAACCAAAGTTGATGCTTTCTGTTGCATTAGATATGACACCCAGTGTCTATACAGATATGGCACTGCTACACTATTCCCAAGTGGACAATTTGGCTGTCTTGTTGCAACACACACACTCTTTTACCCCATAGTGCAGAGGTGTGTGCCTGATGCCTAGCATAGGAGCTGCACTGCAAGAGCACCCTTACGTTACAAAAAACATGCTTTGACAAACTTTAAAACGTTTCCTACTTTGCATGTGTACTGTACAGTGCAACACACATGCACAGTGTAAAAAATATTTCTCGTACTTTGTGCATTTCTCAAGGAAGCCAATAACAGTATTTTTGGTTCTTTTCCAGGACAATGTTCATTTCTGATAGGTTTTATATAAAATAAGGTGTTACACCACATCAACACTTCACCCATCAACTTTGTGTTGATATGCAAACACACACACCCATTCTCACTCAAACAATACAAGCAGTGTGCTCTTTTTCTCTTCCTGTACATTCCACTAATACTGGAGACAGGTATCTGTTCAACTCGAAATTCATCACACATTGCCATTCCTATTTCAAAATTCTCATTTATCAAGGCAGTTTGTTTTTCCTTTTGAGGGCCCAGTAGCTGCAGGTTTGGACCCTTGCCTTTCAGTGGCACAGTGTTTCACACTCAGCAATTGTCTTGAGTGACATGCTTCCAAATGATCATTTGGCAATCACTCAACACCAAATTGAATCAATGCTCTGAGAAATTGGGTCGCTGGTTGACTCGGGTGTGAGTCTTGGTCAAGCAACAGCCACAATCCCTGGCAAGGTGAACCTCAAAAAGTCACTAAACTAGCCTGTGCTTAACCCTTGGTGGCTTGGCACTAAAAGCAGTCAGGCTTAACTTCCAGGCAATGTGTAAAGTATTTATGCAGCACACAAACTGTAATAAAGTGAAGGTAAAACACAAGAAAACTCTCACACCAATTTAGAAAATGAGAGTACATTTAAATAAATTATTTGAGAACAAAACAACAGAAATCAGGAGAACTAGAGTTACAATTTTTTTATGTTTTCAGTAAAAACAAGTGCCTAAAAGGTAATTGTGCCAACCGCAGACATCTAGTTGTGCAAGACCGTGTCAAAGTAACAAAATATGGCAGATCGTGATGGAGAGCGGCGTGGATACAAGAAGTGGATAGGGCCCGGTCAACACTTACATTCGAACTTAAAAGAATGTTCAGGAAACATTTTCTGAGAACTTAAAGTTCAGAGGGGCAGGGTTTCAGGTGGAGTCAGATGAGGGAGCATCACCATCAGAGAGCCTTTGTTCAAAGCGACGGTGAAGATTTCTACATTCTTAGGGCCAGATGTATGAACAAGGAATTTGCGACTTGCAAATTGCATCACGATAGCGACTCGCAATTTGAGAGCCACAAATTGGTATGTACAACAGTGTCTGCAACACTGATTGCGATTCCCAATGGGGTCGCACATTGCATGCCTCATGCATATTCATGAGGCACTCGCCATTTGCAACCCCATTGGGAATGGCTGGCACTCCCAGGCATGGTGGCCTGCTGGGCTCAGCACACCTCCATGTCTAGGACTACTTTTCAATAAAGCACTTTTTTTAATGCAGCCTGTTTTCCTCAAAGGAAAACGAGATGCATTTAAAAAAAGACAAAGGAAACCTTTTTGTTTAATTTTTTAGGGGTAGGCAGTGGTCCCTGGGACCACTGCCTGCCCTTAAAAAATATTTTTAGAGCCAGTCACAAAGGGGAAGGGGTCCCCTGGGAATCCCTTCCCGTTTGCGAGTGATTTACTACCCTTCTTCAAAGGGTGGTAAACTGCGACTGTTTCCCGACCGCAATTGCGGTCGCAAAACAGTCATACATGGCATTTGGGGTCGCTATTAGGGAGGGAAGGCCCCTTCCTAATAGTGAGTTGCAACACACTATTTTGCGAGTGGCAAAATTTTGTGACTCGCAAAAATAGGGTTTGTACATGTCCAAAAGGATTTTTGCATGCGCAAACGGGTCTAAGACCCGTTTTCGCATGCAAATATCCGTCGTACATCTGGCCCTTAATATTTTCTTTTGAAGTCGAAAATCTCCAGTAGGTCAAGGCAGGAGGCTGTAGCCGAAGACAGTTCCCAGCCCTTGGATACCCCTTTGGTGAAGGACCATCAAACATGATTTGGTGTTTCAGAGAAGACTGGAACTGGAGCAGCTGCAAATCCAGGCTAACTGGTGATGCACCTTGGGTGTATTGACGAGCATGTTGGTCCCGGTCTTCTCTTGGTTCTTAGCGCAGTTTTTAGCCAAACATTTTCTACATCTTCAGTTTTGGATTTTGGCTATCTGGGCACATTTAGCACAACTACCAACAGTCAGAACTGGTGGGAAACCACTGGGGGGTTCAGGATTCACTCATGCTGGGTCCAGGTGGGGGTTCAAGATGGTGGGAGCCTTTTGTGTCCCTATGGCTCTGAACAGTAGGCCATCAAATCATCCCTTGGAGTCACTGTGGTAGTCCTGGGTACAGGTAAATATGCAGGGCTTTTATAGCAGGACTGGTCTCTGAGGTTTTAAGGCAGGCTCCAAGAAGCAAAGCAGTCCTTCCAGGTACTGCAAAGCAGTTTTGCAGAGTACACAGCAGGTCACAGCAGCACACAGCCCTCTCAGAGTCCTTCCGCAGGTCCAGAAAGAAAGCTAAAGAGTGGATCTGAATGTCTTATTTTTGTACCCAGTTCAACCTTTAAAGTTGGGAGACATTTCTAGAGGTTTCTGCTCTGAAGTGCATGACATTTCCTGACTCCTGTGCCCTAGCTCCAAGCTGGCTGCAGTGACAATGAGGACATGACAAGCTGTTTTGTGTGAAGGCAGAGCACAGCCAGTTGTAAGTGGAGCTGTGCTCAGCACTGTCCCCCATCCTGCCACATGATGGCCCATTTAGGCACATCCAATCCCTCTATTGTGTGACTGTCTTGGAGGACGTGGTCCCATTCAAAAGCTAGCACTTATTAAATGTATTACTGCCACCCAATGTTATCCTATGGGACAGGTAGGCCTGACAGTAGTGAAAAACGAATTTAGGAGTTTTTTACTGCCCAGACAATGTACATGTCCAACCCTTTAATTGCAATGCACCCTGGCCGATGAGGATACCTAGAGCCTTCTTTAGGAGTGTCTTATATGCAATAAAATGGGAGCTTAACGCTTGGCAAAGAGGTTATATTGCCATGTTGAATTGTCTGTTTAGAACTGCAATCAGGCTGCAATGGCAGGCCTGAAATATGTTTTATTGTGCTATTAAGTGGGTGACACAATAAGTGCTAAAGACTCGCCAGTAGCATTTAATTTACAGGTGTGAATGTATGATATACCACTCTACGAGAGACTTATAAGTAAATTAAACATGCCAATCAGGCATAAACCAATTTAGCAATGTTTTAAGGAGAGATCACAAGCACTTTAACACTGGTCAGCAGCAGTAAAGACAGTTCAGCAAAAAAATGGAGGCAAAAAGTTTGGGCATGACCCTGCAGAGAGGGCCATGTCCAACAAAAGCCATTTGTATCTAATAAAATTAGAGTCTGGATCAGTAGTACTTTCGAAGTACTTATTGACAGCACTCACAAGCAGCTATATGATCAGCTGGTCAGGGTACAAAAAACCTGGCATCATCCGTACTTCACTCTCCACTACCTACATTCTGTAAATGACATGCCTGAATTTGAACACTAGTGAATCAAATATTACAAATATGAGGGGTCTCACTCAATCTCATGCACATCTCTCCTAAGCACTGATTTGTGAATCCTACTGACAAGGTGCCAGTCCATCTGTAAGCTGCCTGTCAATATTCAGATGCCAGGGTAGCTGCACTTTCCTGTATCTTTTTTCAAATTTACAATTGCAGGTTGATAAATGTAACAGCAGAGCTTAGGGGCCGATTAGGATGGCGGGCAGATCGCCCGCCATCCGTAACTGAGTTACCCCCGCCATATTAGTATGGCGGGGGGTACCGCAGCGGACGGAAAGACCGTCCGACGCTTTTCCGCCAGTCAGCAATCCGCACGATTGCCGGCCGGGCGGAAAAGGCCCACAATATGGTGGCGGTGGCTGCATCAATATTATAATACATGTGGAGATTCCGCCATGGAAAGGCATATGGTGAATCTCTTTGGGGGCCCTTTGTGGCCCCTGAGAGTTTGTGGGGGTGGAAGGCTGCACTTGGGGGATACCAATGATACACCCTTCATTGCCACGCACAAGGTGGCAGGCACCGCGCGGTGCCTGTCACGTTTTGCATGGCAATGCACTACATGCCACTTCAACATTGCGGCGGGTGCTTCTTTCAGCACCGCCCGCCGCAATGTTGAAGATGCTGGATGCGACCGCCAGGGTGACGGTCGCATCCTAATTGGGCTCGCGGGACCGCCACACCTGTGGCGCTCAGTCCCGTTTTCCATTACAGTGCCGAGCTGACAAAGTCCACCCGCCATCGTAATGGGGCCCTAAGACTTTACTGGGTGACTGAATGACCTGGTCTTGGACGTTTCTTTGCAAAGAGTCACAACCCATTGTGATAATTGATCTTTATTTGGCCCATGGCTAAATATTACTTCAATAAATTCACAATATGACATATTTAGAGTTTGCCAAATGATGAAAATACTCCACAAATTGGCTACCCTCCCTTTTTAGAGTGTATACTTAGGTATATACTTAAAATAGGGCAGACAAGACATTTACCAATTTTGGTGGGTGTCCTGCATCCATCAAGCAAAAAATGAACCGCTCAGTTTCCACGTTTAATAGTCCAAATAGACTGCAGCACATTTTTTGCTGATCACTACATCATACTACAATATGAGCCACGAATTGCACTATTCCACTTCTTTGGAAATACATAATTATCCTGTATCTATGGGTGAAGAGCAGGAAATGGTGCCTCCCCGAGACTATGTGAGGCACCTCCACACACTTGGGGGAGGTTTAATCTGAACTCCTGGAGAAATTCCTCCCTTGGATTGAATTTCACTTGATGAGCTCATCTCTCTTTGAAATAGTGATGTTTGTGAAATGAGTATGTTTTAATAAAGTGGTCATATTTTAATTTGTCGAATGTCATCTTGAAGCTACCTTGGAGAGATTAATTTTCTAATAGGTCAATAATTGTTTTAAAAGTCAATCAATCAATCAAGAGGGCTGGTAAAGCGCAACTACTCACCCAAAGGGTCTCTAGGTGCTGAGGGGGGTAGGGGTGTGCAAGTCCTGGATGTTCACTTAGATTCGTCGCAGAGCCAGGTCTTGAGGTCCTTCGCACTTGGAGAGTGTTCGTGTCTGATGGAGAAGGAGAGGGAGGGTGTTCAATGCCCTGGCCACGAGATAGGAGAAGGAACATCCTCCTTTTCTGGTTTTCTTGATGTGCTGCATGTAGCCAGGGAGAGCTGGGCTGAGCGGAGGGATCTTTGGCGTGGATGGAACGAGAGGCGGTGGTTCAGGTACATAGGTCCGGTGTTGTGGAAGGCTTTGTGGGTGTGGGTGAGAAGCTTGAAGGTGATTCTCCTTTCAACAGGGAGCCAATGTAGTGTCCGCAGGTGTTGGGTGATGTGGTAGTGGCAAAGTAGGTTGAGGACTAGTCTGTTGGAGGAGTTCTGGATATTCTGGAGTTTGCGGGTGAGGTTCTTGTTGATCCCGGTGTAGAGTGCATTGCCGTAGTCCAGTCTTCTGCTGATGAGGGCATGGATGAAGGTTTTCCTGTGCTCAAGAGGAATCCAGTTGAAGGTCGTTCGTAGGAGACGGAGGGTGTGGAAGCAGGCAGAGAAGACGGCATTGATTTGGCTGTTCATTTTGAGTTCGGAGTCCAGGAAGATTCTGAGGTTGTGTGCGTGGTCAGTGGGAAAGGGAGGGTTTCGAAGGGAGGGGGGCCACCAGGTGTCTTTCCAGGCATCGGCGTAGATTTAATTATTCATAAATGTTGTTTTTTTCTGTCTGGAAAATGGGATTTTCTCTGTTAATCACATACCCATCTCCCACTGGTGCTTTAGGTTTACTCAACCTTTAATGTTTAGAATAGGCACATAAGCCAGCAAAAATGTGCATACTGCAACAGAGCCAAAGCATACTAAATAGGTCACTACAAAAGCAAGCATGTGCAGGTCTAACATCTACTCTGTGGGAGATAAGAGGCTGCCAGTGACCTTCTTTCGTGTTGAGGCTAATATTACAAAAATGTTCCACTAACATAGCAGCATAATTGCTGCTGGGTGACAGCACTGTAAACTTATTTTACATTCACAGACAGATGCTTGCAGGACAGAAGAATTGCAAGCATCCCTCGTCTAAACAGAACACATTCGGCAGGGTAGCAGCACTGCAAGCTTTTGGTATTGAATGTGGCACAGACATAGTACAGTATGAACAAGGACACAGTAGAAACAGTATGCATGCTAGTGCTCATGCCTGTGTTTGCATTTTGGGGTGCACTATACACCAAAAATAACAGCTCAGAGGCGTGCCCAGGAGTTTGGTGGATCGGGTACAGGGTCAACCTCAATTTCATGTGGCAATGTGACCTAGAGACAATGTACAAAACAGCATTTCAAAATACAGTCATAAGAAAGGACTGACTCAAAAAGTAAGTTCTAGGTAATATTTAGAAAACCATGAAGGTTCACTACAAAATTCAAAAGTAAGATTTTAAAGTGCAGATGCAGCAAGACCCATTTAAATTAGAAATAAGCAAAGTCTCAAAAGTACAGCAAAATCAGTAAGAAATCGTACCTAGTGGCATAAGAAAAGGCTTCATCTCATCCCCATTAATAGGGTTTATATAGCCAATGTCTGCATAGATGAAGGTTATAACTGCAAATGTACTGTAGTGTGAGCAAACAAATATTTTTTTTAACAAATCAATTACAGAGTTTACAAGCATCACATAACCCTCCCGCCTTAGCACTAACCCACTACATGAATATTGATTCCGACAGGCTGAAATAATATCAATAAGAGGTGTCAGAACAAACTAGTTACATAAACCACAATGACTCGTTGTGAATTAATGCAATACCACGTGCAAGAAAGGTCCTTGGAAAAATGTTACAATAGGCTGGAGACTTTCTTCAAGAACTGTGTCATTCAGAAATAAGCAAACCCACATCTTTCTTGACTATGTGCAGCCAAACCATAATAAAGCATGAACATGATGTAGCATGCATTTGGACAAGATGGCGTTGAGTCCTATTTGTGGCCTAGGTAACATAAACCATGACACTTGCTTTAGCACGTCCAGCTCCATGTCAGTATACACATGGTAATTCAAGTGTTGATCAATTGCTGTGCACACTTTTATTAATGCACATTTTGAATAAACACACTTGCACACTGTCAGTACTTTAGCATTTCAACCCAAACCACTTGTCTTTGCTAACGTTTGTTTATTTCACGAGATAAAGTATTTTATTATATTTGTCAATATTTTAACCCCTTCGGTGCTGATGACAGAGCGGTTCCGCCATGAGCCACGGTTTGCATGTACTCATGACGTAACCGCTCCGTCATGGCCCCCACCCTTCTGGGGAGCGCTGGCGATCCCCCATGGGTGTCCAATTTCACCCCCACAAAGGGGGATGGCAGTGGAAGAGTTTCCGCTGCCACCCACGACCCCCCCCATGTGAATCCCATGACGTCAGCGTGCACAGTGCGCGCTGACGTCATCAGGAAGTCCCAGATGCTCTGGAAGCCATTTGCTTCCAGGCGTCAGAGAAACAAGGTAGGTTTCCTTGTTCCGGGGAGGGGGTTCGCACAATGCATCGAGGCATCGGGGGAGAGGAAAGACATTTTCCTCTCCCCTGATGTCTCTTTGCAGGGCATTTCTGCTTCACGATCGCGCAAAGCTTCGCGATCGTGCAGTGGAAATGCCCCCACTAGCACCAGGGATTAATTTTATTTAAATGGAAGCGACCCCTTGGGCAAGGGTCGCTTCCAAAGGGGAGCATTTTTTTCTTGATGTTTTTCTGCTACCCCTGGGGGCAAATCGGCCCGTTTTGCCCTCAGGGGAGGCAGAAAATCCCACTAGGCACAAGGGATGGCATTTATTTTTAAATGGAAGCGACCCCTTGGGCAAGGGTTGCTTCCGAAGGTGAGCAAATTGTTTGGATGTTTTTTCTGCCCAACCGGGGACAGATTGGCCAGTTTTTTTGGCCTTTCTGCCCCCAGGCGGGCAGAAAAACCCACTAGCCACCAGGGATTTAACTAGGGATTTTCTAATTTAAATGGAAACGACCCCTTGAGCAAGGGTCGCTTCCAAAGGGGCATAAATGGTGTGCATGTTATTTTTGCCCCTCACCCCCCACCCACCCACCGGGGGCAGATCAGCACTTTTTTGGCCTTTTCTGCCCCCGGGTATGGGGGTCAGAAAACCCCAGTAGACACCAGAGGTTTTCTTTTATAGGTAATAGAAGCGACCCCTTGGCCAAGAGTTTGTGTACTCTCTGCCCCCTGTAGATCTGCACCTTTTTGTTGGTCTTTCTGCCCTAGGTGGGAGGGGAAGGCAGAAAACCCTACTAGGCACCAGGGATCTATTTTTTTTGCAAGGGGTGGCAAATATCTGTCTGTGGATTTCTGCCCCACCTGGGGGACAGAGTGGCTTGGTAGAAAACCTCACCTAATCCCCTTTTTTCTCAGCCCTATTTGAAGGCCCATCTGGCGGATTGACCATTTGGGTAGTGACATTGTGTGTTATAATTTTAATTGTATTATTTTTTATGAAATGTTATTTTATTTTTTTATTTCTCTGTTTTATTCTAGTTCAGGGCTTTTGCTCTTTAGACTGTTCCAGGCTGCGGTTTTGTTATTGGTGGTTCTGCAGCTTGTGTAGTTGCATGTGTTTGGTAAGAGATTTTTTTGTACTATTTACTCTAAATTAGTTTAATTTCCCTACATGAATGTGTTTTTTGAAAATGGTGTAATAATAGCAGTATGTTTGGCTTCTGTTTTTTGAGTGTCAAAATCTTTTTGCATTAGTGCTCGATGTGTACTTTGTTGTCTTATGAGTAATTGGTTTTGTTTTTTCTTTCTAGTGGGAAATCATTGCTTTTTGCTGTGTCTCTGCAGAGTAGGTGCTGGTGAGTGTAGCTATCTTTGGCAAGAGAGTTATATTGTTTTTGAGTATATAGATCTTTGTGCTAAAGCCACACTTTGTTTATTACTTATTTTGCACAGTGTTGGTTGTTGTTGACTTGTTTGTGCAGTCTCCTTTCTCAGTAAGGATCATGGCTAGCCACAGGATTACTGCTCAGCAGGTTGTTGGTATGATTTTTGAGTCTTCCTCTGACCCTGGTTCAGAGACTGACTCTGCATCTGAGGCAGAGGAGGGAGGGGAAGATTCAGGTAGTGAGTTTTCTCTCCACATGGAATCATCGGATGATGAAGCTACTCTCAGTGCGTATGAAGCTACTCTTAGTGTGGGGAAGTGCCTGTTTTAGAGGAGGACATTGATGTGCTGATAGTGCAGCAAGAGGCATCTGGGCTGCAGCCTGGGGCTGCAAGACTTCCAGATGGAAGAGATGACCTCTGGGTTGGCCCAGGCATGGCGCAGTCGGCATTGCCAGACTTTACTGGTGTTTCAGGGTGTAGAGTGAATCGGGAAACTTTTGTCAATACATTTTTTTCAGTTGCTTATGGATGATGTGTTTTTGGCAGAGATTGTTGAGCAGACTAATTTGTATGCCGAACAGTTTTTGAGGGACAACAGTGCCAGCCTTAGGCCCGACTCTAGAGCTACCCGGGTGACTCCCACAAATCTGAAAGAGATGAAGAACTTCTTGGGTTTAACTTTTTGATGGGCTTGCTAAGAAAGCCATCAATGTCTTCATATTGGTCTACTAGTCCCTTGATGGCAACGGCTATATTTCTGGCAGTCATGAGTCGTGATAAGTAGTTGCTTCTGCTTTGGATGCTGCATTTTGTCGATAATGGTTTAGCGTTGGCACAAGATCACCCTGATTGTGACTGTCTTTTTATGATTCAGCCTGTCATTGATCACTTTGTTGATCGATTGTCTGAGATCTATGCTCCAGGGAAAGAAATAGCAGTGGATGAGTCTTTGGTCTTGTTCAAGGGCTGCTTGGTTTTTAGGCAATACATTCCTAGTAAGAGGGCAAGCTATGGAATTAAGTTGTATATGCTGTGTGACAGCAGGACTGGATATGTCTCTAATTTCAGGGTGTACACCGGTAAGGAGTCCAGGATTAACCCCCATGGTTGTCCGTCCACTTTTGGAGTGACTGAGATAATTTCGTGGGAACTTGGTAGAGGAGTTGTTAACAAAGGCCACCATTTATATGTAGATAACTTCTACACTGGTGTGCGGTTGTTCAGGGAATTGGCCAAGGTGAACACTGTTGCTTGTGGCACAATCCACTCTAACCGTAAAGGTTTCCCAAAATAACTTGTTTGTCAAAAGCTTGTGTGGGGACAGTGAAGTGCGAGGCGTTGCAAGGAACTTCTAGCTGTGAAGTTTTCAGACAGGAGAGATCTCTACAAGCTGACTACCATCCATGATGAAAGCACTTCACGTGTGACTGTTTGGGGTCAGGTTGCTGAAGCGCGCAAACCTGTGTGCATTTTAGACTATAATAGGCACATGGGTGGTGTTGATAGAGTAGATCAGAGGTTGGAACCTTACGCTGCTCTTTGTAAGGCTTGCATTTTGTATAAGAAGTTGGCTATCTATCTTTTCCACTTGCCAACCTTTAATGCTTTTGTTGTATTCAAAGATTCTTGTTCTGAGTCAAAGATGACTTTTGCTAGGTTTCAGGAGTCTGTAATAGACAGCATTGTTCTAGTGGAACAGGCAAGTGTTCCTAGAGTTGGAGTGGTGGAGGATGTGGTTAGATTGAAAGATCGCCACTTTACTGATCACATTCCTCCCACACCCTCAAAAGACTTTCCCAGTAGGAGATGTAGAGTCTGTTGGCGAAGATGCACGCAGAAAGAGACTTGTATGTACTGCCCGAGTGTCCTTCTAACCCTGGGCTGTGTGTGCCTGCTTGTTTCAGAATGTACCACTTGCAAAATAATTTTTGCGAGCATCCATGAGTGGTAACGTGAACTGCCTAGTCTCTATTGTTTCATATTTTTTGTTCAGTTTAGAGGTTGGCATTTGTGCAATGTATTTAGTTTCAGATTTTGTGGTAGTAGATTTGTATCTATTTGCAATTTGTTTGTGTTTTCTTTTTTGTATAAAAAATCCTAAACGTGATGGCGGTGTGTGTAGGCTGGCACTTGGCTGGTGGTGTGCATGGACTGGCGCTTGGCTGGTGGTGTGCGTGGACTAGCGTTTGGCTGGCGGTGTGCGTGAACTGGTGCTTGGCTGGTGGTGTGCGTGGACTGGCGCTTGGCTGGCGGTGTGGGTGGACTTGCACTTGGCTGGCAGTGGGAGTTGACTGGTGCTAGACTGGCGGTGTGCATGGACTGGCGCTTGGCTGGTGGTGTGTGTGAACTGGCGCTTGGCTGGCGGTGTGTGTGGACTGGCTCTTGGCTGGCAGTGTGGGTGGACTTGCGCTTGGCTGGCGGTGTGAGTGAACTGGCGCTTGGCTGGTGGTGTGCATGGACTGGCGCTTGGCTGGAGGTGTGCGTTTACTGGCGTTTGGCTGGCGGTGTGCGTGAACTGGCACTTGGCTGCCGGTGTGTGTGGACTGGCACTTGGCTGGCGGTGTGCCTGGACTGGCGCTTGGCTGGCGGTGTGGGTGGACTTGCGCTTGGCTGGCAGTGTGGGTGGACTGGCGCTTGGCTGGCGGTGTTTGAGTAGTGACTTGCTGCTGGTCACTACACACACTGCTAGCCAAACGCCACTCCACGCAATCCGTGAGCTGGTGAGGTTGCTGTGTCAGGAATGTGGGCGCGTGAAAGTGATGGGTCCTTGAATGGTGCTGTCTGCTGGTGTGAGTGTTGTAATGTGCTGGTCCCGCGGCTGGCGGTTTTGTTTGTGTCACACATATGAAAGGTGTATGAATGGCCTATAAAGAGGTTGGTGCCTTGTCGTGGCTTTACAGCTCACGAGCTGCGAGTCACTGGTTCAGTTTTTGTCCTTTCAATTATTGACAGTGCATTTCATTTTTGTGAAACCTCTTGTTAATAAAATTTTATATACTGAACCATCACTCGCCCTCGTGCCAAATCCAACCAGTATGTGTGTGTGTTTGAGGAATAAATAGCTGTGCAGTAATCTTTATCTTTTTTGTCTCTCTGCCAAGGTGTATATTTCATCTAAGAAAAACCTACCATATTGTCGTAAACTAAATACCCATGGGAGTAAATGGTGATGTCTCTCTTGTGGATCCCAACAAGTTATCTTACCCACACTGTCCTGCAAACCTCAAAATGTGAAATTTTCCTTGCATTATTGTGCTCAAATTTTCACGCTGCAGAAAGTAACAACACATTTCCAACCCCCAGCGTTTCTCCAAGTATCCCGATAGAAATGGTACCTCACTTGTGTGAGTGGGCCAAGTACCCACGGCAGGGAAGGGCCCAAAACCTATTGAGGCGACATCAAAATTCCCTATCACAAACCAACCTGGCTTTGCAAGGAGGGTCCCATGAGTTTTTGGTCCGGGGCTCGGCTGCCATCTAGGGAAACCTAGCAAACCCACACATTTCTGGAAACTAGACACCCGGGGGAGTCCAGCAAGGTATGGCTTGCTTGGGTCCCCCAACATTCTCCTACCCAGAAACCCCTGCAAACCTCAAATTTCGCTGAAAAAAATCCCTTCTTTCTCAAATTTCTTTGTGGGAAAGTTCTAGAATCTGCGAGGATCCACAAATTTCCTCCCACCCAGAATTCCCCCAGGTCTCCTGATAAAAATGGTACCTCACTTGTGTGGGTAGGCATAGTGGCTGCAACAGGAAATGGCCCAAATTGTACTGTGGAGCCTTCACAATTACCTATAACAAAACTATCTGGATTTGGAGGGGCACCTGGGGTTTTGGCCCCGGGCTCGGCGGCCATCTTTGGAAAGTACCAAACCAAAACATTTCTAAAAACTAGACATCTGGAGGAGTCCAATGAGGTATGGCTTGCATGGATCCCCCACATTTGTCTTACCGAGAATGCCAGGCAAACCTCAAATTTAGCTGAAAAAAACACATTTTCCACATATTTTTGTGTGGAATCACCGTGGCGGCACAAATGTCCTAGCCCATAGCGTTCCCCTTAGTGTCCCATGTAAAATGATACTGTCACGTGGTTTTAGGCCACTCCCTATTTACAGTGCTAAGTTAGCTCAATCACGTTAGCTGTTGGAAAAACATCTTGTTGCTTTTGCTGCCTTTGCACCCGACACTGTTGTTACATGTTATTCATTTGAGAAATGCAGACTCGTCTCAAGTGAATGTTATTTATACATCCTTAACAGTTGCTAGTGCCCTTGGTCTGTACATCGAGTAAAGAACTGTTCTAGGACACTAGACGGTGCCGGCTGATTATGTTCAGGGTGATCGTACCACTGTTTAGTCACAACATGCACGCAGCCGCAAATACCAGAATGTTGTGGGCTTTAATATCACAGCGCAGCATATTGTTAGGGCATTCGATAGAAGAGCTGTTGCAGAGAACACTGAGCTGATCCTGTGATGTGATACACCTGAGCTGATCTATACGGTATGGGGTCCCCTATGCAAGCCTATGAGACCTTCTATTAGTCTAATAATATTTTATTAGTTGCTAGAGAAAGGAGGGTGGTTGTTTTCCACTGTCATTAGTAATATGATCGCTCCTTTCATTTTCTATGGTATTGTAACAATGCTAATGGTAATGATCTTAACCATTTGTCTACTTATGTTAGCCAAAGTACTGTATAACAGGACTCGAGGTTTATGAATAAATTCTTTAAACTTTACTGTGTCTTAGTTATTCTGTTGTGGACTAATATATATGTGCAAACGGGTATTTCGGGTTCCTACCATTCCTGAGAATAACTAAGTCGCATGTTCTGGGTTGTCTATACATTGGGACCGCCGAGCTAAATCTCGGATAACGAATGTGACACTAAGCTAGTCGGATAAGGGGTTCTTAGTTCTGAGGGGAGTTTCTGGTACACCACAATTCTCTAAGGTTCTGGTTTCCTGCGCATAGTTCTGTGCATACGCAGAATCCCTACAACATGGCGCACCTAACGTTTGGTCTTAATATCTGAGATGCCTTAGTAGTGCTTTTTATTAGTCCATAACGCCCTCACTCTGGTTTCCGGATAACGGGAGTGACGGTTTAACCTACCTAGGTTTTAGGCTATAGGTTCTTTCAAGCTTGATAATAAAAAAGGTTACACTAATCTTAGCCCAAGTGCTACTAAAGATCTCGTTGTATCTTCTTTTTCGTCCTAATGGCGGTAGAAATTCCCGCTCATAGTAGGCTGTCTCTACGTGCTCATTTGAGGACGTACGGGGTGCCTGATGACGGGATGGCAGTGGTGTTTGTCGTGAGTGCAAGTGCCACTTACCCTTATGAGTTGTTTTACTCTTGGGTTACCTTTGAGGCTGTGGAAGATGTCGATAAAACGTTCCACAAATACACTGCCACGCCGGTGCCTCTACATTATACCCCATATATGGCTTTAGAAATTCCTATTTCAACCTGGCAGCACACTATTTGGTTTAATGGCGCCCTCCCCCACACGGTCACCCCGGCGAGACTGGGTCCTTTGTCTATTGAAGGAGCTACTTGGCCGGTGCTGGCCGGACATACACCTCATCCACGCTACCTGACGGTAGGAGTGGATAGCTTACGTATACTACACACGACCCTGATTACGGTCCATAGGGCGTTAGTGCAGTATGTGTCGCGCACTGTACAGGTGGGGGCACCTGCAGTTGTGGGACACGGGGCTGATCACCATCATGCAGTTGTGATCAGTCCTGTAATGGTAAACGCGGTTGTTGGCAAGCGCCCCCAGAATAAGGATGAGTATCCTTATTGGCTTGCAGAGAAATTCGATCAACTAGAAGCCGTGTTTCCTAACACTAGTCCTGTGGATAAACACAGGATACTCACTATTACTTTGCCGAAAGAACTAGTCCCAGACATTGTCGATTGTGACAATTGGGGCAAGGTCTTTGCCGCGACCTATTCGAAGTGCTTCGGCACTACGTCTATGTCGGTACTACCTTCCGTTATCAAGAAAGTCCAGGAGGACCATGGGGCGGAAGCAGCTATTGAATTGGGAATGCGGCTTATCGACAGCTTCGATATAGTATGTTCCATGATTATGGGAAATCTCAAAGGAGATGCCATGCAGTTTCAAGTGGGAAACATGATGGCACTTATTGCGGATGACGATAAGCCGAGGGAGTTTGCAAAAGTTATTGCGAAAGCCTATAGGATGGTTGGACGTAGTGCCCTAGGCGTGAAACCAGTCATCAAAATTCCTGATGTAGTACATCACACTAAAGTGAGTTCGTCTACAAAAGACGATAAACCCAACTTTCCAAAACAAAATTGGCGAGCTAAAAAACAAGATAAACAGCAACAGAAACAGGAGACTCGTCCAGCGTCCCCAGTTCAGGCATATGTTGAACGCGCTTATGATTTGCGTGATCGTTCTCGTATTAAGTCACCTGATAGGTTTCAGGTTCCTGACCAGCGCTCTCCTCGTTCTTCACAGGAAACGGCGGCTTCACACTTTGGTGGAGGAGAACGTGGGAGAGGCCGGGGTGCTCAAGGTCGAGACCAGCCCCGACAGGAGGACAGAAAAGGCAAGCAGGAGGATTCTGCACGTCCACGTCCTCCGTTTCAGAAAAAGAAGGTTGCTGCAATCTCAGCGAAGTATGCCTCAGATGGTACGGACACAGCTTCTGAACATGAAATGGGCGCTGACGCTGCTAGACAGCGCGGCGGAGGTTACAGTAGTGCGGGGAGCACTGCGTCCATTTCTGGAGGCGACAGCAACTAAAATCTATGTAACAGTAGAAACTGCTGATACTCGCGTGGCCCCCCCTGAGAGATTATTTGACATAGTCCTCAATATTGAGGGTGACATACAACGAAAAATTAACGCGGTATTTTGGGATAATCTAACAACCACCTATGATATACTATTGGCGGAGAAAGATTGGCCCCCGGCTTTCGTTCTAAACGCTCCAAGGGGGGAAGAAGTTATTCTTCCTTCTTTTGGACACGTAGTGCCAAAGGAGGAGTCTAAGAAGTTGGCCGAGGAGTGGGCGCAGGTGCTTGCACCTGCGTTGTATCGTAATCAGGTGGGGTGGGATAAAAGTTCTACCCTCCACGAATTTCCATTGCGGTCCGAGCCTCAGCCCCAATACCCTATGCGTCGTGAGGCTAGGTCTCACGTCGCGGCTATCCTTGACCAATTGGAATATCAGGGAGTAATTGAAACGTGTGTGTCATCCATGAATAATCCTTTATTCACTGTAACGAAGCCTGACGGATCGTACCGCCTAGTTTTGGATTACCGGCACTTAAACTCGCACTGCCGGAATTGTGCGGTGCAAAATACCCATAGTTCAGCCCTCGTAGATAGTCTTGTGAGAAAAAGGTTCAAAACCACACTCGACTTGTCCAATGGTTTTTATTGCCATAACATATCCCCTCATAGTTATGAGTGGACCGCTTTTACTTCGGGTGGTAAACAAAAAGTGTTCAAAAGACTCCCAATGGGCTATAAAAATAGTCCTGGGGTATTTGCTGCCCGTGTGGTCTCTCTCTTAGAGATGGTAGACCCGGAGGCGTACTCATACGTTGATGACATCTATTTAACAGACGACGAGTTGCTTCCACACCTTGCTCGCGTGGACAACATAATTTGTATGTTTGCGGACTTTGGTTACAAGTTTAACTTTAAGAAGTCCCACATTGCCGAGTACACAGTTTTATTCTTGGGGTACGAACTCAACAATGAGGGCCGAGGCTTGGCTCCGCAGTTCCTTGAGAAATGCGCACGCCTTCGTATCCCTACGACACTGAAACAACTACAATCATTGCTGGGCTTTCTGAATTTCGGTCGTACCTACATTCCTGAATATGCCCAGCGTATCAAGACATTATATGCCTTGGTGCAACCAACTTTTACCAAATCTTGCTGGCTGCCAGAACATTCGGCTGCATTACACTCTTTGCAGTCTGACCTTCTTACTGCGAAATATTTACAAACTCGTGATAACCACACAAACCTGGCCATAAGAATTGTACCGGGTGTGGAGGGGTTCACGTACTTAACATACAATGAAGGCGACACTGTCCCTATTGCTTACAAATCTCATTTATATACTTCGGCTGAAATGCGTTTCTCCACTGTCGAAAATTTTTTGACAGCAGTTCAGATGGCAATCCTGAAAGAACGAGCGCTATCACAGGGGAAGCGCATGATGGTGGTAACACCATTTCCTGCCCTAGAGGCAGTCACTAAAGCAAGTGTGCCGAATTCTAAAGCTTTGCATCCAAGGTGGATACAATGGGCGACCTCCTTAGCCTCGCCTGATGTCGAATACATTTTTGACGCAGGACTTCAGACTCAGGAGAGTTTGGAGTATGAATTAGTTCATCCGGCTCCACTTACATTGCGCCCGTTGGAGGAGTTCAATTGTGTCATATACACTGATGGGTCCGCGCAGCCCGCAACTGGATCAAGGCACGCTTATTCAGCGGCTTGCGCAATTGTTGTTGGTACTTTCGTGAATGGTGAATTCATACAGGATGCGGTGCATACGCAGACTTTGGGTGATTGTACCGCACAATTGGCGGAGCTTAGAGCTCTGGTGCTTGCACTGGAGTTTGCTGATTACAGAGTCACAACCCTTATAGTGAGTGATTCTTACTATTGTGTTCAATCTTACAACGACAATCTGATGTTTTGGATTGCGAATGGATTTCGTGATTCAAAAGGTAGCACAGTGAAGCATAAAACGCATTGGGCTAGGGTGGCTGAACTAAAATGCAGTCGACCCCTTGTGAATGTTATTCACACTCTTGGTCACCAACGAGTTGGCGTCCATGCTGTCGGTAACAGTTTGGCTGACGAGGCAGCTAAAACAGCAGTGGCAACATACTTAGTAGCAGCAGTTACAAGATCCAAAAGTAAGATCGATGATGACATCTTGGCAGCTATTGCTGCATCAGAGACTGGGACGAACTTCCCTAGAGGTTTCCCTTCCCGATACCATTATCACTTAAGTCCTGATAACGTCCCGTTAGTGAGGATTAATGATGTTGGGGATAGGGTTATTCCCAATTCGGACTGCAGGCCCGCATTGGTACAAGCTGCACACGAGGGTGTTGCGTCTGCGCACGCCGGAGTGTCCGCAACTGTGTCACTGTTGCAACAGCGTTATTGGTGGTACGGTTTGTACAAACATACACGGATTTATGTCCTCAATTGTGGGATTTGCCAACAGATAAAGCCATCTACGGTGGCGCGTCCACCACAAACGCAGCTGCATATATCTAATCAACCACTAGCGTGTGTTTATTTAGATCACTGCGGTCCTTTTTCCTCGGACACTGCGTACAAGTATATCTTGGTTGCAGTAGATTCGTGCACACGTTTTCTTTGGGTATGGCCACACAGGAGTGCTGATGCCAGGACTGTCATCAAAGCATTGCGTGTCTTTATAGGGAGTTTTGCATGTGGCACCCTTCACTCTGATCAGGGCCCTGCGTTCGCCTCTAAGGCTTACAAAGAAGCTATGAGAAGTTTGGGGGTCCAAGTCAAATTTTCGTCTCCATACCGGCCTGAGGGCAATAGTGTTGTGGAACGAATGAACCGTGACCTAAAGCAATCATTGACAGCCAGGGTGTTAGGTACTGGCAAAAACTGGCTAGCCCATTTGTATGACGTCCAACGTGCACTTAATAATCTCCCTAGAAGGTCTCTGGGTGGGAGGACCCCGTACATGATGCTCTTCGGAGTTCGAATGTTTGTTCCTGACCTTGAGGGTCTCGACATGGCGGCGGCAGCCGCGCCTTTTGACTTAGATGACCACTGTACTGTCTTACAGAATCTTCAAGAAACAAGAGACACTCTAGCAAAAGAACACATATCCTCTGCGACCGAAGCTGGACTTCAGATTCCGGTAGTCGGCTGGCTACCCAGAGTTGGTGATCTGGTCCGTGAGAAGGTGGAGAAGAAGAAGGAGTTTGGCCCCTCTTATCGTGCACCAGTGCCGGTGCTTGGAGTTGAGGGTACCCGCACAATTGTTTTGCCTCCACTTCCTGGTCACAGAGACAACAGGTACATTTCAGTTGACAATGTCAAGCTACACAGGGTGGCCGATACTCCATAGTCTGACACCTTCAGTTTCTTGCCCTTCGATGATGCGCAGTTCTGTAGTGGTTCCACCATCTGACATCGTGCCTGAGGTTGCCATTGAAATGCAAGTACTTTCTGATTCTGCTGTTTCACCTGCGGATGGTGCTTTGCCTGATGATGCTGAGTATTCTTATCCTGCTGATGTCCCTTTGTCTATTTTGCATTCAACTGACATTGTCCAGTCTAATTCTTCCTTTGGAACTGAATCATTGACTTCCACTGCCCCTTCCAAATTTTCAAAATTTTTTGCCTGGTTCAAGAGACAATTTTTGGTTCCCCCCTGGATTTACATTTGGCTGGTGCTCATTTGCATTTTTTTGTTCATGTCCATTGGTTTTGTGGTAGTGTTTTTTAGGCTGATAAATGGACACTACCTGGATGAACGTTCTACAATTAAATTAATTAATGGAACTTTGGCCCCACATTCATCGTCGCACATCATGAAGAGGGACCTGACTTTTGTAAATATCACCGCCTGGCCTGTCCGTGATGGAATAGCATGGGATGCAGTTAAATTTCAAATTCATGGGCCCACGGAAGTGATTAATGTACCATCTGTATATCGTGTTTCTATGGGTGATGTGGTGAAACAAGACATTCGATCTGATGATTGGGATGTTAAAACTATAGAGACACTGTTTTCTGATTTGAAATACTATGCCGCATTTCATGCTGAGGATTTGTATTTGAATAATGAAAACTATGCAGAACAGTTTTGTTATCAACATTATGGCACACATTTTCTTCATAGGGCAAACACATTTCGTAGTTTAGTCAACTTTACACAGTGGGAACATTGCCCAGCCCCGAAGATTGGTAGTTCAAAAACATTGATCGAAAATTTTTCGTATTTTTCGGATTTCAGTGTATCCAATAATGCATCTTTTTATTTTAAACTTAGAGACGAACCTATTTCAAAGGTGCGTTTGACCCACACTAAATTGTTGTTTTCTAAGTCCTTCATGGACGATTTGGCAATTGGAGGGTATGACGTTTGGAAACATACTATTGATCTCAAATCGGTTTGGGGAACTAAATCTTGGCAAGTACAAGGTACAGAAGCTTTACATCGTGCCTGCCTCATCCCAAACCATATGTTGTTTTTAAATTCTACAATTTTTCAGACAACCTGTTTTGGATTGGCTATTTCTAAAAAATTAAATTCCCCCTCGGTCCCGGATCTGAGAGCTTATCCTGTTTGGGAGAATCACACAGATCTGTCCCTTACTATGTTGCAGTCTTTTACTTCCAATTCCACCTTTAATATTAGTGCATTAGACCCTAAAGGTTGGTTGGTATGGCAGAAAAGTTCGGATAACTGTCAAGGTAGATTTTTGGGGTTGATTCCCGGGTACATACAGGATAGAGTAGACCCACGTTTTCTGTCCTCACACACTGTCACTACCTACTCGGTAGGTAAATTGTGCCAGACATGGTTGCAACATTCCACATTAGATTCAGTTAAGATTCACTTGTCACGTTTGCATGACAAAATTGATTTGAATGATTTTGTTAAGGGTCCCGCATTGGGTAGATCCAAAAGATGGGTGTATGCTGTTTACAACGAGGTCTGGAAGTTGTCGCAGATTGAGGCTGCCTCCAGACTCCGTGCTATTGACCAAGCCAATATGGAAAAAGTATTGGCAGTAATAGATAATAGTATTAATACCTTATCTTCAAGAATATATACATTGGATAACATTGTTTCATCTGTTGTAGATATTGTCCAGGACGATGTGTCTGTATTGTATCATGGTCAAAATCAATTGCGTTCGATAATGCAATTTGCTTGGACTTTACAGACGTTAAAGGCGGGGAAAGTGCCGTGGGATTACATGAATATTTCTTCTTTATTCCGCCCATTTAATCTGACATCAAAGCAGCAATTCATGTCCATGAAAGATGCTACGTATTCACTACTGCATATAGAAAAGTTAGAACCTTTGCCTTTTTCTGTTGCTGAGTCGGATTATGCTGTGTGGCTTGTCCATGGAATGGTCACTCTGCCAATTTCTATGTATAGGTTTAGTTCATGCATGAAACATTATGCCTTAGGCAGATACGAAAAACTTGGTTCTGCATTCTTGCATGAGGTATGGTCTCTCCCATTTACATATCGATGTGAGAGAGACGGCAAAGAAGTTTATTTGAAAGGTGAGGAGTGTACGTCTGCACCTGATCATTCTGTAGTATGTAGACATATCCAATTACATGGATCGTGTAATATGAATGCCCCTAATTTAGCTTGCGTATTAAAGGGCATTCCTGTGCCAGTTATAACACCGTCATTTACGCTGCTTGCTAATGGTAGTTATTTGCTTTTAAATAGTGAGGCTTGCTGTGGGATGTTAGCTGGAATTCCCTATATTATTTCAGTTTCACGGAGAGTAATTTGCTGTAATAACGTGCTTTTCCCACCCCCGCAAGGCCGACTGGATATATCCATCTGGCCGACGATTCCGACCTTGAAAGCAGAGTTCAATAGGATGAGCAGAATAAGGGCTCTTTTGTCTCAAAAGGAGGTTGCGTTGACTTCGTCACGTGAAACATTTCTCCTTCAGGTGGCAAACACTCGCACGGAAGTTCAAGCACTTTTGAATACTGACCTCCCCCTACATTTTGGCACACTAATACACACTATCTTCAATGCTTCTTCTACGACTGGTCTGGTCCATTTTTTTAAAATTGTAGGCTCTGGCCTTGTGACGTCTTTCCAGTCTATCTTTGGTATAATACCAGCTATTTTTCATTCTATTTTTTCTGGTGTTTTCGGAGGGTTTCCTCTGATACTCGCATTAATTGCAGGCATACTCCTGTTGGTCTGCGCACTACGCTATGGCTGCACGACTTGCGCTACTCGACCACGGATTCAGCCTGTTCCATCTGCGTAGCCAGATGTGGGAATCTTATGGGACTTTACAACTGGCTACCTTGAGTATCGCTTATGGATTATCCTTCCGGTTCCCGTATTTCACTTGTGTACAGCCTGTTTTTCACTGTCTCGAATGTCCGTTCCAATGGGCTCTGGATATGTGTCTGTCAAACTTGGTGTCACCTGACCTGGATTTTGATCGACTGATGTATCCCTTAGTGGTTCATGAGTTTGACTGTTCTGGAGTCGGGTTTATGGCCTTGGGTGCGGCGCATGGAGTCCTTGGATTATGGGATATCGAGAAAGCAGCAGTTGACTTCCTGGCACGAAGTTACATCGAGATGCCTGCTTCTTGTCCACATGGAGTGCTTGATGCTCATTTCCCGGAGGAACACGTGTGTTCTTATTCGTTGCTGAATTGGATGACAGCCAATTTTGCGGATGACTGCAATGATTTTCTACTGGAAGCTGCAGCTACATATGCTGCTTATACTTTCCTAAATTGACTGCCGGATGGCGAGTTCAATGGAGTGAATTTTTTTCTATCTTCTCACAAACGATCGTTGGCCTCTATGGACGATGGATTGTGTTTTTACATTTTTTCTCTCTCTCTCTCTCTCTCTCTCTCTCTCTCTTCTTCGAAATTTTTTCTTCCTCTCACGTTCTGAACTCACATTTCAAGTTCTTTAGTCTGCATCGTTGATCTTGAACTCTGCGTTCTGTTGGACTATTCACCCCTGGTTGTACAGTGGTTCGATCAAAGGGGGATGTCACGTGGTTTTAGGCCACTCCCTATTTACAGTGCTAAGTTAGCTCAATCACGTTAGCTGTTGGAAAAACATCTTGTTGCTTTTGCTGCCTTTGCACCCGACACTGTTGTTACATGTTATTCATTTTAGAAATGCAGACTCGTCTCAAGTGAATGTTATTTATACATCCTTAACAGTTGCTAGTGCCCTTGGTCTGTACATCGAGTAAAGAACTGTTCTAGGACACTAGACGGTGCCGGCTGATTATGTTCAGGGTGATCGTACCACTGTTTAGTCACAACATGCACGCAGCCGCAAATACCAGAATGTCGTGGGCTTTAATATCACAGCGCAGCATATTGTTAGGGCATTCGATAGAAGAGCTGTTGCAGAGAACACTGAGCTGATCCTGTGATGTGATACACCTGAGCTGATCTATACGGTATGGGGTCCCCTATGCAAGCCTATGAGACCTTCTATTAGTCTAATAATATTTTATTAGTTGCTAGAGAAAGGAGGGTGGTTGTTTTCCACTGTCATTAGTAATATGATCGCTCCTTTCATTTTCTATGGTATTGTAACAATGCTAATGGTAATGATCTTAACCATTTGTCTACTTATGTTAGCCAAAGTACTGTATAACAGGACTCGAGGTTTATGAATAAATTCTTTAAACTTTACTGTGTCTTAGTTATTCTGTTGTGGACTAATATATATGTGCAAACGGGTATTTCGGGTTCCCACCATTCCTGAGAATAACTAAGTCGCATGTTCTGGGTTGTCTATACATTGGGACCGCCGAGCTAAATCTCGGATAACGAATGTGACACTAAGCTAGTCGGATAAGGGGTTCTTAGTTCTGAGGGGAGTTTCTGGTACACCACAATTCTCTAAGGTTCTGGTTTCCTGCGCATAGTTCTGTGCATACGCAGAATCCCTACAACAATACCTCACTGTATTTTGGCCAATTTCTGGGTCCCCTCCAGGGGTATCCACAAACCTTGGGTACCTTTAGTATCCCCATGATGTTGGAAAAAAGGATGCAAATTTGGCGTGGATACCTCATGTGGTAAGAAAGTTACACGGGCCTAAGCGCGAACTACCCCAAATAGCCCAAAAAAGGCTTAGCACAGGGGGGAAAGGCCTAGCAGCGATGGGGTTAATAGTATGCTTTGTCAGAAAACATACCATAAGGCATATAAAATATTACAAGCTCTAATTTAAAAATGATTTGGCCACCCAAGCTCAACCTAGGTATGTAGATGGATTGATTTACAAGTGTACATGCTCTCATAAGACAATGTATTCATACATTAAATCACATCAGCATGGCTCCAGATGAAATGTGAACAAATCTGTTCATAGGGCAGTGAGAAGGTGTTTCAGAACAGGAATGCCATGGAAATTTGTTGTATTCATATAACAATTGTCTCGTGGGCCTCATTCAAAAGTTGTACCCTCTTATGTGTTTTCCAAGGAACACAGATTTACTCAGACGTATTCATTGGACCAATATTAATTACAACGAAAACAAAACACTAATATAGTTTGAATCATGTAATGTTTTGACTTCAATCATGTGTAACAATCAACAAAAAAAGTGATCCTAGTGCAGAAGAGGCAGTGCTCCAAAGGTGATTATATATACAAAACTCCTAGAGAAAAGACACTGTACGATTCCCAATGGTTGCATGCATTGATTGATAAAGTTCATAACATAGTTTGCATACGTTAGTGTGGAATCTCTTGAGTTACATGCAACAACCAAGAAGGAGGGTTCATCGACAGCACAAATGTTATACAAATACGTACCTACTCTCCCCCACGTGGGCGAATACGGTTATCTTTGTTATTTAAGCAATAGAATTTTCTTGAGCATCCACACATTTGTGACTTTGTGAGTATACCCAAACCTTTCCTTGGAGCATTCCTGTCCTGGATTGAAGATTTAGTCAAGTCAAAGACACTAGTAAATGTTTATCAATGCTGGAAAAGTGAAGAGAGCACTTCTAAAACTGTGTAGGTTGTATTAGAAGCAGATTTAATTACCTTGTTCAAATGTGTTTTTAAGTAAGGATTTAAACAAGCATAATTATGCACCATGTTCTCATATGTGTCTCTTAAGATTGGGGTGGGACTCCTGGAAAGTTCTGACTGCTGCCACATCTTAGAAGTACTTTTTGAGAATCCCAAAAATCTCCAAATGTGCATCCACATATAGAGGTAAAATATTAGGGCTATTCACAAAGGTAAGTTATACCTGTGAGTAATTTACACATGTAACTTTACTGTTGCACTTTTGAGTAACTTTGCTACTTTTGATTATTTATAACAACTGAGTGTAAAGCTACTCAAAATATAGACTTACCCACTTTCACCTCCTAAAAAAAGGGGTGACACCTAACTTGTGAGTGTAAGTTACTAAGGATAAAAGCAGAAGTATGTCTAGCACCTCATGGCCAACACCTAGTACTGCAACACAGAAAATAACAGGGTAGGTGCCTAAATGTGAACCCCCTAGTAAATAATGTTAACTTAAATTAAAATTGTTAAAAAAGTAAAGAATATAACTAAGAATCTAAAGAAAAAATACTACAACACTACAAGCTGAATTTTGAAAATAAACGTTTAAGTGAAGTAAATATAACAAATTACATTCAAATTATTTATCTCAAGGTTAAATACAAAAATAAATTCCCACCTAAACTAAAAAACATTTTTTTTTGTTATGCATTAATAATGGTTAAAAGTAATGTATAGAATCAATTAACAGTAATGTAAGTATATTTAATACGATTTAAAGTTACATTCATTTATCAAATGGAAAAAACATTATTAAATAGATTGAATTATATTACAAGTATGCACTTTTTTCTATTATTAAATATTAACTTATAATTATTAATATGTTTTACTTTTTAAAATAATTTAATTTAACATTATTTCCTAAGGGGTTTTATTTTAAGACCCTACCGCTGCTGATTTCTATGAGAGGGTATTGCAGTACCACTTGTTGGCCATGTGTGGTGCTGGACTTACTTCAGCTCTGAGCTGCAGTAATTTATTACTCTTTTGTGTCCCTTTCCGGCTGTAACAACCTCCGAAGTGCAGTTTGTGAATATCAGTGGTCTTAATCGTGGGAGGGTACACATCCCTCCCTAAACACCTCTATAACACTCTCTTAACCCCTCCGTACTTCTCCTTCTTCACCTCCACTTCAGAAGTAAGTATTGCCCATTTTCTACCCAGCCTCCCACATTTGCTACTAAAATGTAAACTTCTGTGTGCAGGGATTTCTCTCTCAGGTGAAGCACTCCTTACAGAAAAAGAAAGGAGAGGGGAAGGCTTAAACTATGCATTTTGTTTGTGTAGCACGTTTTGTAGTACTATAAAATTCTGTTTGTGAATAAGCCCCTATGGGTGTAGATTTACAATAGGGCCTCATTAGGATCCATTCGGAAACGGACCGCCCGACTACAAGTCGACGGCCCCCCAGCCGAATTAGGATGCGACCGCCTCCACGGCAGTCGCAATATCTATATTTTGCATTGTAGAGGGTGCTGCGGTCTGCAGCACAAGCCACAGTACAAAAAATGGACAGTACACATATACGTGGCAGGCACCATGCGGTGCCTGCCACATGGTGCAGGGATATGTAGGGTAAATCCAAAACTGAGGGCTGGTGGAAGGAGGGCCTGCTACGTGCCCCCAATGTCCCTTTCCAGCAGGGAGGGACATCATAATCCTTACGGCACAGCCACCATTGTAGGGATCGATGTTCCCTCCGACAGTCCCACAGGCTCCTTGAGCCCATCGGATCTGTGGCGATCGGATCTCCGCCCGCCACCCCTCCACCGGCCATCCTAATGTGGTGGGCGGAAAACAATATTTTGATGGCGGTGGGACACACACAGACGGGCAGTCCCACCATCATCGTAATCAGGCCCATAGTACCACACTTTTCACTCAAAGGCCACCTCCTTGTATTGAACCTGTTGTTGTTAAACGTATGTTTATTGGCATTTTGTAAAATAGACATCTTTTGCTTCACAACAACCGGAGTATGAGTGTCATAAGATACAATACACACTGTCATGAGAAAAAGCAAAGCAGAGGACGCAGACTCAGACGCCTCCATGCCAATCCACGGAAAAAAAACAATCTATAGTGACCAGTACAGTTTCAGATAGTTCATAGGCATAGTATGTCCTGTTCTCTAAAATAGGTTCTCACAGTCCATTGTGTCGTGACAGGATTACACTTCACCCTTCCATCCGGGAAGGTACTCCCAAGAAAAAAATAATATTCCAAACGATTAAACCAAAAATCCCACAGAACCCTCCCCCAACCCAGTAACAAGGTATATGGTGGCAACACTACATATAAAAGCTGAGTGAACGACTGGGCAGAGGTGTAGTATGTTAGAATTGAAAGAGATGCATGTCCCTGATTGACGGAGGGCACACTGCCAATGGCAGACCCTCATAAGGAAGGCAACTAATGATCCCCATTTATATTCAAAGCTTTTATAATCGTCGCAGAATATGTCCGCCGTTGTTTCCAGAGAGAGTGGTTTCCAAAGTTGCGCGTGCCATACTGAGAGGGAAGGAGCTGTCTTTCTCTTCCAGGCTGCTGCGATTGTCACTTTTGCCGCACCTACACATGTCCACATGATAGCTTTGTCGGCCCTGGTCTGGTGTTCCAGGGAGAGATCCTGAATACCTAGGAGAACCCCTTCCATGGTGGTCGGTATTAGATATCCCAACATGGTTTTGATTTGTGCTAAGATTTCCTCCCAGAATGGACGTATCGTGGGGAAATCCCTCCAGATATGTTGAAAATCACCCAGTAGCCCACAACCCCTCCAGCATCTGTCAGTCATGTTCAGAAAGATTCGCTTGCGTTTGGCGGGGAGAAGGTACCAGTCGATTAGAGTTTTTAAGTGTTCTTCCCTAAGTTCTAGGGAGTGATTGAATTTTGATATATCGGACCAGAGTGCCGTACATTCCCTTTCATGGATATCTCACTGCAACACCCACTCCCACATGGACATGTATCTTGGTTGAGCCAAGTGTGTGTTCTCACATACTTCTCGAACCCCGTTTTCTCCCTCGTGGCACTGTCACGTATGTGGGGGGTGAGTGCCCAATGTCTAAGTTGAAGGTAGTGGAAGTGTTCTTCTGAAGGTAAGTGGAAGTCCCTTCTGCAACTATCAAAGGTGAGCATGTCATGGTTGTGGAATAAGTGATCAAGCATGAGGCAGCCTCCCTTTCTCCAGGTGTCGAATGGGCCTTCGTGTAGGGCCGGTGGGAAGGCCGTATTAAAGTGGATCGGGGTGTCTGGGGAAGGGAATGTGGTCCACCCCTCATCCCCTGACAGAGTCCCATACTTTCAGTACGGAGTGTGTGGGGTGCTAATGTTCGCGGGTCACTCATTCTTGGGTTTCCAGATTAGATCCCATACTGTCCTCCCCGCCACACCCCTATCCATATGGAGCCAATACTTCTCTGACTCCCTTTTAAACCACTCTGTCACTATCCGCAATTGAGCAGCTTTGCAATAGAACCCAATGTCTGGCAGCCCCACCCCCCCCCTTTCGCTCCAGGACGCCGCAGTATAGAAAAAGATAAGCGGGCTTGCCCTCCCTGCCAAATTAACTGGGTGAGCAGCTATTTGATTTTAGGAATAAAGGTTGCATCTAAGTCGATGGGTAGGGCCTGAAAAAGGTATAATAATTTAGGCAACAGCGTCATCTTGACAGCGTGAATGCAGCCAAGCCAAGAAATTAATAGGGGCTTCCACCGATTAAGATCATTTTCAAGTTGAAGGAGTGCAGCTGGAAAGTTGTCTTTATAAAGCCCTTCCACTCGGGGGGTCAGCTGGATCCCCAGGTATTGGAGGGAGCAGCTGGACCACTGCAAAGGGGATTGGGATTGGAGTGCATGTGCCTCAGCGTCCAGAAGTGTAAGATTAAGTACATAGGATTTGTCTAAATTATCCTTAAAGCCGGTGTTGCAGGGATTCTGCTTATATACAGAACTATGCGTAGAACCCCAGGACCTCAGTGAATTGTGGTGTACCAGAAACTCACCTCAGAACCCAGAACCCAGTATCCGGCTAGCATAAGTGTCCCATTCGTTATCCGAGGTTTAGCTCGGCGATCCCAATGAAAAGACAACCCAGAACAAGCGACTCAGTATACTCTCAGAAATGGTGGGAATCGGAAATACCTGTTCGTATATTATTCTCACGTCAGTCCACAACAAGAATCAACAAAGACACGGTGAAAATAAAAAGAGTTTATTTTTACAGACCACGTGTCCTAAGATGCAGTACTTTGGCTAATACAAGCAGACAAATGATTAAAATCAAAACCATCAGCATCGTTACAATACCATAGAATATAAAAGGGGTGATCATGTTATAATGACAGTGGATACTACCACCTTCCCTTTGCTAAGAAGCTAATATTATTATTAGGCTAATAGAAGGTCTCTTAGGCTTGAATAGGGGACCCCATACCTCAAAGATCAGCTTAGTGAAATCACATCACAGGAGCATCAGGAGTCTTCTCGCAGGAAGGCTCGTCTTCGGTCTCAATACTAAACATGAGGGCTGCCATATTAAAAGCACCAACTTTCAGGTATTTTGCAGCTGCCTGTGTGTTATGGCTAAATAGTGGGTCGATCAACCTAGAGTGGAAAACATGCATTGTCTAACAACCCAGACTGTTTGTCACATTATGTACAGACCAAGGTCGCTGCGCAGAGCTCTAGAAGGTAACAACAGATTGCTCTCGTGTGAGGCAAAGCTCGAGTCAGCAGTTTGTTTAAGCAATAACATGTGAACGCATTGTCGTGCGCAAAAGCAGCAAGATGGCTTTTCTAACATCTAACGTGGTTATGCTAACTTAACAATGTATGTACGTATTAAGGGAGTCCTTACTACACCGGCTATGACTTGGAATCTGGCTAGTTTTTAATTGCAATGCAGGAAGTGACCGAGACGGGTCCGTGAGTGTCAAGAGCACATCATCTGCAAAAAGCGATATTTTGTGATCGTCTCCTCCTAAGGGAATCCCCTGAATCGCCAGATTGTTTTGGATGGACATTGCGAACGGTTCCGTGCTTAGCGCAAATAGCAGGGGTGACAAAGGACACCCCTGTCTAGTGCCTCTCGTGAGGGAGAAGGGGGCCGATAACACTCCATTGACCTGTACCTGGGAGCTGGTATTTCCCGTTGGTGGCTTTCTCAATTAGATGTATCATGCGTCTAATGTTATCGTGTGTCTGCCGCCCCTGTATAAAGCCAGACTGATCGGGATGGATTAAGTCTGGAATTAAATCCTGTATTCGGTTCGCCAGAATAGTAGAGTAAGGTTTCGCGTCTAAGTTTAGGAGTGCTATGGGACGGTATGAGGCACAGAGCTGTACATTTTTCCCAGGCTTAGGGATGACTTTAACCACTGCTTTAGCCATCGACGGGGTCACTTCTCCTATTTCCACCATCTGGTTCAAAAGGTGCGTGAGGTGAGGAATAAGGTCGGGAGCAAAGGTTTTATAGAAGTGGACTCTGAGACCATCCAGCCCCAGAGCCTTGTGCAGTTTAAGAGCTGCCACCAATGTATTCCCTCTTGTGTTTCTCTCGTAGTTGCCACACTAGGTGTCTGCCTATTTTGTTCCCCTGATTGAAAGAAACATGGCGTAGTTTTAAAAGGGCGTATTCTGCCCTATTGTTGTAGATTGCTTTCAGCTTGCCACGCAGAGCTGAAAGGGAACGCAGGGTCACCCTGGTGGGATTGCTCTTGTGTGCCTGCTCAGCCTGTTCTAACTCCCTCTCGAGACCCTCCCGTTCCCGCGCCCGTTGTTTATTCAGGGTGGAATTGAGATCTATACACTTACCCCGTATGACTGCCTTAAAGGTGTCCCAATGGTTACCCGGGGAGGTTTCTTGAGGCCTGTTAGCTTTAATGTACTCTGTGATAGCTTCCAGCAGTTCATTACGCAGTACCCTATCCTGTGTGAGAGAGATTGGGAAGTACTGTTTGGGGGTCGTAGTGGGGGCAGATCCCCACTGTAAGCAAATCGATAGTGGGCAGTGGTCCGAGATGGAAAGGGGGAAGATCTTGGCCTCTCTAAGTGTGCCTAGCAATCTTTGATTGATAAAGATATAGTCCAATCGGGAATAGGTGTGGTGTACATAAGAGTAGACTGTGTAGTCTCTAGTCTGTGGATACAGGGTTCACCAGGCGTCCCGTAAACCTAAGTCGTGTAGTCTCTGCTTTATATCTGCAGTGAAGGAGCCACTTTCAGATCTGTGTGGGTGAGTGCTGTCTAAGTCAGGTTGCCAAGTGAGATTGAAGTCCCCCATTAAAATCTTTGGCCCTTCGGTAAAGTAGTCTATTTTTTCTAGCAGGGTGTTGAGAAAGCTTGTTTGGCCTGTATTAGGCGCATACGTAGCAATAAAGGTGCATAGCGTGCCTCGCAGTATACCCTTAACCAGGACGATCCTTCCCTCCTTATCTGATTGGACGACCAGTGGCTGGAATTTCGTTGAAGTGTGAAATAGGAGTGCCACTCCCCGGTGCTGAGTATGCGCTGATGATCTATAAATAAGGGGATACAGTTTGTGTTTAAGCCTCAATTTGTCAGCTCTCTGGAGATGAGTCTCTTGGAGTGCCACTATGTTGACGTGGTGGTCTGTGAGGTACTTCCATACTTTTTGCCTCTTTTACGGGGAGTTGAGGCCCTTGACGTTCCCCAAGGCTATATTAATCACCATCTTACCAAGTGGGACCCTCTCCTCCCTCCCCTAGACCCGCCACATTGTGCCCTCTCAGCAGAAAGTTCGGGAACAAGATCTCCATGTGCATACCGTAGTGGATATGCATCTGCCATAGTGCCCTTGTGTCAAGTATGTAGGTGTGCCACCACCAACCCCTATCCCTCCCCCTCCCAGCAACGTGAAAGTAAAAAGAAAAAAATCCATCCCACAACAATACCAACTGGAACATATGTCGAGTAGAAGATGGTACCCCGACCGTAGGTGGAGTCACCTAGTCGGAAGGGTTGGCGAATGGGGTGACCAGAATTCCCATCCACGCCTGTCTCGGGGGGCTTCCCAGTAGCTCAGGTTGCCAATAGCATCAGTCTCAGTTCTTGGGCGGTGTCTGAGTTTCCCAATCCTGGCATCTTCCAGGAGTCGTAAGCCGGCATTGTCCCCACGTTGCGTCGATAGGCCTCTCCATGCGGGGGACCAAAGATTGCAGCTCGTGTAGGTGTATGATAGCCAGAGTTTTAACATAGTTCTCACTTGTGGTTCCCTCTTGAGGACTTGGACCATCTCGCAGAGGAGGAGCCATTTTGGCTAGACCCTTGTGAAGGGCCAGCTGCGGTTTCAGGTTCAGAGGTAGGGAGGCCCAATAAGTCCAGACCTTCCTTTAGGTCGGTTATGTGGCGCTGTTTGTTATTACATTTGAAGCTCAGACCAAAGGGATAAGTCCAACGATACCTAACCTTGTTGTCCCGGAGCTTGGACGTTATGGGCCGGAACTGCTGCCAACTCATTAACGTCGTGGGTGCCACGTCCTAATAGATGCTGCAGGTGTGCCTCTGGAAGGAGATTTAGTTCCTTTTCCTAGCAGCTGATAGGACGGCCTCCTTCACCTTATAGGAGTGGAATTTCGCGAGCACATTCTCTCGTGCGTTCCCGTTCTCCAGCTGCTGGGCTTCCGACCCTGTAACCCCTCTCAAGCTTGATTTTAAGGACCTGTAGGCTGACGATTTCTGCAAAAAGGCCCTCCAGGAAAGCTTCTAAATTGGGCCCTTCCGCCCCCTCCTCCACGTCGCGGACACGCAGGTTGTCTCTTCTTGCCCTGTTTTCAAGGTCCTCCGCTTTTAGTTGGGTATGGTGCAGTTGATCCTGTAGGGCGCGTACTGTGTCCTGCATGTTGGAGGTGCTTTTGTCAACCTGCTGGGTCTGTCCTCCAACTCCACCACTCTGACCCCCACGGAGTCCACACCCTGCTGGAGGGAGGCCATTCGGTCATTGAGCTTGCTTTTCAATTGGTCGATGGAATCCTTAATGTCCTGGCTTAGTTCCTTTCGTAGCTCCACTTTGAAATCACGCAGGGAGGCCATGAGGTCATCTTTGGTAAAGGCCATGTTGTCAGAGTTGTCTTCGCGGTCTGCTGATAGGAGTTTATCCGCTTGGGTGAAGAAACGGGAGACCCCGGTCGTGGCTTTGGTCACCATTTTCTTAGTCGGCATAGAGGTGGGCCCAACGACAACCACGCTGTCGCCGCGTCAGTACTCTGCTGCTACGCGGTCCCCCGTAGGTTACCTCTATGTGATGTCAGCAGCTCACAGCGCTTTTACTCCCTCCGCTCCTCTGTTGATCACCAAGTACTCTGGTTGCTCTTCTCCCCGCTCTTCAAAACATGGTCCTCAGTGTTTTGTCCTCGGGTTGAGGGTAACATCCCCGTGTGTCACCCGCCCCCTCCTCTGCAGGATGTGGCTATCAAGGACATTGCCTCCGCCGGGTGGCCCAACCACCAACCCAGGCCTTGCCACAACGCTGTTGCTCCCCCTTTTGCTGAGGCCTTCAGCAAGGGTGCGGGCGCGCCAGAGGCCCCCCTGTGAGCAGCTCTGCCTCCGCAAGAGATGGCGACCGCCACAATCACGTCGACCAGAGCGGGCCTCACAGTCTCCAGCTGTTAAATTAGGTCTCTCACAAGGTCTCCAGTGCGGTGCGTGGGCTCAGGGGAAGGACTCAGGCGGCTCTCAGTGCTTGCTGCGCGGAGAACCTAACACGCTGCTTGCGCGCCATCTTGAAGTCAGGCAACGGCTATTATGCCCTCCCGGGCTCACTCGGTCCTCGCTGTCCCCCTTTGTCATGCAAGATCAATCTTTCCCCCCTCTGCCTGCGAGGTGTGCCTGATGAGGCTGCTGTACAGAAATCCTCATGCTCTCGAACACCACCCGAACTCCTCATACCTCAGGTGGTCGGCCATATCGAGCGATCTTCCTGTGTATCATGGGTAGCGAGTAACTGCGCCTCCGTCCCCCTGCACTGCGCTGTACCATCTGATGGGAGCTTGTGTCCACGGTGATTCCGGCCACGCTGTAACCGCTGCACAGAAGGGCGCCGATCCCACCGGGCGCTGTATCAGCTCACAAGACGGCGGCCGCTGGTGCATGCAGACTCAGGGGCGCTCAGGCGCCGCTTTACAGCAGCCTTGTTTCTGAGTCAAGAGCTTCGTTCTGGGGCTCCTCGGATGCCCTTCTTAGTGGAGCCGTTGCTCGTCTCTCATTGCATCTGCTCCGCTGCCGTTTTGCGGCCGATATCTCCCTGAAACACTGGCGCGGACTCGGAACCAAGACAGATTATGTCCGTTTGGCCATCTTGCCCGGCCACGCCCCCTTGAACTTGTTTTCTATTAATTACATTTGCTTACTGCCCAGTAGTCAAAAATGTTGTGAATTCCAAAACGATTGGAGTATGACTATAGCTACCTACTGGATTCGCAAACATCCAGGGCATGTGAAAGCTACCAAAAGATACAGACATGCAAATATATAATTTCCTTTTTTTCTAAAACTACTTGTGCAGAGAATTAGCACTGGTGGAATAACATAAGCATAATGTAAAAAAGAATGAAATGTCACGAATTGTTTTTTATTTCCTTTTTTTAATGTGGAAATAGGAACATATGGTGTAGCTTACAATACTTCTGTAGCACTTACATCTGGATCCTAAAGGTGTATATCAGATATGCAGCCAGTTTCTGGACAACATGATTGGTTTCTGTGAGTACCAATAAGGTTACATCTGTTTTAAAGTTCACTTTATTTGCATTGTATTTTCCTAACTGATTTTCTGATATTTCCCTTGAACCTTTCACTTTTACTCACATTAACAATCCAGATGTGCAATGCATACTCTCCCAAAGTTCTGTTCATGTTCATCACACTTCATCATATAAGTTAGAGCGTTCTAATGTTGTCAGTCTCATCTAAGTGATCTAGGATGAAGACCTCTGACGTCCTTACCTGGCTGAACCGAGCAGAAGCTGGCATGAAATGCTCAATATGTTAATCTACTGCATCTATTGAGGCATAGTAACAACTTCTTTTGTTCAAAATCGATGAATTAGGTATTTCTCCCAAACTCAGCTCTAAACCAAATGTTTTGCATGCAAACTGCATTGGCAAACCCCAAATGGAATTACTGAAACTAAATACACTTTCAACTAAATATTGACTATAAGAAATCAGGTTCTCCTTCACATTTAACTTCCAACTCAGTCTTCTGATCTTGAAAATTGAGGAACCTTTAACAAAGTTTGAGAACTGCAATAAAATTCGAATTGGTCTCTGGGGTGATTATCCATCTGTCGCCCTGCTTTAGTTCATGAAAGCACTTTGTATCTTCGGCCCTCACCTCTTCTCTCCCGTCTGTGCGGGCACCTTTATCCCGAACTCTCCTCTCTGTCAACCTGCCAGCACCTGGCACCTCAGTTATTGCACACATTTTCAGTGACATGTAATATGTCAAGATTCCAAGGAAATCTGCTACTTTGGTAACTTGACCAGTAAAATCTTCCTATACCAGATGTCGCCAGATCATTTAAAGTTGACATTACACTGACCACTAGACTTAGAAATTGAAGTTAAGATCTACAGCTTTAATAGCATTGCAAACCAGAAAACAGTTTGATTCACAATGAATTATAAGAGGTAGTTTTTCAGCCCTACATCTATTACATTTATTAATGGGTCCAAATAAAAGTAAAGAAAAATAAATTAAGCATTGTATATGAAAAAAATAAGGAATTGTTAGGACAAGTTGGTCATAATATACTTCCTTTCTTATCTTAAATAATGCAAATTGAATCACAAAGTTAGCATGCAATAAACAGTTGTTTAAAAGATTGCACATTTATATATGTAACAATGTTAAACATGGACCTAAATGTGTGATTATACCTAAAAAGGTTTAACAGGAAGCAACTTCTCAAATTAAACCACAAGAATTAACATAAAAGTAGAAATGATGGGATGTGATAATGTACTATAGCATCCTTACTGTTGATTGCATTTGCATTGTAGAATTGAAGAGCTTAGTGTGGCTTGGAAGACGTGATAAATAAGAAGTGTAATAGCTCACTTTAACTGCATTGACTATTTGCTTACTTAATTTGCAGACTGTTGTTACTCAGTTACACTTGTGATGTGTGTTATTCTTTTCTTGTTTACTATGGGGTTTTAATAAAATACTTCACAAAACCTTATGGCAGTGACACATGCATGGAAACAGTAAGAATACACGGCAGTATTTTCACTCCAAAGTAAACCCATTTTATAAAGAAAAAAGAGCTTGGTGACCCTTTTTAAACTACAAATAAAAGAGGGCATGAAAGAGGTGTCTTCATCCTACTTGAGAGTCACGAAGGGAAGTATCAATGGTTTGTGATCATAATTAGTCACAATCTTTTGATCAGTTATTAACACTTGAGTTGCGATTGGGAGGCCTTAAAAGAAGTAGACGGTGGTCCACTGATGTGCCCCTTGGTCTTCCCAGCATGTTAAAAGTTTAAAAAGCTGAACCAGCTCCTTTTAAAAAAAAAAACCATGTTGGGAATGCAAAGGAAAAGATTTAGGCCCACTGTTCTTTCCACCCTGCCTTTGCAGTCATTCGTTCTTCAGGGTTGTGAGAGCGGAGCCGAGTAGGTACATTTATGGGTAGAGACCCTTAACAGAGGTTAGATTACAGGGCCAACCCCTTGATCTCTTGCCCCCCTTGGGGTCATAATTTCCCATTCTTTGGGTGGGACAAAAAGTGGCAATTATTAAACTGCCAGTGCATGCATTTGATAATTGCGTGCTACACATAATTGAAACGTGTAATTAGCCTTGTCACTAGGCGAGTGATCTACAGTTGAAATCCCCCAGACGAACGTCCCGGACCTTTCTTGGCTTGCAAGAGTGGGGCTGAAACATGTTGGTTGAGAAATGGTGATAGGATCATTAAATCCTGTAAATTCCCTTTCATAACTGAGTTTTTACTGTCCCTATCCACTCCGTGAATAAAGGGATACCTTGGAGTGGTTGAGGAGTTTTTATCTTCTAGTTACGCCCCCTAGTTCTTTTTCTTGTAAGAGTTCCCTGGAATATGGTCGAGCCTACCCCGACCTTTAGAAGTCAGGGTGAACCCAATGATGGAGCATGACATTAATAAAGTCTGTGAGGGGTATATATAAAAAAGAAAATATTTCCATTTCCCACTCATGGTGGTGTGGAGTCTAGGTGGGGAAAGCACTTTCTCTCATCACATCCAGTGTCATAAGTTAAGGAGGGATATGTAATGTAATTCTAGCTTCGGGAGGATGTATCATTTTCCTCTCCTAGGTTAGAAAGGAACTCACCACCCTCCAGGACTGTTCAGTGTCTTCTACACTTCCAGCTCTTTGTTTTCAAGAAATTTATGGTTTAATAGAGTGAGAGTTCTACTATAAATTGCAGTGGATCCTGCACTGCCAAACTCTGCCACATTTGGAGGTGGGGGAAGAGTGAACACAAGGAGATAATATATGGAGCGCTGAAACCTTTCAGACACTCACCCCCAATCACAAATCTGAGTTGAATCCATCATCGTTCTTTAGCTCACTTCGCCACCTCAGTTCAGACAAAGCTATATGCAAATCAATCTTGACCCTGTGCCTCATGGGAACAGTCCAGCCCGAACTGCCAAGCCATGTCTTCTCTGGACCGGAAACAAGCATCCTGAGACCGGTGTTGGGGTAAGACCCCTTATCAGCCAGGTTAGCTTGAATCCAGTGGCAACATGAGCAAGGGACCGATGTCTAGGCATACCCTGCCAATTTAGGGTGAACAAAGCAAACAAAAGGAGATCAATCAATCAATCAATCATCGCATTTATATAGCGCACTACTCACCCAGAGGGTCTCAAGGCGCTGGGGGGTCCGCTACTGCTCGAACAGCCAAGTCTTGAGTTGCTTCCTGAAGGCGAAGTGGTCCTGGGTCTGGCGGAGGTGGGTGGGGAGGGAGTTCCATGTCTTGGCGGTGAGGTAGGAGAAGGATCGTCCCCCTGTGGTGGCTCTTCGGATGCAGGGGACGGTGGCGAGGGCGTGGCTGGTCGATCGAAGCTGGCGTTTGGGAGCGTAGAAGTTGAGGCGGCTGTTGAGGTATCCTGGGCCTTGGTTGTGTAGGGCTTTGTGTGCGTGGGTGAGGAGACGGAAGGTGATTCTCTTGTTGACCGGGAGCCAGTGCAGGTCTCTCAAGTGTCTGGAGATGTGGCTGCGATGGGGGATGTCCAGGATGAGTCGTGCTAAGGCGTTCTGGATCCGCTGGAGTCTCTTCTGGAGTTTGGCGGTGGTTCCAGCGTAGAGGGAGTTGCCGTAGTCCAGACGGCTGGTGACGAGGGCCTGGGTGACCGTCTTCCTGGTCTCGGTGGGGATCCACCGGAAGATCTTGCGTAGCATACGCAGGATGTTGAAGCACGACGAGGAGACAGCGTTGACTTGTCTGGTCATGGAGAGGGAGGAGTCCAGGATGAAGCCCAGGTTGCGTGCGTGGTCTGTTGGTTTGGGTGCGCTGCCTAGGGCGGGGGGCCACCAGGAGTCGTCCCAAGCGGCGGGTGAGGATCCCAGGATGAGGACTTCCGTCTTGTCTGAGTTCAGTTTCAGGCGGCTGTTCTTCATCCATTCGGCTACCTCTTTCATCCCTTCGTGAAGGTTGGCTCTGGCGGTGGCGGGGTCGTTGGTGAGGGAGAGGATCAGCTGGGTGTCGTCGGCATAGGAGATGATGTTGAGGTTGTGCTGGCGTGCGATGTCAGCGAGGGGGCTCATGTAGACGTTGAAGAGAGTAGGACTGAGCGAGGAGCCTTGAGGGACGCCGCAGATGACTTCGGTGGCTTCAGATCTGAACGGAGGGAGGCGGACTCTCTGTGTCCTTCCGGCGAGGAAGGTGATGATCCACTCCAGTGCCTTTTCTTGGACTCCGACGTTGCTGAGGCGTTGTACTAGGGTACGGTGGCAGACAGTGTCGAAGGCCGCGGAGAGGTCGAGGAGGATGAGGGCCGCTGTTTCTCCGTTGTCGAGTAGCGCTCGGATGTCATCCGTGGCTGCGATCAGGGCGGTCTCGGTGCTGTGGTTGGCCCGGAAGCCAGACTGCGAGGGGTCGAGGGATCCGTTCGTCTCGAGGAAGGCGGCCAGCTGCTTGTTGACGGTCTTCTCGATGACTTTTGCGGGAAATGGGAGCAGCGAGATGGGGCGGTAGTTCTTGAGGTCGGTGGGGTCGGCCGATGGCTTCTTGAGTAGGGCGCTGAGTTCGGCGCGCTTCCAGCTCTCCGGGAAGGTAGCGGTGTCGAAGGAGGTGTTGATGATGTTCCGCAGGTGGGGTGCGATGACAGCGTCGGCCTTGTTGAAAACGTGGTGAGGGCAGGGATCGGTCGGAGATCCGGATGGATGGAGTTCATCATGTGGACGGTGTCTTCGGTGCTGATCGGGGTCCAGGCGCGGAGGGTGGTGGTGGGAGGCGGTGGTTCGGTCGTGGTGTTCGTTGGTTGAGTGCTGAAGCTGGATGGAGCGCTGAAACTTTTCAGATACTCACCCCCAGTCACAGATCTGGGTTGAATCCATCATCATTCTTTAGCTCACTTCGCCACCCCAGTTCAGGCAAAGCTTTATGCAAATCAGTCTTGTCCCTGTGCCTCATGGGAACAGTCCATCCCGAACTGCCAAGCCATGTCTTCCCTGGACCAGGAACAAGCATCCTGGGACCGGTTTCAGGGTAACATCCATTATCAGCCAGGCTAGCTTCAATCCAGTGGCAAAGTGAGCAAGGGACCCACGTCTGCGCATACCCTGCCATCTTAGGGAGAACAAAGCAAACACAAGAAGATGATCGACGGAGCGCTGAAACTTTTCAGACACTCACCCTCAGTCACAGATCTGGGTTGAATCCATCATCATCTTTAGCTCACTTCGCCACCCCACTTCAGACAAAGCTATATGCAAATCAGTCTTGGGTCCAGTCCAGCCCGAACTGCCATGCCATTGCTTCCATGGAGCAGAAACAAGCATCCTGAGACCAGTTTCGGGGTAACACCCTTCATCAGCCAGGCTAGCTTGAATCCAGTGGCAAAGTGAGCAAGGGACCAATTTCTGGGCATACACTGCCAACTTAGGGTGAACAAAGCAAACAAAAGGAGATGATGGACAGAGTGCTAAAACTTTTCAGACCCTCACCCCCAGTCACAGATCTGGGTTAAATCCATCATTGTTCTTTAGCTCACTCCGCCGCCCCAGTTCAGACACAGCTATATGCAAATCAGTCTTGACCCTGCTCCTCATGGGAACAGTCCAGCCTGAACTGCCAAGCCATGTCTTCCCTGGACCGGACACAAGCATCCTGGGTGGGGGAAGAGTGCCATGACCCAGTTTTGAGTGGGGCATCCCTCACTATTCCACTACGGGTGACATTTATTTTTTGTCAGCTTGTGGGGTCAGTGGATACCACACAAATCCCTCCAGTGAGGCACAGTCCACAGCATTGAGAAATACATGCCTTCTTGAGAGGATCTGCATTCTTGAGAGGATCTCTCTTTGCTGCAAAAGAAACACATTCAGCAATGCAGAATGCCAAGTAAGCAACTACCGCAGTGGTGGTGCACCTAGCAATATTCACGTGCATGTGAGGATCATTGTTTGTTTTTCCTGTCTGTGCTTGACACAGAGAAGGGAAATATGCATTGATGGACTTACTGGTAGTTAAAAGGTAGGTGCCCCCTGCGTGACAGGTCGCTGCCTTTAATTCACCACCGTTTAAGCGAAGAAGGCTAGGGTCCTTACGCTACCTGGACTGGACCACTATTGTACTATAAAACATGAAAGATGTCCAGATAGAACATTCATAACAAATTAATGAATAAACGTGACCTTAGACTGTAATACCAAAGCCCGAGTGATTTATTTCACTTTTCTTTCACCATTTTTTGAAGACAAGATTAAACCATTATTTTTCATGTCATCTTGACGGGCAACACTTTGTTACAAAATGTTTACAAAAAATCTTACACAAACAACTTATAATGCAACACAGTGAAATACAATGCACAAAACAATAATCATTTGTGATATGTAATAACAATACAAGTAACCAGTCCTTGTTTCAAAATTGCACTGGGCGGACACTAAAAGGTTCACTGACAGTGGCTTCTGTCTACCATCCTGCCCGTGTATACTGCTTATTGAATAGTGGTTTTGAAGGGTGTTGTCCTTGCAGGCGAAAAAAGGATGTAGAGTATTCCATTGGGGCACACCCAGCATAGTTTTCTTTGCTTAAACAGTTTGTAGAGCGGACAGGAGTTTGCAAGGCTTTTTTCGTTCAACTCCCAGTAAAGAAAATAGAGATTTAGGGGTCGATTCCGATCCTGTATTTTTTTTTCCGTACGACTCGTAGCCGTAATTATTTCCGTACGAATCATACAAGTCCCGTCCGACCCGTGAAGTACGATTCGTACGGGAAAAATACATACGGATCGGCTCGATCCGTAAAAATCGGATCGGGAAAAGTTGTACGAGACGGACCCGGACACTTTTCCATACGAATCATAAAAATACAGTCCGACCATACAAGTACGATACGGACCGGCTTTTCGATTTACGAATCGTATGGAAAACGTCCCGTACACGGGGAATGACTTTACTCGCTACGAAGCGAACTTTGTACGACTCGTATCCCGGGAAAAGTTGTTCCTGGGGTGCGAGTCGTACGGGGGTATGAGTCGTACATGCCCCCCCATGCATATGTACTCACCTTACAACAACATCGCATATGTATGCACCGTACATACGCAATGTTGGGGTACGCACCGTACATACGCAATGTTGGGGTACGCACCGTACATACGCAATGTTGGGGTACGCACCGTACAAACACAACGCATGGGGGTGTATGCCTGTTCATGGCGTGTACGTCGCGTACCAGGGCTCCATTTGTAGGACTCTGCTTTTACGGCAGTTTTTGGCTCCCGTAAGAAAAGAGCCGTACGGAGAGCCGTTGGGACGAATCGTACTTGCTGGACCGGAAACCACTGCTTAAATACATCCGGACGTCACGTACAGGCTGTTTCGGATCCGAATCGTTGTTTTTTTTACCCGTACGGTCTTTTGTACGATTCATACGGAAAGAGGCTTTCTGTACGAATCGTACTTCCTAGGTTGTAAGGAAAGTTTACCGGGTACGAGTCGTATGGAGAAAACGCTCCGTACAACGATTCGTACAGCCTTTTTCCAGGATTGGAATCGGCCCTTTAGTTTCCCTAGCAGGCCCAACCAGGCATTCTAGGCAAGCTAACATGTCAGAGAAGGACACACTATCCTTCACTGATTATCACATTCAGAAAGTGATTTCAGACCCTACCCTGTTCTCCACAGTCACCCTCATCAACTCGGCTAAACAACAGAATGTCTCAGACAAACTGATCAGGTTGCAAAAGAAACATCTAAGAACAGAGCTACATGGTCATTTCTTGGTAGAACACTTGAAAGCAGGCACAATCCACTGGGGCCTCCAGGTCAAGAACGTCCCGGTAATTTTTACAGAGAACCTGGAATACAAAAAAGGCTTCAGCTACATTATTACTAAATGTAGAAGCAACCTAATGGTCTATTCCACTGAGACGGCACAGAGGATCTGCAGGAAGGAGGCCGAAGAAATTGAAGAGCAGATACAAGCCATTAAAGATAATAATACGACCACTGAGGCTAAACCCTTACTTGAGAAAATTGAAACGGAAATTTCATCATTGAAAGATCATACGACCAATTTCAAAGCCAATAAATTTGAGAAGGACAAAAAATCGTTTAACATTGAAACAGTGTACCCATATCTGAAAGAGGACTTCTATACCAAAGCTGATTCAAGAAGGTACCTGCCAGAATACCAAGGGCGCTCCAAAAGGAGATTTCTACCATTTCCCGACACATCATCTTCAGAATCTACAGGTGATTCAGACCTAGGAGAAGGTACTTCCAATCAAAACCAACAGAGGAAGTCATCTTTTTTAGGGGCAAGCCAACAAAAGACACGCGAAGGATACAAACCACAACCGTGGGAAATGAGAACACTATGACAGTACTTCAAAACATAAAGAAATCTTCCATCATCAATCTGTCTAAGATGACAGCAGTTTTAGAACTAGGTCTTTCCTTCATCCCAATGGTAAAATTGGATTTCACGATATTAAAAATGGAAGCAATGGAATTGTTTCAGAAAAAACGTCTGAAAGCCTTCTTTTTGAGGCATCAGGACTACGCAACAAATCAACTTTTTGCCCCCAAGCTTACAGTATCCCAAAGGACATCAAAACGTTTGAAGACGCAGTACTATCAGCACTGAATGCCCCTGAAATGAGTATACATCAAAAGTAACATCTCATCTCACAGGACCACAGAAAAGCCATAACCTCTTTGAAGGATCAAAAACTGGCAGTCATTAGACCGGCAGACAGAGGTGGCGCTGTGGTCATTTGGTCTAAAGAGGCCTATTTATCAGAAGGCAGAACCCAATATGGTATTGGTGTATTCCGCAGGACCCAACAAAAGAGATTGCACAAGAAATATCGAGGCTAGTCACAGAAGCTATTGAGAATGGAATTTTGGGACCAAAAGAAGCTGACTATCTCATCAAAAACTATCCACGGACACCAATACTATATTTTTTGCCAAAGGTCCATAAAGATGCACAACCCCCCCCCCCTCCCCCTGGCAGGCCAATTGTGTCCGGGTGTGACTCCATCTTAGAGCCTCTCTCTAAGTATGTGGATGTATTCCTGAAGCCATTTCTCATGAATGTCCCGTCCTATCTGCGTGACACCATGGATTTTATTAATAAAGTTGAAGGATTTGCCTTTGATCCAAACATACACATCTTAGTAACTATGGATGTCTCATCCCTGTATACTCAAATTCTCCAGCAGGATGCATTGGATGCGATGGAGTTTTACCTAGAACTACGACCAAGACCACACCAAGTACCAACAGAGTTCATTCTCAGTTTGGCTTCCGTATGTTTGCGGGAAAAAAAATCTAATTTGATGAGGATTTTTTCTTACAAGTCAAAGGGACAGCCATGGGTTGTCCTTTTGCTCCAGAGATGGCCGAATTATATATGGTTCGGTATGAACACCGATTTGTCTTCAACAATAATTTGTACATTGATCAAATAATGCAATGGTACAGATATATCGATGATGTCTGATGCATTTGGAAAGGCTCAGAATCATCATTGAAGGAATTCCACGAGTGGCTTAACAATCAAAGTCCGATCATCAAATTCAGTTTGGCATACAGTAAAGAGAACCTCGCCTTCCTGGACGTTGAGGCAAAAACACCATCAAATGGGCTGGCCATGACATTACACACAAAACCGACATATAAAAACAACCCCCTGCGCTTCAGAAGTTATCATCCCAAAAACCTGAAAAACAATTTGCCCTATGGGCAATTTTTGCACATTAGGTGTGATTGCCCCCGACGCGAGGACTTTGAATTACACACAGAAACACTGAGCCAAAAACTAAAGGAGAGAGGTTATCCCAATAAACTTCTCTCACACTCACTCAAAAGAGCCTGGTTTACACCCAGAGAACACCTGCTGATTAAAAAAAAGTAAACCAACAACTGAACGTATTGTCTGCGTAACAACCTTTGGGCCCCACACTCAACCATTTAAGAAGATCGTCCGAAGTGATTGGCATCTCATCGAAGGATCCATACCAAACGTTGGCCCGCCATTATTTGCGTAAAAAAAGAACGGCAATATTGGACAACAAGTCATATGCACCACTGTGCCACTTCAAGAAAGAACTGATAGCCTCCGCACAATGCTGAATCATAAACCTATCCAAGGCGGCAGTTGCTCAGCCTGTAATTCCACCATAGGAGGTAACATCTTCATCGACGGCCAAAGACATTGGCGTCACAACGACTTCAAGAATTGCAAGACCAAAAACGTGGTGTATGCCATCATATGTCCATGCCAAAAAAGTACATAGGCAAAACCAGGCAAGAAGTGAGACAGAGGATTGTACAGCATCGCTCCAGACTGAAGAACAAGGTTCTAACTGCACCCATGGTGAACCACTTCATGAAACTTAAACATTCTGAAAACGAATTTAAATGGACAGTCTTCAGTTCCATCAAACCGAATCTGAGAGGTGGCAACCCAGAAACACGTTTAACCCAAAAAGAAGCATTCCTCATTGTGAAGTTATATATATATAACAATCTTTATTCGGCATGTAAAAATACCATAAAAGAAACAATGTATCAAGGACAAAAGTTACAGGTACAAACTTCAAACAATTCATCAAACTGAGTTCCGCATGATACATTTCAATAAATAGATAAAATATACATATACATCTATATGATCTATCCATTGTGAAGTTTGATACAGCCATCCGAGGCCTCAATGAGCTGTCAAAAATTGGCAAATTGTGAGTTGTTCACACCTTTGCAAAATAAACATACCTATCGGTACTATGACTCCCATTATGCATTAGCCTGGACAACTGACTCTAAACCAGTCCGGGTCTTGTAAACTGGCTAACTGAATCCTGACAGTCAAGCCCGCAATCACCAGACAAGTCGGAGCAGAGATCCTCTTACACTGCCGCGTTCGACCGCTTTCAACTAAAGGCAAGTGTTTGTCCGTTTAGATTTAATCGCTCATACTGCAAGAGGAAGCAACGGCTACGCTTTAAACATAACAAGTACATAATTCAAGCACTGTTTTGTGAATTGAGCATAACAACTAGATAACGATGATCCCAAAGCCTACATGGAGTCGTGGGCGGCTCGGTTTACTCGGCGTGCGCCCTTTGCATTTAGCCTGCTCCGAGAAGGATTTTCTCTCTTTTTAACTAAGAGCAGCTTCCTCTCTCTTTTCCCTTTAGAAAGAATGAACGATACAAAGATATACTTAAACTTCAGAGACTGGTTCTCCCCGAACAGATTCCGGTATCCTTTAATGGAACAAGGTACGGGGTGGTTCCTAATTTGAAAGTTACCTTTTTTAAAAATCTGGGCAGATATTACAATATAGGTTTTATGTCAACAGCTGCAGGCACATGACCTAAAGAAGCGCTTGCTGCTGACAACCATCTTCCTGGTACTTTGACAACGATGTGGGTACCCTACAACAGAATGTAAATAATTGACCAAGCTTCAGAGGTGGAGCAGGGTTTATGTGATTATAATACATGTTTATGATTTAATCTTGTAGTTCTCAAGACCAAGTCGAAGTCCTGAGGAGAACCCCCCAGCAGGAAGGGGTTTGAAACGCGTTGTCTCCAGTTTATGGGATAAGATATACTCGATGTGCCCTGAGGGAATACTCTACATCCTTTTTTCCCCTGCAAGGACAACACCCTTCAAAACCACTATTTCTTAAGCAGTATACACAGGCAGGATAGTAGGCAGAAGCCTCTGTCAATGACCTTTTTAGTGTCCGCCCAGTGCAATTTTGAAACAAAGACTGGTTACTTGTGTTGTTATTACATATCACAAATGATTATTGTTTTGTTCATTGTATTTCATTGTGTTGCATTATAAGTTGTTTGTGTAAGATTTTTTGTAAACATTTTGAAACAAAGTGTTGCCCGTCAAGATGACATAAAAAATAATAGTTTAATCTTTTCTTCAAAAAATGCTTAAAGAAAAGTTAAATAAATCACTCGGGCTTTGGAATTACAGTGTAAGGTCACGTTTATTCATTAATTTGTTATGAATATTCTATCTGGACATCTTTCATGTTTAATTCACCACCAGCAGAGCTAGAGAAGCTGGCAATCAGAAGGGAAACTTAAGCTGTTTAGCAAGGAGAAAGAACCACAGATTTACAGCTAAAAATCATAGATTATAAGGGTACTTTCACCCTGCCAAGCGCTAAATAAACCCATGTGGTTTTCAAATAAGCACTCAAGTAATCCTTCTTGTAACTCTGCACCCTCAGAATTGCTAATGCAAGGGACAGTGGTACCTTTCAGGAAGGAGGTGCAGTTACTGAGAGATTACAAGTGGGACTCTGAGGTCCCTTTAAAATGGGAAATTGCTGAGAGAAACTATATTTCCGGCTTCAATGGACCTAGTATTTCTTCATTTTACCCCAGGATTTTACATTTTGGCTTCCCTTCATGTGAAACTGAACTGCAGTTTTCCAGCAGATCGCAGATCTTAAACTCTCATCATTCTTATGGGAGAACCTCGTAATGAGGCCCATAAGTCTCATAAATAACAAGTGAATTTTTTTCTTCACTTCCACCTTGACCAAGAATTCTAATACTTTGAATGGAATTGATGGACTCTTTGGGGACAATTCACAGACCTAATCTGAGATAAAATCCTAAACTTACTACTTTTGGTATTCACAGAAGGCATTTAGTAGTAGTAAAGTTAGGACTCCTAACGTTACTACTACTAAACTAAGACAAAATCCTAACTTTACAACTTTCGGTATTCACAAAAGGCATTTAGTAGTACTACTCAATGCCTTCTGTGAATACCAAAAGTAGTAAGTTTAGGATTGTATCTCAGATTAATTCTGTGAATCGGCCCCTTTGAGTCCTATGACACTTTCAAACTAATATTTAATTTTTGCCTACATTAGCAAATAAGCAGTGATGCTCTAGAGCATCAATTTGACCCTTTGTTTTATGATAAAATGCATGACAATTCTAGCATACAAATAACACTCCTAAGTAACTGATATTCTTGCACAGTTTCTAGTGGCTCTTCAATTAACAACTTCTTATAAAATTTGTAAGTCTTTGCCTCAGTCTCTTTCTTTGTGAATCACTCATATTCAAACTTGTTCAAATTATATTTCTTTCAGGAAAGCACATGATACTCCTCAATTCAGTTGCCTCCCTGCCTATGTTCTGCAGCTGCACTGAGATACACCTCCAGGGGCGATGCGTGCTCATCATAAATTAAAATAACAACTAATGACAAAATGACAAAATGAGCATATTTTTGATCTATCCATATATTGTCAAGTTATCAGGATGGGCTGCTTTCTGCCCTTTTAAATAGGAAACTGATATGGCCTACCTTGGGTTCTTTTTTCACTGTGTGACTACAAGGCCTATCCCTTCCTGTATCTTTATGGACCTTCCTTAAGAAATGAAATCTTGGTCCTGCCATCCTAATAAACATTACCAATCCGTTGCTACAAACCTATGCTGAAATCTCTATTGTCCCCGAATTAGCCTCAAACGCTCCCACAACTTTCACCCTTTTAATCCCATATTTTTATTCTAGATGTTTTATGTTGCAACCTCTGAAAAACACCCTCTCCAATTAAATTATACAGACACCCAGAGTCAGCCACAACTCTAAATCCAATATCATAGCTTCATGTTGTCTGGTTTTCCAATGCCATAGCTATTACTGGTGCAGAGACAGAGGGGCAGATTCCTATCCCGGTCGGAATGGCACCGAACGTGATCTGGCCAGAAAAACTAAGAGCCGTACGCGTGTTTTCCGCCCGACTCGTTCAGCTGTACGAGCGAGCAAGTACAATGCGAGCTACGTGGAATTCACCGTCCGAGTCGTTTCCGGGTCCGAATCGCTCCGTACGTCTCGGTCATAAGCTAACCTTGGCGTGCAATGGATGCGATTCACGACCGAGCCAGTACGATGCACGTGTCGGACAGCCTGTGCGAGCCAGAGTGTCCGGCTCGCAAAAGCTCCCAGAGTCGGACTTCAGGGGTCCGCATCGGACACCCCGACACCCGCAGCCGTACGACTCACACACAGGGGGAGACACATGGGTCTCCCCCACACAGGCATGTACGACGCGGATGGCACTGATGCGTACCCACCATAGGGGGCGCACTTGTTTGAGACGTAGCCATTCAGTCAATGGGAGCGCATGTACGCGTCGTACAACTAGCTCCCATTGATGTCTTAGGGAGTCAGACCGAACCGAGTCGGACAGCATACGTGCGCATCGTACTCGGTCGGACTGTAGGTGTCCGGCTCGGTCGGAAAACACTCCGGGTCTGACTCAGTCAGAGTGCTTTCCGACCCAGATTGGAATCGACACCAGAATAGCGAGTAAAAAATATCCAGTTGCACAAATATTGAGTCATTAATATCGTGGTTCAGAAATATCGACAGCAAGAATATCGTGGTCAAGAATATCGACTTAAGGTAAGTAATATCGATTTTAAAAATATTGAAGATATAGGTGCCGATTCCGATCTGTTAAAAAAAAATTGCGTACGACTCGTATATTTTTACGTACGACCGGCGAAGTACGATTCGTACGTTAAAAATACATACGAATAGCGTCGGGAAAAGTGTACGAGAGGGAGCCGGACATTTTTACGTGCAAATCGTAAAACAGAAGTCTGAGCGCGCAAGTACGATCCGTACCGCCCGTCCGAATACACAACCGCATGTAAAAGGCCCCGTACGGAGCGAACGCAGTAGCACACATGTACACGGGTAAACTTGTGCCCGGATACGAGTCGTACAGCCCTCCCTCCCCCTGCATATGTCAGCACCATACCCCCGTATCTCAGCACCGTACCCCCCGGTCCACACTGTACCCCAGCCCTGTACCTGTACGCACCATACCCCAGGCCCGTACCCCAGCCCCGCACCTGTACGTGCCGCACCCCAGGCGCGTACCCCAGCCCCGTACCTGTACGCACCGTACCCCGGGCCCGTACCCCAGCCCCGCACCTGTACGTGCCGCACCCCAGGCGCATACCCCAGCCCCATACCTGTACGCACCGTACCCCAGGACCGTACCCCAGCCCCGCACCTGTACGTGCCGCACCCCAGGCCCGTCTCCCAGCCCCGTACCTGTATGCACCATAACCCAGGCCCGTACCCCAGCCCCCCACCTGTATGCGCCGTGCCCCAGGCACGTACCCCAGCCCTGTACCTGTACGCACCATACCCCAGGACCATACCCCAGCCCCGCACCTGTACGCGCCGCACCCCAGGCCCGTCTCCCAGCCCCGTACCTGTACGCACTGTACCCCAGGACCATACCCCAGCCCCGCACCTGTACGCACCGTACCCCAGGCCCGTACTCCAGTCCCGTACCTGTACGCACCATACCCCAGGCCCGTACCCCAGCCCCACACCTGTACGCGCCGCACCCCAGGCGCGTACCCCAACCCCGTACCTGTACGCACCGTACCCCAGGCCTGTACCCCTGCCCCACACCTGTACGTGCCGCACCCCAGGTGCGTACCCCAGCCTGGTACCTGTACACACCATACCCCAGGACCGTACCCCAGCCCCGCACCTGTACACGCCGCACCCCAGGCTCATATTCCAGCCCCGTACCTGTACGCACTGCACCCCAGGCACGTACCCCAGCCCCGTACCTGTACGCACCGTACCCCAGGACAGTACCCCAGCCCCGCACCTGTACGCGCCACACCCCAGGCCCATCTCCCAGCCCCGTACCTGTACGCACTGTACCCCAGGCCCATACCCCTGCCCCGCACCTGTACGCGCCGCACCCCAGGCACGTACCCCAGCCCCGTACCTGTACGCACCGTACCCCAGTACCGTACCCCAGCCCAGCACCTGTACGCACCGCACCCCAGGCGCGTACCCCAGCCCCATACCTGTACGCACCGTACCCCAGGCCCGTACCACAGACCCGCACCTGTACGCGCCGCGCCCCAGGCGCGTACCCCAGCCCCGTACCTGTACGCACCGTACCCCAGGACCGTACCCCAGCACCGTCACCCAGCATCGCGTATGTACGGACCTTACCTACTCGAAAAAGACTCATACAGAACCAGGACACTGTAAAACAGCACAAGGAGGGTCAATTCGACTCGCACAACACCACAAAACACGTCTACATGACAAAATACATCTCAATGACTGACCTGGCACATCAAAACAGGCAAACAGAGGCCCAAAATCACAACCACCTCTTATAACACACCCACCAAAAATTCAAACCCAGCCACACCCACAAATGGACCAATAAAAAGGGCCCACACACACAACCCATGAGCCTTTGCAACAGACCCACTGCTGCCAGACCCCACAGACAAACAACTGCACCTTACTTACACCTTAACTACACCTTAACTTACACACCTTCACACAACCTCCTTCACAAACACCCCCTCTTCACATTCACACACACACCGTCACATTCACACCCACACACCCACAACCATCCACACCCACACCCCACACCATGCCCCAGAATCCAAAGTTCACAAGGGTGGAGCTGGACCTCCTTGTCAACAAAGTCATCAGAGTCGAGCCACAGCGGTTTGGAACATTGATCAGACAGCCCAGCATAGCTCAAAAAACTAGCCTGTGGCAGAGGATCGTCGATAAGGTGAATGCTGTGGCGCCCATCCGAAGGACCAGACATGAATGCCAAGCCAGGTGGTACGATCTGCGCAGGGTAGTCAAGTGGAAAATGAACGAGGAATACGCCCAGAGCAACATCACTGGAGGTGGGCTGCCCCGCAGACCCGTACATTACTATCCCTGGGAGGAGAAGGTGATGGCTCCTCTTCCGCCGGTGGGAGTACACGGAGTCGAAGGAGTCGCAGAGCCTGGTGAGTACACAAACTACTTACGTAACATGGGGGCAATGGCATCCACACCCCAAATACACCAAATGCACGAAACTACCCCCAAGCCCTCACCAGACACAACCACACTCAAAAAGCACGCTCATGCCACCAAAATGTCCATGCCCCATTCACAAAGCAAGGCCATGCCATGTCCCAGGCTACACGAACCACAAACCCAAGACTGGATGTCCGGGATGCTGGGAGCGTGGGCCTCACAAAACACATTGTGACACTCAGAAGCAGACACCAATGCCCTCAGCCCATATGGCCTAGGTACATACCCATGCACCATGCCCAAGGCACAGGGACTGGCAAAGTACTGACAAGGTAGCTGACACTTGGCCCTGCTGTATGCAGCACAAGGCCCTCCTGTGACCACTGTACACTCAAACACCAACTCCACTAGCTCAGAAATCTAGCACAGGAACTCACACTCACTGTCATGCCAGCATGCACCATGAGGGGACAGACACATCACCTGGGAGACCCAATGACAAATCACACTACTCACAACAGCAGGCCCGGTCACAACACCCCCCCCCCTTACACAAGCACCCACCTCTGGGGCAGGCAACGGATTTATCCACTCTCAAAATGGACATGTGACACAACAAGATCAATCCATAGCCAAATAAGCATCCTAGCCACAATTCTACAGGTCAAACACTCAGGAGAACATATCAATCTGTCCCCCGCAACATACCCATCCACAAGTGGACATTGAGAGGAATGCTAGGCACATCCAACTACCTGGAGGAACTGTGCCAACTTGAATATGTATGAAACATGGATGTCGCATGAAACAGCATTGACATTGTCTCTCTCTCACACACAGGGCAACGTCATGGATCTCCCCCCAACAATGGGGGGGAACAATCATAGTCCCAGTCTCGGCGTGATGATGATCCCACCGGCAGCGACGACTCTCACCACTCCGTGGATGACCCGACCAACCTGGACCCTCTGGTACCCAAGCCCCTGCAGCACCTGCTTCAGGTACATCTGTGCCAACCACCACCCACATTCCTGTCACATCCCAGGAGACACCCAGGAGCCCTGCTCGCACTGAACAAAAGAGCCAGTCTGACCAGGAGGGACAAGGTTCTCTGGGCACCCAGGAGGAGGCAGGCAACCCCGTAAATGCCATCCCTCAGGGGTACCGTAGACCCGATGTGCCCACAACAGCAGGCCAGGCTCGTGTGGGCAGGGGTGGTGGGAGTGGAGGCAGGTGGAGGCACAAACCTGACCAGCCAGCTGAGGGAACCGTTATGTCACACATATGCCACATCCTGGACACATACCGGCGTGACACCAGGGGCATCAGCCAGGTAGTGGGCAGCCTCACAGAGATGAAGGGGACCCTCGACGAGATGAGGAACCTGCAGGCCAAGCAACATGCCAGTCAACAACAACACCAAGGACGGATGGAGGCAAGAATGGCTGAGCTCCTGGCGGTGCAAAGGGACATAAGCCATTCACTCCGTCAGATCGCCGACAACATGGGCAACCCTCCCTGTGACACCTGGCGCAGACCAGCACCAGCCACAGGGAGGGAGGAGGAGGATTCGTCCGACGGAGCGTCCCAAACATCGTCAAGGCCTGCATCTGAGGGTCCCCGGAGGAAGGTGGGTCGTCCACGGAAAAGACCGTGAGAGGCAGCGGAGCATCCACATCTCCCAGGTCACCTGGCCTGGCACCTGGCCCTCTGGCGCAACAGCAGCACCACATCCAATGACATTCTCTGCCACATGGACTTGCTGGTCACAGTCTGACCAATGATGACCAATACTGTTGTCTGGACTCTGATGACTTCAAATGCCAAGGATACCATCTCCCCCTGTGATCTTTGGATTCCATGCACCCGGTAGAGCACCTTATTTGATCTACCAAAACAGGTACCACACCGCAAATAAAAAGATTTATTTTTTATTATGAGATGTTGCAGTCATTTTGCATTAGTCCACAACATATGTGTGTGTAAATGTCAAACTATGCCTGAGTGTTGAACTAACTCCACCCATCCATACCCTGGGATCTGAGTCTGGTACAGGACACACATGGGTCACAATGTATCATTCAATGCAGACATGGAGCACAATACTCACCTGTGATGGCCTCAAGCTGCTGAGGGGGGGCTTGCAATACTGTGCGGACAGACCTATTTGGAAGAGTATCATTAAGGCGTAGAGGTCATGGCTCATGTGGAGGTTCCCGGGGAGGGAGTCCCAGGTATGTTTTGCCAGGTGGGAGAACTATGTCCTGCATGCTGGAGTACGGTGGATGTGAAGAATGGTGGCCAGGGCAAGGTTGGATGCACGGAGATGGCCCAACGGGGTCTCGGATGACAGTGGCACAAGGTTGGTTTGGGGTCGGGGTTGTGGCTTGCCTCCTGAGTGTAGGTGGGGAGTCTGAAGGTCATCCTGCAGCAGACAGTGATCCATTGCATCTATCTCTGCTGGACGGTGATGTGGCTGGGGCGCGGGATGTTGAAGCTGAGGTGTGCAGATGCACCCTGGATGTGTACTAGTTTCGCCGGAGTTTGGATGTACTTGCTCCGTAGAGGGCAGGGCAGTATTTGACACGGATGTTGTCGTGGACCTGGGGGATAGTCTGTCTTTCCTTGGAGTGGATCTATCTGTGGATCATGTGCATAATGCAGAGGGTGTTGCAGCCTGAGGTACAGATGCTGGTGATTACCATGGCAAATGTGAGCGAGCAATACATGATGCACACCATCTTGTGTGCGTGCCCACTGGGTGCTTGTGCAGGGCTCTTGCGGGTGGGACACAAGCAGTTGACCCAGCTGTAAGGGGACAATCCGCAGATGATTACCTCAGTCTTGTACAAGTCCAGCCTCAGGTGGCTGATGTTCAGCCATTCATCAATGGATCTCATGCATTCTTGAATATTGGAACTGGCAATGTCGGCGGCTTTGCTGAGGGTGAGGAGCACCTGGCTGTCAATGACATACGAGCTGATGATGAGGTGCTGTGCGCATGTGATGGTGGTGAGGGGGTCCTGGACACATTGTAGATTGACACACTGAGAGATGATACCTGTGCCATGTGCCAGACGACAACACCATACTACATGCAGAAGCCTGGAGTCCCACTCCCATAACCTTGCTGGGGTACAGAGCTGGTGGGGAGTAGGAGGGACATGACCTGGTTGGTGTGACATGTATTACATTTATTAATGGGTCCAAATAAAAGTAAGGAAAAATAAATTAAGCCTTGTATATAAAAAAAAATAAGGAATTGTTAGGATAGGTTCATCATAATATACTTCCTTTCTTATCTTAAATAATGCAAATTGAATCACAAAGTGAGCATGCAATAAACAGTTGTTTAAAAGAGTGCACATTTATATATGTAACAATGTGAAACATGGACCTAAATGTGTGATTATACCTAAAAAGGTTTAACAGGAAGCAACTTCTCAAATTAAACCAAAAGAATTAACATAAAAGTAGAAATGATGGGATGTGATAATGTACTATAGCATCCTTACTGTTGATTGCATTTGCATTGTAGAATTGAAGTGCTTAGTGTGGCTTGGAAGACGTGATAAATAAGAAGTGTAATAGCTCACTTTAACTGCATTGACTATTTGCTTACTTAATTTGCAGACTGTTGTTACTCAGTTACACTTGTGATGTGTGTTGTTCTGTTCTTGTTTACTATGGGATTTTAATAAAATACTTCACAAAACCTTATGGCAGTGACACATGCATGGAAACAGTAAGTATACACTGCAGTATTTTCACTCCAAAGTAAACCCATTTTATAAAGAAAAAAGAGCTGTGTGACCCTTTTTAAACTACAAATCAAAGAGGGCATGAAAGGGGTGTCTTCATCCTACTTGAGAGTAACGAAGGGAAGTATCAATGGTTTGTGATCATAATTAGTCACAATCTTTTGATCAGTTATTAACACTTGAGTTGAGATTGGGAGGCCTTAAAATAAGTAGACGGTGGCCCTCTGATGTGCCCCTTGGTCTTCCCAGCATGTTAAAAGTTTAAAAAGCTGAACCAGCTCCTTTTAAAAAATATTACCATGTTGGGAATGCAAAGGAAAAGATTTAGGCCCACTGTTCTTTCCACCCTGCCTTTGCAGTCATTCGTTCTTCAGGGTTGTGAGAGCGGAGCCGAGTAGGTACATTTATGGGTAGAGACCCTTAACAGAGGTTAGATTACAGGGCCAACCCCTTGATCTCTTGCCCCCCTTGGGGTCATAATTTCCCATTCTTTGGGTGGGACAAAAAGTGGCAATTATTAAACTGCCAGTGCATGCATTTGATAATTGCGTGCTACACATAATTGAAACGTGTAATTAGCCTTGTCACTAGGCGAGTGATCTACAGTTGAAATCCCCCAGACGAACGTCCCGGACCTTTTTTGGCTTGCAAGAGTGGGGCTGAAACATGTTGGTTGAGAAATGGTGATAGGATCATTAAATCCTGCAAATTCCCTTTCATAACTGAGTTTTTACTGTCCCTATCCACTCCGTGAATAAAGGGATACCTTGGAGTGGTTGAGGAGTTTTTATCTTCTAGTTACGCCCCCTAGTTCTTTTTCTTGTAAGAGTTCCCTGGAATATGGTCGAGCCTACCCCGACCTTTAGAAGTCAGGGTGAACCCAATGATGGAGCATGACATTAATAAAGTGTGTGAGGGGTATATATAAAAAAGGAAATATTTCCATTTCCCACTCATGGTGGCGTGGAGTCTAGGTGGGGAAAGCACTTTCTCTCATCACATCCAGTGTCATAAGTTAAGGAGGGATATGTAATGTAATTCTAGCTTCGGGAGGATGTATCATTTTCCTCTCCTAGGTTAGAAAGGAACTCACCACCCTCCAGGACTGTTCAGTGTCTTCTACACTTCCAGCTATTTGTTTTCAAGAAATGTATGGTTTAATAGAGTGAGAGTTCTACTATAAATTGCAGTGGATCCTGCACTGCCAAACTCTGCCACATTTGGAGGTGGGGGAAGAGTGAACACAAGGAGATAATATATGGAGCGCTGAAACCTTTCAGACACTCACCCCCAATCACAAATCTGAGTTGAATCCATCATCGTTCTTTAGCTCACTTCGCCACCTCAGTTCAGACAAAGCTATATGCAAATCAATCTTGACCCTGTGCCTCATGGGAACAGTCCAGCCCGAACTGCCAAGCCATGTCTTCTCTGGACCGGAAACAAGCATCCTGAGACCGGTGTTGGGGTAAGACCCCTTATCAGCTAGGTTAGCTTGAATCCAGTGGCAACATGAGCAAGGGACCGATGTCTAGGCATACCCTGCCAATTTAGGGTGAACAAAGCAAACAAAAGGAGATGATGGATGGAGCGCTGAAACTTTTCAGATACTCACCCCCAGTCACAGATCTGGGTTGAATCCATTATCATTCTTTAGTTCACTTCATCACCCCAGTTCAGACAAAGCTTTATGCAAATCAGTCTTGTCTCTGTGCCTCATGGGAACAGTCCATCCCGAACTGTCAAGCCATGTCTTCCCTGGACCGGATACAAGCATCCTGGGACTGGTTTCGGGGTAATACTCCTCATCAACCAGGCTACCTTGAATCCAGTGGCAAAGTGAGCAAGGGACCCACATCTGGGCATACCATGCCAACTTCGGGCAAACAAAGAAAACAAAAGGAGATGATGGACGGAGCGCTGAAACTTTCCTGACACTCACCCCCCAGTCACAGATCTGGGTTGAATCCATCATCATTCTTTAGCTCACTTTGCCACCCCAGTTCAGGCAAAGCTATATACAAATCAGTCTTGACCCTGTGCCTCATGGGAACAGTCCAGCCCAAACTGCCAAGCCATGTCTTCCCTGAACCAGGAACAAGCATCCTGGGACCGGTTTCAGGGTAACACCCATCATCAACCAGGCTAGCTTCAGTCCAGTGGCAAAGTGAGCAAGGGACCCACGTCTGGGCATACCCTGCCATCTTAGGGCGAACAAAGCAAACACAAGAAGATGATGGACGGAGCGCTGAAACTTTTCAGACACTCACCCTCAGTCACAGATCTGGGTTGAATCCATCATCATCTTTAGCTCACTTCGCCACCCCACTTCAGACAAAGCTATATGCAAATCAGTCTTGGGACCAGTCCAGCCCGAACTGCCATGCCATTGCTTCCATGGAGCAGAAACAAGCATCCTGGGACCAGTTTCGGGGTAACACCCTTCATCAGCCAGGCTAGCTTGAATCCAGTGGCAAAGTGAGCAAGGGACCAATTTCTGGGCATACCCTGCCAACTTAGGGTGAACAAAGCAAACAAAAGGAGATGATGGACAGAGTGCTAAAACTTTTCAGACCCTCACCCCCAGTCACAGATCTGGGTTAAATCCATCATTGTTCTTTAGCTCACTCCGCCGCCCCAGTTCAGACACAGCTATATGCAAATCAGTCTTGACCCTGCTCCTCATGGGAACAGTCCAGCCTGAACTGCCAAGCCATGTCTTCCCTGGACCGGACACAAGCATCCTGGGTGGGGGAAGAGTGCCATGACCCAGTTTTGAGTGGGGCATCCCTCACTATCCCACTACGGGTGACATTTATTTTTTTGTCAGCTTGTGGGGTCAGTGGATACCACACAAATCCCTCCAGTGAGGCACAGTCCACAGCATTGAGAAATACATGCCTTCTTGAGAGGATCTGCATTCTTGAGAGGATCTCTTTCCTCTTTGCTGCAATAGATACACATTCAGCAATGCAGAATTCCAAGTAAGCAACTACCGCAGTGGTGGTGCACCTAGCAATATTCACGTGCATGTGAGGATCATTGTTTGTTTTTCCTGTCTGTGCTTGACACAGAGAAGGGAAATATGCATTGATAGACTTACTGGTAGTTAAAAGGTAGGTGCCCCCTGCGTGACAGGTCGCTGCCTTTAATTCACCACCGTTTAAGCAAAGAAGGCTAGGGTCCTTACACTACCTGGACTGGACCACTATAATACTATAAAACATGAAAGATGTCCAGATAGAACATTCATAACAAATTAATGAATAAACGTGACCTTAGACTGTAATTCCAAAGCCCGAGTGATTTATTTCACTTTTCTTTCACCATTTTTTGAAGACAAGATTAAACCATTATTTTTCATGTCATCTTGACGGGCAACACTTTGTTACAAAATGTTTACAAAAAATCTTACACAAACAACTTATAATGCAACACAGTGAAATACAGTGCTCAAAACAATAATCATTTGTGATATGTAATAACAATACAAGTAACCAGTCCTTGTTTCAAAATTGCACTGGGCGGACACTAAAAAGTTAATTGACAGTGGCTTCTGTCTACCATCCTGCCCGTGTATACTGCTTAGGGAATAGTGGTTTTGAAGGGTGTTGTCCTTGCAGGCGAAAAAAGGATGTAGAGTATTCCATTGGGGCACACCCAGCATAGTTTTCTTTGCTTAAACAGTTTGTAGAGCGGACAGGAGTTTGCAAGGCTTTTTTCATTCAACTCCCAGTAAAGAAAATAGAGATTTAGGGGTCGATTCCGATCCTGTATTTTTTTTTCCCGTACGACTCGTAGCCGTAATTATTTCCGTACGAATCATACAAGTCCCGTCCGACCCGTGAAGTACGATTCGTACGGGAAAAATACATACGGATCGGCTCGATCCGTACGAATCGGATCGGGAAAAGTTGTACGAGACGGACCCGGACACTTTTCCATACGAATCATAAAAATACAGTCCGACCATACAAGTACGATCCGGACCGGCTTTCCGATTTACGAATCGTATGGAAAACGTCCCGTACACGGGGAATGACTTTACTCGCTACGAAGCGAACTTTGTACGACTCGTATCCCGGGAAAAGTTGTTCCTGGGGTGCGAGTCGTACGGGGGTACGAGTCATACAGGCTCCCCCGTGCATATGCACTCACCTTACAACAACATCGCATATGTATGCACCGTACATACGCAATGTTGGAGTACATACGCATAGTTGGGGTACGCACCGTACATACGCAATGTTGGGGTACGCACCGTACAAACACAACGCATGGGGGTGTATGCCTGTTCTATGGCGTGTACGTCGCGTACCGGGGCTCCGTTTGTAGGACTCTGCTTTTACGGCTGTTTTTGGTTCCCGTAAGAAAAGAGCCGTACGGAGTGCCGTTGGGACGAATCGTACTTATTGGGCCGGAAACCGCTGCTTAAATACATCCGGACATCACGTACAGGCTGTTCCGGATCCGAATCGTTGTTTTTTTTACCCGTACGGTCTTTTGTACGATTCATACGGAAAGAGGCTTTCTGTACGAATCGTACTTCCTAGGTTGTAAAGAAAGTTTACCGGGTACAAGTCGTATGGAGAAAACGCTCCGTACAACGATTCGTACAGCCTTTTTCCAGGATTGGAATCGGCCCCTTAGTTTCCCTAGCAGGCCCAACCAGGCATTCTAGGCAAGCTAACATGTCAGAGAAGGACACACTATCCTTCACTGATTATCACATTCAGAAAGTGATTTCAGACCCTACCCTGTTCTCCACAGTCACCCTCATCAACTCGGCTAAACAACAGAATGTCTCAGACAAACTGATCAGGTTGCAAAAGAAACATGTAAGAACAGAGCTACATGGTCATTTCTTGGTAGAACACTTGAAAGCAGGCACAATCCACTGGGGCCTCCAGGTCAAGAACGTCCCGGTAATTTTTACAGAGGACCTGGACTACAAAAAAGGCTTCAGCTACATTATTACTAAATGTAGAAGCAACCTAATGGTCTATTCCACTGAGACGGCACAGAGGATCTGCAGGAAGGATGGCGAAGAAATTGAAGAGCAGATACAAGCCATTAAAGATAATAATACGACCACTGAGGCTAAACCCTTACTTGAGAAAATTGAAAAGGAAATTTCATCATTTAAAGATCATACGATCAATTTCAAAGCCAATACATTTGAGAAGGACAAAAAATCGTTTAACATTGAAACAGTGTACCCATATCTGAAAGAGGACTTCTATACCAAAGCTGATTCAAGAAGGTACCTGCCAGAATTCCAAGGGCGCTCCAAAAGGAGATTTCTACCATTTCCCGACATATCATCTTCAGAATCTACAGGTGATTCAGACCTATGAGAAGGTACTTCCAATCAAAACCAACATACGAAGTCATCTTTTTTAGGGGCAAGCCAACAAAAGACACGCGAAGGATACAAACCACAACCGTGGGAAATGAGAACACTATGACAGCACTTCAAAACATAAAGAAATCTTCCATCATCAATCTGTCTAAGATGACAGCAGTTTTAGAACTAGGTCTTTCCTTCGTCCCAAGGGTAAAATTGGATTTCACGATATTAAAAATGGAAGCTATAGAATTGTTTCAGAAAAAACATCTGAAAGCCTTCTTCTTGAGGCATCAGGACTACGCAACAAATCAACTTTTTGCCCCCAAGCTTACAGTATCCCAAAGGACATCAAAACGTTTGAACATGCAGTACTATCAGCACCGAATGCCCCTGAAATGAGTATACATCAAAAGTAACATCTCATCTCGCAGGACCACAGAAAAGCCATGACCTCTTTGAAGGATCAAAAACTGGCAGTCATTAGACCGGCAGACAGAGGTGGCGCTGTGGTCATTTGGTCTAAAGAGGCCTATTTATCAAAAGGCAGAACCCAATATGGTATTGGTGTATTCCGCAGGACCCAACAAAAGAGACTGCACAAGAAATATCGAGGCTAGTCACAGAAGCTATTGAGAATGGAATTTTGGGACCAAAAGAAGCTGACTATCTCATCAAAAACTATCCACGGACACCAATACTATATTTTTTGCCAAAGGTCCATAAAGATGCACAACCCCCCCCTCCCCCCTGGCAGGCCAATTGTGTCCGGGTGTGACTCCATCTTAGAGCCTCTCTCTAAGTATGTGGATGTATTCCTGAAGCCATTTCTCATGAATGTCCCGTCCTATCTGCGTGACACCATGGATTTTATCAATAAAGTTGAAGGATTTGCCTTTGATCCAAACATACACATCTTAGTAACTATGGATGTCTCATCCCTGTATACTCAAATTCCCCAGCAGGATGCATTGGATGCGATGGAGTTTTACCTAGAACTACGACCAAGACCACACCAAGTACCAACAGAGTTCATTCTCAGTTTGGCTTCCGTATGTTTGCGGGAAAAAAAATCTAATTTGATGAGGATTTTTTCTTACAAGTCAAAGGGACAGCCATGGGTTGTCCTTTTGCTCCAGAAATGGCCGAATTATATATGGTTCGGTATGAACACCGATTTGTCTTCAACAATAATTCGTACATTGATCAAATAATGCAATGGTACAGATATATCGATGATGTCTGGTGCATTTGGAAAGGCTCAGAATCATCATTGAAGGAATTCCACGGGTGGCTTAACAATCGAAGTCCGATCATCAAATTCAGTTTGGCATACAGTAAAGAGAACCTCGCCTTCCTGGACGTTGAGGCAAAAACACCATCAAATGGGCTGGCCATGACATTACACACAAAACCGACATATAAAAACAACGCCCTGCGCTTCAGAAGTTATCATCCCAAAAACCTGAAGAACAATTTGCCCTATGGGCAATTTTTGCACATTAGGTGTGATTGCCCCCGACGCGAGGACTTTGAATTACACACAGAAACACTGAGCCAAAAACTAAAGGAGAGAGGTTATCCCAATAAACTTCTCTCACACTCACTCAAAAGAGCCTGGTTTACACCCAGAGAACACCTGCTGATCAAAAAAAGTAAACCAACAACTGAACGTATTGTCTGCGTAACAACCTTTGGGCCCCACACTCAACCATTTAAGAAGATCGTCCGAAGTGATTGGCATCTCATCGAAGGATCCATACCAAACGTTGGCCCGCTATTATTTGCGTTAAAAAAGAACGGCAATATTGGACAACAAGTCATATGCACCACTGTGCCACTTCAAGAAAGAACTGATAGCCTCCGCACAATGCTGAATCATAAACCTATCCAAGGCGGCAGTTGCTCAGCCTGTAATTCCACCATAGGAGGTAACATCTTCATCGACGGCCAAAGACATTAGCGTCTTCAATAATTGCAAGACCAAAAACGTGGTGTATGCCATCATATGTCCATGCCAAAAAAATACATAGGCAAAACCAGGCAAGAAGTGAGACAGAGGATTGTACAGCATCGCTCCAGACTGAAGAACAAGGTTCTAACTGCACCCATGGTGAACCACTTCATGAAACTGAAACATTCTGAAAACGAATTTAAATGGACAGTCTTCAGTTCCATCAAACCGAATCTGAGAGGTGGCAACCCAGAAACACGTTTAACCCAAAAAGAAGCATTCCTCATTGTGAAGTTATATATATATAACAATCTTTATTCAGCATGTAAAAATACCATAAAAGAAACAATGTATCAAGGACAAAAGTTACAGGTACAAACTTAAAACAATTCATCAAACTGAGTTCCGCATGATACATTTCAATAAATAGATAAAATATACATATACATCTATATGATCTATCCATTGTGAAGTTTGATACAGCCATCCGAGGCCTCAATGAGCTGTCAAAAATTGGCAAATTGTGAGTTGTTCACACCTTTGCAAAATAAACATACCTATCGGTACTATGACTCCCATTATGCATTAGCCTGGACAACTGACTCTAAACCAGTCCGGGTCTTGTAAACTGGCTAACTGAATCCTGACAGTCAAGCCAGCAATCACCAGACAAGTTGGAGCAGAGATCCACGTACACTGCCGCGTTCGACCGCTTTCAACTAAAGGCAAGTGTTTGTCCGTTTAGATTTAATCGCTCATACTGCAAGAGGAAGCAACGGCTACGTTTTAAACATAACAAGTACATCATTCAAGCACTGTTTTGTGAAATGAGCATAACAACTAGATAACGATGATCCCAAAGCCTACATGGAGTCGTGGGCGGCTCGGTTTACTCGGCGTGCGCCCTTTGCATTTAGCCTGCTCCGAGAAGGATTTTCTCTCTTTTTAACTAAGAGAAGCTTCCTATCTCTTTTCCCTTTAGAAAGAATGGACGATACAAAGATGTACTTAAACTTCAGAGACTGGTTCTCCCCGAACAGATTCCGGTATCCTTTAATGGAACAAGGTACGGGGTGGTTCCTAATTTGAAAGTTACCTTTTTTAAAAATCTGGGCAGATATTACAATATAGGTTTTATGTCAACAGCTGCAGGCACATGACCTAAAGAAGCGCTTGCTGCTGACAACCATCTTCCTGGTACTTTGACAATGAAGTGGGTACCCTGCAACAGAATGTAAATAATTGACCAAGCTTGGTGGAGCAGGGTTTATGTGATTATAATACATGTTTATGATGTAATCTTGTAGTTCTCAAGACCAAGTCCAAGTCCTGAGGAGAACCCCCCAGCAGGAAGGGGTTTGAAACGCGTTGTCTCCAGTTTATGGGACAACAAGATATACTCGATGTGCCCTGAGGGAATACTCTACATCCTTTTTTCCCCTGCAAGGACAACACCCTTCAAAACCACTATTTCTTAAGCAGTATACACAGGCAGGATAGTAGGCAGAAGCCTCTGTCAATGAACTTTTTAATGTCCGCCCAGTGCAATTTTGAAACAAAGACTGGTTACTTGTATTGTTATTACATATCACAAATAATTATTGTTTTGTTCATTGTATTTCATTGTGTTGCATTATAAGTTGTTTGTGAAAGATTTTTTGTAAACATTTTGAAACAAAGTGTTGCCCGTCAAGATGACATAAAAAATAATGGCTTAATCTTTTCTTCAAAAAATGCTTAAAGAAAAGTTAAATAAATCACTCGGGCTTTGGAATTACAGTCTAAGGTCACGTTTATTCGTTAATTTGTTATGAATATTCTATCTGGACATCTTTCATGTTTAATTCACCACCAGCAGAGCTAGAGAAGCTGGCAATCAGAAGGGAAACTGAAGCTGTTTAGCAAGGAGAAAGAACCACAGATTTACAGCTAAGAATCATAGATTATAAGGGTACTTTCACCCTGCCAAGCGCTAAATAAACCCATGTGGGCCTCAAATAAGCACTCAAGTAATCCTTGTTGTAACTCTGCACCCTCAGAATTGCTAATGCAAGGGACAGTGGTACCTTTCAGGAAGGAGGTGCAGTTACTGAGAGATTACAAGTGAGACTCTGAGGTCCCTTTAAAAATGGGAAATTGCTGAGAGAAACTATATTTCCGGCTCCAATGGACCTAGTATTTCTTCATTTTACCCCATGATTTTACATTTTGGCTTCCCTTCATGTGAAACAAAACTGAACTGCAGTTTTCCAGCAGATCGCAGATCTTAAACTCTCATCATTCTTATGGGAGAACCTCGTAATGAGGCCCATAAGTCTCATAAATAACAAGTGAATTTTTTTCTTCACTTCCACCTTGACCAAGAATTCTAATACTTTGAATGGAATTGATGGACTCTTTGGGGACAATTCACAGACCTAATCTGAGATTAAATCCTAAACGTACTACTTTTGGTATTCACAGAAGGCATTTAGTAGTAGTAAAGTTAGGACTCCTAACATTACTACTACTAAACTAAGACAAAATCCTAACTTTACAACTTTCGGTATTCACAAAAGGCATTTAGTAGTACTACTCAATGCCTTCTGTGAATACCAAAAGTAGTAAGTTTAGGATTGTATCTCAGATTAATTCTGTGAATCGGCCCCTTTGAGTCATATGACACTTTCAAACTAATATTTCATTTTTGCCTACATTAGCAAATAAGCAGTGATGTTCTAGAGCATCAATTTGACCCTTTGTTTTATGATAAAATGCATGACAATTCTAGCATACAAATAACACTCCTAAGTAACTGATATTCTTGCACAGTTTCTAGTGGCTCTTCAATTAACAACTTCTTATAAAATTTGTAAATCTTTTTGTTTTTTTACTGGCTTTAATGCTCTTGGTCTCTGAGAAATAAATTCATAGACCATTTAGAGATTAATGCTCATCTGTTGTAGTAACCTTATATTGTTCGACTAATGCGTAGACCTCAAAGGCCACTAAGAGACTATTAAAGATGTCATGTAAATAAGATTTTAAACTGTGTAAAAATAACAATTCCAAATGGTTTTAACTATGTGTAAACTTCTTGTCATTTGTAGCCCTGAAGAAGTCTCTCTATAGAGACAAAACGTGTTGGCTACTGAGATTCCTTTTTATCTTATAAATAATTGAATGAAGATGTTTCCTAAAGAAACAAGGGCTCCTGCGGATGAATTGCTGTGCAACCTACGCTGAAAAAGACAAGAATTATTTGAATATTTATAATTAAGTGTGTGTGCTGGTCATGTTTGTTTAATTTCATTAATGGTGATACCCTTACAAGTAAGGATAGGGGACTGTCCATCCCGATCGGAACACCACAATAAGGAAACTACATTTACCACAAGTGATAGGTGAGAGCGTCTTTGCCTCAGTCTCTTTCTTTGTAAATCACTCATATTCAAACTTGTTCAAATTATATTTCTTTCAGGAAAGCACATAATACTACTCAATTCAGTTGCCTCCCTGCCTATGTTCTGCAGCTGCACTGAGATACACCTCCAGGGGCGATGCGTGCTCATCATAAATTAAAATAACAACTAATGACAAAATGACAAAATGAGCATATTTTTGATCTATCCATATATTTTCAAGTTATCAGGATGGGCTGCTTTCTGCCCTTTTAAATAGGAAACTGATATGGCCTACCTTGGGTTCTTTTTTCAATGTGTGACTACAAGGCCTATCCCTTCCTGTATCTTTATGGACCTTCCTTAAGAAATTAAATCTTGGTCCTGCCATCCTAATAAACATTACCAATCCGTTGTACAAACCTATGCTGAAATCTCTATTGTCCCCGAATTAGCCTCAAACCCTCCCACAACTTTCACCCTTTTAATCCCATATTTTTATTCTAGATGTTTTATGTTGCAACCTCTGAAAAACGCCCTCTCCAATTAAATTATACAGACACCCAGAGTCAGCCACAACTCTAAATCCAATATCATAGCTTCATGTTGTCTGGTTTTCCAATGCCATAGCTCTTACAGGTGCAGAGACAGAGGGGCAGATTCCGATCCCGGTCGGAATGGCACCGAACGTGATCTGGCCAGAAAAACTAAGAGCCGTACGCGTGTTTTCCGCCCGACTCGTACAGCTGTATGAGCGAGCAAGTACAATGCGAGCTACGTGGAATTCACCGACCGAGTCGTTTCCGGGTCCGAATCGCTCCGTACGTCTCGGTCGTAAGCTAACCTTGGCGTGCAATGGATACGATTCACGACCGAGCCAGTACGATGCACGTGTCGGACAGCCTGTGCGAGCCAGAGTGTCCAGCTCGCAAAAGCTCCCAGAGTCGGACTTCAGGGGTCCGCATCGGACCCCCCGACACCCGCAGCCATATGACTCACACACAGGGGGAGACACATGGGTCTCCCCCACACAGGCATGTACGACGCGGATGGCACTGATGCGTACCCACCATAGGGGGCGCACTTGTTTGAGACGTAGCCATTCAGTCAATGGGAGCGCGTGTACGCGTCGTACAACTAGCTCCCATTGATGTCTATGGGAGTCAGACCGAACCGAGTCGGACAGCATACGTGCGCATCGTACTCGGTCGGACTGTAGGTGTCCGGCTCGGTCGGAAAACACTCCGGGTCTGACTCAGTCAGAGTGCTTTCCGACCCAGATTGGAATCGGCACCAGAATAGCGAGTAAAAAATATCCAGTTGCACAAATATTGAGTCATTAATATCGTGGTTCAGAAATATCGACAGCAAGAATATCGTGGTCAAGAATATCGACTTAAGGTAAGTAATATCGATTTTAAAAATATTGAAGTGTTTAATATCGTTTGCAAAGATATAGGTGCCGATTCCGATCTGTTAAAAAAAATTTGCGTACGACTCGTATCCGTATATTTTTACGTACGATTCGTACAGGTGCCCTACAACCGGCGAAGTACGATTCGTACATTAAAAATACATACGAATAGCGTCGGGAAAAGTGTACGAGAGGGAGCTGGACATTTTTACGTGCAAATCGTAAAACAGAAGTCCGAGCGCGCAAGTACGATCCGTACCGCCTGTCCGAATACACAACCGCAGGTAAAAGGCCCCGTACGGAGCGAACGCAGTAGCACACATGTACACGGGTAAACTTGTGCCCGGATACGAGTCGTACAGCCCTCCCTCCCCCCGCATATGTCAGCACCATACCCCCGTATGTCAGCACCGTACCCCCCCGTTCGCACTGTACCCCAGCCCTGTACCTGTACGCACCATACCCCAGGCCCGTACCCCAGCCCCGCACCTGTACTTGCCGCACCCAGGCACGTACCCCAGCCCCGTACCTGTATGCACCGTACCCCAGGCCCATACCCCAGCCCCGCACCTGTACGTGCCGCATCCCAGGCGGGTACCCCAGCCCCATACCTGTACGCACCGTACCCCAGGACCGTACCCCAGCACCACACCTGTACGTGCCGCGCCCCAGGCACGTACCCCAGCCCCATACCTGTACGCACCATACCCCAGAACCGTACCCCAGCCCCGCACCTGTACGCGCCGCACCCCAGGCCCGTCTTCCAGCCCCGTACCTGTACGCACTGTACCCCAGGACCATACCCCAGCCCCGCACCTGTATGCACCGTACCCCAGGCCCGTACCCCAGCCCCGTACCTGTACGCACTGTACCCCAGGCCCGTACCCCAGCCCCGCACCTGTACGTGCCACACCCCAGGCGCATACCTCAACCCCGTACCTGTACGCACCGTACCCCAGGCCCGTACCCCAACCCCGCACCTGTACGTGCCGCACCCCAGGTGCGTACCCCACCCCGTACCTGTACGCACCATACCCCAGGACCATACCCCAGCCCCGCACCTGTACACGCCGCACCCCAGGCCCATCTTCCAGCCCCGTACCTGTACGCACCGCACCCCAGGCACGTACCCCAGCCCCGTACCTGTACGCACCGTACCCCAGGACCGTACCCCAGCCCCGCACCTGTACGCGCCGCACCCCAGGCCCATCTCCCAGCCCCGTACCTGTACGCGCTGTACCCCAGGCCCATACCCCTGCCCCGCGCCTGTACGCGCCGCACCCCAGGCACATACCCCAGCCCCGTACCTGTACGCACCGTACCCCAGGCCTGTACCCCAGCCCGTACCTGTACGCGCTGCACCCCAGGCACGTACCTCAACCCCGTACCTGTATGCACCATACCCCAGGACCGTACCCCAGCCCCGCACCTGTACACGCCACACCCCAGGCCCATCTTCCAGCCCCGTACCTGTATGCACCGTACCCCAGGCCCGTACCCCAGCCCCCCACCTGTACGTGCCGCACCCCGGGTGCGTACCCCAGCCCCGTACCTGTACGCACCGTACCCCAGGCCCATCTCCCAGCCCCGTACCTGTACGCACCATACCCCAGGACTGTACCCCAGCCCCGCACCTGTACGCACCGTACCCCAGGCCTGTACCCCAGCCCCGTACCTGTACGCACCGTACCCCAGGCCCGTACCCCAGCTCCACACCTGTACGTGCCACACCCCAGGCATGTACCCCAGCCCCGTACCTGTACGCACCGTACCCCAGGACCGTACCCCAGCCCAGCACCTGTACGCGCCACACCCCAGGCGCGTACCCCAGCCCCGTACCTGTACGCACCGTACCCCAGGCCCGTACCCCAGCCCCGCACCTGTACGCGCCACACCCCAGGCGCGTACCCCAGCACCCTCACCCAGCATCGCGTATGTACGGACCTTACCTACTCGAAAAAGACTCGTGCAGAACCAGGACACTGTAAAACAGCACAAGGAGGGTCAATTCGACTCGCACAACACCACAAAACACGTCTACATGACAAAATACATCTCAATGACTGACCTGGCACATCCAAACAGGCAAACAGAGGCCCAAAATCACAACCACCTCTTATAACACACCCACCAAAAATTCAAACCCAGCCACACCCACAAATGGACCAATAAAAAGGGCCCACACACACAACCCATGAGCCTTTGCAACAGACCCACTGCTGCCAGACCCCACAGACAAACAACTGCACCTTACTTACACCTTAACTACACCTTAACTTACACACCTTCACACAACCTCCTTCACAAACACCCCCTCTTCACATTCACACACACACCGTCACATTCACACCCACAACCATCCACACCCACACCCCACACCATGCCCACAGACAAGAATCCAAAGTTCACAAGGGTGGAGCTGGACCTCCTTGTCAACGAAGTCATCAGAGTCGAGCCACAGCTGTTTGGAACATTGGTCAGACAGCCCAGCATAGCCCAAAAAACTGGCCTGTGGCAGAGGATCGTCGATAAGGTGAATGCTGTTGCGCCCATCCGAAGGACCAGGCATGAATGCCAAGCCAGGTGGTACGATCTGCGCAGGGTAGTCAAGTGGAAAATGAACGAGGAATACGCCCAGAGCAACATCACTGGAGGTGGGCTGCCACGCAGACCCGTACATTACTATCCCTGGGAGGAGAAGGTGATGGCTCTGCTTCCGCCGGTGGGAGTACACGGAGTCGAAGGAGTCACAGAGCCTGGTGAGTACACAAACTACTTACGTAACATGGGGGCAATGGCATCCACACCCCAAATACACCAAATGCACGAAACTACCCCCAAGCCCTCACCAGACACAACCACACTCAAAAAGCACGCTCATGCCACTAACATGTCCATGCCCCATTCACAAAGCAAGGCCATGCCATGGCCCAGGCTACATGAACCACAAACCCAAGACTGGATGTCCGGGATGCTGGGAGCGTGGGCCTCACAAAACACATTGTGACACTCAGAAGCAGACACCAATGCCCTCAGCCCATATGGCCTAGGTACATACCCATGCACCATGCCCAAGGCACAGGGACTGGCAAAGTACTGACAAGGTAGCTGACACTTGGCCCTGCTGTATGCAGCACAAGGCCCTCCTGTGACCACTGTACACTCAAACACCAACTCCACTAGCTCAGAAATCTAGCACAGGAACTCACACTCACTGTCATGCCAGCATGCACCATGAGGGGACAGACACATCACCTGGGAGACCCAATGACAAATCACACTACACACAACAGCAGGCCCGGTCACAACCCCCCCCCCCCCCTTACACAAGCACACACCTCTGGGGCAGGCAACGGATTTATCCACTCTCACAATGGACATGTGACACAACAAGATCAATCCATAGCCAAATAAGCATCCTAGCCACAATTCTACAGGTCAAACACTCAGGAGAACATATCAATCTGTCCCCCGCAACATACCCATCCACAAGTGGACATTGAGAGGAATGCTAGGCACATCCAACTACCTGGAGGAACTGTGCCAACTTGAATATGTATGAAACATGGATGTCGCATGAAACAGCATTGACATTGTCTCTCTCTCACACACAGGGCAACGTCATGGATCTCCCCCCAACAATGGGGGGGAACAATCATAGTCCCACGCTCGGCGTGAAGATGATCCCACCGGCAGCGACGACTCTCACCACTCCGTGGATGACCCCGACCAACCTGGACCCTCTGGTGCCCAAGCCCCTGCAGCACCTGCTTCAGGTACATCTGTGCCAACCACCACCCCCATTCCTGCCACATCCCAGGAGACACCCAGGAGCCCTGCTCGCACTGAACAACAGAGCCAGTCTGACCAGGAGGGACAAGGTTCTCTGGGCACCCAGGAGGAGGCAGGCAACCCCGTAAATGCCATCCCTCAGGGGTCCTGTAGACCCGATGTGCCCACAACGGCAGGCCAGGCTCGTGTGGGCAGGGGTGGTGGGAGTGGAGGCAGGCGGAGGCGCGAACCTGACCAGCCAGCTGAGGGAACCGGTATGTCACACATACGCCACATCCTGGACACATACCGGCGTGACACCAGGGGCATCAGCCAGGTAGTGGGCAGCCTCACAGAGATGAAGGGGACCCTCGACGAGATGAAGAACCTGCAGGCCGAGCAACATGCCAGTCAACAACAGCACCAAGGACGGATGGAGGCAAGACTGGCTGTGCTCCTGGCGGTGCAAAGGGACATAAGCCATTCACTCCGTCAGATCGCCGACAACATGGGCAACCCTCCCTGTGACACCAGGCGCAGACCAGCACCAGCCACATGGAGGGAGGAGGAGGAGGAGGATTCGTCCGACGGAGCGTCCCAAACATCGTCAAGGCCTGCATCTGAGGGTCCCCGGAGGAAGGTGGGTCATCCACGGAAAAGACCGTGAGAGGCAGCGGAGCATCCACATCTCACCGGTCACCTGGCCAGGCACCTGGCCCTCTGGCGCAACAGCAGAACCACATCCAATGACATTCTCTGCCACATGGACTTGCTGGTCACAGTCTGACCAATGATGACCAATACTGTTGTCTGGACTCTGATGACTTCAAATGCCAAGGATACCTTCTCCCCCTGTGAACTTTGGATTCCATGCACCCGGTAGAGCACCTTATTTGATCTACCAAAACAGGTACCACACCGCAAATAAAAAGATTTATTTTTTATTATGAGATGTTGCAGTCATTTTGCATTAGTCCACAACATATGTGTGTGTAAATGTCAAACTATGCCTGAGTGTTGAACTAACTCCACCCATCCATACTCTGGGATCTGAGTCTGGTACAGGACACACATGGGTCACAATGTATCATTCAATGCAGACATGGAGCACAATACTCACCTGTGATGGCCTCAAGCTGCTGAGGGGGGCTTGCAATACTGTGTGGACAGACCTATTTGGAAGAGTATCATTAAGGCGTAGAGGTCATGGCTCATGTGGAGGTTCCCGGGGAGGGAGTCCCAGGTATGTTTTGTCAGGTGGGAGAACTATGTCCTGCATGCTGGAGTACGGTGGATGTGAAGAATGGTGGCCAGGGCACGGTTGGATGCACGGAGATGGCCCAACGGGGTCTCGGATGACAGTGGTACAAGGTTGGTTTGGGGTAGGGGTTGTGGCTTGCCTCCTGAGTGTGGGTGGGAGTCTGAAGGTCATCCTGCAGCAGACAGTGATCCATTGCAGCTATCTCTGCTGGACGGTGATGTGGCTGGGGCGGGGGATGTTGAAGCTGAGGTGTGAAGATGCACCCTGGATGTGTACTAGTTTCGCGGGAGTTTGGATGTACTTGCTCCGTAGAGGGCAGGGCAGTATTTGACACGGATGTTGTCGTGGACCTGGGGGATGGTCTGTCTTTCCTTGGAGTGGATCTATCTGTGGATCATGTGCATAATGCAGAGGGTGTTGCAGCCTGAGGTACAGATGCTGGTGATTACCATGGCAAATGTGAGCGAGCAATACATGATGCACACCATCTTGTGTGCGTGCCCACTGGGTGCTTGTGCAGGGCTCTTGCGGGTGGGACACAAGCAGTTGACCCAGCTGTAAGGGGACAATCCACAGATGATTACCTCAGTCCTGTACAAGTCCAGCCTCAGGTGGTGGATGTTCAGCCATTCATCAATGGATCTCATGCATTCTTGAATATTGGAACTGGCAATGTCGGCGTCTTTGCTGAGGGTGAGGAGCACCTGGCTGTCAATGGCATACGAGCTGATGATGAGGTGCTGTGCGAATGTGATGGTGGTGAGGGGGGTCCTGGACACATTGTAGATTGACACGCTGAGAGATGATACCTGTGCCATGTGCCAGACGACGACACCATACTACATGCAGAAGCCTGGAGTCCCACTCCCATGGCCTTGCTGGGGTACAGAGCTGGTGGGGAGTAGGAGGGACATGACCTGGTTGGTGTGACAGGGCCTGGAAGGCGTGGCAGCACTGTGTAGGCAGTCGGAGTTGCACACTCATCATGCAAAGGTGTTTTGTGTGCGCTTAGTGTATGCCTGAGAGCAGGCGGTAGATATGCGGATGGACATTGCTTGGAGGGTGGCTGCAACATCAGACTGTAGTGTGATGTGGGTCATGCAAGGACATGAGGGTCGTGCAATGTGCACGTTGCATGTGCAGACGGTCCAGCCTTTGGCACCGCGTGGCCGCAACAGTGGCACAGACAAGCTGATGACAGCCAAATGAATGGGTGGAGGGAGGAAGGGAGGAGCATCTTTGAGGCGTGTGTGGAGCCAAATCCGGAAACTCTGTGTGACCTTGCTGCAGGGGCTGCAGCAGCAGGCAGCATGTCCTGGAAAATATGCCACAAGTTGCACACAAAGACAAGGATGTCAGAAAGGACAACTGCAACAGGCGTATGTAAAGGAAGGAGTGTCCGGTTTTCCATGGTACACCCAGAGACAATGGATGCACAATCACCAAAGATGACTGACACCGGATCAGGAAACTGAAGGCCGAGCTGCGCACAGGAAACACACTCTCAGCAGGTGTTGCGGGCCCGTTGTGGGGACCAACATGCCCAAATACATACACAACCATGGACTTCATGCATAATAGAGATTCTAATCCATGAAGAACAGCATGCATGTTGCTAATCTACACATAGACTCATATGCACAATCTTTGACAACTATGCCAGAGATGCTGCATGCACAGTGGCAAGATACCTGCATTGACAGAGATGAGGCACCTTGGAGGGTGAGGAACACCTTTATTACTCAGGCTCACACCTAGGGAAATGCATCAATATGAACAGACTCACAGGTCATTTGGCTGAACATGTGGGACCTACACTGGACACCCCCTTCACACCACAGATACTGTAAATCCATTGAACTGGCACACAAGTGAAGGGGGTGAGCCAAACAACCCCTGCTGCACACGGAGAGGCTGCAATTCTTACCCAAAGGAGACTTTTCACCATGTCCGTGCATGTAACGCTGATTCAGCACACGTTGCAATACTCATGAGGTATAGCAGGAGCCCAACGATGCCACGAGCAGACAGCATGTGCAACTACCTGGGGATGACAGACACACAAGAAGTCACCGAGAAGATAGTCAACCGCATGCATGGTCATTTACTCTACAGGAATAAGGTTGTCACCATGCTAGTTTTAAATTTACTGTCTCAGCTACAATGTGTGGAATGACATCATCACTCGAATGACACATCAGAACACACCTCTAAGTCACTTAGCATACAGTCAGCTGGACACACACATTGCAACACATGCCACACAAGGCTCAAAGCGTGCACACTCAGACCCAGGGACTCACCATTATGAGAAGAAGTTGCATATGAGCTGACTCCGGATGTCCTCCTCCTCCTCCTCCTCCTCCTCACTTGCCTCTTGACCAAGCCCTTCATCCTCCACGGGTGGATGTTCCTGCTCATCCGGATCCAGGATGAGTGGCGCAGCTTTCTCCACTGCCATGTTGTGCAGCATGCAGCACACGATGAAGATTTTGCAGACCTTCACCGGTGCATATAGGAGGGATCCGCCTGTCTTGTGAAGGCACCGGAATCGGCTCTTCAGGAGGCCAAACGTCCTCTCAATCACTCGCCTGGTCTGCCCATGGGTGTTGTTGTAACGGTGATCTACAGCTGTTCTGGGGTTGCAGCGAGGCGTCATCAGCCATGGCATGTTGGGATAGCCAGAGTCCCCTACATGGAAACATCATGTAAAGAAGTGGGTCAGGAGATGCAGTAAGATACAAAGATACCGCTAAATACAGGTCAAACAGAGGATACCCACCAACAAGACATGCTCGTTCGTTTTGCAGCCGCAGCATCATTTGTGGCACCCTGCTACGCCTCATGATGTAGGCATCGTGTGCTGACCCTGGAAAACATGCACAGACATGGCAAATCAGCATGTTAGGTAGACACACCACAAGGGCATTAATGGAGTGAAAATGTTTTCGGTTTCGATAGGCTACCTCCTGTGCCTGTGGTGGTACCAAAGCCACATGTGTCCCATCAATGGACCCAATTACATGGGGCATCCCTCCCAGGGCATAGAACTCACCCTTGACACCTGTCAACTGCTCACGAGTTGGAAAATGGATGAATTCATCCAGGTGCTCCAACATGGCTTCTAAAACATCATTCAGGACACGGCTGAACATGGTCTGGAACATGCCACCAACATCAACTATGGTGAATTGGAACGCACCGGTGGCAAAAAAATGTAGGGCTGCCGTCACCTTCATCTTGGGGGTCAGCACAGTAGGATACCTGTGTAGCGGTTGGAGGTGTGGTTCCAGCCGGGCGGTCAAGTGGTAGCGTCTTATGCAGTTACGTTCCCTCATGGCACCCAAGTCTGGCATTGGTCGGGGGAGAGGCGGTGCCCTGCAGAAATTTGGAAGGAATAACGAAGAATGAGTACATTACAACACCAATGTCAATAAACTGAGCACATGTTCAACAGCTAATACACGTCTGCGAAATACAGAGTCTGGTCTGTGCAATACATCCAGTACACGTATGCCAGCCAGATGAGACTCCTATGAAGAGCCAGCTACAACTGTTGATTGTCAAGTTCTACATTACATGCCCTGAAACAAGCTGTGGGACAGTGTAAGTGAACAGCCAGAGACATCACAGGAGTGACATACATCCACATATCTGCATTTGAAGGATGTCATCTCATACAGACAGCTGGCGGCAAGCTAGACACACAGGGCACATGTCATTAAAAATTAGCAGCTCACACACATTGCGATGAAGGGGTACACGTGAAAAAAGAAAACACAGACATGGAGACGACGCAGATATGTCCTCATGTCAGAAGAACATGTTCGAAGCATCCAGACACACATAACGTGTGAATCCACATGTGGCAAGGTGTGCGTATATGCATGCCATGGCCATCTACGCACAGACACATGTTGGATACAGCAACAGCAGAGGCAGTTGACGGAACACCAACAGCAAGCTCATGGGAACACATGACACACACAACATAGTCACATCGGGCCACGCTGGTAGTGAGATGTCAGGTGTTAGTGTCCCTGGCATCAGGGGACTGTTGCGGGTGTTGGTGACTGTGCCATACCAGTGATGCAGTGCTTGACACGTTTGTACTACATGCACACATGTGCAAAATGTGAAGGGGAAGTGTGCCACATAGTGCCCCATCACACATGGCATGTGTACACAGGTCATCACACATCTATTGTGCAAAAACATGAGGAGACATGTGCCATATCACTGCCTGACACACAGAGGCCCTGCACAAGAAGGACTGCACTGACAATGACTTGATGTACAGCCTTGTGCGAGTCTGAGACCTCCATTCCTTTCCTGTGGACCTCCTATCACCAGTGGAAGATGTGAAACGCACAGTACACACGCTCTGAGGGCGTGTGTACGGTACGCATCACTATATTGGTGTTGGCGTAGGAGTAGGCGTGTGTGTACGGACTGTACACACGTACATGTACGACCAGTGTGTACACGTACGTGTACAACGGTAGTACACGGACATGTACACACTGGTCGTACACGTACATGTACACACTGGTCGTACACATACGTGTGCACACTGGTGGTACACGTATGTGTACGACCAGTGTGTACACGTACGTGTACTATGGTAGTACACTGGTACACGTACGTGTACACACTGGTCATACACGTATGTGTACACACTGGTGGTACACGTACGTGTACACACTGGTGGCGTACACGTATGTGTACACACTGGTCATACACGTACGTGTACACACTGGTGGTACACGTACGTGTACGACCAGTGTGTACACGTACGTGTCAAACGCACTGTGCAACTGGTGCCGTAGGGGTACGTGTGGAACGCACCGTACCTGTGTGTGGATTGTAAAATTACATAGGGGACACATGAGGGACAAGTATTATGGCCCAAATGCATGCTGGTTGTCATGGAGACCGAGTTTTCAGTTCAAATTTTTCCATCAGGAGGCCAGCAAAAGTCGGTTGGAGACAATATACAATGTTGCAAAGTGGTTGTTGACTTGACATGATGCTCAAATTTTGAACCATGCAAAGGCACTCACTAGTGTATGTTTAAAGGGATTGGAGGAAACGTAGGCTGCAAATGATTCTGACCAATCACTCTGTACTCCTGTAAATGAAACAGCCCAGCAAGGCAGATATAAGGCAGCCAGAACCCATGAGAGGGCACTTGCCTGCACAACACGTCATTGGACACCACTGCTGCTGTCATTGCTTCCTCTGTCACCATGTCCAGGTCTGTGGAGAGGGCCCAGCCATTCACCCAGGAGGAGAATGAGGCGTTGCTGGATGTCATCCTCCCACAGTACCCCAGCCTGTATGGGAGACAAGGGGAGCAGGTGAGTGCTGACTCCACTAGCTTTGACTGTGCACCTTTTTTGTGACTGTCACTTCTGGCATTGTGTCCAGGTGTGACAGACATGCAATGTTGTTTAGAGTGGGTCCCAGGGGGGATAATGCCTTTTGTCTCTCATGCAGAGCATGATGTAGTTCATGACTGCACTCCTCACTTGCATTGTGCATACTGTGACAATCACTGCATGGTGCATGGCACATTCAGCCTGGCTAATCCTCTTGGGCATTTTTGTTCTATAGCCCTGATGTGATTCAGTGGTCTCCCGGGTGTGACAGGTGACTGTACCCACAGATGTGTGTGAGTTGAGTGGAGCTGTGGTGAGAGTGTCCAAATGATGAGTACGCCCCCTGGACATTGATGTGTGTGAATGTTCCTTGTCATGTGGGTGAGTGTCTATGTGGAGTGTTGCACCACAGCTGCATGGAGGAGGCAACTGCTCTACCCATCTGATGTGAGAAGGAAGCCGTGATGTGTGACTGACATGCTGAGCTAGCCCCACACCTGTGACACCCCCCAGGCAAGTGGCACATGTGCAGAGTGAGGTTTGTATCCGCTGTTGCCAATGGCAGGTGATTGATCTGTGCCTGTGTGTGTCTGTGTACTCTGCTGAGGTTGTGTCAGTGGCCTGGGGCATGTGACTGCTTTGAGGTGCTGTCCATCAGCCTTGTGTTGCTTGTGATGCACAGTGTGAGCCATGATCAGGGAGTGTGTCGCACCCCTCATGCCAGCTGTGTACTTTCAATGCCATGTAGTGCATTGGGGCTTCCCCAGAGGCTAATGTCCCTATGACAAAGGTGCAATTAGTTGGCAGCATACTATGCCCTGTTCAAAAAATCAAAGATGTTCAAATGTGTGTCTCTGTGACATGGAGCAGGTGTTGTGATGTTGTCTCACTTTGTCATCCTCACAGGTAACCGCCTACGAGAAGGGGAGAATTTGGAAGTGGGCCGTCAGGGCCGTGATGTCAGTGGAGGGTCGCAGTCGGCGCCTACCCCAAGTGAGGAAACGCTGGCAGGACATCCGGTGCTGGACCAGGTGGATCGCCCGGGTCCTGCTGGGGGACTCACCTCGACGCCCCCACGGCGGGCGTCGAACGACTGACCCACCAGATGAAGCGTGTCCTGGCGGTGGTCTTCCCTGACATGGATAGGCGGTTACAGGAGGGACAGCAGCAAGGAGGGGGTAGGTACATGTGTGTTTGTTGTGTGTCACCAGCTTTAGGAAGTGCTCAGTCGCATGGATACACTGCCAGGGTTTATATGTGCAGTGCATATCCTGTTGCCCCAAGTAAACCGGGGCTGTTCTTCCTCCCTTCCCCTCCTTGACATGTGTTCCCTGGTCTGTATGTAACCATTCTTGCACATGGTCATCTAGGCTGCCAGTTAATCCAAGTTCACAATGCTTGCTGCATCATGTGTGGGGGTGGTCTGTGACATGTGTTGGTACCTTGCCTGTGCCCTGTCCTGTTCAGTAATTTGGGGGTCCATGATTGTTGGCACTGATGCTGAGTCTCAACATAGGAGTATGAGGTTTAAAATGAACAGACTTGCAGCATGCATGACCGATGCTGTGGCCTCAGACATGATGTGCATGAGTGGGAGATATGCATAGTGCCGGGACGGTTGCTCCTGTTACAGTCAGATCATTCCAGGACCATGGAGCAGTGTGCCCACTACAGTCCCCTGAGACACCTTTTCCTAGGAATCATATGTGTCATCCAACACTGTGGCCATTCTCGGTGTGTTCAGCATAGGTTGGCCTCTGTGGCATTGTTCCCTGGCCTCATTTGTATTTACGTAAAGTGTGCTACATCTGTCCACTGGACAGGGTGACCCCATCTGGCTTGTGCATCCTCACACTGGGCAGTGCCTGTGTGTCTATTTACAACTATCTGTTGATGGTTGTTTGTCACTAATCTGTGTGGGCAGCCTCACGAGGTGATGCTGAGTACATTTAGGAGTTCTTGATGCACATTTTAGTAAACCCAGATTAAGAGGTGTAAGTACTTGCTCTGTCTCAATCACATTGTCTCAGGTAGGGGGGGTTTGTGCGGGCAAGGCCTACATGTCCAAAACTTATGTCTCCTTGCCAGGTCTGACCTGTGTGTGATAATTGTCTGGACAGACACTCACAATGCAGTGGCCCAGTCATGTTGTTCAGGGTTTAATGTTTGTGCTTTGCAGCATGTGTCAAAAGTTAAAAGACATGGTTCCTGCTCATCCATTTTTGGCAACGGTGTGTGGTCCAGATGCTATGTAGTTTGGTCTGTGTGTGCTGACATTTGTATGGACAATCTTGGTTCCCATGAGGGTGTCTCCTCAGTGCAGGTGCTCCTTATTCCGACACAATTGCAGGGCCATTAGCTAATGCATTGTCCTGTGTTTGGACATGTTTGCCACTCCACATGACAGGTAGTGGGTCAGATTTGTTGCCAAATGTGTCATCATGGTACGGATGGCCATGTGACAGGTGGCATGATTCAAGTTGTTAGTCAAGAAGTCTTGTACGTTGGCACTCACTAAACTTGTCAACATGTCTCATTAGTTGATATACATGACTTTGATGTTTTGTGGTGAATGACAATAATGTGCCTGCATGACAGATGTTTCCCAAGGAAGTGCACAAGACACCACCTTTACACTTTTCTGGGACACGCTGGCACATTTAAAACAAAGGCACAGTTAGGAAAAAATTTGTTTAGAGATTATACATATCCATGTTCCCACAGTGTGTTTGCATTTGGGTAAGTCCTTGGTTGTTGCTGATACCAACTTACGAGTGTCAAGTCCTCCAGACCACCGTGGTACCATGTATATGTACTTACTGATACCCCATTTCTTCTTTACAGTGGCTTATTTGATTTAGGCTGCCAGCTCATACAATGACTGTGTAAATGTAGTTTTTTGTGCACCTCCTTGTGTGACTTCTGTTATACAGGCACGTGTGTTCTGATCAAAAAGTGGCACATTCACACATTCCAAACACGTCAATTGTGTAAAGTGTTGTGATTCCAAAGGGTTCACAATGTATTTCTTTTGGCTTTCCAAATTACTCACAGGTCTCTGAGTGTGGGGACACCTTCAGCATTGGCGTCTGTTATTTGCCCTTGGGTGCACCAATACTGTTTCTTTCACAGTGAAAAAGAGGTGGCATGCCTTCACAGTCTGGCTGTGCTCAATAATTCCCAGACACCATATCCACTGTATAATTGGATATCGAGTTATTTGCTGTTGCGTCCTAATTTTCATTGTTTCCAAGTGGCATGATGGGTCAACCAACTGGGGAGTGCAGGGCTTACATATGTACGGAGTATTCTTCTCATGATGCATTTCCTGATATGCACTGTGACCTATTTTGTTTGGACTCATGTGTCATATGTGTACAGATGTCTGATTATTTTCTGTCTCTTCACCTTGCCCACAGCATCATCGGGGGACACCGAGGGAGACACCTGCACGGACGTGGAGGAGGGATCCAGCACCTGTGCCACCAGTGCTGCCGAGTCTGGCGCAGCAAGTGGCATGGAGGGCGAGGGGAGTCAGGCGGAGGACCTGTCTAGTACCAACACCGACTACGATGCTGACGGGTCCGAGGCTGAACTCCCAGAGGGGGCGGAGGCTGCTCCAACAGCTGGCAGCATCACTACATCTGTCACCGCCCCCTCCATTCCCATCACCGCCCTCCCAGTTGCTCCGGTCCCTTCTGTCCGTGTAGGGCAACAACATGTCTCCTTCGTGCCAGGCACCGCACCCCCTGCCCCTGTCTCCCCTGCTGCCCTCACTGCCGAGTCTGTGGACATTCAGCGGCAGTTGCAGGTTGGCCAGACATCGCTGCTGAGTCTCCTCCATGGCCACACCAGACTGCTGACACAGGTGGTGTCATACATGGAGGGCATGTCATCAGCGATGTCTGACCAACGGATGTTGCTGAGGTTCATGGACTTGTCACTGACGGCAGCAGTGAGTCTCCTGCAGCGCTTCATCCCCCCTACCCCTGCACCATCCACACTTCCCACTCCCATGCCTGTCCCAAGCACACCCAGACATTCTCAGGCACGCACCCCACTAGACACAGGCAGCACACCAACACGGAAGGGCAAGCGCACACCTCCTGTCACGCACACTCAGGGGGAAGAAGACACACCCACTGGGTCTGGGGCACACAGGCAGACACGCAGCCACAGTCGGAGTCCTCATTCCTCACTCCCCAGTCCCTCAAATGTCACTCCCCTCGGCTCCTCTGCCCTACAATCTGAGAAGGAGACCTACTTGGCTGTGCTGGGCCTCAGCCCCACTGGTTCACCAGCCCGCAAATGGGCAAGGCACTCCACGGGTAGGGGAGTTGAGTACCCCCCCTGTCCACCATCTCCCCCAGTAGCGCTGCAACCCATCCCTCTGACCCCCCCCTCCATGGGGCCTGTGGTTTCTTCAGGTGCAGGGGAGACGCTGGACGAGCTTGCGGAAGTGTGCAGCGCCCTGCTAACCACCACCTTTGGCGCTGCCCCACCCCCTGTGGTGGAGTCGTCCATCCCTGCACCCACAACACCTACCCTTCCCTCTCCTGTCCCTGCGGTGCCTGGTCCTTCTCCACATGATGCCCCCCCCAGTCGATGAACATGAAGTGTCTAATGTGCAGGCAAGCTAGGGAAGATGCGTGGCCATGTGTCCCCCCCAGGACTTCGCATCTGGACTGGACTATGGCCTTTGTAAATAGTGTCCTTTTATATGTTTTAATTTAATGCTGAATAAAGCATTTTGTTTTTCTTTGAGCACTATTGCTTTTCTGGTATTGATGTTGGTGCTGATGCTCCATGAGTTGGGGTGGTGATAATGTGTTAGGTGTCTGGGAAATGTTGTAGTCTTGCGCTCATGGGGTGGACCCTGGTATCTGCGTGCCATCACAAGGTCTCTGCAAAGATTCTTTGGTCGTGTATGCTCTTTGTGTTTGGAGACATTGTCCCAAGGAGTGTTCCTTCCTCTGTGGCACCTGACATCTTCCCTGCAGGGAGTTGCACAATTGTTGTGCTGACCTGTGTCTACATTTCCTTGGTGGGTGACGGATCCCTTCAACTATGGCCATGCCTGCTGAGCAATGTCTCCGCCTGCATCGTCTGTGCTATCCTTGGTAGACACTGTACTTGTGTATAGAGTATGTTGCCATGCCTTCATGTAGAAATTGTCCCTTTTACGCACTATGCATGTGTATACTCCCAGCCTAGCACACATATGTTACTTGTTCTGCAGGGTATTTGGGCACCTGACTCACAATTGTGGTCATTATATCTGTGGGAACTCCACCCTATTCCTTTCATGGGAGACAACAACTTGGTGGCTGTCCCAGCACCTGTACATTCCTATCAGTCCTGGAATGTGCGTGACAGTGTGTGTTCCCTTTGGCTCTCTTAGTTTAGTCGGCTTTAACATGACTATACAGTCTTGTGGCATGATCTCAGTGTGTGTATTGTGCTGCATCTGCCAGGGGTGGGTATGCATGTCTCATTTGTCATCACACACACATGTGGTGTGTCATGCAGTGGGGGAAGGACATCCATCCTCATGGGAGTGGGACACTGCTGTCAGTGATGTGTTGTTATGGCACTCTCAACATAGTCGCACATTGGGGATGCGTTCATACACCCATGGAGTTGTGGTCATCTGAGGATGATGTACACCCCCCCCATGTCTCTGTCCACTGCTGGTATTCCTCAGCACCCACCCCCATGTCTCTGTCCACTGCTGGGAGTGATAGGCACCCACCCCTCACATGTCTCTGTCCACTGCTGGGAGTGATAGGCACCCACCCCTCACATGTCTCTGTCCACTGCTGGGAGTCCTCTGCACCCACCCCCATGTCTCTGTCCACTGCTGGGAGTGATAGGCACCCACCCCTCACATGTCTCTGTCCACTGCTGGGAGTGATAGGCACCCACCCCCATGTCTCTGTCCACTGCTGGGAGTCCTCTGCACCCACCCCTCACATGTCTCTGTCCACTGCTGGGAGTGATAGGCACCCACCCCTCACATGTCTCTGTCCACTGCTGGGAGTCCTCTGCACCCACCCCCATGTCTCTGTCCACTGCTAGGAGTGATAGGCACCCACCCCTCACATGTCTCTGTCCACTGCTGGGAGTGATATGCACCCACCCCCATGTCTCTGTCCACTGCTGGGAGTCCTCTGCACCCACCCCTCACATGTCTCTGTCCACTGCTGGGAGTGATTGGCACCCACCCCTCACATGTTTCTGTCCATTGCTGCGAGTGATAGGCACCCACCCCTCACATGTCTCTGTCTACTGCTGGGAGTGATGGGCACCCACCCCCATGTCTCTGTCCACTGCTGGGAGTCCTCTGCACCCACCCCCATGTCTCTGTCCACTGCTGGGAGTCCTCTGCACCCACCCCTCACATGTCTCTGTCCACTGCTGGGAATCCTCTGCACCCACCCCCATGTCTCTGTCCACTGCTGGGAGTCCTCTGCACCCACCCCCATGCTCTGTCCACTGCTGGGAGGGATAGGCACCCACTACTCACATGTCTCTGTCCACTGCTGGGAGTGATAGGCACCCACCCCCATGTCTCTGTCCACTGCTAGGAGTCCTCTGCACCCACCCCTCACATGTCTCTGTCCACTGCCGGGAGTGATAGGCACCCACCCCTCACATGTCTCTGTCCACTGCTGGGAGTGATAGGCACCCACCCCTCACATTTCTCTGTCCACTGCTGGGAGTGATAGGCACCCACCCCTCACATGTCTCTGTCCACTGCTGGGAGTGATGGGCACCCACCCCCATATCTCTGTCCACTGCTGGGAGTCCTCTGCACCCACCCCCATGTCTCTGTCCACTGCTGGGAGTCCTCTGCACCCACCCCTCACATGTCTCTGTCCACTGCTGGGAGTGATGGGCACCCACCCCCATGTCTTTGTCCACTGCTGGGAGTGATAGGCACCCACCCCTCACATGTTTATGTCCACTGCTGGGAGTGATAGGCACCCACCCCTCACATGTCTCTGTCCACTGATGTGAATCCTAGGCAGACACCCACCCACCCGCCTGCACCCTTGGTGCAGTACACTGCTCTCCTGGGCATACACCCCCCCCAATATACTGGTTAGATGCTGCACCAGGCCCTATGACAACATTCGTGGCGTGTGTACGCCTTGTATCACTAATGTACTGGTGCCCTAGGGGTACGCGTGATGCGGTCCGTACCCACGCTCTCAGAGCGTGGGTACGGTCCGTACTCCTACATCGCCACAACTATGGTGGTACAGACCGTACACACACTCTGTGGGCGTGGGTACGGGCCGTACCCCTACGTCACCACAACAATGGTGGTACGGCCCGTACCCACGCCCTCAGAGCGTGGGTACGGTCCGTACCACCATAGTTGTGGTGATGTAGGGTGACGCGTGGTACGGCCGGTACCCACGCTCTGAGGGCTTGGGTACGGGCCGTACCACCATTGTTGTGGTGACGGGACGCGTCCACGTCCACTTCCGTTGTGGCGGGACGCAGGGATAGGTGGACACGCCCCCCGAAGTGACCCTGGAGGTACTGTATGTACATGATATATGTGGTATAATTTGGGTAGGGGTTAAGTTTCATGCCCCTCGCCCCCCCCCCTTTGACCATGGGTGTTTTTCTGACCTTCTGCAGCATCTGCGTCGGTTTCTGTGCACCAGGTCGTAGGCTAGGAGGGCCGGGATTACACGTAGGATGGGGTCCATGGCTGTCCGTCGCCTACAGGTGCTCCTTCTTCGCGTCGTCCTCAATTTCCAGGGAGTTTTTGGCTGCCGTAAAAAAAGAGCAGTGCGGAGTGACGTAGGCAAGAATCGTACTTGCTGGTCCGTAAAACGCTGCCTGACTCCGGCCGGACATCACGTAAAACGATGTCCCGGATTGGAATAGTGGGTATTTTTTAGCCGCACGTAGTTTTGTACGAATCGTACGGAAATGGTATTTCTGTACGAATCGTACTTGCTGGTTTGTAAGGAGGATTTCCCGGGTACGAGTCGTACGGAGAATACGCTCCGTACGACCATTCGTCCCCGGGTTTAACAGGATCGGAATCGGCACCATAGTTGTGAAAAATATTGTTTTTCCAATAATGTTATGTATTTTGGTATATATTTTATATGTATGTGATGTATTTTTTGTATAAGAATTGTTTGTATTTTTAATATATGTGTTATATTTGTGTTACATTTTTATTCCAATTCATTTTTTTATTTCAATTTTGTGTTTTTAGCTCAACGTGGGTTGTGGGTTTATAGGGGAATAGGGTGAGAAGTAAATTAATTATATAAAATGTATTGATCATTTTTTATTTATTAATATTTGTTTAGTTCAGATGTTATAGTGTTACATTTGTAAAGCAATTTATTATTAATTAATTAATAATTTGTTGTAAATTACTTTTAATTAATTAATTCGTAATTAATTATGGAAAATTTGCAATTCATTTTAGATGTGTGTTGTGGTGTTTATAGGTGAAAAGGGTGGGAAGTAATTTATTTTTAATTTATAAATTAATAATTGGTTGTTAATTAATTTTAATTAATTAAATGGTAATTAATTATAGTAGTTGTGTAATTAATTTTAGGTGTGTGTTGTGGTTTTTATAGGTGTAAAGGGTGGGAAGTAATTTATTTTTAATTTATGAATTAATAATTGTTTATTAATTAATTTTAATAAATTAATTGGTAATTAATTATTATTGTTTATTATTTATATATTTATTTTTTATTTCTATAGCGCTTGCTAGGCCCGAATGTATCAGAGTGCTTTACAAAATCGTGACCAGAAAATACAGTAAAACAGACATGTGAACACAAACGAGGCAAGAATTGAGGAGAGGAGAACATGGCGGCCGCATAGCATGCAGGTCACAGAACTCCGGAGACTCCCAGCCGCAGCGCTCGTGAATACCGCAACCCCACTGCTTCCTAATGCTGCTTATGTTGCTTTAAATCCCTGATGTGTCTTATCGCTCTTGATTTTTTTGGTGTTGCCGACCCCAGGCTTGTTAATCCGCCGTCCAGAATCGGACACCGGTCCGCGTTGGTCTAGGGCCACCCTGGAGGTCAGGAAGAGCCACAGGGCAGCAGCACGAGGCTTCCTTCGTGCGAGTGGAGGCAGCGTCAGCACACACGCTGCAGCCACTTGTACTGGGGGTTTGGTGATTACAACTTCATTTGAGGAAGAGCAGCCAGCCTCCGCCATTAGCAACGGAGGAAGCCCGGACCAAAAAGGTAGGGGGGGCTATTGCGGGGGTCACTTTTGGCGGAGCAGGAGGGCAGGTACTAGCTGGTGCAGACTTCTCCCTTTGAATTGGGTGATTCGTCTGGCCTAACTCCCTTTTCAGGTATTCAAAGGAAAAAAGGAACAAATAAAAGGAAGAGATCCCAGACCCCAAATTAAGGATTACACCCTCTCTACGATCTTTTTTTAAAGTACAGCCATCAGTACTAACATTAAAAAGACCATCACAAGCTGAGGTAGAGAGTTTTAGAGTCAGACGAGGCACTATAGCCACCATAGCCACAGCTATGGAGAGTGGAGAGCAGCCTGGTCAGGATAAATCCCAAGAAAGTATTAATGCCGTCACTTTAGACGGCGTAAAGAACCGCAACACCAATAGCACTCAAGATAGAGAGCACGAAGACCATGGAGGGCATTTACCAGTTATAAGCACAAAAACCCCTGATAGTAGGAATCCAGTGGAATCATCGGTTAGCTCTCTGGAGGCGATGCTGAGATCAATCACTGCGGACATCAGGAATGGATTTGCAGTATCAGAAGCGAATCAGCGTGAAATACGCAGCTTCTGTGAGACATTAGAAAATAAGTTGGACACTCTATCTTAGAGGACAGAAATACTCGAGAAAACAGTGGAGGAGTTAAAAAAAAGACCTTGCAAGTAGTAAATCGGAGCTTCGGGCACTACTTAGGGACAAGCAGGGTCTTCAGGAAAAACTGGAGCAGTTAGAAAATAATTCCAGAAAGAATAATCTGAGAATTCTGAATATACCCGAAGGAAAAGAGAGGGATGATTTAAAATCCTATGTGGGAGCTCTCATAAAAGCTTCAGTTCAGGTCGATGAGAGTGAGGCAGACATTGCAAATGACATACAAAGAATACATAGAGACCCCTTCAGGAAAAATCCGGGCAGAGTGAAGCCAAGAAAGATTCTCATTAACTTTCAGACATATGCACTAAAAGAAAAAATTTAAACTAAAATCCCTGAAAAGGCCTTGATTTCTCATTCGAAATTAGATCAGATCTATCGCGAGCCCCTTTAGACAGACAGTGGGAGTTAGGGAAACGTATGGATGACTTTAAAAAAACAGGGGCAACTGTACAACTTAAATTCCCTGCATCGCTACGAATAATGCATAACAATAAAATGCATATGATAAGAAGCACAAGGGAAGCAGTTGAGCTGTTAGAAAACATCAAGGGAGGTGGAGTGGGTAGTTGAGGGGGTAGATGTTGTAAGGTAATGAGTCGGTATTCCCCACACACGCACACACAGAATCATATAGTTAATTTTTAGTGGGGCTGGGTGCTAACGGAGCGAAAGAATAATTTGGACTAACATCTGGTCCAAGAAGAAGAGGCAGGGGTGGGTCTCCAGGTTAGGGAGGGGGATTAGGTGGAAGGGTGTCAGGGGGTGGGGAGCATGTGGGAAAAAATAAAAAAAAGTCCTCAAATACCTCAGAAAAATTAAGTAGATCTAGCATAATAAAGATATGTCCATTCAGATCATAACTTGGAATGTTAACGGTCTACGTGTGAAGGGGCATAGGGACAGGCTATTACAAGATTCTCCTGCTCAAATTTTGATCCTAGAGATGACGCATTTAACAAAAAAGGAATGTGTTGATCTTTTTGAAAAACAAAGATGGGTACAACAAGTTCTATGTAAGGACCAGAGTGGGAATGTAAGAGGAGTTGCCATAATAGTGAAAAAGCAAGCAAAAATATGGGTGTCACAGACGAGGGTGGATAAAGGGGGTAGGTGGATTATAGCCGACACCAAAGTAGAGGATAGGTCATTAACGTTAGTAGGCTACTATGGCCCAAACCATGATGATTGTGAACCATTAAAATTGCAAATCTCTTAGTATTCTCTGGTCCAATAATTATGGCAGGTGATTTTAATATTGTATTAGATCTAAAATTAGACAAATCAAAAAGAACCAGAACAACACCAACTCCTAACTCACAAGCACTTCTAAAGGCCATGATGACTCAGCACAGTCTGTGTGATCTTTGGAGAGAAAGGGCAGGAAATTTACAGGGCACATCCTTTCATAATAAGAAATACAAGAGTAGATATAGAATAGATTACTTTTTAGTAGATTGGAGCCTCAGAGAGGATATCTTAGATATTGGATATAAGGTGACCCACCTCTCAGATCACTCGGCAGTTATGTTAACACTTAAAAACAGCATTAGGTGTGAAGAAAGAAGGTGGACTTTAGACTGCACTATACTGGCAGATAGCGAAATAATGGATAACCTGAAGGGAGAGGTTAGAGAATTTATTGAGATTAATAGCGGCTCAGCTACAAATGGAATAGTTTGGGATACCCTAAAAGCATTTATTAGAGGTAAGATCACTAGTGTAACCTGCCATAGGAATAAGATGATTAAGAATTAAATCTCTCGGCTAGAGGATGAAATGGAGCGAATAGATACAGAGATAAAAAGATCGGAACTAGAGGGGAACAAAGCAGAATTGCAGGTCATATAATCCACAAAGATCAGAGAGGCTTTGTGAAAGGGCGGTATTGCTCGAGCTTACCTATGAGCTAATCGGGCTATTGATTTTGCAACAACTTTTGACACCCCTCTTGTAATAATAACATTGGGTGCCTCTAAAGCATTTGATAAAGTGAGGTGGTCTTACCTATTTTCAGTATTGAAAAGATACAATCTAGGAGATAAATTCTGTAGAGCCATACAGCTAATATGCCAGGAACCTGTAGCAAGGGTCTTGGTGAATGGGAAGTTATCCTCACCATTTAAAATATTCAGGGGTACAAGACAGGGCTGCCCTCTCTTCCCTCTTCTGTTTAACTTGTATTTGGAGCCCTTGGCTTTTAGACTTAGAAATACAATCGACATTCCCCCCTTTTATCAGGGAGACTGGGTTAGGAAGGTTGCGCTATATGCAGATGACCTTATGGTATATTTATCTGATCTCGACTCTGCCTTACCCACCATCTTACGTATAGCATTAGAATTCGGAGAGATGTCGGGGTACTCAGTGAATGAACATAAAATAGAAGTAATGGTATGGAACCAAATAAGTAATAATTCACTGATCAAAAGGGAAATGAGATATCTTGGTTTAAAGACTGTGCAAGACATAAACGCTATTCCAGAAACTAACTTGAGGAGAGTGTTTAAAGAGATTGTCCAACTAATGAAGGGTTGGGCACACCTCCCGTTAACGATTTTGGGGAGAGTGAGCTTGGTCAAGGTGACTATACTGCCAAAGATCACTTTCACATTTAATTCCATACCATTGCATTTTGATAAAGTTACCATACATAAAATCCAGCAGGCAATACATTTGTTTATGTGGGCTTACAGGGGCATTAGGATCTCCTGGAAAAAACTACGGAGGAGGAGGGAGAAGGGAGGATTATTCCTACCAGATATACAATACTACACATGGGTTTTCCAATTAAAAAACTCTAGAATGCTCGCAAAGACACAAGATGGATCAATAATAGGCTTAATGTTCTAAGCAATGTTAAAAGAAAGTAAACCAGACGCAGATGGCTTTCTCTTCAAATTCGTAGACCCAAAATAAAAAATAAAAATTAAACTGAAGGTATTACAGTCGATGGCAGAAATGTGGTATCACATTAGACGTCTCTCGAAATTGGAATATAGTTTCCCATTTTCCCCTGATCTGGGATTAGCCAGGGAGTCCAGAGTGCCTCAATGACAAGCTGGAGGTACTCATCAAAAACGCTGACCTAAAGATCTGGGGAGACCTGACCCGGGAGGGAAATCTGTTACCCTTGCAAGATCTAAACGGGCTGATGAAGGGTACCCTCTCAAAGTTTAAATTTGTACAACTAAAAAGCTGGGAGCAAAGCAAGAAATTTACATTGGGCGTAGGCAACATTTTAGAAGAACAACTGGGAATAAGGAAGTTGCACTCTGGTATTGGCATATTCAGGACATTATGAACGGAAAGTTTACGCTGGCTGAGGAATTGTGAGGAAGCTCCTTGCAGAGGGAGCAGCTGCAGAATATTTGGCAATTATCTATGCGCAAACTTTACCTCACTGTCAAACCTGCTTTTTTAAGGAGAAACCACCTCTTTTCACTCCACAGGGCATATATATCACCTGGGCATATTTAGCTGTGCTAAATGTGGAAAAAGCAACAGACGCTCATATGTTCTACCAATGCCCTGCAATCAGAGTGTTTTGGGATAAAGTGGAAACATCTATGTCAGGTATCTTGGGTCAGCAAATGAAGGTAAGCCTTTAATTGGTTATCTTTGGAGTGGTGGATGACCTTATGGGAGCTCTCAGAGATTTACTGTTTTATGCAATACTACCTAGTAGTATCTCACCGCAGCATTCTGACTGGTTGGAGTCTCTTATATATATGTCTAAGATGGACTGGTTAGGGAAAAATTCTAAGAAGAAAGCCTTCTGGAATCTGTTGTTAGCACGGATGTAGAGACCAGAAGGGTTGTTGTTAAATTTGGGGGGTAATGTTCATATAAGATCGCAATTCTGTCCCATGATTACACCGGCAAATCCTCTGGACTGCTATAGGGCCTCCCCCGCATTCCGAATATTAAAGCAGTTGCCGGTGTAAGTTCACACTGTGAGAGACAGCCGCTGGAAGGATAATGTCCATTGTAGTATGCCCGTCAGTGGTTGGTATCCCTTTCGATATAAGGACGGAAAGAATGGACATTGGCTCTGAAGTGAATGAGGACAAAGAAAAAGGAGCGAATTCAAAATAGAGAATATTAAACATCAAAAAAATAAAAGCAGTACCAAAAACAAGAGAAGCAATTCGAGAGGATCTAATATACAGCATAAAACAGATAAACAGCCTATAGTCATCGGGACCAGGACTGTACATGCGATAAATTAAACAAGGCGAATAATCTAGGAGTGAAAGTATTTGTTGATGAGGAGTTGTTTCAGGTTTCTTTTGAGGTTAGGGAAGGAGGGGTTGCATCGAAGGCTACAAGGTAAGGATTATGGTAATTTGTAACTAATTTTAGGTGTGTGTTGTAGTGTTTTAAGGTGCAAAGGGTGAGAATTTATTTATTTTTAATTGATGAATTAATTACTGGTTGTTAATTTTAATTAATTAATTGGTAATTAATTATGGTAACTGTGTAATTAGTTTTAAGTGTGTGTTGTGGTGTTTATAGAAGTAACGGGTGGAAAGTAATTGGTGCTTATTAATTAATAAACAGTTGTTCATTATTGTTAATTATTTGATCATTACTTTGGGTAATTGTTTATTTTTGTGTGTGTTGTTTTTACTTTTAAAGGGGTAAATGGGGGGTATTAAATACATTTAAATTATTTAATTATAAGTTGTTAATGGTAATAGTTTTTAATTTAAAAATAAGTTTTAATTGTGCTTTATTCTTTTATAGTTTAATTTAGGTGTGTGCTGTGGAGATTACAGTGTTAAAGAGTGTGCAGTCAATTAATGTTTATTAGTTTTTTCCATTAATAATATTTTTAATTGATTATTAATTACGGTAATTATGGAAATACATTTAATTAAAAATCTTGAAGTGTTTTGTTATTGGTTTGGTGTTATAGGGTAGGAAATAAAATAAATACATTTATGTTTTAATTAATTTTTTTGTTTGTAAATATTTTCTAGTTTAAAAGAATCATTTTGTATAAAAGTATTTAATTTTTTATTTTATATAATATTTCTAGTTTTTTTCATATGTAATTAATATTATATGTGTTCTTTTTATATGTTTAATATATATGATTTTTTATTTTATAAATATTGTTTATTCATTTTTATGATTTTTTATTATTTTGAATAGATATTGTTTTTAACTGAGTGTGAATAGTAATTTTTGTTTCTTCGCTATCCAACACTTTCACTAATGTTACACTCACTGGAGTGGGAATAGCAATTTTTACCTCTCCGCTATCCACCACTTTCCCTACTGTTGCACTGACTGGAGTGGGAATAGTAATTTTTACCCCTCTGTTATCGAGCACTTTCCCTACTGTTACACTCACGGGCGTGGTGATGGTCATTTTTACCCCTCCACTATCCAGCACTTTCCCTACTTTTGCCCTCACTGGAGTTGGAATAGTAATTTTTACCTCTCTGCTATCCAACACTTTCCCTAATGTTGCACTCACCAGAGTAGGAATAAAATGGTTTGCCCCTCCGCTATCCAACACTTATCCTACTGTTGAATTCAGTGGAATCAGAATAGTAATTGTTACCTCTTCGCTATCCAACACTTTCCCTAATGTTGCACTCTTTGGAGTGGGAATAGTAAATTTTACCCCTCCGCTATCCAATACATTCTCTACTTTTGTATTGACTGGAGTTGGAACAGTAATTTTTACCTCTCAGCTATTCAACACTTATCCTACTGTTGCACTCTTTGGTGTGGGAATAGCAATTTTTACCCTTTACTATCCAACACTTTCCCTACTGTTGCACTCTTTGGAGTGGGAATAGTAATTTTTTCCTCTCCGCTATCCAACACTTTCCCTACTGTTGCTCTCACTGGAGTTGGAATAGTAAATTTAATTCCTCCACTATCCAACACTTTCCCTACTTTTGCACTCACTGGAGTGGGAATAGGTATTTTGACCCCTTTGCTATCCAACACTTTCCCTACTGTTGCACTGATTGTATTGTGAAATTTAAATATAAATATTTTTCGAATAGTTTAATGTTTTAATTTAGTATAGATTTGAGTTTTTTAATATTTTAAATCATTCTATATTTTTATTTTTTATATTTTTTTAAACTTTGAACATAAATTAAAAATAATAGTTTATTCATTGTTTTAAAGTAAATATACATGTATAAATTATTGTTTGTTTATTTTTTATTAAGTTTGTTATATTTTATTAAAATGTATATTAAGGTGCCGATTCCGATCCGGTAAAACCCGGGTACAAATGGTCGTACGGAGCGTTTTCTCCGTACGACTCGTACCCGGGAAAAACACCTTACAAACTCTCAAGTACGAATCGTACAGAAACACCATTTCCGTACGAGTCGTAAAAAACACCGACCGGCAAAAAAATACATACAAATCTGAGTCTGGACGGCACAGACGCGACGTCCGGACAGAGTCAGGCAGCGTTTCACGGACCAGCAAGTACGATTCGTGCCTACGTCACTCCGCACGTAGCATTTTTTACGGGAGCCAAAAACTGCCGGGAAATTGAGGACGACGCGAACAAGGAGCACTGGTACGCGACGGCAGCGATGGACCCCAACCTACGCGTCATCCCGGCCCTCATAGCCTACGATCTCGTGTTCAGAAACCGACGCAGACGCCGCAGAAGGCCAGAACAACCCCCAGGGGCAAAGGGGGGGGAATGGGGTGCAAGGGACAGGAAACATAACCCACACCCCACAAAATACAAATACAACCTGCACAATAATTACCTCCATGGTCTGGTCACTTTGGGGGGCGTGTCCACCAATCCCACGTCCCGCCACAACGGAAGTGGACGTGGACGCATACCCGCCACCACCATAATGGTGTTACGGGACGTACCCATGCCCCCAGAGCGTGGGTACGGTCCGTACACGCGTACCCCTACATCACCACTACAATGGTGGTACGGCCCGTACCCACGCCCCCAGAGCGTGGGTACGGTCCGTACCACCATAGTAGTGGTGATGTAGGGGTACGCGTGTACGGACCGTACCCACGCCCCCAGAGCGTGGGTACGGTCCGTACCACCATAGTAGTGGTGATGTAGGGGTACGCATGTACGGACCGTACCCACGCCCCCAGAGCGTGGGTACGGTCCGTACACGCGTACCCCTACATCACCACTACTATGGTGGTACGGACCGTACCCACGCCCCCAGAGCGTGGGTACGGTCCGTACACGCGTACCCCTACATCACCACTTCTATGTTGGTACGGCCCGTACCCACGCCCCCAGAGCGTGGGTACGGTCCGTACCACCATAGTAGTGGTGATGTAGGGGTACGCGTGTACGGACCGTACCCACGCCCCAGAGCGTGGGTACGGTCCGTACCACCATAGTAGTGGTGATGTAGGGGTACGCGTGTACAGACCGTACCCACGCCCCCAGAGCGTGGGTACAGTCCGTACCACCATAGTAGTGGTGATGTAGGGGTACACGTGTCCGGACCGTACCCACGCCCCCAGAGCGTGGGTACGGTCCGTACCACCATAGTAGTGGTGATGTAGGGGTACGCGTGTATGGACCGTACCCACGCCCCCAGAGCGTGGGTACGGTCCGTACACGCGTACCCCTACATCACCACTACATGATGGACACAAGGCGTACACACACCACGGATGCAGGCGTACGGCTTGGTACAGCACATCAGCTGTAAATTGGGGGTGGTGTATGGCCAGGACAGCAGTGTACCACAGCAAGGGCGCAAGTGGGTGGGTGGGTGCCTATCACTCCCAGCAGTGCCCAGACATATGAGGGGTGGGTGCCTAGGACTCCCAGCAGTGCCCAGACATATGAGGGGTGGGTGCATATCACTCCCAGCAGTGCCCAGACATATGAGGGGTGGGTGCCTATCACTCCCAGCAGTGCCCAGACATATGAGGGGTGGGTGCCTATCACTCCCAGCAGTGCCCAGACATATGAGGGGTGGGTGGCTATGACTCCCAGCAGTGCCCAGACATATGAGGGGTGGGTGCCTATCACTCCCAGCAGTACCCAGACATATGAGGGATGGGTGCAGAGGTTTCCCAGCAGTGGACAGAGCCATGGGGGTGGGTGCAGAGGACTCCCAGCAGTGGACAGAGGTATGGGGGGGTGTACATCATTATCAGATGACCACAGCTCCATGGGTCAATGTACGTATCCATAACTTAGGACAATGATGATAGTGCCATAGCAACACATCACTGACAGCAGTGTCCCACTCCCAGGAGGATGGATGTCATTCCCCCACTGGATGACACACCACATGTGGGTGTGAGGACAAATAACACATGCATAACCACCCCTGGCAGATGCAGCACAATACACACACTGAGATCATGCCATAAGACTGTATAGTCATGCCACTGCCTAATAAACTAAGAGAGCCAAAGAGAACACACACTGTCACGCACATCCCAGGACTGATAGGAATGTTCAGGTGCTGGCCTAGCCACCAAGATGTTGTCTGTCACAGAAGGAATCGGGTGGAGTTCCCACAGATACAAAGGCCACAATTGTGAGTCAGGTGTTCAAATACCCAGCAGGACAAGTACCATATGTGTACTAGGCTAGGATTACACACATGCATTGTGCGGAAAAGGGACAATGTCTCCGTTAAGGCATGGCAAAACACTCTATACATAAGTACAGTGAGTACCAAGGATGGCACAGACTATGCAGCCGGACACATTGCTGAGCAGGCATGGCCAGAGTTGAAGGGATCCATCACCAGCCAAGGATATGTAGACACAGGGCAACACAACAATTGTGCAACTCTCTGCAGGGGAGATGCCAGGTGACACAGAGGAAAGAACACTCCTTGGGACAATGTCTCCAAACACAAAGAGCAGACACGACAAAGAATCTTTGCAGAGACCTTGTGATGGCACGCAGATACCAGGTTCCACCCCATGAGCAGCAGAGTACAACATGTCCCTGAAACATAACACATGCCCACAACCCCAACTCCTGTAGCATCAGCATCAAACCTGAAATGCAAGACGTTCCAAACGAAAAAGAAAAGGCTTTATTCAGCAGCAAAATAATAATGTGTAAACGAGACTATTCACAAAGGCCAATGGCCAGTCCATTACATCAGTCCTTGGGGGGCGCCACATGGCCATGCATCTCCCCTAGCTTGCCTGCACATCACAAGACTGTGTCGTCGACTGGGGGGGGGCATCATGTGGGGAAGGACCAGGCACCGCAGGGACAGGAGGGGGAAGGGTAGGTGTGGTGGGTGCAGGGACGGACGACTCCACCACAGGGGGTGGGGCAGCGCCAAAGGTGGAGGCGAGCTCGGCGCTGCACACTTCTGCCAGTTCTTCAAGCGTCTCCCCTGCACCCGGAGAAACAACAGGCCCCAAGGAGGGGGGGGTCAGAGGGATGGGTTGCAGCGCTACTGGGGGAGGTGGTGGACAGGCTGGGGGACTTAACTTCCCTACCCGTGGAGTGCCTTGACCGTTTCCGCCAAGGTGAACTAGTGGGGCTGAGGCCCAGCCCAGCAAAGTAGGCCTCCTTCTCTGAATCTGGGGCAGGGGAGCCAAGGAGAGTGACATCGGAGGGACTGGGGAGTGAGCCATGTGGACGAGGACTGTGGCTGCATGCCTGCCTGTGTGCCCCAGACCCAGTGGGTGTGCCTGCTTCCCCCTGAGTGTGCGTGTCAGGAGGTGTGCGCTTGCCCTTATGCGGTTGTGTGCTGCTACTGTCTAGTGGGGTGCGTGTGTGTGGATGTCTTGGTGTGACTGGGACAGGCATGGTTGTGGGACTTGTGGATGGGGCAGGGGTGGGGGGGGTGCAGCGCTGCAGATGATTTGCTACTGCCGTCAGTGTTGAGTCCATGGACCTCAGCAACCTCCGTTGGTCAGACATCGCTGAGGACATGCCCTCAATGTACGACACCATCTGTGTCAGCAGTCTGGTGTGGCCATGGAGGACAGTCAGGATCGATGTCTGCCCAACTTGCAACTGCCGCTGAATGTCCACAGAATCGGCAGTGAGGGCAGTAGGGGGGACAGGGGTAGGGGGTGCGGTGCCTGGCACGAAGGAGATTTGTGGGCGCCTAGCATGGACAGAAGGGACCCGAGCAAGTGGGAGGGCAGTGATGGGAATGGAGGGGGCGGCGGGAGATGTACTGCTGCTTTCAGCTGTGGGAGCAGCCTCCGCCCCCTCTGGGAGCTCAGCCTCGGACCCGTCTGCCTCGTAGTCTGTGTTGGTACTGGGCAGGTCCTCCGCCTCACTCCCCTCGCCCTCCGTGCCACTGGATTCCACCGACTCCTCAGCAGTGGTGGCACCACTGCTCAATCCCTCCTCCACGTCCGTGCCGGTGTCTCCCTCGGTGTCCTCAGATGATGCTGTGGGCAAGGTGAAGAGACAGGAAAAAATCAGTCACCCGTATACATCTGACACATGAGTCTAAACAAAATAGGCAACACTGCATATCAGGAAAGGCATCATGAGTAACATCTAGGATACTCCCCACATATGTAAGCCCTGCACTCCCCAGTTGGTTGACCCACCATGCCACTTGGATAAAAATAAAATTAGGACACAACAGCAAATAACTTGAAATCACAAGATCATGAGAAGCTAGTGTCTGGGATCAGTTGAGCACAGCGAGACTATGAAGGCATGCCACCTCTTGTTCACTGTGAAACAAACAGTATTGTTGCAACGAAGGCCAAACACCACATGCCAATGCAGAAGGTGTCCCCACACTCAGAGACCTGTGAGTACTTTTGACACCCCAAAGCAATACATTGTGACTCCTGGAGATTCACAACCCTTTACATAATGGACATGTCTAGCATGTGTGAATGTGGCACTCTGTGAACACAACACACATGTGTCTGTATAGCAGAAGTCACACAAGGAGGTGCACACCAAACTACATGTACACAGTCATTGTCTGAGCTGCCAGACTCATTCAAATCAGCCATGGTTAGGCAGAAATGGCGTATCAGTAAGTACATATACATGGCACCAGGGTGGTCTGGATGACTTGAAACTCGTAAGTTGGTATCAGCAACAACCAAGGACGAACCCAATTGCTAGCACACTGTGGGAAGATGTATATATATGAACTCCAAACAAGTTTTGTTCAAACTGTGCCTTACTTTAAAATGTGCCAGCGTGTCCCTGGAAAGTGTAAAGGTGGTGTCTTGTGCACTTCCTTGGGAGACATCTGGCATGCAGGCACATCATTGTCCTTCACAACAAAACAACAAGGTCACGCATATGAAACATTGAGACATGTTGACAGGTGTAGTGAGTGCCAATGGACATTTTCTCTGTGTAACAACTTGAATCATGTCATTTGTCACATGGCTGTCCGTCACCTGATCACACAGTTGGCTACACATATGACCTACTGACTGTCATCTGGAGTGGCACACATGTCCACACCCAGGACAATGCATAAGCTAATGGGCCTGCAATTGTGTAGAAAAAAAGCCTAGCTGTACTGTGGGTTCCCCCTCATGGCAAGCCAGAATGTACCCACAGATGTCAGCACACAAAGTCACAACTGTGTAGCATCTGAACCACACACAGGTGGCAAAAATGTACAACCAGGATACATGATTGTCAAAAACGGACACTGGCAATGACGCACGAACATTAAGCACTGGCCAACATCACGGGGGCACTGCACGATGACTGTCTGTACTACGACTCATCACACACAAGTCAGAACTGGCAATGAAACATCAGGGTTGAACATGTACGCCCTTCCCGCACACACCCACCCATACCTGAGTCAATGTGACTGATACCGATCAAGAAGTGACACCTCTTATTCAGGGTTACAATAACTGTGCTTGAAAACTAGCTTCATTAACACGACATCACCTTGTAGGGCTGGCAAAACATATTGGTCTGAAACAAACATCAACAGATTGTTGTGAATAGCCACACAGGCACTGCCCAGTGTGAGTATGCACAAGCAAACTGGTGTATCCCTGTCCAGTGGACAAATGTATCACACATGTGAAAAATACAACCTAGGCCAGGGAACAATGCCACAGAGGCAGAGCCATGATGTACCCACAGTGAATGTGCACAGTGTTGGATGACACACATGAGTAGGAGGGCAGGCTGTGTCAGGGGACTGTAGTGTGCACACTGCTCCATGGTCCTGGAATGAGCTGACTGTCGCAGGAACAACCGTCCCGGTACTAAGCATATGTCCCACTCATGCACATCATGTCTGAGGCCACAACATTGGTAATGCATGCTGCAAGTCTGTTCATTTGAACCCTCACACTCCTATGTTGAGACTCAGCATCAGTGCCAACAATTAAGCACCCCAAAATGACCAAAAAGGAGAGGGCACAGGCAGACCACCCCCACACATGATGCTGAAAGCAGTGTGCACCTTGATAAACTGGCAGCCTAGATGACCATGTGCAATAGTGATGGCTCACAGACCAGGTAACACATGTCAAGGAGGGGAAGGGAGGAAGAACAGCACAGGTTGACTTTGGGGAACTGGATATCCACTGCACATATATAGCCTGGCAGTGTATCCAGGCGACTGAGCAGATCAAAAAGCTGGCGACACACAACAAACACACATGTACCTACCCCCTTCCTGCTGCTGTAACTCCCGTATCCGCCTATCCAGGTCAGGGAAGACCACCGCCAGGACACGCCGCATCTGGTGGGTCAGGCACCGGTGTCCGCCATGCTTGCGAGGCTCCTCCTCCTTCAGCATGACCCGGGTGACCCTCCGGGTCCAGCACCGGATGTCCTGCCATCTCTTCCTCACTTGTGGCAGGCGCCGCCTGCGACCCTCCACCGATTGCACGGCCTTGACGGCATCCTTCCAGATCTTCCCCTTGTGGTAGGTGGATACCTGTGTGGATGACAAAGTGGAACAACATCACTACACCTGCACCATGTCACAGAGACACACATTTGAACATCTTTGATCTGTTGAACAGGGCATAGTATGCTGGCAAGTAATAGCACCTTAGTCATAGGGACTTTTTCCACTGTGGGCGCACCAATGCACAACATGGCATAGTAAGTGCACAGGTGGAATGAGGGGTGCGAAACAATCCCTGATCATGGCACACACTGTGCATCCCAAGCAACAGAAGGCTGATGGACAGCACCGAAAATCAGTCACATGCCCCAGGCCACTGACAAAACTTCAGCAGAGTACACAGACACACACAGGCATACATCAATCACCTGCCATTGCCAACTGCAGATGCACACCTCACTCTGCACATGTGCCACTTGCCAGGGGGGTCACAGGTGTGGGGCTACCTCAGCAAGTCAGACACACAGCACGGCTTACTTCACACATCATATGGATTGAGCAGTTGCCTCCTCCATGCAGCTGTGGTGCAACACTCCACATGGACATTCACCAACATGACAAGGAACATTCACACACATCAATGTCCAGGGGGCGTACACATCATTTGGACACTCTCACCACTCTCACCACAGCTCCACTCAACTCTCACACACATCTGTGGGTGCAGTCACCTGTCACACCGGGGTGACCACTGAATCACCGCAGGACAATAGAACAAGAATGCCCAAGAGGATTAGGCTGGCGGAATGTGCCATGCACTACGCAGTGAATGTCACAGTAAGCACAATGCAAGTGAGGAGTGCACACATGAACTACATCAAGCCCTGCATGAGAGACATAAGCCCACCCCCCTCCCTGGGACCCACTCCAACCAACATTGCATGTCTGTCACACCTGGCCACAATGCCAGAAGTGACAGACACAAGAAATATGCACAGGCAAAGGTAGTGGAGTCAGCACTCACCTGCTCCCCTGGTCGACCATACAGCATGGGGTACTGTGGGAGGATCACATCCAGCAGGGCCTTGTTCTCCTCCTGGGTGAAAGGCTGGGCCCTCTCCACAGTCCTTGACATGGTGCCAGAGGGAGACAATACAGCAGCAGTGGTATCGACTGACATGTTGTGCAGGCAAGTGCCCTCTCATGGGTTCTGGCTGCCTTATATCTGCCTTGCTGGCCTATTTCATTTACAGGAGGACAGATTGATTGGTCAGACTCATTTGCATCCTACGTTTCCTCCAATCCCTTTAAACAGACACAAGTGACAGCCTTTGCATCTTTCGACTTTGCAGCATGATGTCAAGTCAACAACCACTTTGCAACATTGTTAAATGTGGCCAACTGATTTTTCCAGACCACATGATGTTCAATTTTGAACGTGAAACTCGGTATCCATGACAACCTGCATGCATTTAGGCCCTAATACTTGTCCCTCATGTGTCCCCATTGTAATTCTTAACTCCCCACACAGGTACGGCGCGTTTCACAAGTACCCCTAGGGCACCATCACTACAGTGATACGGGCCGTACTCACGCGTGTACGGGCCGTACACGCGTGAGTACGTGCCTATCACTAGGACCTACGGTACCACCAACTATAGTGATACAGGCCGTACTCACGCGTGTACGGCCCGTACACGCGTGAGTACGGCCCGTATCACTATAGTTGGGGGTACCGTAGGTCCTAGTGATAGGCACATACTCACGCGTGTACGGCCCATACATGCGTGAGTACGGCACATATCTCTATAGTTGGGGGTACTGTAGGTCCTAGTGATAGGCACGTACTCACGCGTGTACGGCCCGTACACGCGTGAGTACGGGCCCTACACACGCCCTCAGAGCGTGTGTACTGCCTTTCACAGCTTACACTGGTGATAGGAGGCGCACACGAAAGGAATGGAGGCGTCAGACTCGCACAAGGCTGTACATCAAGTCATTGTCAGTGCAGTCCTTCATGTGCAGGGCCTAGGTGTGTCAGGCAGTGATGTGGCACATTTCTCCTCATGTTGTGGCACAATAGATGTGTGATGAGCTGTTTACACATGTCATGTGTGATGGGGCACTACGTGGCATACTTACCCTTCACACTTTGCACATGTGTGCATGTAGGACACACGTGTCAAGCACTGCATCACTGGTATGGCACAGTCAGCAACACCCGCAACTGTCCCCTGATGCCAGGTACACGAATAATTACACCTCACATGTGACTCCCAGCGTGCCACGATGTGACTATGTCAAGTGTGTGTCATGTGTTCCCATGAGCTTTCCGATGGTGTTCCGTCAATTCCATCTGCGATTGCAGCATCCAACATGTGTCTGTGTGCATATGTGCATGACATACATATACGCACACCATGCCACATGTGGACTCACACGTTACATGTGTCATGATGGTTCGAAGATGACTCCCTGACATGAGGCAATATCTGCATTCTCTCAATGTCTGTGTCATCAGTTTTTGACATGTACCCCTTCATGGTAATGTGTGTTGTCTGTCCTTTTCAAGATTAAATGTGACCTGTGCGTCTAGACTCCCGCCAGCTGTCTGTATGAGATGACATCCTTCAAATGCTGATATGTGGATGTCTGTCACTCCTGTAATGCGTCTGGCTTTTCACTTACACTGACCCACAGCTAGTTTCATGGCATGTCGTGTTGACCTTGAGCACCCACGTGTGTAGCTGACTCTTGGTAGGAGTATCACCTGGCTGCCATACGTGGCCTGGATGCATTGCACAGAACAGACTCTGTATGTAGCATATGTGTATTAGCTGTTGGACATGTGCTCTGTTCATTGACATTTGTGTAGTGATGCACTCAATCTTCGTTATTCCTTCCAAATTTCTGCAGGGCACCGCCTCTCCCCCGACCAATGCCAGACTTAGCTGCCATGAGGGAACGTGACTGTATACGCCGCTACCGCTTCTCACAGCAGTTGATTGACAACTTGACCGCAAGGCTGGCACCACACCTCCAACCGCTACACAGGTATCCTACTGCACTGACACCCAAGATGAAGGTGATGGCAGCCCTACATTTCTTTGCCACGGGTACGTTTCAATTGACCATAGCTGATGTAGGTGGCATGTCCCAGACCATGTTCAGCCGTGTCCTGCATGATGTGTTAGAGGCCATGTTGTTACATCTGGATGAATTTATACATTTTCCAACTCGTGAGCAGTTGACAGGTGTCAAGGGTGAGTTCTATGCCCTGGGAGGGATGCCCCATGTCATTGGGGCCATTGATGGGACACATGTGGCTTTGGTACCACCACAGGCACAGGAGGTAGCCTTTCGTAACCTCAAGCATTACCACTCCATCAATGCCCTTGTGGTATGTCTTGCTAACATGCTGATATCCCATGTCTGTGCCCGTTTTCCAGGATCAGCACACGATGCCTACATCATGAGGCATAGCAGGGTGCCTGAAATGATGCTGCAGCTGCGCAACGAACGTGCATGTCTTGTTGGTGGGTATACTCTGTTAGTCCAGTGTTTTGCGGTATCTCAATATCTTACTGCTTCTCCTTACCCACTTCTGCCCATGATATTTCCATGTAGGGGACTCTGGCTATCCCAACATGCCATGGCTGATGACGCCTCTCCGCAACCCCAGAACTGCCGCAGAACACCGGTACAACGACACCCATGGGCAGACGAGGCGCGTTATTGAGAGGACGTTTGGCCTCCTGAAGAGCAGATTCCGGTGCCTCCACAAGACCGGCGGCGCCCTCCCATATGCCCCGGTGAAGGTCTGCAAAATCTTCCTTGTGTGCTGCATGCTGCACAACATGGCAGTGGAGAAGGCCGTGCTACTCATCCTGGAACCCGATGAGCAGGATCATCCACCCATGGAGGATGAAGGGCTTGGGCACGGGGCAAGTGAGGATGAGGACATCCGGAGTCAGGTTATCCGCAACTTCTTCTCATGATGGTGAGTCCCTGTGTCTGAGTATGCACGCTTAGAGCCTTGTGTGGCATGTGTTGCAATGTGTGTGTCGAGCTGACTGTGTCCTGAGTGACTTGGAGGTGTGTTCTGATGTGTCATTCAAGTGATGATGTCAATCCACACATTTTTGCGGGAACACAAAAATCATTAATAGCATGGTGACGGCATCATTCCTGTAGAGTACATGTACATGTCTGCGGATTACTAGCTCTTAGCTGACTTGTTGTGTGTCTGTCCTCCCCAGGTTCCTGCGGCTGTCGTCTGCTCATGTCATCATTGCCGTCCTGCTATTCCTCACGAGTATTGCAACGTGTGCTGGATCAGAGTGACATGCACAGACATGGTGAACATTAATTTGGGGTAAGGAGTGCAGCAAGGCGTTTTGTGGGTGGTACATGTTTGTGATTTGTGGGGACTGCTCCTGTGCATGTTGTGTTACCATGCATACATGTCGACTCACCATGGGCCACATGACGTGTTGCATGGCTCCCATGAATTGATAGTCACCCTTCCTGACAGTCATCTGTCATGGATTGTGGATTCTGATGAAGGCATCAATGTGTGTATAACGTCCCTCAGGAACATACGGGATGCTAATGGTGGACATGGTGTGGGACATCCCCATGACAGCCTCAATGGGGAATTGCACACTGTCCGTGTGCAGCAAGGGGTGTTAGGCTCAACCCCTTCACTTGTGTGCCAGCTCTGTAGGATTTACCACATCTGTGTGTTAAAGGGGGTGTCCAGTGTAGGTCACACATGTTCAGCCAAATGACCTGTGAGTCTGTTCCAATGGTTGCATTTCCATTAGTGTGAGGCTGAGTAATAAAGGTGTTCGTAACACTCCAAGGTGCCTCATCTCTGTCAATGCAGGTCTCTTGGCACTTAGCATGCGGCATATCTGGCATACTTGTTGTAGATAATGCATAGGAGTCCATGTGTAGTTTAGCGACATGCATGCAGTTGCTCATGGATTAGGCTCCCGATTGGGCATGTAGTACATGGTTGTGTATGTTTTTTTGCTAGGTCGACCACACAATGGGCCATCAACAGCTGCTGAGGGTGTGTCTCCGGTGCGCAGGTCGGCCTTCAGTTTCCTGATCCGGTGTAATGGCTCTTTGGTGATTGTGCATGCATTGTCGCTGTGATAAATACAGGCCCCAGCTAGGCCCGTAAGGCACAAGGGTTCGCTCTCCTGTAACGGAATCTATAAGGAAGTTGGCACGGAAACTGCAAAGTACAAAAACAGCATTTATTAACCCTTAAGGGTGGTCCTACAATCCACACAACACCCTTCAGTATTGCATGGAGTAGCACAAAAAACATTCGTACACAGTCCCCTTTTATACACAACAGAGGGGCTCATAAGTGGGTGGATACAACACGAGGCCGAAGAACATTACCATTTATGGTCATTCTCGATACTGAATCAATACATGGGCGGAGCCAACACACTCCTTGAGCCCGCGAAACACATGGTCAAGCAAGGCTAATTATAACAGATGTGGTCAAGGCTGGGCATGCGCCAGATGGACAAGAGAGCTATTTATAAACTGTTACTAGGCAGATTACAGAGCAACTAACACAGAGGTCGGACTCGCCTCGTGGCGAACACGTGGCAGCATGATAATACAAAATGGAGTCCAAACTTCGGTCAACATAACGGAGAAAACATGATCTAAAGCAAAAGGATTAATGTCTTTAGTAAATGCTTAATCATATTGCTGTTTCAATTTACAACAGACGACCCTTTCAGCATTTACTGAAGACATCCGGTTTCCAAAAATCATCATATATGTCAATTATCATCATTCCTTTAACCTCTTTGGCTAGACGCTTCTGATGAGCAACATCGGCAATAGCTTTCTTATCTGGGATACAACAGGAAATGCATACGGAACAGAACAATGGTCCACATTGAACACACATACAGAGAAAGAACAGAATTGCTATAATAATACAGAGACCAGTTAAGACCTTCCATCCCCTGGCAGTAACCAATGCCCAAAACCATCCAGAAAAGGACCAAGTGCCGTTTTCTGTGTGGATTTCAGCTGCTATTTTATGCAGCTTGTTAATGGCGTTATAAACGGATGGCGTATGATCAGGGATGAACACACAGCAGCTACTTCCAATAATTTTACAAGCTCCACCTCGATCAGCTAACATTACATCTAATACCATGCGATTCTGCAATGCAACAATCCTAGTTATTTGTAACTCTTCCGTAAGATTCCCAAGAGCAGCAGCAGTCTGATTTGTCACGGCTTCTACCACTCTTGTCAATCTTCGGATCTTCCTACTATTCAAAGCGGCTCCAACAAAGAAAAACAGTCCTAAGTTAAAATCAATATACTGTTGCAAGCTGGTATCAGTTTGATCCACATCATCAATCGATAAAGTACGTTTATTCCTATTTACAGTCACATTATTCAACAATTTCAAATCCTTATGATATGATGCGGGTGCTAGGAATACAGGAGGTAATAGGAATGATACATAACATACCCCAGACCACCCAGCCGGCAAACGGTAATAACCTTTATTTCCGCACACAAAATAGGTATTATGGGACGCTAGGAAGGTACTGTTATTCAACCCATCAATGTTTAGAACAGTAAGGCAATCACTAACACCAACAGGGATGAAACCCACACTCTGGACACACAAGTCCGCTTGAGCTTGTGCCACTTGAATCACGAATTTGTCCTTCCCCACAGTGTCTCTGGTGTTCGTGAAGATATAGGGAATGGATTCATTGTCCGGTCGGTACTCTTCCCATTCCCAAATTGTCCCATTCGCTTGTGGATACCCATTCTTGTCTTGATGGCATTCTCTATTAAGTCTGAAAAGCAATCGTCCCACTGTCGGTTTCCGAGTGGCAAAAAGCAAAGTGTACCATGCTCTACAAGAGCCATTATGAGAGAAAGGAAGTGGTATGAATGGCGTACCTCCTTTCTTCTGATGGGCCGGCATCATCCCACATATCCAACAGTTCGTAGCATTCGTAGCAACGTGGGTATGATGCAGCATCTGGATGAAAGTGTTGTTCAAGTAAGATTGTCGATGCTTCAACTCTTGATACGGTAATGTATAAAAGTAGTGCTCCTCAGGCACCGGAGTTGTCAACACAAGTGTTTTCCGAGCAGGAGTTACCTCCTCCACAAACCATGTGGTTATCCCAACAATAGCTACTGTTAGCATGAACCCCAACGCACAAAGAATTTTCTTCTTCTCCATGTCAAAAGAAACAATACCCTGATATCTTCCTGAAACTAAAAAGTCTGTCAGAACTCTTCCCCTTGGGCAGCGGTTGATTTCTTCACCAGCGGGCCAAGACGGGTGTCACTACACTAATGCAGGGCTGATCCCCCCCCCTTGCCTCATCGGCTCTCCGTTTCACTAACCCAAGGGCCGTTCTGACAGTATGTCCCGGTACTGGAAACCTCACTTCCTCGGTCGAAGATGATATCGCCTTCCTCCAGAAGCCGCGTGGTCCGGAAAGAGCTCCTCAGTGTCTCGTGGCTCAGCAGCACGGCCTGTCTCTGCTGCCAGGATTTCTCGTTGATCGGTCAGCACGGCAGACTCCACCAATCCGGGCGGCACCTTTCGACAGTGCAAGGAATGGATCCAATTCTTCCTGTTCGAGACTCGCACAGCCGTCCTCGTTGCAAGGAGGACTTGCTCAGGGCCCACCCATCTGGGCTCCAAACTGTTCGTTCTGTCGAAGACTTTCACCATGACATGGTCCCCAGGCCGGAGACCATGTCCTTCACCGGTAGACCGATCAGGGAGCGCCTCTCGGACCTGTTGATGAATAGAAACCAAGTTATCCGTTAACTGTGCCAGATAATCGCTCATCATTACACAAGGTACATCATACACAGCCTTAGGTCTTGGTGGACCCCAAATATTCATTGGGCGTCCAAAAACGATCTCGTACGGCGTAAGGCCGGTTCGAGAGTGTGGCACTGATCTAATTGACAATAACGCCAGTGGCAGGGCGTCTGGCCAAGTCAAAGACGTTGAAGCTTGGATTTTGGCTATCTTAAGCTTCAGTGTACCATTATACTTCTCGACTAATCCTGCAGACTGAGGGTGGAACACGGCGTGAAACTTCTGAGTGATACCTAGACCCTTCAAGACGTACTTTATAACATCCGCTACAAAGTGAGGGCCATTATCACTCCACAGAAGTCTACAGACGCCATATCGAGGGAAAAACTCTTTTAGCAGTAGCTTCGCAGTAGTCATTGCAGTATTATCTTTCGTAGGGTACGCTTCAACCCACTTGCTGAAAGCGCAGACCACTACTAGAACATACTTCAAATTGTTACAGCGCTCAAGCTGGATGTAATCCATCTGCAGAACCTCAAAGGGTGCAGTGGGCGTCGCAAATCCTCCTGCTGGGGTTCGAGTACCCTTTCCTGGGTTATACTTCAGACAGATCATACAGGTCTGCACCACCCTCTTTGCTGTGCTAGCAATCTCTGGATGCTCCCAGACTTGGGTAAGCAATTTCACAATTGCGGAAGCTCCAACATGTGCTAGCCCATGTGCCATCTGAACCATAGGTTGTACAAAGGCCGTGGGTAATTTCCATCTATCCATCTGCTTATTTCTCCAGCAACCCTCGTCATCCAGTTCTCCTTCGCTAGCCCATTGTTCCCGCTCTTTGTCAGAAGCGGTCCTTTGCATTTCTCGCACTTCCTCCTTCGCATCACGCCATCTCTCCACCTGTGACTTCACTACATACATGGCAGTAGTACCGGGCTGCATCGCAGTCTCCCGTGCTACTCGATCCGCTAACGCATTCCCTTCTCCAACTTTATCAACCACTTTCCTATGGGCGCTACACTTAACAATGGCAATTTTCTTTGGGTATGTCAATGCGGTTAAAAGATTGTGAACTAACTCTCCATGCATTATCTGTACTCCATGTGACGTTAGAAACCCTCTCTCCTTCCAGAGTAGGCCGAAGTCGTGCGCTACTCCGAAGGCATAGCGGCTATCTGTGTAAACATTCACACACAATCCTGTACTAAGCTCACATGCTCGTGTTAATGCTATTAGTTCCGCTGCTTGAGCCGACTTTTGTGGTATGCGTGCTGTCTCCACTATCGTTTGTAACGTGGTAATTGCATACGCTGCTGAAGTCGTACCATCTGGTAGCTTCAGACAGGATCCATCCACCCACAGTTCTCCATCTACATCTAGAAAGGGCGTATCCTGGAGATCAATACGACCCTTTGTTTGTTCCTCAGTCACAAGAATACAATCATGCGTTTTCTGTGCTCCAGGCTGGGTCTCGGGGTATGGCAACAATGTGGCCGGGTTTAACGTTACGCACCTTTTCAACGTAATATGAGGAGCCAAAAGCGTCAACTCATATCCCGTTAAGCGGGCACTGGTCAAATGCTGCGTCTTTGTTTGATTAAGCAGGGCATCCACAGCATGGGGAACTAACACCAACAATTTATGGGACAACACAATTCCTTCACTTTGGCGTATTGACACAGCTGTCGCCGCTACCGAGCGAAAACACCCTGGTAATGCTCGGGCGACAGGATCAAGCACAGCCGAAAAGTATGCACAAGGGCGTTGCTTATCGCCATGCATCTGCACTAAAACTGATAATGCACATCCGTCTTTCTCATGCACATACAGCGAAAAGGGTTTTGCATAATCAGGGGTCCCTAACACTGGTGCTGAACAAAGGGCCTGTCGCAGTTGCTGAAAAGCAGCATCACACTCATCTGACCAAGGGATTGGGATAGGCGTGTCTTTTGTCAAAAGAGCTAGTAATGGCTTAGCTATGTGTGAAAACCCCAATATCCACTGTCTACAAAAAGAAACAAGGCCCAAAAATGCACGCACATCCTTCTGCGTGGATGGCCTCGGTGTGCCCAAAATTATTTTGATACGATCTGGTGTGAGTGCACGTCCCTCCTTAGACAAAAGGTGACCCAAATAAGTCACCTTTGGTCTACAGAATTGCAATTTCTTCCTAGATACCTTATGATTGTGGGATGCTAAAAAGGAGAGTAAGGATAACGTGCTTTTCTCACACAACTCCAGGGTGTCAGCCGCCAACAAGATGTCATCGACATATTGAATGAGGGCGACCCCCTCGAGTAAAACAAAGGAATCCAACTGTCGCTTCAAAGCCTGACTATAAATACTAGGGCTTTCTGTATAGCCTTGGGGAATTCTACAAAAACGATAAGATCTATTGTTCAATGTGAACCCAAAAAGAAATCGGCTATCAGGGTGAATGGGAATGGAAAAGAAGGCATTCTTCAAATCAATCACTGAAAACATGGTCGCCGTAGGCGGGACCAAAGTAAGCAACGTCGTGATATCGGAAACCACCGGGTACTGAGGTATCACGATCTTGTTTACCTCCCTCAAATCAATTATGAACCGATAGACCTTTGCATCCGTGTCCTTTTTCAGAATAGGGAGAATCGGACTGTTACAGATATTATAGGGAACTTCTTCCACTACTCCCACTGCAATCAAATCTTGCACAATCTGTATGAGAGCCTCCTCGCCCTCCTGGGAAATACGATACTGCGGGAGGCGTGGTAACACTGCCCCCTCCTGGACACTAATGTGGACCGGAGGAATCACCATTTGTCCCACATCTGTGTCCGAAGTCGCCCATAAAGCACGAGGGAGGGTAGCCAACAACGCATCCTCTGATATCGTACACATCCGCCCTGACCGAGGGTAGTTGTCATTTAAGAGCACCCTCACACCCTCAGGGGAGCAGCGGATCGTAGCCCTAAAGTGCTTTAACATATCAAGGCCCATAATGTTATCCGGTGTATACGGAGCAAGCAGAAACGGACAGGACGCAGAAAAAGAATCAACCTTAAATGTAAGGGGCTGTGAAAGAGGGCTTCGGGAGAGTGTACCGTCAAACCCTACCGATGTAACCACTGAGCCGGATGGGGGAGCCCCCGGAACCAAGTACCTAGACAATGCACTACGTGTCGCCCCTGTATCTACTAGGAACTGATCAGTAGAACCTAAAACCTCAGCCGATACATAAGGACCCGTCTGATCGACCGGCACCTCAACTGATTCAGACCCCCATCCAACGCATTCCTATGCATGCTGAGAATCATGATATCCTGATCGATCAATCTCCGATACATGATACTGATGCTGGCGATCGAAAACATTTGAGCTATCTCGGTGCTGCCCAGCGGTATCGAAACGAACATGATCATTAGAATTCCCTCTAAAGTTCGAGGAACCCCCTCTACCTCTCGGGCCACCCGGAGTATGCCCCTGACGCGAAGCACGCAACACTGGGCAATCCCTGGCCCAATGGCCCAATTGCTTACAATACGCACACTGGTTCCTATTCAAATCAGATCGGCCCGAAGGGGGACCATAAGATCCTCCCCTTCCTCTATTATTACCCCGTCGGGGCGGGCCATATACTTGTGCTAACATCACCTTAGTCTTGAGGTCTTTCGATTTCTTCTCTTCCTGGCCCTTCGCCTCGTGCTCCTGACGCTCATAATACTGGGCGATAGTCAGAAGGGCCGTCGGCGTCGCGGAGGACCAGGAACTCTCGCTCGCTTTTAAACGGGCCGCAACTGCCGGTAGCAGATTAGCCACATATTTGTCCGCGAAAAGGTGGCGGCCTGTGTCGTCAGTAAGCGACTGGCCACTAAAATCATGAAACGTTTCCTCAAAGCGCGTGAAGAAATCTGCAACTGACTCGTCGACTTTCTGTTTACATGCAGCTAACATATTCCAGTCAATCTTTTTAGGGGGGATAATCGTCTTTAACTTAGTCACAATAGCAGCAGGGAGATCTAAAATACTCTGCGGCGGTTTCTGCGCGGGCTTCCTCTCCCTGTCTTCATCCTCAAGCTCAGACCACCGGGCCTTAAAGGCAACTATATCATCTACCTTTCGTACAGATCGCCACATATCCGGTGGTAGAATAAGGCCAAAGAACAGGTCTATATCTGCTAAAGTCATAACGCAAGAATTCAAGGCCCCCTCGACTTCTTCATAGAAGGCCGCTGGATTCTTGCGGGGGTCAGGCAATGCATTCTTTAATGCCATAACATCAGCCCTATGCCACGGAGTATAAACCCAATTATACACGAAGTATCCCTTAGCATCGGCGGAGGTAATGTCCGAGCTAGTCCCCGCTCCTTTAGGAGGAACATACAAAGGCGCCGCCTCTCGCATTGGTTTAGCATGCACTACGTCATCCTTATCTGACTGGGAGGTGGATGGGTGGCCCCCTGCTGCAGACGAATCCGACTGCTTCTCCTCCTCCGTTTGTTGGCGTGCTTTCTCTCTAAGGGCCAGCACCTCGTCCCGCAAAGCGAACAGCCGCCGAGCCGCCTCAGGAGCCTTAGGGGGAGAAAAAACACCATTACGTAATGCTCCGGCATCCGAAGACACTTCGTCAGGCTCAAGGACACTAGAATATTTTCGGAAACCAGCAATTACTTCATCCGCGAAATGAGACAGAAAATACACCCTCTCTCTATCTTGCCACGACCCCCAAGTATGGAACAACTCCTCCTTAGACATCTTGCCCTTAAGTGCACGGAGGGAAAGTTTCCGAAGCTCAGCCATATGCTCGGCCGATAACATGGACCGTGTGTCTACCTTACCCGAAGCCGGGCCAGAATCTTGCGGCCGCGGAGCGGATGCGCCAACATAAGGGGGCGGAGAGCGATCTAGTAAATAAAAATCATCATCAGGATTATTAAGGACAGGATAAAGTGGCTGGCGAACAGCATATTGACCCGAAACTTGTAGCCTACGCTCTTTCTCTTGTCTGTCCGTCTGCTCTCTGTCCTCCCGACGCTTCGCTTCCTGCGCTCGCACATGATCATTCTTCCGTTGCTCTTTATCAAACAGCGCTTTCTCACGTTTCTCTCGCTCACGCACTTCCTTCACCCATAATCGCACACATTCAAACATATCCTGACGAGCACGTCGCTTACACATACACTGTTCCACATACTCAATCTTACGTATATCAAACGATCCATACGAAGGCCATCGCAACTCAGGATCTTTCTTCGTGTATTTCCTCCATACTGTGCTGTACATTATGGAAGAAAGACCATGCTTCACATACATATCCCTATTAGGAGTCCCCTCTGGGGGAGCTGGAGCAGATTCCTCGAGGTTCAACCGGTTACCAAAGCAGCAGCACCACTTACGGAGTGCGCTAAAAGCAGGCATGCTAGGAATAATGCAAAATATGCAATATTATAAGAAAAATGGCACTTAATCGTTGCGCCGTTCAAAGTTTACACAGCTCCGGAGAAATCTCTCCACATTACCTGCCTATATGTGTTGCAACGCATATATTTTCACAAAGACAAATCCAAATATGACTAGTCATCATCAATCAAACTCAAATAGCCAACCCAGGCTTCAAAAACTCGGAGCAAGTACCGTACAATGGTTCTTACCAATCAAGAGTCCAGGTTCCAACTGCCAAGCTCCACAATCGCCCAAACGGCTCTCACGGCAGGACCGACAGAAGAGGTCTCAGTCGATGACCGGCGCCACCCAGACGGTCAGCTCAGAAGGGAAGGAAGAAAAACCTCGGGATGCCAGGGCTAAGACGCCGCTGGCAGTGATCACGTCCCCGGCCAAACTCCTCACCTTCGTCGCGACCAGTCCTTCGAGCATCCGAGTCGCCGATGAGCCCCACGTGACGGGCGCCAATTGATAAATACAGGCCCCAGCTAGGCCCGTAAGGCACAAGGGTTCGCTCTCCTGTAACGGAATCTATAAGGAAGTTGGCACGGAAACTGCAAAGTACAAAAACAGCATTTATTAACCCTTAAGGGTGGTCCTACAATCCACACAACACCCTTCAGTATTGCATGGAGTAGCACAAAAAACATTCGTACACAGTCCCCTTTTATACACAACAGAGGGGCTCATAAGTGGGTGGATACAACATGAGGCCGAAGAACATTACCATTTATGGTCATTCTCGATACTGAATCAATACATGGGCGGAGCCAACACACTCCTTGAGCCCGCGAAACACATGGTCAAGCAAGGCTAATTATAACAGATGTGGTCAAGGCTGGGCATGCGCCAGATGGACAAGAGAGCTATTTATAAACTGTTACTAGGCAGATTACAGAGCAACTAACACAGAGGTCGGACTCGCCTCGTGGCGAACACGTGGCAGCATGATAATACAAAATGGAGTCCAAACTTCGGTCAACATAACGGAGAAAACATGATCTAAAGCAAAAGGATTAATGTCTTTAGTAAATGCTTAATCATATTGCTGTTTCAATTTACAACAGCTGGGTGTGCCATGTGACACTGGACACTCCTTACTTTACACCCGCGCCTGTTGCAGTTGTCCTTCTGACATCCTAGTCTTTGTGTGCAAAATGTGGCATATTGAAGGGAGATGGCGCCTGCTGCTGCGGGCCCTGCACAAGCACCCAGTGGCCACACACACAAGATGGTGTGCATCATGTTTGGCTGGCTCACATATGCCATGCTAGTCCACAGCATCTGTACCTCTTGCTGCAACGCCCTCTGCATTATGCACTTGATCCACAGATGGATCCACTCCAAGTAAAGACAGACCATCCCCCAGGTCCATGGCAACATCCGTGTCAAATACTGCCCTGCCCTCTACGGAGCAAGTACATCCAAACTCCCAGGAAACTGGTCCACTTCCAGGGGGCATCTGCACACCTCAGCTTCAACACCCTGTGCCCCAGCCACCTCACCGTCCAGCATAGATAGCTGCAATGGATCACTGTCTGCTGCAGGATGACCTCCACACTCTCCACCCACACTCAGGAGGCAGTCCACAAACCCGACCCCACACCAACCTTGTACGTCTGTCATCCTAGATCCCGTTGGGCCATCTCCATGCATCCAACCTTGCCCTGGCCACCGTTCTTCACATCCACCGTACTCCAGCATACAGGACATTGTTCTCCCACCTGGCCACACATACCTGGGACTCCCTCCCCGGGTACCTCCACATGAGCCATGACCCCTTGATGATAATCTCCCAAATAGGTCTCTCCACACAGTTTAGCAAGCACCCCCTCAGCAGCCAGAGGCCATCACAGGTGAATGTTGTGCTCCATGCCTACATTGTATGATACCTTGTGACCCATGTGTGTCCTGTTCCTGACTCTGATCTCAGGGTATTGATGGCTGGAGTTAGTTCAACACTCAGGCATAGTTAGACATCTCCACACACACACATATGTCGTTGAATAATGCCAAATGACAGCAACATCTCATGTGCAGAAAAATAAGATTTTATTTTTGTTGGGTCTGAGTCTTTTGGTAGATGTGCTAAGGTGCACTACCGGGGGAATAGAATCCAAAGTTCACAGGGGGAGATGGCATCCTTGTCAGTTGGAGTCATCAGAGTCCAGACCACAGTGTTGGTCATCATTGGTCAGACTGTGACCAGCAAGTCCATGTGGCAGAGAATGTCATTGGGTGAGGTGCTGTTGTTGCGCCAGAGGGCCAGGTGCCAGGCCAGGTGACCTGGGAGATGGGGATGGTCCGCTGACTCTCACGGTCTTTTACGTGGACGACCCATCTTCCTCCGGGGACCCTCAGAGGCAGTCCTTGACGATGTTAGGGACGCTCCGTCAGACGAATCCTCCTCCTCGTCGTCCCTCCCTGTGTCTGGTGCTGGTCTACGCCTGGTGGTACAGGGAGGGTTTGCCAGGCTTTGGGCGATCTGACGGAGTGATTGGCTCACGTCCCTGTGCACCGCCAGGAGCTCAGCCAGTCTTGCCTCCATCCGTCCTTGGTGTTGTTGATGACTGACATGATGCTCGACCTGCAGGTTCTTAATCTCATCAAGGGTCCCCTGCATCCCGGAAGGTCTGGACACGACCTGGTCGATGCCTCTGGTGTCACGCCGATATGAGTCCAGGATGTTGCGTATGTGTGACATACCGGTGTCCTGAGCTGGCTGGTCAGGTTCGCGCCTCCGCCTGCCTCCACTTCCACCACCCCTGCCCACTTGAGCCTGGCCTGCCCTTGTGGGCACATCGGGTCTACGGGACCCCTGAGGGATGGCATTTGCAGGGTTGCCTGCCTCCTCCTGGGTGCCCGGAGAACCTTGTCCCTCCTGGTCAGACTGGCTCTGTTGTTCAGTGCGAGCAGGGCTCCTGGGTGTGTCCTGGGATGTGGCAGGAATGGGGGTGGTAGTTGGCACAGATGTACCTGACGCAGGTGCTGCAGGTACTTGGGCACCAGAGGGGCCAGGTTGGTCGGGGTCATCCACGGAGTGGTGAGAGTCGTCGCTGCCGGTGGGATCGTCTTCACGCGGAGCCTGGGACAGTGATTCTTCCCCCCCAGTGTTGGGGGGAGATCGACGACGTTGCCCTGTGTGTGAGAGTGAGACAATGTCAATGGTGTTTCCTGCCACATCTATGTTTCATACATATTCAAGTTGACACAGTTCCTCCAGGTAGTTGGTTGTCCCTAGCATTCCTCTCAATGTCCACTTGGGTATGGGTATGTTGCGGGGGACATATTGGGATGTTCTCCTGAGTGTTTGACCTGTAGATTGGTGGCTCTGATGCTTATTTGGCTCTGGATTGGTGTAGTTGTGTCACATGTCCATTGTGGACATCCGTTGCCTGCCCCGGGGGTGTGTGCTTGTATTAGGGGGGGGGTGTGACCGGGCGTGCTGTCGTGTGTAGTGTGAGTTGTCATTGGGTCTCCCAGGTGATGTGTATGTCCCCTCATGGTGCATGCTGGCATGACAGTGAGTGTGAGTTCCTGTGCTAGATACCTGTGCTTGTGGAGTTGGAGTTTGAGTGTACAGTGGTCCCAGGAGGGCCTTGTGCTGCATACAGCAGGGCCCAGTGTCAGCTACCTTGTCAGTAGTTTGCCAGTCCCTGTGCATTGTGCATGGGTATGTACATATGCCATATGGGCTGAGGGCATTGTTTTCTGCGTCTCATTTCCACAACGTGTTGTGTGGGGCCCACCCTCCCAGCCTCCCGGACATCCAGTCTTGTGTTTGTGGTTGTTGTAGCCTTGGACATGGCCTTGCCTTGATTTGTGAAGGGTGCATGGAGACATTAGTGGCATGAGCGTGGTTTGTGAGTGTGGTTGTGTGCGGTGAGTGCTTGGGGGAAGTTGCGTGCATTTGGTGTATATGTTGTGTGGACCCCATTGCCCCCATGTTACGTAAGTTGTTTGTGTACTCACCAGGCTCTGCGACTCCTTCCACTCCGTGTACCCCCACCGGCGGTAGCAGGGCCATCACCTTCTCCTCCCAGGGATGGTAGTGTACGGGTCTGCGGGGCGGCCCACCTCCAGTGATGTTAGTCTGGGCATATTCTTCATTCATTTTCCTCTTGACCGCCCGGCGCAGATCGTACCACCTGGCTTGGCATTCATGCCTGGTCCTTCGGACGGGCGCAACAGCATTTACCTTGTCGACAATCCTCTGCCACATGGCAGATTTTGCAGATAAGCAGGTCTGTCTGACCAATGTTCCAAACAGCTGTGGCTCGACTCTGATGACTTTGTTGACAAGGAGCTCCAGCTCTGCCGTAGTGAACTTTGGATTCTTGTCTGTGGGCATGGTGTGGGGTGTGGGTGTGGGTGTGGATGGTTGTGGGTGTGTGGGTGTGTATGTGAGTGTGTGTGTGTGTGTGAATGTGAAGAGGGGGATGTTTGTGGTGGAGGTTGTGTGAAGGTGTGTGAGTGAAGGTGTAGTGAAGGTATGAGTAATGTGGAGTTGTTTGTGTGTGGGGTCTGGCAGCAGTGGGTCTGTTGCAAAGGCTCATGGGTTGTGTGTGTGGGCCCTTTTTATTGGTCCATTTTTGGGTGTGGCTGTGTTTGAATTTTGGTGGATGTGTTATAAGAGGTGGTTGTGATTTGGGGCCTCTGTTTGGCTGTTTGGATGTGCCAGGTCAGTCATTGAGATGTATTTTGTCGTGTGGATGTGTTTGGTGGTGTTGTGCGAGTCGAATTGACCCTCCTTGTGCTGTTTTACAGTGTCCTGGTTCTGTATGAGTCTTTTTCGCGTAGGTGCGATCCGTACATACGCGATGCTGGGTGTGGGTGCTGGGGTACGGTGTTGGAGTGCGGCGCGTACATGTGGTGGGGGTACGGTGTGTACACGGGCGGACCTGGGGTACGGCGCGTGCATGTGGAGGTACTGCACGTACAGGGGGGGACGGTGCGTACATGGGGGGGTGCAGTGCGTACATGCGGTGGGGGGCAGGGGGTACGGTGCGTACATGCGGTGCTGGGGTAGGTGCGTACATGCAGTGGGGGGCAGGGGGTACGGTGCATACATGCGGTGGGGGGGCGGGGTTTGGTGCGTACATGCGGTGCTGGTGTACGGTCCGTACATGCGGTGCTGGGGTACGGTGCGTACATGCGGTGCTGGGGTACGGTGCGTACATGCGGTGAGGGGCAGGGGGTACGGTGCGTGCATGCGGTGGGGGCAGGGGGTATGGTGTGTACATGCGGTGGGGGAGGCAGGGGGTAAGGTGCATACAGGCGGTGCTCGGGTCTGGTGCGTACATGCGATGGGGGGCAGGGGGTACGGTGCGTACATGTGGAGGTACGGTGCGTACATGCAGGGGTGATGCTCGTACAGGGGGGGACGGCACGTACAGTTGCGGGGCTGGGGTACAGTGCGGACAGGGTGGTGTACGGTGCTGACAGAATTGGGGGTGGGGGGGCTGTACAGCTCATACACGGGCATAGGTTTACCCGTGTACATGTGTGCTACTGCATTAGCTCCGTACGGGCCTTTTTCCATGCGATTGTGTATTCGGACGGACGGTCGGGATCGTACTTGCGTGTTCGGACTTGTGTTTTACGATTTGCACGTACAAATGTCCGGCTCACTCTCGTACACTTTTCCCGACGATATTCGGACGTAAAAAATTTCCGGCGCACTCTCGTAGACTTTTCCCGACGCTATTCGTAGATATTTTTTGCGTACGGATCGTACTTGCCCGTTTGTACGGTACTTGTACGACTCGTACGTAAGAAAATACGGATACGAATCGTACGGTATTTTTTTTTATCGGATCGGAATCGCCACCTAAATGTATTGTATTTTGTTACTATTATATTTAATATATTTAATATGTATAATTGTATCTATATTTTTTACATCAATATTTTTTATTCAATATTTTTGTACTTACCTGTTTAAGTATAGGACTCGATATTTTTGTTGTCGATATTCTTTACTCAATATTTTTAACATCGATATTTTTTACATCGATGTTGTGTCAGTGAACCCTATCACTTTAGTGCTATAATTCAAATTTAATACAGATTTCCCTTACTCTGAAACCTCAGTGTTTTCCCGTTTGCGCTGTATGCTTATGCTGCTTACGCTAGTTCTCCTGCACAGTTACCCTGCCCTACAAACCCAAGAAAAGTGTTCCTTTCTGCCTAATTTAAAACAGGTGTGTGTCCAGGTTATACATGTGTTTACATCTTCGTTATGTGCTTTATCACGACAGAGAAAAACAACCCTCATCCTTGGCAGATCAATACACTTCTTTCTAATCTATCTTGTAAGTGCACCCCCACTTTTAAATCAGAAGATTAGAAGAGCCAGTGGATACATTTTTAATTTCTCAAGATACATAATTTTCATCTGTACTGGCATCCCTTTCATGTATATTTCTGAATGCTTAATTCAACAGGCTATCTATAATGAAGTGACCAATGGAGGATCCTCTGAAGATAGCAATTACTTTTATTTTTGTATTATTTGTTCTCTCAATTAACTGATCCCTAATGATCTCATCTTTGCAATCACTAGCACTGTATTTGCATATTCATTCACATGTTCCCCTAGATGTCAGGCACATTTAAAAATGTATGTCTATCTAAAACCCTATTTCTCCTTGGATTAAATCTTTTGTCTAAGTTTTCTAAAATGGAGACATATCATCCAATACCATGATGGTCTCAACACTTCTTATCCCACAAGAACCTTGACTTCCTTTATTGGTAATGTTTTAAAATACTTCTTCACTCATCACTTAAATTGTGAAACATTATTGCTTTCTTTTCCTTGGCAGCAACTGCATGACCATCAATGTTTCTACTGTCTCCTTCCATGGCTGCTACTTTAAAGCTGGTGTTCCTGGTACAGATGGCAAAACTGCAGGAGGTTGCCTGTCACGTTGTGCATTCCAGTGCACAACATGCACGTTTAACATTGTGGCGGGTGCTGCTTACAGCACCACCCGCCACAATGGTAAATGAGCGGAATGCGACTGCCAGGGTGGCGGCTGCATCCTAATGGGCACATTGGTACCGCCGCACCTCTGGCGGTCGGTCCCGTTCACCGCTACGGTGTCGTAATGGGCCCCTTTGGTATTTATTTGGTGTTATTGGTGTTTGGAAATATAATACAAATTGTGTTAGTTGTATGTTTGTAATAAATAATATCATTAATTATATATTTTTATATAATAAAGACAAGTAAGACATTTTTCTAAATTTATTTATTTTCTCCAAGTTTATTTGAATTATCACATTTTTAAATCTAAGTATTTTAAATATGTATTTTAAATTTAAAACTAAGGTGCCGATTCCGATCCGGTAAAAAAATTTCCCGTACGAATTGTACCTGTATTTTTTTACGTACGAATCGTACAAGTCCCGTACAAACGGGCAAGTACGATTCGTACGCGGAAAATACATACGAATGACATCGGGAAAAGTCCACGACACGTCCCCGGACAGTTTTACGTACGATTCGTAAAACTGAAGTCCGAGCGCACAAGTACGATCCGTACCGTCCGTCCGAATATACAAACGCAGGTAATACACTCCGTCCGAATATACAACCGCATGTAAAACTTCCCGTTTGGAGCAAACTGTGTACCACCCCTACCCCGGGCACACCTGGGCGAGGGGTACGAGTCGTATGGCCCCCCCCAGCCTCCCACCCCTCCCGCGTACATCCGCACCGTACCCCAGCATCCCCCATGTCCGCACCGTACACCAGCATCCCCCCATGTCCGCACCGTACCCCAGCATCCCCCCATGTCCGCACCGTACCCCAGCAACCCCCCCATGTCCGTACATTGGGGGGGTACACACCGTACATACGGGGGGTACGCACCGTACATACGGGGGGTGGTGGTACGCACCATACATACGGGGGTGGTGGTACGCACCGTACATATGGAGGGTACGCACCATACATACGGGGGGTGGTGGTACACACCGTACATACGGGGGTGGTGGTACGGCGCGGACATGGGGGGGATGCTGGGGTACGGTGCGGACGTGTAGGGATGGGGGTACGGTGCGTACCGGGCCCCCTTTTCGCCTTGCATCGTGGCGTACTTAGCTTTTCTGGCACTTTTTGGGTCCCGTAAAAATATTGCTGTGCGAAGTGCTGTGGGTACGAATCGTACTTGCTGGTCCGTAGAATGCTGCCTGACTCTGTCCGGACGTCGTGTATGCGCCGTCCAGATTCAGATTTGTATGTATTTTTTTGCCGGTCGGTGTTTTTTACGACTCGTACGGAAATGGTATTTCTGTGTGAATCGTACTTGCGAGTTTGTAAGGGGTTTTTCCCGGGTACGAATCGGACGGAAAAAACGCTCCATACGACCATTTGTACCCGGGTTTTACCGGATCGGAATCGGCACCTAAATGTTTAGTTTCACTAGTGACCTTTTTTACCACTTTCTTCTAGTGTGTATTTTATTTCTATCAGTTTTAGTCAGTGATAGAGTTCGAGGTAATGTGCTGCTGTTAATCGGAACAGATAAGTGCTATTTAAAGTTTTTTTTAAGGAAAAGTGGCGCAGCACAATCCACAGTGTAAAGGAGCAGTTTGTGCACATCGATACACAGTGTGCCTTGCACCATGTGGTGCATCGCAAATGGTGTATGAAGGTGCATGGGGGCACTGCATGTGCCCCCAGGGCCACTGTGCAGTGGTCCACGAGGGAAGGGAGCACTATTTTGGGTCCCCAAAGTCTCTTTCCGACAGCCGTTTCATGGCAGTAGCTTATTGGAAACAATTTTTTCCCATTTTTTGTGGATTATTATATTTTAACTATGCGCCTTGAGACCCTACGGGTATGTAGCGCGCTTTATAAGTGTCACTGATTGATTGATTGATTGATAGATACAGAAGAAGATATGCAGCTAATGAACAGCAAATTATATTTACTTTATCATTTTTGGGGTGGGAAATGTCATCTTTTATTGTTTGTGTAAATGTGGTGTGCTTGATATTTGGAAATGTATTATTTATGTATTGTATTTATTTTATGCGATGGATTTAGTTTGTTCATTGAGCTTTTTGGTTGGTAAGGTTTATATTTTTAATGTAAATCATGTATATATTATTTTATCATCTCAGTCTTTTTTAATATTAGGGCTTTAATATTTAGACTGATTTAATAAAATGTTATGTTTATTATTTATATTTTAAAAAAAATGTTATATTGGATAAGATTTTGTGGCAGGTTTTAGGGACTTTTGTAGGTTACTATTTATTTTGTAATATGCTTTTGGCTATTATTTCTAAGTGATCTACTCTTTTGTTATTTATGAGGCGTTTGACTTTAAATTGTAGCATGTTGTACATTATTTGTTTGCTATGTTTAGGTGCAATTTGGCTAACAGATTGCTTCATTCGTAATTATTGGTAGCTCTGGTATTTTAGCAATGTTTCTAAAAATGTGTAGAGTGTAGTTTTGGTTCTGCCTAGTGTGGATTGGAAGGCATTGTGCCATCCTTCCTCTGTGTTATTTGCTTTCGCTTTCTGTGCCATGGTGCTGTCAAAGACATTCCACCCTGGTATTTGGAATTTGGGTTTGGCATATATGTGTTAGAAGCGATGCAGTCTGCCAACCCAAGTTTATTTGAAATAATCCATTGGGAGGGGCTTAGTTTGCCTTCATTTTAGTGGTAGAAGGGGCTTTCTATTAGTAAATTGTAGTGGTTAGCTACTTCTGTGTCAGGGACATAGGCTAGTGGTATCATCTTTTTAATTTCAACTGTGAATTTGCTGTTTGTAGCATATTCTACACTTGGGGCCTCATTACGATTTTGGTCGGAGTTTCCTCCTCCCGACACAGACTCAGAATCGGGACCGACCGACTCGCGGGCGGTGATTCCGCCTGACCAATTACGATGCGACCGAACACTGTCCTGTTGGATTCCCATGGACTCCTACGGGAACCTGTGTTCCGCCCAACAACACAGGCTCCTCTGGGGAAATTGGGTGTGAGCGGAAATCTCTGCTCTCCATCGCAGATGCCACACAGTGCAGGGTTTTATAGGGGGGTCCTTTAGGTACCCCCCTCGGCCCCGAACCGAAGGCTGCAGGATGAAGGGGGTCCTGCTAGGGGCCCCAAAAGTCACTTTCCCACAGCCTTTTCATGTCGGAGAGGCCGACTCGGAAAGTCTGTTGGAAACCAACATCGTAATCGCTTGGTCAGAAACGCAGTCCGTAGAACTGTACGATGCGGCCCAACCAACACGAATTCTCTGAGAGCTGGTCAGAACCGATTCGGAAAGACCGTGCGGGTTACAATCTGACCACGAACATTGTAATCAGTCAGTCGGATTGTCAACCTACCAAGTAGGTCAGAAGGGTTTCTACACCGTCTAGGAGATTCAGAATGTCAAGAGGAGGTTTTCCGCCGACATAGTAATCAGCAACTTTGTGCCTGATTGTAGGAGGTTTCTCCATATGCTTTGATTGACATGATACTAACAGTCTTGTGTGGCTGTGTAGGGGTAAATATTTAAAATTGTCTTAATCATGTTTTATCAAAGTCTATGATTCTTGTTTGTGGGTAGTAGTAATTTGTCTTAAGTTTAAGGTGGTTTAAGAGTTCATTTTATGTGCTGCTTGGTTTGTTTGGTAGTAGGGCATATATAAAAGGGATATTTGTGTTTTCACATTCACCATGTATGGTGATTATCAGAGTGAATAGTTTGGGTCACGTTTTGAATGTCACATCCATCATCCAGATTTGACAATGGCTTAGTTTTACACTAAACTAAACTTTCCTGTAGAAAATATTAGGATCTGTTTCTCCTTGTTAGATTGTCATATTAAAGGAAAGGTTCCTCATTATGGGGCCGATTCTGATCCGGGTCGGAAGGGCACCGAACGCGATCCGGCCAGAAAAACTATGAGCCGTACGCGTGTTTTCCGGCTGACTCGTACAGCTGTACGAGCGAGCAAGTACGATGCGAGCTACATGAAATTCACCGACCGAGTTTCCTGGTCCGAACCGCTCCGTACGTCTCGGTCAGAAGCTAACCGTGGCGTGCAATGGATGCGATTCACGACCGAGCCAGTACGATGCACGCGTAGGACAGACTGTGCGAGCCGGAGCGTCCGGCTCGCAAATTGTCCGGGTGGTTGCCTTTGGGGGTCCACATCGGACCCCCTGTCACTCGCAGCCCTACGACTCAGACACAGGGGGAGGCCCATGGGTCTCCCCAACACAGGTATGTACGCATACCCACTGTAGGGGGCGCACTTGTCCGCGACGTACCCATTCAGTCAATGGGAGCCCATGTACGTGTCGTACGACTGGCTCCCATTGACTTCTATGGGAGTCCGACCGAACCGAGTCCGGCAGCATACGGCCACATCGTACTCGCTCGGTCGGACTGCAGGACTCCGGCTCTGTCGGAAAACACTCCGGATCCGGCTTGGTCGGAGTGCTTTCCGACCCCGATCGGAATCGGCCCCTAAGTGTTATTGCTAAATATTCATCTATTTCTATGCCTTAGTATTTTCTAGGGGCAGGAGTGGTGTCGCTGGTAGCTTTTTAAATTATTGAAATTAAAAGTTTTAAAGTGGATATAAGTGGTAGTTGCCCTATGAGGTGCTCAGGGATTTTAGGCAATATATCTTTTAGGATTTTGGTTGTGGATTCCAGGGAGCCAGTGCTTGCCTCTTTTATATCTTATAATACCTCCTTTACTTCTATTTTTGTCACACTTGGGATGTGGTTGTGTTCTCTTACATGAATTACAACAGCGTTTTTTGTAGTAGTCATCCGATAGCATGCATTAGAATAATATTTGGTACATTTCCAATTAACATATTCTGTTGATGCACTTTCTTGGGTGTGGATGTAACCCATGTGACTTAGTAGTTGTTTTCCTTTCTGGGACATAGTATATTTTGCTTGTTATGTCATTGGATGTGAAAATAGTTCAGAAGTATTAAAAAATGTCATTTTCTAAGTTTATACTTTTGTTATTTACGTATAAAATTATTCAACTACTTCTATTTTTTATACTTACATTTATGTTAGTTTTAGATGTTTCACACTGTTTTGCCACTTTTCCGTTGGGAGACTTGTTATGTGGAGTCGGTGTTTTCTTTTCTGTTGGTAAGAAAAAAAAGTGTTAGTTTCATTTTAAATATTTATTTGTTCGTAGTTTGTAGAGTTGACGTTGTTAGGTTTCTTTTACTAACTATTGGGGTGAGTTTCAAATTTTTTAGTAAAGTTTGTACACTTACTTTGTTATATCTGGTTGCTAGTTTGTGATAGGTGCTTTATTCTGGCAGGTTCTCACTTTTCGATGTTGTATTGTTTCCTTGTAGGAATTACATGTGAAGAAATAGAAGTTGGAGAGTGCTTTGTTATTTATTGTGTGGTTAGAGAATCTGGCAGAGTTTCTTCTTCTTCCAATGTCTGTTGCTTTAAAAGTATTTCGTTGGTAAAATTAGTGGGCCCGATTCACAGAACTAATCTGAGACAAAATCCTAAACTTACTACTTTTGGTATTCACAGAAGGCATTTAGTAGTAGTAAAGTTAGGATTTTGTCTTAAGTCTGTCTTAAGTCTGTCTTAAGTCTGTCTTAAGTTTGTCTTAAGTCTGTCTTAAGTTTGTCTTAAGTCTGTCTTAAGTGTGTCCTAAGTTTGTCAAACTTAAGACAAAATCCTATCTTTACTACTACTAAATGCCTTCTGTGAATACCAAAAGTAGTAAGTTTAGGATTTTGTCTCAGATAAGTTCTGTAAATCGGGCCCATAGTGGCTATCATATTATTGATTTATTTGTTTGTCTGATTTTATTGGTAAAGGTTGTTTATCATTTGATTTTATAGGTTAGTTTAGTTTTAGGTTGATTTTTTTTATCAGTTTTTATCTTCTATGGTGAACTCTAATTTAGGTTTTATTTGTATATGTTGCTATATAGTTTGATAGTTGTGCATATAATTTTATTTTTATATATATATATCAATTCATAGTTTAGTTGATCTATAAATGTTTGTAGTTAGTGGCAATATTTGTTTTGGTTATATTGCTTTAATATCTTTATTTAATATGTGTAAAATATTTTATGTGTATTTTAAACAATTGTTTTATGTGAAAAGTATTAATTCAAGTATTTATTAATATTGTAAATATGTTGGCATTCTTATTGAAGTCGATATTATGTGAGTCAATATTTTTGATATATTATATGTTTATTTGAAGGTGACGATATTTTTGTTTACAATATTTGTGTTTTCGATATAAGCAAAAATGTATATTTTTACCACGAATATTTGGTACTCAATATGTTTGGTTTTATTAGTTAGGTATAGGAAGGCGATATTTTTGTTAACAATAATTATTTTCAGATATTTTTTTCTTTTGATATTGTTTGCATTAATATCTTGTTGGTGATCTGCAGGAGGCATAGCTGCTTCCATTTAATTGCACAATGCTACATTGTACTGGTACGTTTTTGCTTGATGGGTTGAGTGACTTTGTATCAAGCACAACCTGTAGTCTATGTTAATGCAGGTCTTGTGTGCACAATGAGACGGGGTGCTGGATAATGTTAATATCGTAACCTAGAATAAGTAATCACATTAAACACAAGTGAGGGTCATACATTGGAATGGGGTAATGTCTCATAAATTATGTTTCAAACTAATCTATTGGTTAAAATTTGGGAATATATTTTTATTTGTGTGCTCCAGCATTAGGTATGTCTCTTTAGATCACTTGTGCTCACCTCTCAAAAGAGGGTTTGAAAAGATGGCAGTTGAGTCGCAATGTTGACTGCGGTCACATGTTATATTACAATGTGTCTCCTGACATCTGGTTACGCAGCTGTGCCAGAACAGAGAGTCAAAAATTGCACAAGTCCAAAGTTCATTGCATGCACATATAACATTTCCTGTGCACTGTCTTGCATCTAGTGAAAACGGTGATGCATTTATCAATCATTCACCAGAGGAGATGACTGGAGAGATGCGGGGTGAGGATCTTATAGCAGCAGGGTGTCCGAAGCACTCATCACCACTGAAAAGATACTGATTCACTCAATAAGTTGAAGTAAGTGATGTTTATTTGATATACAAAAGACGAAGCACTAGGCGAAAACTGCTTAACACCCTTCCAGTTGACAACATTAATAATCAAACCCCTTCAAGAATCTAATGCCAGTGTATATGGAATTATGTACATTATCAACTAACATAAACCCAACATTGGGGAACTACAGGCATGGTGGGGCAACAACCAGAAACTCTCCCAAAGTCAAATTCTAAATGACCCCCTAAATTAACTTCATGTAAAAATATGTCCAATTAGTGGGATTGTAATCTCGAAGAACAGGAATGAGGGAAAGGTAAATACCCAAGAATTAAGCTATTTAAAGTTTCCATATGTTTTGTAAACTCATAAGATGCTCTGTTTGAAACATACACCTATGTGTTTAATATAAAATCATCTGCACACGTTCAAAAGTAAATACATAAACTTACATAAAATATCACAATGATGCTTGTCTTTATATTTTCAGATGTCTTTAATTCAAGATCTTTATGCCTTCTTAGCCAACACGTGTTTCGTTGCTGTTACAGGGGATTACCCCGCGACTTCTTCAGGGCTAAGGAAATACATAATCAGGTTCTTGTTCGTGTATGCAATGGTAGTAAGAACACTTTACTTTTCAAATTATTGACAAGGTGACTTTGGTGACTTGTGTGAATTTCAAAAAAGTGACTAGAACTGTGTGGAAATCCATGTGAAACTGGTGTTGTACATGCTTCTCGTACAACTTCTTTGTGCATCCATATATCAATGGGGAAAAGAAAGAACAAGCAAAGCCCCCAATCGTTTATGTTATCGCTATAAAACATACTGGTACAGTTGGTGTTGGAGACTCCCTAATAGGAGTATACCTGTGGTTGGCAAGGTGTGGGCATGCAATCAACCTGTTTAGTTTTAGTAATCTATTTTCTTAAATTTGTGGCGAAGTAATGCTCCCTCATGCTGTCACTAAATAGTAAATACCTGCTGACTATATTGTGTAAGCCTTGAAGAAGTCTCGGGGTAATCCATTGTAACAGCGACGAAACACGTGTTGGCTAGGAAGGCTTAAAGATCTTGAATGAAAGACATCTGAAAAAATAAAGACAAGCATCAATGTGATATTTTATGTAACTTTATGTATTTACTTTTGAAAGTGTGCAGAGGATTTGTATATACAGCATAAGTGGTCTGCTGGTCACACACTTGGGGGTCTGGTGGATTTTCCCTACCTTATGCACCGTGCCAGATTACCTGCCATAACTGATTTGTACTTGTGATAGACCTTAGAGCACCATTTTGCCTATTGTTGACCACCGACTGTATAACCTATGTGTTTAACTTTAATTATTTTAATTTAAAAGTTTATTTAGAAAGGGGCTGGATTCTCCATCCTTCCAATTTATTTCAATGACTTACGGCCTTATTACAAGTTTAGCGGTCCGACTGGCCTTGGACGGGGAATATGTCGTTCACACCACCACTGCGCCGGTGATCTAGCTGCCATATTACAAGTTGTGCTGTCAGAAAAGCCAACCATGGGCAACGACGCTACCAGGTCCATGGTCCACCCACCAAGCGTATTACAACAACACAGTCATACTCGCGGTCTCACATTGGTGCTCAACAAATGGCGGTTACCCAACGGCGATTGACCGCCGCAGTACGCGCCCAAATATTTTTTTAAAACAGTGATCATTGGATGGATTAAAAAACTGCTCACCTGATTTGCTTTGGAAAGTGGACATGCCTGCAAATCACACTATAAAACAAACCCCATCCCTGACCAGCATCCTTTGCTTCCAACGGCAGCACAGCAAGACAGACAGCCATATACGGCACCCCTTTTTTCATCTTCATATTTAGCACTCTCCGCCACCTGGAAATTGTTTTTGGCACCTTTGTACCTCTATCACTTGTTTGTACCTCATTCACATACATTTTTTTACACTATGCCTGCAAAAAAAAAAAACTAGCTTCATTGAGGAAGAGTTGACAGTCATGGTAGATGACATTATTAGAGTAGAGCCACACATTTTTGGGTCCCTCATCCAGCCTCCTATCAGTAGGAAAATGGAAATGTGGAGCAGGATAGCCAGCAGCGTGGATGCTGTTGGTAACACTCTGTGCACACAGGGAGACATTAGGAAGAGGCCTCAGGCTGAGGGAACATACCAAGTACAGCAGCCACCAATTGGACACTCAAAGGACTGGTGGTGTCCCCCCCAGCGCACCATTACAGCCTTAGTCTAGGAGGAGAAGGTCTTCGCCATCCTGCATACTGAGGGCTTATCATTAATAGAGGGGGTGGATCCTGGCAAGCTACACTTCAAGAACTGGCACAATATCACAATGTGCTTTTCTCTCTCAACTCTATTCTGCTCACTATCTATGTACCTAACATGCAATACTCCAAGTAGCTGAGATGTCAGTTTGTCTGTGGCATGTGTAATGTTGTGTATAAGAACACATCATCCAACTCCAGGACATGCAACATGTTGCAATCCTGTCTGAAAGTGCATTTTCATTCAAATTATCTATGCAAAACCCATGATATGTGTTAAAATGTAAATGTATAGTCCATCCCAAATGCATGTTGCCAACAGTTATGGTATACTGATTGTTTGCCAGGGGACGCACGTTGAACTTACCTGTTGCCACATCTTTGAGGCTGTTTGTCCTGCCGTGAGGGGAACGGCGTTTGTCGGGGGAATCCTGCCTGGAGGGCTGCTACGCGCTTCGCATTGCCGTGAGGGAAACGGCCACCAAAACTCCATCTCCCAGAATTCCCTGCCCCGGGCGCCTGCCAATTACATCCTCAGGCAGCGCCGGGGAGGGATTTAAGCCCGATAAGAAACCCGCAGCGCGGGACGCATGTTGAACTTACCTGTTGCCACATCTTTGAGGCTGTTTGTCCTGCCGTAAGGGGAACGGCATTTGTCGGGGGAATCCTGCCTGGAGGGCTGCTACGCGCTTCGCATTGCCGTGAGGGAAACGGCCACCAAAACTCCATCTCCCAGAATTCCCTGCCCCGGGCGCCTGCCAATTACATCATCAGGCAGCGCCGGGGAGGGATTTAAGCCCGATAAGAACCCCGCAGCGCGGGACGCGCGCGGGCCGTGCCCGGGCAAAGCCCGGGCCAAGGGCGGGCCCGTTTGAGCCCGTTAGAGGCTGTGTCAGGCTGGGCAGGGCATACTCTCTTTCCTGCTCCTCCCGGAGGTCCTGCTGTCTTGCGGCTTGAGAACAATGCAAGTAGCATATTAGCTTTCCCTTGGCTGTGATTTAGACGTGACATACGCAGCCCGTGATTTCTATTGTTGGTAAAAGTATCATGGCTACTGGAACTACGAGACTGGTTTCTAAGGGTTCTAATGTGGCAGGGACTCTAGAAAACTTTATTACTCGTGCCAGTAATGTTCTTGCCTATGAGATTGCTGCCACAGAATGCCGTTTATCCTTGGACCCACTTTCAGTAAAACGTTCCTCATTGGGAGGTATCATGTTAGTACCTTCACCTGAAAAGTCCATGATCTTGCATTCTGATGGCCTATTAGATGAGTCACTGTTAACAGATTTAGTACCTGCAGTTGGTTCCACTTTATCTAACCCTTTTGACGCAAAGGCCATAGAGCCCAATCTGCTAGCTCCTGAGCCTCCTCCATCTGCCCCCATTTTTAGGTCTCGCCTGAGACAGCGCTTTAGCGCTGCTCTCGCGAGAGCTTTTGTAAATGGGGGATCTGGAAGTGCAAACGAGTGCTTTCAGGCCTCCAAATACAGTGCATGTGCGCCGGCCGGGCGCACGCACCATTTAGAGGCCTGAAAGCACTCGTTTGCTTTCACTTTCGCGGGCCGCACGGCAGTAAAGATCGGCAGTAAAGATTGCAATCTCTTTGTTCCCAGCATCAGTGAGATGCAAATGAACAAACAGCGTGAGGCCAAAGGTCTTTGTGTTTTCGTTTTTCAAACATAAATAAAAGGCATCGTCATTTACAATGCCAATAGCTTAAACTCGCGTAAATGCGAGACCTATTGCATTGCAAATGCTTGTTACTAACTTTGCTACAACAAGATCCATGTCGGACTCGACTGCAAGAAGTAAGGGCCCAGGTGCAAATCCATCAGTTACAAAGGGGAAGAAACAAGAAAGGGGCCCTACGAGGAACTCTACTAGGAAAAAACAAAAAAGCACGCCTAGTATAAACTTTGGTCCCAATCCTTTGACCCAGGAAAATGGTTTACCCAGAGGCCCTATATTTGACCCCGTGGTCCCTACTACACTTCCATCGATAGGGGAAGAGGATTCACGGGGCCTAATCAATGATGCTTTTTGGACAAAAATGGAAACTGTTATTGCTGGGAGCCAGTCCCCCCTAATTAAGCGCCTGTCCATACTGGAAGAAAAAATAGCATTGATAGTCAATGCTACTAATTCGATTTCTCCAGTAATGGCTCAGTTGAGCCAGGAGGTTTCATCTCGACAAACTGCTCTTCCATGCATTGATAAACCGAGTGAGTTGGGCCAAGTCTCTAACCCTTTCTGTAATCCACCTCCAATTGGAATCGACATTCTCTCTAACATAAATGAAATTATTGCTTCCCCACCTATCCCCCAACATGTGCAGGTCCCAGGTGGTATGAGTCGACCAGGGCGATCTCCACAACACTCTGAATTACCCACAAGACATATGGGTCTGCCGAGAAGTGATTTGCCCCCAGAGTGTAGTCCCTATGTTGGGGTTCTAACAGGTGTCCCTGAACTCCCCCCGGATAGAGCTGAACCATACTTGTCCCTGAAGCATAAGGTAATCCATTGGTTGAATATAAATAGACCTCTCCCGTCCAAACTAAATGGGGAGATTATGATGGTACGTAGAGTGGCGTGGGTAGGCCGGGGTGTGAAAACCACAAGGGGAGATTGTATTGTTGTAAATGTTAGGGACAAAATGGTGGTTAAGTATCTGGGGGAAGGGGGGTGGACCAGTACAGTCGATGGAATTCAAACTTGCCTTTTACCACACTTCTATCCATTGGAAGTGTTTAACTATAGGATGGGCCCAGAGAAGCCATATGGGGTCTTAGGTGGGAAGGGCTTGGGTTCATATGGAATTCCCTATGACCCACGTTTCACTATACCATGTTATAATAGGTTTAGCCCGCTTGAATGTGTCGACTGACTGCTTCCAGCTGTTGATGCTAGACCCAGTAATTCCATGCAGGGGGAGGCCCATGCTTGGGCGAGTTGGCAGGTAACCCCCCATTGCCAGGCTAGCCTACAGAATGATGGCGTGATAACTCGGAAGGAAAGGAATGTTCTGAGAATAGAGGGGGGTGATTGTAGTTCCCCCGCATCCGCCATGATCCTTGAGCCAGATGATAGTTGTACCAAAGGGACACACCAGCCAACAAGGGTAAATGTATCGGAGAATTGTAATTCCAAGACAACCGAGTTCTACTTTGATATCCCTCCTAATTATTTGTTGTCTCCTAGGCTTACTATAGCAACAGGGTTAACTGACAACTCTAGGGAAAACCCAAAAAATCCACCTGGAAACAATAACAACCCATTACCTACACATTCTGACGTCCAATGCTCAAATCGTGTCGAGAGTCTAAAAATCCTATCATGGAATGTGGCGGGCCTACCCTCCCTGATGGACTCTGCCGATTGGGGGGAGTTCATTGATGAGCACGACATTTGCCTATTTCAGGAAACTTGGGCACTGAAGGCTTACCACCGCCTAGGGTATGTCACTTATTGGGAACCGGCAGTGAGGGCCGCAAGGGGGAGGCCATCTGGCGGGCTGACCATTTGGGTGAGGACGCATTTGGGCTGTGCAATCAGGAAAATCAACACTGACTCGGTTGATATTATGTGCCTAGCTATGGCTTTTCGGGACAACCACGAGCTGAGACTAATTAACATCTACTCTCGCCCAGTGAATTATGGCCAGGTTTCCAACACTCTTACTAGTTTAGAGGAATTTTTTAGCTCAATCTAGAACAACTGATCATTGGTGGCGATTTTAATTGCCACTATGAACCCTTGAATGGGTTGCCCATACCAGTGTCACAGGAAGAGGATCAAGTATGGGCAATTCCCTCATGTAACTCATATACTACGAGGGGTTGGACACCCTTGGTTCTCCAACTCACCTCGCTTACCCTCTCTTTTTCACTAAGGGCGTGTAATGGAAGGTTTCCGGCAGATAATCCAGGGAAATTTACATTTGAAAGAAACGGACAAGCTTCCATTATTGACTACATATTGCTCAGTATGGGATTGTGGTCTAGGATCCTGGATTTCCAAGTACAGCAACGATGCGAAAGCGATCACAACCCCATTGTTGTAACCATGGAGGGTTTCAGAAATAGTTTACACCAGGGCAGAGACTTGGTTCCCCTAACGGCCTTGGTCACAACCTGTGGTGCCCGAAGAGTTAGATGGGAGAAGATCGCCCAATCCCAAAGGGAGTTAAAAGATATGCATAGGGAGATTTATCCCCTCTTGGAGAGGACGCTGGGAGAGGTTGCTCCGGGAGAGGGCCCTCCAGATCAGGATATGATAGGAACCACACATGTAGAACTCTGTGGCATTCTGGTGGCCCACTTTTACCGGGAAACCAGGAGGAAACCGGAAGCTACGAGGGGTAAAAATGCTTGGTACAATAAACCCTGTAGGGAAGCCAAGTTAGCCCTTTTAACAAACTTAAAAAAGGGAAACAAGATACTGATTAAGGAAGCGAGAGAATACTTTAAGAAAGTTACTGAAGAAGCCAAAAAAGGTTGGGAACTTAATAGATGGGAGGAGATCTCTATTGCATTAAAGAAAAGGGACTCGAGGTCATTTTGGAATTTGGTTAAAACAGGGTGATCAAGTTCCCAGCACGCAGTACAACCTAATCTAGGGGAGGAAATATGGTGTCGTCACTTTGAAGACCTTTATGCCTCTAAAATAACAGAATCAGACGTCCCTGCTTCCCTGCTTAATGAAACCTCACCCCCTTATTCGGGTGGGGCTCAAATGTGTACGCTTGCTGAAGTTAAAATGGCTCTGAGTAAAGTTCTCCCAAACAAGGCCCCTGGCCTGGATAGGATCCCAGGTGACTTATATAAGAGTGAGCCGGACATCTGGGTTCCCTACCTTCAGGCTCTTTTTAACGCAATTTTGGCTGGAATGCCGCTACCTCCAACATGGGCCGGCGCTGAGATCATACCTATTCACAAAAAGGGCTCCCCCCTTGATCCGGCAAATTATAGGCCGATCAGTTTAATTGATGTGGCACAGAAGATCTTTGCGTGCATTTTACTAGGGAGACTCCAAGAATGGATGGACGACTCCAATATTTTAACACCACTGCAGGCGGGCTTTAGAGCTAAAATGTCAACAATAGACCAACTGTTTAGACTACAGATGATACACTGGAAATCTATCATTTTAGAAGGAGGCAGCCTTTACCTCTCTTTTGTAGATCTAAAGTCTGCCTTCGATATGGTAGATCGTCGACAGCTGTGGGAGTTGTTAAAAGGGATGGGAGTGCCCCCCTACCTATGCCATCTACTAGAGCACTTACACAAAGATACCTTTGCAAGAGTTAGGTTCGGCCTAAATGGGGAATTAACCGCCCCTTTTCGAGTCGAGAAGGGAGTCAGGCAGGGCTGTGTACTTGCCCCAACACTCTTCTCTCTTTTTTTAAATGGGTTGGTCGATGAACTCTTGGACCTAAGAGATGTAGATGCTCCCAGGTTGATGGGCAGGAAAATACCTGCACTAATGTTCGCAGACGATACCCTGCTTTTATCCAGGACCCCTATGGGGATGGAAAGAGTCCTGGATGGATTTGCTTCATTTTGCAGGAAAAGGAACCTGGTTATTAATGTGAGTAAGACCAAATATATGGTTCTTCACGCGGACACTACAAATTGTCCCATTCCAAAATTGGATGGATTATATCTAGAACGGGTGAGCATTTTTGAATATCTGGGCTTGACACTCAATAATAAAATGAATTGGGGTCCCCAGATATCAAAAGCTAATTTAAAATTCACACAGATAACAGGGGGCATTCTAAAGATGTATAAAGATAGTCCACTAAAGTTAATTAGCCCTTTAGTAGAGGTATACAAGGCTCAGGCGAGAGGGGTGGTGGCTTATGGTGCTGAACTCTGGGGTCACAATTCAGCCCAGATTTTATCTAAGTCAGAAAACCATGTTATGAGACAACTATTGGCACTACCTTTGAGTACCCCCCTCCACCCTCTCAGGATGGCCCTGGGCATACACCCAATTGCCGACCTGGTTGCTTCACGTCCGGTCATGTACTGGCGTCGACTGTGGAGCATCCCCGAGCTGGTTAACTTCCAGGAGGAATTGAAATCTATTCTGATGCTCCCAAAGGCAGGCGCCATTCCGTGGCTAGCCTACGTAAAAAATTCTTTGAGGGCAATCGGGAGAGAAGACATTTGGCATACACCCGAGGAGTCAAGCCCCGTGCTACCAAAAAAGATCCTGGCCAAAGCTTTGGAGGAATATAACTTGATGCAGATTTTACGGTCAGAGAATACAATTAATCTGACATCGGTATTCCCCGAGGTGAAAATTGGATACAGCTTTGAGCCTGCACTATATTTGATACATCCGTTAATTGCCAAGAAACTATACATGCAGTTTAGACATGGATCACTCCCTTTATTCTGTAGAACGAACAAGTGGGCTGGTTCTAGTAGCCATCCATGTCCTGGTTGTGGTATTGACGAAGAGACAGAGGTGTACGTTATATTTTTTTGTACGGCTTACAGAAACCCCCGCAGAAAATGGATCATTCAGCTTGCCAAAAATTTGGGGGTTAGAAATTTTAGAGATTTTTTGAGGCTGCTGAAATATGATCCTTCGCCTGTATTTGTTATAGTGATAGCTAAATTTTTATTCTCAATGTGGCTGATTAGAAGACGTTTAATACTATGACAAGGTATCTCTCTGCACCACTTTTTTAACTACAGTGATAAACTTACTGTTTTGGTCTAAGTGCATATTTATATGTCTTTTTAAATCATATTTTTTAAGGTTGTTCTTTTTATCATTTTTATTGTTTTAGAATATTGTAATGTATGAACTTTTATGGCTGATAGCCGAAATAAAGTTTTCTGACTGACTGACTGACTGATTGTTTGTCAAGTGTTGCTAAAGTGACATTGAAGTGACTACAACTACCATGAGGCCTTGTCACTACAACTCTAATGAAGACACTACACTCCTGTTTCCCCTTCTCACTTGTCTGCCATGTTACAACTGATGTTAACTGTTCATGCACGTTACTATTTCTCAAGTGTTGCTAATGTGACAGTGATCTGGCTACAACTATCATGAGGCCTTGTAACTCCAACTATGACCCAAGATGCTACACTCCTATTGCTCTTTGCTTACTTGTCTGCCATGTTACAACTGATGTTAGCTGTTCATGCAGGTTACCATTTCTCAAATGTTGCTACGGTTACATTGGAAAGCTACTAGTACTACCATGAGGCACAGTGACTGGAACTCTAACCAAGATGCTACACTCCTTTTGCCCCTTCTCACTTGTATCCCATTTTACAACTGATCTTCACTCGTCATGGACAGTGCAATGTACAGACAATGCTCCACTCAGATATATGTATACATACTGGACCCACCAACTGAAACTATTAATGGCATGAGTGACACCATAACAACGATCTACCCCTAGTATATGCCCGCCATGAAGGAAACTCAGCTGAATAGCAGTGCCAGGTGACCCCTTGACTCTGCACTTCTCACATGTTGAACTATGCTACATATACAAACAAGCAGGGTGTTTGTCTGAATTAGACAGACACAACTAGGCCTTGTAATGGACAAAAACACATGGTATGACTACACTGTATTGGTAGTTGAGTTTGGAGTTGTCAAGTCTATACCAAGGCTATCAGGTTTTAGGTTTAAACCTATAATTACTGATAAACCCCCACTGAAAGGAAAATAGCCCTCACCAGTGTAAACATATAAACACTGAAAAAACGCCTTCCCAACTACAAACTAAATGCCATTCAAAGAAAGGAAAAGGTGAGTGAAAGAGTAATTTCTATTTCTTCCTGAAGGGGCCAATAAAATATAACTTTGTTATACAAGGCAGCAGCAAGAAAGACTGGGCTAACATTATTCTGCTTGAGTTTTGTTTCTTCTTCATTTTGCCTTTTTCAGTTTTGTGGTCTTTGGTCTAAAGATGCAGGGTTTAGAAGCATGTTTTAGGTCTTATTTAATTATTTTATAAGCTGTGGAGAATCCGGAAATATCAACAGCATATTTGCAATTTTGGCTACGTTTGATTTGTTCACTGGTAAAATGGCTGGCTTCATAAGAACTTTTCTCAATATGTACCACCACATTTACCCACAGACAGAGAATGGGAGAAACCCTTTGATACATCAGCCCCCTTTTCTAGGGAGTCAGTATTGATAGTAGGTAAATTGCCAAACACCTCAGGCTTTAAACATTCAATGCAAGGTGTAGTGATAGGTATATGTGAGAAGAGTGCTGTCACCAAGCATCTGAGATAGAGGTGAAAACATGACACCAGATGTTTGGAAGACATGGAATGCAGTGTCACTTGGAATGCTGCTGCAAAAACATTTTAGCAAGTTCAACAAGATTGGAGTGATATTGTTTGTATTTGCAGTTATTCAGCTATGTATACGAAAAAGTTGTGTGATTACCTGTTAGTAATAATACCTAATCTGAAGTGCTTCCCTTTAAGAGATCCTTGCCACTTGCTAGATGTTATGCTGAAAGCATCTTTACAATTTTCAGAATTAATGAAGAATGCTTTAGCTTTGTAATCCATTCTGGTGCACTGTTTCATTATGCGCAGGAACTAAAATGCAAACATTTCTCATGTTGTGCTTTGTGTGGCTTCAAAGAAAGATTCACCCCAACTGTGTCATTAAACCAGTGGTTCTCAGTCCTAGAGGCCTTGAATGCTACATTATCCATGTGTGTGCTTCAATAACTGAGGGAATTTACGCCCAGTTCAATGCATATGTTGCAGAACCCGTCCCAGGGAATCGCAATGTTCAGGTGCACCAATATTGGCATGGAAAGCTATGTCAGAGGCCAGAGTTAGCAAATTGTGTACTGGCTGGTTTGGCGTTGCCCGTCTCAAGTGCCAATGTTGAGAGGGCCTTTTCACAATTAACGTTTAAATGGGGAAGAAAGAGCGAGCACGCATGACCAAAGATTCACTAAGGAAGTATACTGACGTGTTGTACTACAATAAGATTGATTTGTAAAACAATATTTGGACCTCATATATCCTATACATACACTATTTATACACATGCACTATCAGTGCAGAAATCAAGCAATAATAAAATCAAAATATTCCATAAACATCAGAAAAACACTGTTTCAGTTGTTTTTAATGACGTGAAAATGTGTAACCACTGATAACCACTGTTTTTTAAGGTATTGAAAACACTGGAAAAAAACCCACTAGAATTTACCAAAGATAGAAACTGAAAACAGGAAAGCCTATCTATACCTAAAGGCTAAATGCCACATATCTTCACATCTAATACTTTAATTGAATGTCTACAAATGCCTTGCAATCACCTTCAACTCCACACTAATAACTAGCAATACTAATCTTTAACTATTTTGTTCCATTCTAGGTACCCATTGACTTTGACACAAACAACGAGAATGTAGATATCTCACTTCGACCATTAACAATGTTCTCCATTTCTCAACAGGCCGATCAACCACTGCACAGGAACAGCTGTTGGTAACTGAATAGAGTTCTTCTCCTCACCAGCAAGACTCTCTCAGTGATGCCAATGTTCCTGAAGAGGTAGATGTGGATGATGTTCATGGCCCATCTGGTCAGCCTGGGCAAACGCCAACAGTGGGGCTTACTGTGCACGCTACAACTCCTCCCACCACAGCTAAGCCACCACCACCAATCACGCCCCCCCACCTGTGCACCTAGCACAGTTACTACAATCCTGTGGACCCCAGTCCTGGTTTTTGATACGGCTAGCACCACCTCTGTAACGGAGGAACTAGGACCCAGTGGGAGGGTGCAGTCTGGACATTGTGGGGGTAGGCGTCATTGGAAGGTAAATGTGGGCCACCAGAGGGAGCCCGATGAGGACACGGACACCCAGGCTGCAAACACCCAACTCCTGGGAGTCTACCAGGACTCACAAAGTATCATGGGCCAAGTTTTGATCAAAATCCGAGAAATGAAAGAGCTGTAGTGGGCCACATACCAGGAGGTGGCCGGCATCCACACTGAGGTGGCCGGCACCCACCCGAAAGTGGCCAGTGTCCACACTGAGGTGGCCAGCCTCCACACCGAGGTGGCCTCCCTGGTTGGGGTGCTGAGGGACATAAACACCACCCTCTGCAGGGCTTTTCGCCTGCATTTACCCCTTCCTGTGGCCCAAGTACATCCCGCCATCAACATCTGCTGCAGCCACAGGAAGGGAGGCCCTGACAGAGGATGATACAGCTGCATGCTCCCCTGTCTCAGCAGCTCCAGATCCCCCTCTGTCGGAACGAGGGGACGTCCACTGAAACATCTAGGAGCTCAGAATGGCATGACACCCACCACCACTAGTAAGAGACCTCGCCCCTAATAACGCCTGCCCACTATTCCATATCTGATGGGAGAAGCATGTTGAACTTTGGAACCCAGCGCAAATGAACTCCACTACAATGGTTTCATCCACCATGACAACAGACTTACTCACTATTTTATTATGTCACTTGATGTCTTGGGCTTGCTCATTCATATAAAAATGCATCTCACCAAAGCATTGTCTCCCGTTGTAATTCCCACATATAACATTGTGACTGTACTACCATGTGAACTTTGTGATGTCAAAAATAGGGGCTTCTGGAAGCATGGATATGTTGCTTGGAAAAAAAAATCAGGCTCACTACCATGTCACAACAACACATACATACAAGTGTCTGGGCTTACAACATCTTTATTCCATTCATAGGTTGACATGATGTCAGACACATAGCATATAAGTCATTTTTAAGTTATACTGTGGCAGTGATCACATAATCACTTGAAGATTCTCACAACATAGAAGGAGAGGATACACCTGAAAATATCCCACACAGTAGGCAATAACAAATTAGGACTACATCATCAGCTGGAGCCATTTTGACCACCTCTCAAAAGAAATCCTACATCTAATAAAGAAGGAAACAGACATATGTCAGTACAACAGTTCCTGACCACAGAGTCTTTTCAATCCTGTGTTGCTAACATCTGGTGGAATGTCAAAAACAAATGTCAGTGATGTGCTACAAGCACTTTGCACTACAATGAGGAGACACTGGTACTGCTACATCCAGTTCATAGACAATGAGGAATTAGCCGATGTGATGGATAGCATGATTTGGGCACAACTCAACATTGTGTTGGATCACATGATTGCACTCATATTGCATTAGGACCAAAGCAAGACAAGGATCAAGTCCAATGGAAGCCAGGTTACTTACATCCTATTGCTGTGCAAGCTGTCTTGGTACCAGCTTTGTACACCCAAACTCTGTTACAGACATTCTTAGGACCGACCCGTGTACACTTTGTGCATATGAACAGCATCATATACCTGCTTATGTCACACCTCTGAAATGTCCAAATGAGGATGACATGGTGAAGGCACCAACAACAGACTAACACAGATAGATCAGCTAAAAAAACATACATATGACACCCATCACATTGTATACTTCTAGAGACCAAAGTCCAGAACAACATTTACAGCTGAACAAACGTACACTTACAATACAAACACCTTTCCCCAGATATTTATAGAGCCATATATACCCAGTATGTAGCATTAACATCCTCCTCACAACATCACTATAAGAGTTGCAAGACTAGTCAAAGTCATCACATCTCATACCATACTTACACTCAGGAAAAGTAGTTCTGGATGAGATACTGACGCAAGTGAGCTCCTTCCTCTTCACCACTATCATCATCTTCATTTGGCATTTCAGGTCCGACTCGGTGGGTCTTCATGGCCTGCATCCTCTGCAATGTAAGGTATGTTCCGTCGCGGGGCAATGTTGTGGAGTATGCAGCAGGCCACTGTGATCTTACACACCTTCCCTGGTGAGTAAAGGAGGGCTCCCCAAGTTTGGGCCAGACATCAGAGCCTGGCTGTCAGGAGCGCACTCCACAGGCTGCCGTGTTCTTCCATGGGCCTCATTGAAGTGAACTTCTCCTGGCATTCTAGGATTCCTCAGTGGGCCAAGAACCATGGATGGTTGGTATACGCTGAGTCTCCTAGATGGAAGGTGGACAGAAGTGCAACAATGAGTTACACACTTTCAGATCATACTACCTGACATTACTCACACATTAGCATATATCACACTTACCTACAAGCCAGGCCCTCTCCGGTAGTAGTTATGATATCAGCTGGGGTATGGTGCTATTCTGCAGTACATAGGCATCACGGGCTGATCCTGGGAACCGGGCACAGATGTTTGAGATGTACTAATTTGCTAGGCAGACAGCTTGCACTTTGTTAGAATGGTGGTGTTCCCTTTTTCGATAGACTTTCTGCCTAACATGTGGTTGAACTGAGCCAATATGGGTGCCATCAATAGATCCAATCACATGTGGGATGTGTCCAAATCCATAGAAATCTGCCTCGGCAGTGGCCAAAACCTCACGTCTGGGGAACTGGATTCAGCTGCCCATGTGTCTCAACATTGCTGTAAGCACCTCTGTGAGGACCCGACTGAACATTGGCTATGACGTTCCACCAGAAATATCAACAGTAAATTAAAAAGAGCCTGTGGTCAAAATATACTAAACTGACATACGTTTAACAATTGGTGGGATTGATGTAGGATTACTGAGGTGAGGTAGAAGGTCAGGCTCCAACTGAAGAAATAGATCCACGATTTGTAATGTTATGTTATTAAAACTTATATAGCGCACGTATACCCAAGGGTGTCTTGGCGCTTTCAGGATCATAAACATACTGCGCTGAGGTATAGATAATTTCGGAAAAGTCTTGAGTTCTTTTCTGACAGCAAGAACGGTGGGTAAGATCCTAAGATATAATGGAAGAGAGTTCCACAGCTTTGTTGTACTGTGACTGAAACTCCTACCACCCCAGCTCGCCTTTCTAATTCTAACAGTGGCAACCAAGCTGGCATTGGCTGATCGAAGGGATCTATTTGGAGAGTGCCAACTGAATGTATTCCAGAGATATGTTGGACCTTTTCAATGCAGAGTGCTTTAAATTTGACTCATTGGCATACTGGGAGCCAGTGAAGCTCCCGGATGCCTGTCGCTATTGACATATTTGGGAACATTTAGACGGAACTTTGTGATTATGTGACGTTCTTCCATGGTGTGTAGGTCTGGAAATGGGCGGTACACTGGATGCTGGCATCTCCTTCCTCTCTCAGGGTACCTATGTAAGAAGTAACACAAAAATGTTTTTGGGTCACAGTGTGCAGAGTAACATATGTGAAGAGTAAGGAAAAAGTTATGTGTCTGAACACATTTTACATTCTCATTGTCTAATCTTGAACATCCACCTGTCACCACCAAGGTGGCATTTGCAGGTCTGTAACAGAATTGTGCACATCATATATTGTGAAAAAGGAAAATGTTCACTATAGTGAAGGTAGCAGAACATGTGCTGTGAAAATACCACCAACCGCGGTGTACAATGCGCAGCGGACATTTGGCCTATCTACAGTTTTCTCAACCGCTAACATGGCGGCTGCCTGACCTTGCAAATAGGACAGGTCTAATGCTGGCTTACGGCGGTAGTCAACTGCGCGTCACATGCATATCGGTTACAGTCATAGGCTAACGTTAGGGATAGTGGCTGTCACTGTCCAATGGCTGTGTGTGCCAATGCCAATTACAGCGTACGTGACGACATGTAAGCGACAATTGGAAAATAGCTCACATGCCTCCTGAAAATGCTGCTATCAAGACCTTGTCCATTTTCACTGCTGTTTTTCACCTCTGGCAGCTAACATGGAATGTACGACAGGAGATAGGGTCCATCCCTTCACTCCAGAGGAGCTGGAGACCCTGGTAGATGATGTCCTTCCTCGGTATTCTCTGCTCCAAGGTTCACCAGAAGAACAGGTAACTATTTTAAAATCAGTTATTCACTTTGTTCAACTTCTTCCTTTCTGCTCTCCTAGTCTACAATGTGGCTCTGAGTACAGTGGCTACAATACGTTCTCAAGTCACATCATGGTATATTTGAATTATTATGTATGGGTTCACACCATGAACCATGTCTGGAAAACTGTTATATGCATTTAAGGATGATGTTGGCCAAGTGTACCATCCCACTGATTACTCAGCCCATATCAGCCTTTATAAAGCTGTTGTCTGGGAGTTAGCTTTACCTCACAGACCCCTTCAGAGTGCCGAATAAACATAAGATCACATATGGAATGACCAGAAGTTTGACTTTTCTGCAATGAATTTGATGGAAATGTGATGTACCTGTGGTATACGTATCCTCAGACTGCAGACAACAGGGCCTGACATATATATGTGGGCAGTATGGGCAAGGCCCAGCTTGGGAAAGAGTAACATTAGTAGGAGAACTGATGCACAGAGTAGTGTCCCTGTAGACCTGCTAGTCCATGGATGTTCTCAGAAAAATTGATCCGTCCCACTAGCAGCCCTGATAGCTGTTATATGGAAACATGAGGCACGATGGTTGAGGTGATCACCTGACCTGATACTTCTTTCCATTAAAACACAGTGTCAATGTGTGTCTGTCAACAATGACTGTCCCTTTACTAACATAGGTCTGCTGACACTTTTCTAATAGTGTTTCTTCCACTGCACAGGCCTATTGCACATCTGAGACATGAAAAGTGTTGATAGTGGGCTACTTTTGAAGAGATTTAGAAATGTGATTCATTAGCTTGGCTACAATATTCCCATTCAGACAACACATACAATGATATGACGATTATCATCACTGTTACAGTGCCTTGTGTGGCAGAAGGGGTGTGCTGTGATGGCAGTATAAGCAACACAAACTTATTATGACTTGCTAGGTGCTTCAAATAAGTAGTCCACAAGTCCACACAGCCCTCAGAGAGGTAGCTCTGAGTGTGACCCGTACCAGCCCTTACCTTGTGACTTTAGTTTCAGGATGTTGTTATACTATGCTTCTTTCCAGTAAGGACCATATGCATCAATGAAATGGCGCTGGCAGGAAAGATGTCTGGACAGTCATGCACAGGTAGTTGACTCTTCAGAGGGCCCAAATGATGTGTAGTGTGTCATGGTACTTCACATCATATTCCATGTAGGATAGGCCTGGCCTACATGATGTTAGTGGGGTGGCTCAGTCAGTGTAGGTCGTGACAAGGGTTAAAGTTAGTCAGCAGATGACTACAAAAGTGTGTGGCCATGCTTTAGTTGTGCTTAGCATGTGGCATGGACCCATAATATGGTGACTCTTAATACATTCTTATGCTACATGTCAAAGTGATGTGTATTTAGCTGACAGTTCCCCTCAAAATTCCAGTTACCATCTGTTTCTACACCTTTTGAATCCATACAAGTCAAAGCCCATCAGGAGAAGGTTGTTTTGAAAGACATCATCCGGAAGGTGCGTACCGTGAGGTTCTACAACTGGCATAGTAGCCACTGCCAGAGAGATGAGAGTACCTGTGATGCTGGACCCGTAGGATCACAGAGGTCCAGCTGGGGAAGTCCTCTGAACCTGGAAAGGGGTGCACCGGACCCTGACCCTCCCTGATGGGCTGCATTCTGGCGGTGGCCTACCCGGACTTTGATGGGCAGTTGAGGGCCCAACAGCAGTGATAAGGGGGTGAGTCTTGGTCAGAGTCATACATGTTATTCTGCCAACTTTGTGTGTTCCAGACAGGCATGTCCAAACCAAGATTAGTGGTGGCCCAAGTGCCACACACAAGTTGAGTCATTGTTAGTGTAAGTGTGGTAGTAGTAACTCTTTCAGATCTTATTGTAGACTAGTACGAGTGTGAAAGCGAAAGGATGTGTCCTGCAACTGCGATTCCTGAGAGGGTCTGGAGTGTTGTGTTCTGGGGTGTCTAATCATTTGTTCCTCTGTGAGTGAATAGGAAGGCAAGTGAGACACTATAGCTAATTGCTCCTGGGCTTATGGGTACTAAGGTGGTAGGATGTCTCAGTCCCTGCCTATTGAGGTTCTATGGTCCCAAGCATAGATCTGTGACTCCACAGAATCCATGCTACATGGTGCCGGCAACGTTTGGTCTGGATCTTAATCACGGGACCCCTGAGTAGAACAAGCGCTTGTCTGAAATACCATCACACCGTTTCACAGAGACGTCTGTGGTGGGATGGCTTTGCCTCCTCAGTTTGTAGGGACTACCTATTGCTGTAGGTTTTTTAAGCTTGAATTTTAAAAGTTTTTTTGACCTGTTTTAGTGCTACCGTTTAAATCCCTTTATTTTTCCAAATGGCTCAACCGGTTGCGATTCCGGCTCATTTCCACGCGGCAGTTACTCAACATTTGTTGCAGCGTGGAGTCCCCAATGCAGGGTCTCCAGTTGTTTTTGTAGCCGAGGTGGACCCTGTGTATTGTTTCGAAGTATTTTACTCCTGGGTTAAGTTTCCCACGGTGAATGCGAATGATAATTCTTTTCATGCTTATACTGTTGCCGCGGTTCTGGAGGCTTATCAACCATATGCTGTTGTTTAAGTTCCACTTACAGCCTTGGAGCACAAGATTTGGTTTAATGGTGCCCTACTCCATCCTATTGAAACTATTCAATTGTGCCCCTTAAGTATTGACAGGGCCACTTGGCCAGTGTTTGGATGGTTTTACTCCATACCCTAATTATCTTAAAACCAATTGGGCGGAAGTACGTTTGTTGTATGCTCAGGTTATTCTCTTATATGGATGCCTGATCCAATTTGTTACCCATGCCTTTCTTGTGGCTCTGCCTGGGGCTGTGCCAATAGTGCAGGCTGCACACAGTGGGGGTCATGCTATTAGCCCCGTTATTAATAATTTGGTCATGGGCAAATATCCTCAAAATCGTGAGGACTTTCCCTTTTGGATTGCTCAGAAAATTGATCAGCTTGATGCTGTTTTAACTCTTACGGGCATACCTAGTGGTCTAATTCCCCCCTTGGCCAACTGCAACACCTGGGGGACAGTGTTTGCCTCAGTGTGCACGCTTTGCTATGGCACCCCCTTGATGAGCGTTCTTCCAAGTGTTCTGAAACAGGTACAGAATTAACATGAGGCAGGTACTTCCCTAGATTTGGGGCTGAAACTAATGGGTATTTTTCCGGTTGCCTCCAAAATGATTCTTTCTAATATTAAAGGTGAGCTGCATCCTTTATTGTACGTCAAAACCTTTTGGCTGTAACTGACATTGACCGGGAAAGTGAGGTGCCGATTATTATTGCTGATGTTTATACTTCCTCAAGTTGCAATAACTTGGGGGTCGGGCCATCTACCCAAACTCAGGGTAAGCCCCCTCCTGAAAAGGAGGGTTGTCCTGTCTTTCCTAAGAAGACATGGGAAAAATATAAGCAGCAACAGAAGCCTAGTCTTGTTGTGGATAACCGCCTCTGGACACTTCTGAACGCAGATATGATTTACGTGAACGCTCTAAAATTAAGACGCCTAATACGTTTCATGTTCCTGATCCTCATTCTCCTCGTTCCTTTCAGGAATTGTCTGATAAACAGTACAACCGAGGAGGAAGGCAAGATCACAGACAGGGTGAGTCTGCGCAACCCAAGCGGGACCCGCAGCGCTCTTTGACGTGAAAGTTAAGAGAGAGGAACCACCTCCATTGAGAACCCCATTCCAGAAGAAGAAAGTTGCCGCTTTAACAGCGAAATATGCCCCAGACAATAAGAACCATCCTCCTGGACAGAAGTTGGGCAGTGACTCTCCTCGACAGTCTGGCGAAAGTTACCGTAGTGTGCCAGACACTCCACCGGTTTCTGGAAGCAAAAGCAACTGACACCTTTGTACCTATTGAAACCGCTGACACCCGCATGGCTCAACCTGATAGGCTTTACTATGTAGACATTCAAATTGAAGGTGACATTAAACGCACCATTAATGCGATTTTTTGGGACAACTTGACTTCCTCCTATGATATTTTACTGGCGAAGATAGATTGGCCTCCCCCGTTTGTTCTACCGTGTCCTAGTGGGGAGGATGTGATTACACCGTCTTTTGCGCAACTCGTCCCGGAAGAGACTAAGCATGCGTATTCTTCTGAATGGGCTCTTGGTTTGGCTCCCGCCTTATACTGCAACCAGCCTGGATCATATCATCATGTGATTCGCTGCTCTTGGCTACAAGTTCAATTTTGCGAAGTTGCATATTGTGTTTCTGGCCATTCTTTTTCTTGGTTATGAATTGACGAATTAAGGTAAGGGTGTAGCAACCCATTTTAGGAAGAAATGTGCACAATTGCATCTTCCAACTACACTTAAAAAACTCCAGTCACTACTTGGTTTTATGAATTGAGGCAGAACTTACATTCCTGACAATGTTCAATGTATCACATCTCTTTACGCTTTGATACACCCATCCTTTTCTGCTTCCTCCTGAATTCTGGAAGACACTGCGGTGTTACGCGCTTTACAATCTGATTTCCTTGCTACGCAATACTTACAGACTAGATTGAATACTACCAATTTGTTAATCCGGATTTTGCCTAGTGCGATTGACTTCACTTATGTGATGTTTAATGAGGGTGACACTGGCCCCATTGTTATAAATCGCACCTGTATACTCCTGCAGAACTGCGTTTCTTTTCTACTGAAAAAATGTGACTGCTGTGCAGATGAAATCTTAAAGGAACGCCCTCTTGCTCAAGATAAATGAATTTGTGTTGTTTTTTCCTGTGCCAGACTTAGAGGCGGTCACGAAGGCCAGTGTTCCTAATTCTAGAGCTCTGCATCCTCATTGGATTCAATGGGCTACGTCTTTAACTTTCGTTGACGTCAGCTTTGTTTTTGACCCTTCTTTGCAGATGTAAGAGTTTCTTCAGTATGAACACGTTCACCATCTGCCTTCTTTGGTTCTTCCTCTTGATCAGTACAAATGTATAATTTTCACCAATGGTTCAGCTCAACCGGCCATTAGCTCTAAACAGGCTTACTCTGCAGCATGCGCTATTGTCGTTGGTTCAATGAAGGATGGAGTTTTTCACTCTACCTTGGTTCATACCCAGTCCCTCGGGGACAGCCCGGCCCAGCTGACCGAATAGAGGGCTCTCCTTTTAGCTCTCAAATATGCTGAATATGGAATACCAAATCTTGTTGTTTGTGGTTTCTGTGTATTGTGTACTGTGCTTCAATGACAATTTGTATTTTAGGAAACAAAATGATTTTCAGGATTCTAAAGGTAGTACAATAAAGCATAAAACGCTTTGGGTTCGAGTGGCTGCTCTTAAAGAACGCCTGCCACTTACACATGTTGAACATACATTGGCCCATCAACGTGCTTAGGAATTCCATGTTGTATGAAGCAGCCAAATCTGCAGTAAACACAGTTAAAGTAGCCGCAGTTACACGTTCTATGGCTAAAATTGCTGATGACATCTTTGCGGCTCTTGCCGCAATTCAGGATGATACTCCCTTTCCTCAGGGATTTCCTTGTAAATATACTTATTAGATGACTTATGACAAAGTTCCTTTTGTTTCCATTCCTGGGGTTGGTGATCGTCTGATTCCCAACCTTGACTGCAGACAATCTTTGATAGTGGCCGCACATGAAGGTATCGCCTCTGCCCATGCAGAAATGACTACCACTGTTTCTTTTTTACTACAAGGCCATTGGTGGCACAGCCTATACCAGCAGACTCACCGATATGTCCTTTGTTGTGACGTTTGCCAACAAAGTAAAAGTTGTACAGTATTGCAACGATCTTAGGCGCACCTTTTTATTGCCAATCAGCCTTTTGCATTTACCTTGATCATTGTGGTCCTCTTATAACCGATAATGCTTTCAAAATATATTTTGGTTGCAGTGGATTCTTGCACTAGGTTACTCTGGGTCTGGCCACATCGCTCTGCTGACGCTTGCACTTTTATAAAAGATTTGCATGTCTTTGTCTGGACTTATGCCTGCGGCACTTTCCATTCAGACCTGGGTTTGGCTTTCACCTCTTAGGCGTACCGTGATTCGATGATGTCAATGGGAGTGCAGGTGCATTTCTCATCTCCATAAAGGCCAGAGGGCATCTCTGTTGTGGAGCAGATGAACCGTGACCAAGGGCAATCTTTAACAGCAAGGGTCTTAGGTACGGATCATGGCTGGTTAACTCATCTTTATGAAGTTCAACATTTACTTAGGTCACTTGCATCGCGCACGAATCATCCCCAAGGAGATCTCTCGGCGCTGGAGAAAAAAAAAAAAAAAGGCTAGCGGTCAGTGAGGGGCAAGCTTAAAAGAGCCAAGTTTTATGCAGCTTTTTAAATTGGGACAGATTCGAGCATTGGCGGATTTGTTCAGGGAGGGTGTTTCACAATTTGGGGGCCTGATAAGAGAAGGAGCGACCCCCCATCTTCACATGCTTTCAATAACCTCCCAAGAAGATCTCTGGGTGGACGGACACTGCACAAAATGCTCTTTGGCATCAAGATGTTTGTTTCAGACCCTGATGGTCTAGATGTTGTAGCGGCTGCCGCACCCTTTGACGTGGATGACCACTGTGCTGTCTTACAGGATCTACAAAAGTGTTGTGATGCTCTGGCTAAAACCCATTTGCCTTCGATTCAACCATCTGATGCAGTGGCTCTAATTCCAGTATTCGGATTGCTTCCTAAAGTTGGAGATCTCGTTCATGAAAAGGTGGCCATCAAGAAAGAATTCTGTATGTACTACCATGCTCCTGTTCCAGTGCTTTGTCTTTAGGGTACCCGAACTGTGATTTTACCTCCACTACCAGGCTACAAAGACAATCGCTTTGTTTCCATTGAACATGTAAAATTACACCATTTGGCCAATACTCAATAGTATGCCTCGGGGTGTCCCAGGCTGTGAGCTCCGTTGCTTCTGATTCTCTCCGGCTGCCGGAGGGAGATGTTTTGTCTTCAGTTGATCTGGTGCCTGGTTTGCCTTCTTCACACTCTACAATGGAAATCTTTTATTCTGATCCACCCTTCGAGGCCCCTTTGGGAGTGCAAGCCTCAGGTCTACATCCAGAATTCCAGCCTTTATTATTCCAGCTGAGTTCCTAAGGTTACTATATCAGTCAAGATAATTTTTCTTCAGACAGTTCTTCATTGTCTTCCGTTTTAACCCCACCACCAGCGCAGATTTGCGTTTTTATCTCCTGGCTAAAACGCACTTATCTGGTTTCACCTTGGATATATGTCTGGATCGTGTATTCCATTGTATTTTTGTTCATGTGGATTGGATATTTCCCAGTTTTATTCCTTTTGATCAATGGCCTTATGTCTCACAAAACCCTACAAAGTTATGGAAATGTGTATATTGCAGGCTCGGGGTGTCCCAGGCTGTGAGCTCCGTTGCTTCTGATTCTCTCCGGCTGCCGGAGGGAGATGTTTTGTCTTCAGTTGATCTGGTGCCTGGTTTGCCTTCTTCACACTCTACAATGGAAATCTTTTATTCTGATCCACCCTTCGAGGCCCCTTTGGGAGTGCAAGCCTCAGGTCTACATCCAGAATTCCAGCCTTTATTATTCCAGCTGAGTTCCTAAGGTTACTATATCAGTCAAGATAATTTTTCTTCAGACAGTTCTTCATTGTCTTCCGTTTTAACCCCACCACCAGCGCAGATTTGCGTTTTTATCTCCTGGCTAAAACGCACTTATCTGGTTTCACCTTGGATATATGTCTGGATCGTGTATTCCATTGTATTTTTGTTCATGTGGATTGGATATTTCCCAGTTTTATTCCTTTTGATCAATGGCCTTATGTCTCACAAAACCCTACAAAGTTATGGAAATGTGTATATTGCAGGCCCTTTCATGTGTGGGGCAGGAGTCGGTCATGTTACAGCATTGCCTTGTGTGGACTGGTGACATGTTCCACATACACTCATACCTATTCAGGGCCTCATTTACAAATTTTTGCCATAGGACAGCGCCGCAAGCCTTTATGCTGTCCCAACCTACGGCAAGAAAAGGGCAGGAATTTGCTCTACCTATCAGATACGGTGCATTCCTGTCCTTTTCCCCTGTGCTGGCGCACAATGGACTGCCATGCGTCAATGCAGGCAACCTTGCACCATGGTGCAAGGGTGCCTGAGTTGCAAGGATGATTGTTTTTTTGCAGGAAGAGATACCTTCAATGACAAAAATAGGTACGAGAAGCGATATCTTCTTTCTATCTGTGCTGCTGAATGCAGCACACATAGAAAGCGGAAAAACAAGGAAAAATAAATACATTTTTCCTCTTCGCAGCTCCCCAATGCCATCCCTGGCGAGGCGTAGGCTTTTGAAGCATTCCCAGGTTTATAACATTTTGTAAATCTGGAAATGTGTCAAATTCCATGGGTGTTACATGGGAACACCCACTGTAATACTCATGGGATGCCACCCTAACGCAGGGTGAGGGCAAGCAGTAACTTGCACTGCATTGCCTCAGTCCATGTGTACAAGGCCAAGAAAAGCCATGCAGGTTGGCTTTACGTTGCCTTGTAGATATTACCCTGCAGTGTGCGCTACCTGACCGTCAATAAAAGTGATGTTCCGGCAGCGCATAGGGGCTCGTAAATGAGGCCCTCATTCTGCACTGGTGTAGGATTCATCACAGCCTGTGCAGACATACCACACAAAAGTTCCCTAAATTACCATGTGTACTCATACAGTAGCAATGTGCAGCAGACAGGCAGTTAAGATAAATTCCTCCAATTCCATATTAACATTGAGTTGAATCACAACTTTATACCACCATGCCATTATGCCCATCACTCCCCAGTCACCCCATCTCACATGTCACCGATGTGCAGTACTCCGAGGGATGCACTGGTATCCATGATGTATGATGAGAGTTGCAACACATCATGGTCAATGTTGGCTATGGGGTGAACCCAAGTAAGTCATTGACAATGGACTTATGCACTCACTGCAACAAATGGGAATATGTGACTAGCCGACTGGTCATGCCATCTGGAACAATACATGTTAACTATGCCACCTCACTTATACATATGCAGCATCTATACTAGGTTGGAATCATATTTTAGTATAGAGAACCTGCTCACCAGCACACCCAAGTCCATTAGAGTCAACACTTTGGCTAGATGCTGTACTATCGGTGCATGTAAGGAAAGCCAAACAATATGCTGTTTGAGTGGCATGTATCTTCAATCATTTAGCCTATAGCAGTGTTGGTAGGGTAACGGTAGGTAATTGGCAGGCATGTGCCTGGTATGATGTGAACACACACTATAAAAACACATATATTGGTAAAATGTCCATTGCGCACATGTGAACATCCAATGTGCTGTTGAGTATTGGTAGTTTGGTCTGGGATATGTGTTACACCCCGATCACAGGTGTGTCCATGCAAAACTATGACTGGGGCAAACATACTGTGTCAGGAAGTTCACAGCCTATGTCATGCAGCATTTGTGTCACATACTTGGGGTAACATGTGGCCAATTTTGGTCCATAGTATGGGTCAGAGACATAATACATAATTTCCATACATTAGGTTTTGGGGCAGGTGATTGTATACATGCCATAAGTCTCTACCCCATAGCTGACACAGCATTAACACAGCATATTAACAGGCATCCGTCATGTGGGCCTGCATACATTGCTAATCGTTCCACATGGCAATTTGGCCGTGTCATTTGCACATGCCACTTTGTCCAACTTCCCTAATAAATCTACATGTAAGGTGCAGCTTTTCTCCACATACTGATGATACGCCTTGCACATCTCACTGCAATCCATTTCAACAAGCATACACAATCCTTACTCATCACAGAAACAATGAATTGACATTCACTGATAGCATTACGATCTCGGAATGTCACCACCTCAACAAGGGTGTATAGGGTTAGTCCACCTACAAGACAAAATCATGATACATAGCTCTGTGAATACTGAACATGTACACTGTGTACATATGAAGCACAATATATTGTCTTCACAAAGGCCTGATATTGTCTGTACATTGGCCTTATATCATGAGGAACAGTTAGAATGCCCTTATGATGGACATATGTATGCTATGTTGCACTGTATTCAGAAGATAGCTGGTACATCACATATGAGGAGCACAGAGAGCAGGCAAGGTACAAGACCAGCCTAGCATGCAACATAGTACAAGGGTGCCTGGCTTTGACGCCTATGTGAACAGTTCAAATTGATTGCCCACACTCTGCATAGTATGACAGTGCTGGAGTCTTCTCAAGTTCATATGTGTACTTTACCAAGCAACACACATCAGACAATAGCCATACCTGTGTGTCTCCTTCACTTAGCTTCTTCAATGTGAACAATGATCAATCAAGGCCCATAGAGGCTCATAAAGGTATGAGGATGTTGTTATGTAACAAAGACATATGTGTGACTATTTCGGGGGGAAACACAGACACCCTGTCCAACCTGTGGCCTAATGACATGTGAGTGCGCTCCCCTGCAACAAATATGGAGGGTGGCCCACACAGTTCTGCGTTAGTAATGACCTAGAAGGCCAGGTGACAATACTCCCTGCACTGTGCGGGATGGGTGCCACCTCACCTAAGGGCTTCCTCTGCACTGCATGATCTGATTTTGCTATTGTAATGTCCCTGTGAACAGGTAAGGTAAGGTAATACTTTATTGTACAGTTAATTAAAACCATTACAAACCATCATCAATATAAACAGTTCCCTATTTCAAAACAGACATAACAAATAACAATACTGCTGTGGTAAGCCATAAGTAAAAACTGCTATTAAAATAATAAAGCTATAACTATTACAATGTGGATAGAGTATAAGATTGGCCTACAAACTGTCTCACTTCTCTTCTGCCAATAAAAACTTTGCGGGGTTGGCCCTCTGCATAGATTGGGCTAGCTTACACTCCCATTCGATCCAATTAATTATTGAAGCCCTTGGTGCATCTGGGCCACAAGAGATGATCCCTGCATAAACTTATGCTTACTTAATCCTGCCCAAGAGGAGATTATTACATGTACTACATAAAAAGAAAACCACTAATGCCCTTGAAACAGTGCGTAGAATTAGTTGCTTGAGGAACAAAAATTTTCAGAAAGGCATCAAAGCCATAATGATTTAGTTCTTAAACTCTAAACCGTTAACTCTTCAAGTTTTAAAGTTTATAGCAGTAAAGCTCTATAAGGGCAAAGATTACACTGGATTCCGACACTGTCCCTCCTGCTTCTCCGCTTGTGCGAGGAGGAACCATCTCATTTTTTAAATTTATTTTTATTTAGACATCATACAGACAAAAATAACAAATCATACTGAGACCAAATATAATCGATGTCCATATTTACATTTATGCCCTGCCCCCTCCTCAGCCCCTCCCCACCCTCTGGATCCAAAGGAAACTATATTAGATATATTTAACTGCATTTACTTTTGCTTAACCTTTAAATTTAAATTTAAATTTACATTGCCACGGGGCTAAGAACTTAGTTTATCTGGTCGGAATTCATTAAATCCACATCAGCAATAATCCATCTAGTTATAGACTTCCAGATTCCTAGACCACTTATCCTTGCTCTGTTTCCTCTTCTTTTGTATACCGTAGTCTCCCAGCTATATATTGATAATAGTTTCCCTAACCAATTATGTATTGAGGGAGGATCCTGATCAAGCCAGGCACCAGCCAGGCAAAGCCTTAACACCGCCATCGCTATAAATACCAAACTCCAATTTAGTTAATCCATTTCCTAATTACTAATCCCCAATAGTATAACCTGGGGGTTAAGCTCGACCAAGTGTCCCAGTATAATGCTGAGACGTTTCCCAATATCAGTTATCAGTTGGGCAAGCCTTGGGCAAGTGGCAAACATATGAACGCTATCAGTGGCTATTATTCCACACCGAGAATAGTGTATCCCTGAAGTCCCACCCCATCTTTAAATCCGTGCCGGGGTAATATATAGATTATACCAGGTCATGAAACATTGCACTTGAAGGCTAGCCTAGATGAATGCTGTCTGGCTCAGCTGAAGGGAATCTTCACAATCTCCTGGCTCAGCTTGTATCATCTCTTGCCACCTGTTTATATGTTTGGCAAAGTCATCCCCCATTTCCTTATTAATTATTTTATATATTGTGGACATTGAAGGTCGTGTCCCCCACACCAAATCTAGTAAAGGGATTTTACGGCAGCAAGTTATCTTTTTGGACAAGAAATCCCTTAGCCGAAGATATTTGAAAAAGTGGTTATTCCCTATCCCGTATTTTTCCTTAATTTTATCAATCCAAATTTTTGAATAACCATCCTGGAATATGTCTGGGAGTAACCTATTATTAACTAGAGGAGAATATCTGTGAATTCTGCCAATCTTCAGTTTTTTCAGAACTGCCGTCCATACCTTAAACGCACCCAGCAAAACCTTAAATTTGACCCTCTTAAAATAAGCAAAATCGATGTGACGCATGAGACATCCCTTGGCTTCTGCCCCATTAATTAACTCATAAATAGATACTTCTTTTAAATCACCGCAGTCACTTTTCAACAGGTCGGCCATCTGTTTCAGAGCTGCTGCCCAATAATAAACTTGAAAATTAGGTACTGACCATCCCCCCCGGTCTCTGGGTAAAGTCATATATTTCAAAGCTCTGCGAGGACGCTGTCTGGCCCACAGAAACCACGAGGTCAGTTGATTCAACTTTAAAAACTAAGATTTACTTATTTCCAGCGGGATAGCCCTTAAACAAATATAGGATTTTTGGGAGAAATAACATTTTAATTATATTACTCCTACCGACCATTGTAAGATGTAGATTAGTCATCCTATTATATTCTATCTTCAATTTATGAATCAGTGGCTTCAGATTGATATCAACAATTTCTTCCACATTTGCACTAATCTCTACCCCTAAATATCTAGCGCTCCAAACTATTCGGGAATCATCTAGATTAGTTTTATCATTCATGACAATTTGAGTTTTATTCTCATTAAGATGATAGCCTGAGAGCTTGCCGAATTGACTGGTCAGATTTTTTATCTCCAAGAGGGCTTCTCGAGGGATGGGCATAATTATCGCTAGGTCATCCGCATAAACTAAGATTTTGGTTTCCCCTCCCCTGGCACAGATAGCTTTGGCTCTCCTAGATTTTCCTAATTAAGGGATTGATGTAAATGGCAAACAGTAAAGGAGAGCCCCATGTGATCCTAATTACATCAGAAGAGACACCCATCAAGGCTATCCTGGCAGTCGGTTCCCTATACATACTTTTAATAGCCTCTATAAACCCCTTTCCTAAGCTGCTTTTTGCCATAGTCGCCCATAGAAAGGGCCAGTAGACCCTATCGAATGCCTTTTCTGCATCTAGAAGTATTAAGGCCATAGGGTCTCCCGTTACCTTAGTATAGTCAAATAGGGCAATAGTCCGTGAATATGGTCTATAGTCTCCGGTCCAGGGACGAATCCGTGCTGATAAGGAGAGACTAACTTCTTAATCACCGATGCCAGTCTCTTTGTGAGAATGTTTGCATACATTTTCGTGTCACTATTAATTAACGTAATAGGTCTGTATGACCCAGGTTCATTTACAGGTTTTACCTTTTTTTTTTAAATACCACGATATTAGCTGAATTCCAGGTTTCGGGCGGTACCTCAACCTCTTGGACTCTGCAAAAGATCTCTAACATCATAGACATTAGTTGAGCCCTGAATTTTTTATATAATTCCCCTGGTATGAAGTCCGTACCTACAGCTTTACCGCATGGCAGGGACTCAATCGCCACTCTCACTTCCTCAAGTTTGATTGGTGACTCTAACATATCTTTCTCCCCGGGGGAGAGCTGTTCCAGCTTTATTTCATAAAGGTATTCCTCAATCTCGTTCTCTACCCCCCGAATATCCTCTGTGTATATAATTTTTGATAACATTTCTGAAATGTCGATAAAATAGCATCAGGGTCGTTAACCAGACCGACGTCAGGGTCAATAATTTCTGTGATACGGGTTTGGACCTCTTTTTCTCTGGAATGGACTGCGAGCATATCACCCACCCTTTCATTGCTCTCATAGATCTTTCTCCGCCAGGCCATATATCTGCCGGCTGATTTCTTAAGTGAAATTTCTGTGATTGCTGACCTGGCAATTAATATCCTTGCTTGATCAATCCCTGGGTCACCACCCTCAGAAAGAACTTTTATCAGGTGGACTTCGGCCTTTTCTAATACGTCATACAGTGTATTTAACTTATTCCTCTCCTCCTTTTGTGTCTCCCATCCATACTTAAAGGTCTCTCCCCTAATGCCCGCCTTGAGGGTGTCTCATAAAATTTGTATATTAGTACTACCCAGATTTTTGTCAATGAACCTAGGGATCCACCTCTCCATATGTTGTATATAGATGCAATCACTTAACAAAGTCCTATTGAATGTCCAGCGAGCTACTTGTGGTTTTTTCTGAATATTAATTTCGAGAACTAGAGGATTGTGATCTGACATGACTCTAGGATACTTAGTTATTTTACTACCATGTGCCAGTTCATGTAATACAAAAAAATAATCTAATCTGACATGAGTTTTATGAGGGTGGAGAAATACATATATCTCTGATCAGTCTTATCTTGTTTTGCCCAGGTATCTAACAACCCATGCAATACTCTTAATTGAAGCAGAGATTTATATACTTTAGGTTTCTGCCCTTGATATATTATCCCAGGATGATTGGAAACCGAACAGCTCATATTTATATTAAAGTCGCCACAGATAATAATAGGAAGGGGCCACCCCACTAATTCGATATTCAGCCAATCGAACAGTGCTGGATCATCTAACACTGATCCATAGACCGAGCAAAGTGTGAACAAACTATTGCCTACACAACATTGTGTAATTACCCATCTTCCTATTGTATCCACAGTGCACCGTGAAAACCTAGCCAGGCCCCTCCGGGTGAATATTGCCACCCCTTTAGTCCTTACATCCTGTGTAGTCCAAGAAATCAGTTGATGCCCATCCAATTCCATTACCTTCCTTCTGCAAGCCTCAATATGTGTCTCTTGAAGGCAAATGATATCGGCCTTCAAGAAACAAATATCCTGGTTAATTCTGCGTCTTTTTACAGGATCATTTAGCCCACAGATGTTAATTGAGGCAATTCTGAGCTTCCCCATTGATAATTGAGTGCAATCCTAACACCCTGTGGCGATCCATGAAAGATCTGAAAAAAACAACCGACGAAAAACATGCAACCTTCCCTTTGAATTTTTGGGGATCCCTCCCCTCTCCCCGTCCACCCCACCCCCACCCTCTCAATAAGGCAAAAAAGGTCTGCAGACCCTTGCGATGCCTCCTGCATTCTGCTGTGCTTCCCTGTTGCTCCCCACCCCCACTTAAAATGTAAAGGATGCAAGGAGAACCCTACAAAACAACACAAATAATACTCAAAGAAAAGAGAAAGATTCTAGCGGACTTGAACCTGGAATATTAGATACCTAAAACACCAATAGAAAAAGCATTATTAACCAATATATTGCTCTCTTATCCCCTTGTAAGTTCCTATAAGTGTTCCGTGGCCTGAATCTCTGAGGTAAATACTCTTGAATTCCCCTTGTGAATAACCTTAAATCGAGCCAGGTTCATTAAAAACACTTCACAGCCAAGTTTCTGAAATGGGTCGATCAGCTGACGAAGTCTCCATCTTCTTTCCACCGTTGTATGACAAAAATCTGGTCGTACAAAAAAAGAGTGTCCCTCAGCTGATCTCTCGGCTTTCGATCGGCTTTCTCGAATATTGCCTGCCGTAAGAGGAGGAGCCTTCTCAATGAGGATTTTAGCGCTAGATTCCACTCTACAGCCAGATCAATTTCACTTGTTGTTCATTCTTTCATTTATTAAGGTGAGCTTCTGCAGCTTCAAGGTATTTTATCAACCGGCAGCTCAGTTGGATTTCATCGCCAGAGAAGCATGCCAGGACCGCTTGCCTGCATGACCTCATCCGGTTGTTATTAAATAGCGGACGCAAAAGGGTCTGGCGTTCTTGTAATAGTTCCCTGAAGATGGTGATAAGGTGTACAATATTTTCTTCGCTGTTGCCACAAAGCGGCACATTGCTGGTGTTGGGGGGCGCAGCCAAGGGGGCAAATGATTTGCAGAGGGCAACAGCCCTAGACGAAATTTCAAAAACTTCTCTTTTGTCTTTTTTGAGAAGCTGGTCTGAAGATATGTTTGAGGCCCGAGTTTGGTGTAAGATTGTAAAGTAAACCAGCCATGTGCCCACTCAGCCAGAGAGGCTTTATCCTGCAAGAGTGATTCTTTCCTGACAATGTAAATTACTGCTTTTTAAATCCCGCCAAAGGCCATGGGAGATCCCATAGTTGACGCAGCCCCAACCGTTTGATTGCGTCCTCCAGGTAAGGCCTTGCGGGGCAGTTTTCTTTAGCTTGCAGTTCCTTCCACAGGAGAGCATTGACTGTTTTCGCTTCTCCCCTGCTTATTTTATGCCAGCTTTTTATATATGCTCCCTTGGATCACTGACATAATATCGACTACAAAAATATAGACTTACAAAAATATCGATGCCAAAATATAGAATACCAAAATATCGACTCCCTATCTCCAAACAGGAAAGTACAAAAATATAGAATCCAAAATATCGTTGTAAATAATATAGTTAGTCAAAATATCGAATTTTTAAAATGTTTTAAAAGTAATGTAAAATTAATGAAATAATACATATAATTAACTGACACATACTTAAAAATACTTAAATAACATTAAAATTAATAAATAATTAATGTAAGTAAAAAAAATAATTAATACATATATATTAACGTAATATTTATTAAAAATATTCAATATTTTCTGCGTAGGATAGCGGACGGGTAAAATTTACTATTACCACTCCAGTAAGTGTAATAGTAGGGAAAGCGTTGGATAGCGGGAGGGTAAAAATTACTAGTCCCACTCCAGAGAGTGCAACAGTAGGGAAAGCGTTGGATAGCGGGAGGGTAAAATTTACTATTCCCACTCCAGTGAGTGCAACAGTAGGGAAAGCGTTGGATAGCGTAGGGGTAAAAATTACTATTCCCACTCCAGAGAGTGCAACAGTAGGGAAAGCATTGGATAGCGTAGGGATAAAAATTACTATTCCCACTCCAGAGAGTGCAACAGTAGGGAAAGCGTTGGATAGCGGGAGTGTCAAATTTACTATTCCCACTCCAGTGAGTGCAACAGTAGGGAAAGCGTTGGATAGCGGTAGGGTAAAAATTTACTATTCCCACTCCAGAGAATGCAACAGTAGGGAAAGCGTTGGATAGCGGGAGGGTAAAAATTACTATTCCCACTCCAGAGAATGCAACAGTACGGAAAGCGTTGGATAGCGGGAGGGAAAGAATTACTATTCCCACTCCAGAGAGTGCAATAATAGGGAAAGTATTGGATAGCGTAGGGGTAAAAATTACTATTCCCACTCCAGAGAGTGCAACAGTAGGGAAAGTGTTGGATAGCGGGAGAGTAAAATTTACTATTCCCACTCCAGTGAGTGCAACAGTAGGGAAAGCGTTGGATAGCGTAGGGGTAAAAATTACTATTCCCACTCCAGAGAGTGCAACAGTAGGGAAAGCGTTGGATAGCGTAGGGATAAAAATTACTATTCCCACTCCAGAGAGTGCAACAGTTGGGAAAGCGTTGGATAGCGGGAGTTCAAAATTTACTATTCCCACTCCAGAGATTACAACAGCAGAGAAAACGTCTAATGGCGTAGGGTTTGAGTTTGAGTTTAAAAATTCTTATATAGCGCTCTTACACCAGCGGTTTCATGGCGCTGTAACTGGCAGATCTCCTCAATAGGCAAGGAAGGAAGGTCGGGTAACAGAGGATTAAATGAAAATTTTGCTGAAGAAGTAGGCTTTAAGTTTCTTTCGAAACTGGGAATATGGGGTTAGGGATCTGAGATCAAGGGGTAATGAGTTCCAAAGGGTTGGGGCAAGGGTCGCAAATTTTGAGCCCCCCCACTTTTTCCGGCGAAACCGGGGAACTATCAGGAGGGATTGGGAAGAAGATCGGAGCTCCCTATGGCGAATGGCGTAGGGGTAAAAATTACTATTCCCACTCCAAAGAGTGCAACAGTAGGGAAAGCGTTGGATAGCGTAGGGATAAAAATTACTATTCCCACTCCAGAGAGTGCAACAGTAGGGAAAGCGTTGGATAGCGGGAGGGTAAAATTTACTATTCCCACTCCAGTGAGTGCAACAGTAGGGAAAGCGTTGGATAGCGTAGGGGTAAAAATTACTATTCCCACTCCAGAGAGTGCAACAGTAGGGAAAGCATTGGATAGCGTAGGGATAAAAATTACTATTCCCACTCCAGAGAGTGCAACAGTAGGGAAAGCGTTGGATAGCGGTAGGGTAAAAATTACTATTCCCACTCCAGAGAGTGCAACAATAGGGAAAGCGTTGGATAGCGGTAGGGTAAAAATTACTATTCCCACTCCAGAGAGTGCACTAATAGGGAAAGCATTGGATAGCGTAGGGGTAAAAATTACTATTCCCACTCAAGTAAGTGCAAAAGTAGGGAAAATAATAAATTAATATTTTGTTAAAAATTAATTAATTATTAATACCAAAACAAGTATTACAATTAATTACCAATCACACAAGATTTAATAATTGATTATTTATAAATACCAATATATTTTTGTTTAATTAATTACCTATTAATAATTAATTAACAACCAATTGTTTTTCAATAACAAACATTAATAAATGCTAATAATACCAATTAATCATTAATTAATAATATATTGATTAACGATATACACAAATTATTTAAATAATTAATTTTTTACAATTATATTACTTCCCACCATATTCCCCTATAAACACAATACCCGCTACAAATATTAAATGAATACAATTAACATAATTATCAATTAAACAATTAATACAAATTAATTACCAATTATTACAAATTATTTACCAATTAATAATTAATCAACAACCAATTAATTTTCAATACCAATTAATAATTAACTAATAACAATTAAATTACATCCCACCCTATTCCCCTATAAACCCACAACCCGCTACAGAAGTAAAATGCTAAATTAAATTAAAGATATATTAATTAACAATATACACACATCAATTAAATAATTAATTATTTACAAATATATTACTTCCCACCATATTCCCCTATACACACACTACCCGCTACAAATATTAAATGAATACAATAAACATAATTATTAATTAAGCAATTAATACAAATTAATTACCAATTAATACAAATTATTTACCAATTAATAATTAATCAACAACCAATTAATTTTCAATACCAATTAATAATTAACTAATAACAATTAAATTACTTCCCACCCTATTCCCCTATAAACCCACAACCCGCTACAGAAGTAAAACGCAAAATTAAATTAAAAATAATTAATAATTCCTATAAATTATTATTTAATGTACTATAATTAAATTACTTCCCACCCTACTCCCCTATAAACCCACAACCCGCTACGGAATTAAATTACACAAAAATAAAATAACATAAAATTCATTATTTTAAAAATATACTAACATACATTACAATATTAATACATACTTTTAACACATATACTAACACTTAAAACACTAAAAAAAATCGATATTTTTAACAACTGTATTATGACTGTCGATATTACTTACTTCTATATTATTGCAATCGATATTTCTTACCTGTTTTTCGATATTCTTCACCACTATATTTTGGCAATTCGATATTCTGTCCATTCTATATTTAAAACTCGATATTCTGTCCACTCGATATTTTTTTTTCGATATTATGTCTATTTACCGCTCCCTTGCATGCCAGCTCTTCCTTTGTGAGCCCAAATTCAAGCCTCATCTGCGCAGGTGATGTGTACCCCGGCAAGCCAAAGATCATGCGCAGTGCTCTTGCTACCGTACCATCTACTGTTTCAGCGTCCCACCCTCTCATCGCTTCACTGCCGTAAGTGATAGATGGAATCAATTTTGCCCAAATCACCTTTATTAGGGGGAGGAGGCTTGAACCAGTGATCTTGTTTTTTAGGTTTCTTAGAGATACTGCGGTCATTAATCCTCTCTTTTTTTATGGCCTCACATTGTGACTTGAAGTTGCCCTTGGAATCTATAATGACCCCCAAGTATCTATATTCACTTACAACCTCCAGCTTCCTTGAATCCAGGCCCCTGTGTCATGTTCAGTGTCTGTAATTGAGCCAGCACGTATCATGCCATAGTCACCTATATACATATCTGGCCCTTTCAGTTACAAAAGCGTTGAGTATTTTGATACAGTCAAACAGCTGGAAGCTCATGGTATATGGGAACTTACCAATATTCCCACCACCTTCGATCCCCAGGTGATTCAAGAGATCCTGCTCCCGGTTGACGATATCGGCTCACCGGTGCTTGTACTGTCTGATGTTCCTCTCCACACCAAAAATTCCTGCCATTTGATATCACACCTTCCCCCACCGGTGCACCTCTCTTATGTTTGGTACCTCTGGATCATCCTGCCTCACTTCCAATTATGTTTGGCAGGTCCTTAACTATCAGCCACAGCAGACCCCCAAACTGCTCCTCAGTCAGGTTCTTGTCCCTGCCCAATATCACCCTACACCCACTAGTCACCTTAACCCCAACTACAAAAACCACTGCTCCTTCCCCCTACCCCTATTTAGACAAACACCCCACAATACACTACACAAAACAATACAAAATACAGTTACAAGACAGAAGTGACAATTTAGGGACATGACCCAGAAAGCACAGACAACTACAAGACCAGAAAACACCACCAAACTCTCCAGGAAACACCAAACACCTCCACCAGCCGGCACAGACAAAAAGGCAGTAAGTGAAAGAAACTTCACACGTTCTAGTTTGGAGCATGGCTGAGCCATTACCTCAATTCCAGTGTGGATAAGGCAGGTTTTCGACATATGCATAATTTGTCAAATTAAACCGTCTTTTTTTCTGACACATCGCTAGACAAATATCCATATTGCTAGTTACACTATGGGCAAAACATTGTCCTTGATGCATGGCTTCTGCCGACGCTCTTTCCACTCAGGCATCACGTTTAGTTGTAAATCGCAGTTTACCTACAAAAGGATCACATTTACTACATACAAGACACCTTTAACACCCTAGTGTCATTTTTCCTAGTCCAATACCATTGAGTCACTTTTCCTTGTCCAATGTCACATTAAGTGGTAATGCATGACTTTCCATGCCAAAGAGTCACTTTTACTAGTCACATTTCATATCCTTGAGTTACTTTTCCTAGTCCAATAACATTGAATCACTTTTCCTAGTCCAATATCACTGTAAGTGGTAATGCATGATTCTCCATGCCAAAGAGTCATTTTTACTAGAGTCACCTTTCATATCCTTGAGTTACTTTTCCTAGTCCAATAACATTGAATCACTCTTCCTAGTCCAATTTCACTGTAAGTGTCAATGCATGATTTTCCATGCCAAAGAGTCATTTTTACTAGAGTCACCTTTCATATCCTTGAGTCACTTTTCCTAGTCCAATACCATTGAGTCACTTTTCTTAGTCCAATGTCACTTTTAGTGGTAATGTATTACTTTCAATGCCAAATAGCCACATTTACAATGTATCGCTCAGTACCCTTCCACCATTAAAGGGAAGCTATAGCAGCTTTGTGTGTCTTGACAAGGATAACTTGTGGGTTTGCCTGACACATGTACCATAATACATGGTGCTTGTATGAGCCATCCTCCTCTTACTTACATAGTGGTGTGAATTATGTCATCCATTTCTAAATGTTAGTGGGTGTGTTAAGAATTTAAGTTTTGCTTACCTAAAAGTAGGCCATTCCCATATTTTCCATTCTTGAAGCGGTCATTGATGATGCAGTGCCTGAATATGTAGGCATCATGTACACTGCCAGGGTATTTGGCCAGCACATTGGTGAAGAGGCCTTTATGGTCCACAATGTCCTGGACATTTATGGAGTGTGTGTGTTTCCTGTTGTGGTAGAGATGGCATGTGGCTGAAGGGGGTACAAGTTGCATATGTGTACAGTCCATGGCATCCAGCACGTGTGGAAACTCAGCTATGGCATAAAACCCTTGTTTGGTCTCCAGCTGCAGTTCATGGGTGTTCGGTGAAGAGAAAGTAGTGGGGTATCAGCCAGATGATGGCATCCAGGACAGAGGGAAGGAATGATGAGAAAGATGGCTGGGAGATTCGTGTCACTCTGGCAGCTGGCATCTGGAAGGACCCCGATGCTAGCATATCTAGTACCGTCATGAGCTTCACCAGTGGAGGGATGTTGGTAACCCTGTCAGCTGCTGGCTGTAGCCTTGGGGCAATCAGGTGTGGCCAGTAACGGGGGATTACTTCATCCTCCCTGAGTCCTATTAAAGTGATCCTCTGGCGATAAATGCGCTCCCTTCTCCTGTGTTGCCTTCATGATGGTAAGGGGGAGGGGTGGATGGTGGTGGTCTTCTCCTTGCAACTCCCATCTGGAAAATTACTACCTCCATGGTGTGGTTCTGGTTGCGACACTGTCCTGTCCAGCTTCTCCTTATATAGCAAAGTCAATGTGGCATTTCCTACGCGTGGGTTTCACAGGTGCAGGATTTTCTATGTTATCGAACATCTGCACCACTTAAGTCGCTGCTGCGTAATTTTTGTAAAATGTCAGAAATATCCCTACGTCAGTTGTGTGCTGGAAATTACGATTGAAAGCCTTGCTTAGATATATTAATACTTATGTGACGCAGGCAATTCTGACGCAGGTTCTTTTTGCCGCAGGAGTCCAAAAAAGGATGGATCCTCAAAGACGTATCACCTTGTAAATATGGAGTAATGATGGCGCCACCAATGCTTCAGAAATGTTGACACATTGGCGGTGCAATCAGCGAGAACAAGGTCAATGAAAATTTAAAAAACATTACTGCTTGACTGTGTGCTGCAGAAATAATGAATGTACAGGATGAGGCATCTGTTTTAAATAAGATGGCTTTGAGGCCTAGTTGATGCTTGTTTAGTATAAGCCAAGAAAATGCACTTTAAACGGTCATGACCAAAGCCAAAAGGCCTATATCAGTATATACATAGCAATTCAACAGTAGATCCATATTTTACACCTTGTTAATAATGCACAGTTTTATAAATGCACATAAAAAAACACAGAGCCATGGATTGTCCTTAGGTTTCTGAGTTCTGAGGGTGACTTTAAAGGCACATAGGAATGGTGTGTCCCTGATACTGTTCAGGCACAGGTGTATATTAATCCTTACATACATCACTTGTTTATCCACATCGTTTCCTGAATTGATCTTTGTGTTTTCAGCGTTGAGCTTTCATAGGTTGGAACTTGATTTTCAATCAAGTTCATTGAACTAAGGCGAAATTTCATAGAATTGATTGGTTCGGTACATGAATGACCAGCTTTATGCTGATGCCGATGAACTAATACTAAATCATATTTGTTTTTCACATAAGTTCTGCATTGTATCTGCCCATGTAAAATATGTGTATTTAATTCAATATTTTCCCGCTTAGCATCCTCACATTTTGCCCTTACAGCTTAAATGTTCACTAATGTCCTTCTCACTTTGTATATTTTCGCCCTCTTTGCTGTATCCCTAATTCTGCATTATCAAAGGATGTAAAACTATGTCCAGCACTTTATTTTCATTGAGGAGTGGATGTAAAAACGAAATAAATTCATATGGTAAGCATAGAAATTGCTTACAAAACCAACAATAAATTCTAAATCTTACAAAATGGCTCAGAGAGTGAGTTTGCAGCTGCTGACATCTCAAGGGTTGCTTCATGCTTTCAAAGTTGATAAATATGAGTGTACCCGATTCAAAAAGCCATTTAAAACAGAGAACTTATGTTTACGGCCAAAATGTCTCCATTTTCTTCTCTCAGCAATCCACAAAAGGATACCTGGCACACAGAAATTGATTTACTACTGCTGAATTGAATTCCAGTATTGCAGAATGATATGCTATAGCATCCAACTGCACAGAAGTAAAACCTGCACAAAGAGGGAGGGTCGGTAGATCAAAGCCTGTTTCGCGCTGGACGTTTGTGAAGGCCAACAATATTTTCTGACTTTCACAAACTCCTCTCTGACCCTTTTTCCACTCTCGAAATAGTCGGAGATTTACTTCAGTAAAGGGCAGTATCACCTTTGAAGACTGGGAAAGGGAAAGTAACCGCCCAAAACTCCATAGAAGCGTTGGGAAGGATTTTCTTAGAGGGAAATGTTTTGTCTGTGGAGAAAAAAAAAATTAAAATGAAAAATATATGCATTTGCTCATAGAGCTGTCTTTCCCAATGCAGAGTTGTACCCTGTGGAGAACTACACATTAGGGAAATATCTGTTGTTACATGTCGTAGATTCAGTGGCAGAAGTGGGGAAAATAAAGTAGGTGAACTGTGGGCGGAGACTCTGAGGGCGGGAATAACCCGAGAACTGGATCAGTGGGCGCAGTCAGAGGTGTAGCCAGAAAGTGCAAAACATCCCAATTTTTAGTATTTGTTTGGCATTTCACTGACTAATTACATCTTATTATGTTATTTAATTCAATCAATGGATACACAATTATTTAAGGTTTAATATGAGTTATCGACCTTAAAATACAATCACATATGTTTTCAATCACAGAATGGCCCAAATACGCTTAAAAGTGGAAGCACAAGTCATTTGTCTCCCAGCCATGGAGTTTCTGTCATCAGCATTTCTCCCTTTTACCACAAGAGCAGTTCAAACATTAATGGGAAAAATATCCTAGTTTGCAAAAGTGTTCTATATAATTATGGCTCTGCCATATTTGCCACATAATACATCTGCTACATAATCTGATCATTTTAACTAAAACATTGTTTGTAGCTCAAACGGATCAACAGTTACTAAAACATTTGACTTGTGTTGCTGCACAGTGACCAGCCCTTTACAAAGATTGACTGATCACCTTTCTTACTGCTGGATTTGTATGTTTACACTGGTACTGATAAGGAAAAATCTTTCTAGGGACTGCTAGCATGTGTAAAAATGTCAAAATAATAAGGTGGCAGAAAATATACTGCATTACGTTGCAGACCTTTTTTGCTGCATAATTTAGTCAACACTGCGGAATAATGTTGTCCTCCATTGCTGCATAATTCCAGTGGGCCCAAAGCAGGCAGCACATCTTAAAAGCGCTTGTGCATGAAGCAGAGAGTTTGCGAACTTAGTTTGGTGTGCGTGCAAATCCTGTATGGCCGATCCCTGGCGAGTTGCAGCTACTACTGCTGAACCAAGGCCAATGGATGTACCAATGGGTGAGGCGGACTGGCCTCAAGGGCTTTAGCGCTGGTGGCGCTCTGTGCAACAGTGTTTGTTGGTGCCCCCCAATGACCACCTCTGCCACGGATTCCCTCAATTCCACCCTTTAACAGTGCCCCTCATATCTCCATAGCCACACTCCCTCTCTCAGATGCATTTAATTTGATTTACAGCGCCACTCATACCAGTGTAGGGTTACAGAGCACTTTACATCACACACACTGCACAGAGACAAGCAATTATACATGTGTAAATCACTGTATAGGTAATGTTACATAAGACAACGGACTAAAAGGTGTAGAATTCACATGACAACCATACTAGTGGGCAGTATAGTTCAATAGTGATTGGTCTGGGCAAACAAACTCAGAATTTAAAACGTGATACCATGGTTGGGGCTTCTCTTTAATAATCAGAATTGATTTCTATCCAAATGAAAACTTTTTGCAATATTAGAAAAATCAAAGAATGTGGGGAAAAAAACGATACAGCTCATATTTTATACCTTGCAGTTTGCATGCAGCTCTTAAATGACAATAGCTCACTGCTCTATGTTAGGATTTTTACTTAAAAACTGCAAGTAACAAAAGGATCTCACTGACAAAAGCAGTAACACTGTCCTGTTTACATTATATGCACTTTGTGATCTGCATGGTACATGTTCTTTGCAGCAGGCCCATTAACCCTATGCGCAACCTTTCCATGAATCAAAACTTCCACTAGACAAAACTCTCTCTCTAGGAAGAACATTAATCAACTGAGTTTTTATTGTTGCCGAAAATTGCTGGAGGCCAGGAAGGAGGCAGCAAGCACTTTTAAAACCATAATATAATTGCCACCCAAAGTCAGCACCCGGTGTGAACACACCGGTCACACGGCCCTAGAGTTGGTACTTCTCAAGGGTTCTGTGACCTCAGTGACAGTCACTGTTGCTCTAGGGTGTGCTGCTTCATAAGCCTGCTCGCAAGACTGGAGGTGAACTTCAGTATTGATTGTGGTGGACAGGCCTTCAAGGTTAACCCACACTTGCCACCGCCAGGGTCCACCTGCTGGTGCTAAGACACAGGGCTTCTAAGGTCTTGTGGGGCCTTCTTAGGCCTAGCATGGGAATGTGCTCCCTCAAGGGGAGTAGTCTTGGGGGACTGGTCATTAAGGGTGAGCCTGGGTCCCCAGTTCCAAATTCAGCAGCTCTGACCATAGTGCCACATCCTCTCCCTCACTGAACACCATACTGCCCCACTAAGAGAAAAACTCACAGGGCCTTCAACAGCAACCTAATTGTACCTTGCTATAAATACCTGGATGCGACTCAGTTCAAATTATGCACTAGACAAGAGCAAGACACCGCCTAAAAATACTTAACATCCTGAAAAAAAGCAAACACTCATAAAGAATGTAAGATTGAGTAACGCATGTGAAATGTAAACAGGAACAACATGGTTACCTAAACACTTTTACACTCACTATTCAGATATCAGTGAGTGCTTGTGCCTGAAAACTTAAGGACATGACTACAGGGCCCGGAAGGGACCTGCTTCAATGTCAATTGCTTGTATCCTTACAAAACGCACGCAGTATGGTTTAAAAAGACCACATCCATGAACACCGAGCCGCAGTACGCATTTTTTTTTCCAATCTACCCATCAATCCGGCATTGCAGTACCTCCAGTAATGGTGCACTTCCTCATTCAGTAAAAACAATGCTGTTCAAAGAAAAGATAAAACAAAAGTAGCGTTTCACTGGCAAACTCTGTATAGTGGCGCTAATGTGCTTGTGTGTGAATAAAATCAATCCAGCCGCTTTGTGAACACTGTCTTGCTTTATTTCGTTACTTATTTTTCATAGTTGAACCTTTTATTCCCGAGGCTGCACTTTGGAATAAAAAAATGTCAGAAAAAGACAATATTTGCAGCACAAGTTTTTTTCTTTTTTGGATCCATTTCAGAGTGGAAACAAATAAATGAAAGGCGTAAAGAGAGGGTGAAAACCGTTTCTTGAAGTCACGGTTTTTACTGACGAGGAGCAAGACAGAAAGAGGGAGTAAGAGGAAGAAAGAGAGGGGGGGGCAGCTCCCAGGACAGAGCAGAAGTGGATACTGTTGTTGTCTTCTCTGGCAGGAAGGAAAAGAGTAATTTTCCTCTCTGCCCGCCGCCAGTCCCTGAAGGGCCACGAACGCTGAGCCTTCTTTGTAGGCCTTGGCTTTATCTGCCGTCCTAGGACGCATTATTAAAATGAAAAAAATAGGGGCACAGGAACTATTGAATTATAGAAGTAGGGGCATGCTGTGCCCTGCTGATCCTGCCCACATCTACCACTGCGTAGATTTACATACTTACATACATCCTTGCTAAGGGAATCACGCACAGGTGTAAATGTACTTCCTTAATCTGTGAACCAGGGCGAGAATCTTTTAAATAGATGATAGTGATAAAGCCGGATTCTTATCTGTCTTACCATCACCAAGAATCCTTTCAGGTCACCAGGATCTTTTTATCTGCTATATAGTGTAGAGGGGAGGAAATCCAAATTTCAGCACATAATCAATCAAATCAAATTTGAACTCTAAAGGACCACTGACTCCGAATCTTAAAATGTAGGGATTTATTACAAAGCCAAAAATAATTGCACATATAGGCACCTCAGCACGAGGTTAAGAAAATGAATGGGCACTAATACAAAGAAAAGTCTACGCAGGAGTCTCATCCGACTCAGGATAAGAAGAATAGTCAACTCGAGAGTCATTAGACAAGCAATAACAGCTTCAATCTCTATGTTAGAAGTCATTAACCTAAAAAAGGAAATTGGTTAGTCTATCCCGACACTATCTCTAAGGTGACATCCCTACTTAACATTTCCCTTCCCCAGGCAAGAGGATAAAAAGTTGTCAGAAGTGAAGACTTCCTTAGAAGTACACTCACTTGATCAGAGCTCGTTCTAAGATGCTCCTTCTAGCTTCCCGTCTAGACCGCAACTGCTCAACCCACGGGGCACTGTCCCTAATTCAAAATCCCAAAACGTAGAACACGCCCTCTGGCACTCCTCTTCAGCCAGGTCTTCTCCCAGTAGTTTTCCACTGAAACTTGTCTCCCTTCCAACGACGGTTTACTCATCCTTGAGTCCCAGGCACCCTCTCCGCCGAAAGTATCATCCTTGCATTTCAGTAAACTCCCATATTGGCTTCTCATACCATCCTAACTCCTGAAACAAAGGGTTAGTTCACTAACGAGCTAGGTGTCCTTGCACCTGCAACAGAAACATGGGAACGAGAAACTTTCCACTTCTCTGAGATTTTCTAACATCCCTGAAACCCAAAGCCTTACCAAGGGAAATCATTTTCGGCCTACAATATTTAGCTAACATAAGAAACGAACAGGCCTTTCTCTTAACGTATATGCAGTCAGGCCTTTACACAATTTAAACACACATTTCTAGAACCACATTATAACATTGATTTCATTACTCTACATATATGAATAAGCAAACTACACGTGCAGACTTTAATATGGTGCACGTTTAAACCTAATGCATCACATTACACAAAAACCAATCATTAAGCATTGACTAAAATACATTTTCAATTGACCACTACATTGAGCTTCATAAATGACATGATTGCATTTCTAATTGTGCTAATATCAGCAGTTATTAGTATTATATTTCTAAGTCACACGTTAATAAAGTTCCACTAGATATGTGGGTTCAGACTAACAGTGATTATGATGCACCCCTACGAATTTCAGAAATACATGGCGCTCTATCAGTTCCCCCCTTTGATGACTAGTGTCATCACACCATTTCACAATTCCCTTGGAGAAAGAACCGACCTAAACAGTACTTGTTGCCATCCTCCCCCGTCGGAGTCTCTCTATGTTCCATTCGCATTTCACTCGCTCTAAGAGCTCTTTCAACTCTGTTTCCTTTATACCACTTATAGGCTCTGATGAATCCCCTCAAGAAAACCACACAAACCACAACGATGATGAGTGGTCTTAACACAAAACCAAGGAACCCCTTCCCTAGGCTAGCAAACCAACTTCCCACCTTACTAAATCCTTTACCAACCTTTTCCCAAACACCCTCTTCAGTCAAATTCTCTATCACATGATGGATCGTAGTAATGTTGCCTATATATTTCTCCAGATCTTTGCTGTTGTCTGGAATATATGTGCAACATTCCTGGACCTTCAATAGTTTACAGACTCCACCCTCTTTTGCTAATAAGACATCTAAAGCAAGGCGGTTCTGCAAAACCATCGTCCTTATCGACAACATCTCTCCATCCACTAGTATCAGTGACTTCGCCGTATTCATTGACAACTCATCAACCCCAGTCTCCAATCGTCTGATCTTCACATCATTCAAAACCACACCCAAACTCGGTATCATTGCTCCAAAAATATCCCCAATCACTGCTCCTGCACTCTCAGCTCTCTTCACTTTTGAATGCTGTCCATCCTCCAAAAGCTCCAAATCCACCGCATTGTAAATCTACGGAAAAATAATTCCCAAATAACACGTACCATACCAATTCGCAGGTAACATGACATAGGCATTCTTTCCACACACATAATAAACAGTTGGAATCACTTGCACAGAGCCTTGCAAAAAGTTCTTAGCAGAATCTTCCATGGTGAAAATATGATCACATGTACTCTGACCCACCAGGACTTTTTCATAGTGGGTCTGGTAACGTCTCACACACAACTTCCCTCTCTGCTCCCTGTCCAATGCTAAAGGACCATAACTCCCTCTAGCTTTGTGAGATCTCTCTTCTTCAGTCCAATCTACTGGACTGTCCCCTGTATCTCAAGTCTGTGTTAGTTTTCTATATCTATCTTCTACCTGATCTACAAACTTCTTGTCTACATCTGACAATGAACAGGTCAGGTTATGCCGATGAGCATTAGCTGTATCCAGTTCCAAAGACGGTATGAAGTACTTCCTAAGTCTGTCCTCTGACTTGTAATAGTCATACTTATTCAGGTGCTTGTAAGCTGGAACTTCAGGAAGCACTGCACCATAATTGGAAAAGAAATACTCAAACTGACCTCTTTCATAAAAAATACTAAGCAATAAACTACATGAAATCCCATACGTCAGTGGAAGATGGTGATATCTGATACCTTCGTCCACTGAGGCAGGTAACTGCATACATACATAGCAGTCCTTTGTATCCATCGCATGCACGTACTCATATAGCAGCCTTGCATATGCATTAAGCTTAAAATCAACTTTAGACAAGTCTACGTGAAATCTAGGACTCTCTTCGATTAGTAAAGCTCTTTCAGCTCCTATGGTGACCTCCTTTGGGCTAAAAGTGGTAGGTGTATGTGTTCGCTGTACCTCCACCCCCTGCTCATGTGGAACAATATATGAGACTACAACTATGATTATAGAAACTATCACTCCACCTACAAGTGTACCTACTACTAATTTGGATGTACGATGGGTATCTCCAGCATCCATGATCTCGTAAGTTCTCAAAGTTCTTGGTTTCAGTAGCAAACAATTAAGAGTCTCTTTCTTCTCCAAACGTCGCTTGCTAACCAGTTCGAACAATACTCCGAAAAACTGGAAATCCCCTTTGCAATTTCAGTTCCTTATTCACACAGTACACAAAAAGACTTCCCTAGCCCTCTCTCGTCTTCTCTGTGGAAAGTCCCTAAGTTTATTATTCTTCCTCTCGGGCCTAGGTTATCTTCTTTATAGACTTTTATTTACAACAAGTTCACTTTCAGTCCAAAATAAGATCAGCTCCCAGAATCTCTAAAACATGTTGTAAAAGTTCAAGACGAAGAATAATCACTTTGTGGGTCGGTGCCTCAAACCCAAACGTTGGAAAAACCAATCTTTGCAGTATCAGTTCACGGACCTTACTGAGAAGTGGAGGATTCGGAACCGTTAGGGTCAGTACTCCTTCGATTTCGAGACCTGGGACCCACGTCGATTTTCGCGTTCGGAATCATGCTGACCACAGTAACGAACCTCAACCTTCCCGAACTCACCACTCCTGGCATCAGTCACAACATACGTACCGTCTGGTGTGGCGTACCTCTGACACAGCACTCTTGTTCTTCGTCTCTCTCTTCAGATTCGTATGTTTCAGAAACTGGGGCAAGATCTCTCTCATAAGTCAACCTCAGGTTCAGCCTCTGACCCACGGGCCAAACCTCTTCTGCTCTGGTTGCACTTCTGCTTTCCCTCTGGGTACCCTGTGCACTACTTCCTTCTTCGGCTGAATTTGACTCTACTCCACCCACAGCAATACTTTCTCAGTCCGAGTCAAATTCGGGGCTCTGATTGTCGCAACCCCCTTCAGCTCAATCCAATGCACAACCAGCTGCGTCAGCAACCCTCACAGCTTGACTTGCCCTCTCAGATGGCTCTGCCACCTCAGCTGGATTTTCATTCACGAGAGGGGTTGTTTCTTCCAAGGGTGCTGGAACTCTGTGGGTATGGGAGGCATGCACCCAGTTCGGCAACCCTCCACACTTCACTGCTGTGTTTGTGACCAGTATCACCTGTTACTGGCTGCGCCACCGAACATCCAGGCACCTCTTCCTCACGTGCTTACGAACAAGCACCCAGTCTCCCGGACACAAGCCGTGGCACAGGTCACTCGAGGCTGGTACAGTTGCTGCTTGCACCTGCTGAGACACAGAACGGACCACATCAGTGATCAAGAATCAAGTCATCAGTGATGCTAATTAGAGAGGTAGCAGGCATTGCTGGTAGTCGCATTGCCCTCCTCATCAGAATTTCGTGTGGTGATAACCCAGTTCTCCTGTCTGGAACTCTGCGAAGACTCATAAGGACCAAAGGCAATGCATCAAGTCATTTCAGGGACGTCGAGGTGCACACTTTTGCCATCTGTGCTTTCAAAGTTCCATTAACCTGCTCTACAATTCCAGAAGCCTCAGGTCGATAGCTGCAATGCAATCTCTGATCCACATTCAATGCAGCACAAAGCAACTTCATGATTTCGCTGTGGAAATGTGTCCCTCTATCTGATTCCAAAGAGGTCGGAAAACCGAACCTCGGGATAAGCTCCCTCAACAACAGCTTAGCTACAGTGAGAGTGTCGAATCTACGTGTTTTGTTTATGCCTCACCCATCTTGAGAAAACACACACCACAACTAAAATGTACCTTAACCCATTACATTTTGGCATCTCAATGAAAGCGAACTGCATCCTATTGAAAGGCCCTCCTGATCACCCAATGTGACTCAAATTAACCACAGTCTTTTTCCCTGCGTTCATCTGTTGGCACGTAACACACCTCTGGCATACAGCTTCAGCAACCGCACGAACCTTCGGATTGTACCATGTCTGTCTAAACACTCGCACCATTGCATCTCTGCCAAGGTGTACTGCACCATGTATCAATCTTGCCATTGGGCTCAACAAACTTTCCGGGAACACAGCTCGACCATCACTTGAGACCCACACATCCACATCTCCTTTCTTACATCCTGACCTTATCCAGCCATCTCGTTCCTGGTCGGTAACCTCACCTTGCAATCGTTTTAGTTCCTCCCAAGTGTCTGCAATGGCTAACATCATGCTGAGCTCGGTTCTTTCTTGTCTCTCTCCAGTGTAACCTCCTGTAAATATGCATCCTTGTTCTGCACAGAAATGGGCAACTTCGTCCGCATAATTATTACCCAACAAAAGAAAATCAGTCCCTTTACCATGAGCAGAACATTTGACAACTGCAATTTCCTTGGGACACTGTAATGCCTCTAACAACTGTCTCACATATTCCCTATTTCTGATGGGCAAACCTGATGATGTCATGAAACCTCTCTGTGACCATAACTGCCCGAAGTCGTGAACCACACCAAACTCGTACTGACTGTCAGTGTAGATCGTTATCCGAATCTGATCAGCAGCCAAACGGGCACGGGTCAAAGCGATAATTTCAGCTTCCTGTGCGGAGTGTACTCCTTCTAAACAAGCAGCTTGAACAACTCCAGTAATGGTGCATACAGCAAACGCTGCTTTTAATCGACCAACTTTGTCTCTTAAGCATAAACCGTCCACAAAGAAAGTTTCATCAGGGTCAGGGAGTGTTTTATCGAAAATATACGGTCTTGGTTTGGTGCATAGTTCAGTCACATCAAGACAATCATGGTCCTCACAATCTTCATCATCTGCACTTGGAATAGGCAGCAATGTTGCAGGATTCAAAACATAACACCTCCTCAAAATCACATTTTCTGCGGCAAGTAGAACTTGCTCATAGCGTGTTAATCTGTTATTCGTGAGGGGCTGTGTTTTGGTCCTCGTCATCAACAACTCAACAGAATGTGGCACGTAAACTGTCAATGGGTGTCCCATCACAATACTCTCACATCTTTCAATGCTTACACCTGTTGCAGCAACGGATTTAAGACATCCGGACAACGCAGAAGCTACTGGATCTAAAGTAGCTGAAAAGTAGGCAACTGGTCTACGGACCCCTTCGTGATTCTGAGTCAGAACTGACAATGCACATCCTTCTCTCTTCCAACAGAACAATGAGAAAGCCTTGTTGTAATCAGGCATTCCCAAAGCCGGAGCGCAACACATAGCCTCTCTCAGCTTTAAAAACGACATTAAACAGTCGTTGTCCCATGGTACCGGATCACTCACATCCTTGTGCATCAGCCGCTGTAGAAGCTTCGCCTCGAAAGAGAAATTGGGAATCCATTGGCGACAGTAGCCAACCATCCCCAGAAACATTCTGACTTCTCTCTGTGTGGTAGGCACGGGCATGTTCATAATATCCTCAATGCGATCTGGCGACACCTTCCTCTTGCCCTTCTCAATTCTGTGACCCTAATTCTGTACCTCACTCAGACAGTACTGCAATTTGTTTGGAGACACTTTGTGTCCATTCTCTGCCAAATGATTCAGAAGAGCGAAAGTATCGATCCTCCAAGCGTCTTCTGTTTCTGAGGCAATAAGCAAGTCGTCGATGTATTGCACAAGAACTGAATTCTGCGGCAACACAAGACTCTTAAGAATCTTCTTCAGGATCTGATTAAAGATCGATGGACTCTCTGTATACCCTTGAGGGATACGACACCACATTAACACACGATACAGGTTTGATTCCTGCAATAGTCTTGGATGACAAATTGTACTGAGGCGTCCTGGGGAATTCTAGATTCTGCTTGACCTGAATCTTCACTGGTTCTACACCTTTGATCAACCCGAATCTCTTCTCCTGTGAAGTCCCACACCTCGTGTGACACAGAGTCTCTCAGATCAAGTGGAAGCTCTTCCACTGTCAGCGCTGGGTACATCTCTATACACAAGTTCTGATTGGCTACTTTAAAGGTTGCATCATTATCCTTTGTCTGTATTTCAACTCCCTTAGGTGTACAATAGATGGTACAATTTAACTTGCACAGTAGATCTCTTCCTAACAGGCATACTGGACTCGAGTCACACACCACAAACTGGTGTCGATCTCGGAATGTTCCTATTCTCACAGGAATTGGCTCTGTTAACGGACTGGTCATTTTCTTATTCGCTACTCCAAAAACCTGGATCGATTGTCCCGAGAGGGGTAGGTTAGGGACTACTGCTGATCTTAAAGCAGAACGGGTAGCACCAGTGTCAACTAAAAAGGTGGTAGGGTGACCATCAACATCTGCTTCCACAAATGGTCCCCTCTGGTCTACTTCCAAGACTGCTCCAAGTGTGCAGTGTTTCTCCCATCTCAGGCACCGTCATGCCAACGCGTCTGGGCTGAACTCATCATACCCTTCAAACAGAGGCATCTGTTGATAAGTCCGAATTCCCTGCTTAACCCTCGGTGGCTGAGAAACTTGCACCTGCAGACTGAACGTCCCCCCTTTCATCGACCTTGGTCTAGTTACTGTAGGGATCGCTTCAGGTACAGGTACCTGAACTATCTTTACTTCCTGCTGCACTTGGTTAATCTGGTTCAAAGGAAACTCGCATTTCCAATGTCCAATCTGGTGACAAAGGTGACACGTAGTGGTCTTCTTCAATGTCGCCACATCCACTCCTGTCTTGGGATCAACAGACTTTGCTCTTCCCTGGCCTTGGACATTCTGATTTCCTCCTTGGTTATTTCCCTGTCTCCTCCCTAACGTCCCTCTATTAGGCTGACCTTGGGCTGTTTGCATCTGGACAAGCATCAGTTCATCTTTCAACTTCCTGTGTTTCGAATCTACCTCATCACTGCAGTATCTGGCAAACCGCAAGATTTCATCCACCGGTTTGTTCTGCCAACAGATCAAATGCTGCTGTATCATGAGACTAACATCTGTCCTCAGTCCCAACACAAACTTCAAAACAAACTGTCCCATGTCCTTAGAATCTAATGCATCTAATCCACTGTACTGTTTGAAGGCTTGCAAAAGCCGCTCATAATACTCGTGCACCGTATCTTTTGGTTCTTGGAATGTCCGATCTATCTTAATCCAATCAATATCTTGAGGCGAGATTTTGAATTTTAAGCACGTATTCACCTGCTCAAACTTTTTCATAACTATGGGTGACAGACCATTCGTAAAAGGATCCCTTTCTGACTCTGAAGTCGGCCATTCAACAGCAACCTTGCATGCAGACCACAAATCCCCGGGAACCACGATGTCAAACAATGTGTTCAAATCAATCCATAACACCTTCGAGATTTTAACAAAGTGATCAACCTGTTTATACCATTCTACAGGCTTCTCCCTCAGCCGAGGAAAGTCGTGCGTAAATGCAGCCAAATCACCCCTACTCCAAGGCACATGCACGTACCCTCCATTTTGTACCTCTCGTAAAGGGTAATTCCCTACGCCTAGCGTCCCTCCACCTGGAGGCAGCATCTCTCCTACAGTCCTTTTGGAACTCTTCTTCTTAGACCACCTTTCAAGGACTTCGTCTTAGATAGATATACCTCGTATTTCTTGGCCAAATCAGTCAGTTTCTCGTGCGCAGTCCTTGCCTTACGAGTCACATCCTTGGCTACAAAGAGCAACTCATCTTGTTCATAGATCTCAATCCTGTCCAAAGGCAAATTCCCATTGATTATCTCATCCACTTCTGCTTTCAACCTTACTATATCTAACATTAGTGCCCTCACGGCACCTCTCAAGGGTTCTCGACAAGGTGTTCCATTGCATTCATTCCCCTCGCAGCTCTGATCTCTCGACCTTCTTTCCTCTGGCATCTCCCTAGATCCTGATCTGTTACCCGACTCATCTAGTTCACCATTCCCTGTCATCCTACCATTCTGAATCCTTGCAGGTGGTACCCACATTCTCAGATCTGATCTTGACTCAGCCAAAGACCTTGGTCTTACCGGTCTCACGTCCACCTGTCCCCTAAAGGAGTCTGCGGTGGCTGGCAATGGCATACTCCATTCTATAGGTCTCGGAGCCTGTTCCACTGGGGCCATTTCCTTTAGCGGTATTTCTTGGTCCAGTAGTTGACTGCGCCGATCAACCAACTTTCTCCTGGTCCGGATTATAGACTGAAACTATGGGTCCAATGGTAACCGGTACCTTTAAAGCATCCGGTAACCTCACACCTCTCGCAGCTTCTGTACTCGCTGAGGACTAAATTCTCATGTCCTCCGTTCCTGTCGAGACTTCCCCTTCTACTCTCACATCAGGCTGAATCTGTAGTCCACTAGTCCCCTCTGCTGGAGCCGACTTCCTTTCTACCAAGCTGTCATCCGTAGCACTGTCATCCTCTTCTACGCTCTTTGCCTTTGCACTTTCTGTTTTCTCTAGTAGTGGGTACAATCTATCCCCTTCTATTGTTTCCACTCTCTAGTGCATCCCACCTCGCATCTTTGAATGACCTGATCGACTTATTCACTCTTTCTTGACTTCTGTCTCTTTTCCTATCATACGCTGCTCTGATCCACAATGGTGCCTCAAACTGGGTCGGTCTAGGCAGAGGTCGCAAGGAAGACATCACAGATTTCAAATGATACAACACATCTAAACTGAAAGTACCATATCATGGGAAAGTCAATTCCCCCTCTCCGTGAGTCATCTTATGCCAATTTTCAAGCCAAATTATAGCATGCAATCCACACATTCTTTGCCATATAATGTGCTGGAGTATCCTCGGGAGGGGCTTCTTCTCCTCCCCGGGTAACCACATGTCTGTCACCTCTACACAAATCTCAGAAAACTTAAAAAACATTTCATGATGAATCAAAATTCTGATCGTGCACAATATTTTCGTTCACTTCCTGATGTCAATTCACCAATAGCAGCGCGACTCACACCAACCGACCTATCGCAGCGCGACACCTTCTGACATCACACTTCCTCCGCTCGCAGCAGTTCCCCTCCTTCACAATTCACTTCTCACTCTTGCATACGTCCCATTCACACTCTGAAGTAATTATCTGTCCACGAAATGACCGGACAATCACTTCTCTGACTGCCTATGACAGTCTCTTGAAATTGTTGACCTCAACCCTGGCAACCGTCTGTCCGCGAAACGACCGGTCAATCGCCTCAACTGATAGGTTTCAAACGCTCAAAGTTCCACATACAACAACCCACAACCAGTGTCGGTTACTCACACACTCACACATTTGCTCCCCCTATCTCGGTCTGGGTTATCGATGACACCTCACGATACCCTCTCAATGGTCAACAAAACCTACGTTGGGTGTCTTCTACACCACAACTTCTCAGACTACTCGTCGAGCCTAAGAATCCCCGGGCTGCACGCTCTCACAGCCTGATCTCACAATCACTCAACACTCACTCCAACTTCGCAAGACATCACACATTCAAATCAACACCACAATCTACAAAACATCTCACCCTATTCATACTCACTCCTCCACGAACTGCTGCTATTCGCAACACCGCTACTCCCCATAAATCTCCATCAGCCGCCGTCGTCCACCGCTCACCATCTGATGGGTCACCATCACTTGACTTCTATGGGCCTCTAAATTCTCTTATCTTGATCTAGATCTCCCCTCACTATCAGAGATAACTATCCTACTCTGCTACCAACTGATAGGACCGGATTCTTGCCTACCTGATTCTCTCCAAGAATCCTCTCAGGCCGCCAGGATCTTTTTATCTGCTAAATAGTGTAGAGGGGAGTAAATTCAATTTTCGATACATAATCACCAGAATCAAATCTCATTTAAAAAGGACCACTGACTCCGAATATAAAATTTGTAGGATTTTATTACAACCAAAAATAACTGCACATACAGACACCTCGGCACAAGGTGAAGAAGATAAATGGGCACTAGAACAAACGTAAGTCTGCGTAAGAGTCTCATACGACTCAGAACAAAAAGAATAACAAGCTCCAGGAGCATAAGAAATGCAATGGTTAGTCCAATGTCTACATTAGGAATCATTAGCCTAAAAGGAAAAATAGTTAGTCAATCCCTACTCTAGCTCTAAGGTGACGTCCCTACTTAGCATTTCCCTCCCAGGCAAGAGAGTAAAAAGGTGTCAGAAGTGAAGACTTCCTTAGAAGTACATTCACTTAGTCAGAACTCGTTCTAAGAGGCTCCTTCTAGCTTCCCATCTAAACCTCAACTGCTCAACTCTCGGGGCACTGTCCCTAATATAAAAACGGAATGGGGCAGTTTGTCGAGAATTACTGAAGGGAGCCTTGAAAGGGAGAATGTTAGATGTAGTAAGGTTGAAAGCAGAAGTAGATGAAATAGGTGGAAATTTGCCTCTTGAAAGGATATACATGTATGAACAAGATGAGTTACTTTTTGTAGGGAAAGATGTGACTCGCAAGGCAAGAACTGCGCATTAGAAATTGTCAGAATTGGCCAAAAGGTATGATGTGGATCTGTCCAAAACAGAGTAATTGCAGGGAAGCCATAGGTTGCAGTATAGCGACCAAGAATTGGAAGAGAAGAGGGTCATGGGATTGAGGTCCCATATCAAGTATTTGATTATAGCAATGCGTGCATGGATCATGCTTGACAAATGGGAAGAAAGGTGGTCTAAGAAAAAGAGTTCTAAAAGGATGATAGGAGAAACGCCACCTCCAGGTGGGGGGATGGTGGATGTAGGAAATTTCCCTTTACGAGAGGTACAGAATGGAGGGTACGTGCATGTGCCTTGGAGTAGGGGTGATTTAGCTGCATTTATGAATTCTTTCCCCCGCTTGCGGGAGAAGCCCGTCAAGTGGTATAAGCAGGTTGACCGGTTTGTCAAGATCTCATAGGTGTTGTGGATTGACTTGAATACGTTGTTTGATATTATGGTTCCAGGTGATTTATGGTCCGCATGTAAAATTGCTGTTGAATGACTGCTTCAGAGCCCGAAAGAGATCCTGTTTCGAATGGTCTGTCACCCATAGTCATGAAGAAGTTTGAGCAAGTGATCACATGGCTAAACTCAAAAATTTCACCTCAGGATATTGATTGGGTTAAGATAGATCGGACAGTCCAAGAACCAAAAGAGACAGTGCATGAGTATTATGAAAGGCTCTTGCAGGCCTTTAAGCAGTACAGCGGATTGGATGCCTTAGTGACTAAAGACATGGGACAGTTTGTTTCAAAGTTTGTGTTGGGGTGGAGACCAGAGGTTAGTCTTATGATTCAGCAACATCTGATTTGCTGTCAGAATAAGCCTGTCGATGAGATCTTACGGTATGCCAGGTACTGTAGTGATGAGATAGAATCGAAGCACAGGAAATTGAAGGATAAGTTGATGCTTGTCCAGATGCAAACGGTTTAAGCTCAGTCTAGTGGAGGGACGTTAGGAAGGAAGCAGGGAAATAACCAAGGAGGAAATCAGAATGCCCAGAATCAGGGAAGACCAAAGTCAGTTGATCCCAAGACAGTGATGGATGTGGCGACATTGAAAAAGACCACCGCGTGTCATCTTTGTCACCAGGTTGGCCATTGGAAACGCGAGTGTCCCTTGAACCCAATAAATCAGGTGCAGCAAGAAGTAGAGATAATTCAGGTACCTGTACTTGAAGTAGTTCCCACAGTGACTAGACCTAGGATGGTGAAAGGGGGGACTAGTAGTCCGCAGGTGCAAGTTCCTCAGCCACCTAGGGTCCAAAATGTTCAGCAGGGAGTCTGAACTTATCGAAGATGCCCTTGTTCGAAGGGTGTGAGGATTTCGGTCCAGACCCGTTGGCATGACGGTGCCTGAGGGGGGAGGAAGACTGTACACTTGGAGCAGTCTTGGAGGTAGACCAGAGGGGACCATTTGTAGAAGCAGATGTTGATGGTCACCCTACCACCTTTTTGGTTGACACTGGTGCTGCCCGGTCTACTGTAAGATCAGCAGTAGTCCCCAACCTACCCCTCTCGGGACAATCGATCCAAGTTGTTGGCGTAGCAAATAGGAAATTGACTAGCCCATTGACAGAGCCAATTCCTGTGAGAATAGGAACATTACGAGATCTATACCAGTTCATGGTGTGTGACTCAAGTCCAGTTTGTCTGTTAGGGAGGGATTTGTTGTGCAAGTTGAATTGCACCATCTATTGCACTCCAAAGGGAGTTGAAGTACAGACAAGAGATGATGATGCGACCTTTAAGGTTGCAAATCAACATGTGTGCATAGAAATGTACCCTGCGCTGGCAGTGGAGGAACTTCCACATGACTTGAGGGATTCTGTGTCACTTGATGTGTGGGACTTCAGTGGAGAAGAGATCGGATTGATCAAAGGTGCAGAGCCAGTGAAGATACTGATCCAGCCGAACGTAGAATTCCCTAGGACACCCCAGTATAATTTGTCACCTGAGACTATTGCAGGAATCAAGCCTGTAATTGAGTCTATGATCAAGCAGGGAATTCTGAAAGAGATCATGGGTAGCCCATGTAATTCACCTATCATGGGACTACAGAAACCAAGTGGGAAATTCAGGATCGTACAAGACCTGCGAAAGGTCAACACGATAGTTGTTCCATGTTGTCCGGTGGTACCGAATCCATCTGTGATACTGTTTCAAATTCCATGTGAAGCTGAGTGGTTTACCGTGATTGATCTGTGCCAAGCATTCTTCTCGATCCCACTCCATGAGGAAAGCTAATTTCTTTTTGCTTTCCGGCTTGAGAACCGTGTGTTAACATGGTGTCGTATCCCACAGGGGTATACAGAGAGTCCATCGATCTTTAATCAGATCCTGAAGAAGAATCTTGAAGGTCTTGTGTTGCCGCAGAACTCTGTTCTGGTGCAATACATTGATGATTTGCTTGTTGCCTCAGAAACAGAAGATGCTTGCAGAATTGATACCATTGCTTTACTGAATCATTTGGCTGAGAATGGACGCAAGGTGTCCCTGAATAAATTGCAGTACTGTCTGAGTGAAGTGCAGTATTTGGGTCACAGAACTGAGAAGGGCAGGAGAAAGGTGTCACCAGATTGCATTGAGGCTATTATGAACATGCCTGTGCCCACCACTCAGAGAGAAGTCAGAATGTTTTTGGGGATGGTTGGTTACTGTCGCCAATGGATTCCTAACTTCTCCTTTGAAACGAAGCCTTTGCAACGGCTGACGCACAAGGATGTGAGTGACCCGGTACCATGGGACAATGACTATTTGATGTCACTTTTGAGGCTGAGAGGAGCCCTGTGTCGCGCTCCAGCTTTGGGAATTCCTGATTACAACAAGGCATTCACATTGTTCTGTTGCAAGAGAGAAGGTTGTGCATTGTCAGTTCTGACTCAGAATCATGGAGGTGTCCGTAGACCAGTTGCCTATTTTTCAGCTACATTAGATCCAGTAGCTTCTGCGTTGCCCGGATGTCTCAAATCCATTGCTGTAACAGGTGTCAGTATCGAAAGATGCAAGAGTATTGTAATGGTACATCCACTTACAGTTTATGTGCCACATTCTGTTGAACTGCTGATGACAAGGACCAAAACACAGCACCTCACGAACAACAGATTAACACGTTATGAGCAAGTTATACTTGCTGCAGAAAATGTGACTTTGAAGAGGTGTTCTGTTTTGAATCCCGCAACATTGAAGCCTATTCCAAATGCAGATGGTGAAGATTGTGAGGATCACCATTGGCTCGATGTGACTGAACTATGCACCAAAACGAGACCAGACATTGTTGATGAACCGCTGCCTGACCCTGATGAAATTTTCTTTGTCGACGGTTCATCTCTAAGAGACGATGTTGGTCGATTGAGAGCAGCATTTGCTGTATGTACCATCACAGGGGTGGTTGAAGCTGCTTGTTTAGAAGAAGTACACTCTGCACAGGTAGCTGAAATCATTGCTTTGACCCGTGCCTGTTTGACTGTTGATCAGATTCGGATAACGATTTACACTGACAGTCAGTACGGGTTTGGTGTGGTTCACGATTTTGGACAGTTATGATCACAGAGAGGGTTCATGACTTCTTCAGGTTCGCCCATTAGAAATGGGGAATATGTGAGACAGCTTTTGGAAGCGTTACAATGTCCGAAGGAAATTGCAGTTGTTAAATGTTCAGCACACAGCAAAGGGAGTGATTTTGTTTCCCTGGGAAATAATTATGCGGATGAAGTTGCCCGGTTCTGTGAAGAACAAGGATGCATATTTACTGGAGGGTACACTAGAGAAAGCCAAGAAAGAACCGAGCTCAGCATGACGTTAGCCATGGCCGATACATGGGAGGAACTAAAGCGATTGCAGGATGAGGTTCCTGATCAAAAACGAGATAGCTGGATACAAGCAGGATGTGAGAAGGGAGATGTGGATGTGTGGGTTTCGAGTGATGGACGAGCTGTGCTACCGAAAAATCTGTTGAACCCAATGGCAAGATTGATACATGGTGCAGTACATCTTGGTAGAGACTCAATGGTGCGAGTGTTCAGACAACCATGGTACAATCCAAAGTTTTGTGCGGTTACTGAAGCTGTGTGTCAGAGGTGTGTTACATGTCAGCAGGTGAATGCAGGTAAGAAGACTGCTGTAACTTTGAGTCACATTGGGAGGTCAGGAGGGCCTTTCAATAGGATGCAGTTGGACTTTATCGAGATGCCGAAGTGTTATGGGTTGAGGTACATCTTAGTTGTGGTATGTGTCTTTTCAAGATGGGTGGAGGCTTACCCAACACGTAGGTGTGACACACTCACTGTAGCTAAGCTGTTGTTGAGGGAACTTATCCCTAGGTTCGGATTTCTGACCTCTTTGGAGTCGGACAGAGGGACACACTTCCACAGTGAGATTATGAAATTGCTCTGTGCTGCCTTGAATGTGGATCAGAGATTGCATTGCAGTTATCGCACAGAGGCTTCTGGGATTATGGAACAAGTTAATGGGACTTTGAAAGCGCGGATGGCCAAAGTGTGTTCTTCGACATCCCTGAAATGGCCTGACGCATTGCCTTTGGTGCTCATGAGCCTTCGTAGTGTTCCTGATAGGAGAACGGGGTTGTCACCTCACGAGATCCTGATGGGGAGGGCAATGCGATTACCAGCGATACCTGCTACTGCTTTGATTAACATCACAGATGATTTAATTCTCGACTACTGTAAGGGACTGGCTGACGTAGTCCGTTCTGTGTCCCAGCAGGTGCAAGCAGCAACTGTTCCAGCCGCAAGTGACCTGTGCCACGACTTGTGCCCGGGAGACTGGGTGCTTGTCTGCAAGCACATGAGGAAGAGTTGCCTGGATGTTCGTTGGCGTGGCCCGTACCAAGTAATACTGGTCACGAACACGGCAACGAAGTGTGGGGGACTGCCGAACTGGGTGCATGCCTCCCATACCCGCAAAGTTCCAGCACCCTTGGAAGATACAGCCCCTCTCGTGAATGAAAATCCAGCTGAGGTGGCAGGGCCATCTAAGAGGGCAAGCCAAGCTGTGAGGGTTGCTGATGCAGCTGGTTGTGCACTAGATCGAGCTGAAAGGGGTTGTGCAAATCAAAGCCCCGAATTTGACTCAGAAGGAGAAAGTGTTGCTGTGGGTGGAGTAGAGTCAAATTCAGTTGAAAGAGGAAGCAGTGCACAGGGTACCCCAAGGGAGAGCAGAGATGCCGCAGGAGCAGAAGAGGTTTGGCCCGTGAGTCAGAGATGGCTGAACTTGAGATTGGCATCTGAAAAAGATCTTGCCCCAGTTTCTGAAACATCTGAATCTGAACAGAGCGATGAAGAACAAGCTCGAGAGGGTTTGAGAAGGTTCAGGAAGGTTGTACGTATATACCAGACAATAGCAAGGATCTGGAGACATATATAGACAACATTACCACAATTCATCAAGAGATAGAGGATCTGACCGAGGAGGGGGTGTGGGAAAAGATTGGTAAAGGATTTGGTCGTATGGGAAATTGGTTTGCGAATTTGGGGAAAGGGTTCCTTTGGTTCATGCTAAAACCCTTTTAATTGTTGTGGTTTGTGTGATCTGTTTGTGGGGACTCAGAAGAGGTTACAAGTGGTACAGAGGAATCAGAATTGATAGAGCTCTCAGAGTGAGTGAAATGTGAATGTCCAGACTACAGGACAGTCAATCTCAGAATATTAAGAATATGGAGAGATTCCGACGGGGGAGGATGGCGACAAGTACTGTTTAGGTCGGTTCTTTCTCCAAGGGAATTGATTGTGTGATGGTGTGATGACATTTGTCATCAAAGGGGGGAACTGATAGAGCGCCACGTTATTCTGAAATTTGTAGGGGTGCATCATATTTACTGTAAGTCTACACCCACATATTACTCGAATTAGTTTAGGTGTGATATAGAAATTGTATTACTAGAATCGTTTAACATAGAGGTGATTAGAAATAAAACCATGATTATTCATAAAGAATAATGTCGTAGATCAATGCAAATGTATTTTAGTAAATGCATAATGTTTGATTTTATGTAATGCAACGTGTCAGGTTAAACGCATGTCATGCTGACGTTGCACGTGTAGTCTACTTATTCACGCATAAAAAGAATAATGAACTAATGCTCAAAGTGTGATTTAGGAGTGTGTTTAACAGTGTAAAGGCCTGATCGGATATACGTTTAAAGAGAAAGGCCTGTTCATTTCTTATGTTAGCTAACGTTGTAGGCCAAAAATGATTTCCCTTGGTAAAGGCTTTGGGTTGCAGGGAGATGTAAAATCTTAGAGAAGTGAAAAGTTTTTCGTTCCTAGGTTTCTGTTGCAGGTGCAAGGACGTTTAGCTCGTTAGAGAGACTAGGTCTTTGTTTTAGGAGTTAGGATGGTAAGAGAAGCCAACAGGGGAGTACATTGGAATTTACGGATGATACTTTTCGGTGGAGAAGGTGCCTGGGACCCAAGGTCAACCGTCGTTGGATGGAGTACAAGTTTCACTGGAAAAGTACTGGGAGCAGACCTGGCTGAAGGGGTGTGCCGAAGGGCGTGTTCTACGTTTTTGGGATGTTGTATTAGGGACAGTGCCCTGAGGATTGAGCAGTTGAGGTTTAGATGGGAAGCTAGAAGGAGCATCTTAGAACGAGCTCTGACTAAGTGAATGTACTTCTAAGGAAGTCTTCACGTCTGACACCTTTTTACTCTCTTGCCTGGGAGGGAAATGCTAAGTAGGGACGTCACCTTAGAGCTAGAGTAGGGATAGACCAACTATTTTTCCTTTTAGGCTAATGATTCCTAATGTAGACATTGGACTAACCATTGCATTTCTTATGCTTCTAGAGCTTGTTGTTCTAAGTCGTATGAGACTCTTACGTAGACTTGTGTTTGTTTTAGTGCCCATTTATCTTCAAATTTTTTTACTTTAGCCATGTGATCACTTGCTCAAACTTCTTCATGACTATGGGTGACAGACCATTCGAAACAGGATCTCTTTCGGGTTCTGAAGTTGGCCATTCAACAGCAATTTTACATGCGGACCATAAATCACCTGGAACCACAATATCAAACAACGTATTCAAGTCAATCCACAACACCTTTGAGATCTTGACAAACCGGTCAACCTGCTTATACCACTCGACGGGCTTCTCCCGCAAGCGGGGGAAATCATTCATAAATACAGCCAAATCACCCATATTCCAAGGCACATGCACGTACCCTCCATTCTGTACCTATCGTAAAGGGAAATTTCCTACATCCACCATCCCCCCTCCTGGAGGTGGCGTTTCTCCTATCATCCTTTTCGAACTCTTTTTCTTAGACCACCTTTCTTCCCATTTGTCAAGCATGATCCATGCACGCATTGCTATAATCAAATCCTTGATATGGGACCTCAATCCCATGACCCTCTTCTCTTCCAATTCTTGGTCGCTATACTGCAACCTATGGCTTCCCTGCAATTACTTTGTTTTGGACAGATCCACATCATACCTTTTGGCCAATTCTGACAATTTCTCATGCACAGTTCTTGCCTTGCGAGTCACATCTTTCCCTACAAAAAGTAACTCATCTTGTTCATACATGTATATCCTTTCAAGAGGCAAATTTCCACTTATTTCATCTACTTCTGCTTTCAACCTTACTACATCTAACATTCTCCCTTTCAAGGCTCCCTTCAGTAATTCTCGACAAACTGCCCCATTCCGTTTTTATATTAGGGACAGTGCCCCGAGTGTTGAGCAGTTGAGGTTTAGATGGGAAGCTAGAAGGAGCCTCTTAGAACGAGTTCTGACTAAGTGAATGTACTTCTAAGGAAGTCTTCACTTCTGACACCTTTTTACGCTCTTGCCTGGGAGGGAAATGCTAGGTAGGGACGTCACCTTAGAGCTAGAGTAGGGATTGACTAACTATTTTTCCTTTTAGGCTAATGATTCCTAATGTAGACATTGGACTAACCATTGCATTTCTTATGCTCCTGGAGCTTGTTATTCTTTTTGTTCTGAGTCGTATGAGACTCTCACGTAGACTTGCGTTTGTTCTAGTGCCCATTTATCTTCTTCACCTTGTGCTGAGGTGTCTGTATGTACAGTTATTTTTGGTTGTAATAAAATCCTACAAATTTTAGATTCGGAGTCAGTGGTCCTTTTTAAATGAGATTTGATTCTGGTGATTATGTATCGAAAATTTAATTTCCTCCCCTCATCAGGTAGGCAAGAATCCGGTCCTATCACTAGTATTAAATTAAACGTATATTACAAAGCTTCATTTTTTTTTTATTGATACAGATTTCGTAATTCAACTGCATTTGTAGATTGTTGCCAGGCTACCAAATAGTTGCGGTATTTATTGCTCCTACACATTTCCTTAATTTTTTCCAACACATAGAGAGGAGTGCAATCAATAGTCTTGTCAAAGCCAAGCCCTAGGCATACTTAAATGAACCGTGAATCACGGGAGAGCAGCAGGCACCTCAGAGCAGGGCGCAGAGATATGAAGCTGGTGTCTTTTCAGCAGCCAGTCGCAGTGAGTGAAATGCCTTCAGGTAGTGGTTAGCGTCCACGTCTGTCGGTAATTACTTAGTAAAAATTATTACAGGAGCTCAGGAAGGTGGGAGTAACTGAAAAATACCACGGGCTAATCACCTCCGGAGACCCAGTCATCGGGGTCAGCGTAAATTAATTAGAGAACCATATTTTGGTAATGCATCATTTAATGAGTATGCATTCGTGATTTCCATGCCGTTCATTTCATTTCTTCACCTCCTCTGTTGTTTGCAGACATGTCTCAGATTCGTAAAGAAAAAAATGGCAAATGCTCAAGCCAAGTACGCTTTGAGATTTGCAGTGAAAAAACGGGAGCAGGGTTTAATAATTACGTCTGAGAGGGTTGAAGGCATCTACATTGTTTAGACTGTGACGCAGGCGCGCAGTGCACACCTTGAGCAAGTCACTGCCTCCTGTCTCGCGCGGTTGCCATCACCGGTGTCACAGGATCTCGCGAGCTGACAGCCCGCCTTTCATCACAGCCCCACTGATGTCCGCAGACAGGCAGGGATTCGACTAGTTAGCAAGAGTTTACATCAAATGAAAAATTGAAGACGTGGAAACGGAGTATGTGCCAGGAATAATAAGCTCACGTAGGCACAGCGGATGACATTAATGTGAGCCCGAAGAAATCCAGGCTTTAGCAACTCGTGGGCAGAGACAGTATTTTTTTATATTCTTTTTTGACTGAAATATGCGCACTTTCACCAACATGGTCAGGCATGCCCTATTTAATAAAGTTCGGTGCATAGATCGATCCAAGCTGGGGGTATGGATTCCCAAGTAATAACGGTACCTTGCGATCTCACGTATAACGAAGGCATTAACGTGGAATTCTATGGGGCTTATTGATGAGAAGCTAACGCAGCGCGGTGCTGCAAGTTAATTTTGCGCGGTGCTGCAAGTTAATTTGCTGCGCCAGGCTGCGTTAGTTTCGAGGCACAGGGATGGGACATATTTACAGCAACATGTTGCATCTCTGTGCCTTTCCCTGCGCTGGCACATAAACTGCTGCCAAGCTCCTGGGCAGGCAGCCGTGTACCATGTTACAAGGATGCCTGGGGAGATTGTTTTTTGTGCAGGAAGGGGCACATTCCTGTACAAAAACAATCAATTGAGGTGATTTCCTCTGACAATGCGCGCTGTAGAATGCAGCACATATTGAAAGTGGAAAACACAAGTAGAAATGAAAACATTTCTCCTCGTTGCGCCTTGCTACTGATAGAGCGCCATGTTGTTCCCAAAATTGTAGGGGTGCATCATAATCATGCATAGCCCGCACCCACATATCTATTCGTATATTCTTGTGTTTTACTAACCAATGATCATTAGAGGAGTAAGGGAGTAATAATAACCAATGTGAATGTAACGTAGGAAATGTGATTCATGCTAAATGACAGAGAAAAATGCTTTTAACTGTAATTGCCCATTGCAAAGTGCCTAATGAATTAATTTGTGTGCAATGTAGTGCCTCTGATTTAAACGTGCACCATATTAAAGATGGCACGTGTAGAAATTATTACACATTATCGAATGTAATTAATTTAATGATTGTAGATGTGATGTTATTAACGTGTGATTTATAAGATGTGAAGGCCTGATTGAAGGTTCACCTATTGTAATGAAAGGCCTATTCGTTTCTTATGTTAGCTAAATATCGTAGGCCAAGATGTATTTCCCCTGGGAGAGCTCTCATTTAGAAATTCAGTTAGGATGGTGTGTGCGTGCAAGGATTTTGGTTTCTCAAGCTTCCGTTGCAGCTGCAAGAACATCTTCCTCGTTAGCTATAACTAACTTTTTGTTTTAGGAGTTAGGTATGGAGGAGCGTTCTCCAGGAATGCAGATAATGAGGAGCCAATACTTTCGGTGCTGGGAGAGCCTGGGACTCAAGGACACCCCAACCGTTATTGGACGCCATACGGGTTTCAATGGAAAATCACCTCCAGGAGGTGTCCAGCCAGAAGAGGTGGAACGAAGGTGTGTCTTGCATGTTGTGCATTTTGTATTAGGGACAGTGCCCAGAGGGAAGAGTTAGGAGATGAGACAGAGAGGCGTTAGAGGGCAGGTGTAAGGGATCGATATCGAGGGAGAAGACTTAGAATGATTCTGTAGCTTTGTCTACCGACCCTTTCAACGTGAGTGTACTTCTTAGGAAGTCTTCACCAGCTGACACCTATTCCTGATCTTACCATGGAACATGCGAAGTAGGGATGTCACTTTAGTGGTAGAGTAGGGACAGACTAATCAATTTCTTGTAGGTATCCATGAAGACGGATTTAGATGTTGGAGCAGTTATCTTTTGCTTGATAATTCTAGAGTTCATTATTCTTTTTATGCTTCATCGAGTTAGGTTGTTGCGTATATTGAACTTTGTATTAGTGCCCATGTACTTTCTTAACCTCGTCGTGAGGTGCTTGTTTGTTCAATTGTTTTTGGCTTTGTAATAAACCCCCTAAACTTTACTTGGAGTAAGTGATCCTTTAGAGTCGGCATTGATTGGCTATTGATTTTGTCTAAATGAATTGATTTTCTCCCCTATACACTTTACAGCAAATAAAAAGGTCCAGTCGGCCAAGGATTCTTCAGAGTGGTAAGAGATGGTAAGATAATATAAGAATCGGGCGTTATCACTACATTAACCCTCGATTTATTTCCCCATATGCCATAGATGTATTGCTGCCTCAATCACGACTTCTAGTTGGGGGACTGTAAGCCCATTTAAAATGTCCAAATACAAAAAAAATAGTATGCCTTTCTACAAAGCAAACACATCTGTTTTAATTATGAATAATACCCCACATTTGTAATTTTCTAGTTATCTTTCTAGCAAAAGCGAGCGAAAGAGAAGTGTGAATATGTGTGTCTGTGTACTTATGTGTGCGTTTCTCTCTGCGTGCCTGTGTTTGTGTAAGTGTGACCATGTGTGTGTGCATGCATGTGTTCTCTGGGTGGCTCCGTAAATGTTTGTGCATGCACGTGTGTGTGTGTGTGTGTGTGTGTGTAATATCAGGCTAGGGAGGAGAGTCTGCACACTATTTATAAGGCGTGATGGAGACCAAGAAGCCTATAGAAACAGAACCACAAAATCAAATTGAATAGTGTGAAACATGCTTAATCAGTGTTGGCAGCTTAGCCCAAGTAGCAAATACCGCATCAACAATACAGTCATGAAATGAAGAACTTAAAAGGTCCACAGAAGGTAATTACAGCAAACAACTAATAAGTCAATCGTCACAACAAGAAGGCAAAAGGCACCAAAGATTATAAGAAAACAAAAACATCATAGGAAAATATAAGGAGCAAGTTGGCCAATGTTATCCAGTGCAAAATGCAAAGTAATATAAAAAACCATAGCTTCATCCATGCAGTTTGCCGGAACCTAGGTGCCACTCATGACCCTCATACGAGTGAACAGAGTTGGATAGAAGTTGGTGGTTAGTCCTGCAAAAAGTCTTTACCTTCAGCCTGGGAAACATTTCAGGAGGTCAGAAATCTTCATTATGTCATAGCTGGTTCAAGAAGTTTGGATACACTGAGTAAGCACACAGTAGCCTCTAATACACTTGTAAACTGCTTATAGAGAGAAAAGCCACAAAGGACAATGTCTTTTCTGGCAGGACATTGACTTCTCTAACCATGAGGCAGATTGGTAGACATGATTCAATGATGGCGCTTATATTTGTTGGGTCATGGCAGAGTTTCTCAATGAAGTTGATAGAAGCACAGTACTTTATAGAGAAGGCTGTCTCAGTTCAACCCTTGGCCGCCCACCCCCATTCAGCCTACCTCATTGCAAAGTACATAATTTCTCCTCAGCCAAAACTACATCTAGGTCTCCTTCACATGCTGGCTTCCATGGGTCCCACATGTCCCGTTTGACAGAGCCTAGGGGTTCACTCCCTCTCATCCTGGGCATCGTGTGGCCAGCCTTTAGAAGTGACAGAGGCAAGACAAGGAATAAATAGGTTACAATCGCAGAAATAAATTGTATGCCTTTTGAAATACACTTCAAATGAGATGCAACATAATGTATTTAATATTCTACAACTGCTGTATAGATAAAGATGCCAGGGAATTCTTTTACACCCAAGTCACTTATATCTTGTAAAATTCTGTTTTATATCACTTGTTTATCAAAAGCTGCAATCTTGAGGTAATGTTACATTTTACGCAGCCGAAATATGTCATGCTGCATTCACTTCTCGAAAAACATATAACCCAACATTATATGTTTTGATTTAGAAACAGGTATGACAAATTATCCTTCAATTTTATTTCCCATCTCTGTACTCCGTGAAACTGTGCAGGAGCCCTGCATGCAGACAGTAGTCTTACCAGAAGGCCAGTTAAAGTTATGGCTCTTTGGAAATATAAATCCCTATCTTTTTAAAACAGAAGTGATGTACCAAAGCCTGTTTCACATATCACAACAACTGCAGAGGACAAACCCTCTGATGACAAGTGCATGAGAAAAAAAATGTTCTAGCCTATGCAATAAGAATTTTCAATTCTATTAAGGACGCGGAGGTGAGGATTATGTTTCTCTATCTTCAGTGCATTTGTTATCAGCAGATAATTAAAATAAAAAACAGTAAAAAAACTAAATTTCCCATGAACACCATATTACTTCATCAGTCACATGCTCCAGTCACTATGAAGCTAGTCCCATAACAGCTGTCATCACCATTTTAGGCAGTGCTTAATTTGAGCCGGTGGTTTCCGGTGCTCGGCACGGCACTTAATTTTCAACACCGGTGCTTGCGACAGTTGCCACAAGGTGGCACTGTCGGAGATTACCACAACAACAGTAAATTATTAATTCAATGCACATTAAAAATGACTATTTCCTGCTGCCCATGCCATTGTTATAGCTTTGGAGGCCTGGAATAGTCTGAATTGTCACACTTACAGAAGTGTGAAGGTAAGTAGTTGTGTCACTGAGCATGGCAGGGGCAACACATGGTGCAGGCTGCAGTGGCCTCCTCACAAGAGCCCTGGCACTTAATCTTTTACAAATTAAGCACTGATTTTAGGTCCTCTTTCTTTGCAAATGCCATTGAAACCCAAACGGAGAATCAAAATGATCAAACCCTGAAACAGTTCAACTTCAACTGTCCAAGAAGGGACTCAACTAAATTCTTCATTGCAAAACTTCCACTGCACGAGGTCGTGATATAACATCACTTGATGAAGAGCAAACCAAGATTTCCACCAGAAGGGCTGATACTTAATCATTGTAGAACTTTGCTGCCCAGCAAATGCTTGAAATCGACCTGGTTCAGGAATGTTTCTGATCATTATCTACAGAAAAAAGAGTATCAAGTCATAAATTCAATCCTTTTATGATTAGCACCTTCAGCAAATCTCCATAACCGGGCAGGTACACATACAAGGCAAACACAAGGAGCTGGTGGACGGAGAACTGAAACTTTTCAGACACTCACCCAGAGTCACAGATCTGGGTTGAATCCATCATCATTCTTTAGCTCACTTTGCCACCCCAGTTCAGACACAGCTATGTGCAAATCAGTCTTGACCCTGTGCCTCATGGGAACAGTCCAGCCCGAACTGTCAAGCCATGTCTTCCCTGGACCGGAAACAAGCATCCTGGGACCAGTTTCGGGCTAACAGCCCTCATCAGCCAGGCATAAAACATGCATATGTAACACCAAGCCCGGGTGGGATAATCCTCCCCTCCGCGTCGTTAATAGAATTGAAAAGTCTTAGTAGGTAAGCTAAAAACATTTTTATTCTATGTCAAGACCAGAGACTCCCATTAAGCTTGTTTAAAGCTGTGCCACCACCTCTGTTGAAATAACAATAGGCTTGTAAAAAAAAATCTTGAAAGTTGACTCTGAAGACCAATCAGTCACTGTAAGAATTTCATGTAAACAGGTTCCCAAGGAAAAAGACTCGGATGCCATCGCTCCTCTATCTGAGTGAGCTCCAAAAACTGAAGTATGAATACCTGCCTCTGCTAAGAGCCAACATATCCATCTGACTAAGGTGGCCGCTGCCACCAGTATATAAGACTTGTGTAAGGCAATCAGACGTGGTCCCTCTAATCTAGCCTAAATTTGCTAGTCCTATTTTCATACACTTTCAGACACTGAACTACACACAATTTTGCATTGTCTGGAAACCGCAGGTAAGAAACCAACTTAGAGTTTGATTTTGTTTGTTGGGTAATGGAAAAGGAAACACCTTCCGGAGAGCAAATCCTCCCATAGAGATTCAGGGCTCGAACATCCGAAATCCTTTTTCAAGAAGTCAAACAGAGTAACATTGTAAATTTAGCTCACAGCTTTTTGCGGGAAAGGTATTTATTGTCAGGCCTTACGGTCAAGGAAATTGAGTAGTATAATCACTTACCATAATACCTAGGTTGAGGCTTATTGGCCATTCTAATACCCCTCATGAGTTTGCATTCTATTGGGTGCTCGCCGACCGGTCTACCGTCAACTGGAAGATATCCAGCCAAGATCAACAATCTGAATGTATTAACAGATTTGTAAGTCAACCACTAGGTCGCTAAGGAGGATAAGAAATTAATCACCAAACAGCAATATGTCCCAAAGGGATCAGCACCTCATGCACTGCGCCAACTACACCATGGTCTCTATGTTAAAGCATAACCTTTGTGGGTGTTAGCAGACCAGGCTTGTCTGATGTAGGCTGCAGCATTTTGCAAAATGTCTGGCAAGCTCCATCTTTCCTGTCAACTTTCTATGCCATTAGTAAAAGATGTCCCGAGAGGATCAGAGGACGAGGACAGCCCACTTGGTCCAGCAATAGGTTCAGATGGAGCAGAATCAGTACTGGGAGGGCACAAGATGACTCTAGAATCACCAGAAACCCAGATTGTGCTTTCCAAAGCGGAGTCACAAGAACTATCTCCACTTTCTGATGCCGCACTTGAGAAAGAACCCTGCAGAGTATTACGAATGGAAGAAACGTATAGCCCAGGAAGGGAAACCAATCTTGGAGAAATGCATCCGTTGCTTACGCCTCTGGACGCCAACTGAAGAAAACAAGGATCTGGCAATTGAGGAGTGGGGCAAACGGATCCACACTGCATGGACAACGCAGGCGATTGATATTGAATAAGATCTTCGGGTGGAGTGTCCAATCGCTTAAATCTCTGAGATATCAAGAATGCCAATCTGCTATCATGTTCCGTTGATCTGGGAGATACTCCTCTATGATCGAAATCCGGTGACTGAGGCAAAAATGCATAAAGTCTTTGGCAATCTCCGTTAGGAGATGAGATTTCATCCCTCCTAGTTTGGTGACATCAAGATGCAGCAATCCGTCTTCAAGGGGGAAAGCCTCTTGATCACAAAGGAACCTGCTAGAAGTTACAGACTATTGATATGGAGACTCAATTCTGATTCCGACCCACGGTCTCAGAGAATGACTTGCATCTCGCTCCCCAGCCCCATCAGCTGGTATCTGATTCTATAACAATTTCTGGGAAATTGCCAAAGATCACTTTGCCATTCCATGGGGCCGAGCCAACAAGCCACCTTTGTTCTGGATTCCTTCCCGCTCCCAACTCCTCCTCCACATAAATTAACACCAGCTTCCGGGAAGCTGGTGACAGAAGACAGAAACGCACCCCCCAAACGAAAGGAGAAATTAATAAAGAAAGACGCGCACATTCATCGTGCTATTCCGATCGTTAAAAGCGAGTGCACCTGAAGCACGATATCAAGCAATAGTACAACATAAATGCCATAGTGCGAAATCCCAGCTTACAACATTATTGAACAAACATGTACAAGTTTAGAATAACACCACAGAGGTACTTAACGGGCTCCGTAGCAGCAAAGAAAGAGGACCTAAATGGTGGTGACAGCTAGTAAAGGATTGGCTTCATAGTTATTGGAGCATATGACTGATGAGGAAGTATGGTGTTCATGGGAAATGTCGCTTTTTAATGTTCTTTATTGTAAATGGCTGCTGATAAAAATGCATTAAAGATAGAGAAGTATAATGAAAGCCTCTGGTCCAGACATAGCATAAGAGTGAGTGTGTGTGTGTATGTGCAAGCACCCAACAACCATTGGGCTGAGAGGGCTTAGCCTTGCCCCCCGTCAGGTTCCCCGGGCTAGTCTGGCTGGGCCTGACCTTCAGCCATAACAATAAAGTATTCCTGCGAGGACAGTTGCAGCCCTGGCAGTCCCCTGTGTGTCTTTATTGCTTGGACAGTCCTCACTACCTTCCTGTATCATGAAATACAAAACATTGTTATCATTATATAACATGATTGTTTCTTTCCATAATAAAGAGTTGTGACTCGCTATTTAAAGAAAACAGGTGAATTGGGTTAAAGCTGCAATTATAGCATCCAGCACCCACCAACAAATAACAGCAGGAATATCTAGCAACAGTTCACCTCTTACCAAAGAGTTAGAATGAGTAACCTTCAAATGGCAGTTAAACGATAGACAATGTTATGCCAGAAGAAATTTGTCTTCCAAAAAAGTCTACAAAGTTAGCCTAGTATATGAAATTTTAACATACATGTTAATAGCATTTTGCTTATGTTTTTCTTGGTGCTGTGAACTGATATTGTGCAACACTAATTAAACATAAAGTGCATAATGGATATATTGCATTTTGACATCAAGGAAAATAAAATGTTCATTCTCTTTAATGCACATTATAGGCAACTGAATATTGGTAGTAATATGTACCATTATTGTGCCATCTGAAGACATTTACACTCTACCTGCAGAAATATAGAATTCCAGTAGGCCTGTCTCGAACTTTCATCTTTTTGAGATTTATAAAATGGATATCGCTAAGTTATGGACAGCACACATTATTTGCAGCTGTGCAAATTCGTGGTCAAGGATGATTTGTAGATCACGGTTCCTGTTTGTGGTCGCACGATGAGCAAAAATCATTGGATTAGAATGCCGCTCTGAGTAATTATCAGTGACTGAGAATAATTCAAGCATTCCACCCATCACTTGTAATCTTTCTTCGGTGTGACACTGAAAGAGCAATGGGTGTGCCTAGATCTGGGCTATATGACTCAAGCGACACCCTACTGCTGAGGCCCAAATTGTCTGAAACTGGTTCAGGGTGATAGGACCGGATTCTTGACTACCTGATTATTTCCAAGAATCCTCTCAGGTCGCCAGGATCTTTTTATCTGCTAAATAGTGTAGAGGAGAGGAAAAACAATTATCAACACATAATCGCCAAAATTAGATTTCATTGGGAAAGGACCATTGACTCCGAATCTAAAATGTATAGGATTTTATTACAACCAAAAATAACTGAACATACAGACACCTCAATACAAGGTGTAAGAGATAAATGGGCACTAATACAAAGGCAAGTCTATGAAGGATTCTCATCTGACTCAAAACAAAAAGAATCACTGATTCTAAGATCATCAAGAAAGCAATGGTTAAGCCAATATCCAAATTAGGAATCATCAGTCTAAAGGAAAAGAAAAACGTTAGTCTATCCCTACTCTATCTCTAAGGTGAAATCCCTATTTAACATTCCCTTCCCAGGCAAGAGAACTAAAAAGGTGTCAGGAGTGAAGACTTCCTAAGAAGTACATTCACTTAGCCAGAGCTCGATCTAAGATGCTCTTTCTAACTCCTCGTCTAAACCTCAACTGCTCAACCCACGGGGCACTGTCCCTAATACAAAACCCCAAAAACATAAGACACGCCCTTCGGCACACCTCTTCAGCCAGGTCTTCTCCCAGTAGCTTTCCATCAAATTTTTTATGGCGTCCAATGACGGTTAGCTTGACCTTGGGTCCCAGGCACCTTCTCCGCTGAAAGTATCATCCGCACATTCCAACGTACTTCCCTGTTGGCTTCTCGCAGCATCCTAACTCCCAAAACAAAGACCTAGTCTCACTAACGAGCTAAATGTCCTTGCACCTGCAACAGAAACATGGGAACAAAAAACATTTCACTTCTCTAAGATTTTACATCTCCCTGCAACCCAAAGCCTTTACCGAGGGAAATCATTTTCGGCCTACAACGTTTAGCTAACATAGAAAAATAAACAGGCCTTTCTCTTAAATATATGCGATCAGGCCTTTACACTGTTGAGCACATTACTAAATCACACTTTAAGCATTAGTTCATTATTCTCATGTACATGAATAAGCAACCGACATGTTTAACTAACATGGCACACGTTTAACCTAACACATTGCATTTCATAAACTAATCATTATACATTTACTAAATACATTCACGATAATCTGCAACGTTACTCTTCACGAAAAACATTATTACATTTCTAATCACCTCTATGCTAAACGATTACAGCAATACATTTCTACGGCACTCCTTAACCTACATCAAATAATATGCGGGTGCTGACTAACGGTGAATATGATGCACCCCTACAAATTTCAGAATCACATGACACTCTATCAAGGGCTACTTGTGTTCCCATTCTTAGGGTTCCTGGCCTGGTAGTTTGGCCTAGACTATTCCTATTTCAGTAGGATCAAGGCTGATATACATATTTCTCGTTCCTTGTGAAATGGCATGGTTGGCAAAAAAAAACAATGGACAGGGATATGGTCCTAAGTAATTTCAAGTGACTGATATAATTCTAGCATTCCGCTCAACAATATTTTGTTTTCCGCAAAATTCTGCTAGAGTAAGCAATATAATACATTTATGAAATGAAAAAAAGGTTCCATTAGTTTCACTGGAGTTTGCACCTCAGCCTGGCTGGTGTTCTTGGAAATACTGCAACATCCTTGCCTTTTATATGTTTGCTGGGTGGAGTAGAGTAATGCACTAGAGAATATAACGTTTGTTCTGCTAGCTTTGATTTTAGTCCAATCAAGTATCCTAAATATCTAAAGTGAAATGTCTACAGTAATCAATGTTCATTCTTAAACATTTTAGCAGGTTACTTCATGGGAGGGGAAGAAATCAAAATATTTTTAACTCAAGGGTGGCTCGGCAAAAAAAGTTTGAAAAACACTGCATTAAAATGTGTGCCCTTGACCACTTTAGGAACATTCCAATTCTTTTGTTTTTGGAGCAGCATTGCCAAAGAAGTAGCCATGCCATTGACAAACTCTGTGGCCCACGAGTCCCACATTTAAAAAAGCCATGCAACTGTGAAAGGACTGGTAGCAGGGAACATAGTGACTGTCTAGTGGCAAGCATTACCTCCAGTAGGGTGGACATTCCCTCCAGTAGGGTGGTTAAGTTTCTGGTCTGTGCAATCTGTGTTTGATGAAAATACCATTTGCAGATCACACAAGAGACCCCCTTTACCCGGACATTTTTTGGAAGGTCTTGCAATGTATTGTGGTGTAGGGCTAGGGAAGAAGGCAGATATTAGATTGATAAAGAGAGCGAAAAGATTTTTGGGTGGAGAATAAGGTTGGAGGAAGTTCAGATGAGAGACTAAGGGATTGTAGTGCAAGATGGAAAGCATGTAAGAGTAGAGGATGTAGACAGCAAAAGGATGAGCATGGCTAAGCTGCAGAGGAGGAAAACTCTGTGGTAGATTTGGAGGAGGAAGTATGAGAAGGCCAATTTCTAAGGGGAGATGATTAAGGGGAGAAGAAGTGCTAAGGGCTTGAAGGATGAGCAGAGGAGGGACTCAGAAGGATGCGGAAGAACTTGCTGCTTTAGGATAAGGGGATGACTCACTTTGGGGCACAGAATTGGGGACTGTTTGGTGAAGGATGATAGACAGAAGGGCAGCAGAGTTGCATAATGATGTTCAAAGTCTCCTGAATCAATCTTTTTGTCCACACTGTCGCTGTGCACATGCCACCATGGGGTACTTAAAGGAGAGATCTGGAGAAAGAGGCACTGAAAGCGAGGTAGAGAGAGAGCAACTGAGAGACTTAAAGAAGCCTAGAAATAGAGACCCAGAGAATTTGACACAGGGAAATTGAAGTTGATAAGAGAGATACTCAAAGAGACACAAGGAGGAAGAGAGAGAAACATTAGTGTGGTTCAAAGTACAGAAACTGTTAATTTATCATTTTAGAACAAAGGGACTTCAGTTGGTGTCTCTGTTTTTCTTAAGATCTTACATTGCTTATTTATATAGCTTTGTAAGCTGTTATAAGATCGTCTAAAAGCACAAAGAGAGTGGGAGAGAATAAACATGGGCGTGGCAGAGAGAATAGGAAAGTAGACTTGTGGTGAAGCAGGCATTGCACAAGACATTGATATCTTACTGGATATGCAACAGTGATTTATAGGTAAGGCTCCCTGTTTTCTATTTTCCTGATTTTTACAAATTACCACAGACAGAAAAGTATATATTTTCCTGACTCTATTTACTTTAAGCATGGATAAAATGGAAATTGGGTTATTATTCTGTGAGTGATTCTAAATGCTATCAGGCATGACTGCCAAGTCAAGAGATGTGGGGATTGACTGGTAGGAGGGTTGAAAAACCGAAAGGAAGTTTAGTAAAAAGGCTATATATACACAAAGTTGATTCTAAAATTAGCATGTTTTCATATAAGTGCATTGATTCATCATTTATAGGTGTTCATATCATTGAAACCTGCAAGACATTCAAACATTAGTGCATGTTAATCGGTTAAATAAATGAGAAAATATACTCATCGTACCTTCATTCTTCACAAATCCCAAAATAAATATGGATAAATACATATGAAATTCACAAAAAATAAATATGGATAAATACAGACGGAAATGTAAAACAGAAAATACTATAAAACTGGGTGCCCTATTTAGAGAAAACCAGCCCTAGGCATCTTACAGCAGGTAGGGAGTGAAGAAAAGAAGATGCAATAGGTGTCAGGAGGTATCAAGGGAGAGAAGTAGGTTTTTGGGTTGACAGTGGGAAGAACCACGTAGTGACAGTGCTTTGTAAATCATGGTATACCATGAAAGAGAAGCTAAGATAGGTCAGAAAGTGTCCCATTACGGCAGGGAACTGCTCAGCCACTTTTGAATAACTAAATGCTTACCTCTCATGTGGCTACTCCTAACAGTAACATTTCACTGTGTGCCCAGTGCTGAAGCTGGAGTCTTGGAGAAATAACTGAGATCCTGGGAGGTCAGAGAGGGCATCAAGTTTAGGTATTTAGATCTCTTTACAATTGTTTAAGGAGTGGGAGTGAATTTGTTAGGTTAAGAGGAGGAGCAGTGCTTATTAGTCATGTTTATCCAAAATTATTTTCTTAACTGTTCTCACTTAGCACACATTACTGCTGTTAGAGGCCTGAATACCATTGTTCATAAATACATTTTTATGCTTCTAAGGAACATTACCTCAAGGCATCATTTTTCATGATCCTTTTGCCCTAGTCAAGGATTCCAATTAAATATATGAACCATGCCAACTGGAAAATATTATTTTAAAGTCCACAGATGCTAGATTTTACGTTGTAGCATATTGTCTAGAAAGTATTATTATTCAGTGCTGCTTTGTACTTCAAATGACAAAAATACCAAAGTGGAAGTGACATGAAACTCTCTTTCACAAATGGCACCTCATGGTTGACCCCTTAACCAACCTGAGTTCCACAACAGACTCCCATTGACTCCTCAGAGTCTAGGTGGAAGTAAAGGAGTGTGAACAGAAAAACATTTGAACTAGGGTTAATTTCTGATCCTGCCATTGCGTTGATGAACCTCAAAACCAGCAGCTGGTAGGATAATGCCACGTTAGCAAACGGCCTAGCAAGGTTTACCTGTTGATGCCCTACTTAAGTGTAATTTTTTGTCTTTAGAGGCACCATTGATAATAACACGTTATGGTTACGTTTCTGTAGTCCATGTGCTGGGAACAATGAAATCTTTCAAAATGGGGCCGTGGCCAAGTAAGATGGCTGAGCGAACGTGATCCGCCTCAGCTCTGGACCCCAACGACTGGCAAGGACCATTTCCAACACTTGCAGTGGACAGTGAAGCGAATGCCCGCAACAGCAACCTTCGATGCGAAACAGGAACCCTCCTTCAACCCTTGAAATTACTCGCAGGACATGCTAGTGGACCGCGAGTTGGGCGTGATGGAGAGAGGAGACCACAGCTAAGATGGCGTAGGGAAGCACGCCAATCGGGCCTACAGGCTGTCGGACCGGACCCCCGGTCTGTGGCGGAACTGGCGCGATCTACCGACGATGCCAGACACCTCCTGAATTTGATGCACGGCTGGAGAGTACGGATGATATGTACCACAGCCCGCTCCCTTCCGTACTGACCTGATGAGATGCTCGGCCCCCACGGAGCCCGGAATAGCAGCTGCGGTGTAGCGGCGAGACAGGTACTGCGCTACATGCACCTCGAGTCGGTAGCAGCAGGGGCGGACATTCTACTTGTGCTCCCGTGAGGGTCCTCTAGTTGCGTATATTTCTTCTCCCCTGCCAACCACAAAAACAGAATACAGAGGGGCCAGGGGATATCTTCCTCCGAGGGCCTTGCCTGACTCCAAGAGGGCGGCCATGCAGATGACAACACCGTGGAGGTTTCCTGTTTTCAGCTGCGGCGCCGAATGGAGAGCGGTAGGAGGAGAATCTTCCCCTTATGTAGCATGGCCTAGGTGGAGATGAGTTGCCTTGGGGCTCTTACCTTCTGGCTATGACACGCTGTGTGATGCCTGACTTCAAGAAGGCTGCCTGATTCACACACTCAGCAGAGACCTGGTCCCATCACAGGGTGACATATACAAGCAGGTCTAGTTTCTCTACACTCCCTTTCTAGAGAGGTATCTCAATCCTTGCTACCATGCCGTGCTGGGCATTGTCCTTATGCCTCCCAAGAAGGCACCAATTAAGGTCTCCCGCTATTTTGCAGCGCCGGAAAAAGACACCTCCCCGTAAGCGCAGACCATGTCGCTTACCCGGGAGGAGCTGGTAGCCACCCTCTGTGACTTCAAAGCCGAACTGTGTCTGGAGATCAAACAAGACCTGCGATCCTCTATGGACCAGCTCAAGGTTGCCATCACCGAAAAAATGGCGGCTCTCCGACAAGACGTGGATGCGGTGAGCACTAGAGTGTTGGAGATGGAGGAACAGGCACAGGATCTATAGGCCCACGCCACCAAAATGCAGGATTCCCAGCAAACCCTCCAGGCCAAACTCCAGCAGGCAATATTCAAAGCGGAAGATCTGGAGAACAGAGCTCGATGACAGAATATACAGGTCCGGGACCTGGAAGAAGGTGCCGAGGGTCTTGACTTGGAGGTGTTCGTGGTGGGACTATTTGCGGAAATCCTAGCTCCACAGCAACTGAAGCTCAAATTGGATCGGGTCGATCGTGTGGGGAACCTGCAGCCGGGGGACTGCAGGAGACCACGGGACGTCTTGGTCAAGATGTATTCTTTTAAAACAAAAGGAGGCCATATTGGGCGTGTCACGGAAAAAGGATGAGACTTCCTTCCAAGGTTACAAATGTGCCATCTTCCAAGATCTAGGTCCCTCCACCTTGGCACGTTGTCAACTGCTGAGACCCATGACCACCAAGCTGCAAGAAGAAAGCATCCGTTATCGCTTGACATTTCCATTTGGACTCACGTTTGAATACAAGAACAAGACGCACCATGTGACCGACCTTTCTGAGAGTCTTCGTATACTAGGCCTCCCACTGCCAGAAGACGGAAACATCGCAGGCTCTTCGACTGACACGGAACAACCCCGGAGGGGGTCCAGTCCCTGGCACACAGTCACGAGGTCTCGATAAGCTACAAAAAGCTTACACTCGGAGAGTTGCCTTTTATAGACACTCCGACCTTCAAGGTATTCAGCCTAAGTGTGCTCCTAGGGAACTCTGATGAACCTAAGCAATGAGGCCAATAGTTGAACAAGGCATCGTGCCTGATGTCCGAGACACTATGGCAGATTAACAAGGACACTGAGGTTTTTATTTTCCTCTTCTTGATCTGTTCACTAGACTCCTAACGCAGGGCAGTCGGGGGTACGAGCCTTGGCTGTATCACCCAGTATTCTTCTATGTTGTTTGGAGGAATTCCAAGCCAAAGGCATGTTGGCCTTTCGGCTCTCTTTTTTGGGGGATTGTTGGGGGGTTTATTTTTTGGGGGGAGGGGGCCTGGTGGTGGTGCCCGGGTTCTATTCATTTTTGGGTTCTTCAAGAGTAACAGCAGGAGAAGTGGGAGCGCTGCGAAGCGTGTGGTTTCCAGGAGGGGAGACCTTGTATAGGAAGGAACAGCATCCAACACATGAGCAAGCCAGTCCTAATCCACACGGGGAGGGAGGGAGGTAAATCCTATCAATGGTTTCCGTAGCGTAATGGAATGTCAAGGGTCTAAACTCCCCCCAGAAACATCGGAGAATTTGGAAATATCTCACTGACTGCCGTTTCGAGGAGGTGGCCCTCCAAGAAACTTACCTCAAAAAGTCCGAAGACACTAGGCTACGACACAAATCGTATTCCTTAATATATAAGTAATCCGCTGGCACTAAGCACAACGGAGTGGCTCTGCTTTTCCACAGCTCCACCAAGTTTCAACCTGAAGCCACCAAGACAGACCAGGAAGGGAGAATCAAAATGGTCAAGGGGCGGCTGAGGGGAACTCTATGCACTTTTATTTCTCTCTATGCACCCAACTTGGGCCAATCAACGTTCCAATCCAACGCATTTGATTTGATAAGTGGATTTGCGGAGGGGCCCGTGGTCCTATTAGGAGATTTCAACCTTACATAGCACGAAACACTGGACAGCTATCACTACCACAGGGAAAATACCAATAGTTTCTCCAAGGGGGTCAAATAAAAAATGCTCACACTTGGACTATGTGATGCCTGGAGGTCGCTCCACCCCACCACCAAAGACTACACATAATATTTGCACGTCCACCAGTCATACTCTAGGATCTTCATCAGTCAGGCACTCTTGGGGCCCCTGCAGGCAGCACAGATAATGCCGATTTCCGTATCAGATCACAGCCTGGTAACTATCAGTTTGACTTGGAGGGGGCCTAAGTCTGGTACGTCGAGGTGGTAATTTCCGACGGAGATTACTCGAGACCGCTGAGCCTTGCCCAGGCCTGGTCGCCCCCACGCTCCTCCTGCTTCCTGCTCCTGTGCCTGTGCCTGAGATTCGCTTAGGGCGACCCAGCCGCCACTGAGCCGCCCTCACCCGACTTTCCCGCCGCTGCCTCCCTGCGGCCCCGCCCCCCGCCAGTCCATTGGCCGCCCCGCTCCCGCCACCCAGCTGACCCTCCCTCCCGGCTACCTTCTTATGACGCCCCCACGCACGCGCAGCGTTCACGTGCAGCGGACACGCCGATTGTGTGCCGAAGGCGCGCCAAAGGCAAGCCCGTCTGCGCCCGTCCGCGCCTGGACCGCGCCCAGCGCCAGAACCCCTGGCCCCCGCAGAGGCCATCCCACCCGCCGGACTTACGACGCCGCCACCCTCAACGCACTCCACAACGGCCGGATCCACGGATGCTACCGAGCCACCCAGCGACGCTCCCAAAGACCCTTCAGCTGCCAATCCTGCAACTTCTCCTGCATCCAGACCGGCATCACACCCGCCAAGCCGAGCACCAGCAGCAACCACCTGAAGTGCATCCTGCTCAACACCCGCTCCGTCCACAGGCACGCCGTGGAACTCTGGAACCTGCTCGACACCACATCTCCAGACGTCGCCTTCCTCACGGAAACTTGGATGAACGCCTCCTCAGCGCCCGACATCGCCATTCCGGACGGATACAAGATCACCCGGAGGGACCGCGTCAACCAGACTGGAGGAGGCATCGCCATCGTCCACAAGAACACCATCCGCATCACGACCAACTCCGATGACACCCTCACAGCCGCCGAACATCTTCACTTCCAGATACACACCGACCCCACAACCACACTCAGAGGCACCCTCATCTACAGACCCCCGGGACCTCGCACACAATTCAGCGAAGACATCGCAGACTTCATCAGCCCACACGCCCTCTCCTCCGCTGACTACATCCTCCTAGGGGACCTCAACTTCCACCTGGATAACAACAAGGACAGCAACACCACCACCCTGCTAGACAACCTCGGACTCAAGCAGCTGGTGAACACCCCCACCCACTATGCCGGACACACGCTTGACCCCGTCTTCTCCTCCAGCAAGGACATCACCTTCAGCCACTCCACCGGACTCCACTGGACTGACCACAGCTGCGTCCACTTCAGCTTCAGAAGGACCACGACTCACCATCACCCGCAGCCGGTTCCCTGTAGGAGCTGGAACAAGATCACCTCTGATCAGCTCTCCACATCCCTGAACCAGAATCCTCCTGCCAGCTCAACGGACCCCAATCAAGCAGCCAACAACCTCACACAGTGGATCACCAACTGCGCTGACGACCTCGCACCCCTGAAAAACCATCCCAGCAGGCCCGGCAGCAAGAAGGCTTCCTGGTTCAACGACGATCTCAAGAACTCCAAGAAGAACTGCCGCACCCTCGAGAAAGCCTGGCGCAAAGACCCGACTACAGACAACATGACTGCCCTCAAGCACGCCACCCGCAAACACCACCAGCTGATCCACACCACCAAGAAGACAGCATTCAAGGAAAAACTAGACAACAACTCACGCAACAGCAAGGAACTCTTCAGCATTGTCAAAGAGCTCTCCAACCCCAGCGCCGAAACCAACGCCATCACCCCCTCGCAAGAACTCTGCGACTCACTCGCCTCGTTCTTCCACAGCAAGATCGCCGACATACACAACAGCTTCGGCACGCAGCCCACGCACCCAACCACCGAACTGACGCACCCCACCACCACCCTCCGCGCCTGGAACCTGGTCAGCACCAAAGAAACCATCCACACAATGAACACCATCCACGCCGGATCACCAACCGACCCATGCCCCCACCACGTCTTCAACAAGGCCGCCTCCGTCATCGCACCCCAACTCCGAGACATCATCAACTGCTCCTTCAACACTGCCACCTTCCCGGAGAGCTGGAAGCATGCAGAACTCAGCGCCCTTCTGAAGAAACCTTCAGCAGACCCCACCGACCTCAAGAACTACCGCCCCATCTCGCTCCTCCCTTTTCCTGCCAAAGTCATCGAGAAGACCGTCAACCGACAGCTTACCGCCTTCCTCGAGACGAACGGATCCCTCGACCCCTCTCAGTCCGGCTTCCGTGCCAATCACAGCACCGAGACCGCCCTTATCGCAGCCACTGACGACATCCGAGCCCTGCTCGACAACAGGGAAACAGCGGCCCTCATCCTCCTGGATCTCTCCGCAGCGTTTGACACTGTCTGCCACCGCACCCTAGTACAACGCCTCAGCAACGTCGGAATCCAAGAGAAGGCTCTGGAGTGGATCATCTCGTTCCTCGCCGGAAGAACCCAGAGAGTCCGCCTCCCCCCGTTCAGATCCGAGGCCACCGAAGTCATCTGCGGCGTACCACAAGGATCTTCACTCAGCCCCACCCTCTTCAACATCTACATGAGCCCCCTCGCGGCCATCGCACGCCAACACAACCTCAACATCATCTCCTACGCCGACGACACCCAGCTGATCCTCTCCCTCACCAACGACCCAGCCACCGCCAGAACTAACCTACACGAAGGGATGAAAGACGTAGCCGAGTGGATGCAGAACAGCCGTCTGAAACTGAACTCAGACAAGACGGATCTCCTCATCCTGGGACCATCTTCCTCCGCCTGGGATGACTCCTGGTGGCAGCACACCCATACCATCGGACCACGCACGCAACCTGGGCTTCATCCTGGACTCCTCCCTCTCGATGACCAGACAAGTCAACGCTGTCTCATCTTCATGCTTCAACATCCTACGCATGCTCCATAAGATCTTCCGATGGATCCCCACCGAAACCAGGAAGACGGTCATCCAGGCACTCGTCACCAGCCGACTGGACTACGGAAACACCATCTACACCAGAACCACAGCCAAACTACAGAAGAGAAGACTCCAACGCATCCAGAACGCCTCCGCATGACTCATCCTGGACATCCCCCGTCACAGCCACATCTCCGGACACCTGAGAGACCTGCACTGGCTCCCCGTCAACAAGAGAATCACGTTCCGACTCCTCACCCACGCACACAAGGCTCTCCACGACCTGGGCCCCAGGTACCTCAACAACCGCCTGACCTTCTACACTCCCACCCGCCAGCTTCGATGGACTAGCCACGCCCTCGCCGCCGTTCCACGCATCCAAAGAACCACCATGGGAGGAAGATCCTTCTCCTACCTGGCAGCCAAGACATGGAACTCCCTCCCCATCCACCTCCGCCAGACCCAAGACCACCTCTCCTTCAGGAAGCAACTCAAGACCTGGTTGTTCGAGCAGTAGCAGACCCCCCCCCCCCCCAAGCGCCTTGAGACCCTCCGGGTGAGTAGCGCGCTATATAAATTTCCTGATTGATTGATTGATTGATTGAGACAAGGTCCTGCGAGAGGAATTGAGGGCCTCCATCGCAGAATACTTTACACTTAACAACCCACAGGCTACTACTCCGCAGAACAATTGGAATGCCTTTAAGGCAGTGTTGCGAGGTAAATGCATCCAACTTAACGCGGTCCTAAATAAACAGAGGGCGAAGGAACACATTGCCCTTGAAGGGGAGTTAGAAATAGTTGAAAAGGCACATAATGCGACACCCACTCGGGCACTACAGCACCAGCTTACCGCGGTACGAGGCAAACTTTGCTCCATTTACAATAATAGAGCTGAGTATATCCTACGGAAGCTCCGTCAGACATCTTGCGCCCAAGGCGATAAGGTGGGTCCTCACCTAGCGCGCCAGCTCCGAGTGAAAAGGGAATGCAAATTCATTGGGGGTATCCTAGATCAGGAGGGTCAGCTCACTCACTCCAATGACATTAAAGCTAACATTTTTGGCGACTTTTATGGTAAGCTCTACCACTGTACACGCCGGGATATTGACCTACAACAGCAATATCTTGACTCGGTGACTCTCCCCCACATCTCCCCCATGACCGCGGGATCCCTAGAGTCTCCCATTACTGTGGAGGAGGTGAGACAGGCCATCTCTAAACTCAAACTTCATAAAGCTCCCGTGCCTGACGGTCTTACAGTGCACTTTTACATATGCTATGCATCCGAAATAATACCCCATCTCACTGACCTCTTTAAAGCGATAGCTGCTGAAGCGCGTGTCTCGACATCAATGGCTGAAGCGGTGATATCCGTCATTCCCAAACCATGGAAAGACCCCCAACACTGTGCTTCATAAAGATCCATAGCCCTTCTTAAACTCGACGTGAAGCTATATTCCTCGATCTTAGCTGCTAGGCTGGAGGACTTGATGCTCGAACTAGTCCACCCTGATCAATCCGGTTTTATAAAAGGAAGGCAAACACATGATAATATCCAACGCACCATACATCTTATTCAGAAAGTGTCCAAATTTAAACTCCCAGCAATCTTGGTGGGTCTTGATGCTGAAAAAGCATTCAACAGGGTGGACTGGTCGTTCCTCTTCCTCGCCATGCGGAAATTTGGCTTTGGGGATACATTTCTCAACATGATCAAGGCCAACTACCACCTCCCATGCTCCTGCGTGACGGTCAATAGGTGTCCATCATTCCCCTTTGTTCTTAGCAGAAGCACTCGACAGAGGTGCCCACTTTCCCCCTTTTTATTTGCCGTCAGTATCGAACCACTCGCAATGAGATTTCAGGCTAACGAAGAGATTTGGGAAATATGCTTCAGCATCACAGAGCATAAAGCATCCTTTTTCGCCGATGACATCCTACTCATGATTATGGAGCCGGCATCCTCACTCCGGGCAGTACAGGAGGAGCTGAAACATTTTGATTGAGTAGCGGGGTTTAAGGTAAATATATCCAAATTCTCCATACTAAATCTCACGCTTCCTGCCTTGGAGGCGACTAGATTGAGAGGCCAGACATCCCTACAATGGGCTAAACACTCTCTCCTATACTCGGGGGTCCACCTCACGCCTAAAATTGGGGATCTCTACAGAGCCAACTTCCCCTCTCTATTGGCTCAGCTGCAACAGGATCTTTAGAGATGGAAACCCTTGTACATCTCCTGGCTTGGGTGGATCAACGCTGTTAAAATGTCAGTCCTACCTAAACTCTTATATTTATTTCAAGCCCTACCTATTGAACTTGATCACAAATTACTGCCACGCCTGCACTCACTGGTCACCAAATTCATTTGGCAAGGGGGGAGGGCTCATCTTCTTTTTCATGTGCTGAGACGCCCTATGAGTAAGGGGGGTAGCACTACCGGACTTCACGCTGTACTATCAAGAGGCGCAACTCCGTGTGGTGACAGAATGGTCAGCACGTGAATCCGACAAGCACTGGCTCCATATGGACAGGTCGATTGTGGGACCTTCCATCTGGGATGTCCTGTGGAAGCCAAAGAAAGACCGTCTTGCGAACGCTTACATAAACACCCCCACACGCATTACGATAGTTTGGGATCAGGTTACGAGAAGGGAGGGCTGGACCTCATTTCCTTCCCCATACACCCCTATCCACTTCAACCCAGCATTCCCACCGGCACTGCGTGAAGGGCCTTTTGACTGTTGGAGGGAAGGGGGATGCCTAAAGCTTTCTGATTTATTTCATAGCTATGATGGTCTGATGTTCAATACATGCAAAAGAGAGTTTATGATCCCTCACATTGAACACTACCACTACCTCCAGCTCAAACACTGGGTTTGACTCCCACACATAAGGCAAGCAGCTTTTACGGCTATGGAGAGAATGACGATCCACGAGGCAGGCTCCATGAAAGGTGCCATCTCCTCACTTTACACTATGTTATTGAATACACTGTACGCTCCCCGGGCGCGCTATATGTCTTTCTGGGAACGGGTACTAGAGCGCGATATTACCGAGGAGGAATGGAAACATGCGTGTGGCGATATCACTAGACACAATAGATCGGTGGCCTTGAGGGAAGCTCACTATAAGACACTGCTGGATTGGTGCTTTTACCCTACTAAACTCCGGCGGATCTTCCCTGACACCTCGGATCTCTGCTGGCGGGGATGTGGTTTACAGGGGGATTTCCGCCACATCTGGTGGGACTGCCCGGCTATTCGGCCCTTCTGGGAGGAGATCCTCTCACATCTTAAAGATATACTTGGATACCCAATCCCGACCACCATTGAGGGGGCTTTACTGGGCATCAGGGACCCGAGGTTGGAACAGCAAACGAAAGCCGACAAGGCGATTATGTGGACATGTCTGGGGGTGGCAAAACTTACGATTGCGGCAGCGTGGAAAAAGAAGGACACACCAGCAACGTCGTTGTGGCATAGACAATTATAAGGCTTTTGAACACAAATGGGGTCCACTAGTAACCTATCTATCCCGTGGCCTACCCTTAGTGGTTTGTCCGTCTTCTGTAAGGGCTATGCACCTCTTCCAGCTCTAACGTGCACCAAGTTGAAATTTGTCGCTGTACCCCCGCTTTATTTGATCAGGATAAGACCCCGCTTTTGTTACCCAGCTTTATAAATGTACCTATGTTACCCACTACTTCATCCTGCGAAATCACCACCACCAGGGAAGGGGAGGGGGGAGGATTCGGGAGTGGGGTTTGTGTCTGTGTTCTGGTTTGAGGACTCCCCTCAAGGCCAGTTGTTTCAAAACAGACATCTTCTACATTACTTGTGGGGTTGGTATGGTCCCTGGGACGTATGCAACTGGGCTCTAACTAGGTGAATGTTTTTTACCCCCGGGCCCTACACGCCCTACTATATTCATGTTGTTATTTTGGCTTATGATGCTCAATAAAAAGAATTTCGACAAAACAAATCTTTCAAATTGAGAGATGCATTTCAAGCAATGTCATTAGCCAAGTATATCAAATCAATGAATATTTGATGGGAAATGAAACTCAGAGTTGCCATGCAGTACCAGTGAATAGATGCACTATTTTGTGAGTTGCAGTGCCTGGACATGAGGCATCCTGCTAAGGGACAGCAAGTGAGTTTTTGCTTCTAATAAGCTTGTGTTCTAACCTAAACCTATTGTGTGCTGAGAAATGCTCTATGAACAGAGCAATGACAAAAACAAATGTGTCTAAACTGCACCATTTGCTACAAATCTCCTTTGTGGAAGTATGCCTAAATATCTTGTATTTTTTAAGTCCCAATAGGTTAAGACCAATTCAACTGGCCCAGTGCATTTTGGAAGGCACTATTTGCTAGTCATTCGTCCTGAAATTCCACATCCTACTTGTTCTTTTGGCCCAATGTGCATTTAAATGTAGCATTCACCATTCATTCTGCTAAAATTCCTTGATGGAAAATCATTAAGCCCCACTAAAGGATATTAAATTGAGACCAAGGTTATTGACTGAGTATTCTTTAAAGTGCTCCAAATGGCTTTATATTGTCCAGAAAAATGCTTACCATATTATTCAGCATACAACAACAAAGAAGAGACCTCTACAAGACCTTCTGACCCAGGTTCTGGATATGGCTGCACCCCCCACCCCCATTGTTCCAAATGTTAGACTCCCCAAAGTTTGAGTCTAGTCGAGACCCTGTGTGCCTGTGTGAGTGAGAACGAAAATGACAGGCAGATAAGAGAGCTAAATTGAGAGAGAAAGACTGGGCAAACTCACTAGAGGGTGAGAGATAGAGAAGTCACGAAAAAAAACTTGCAAATGTATGATCCTTTATAAATATGTACCCAAAAATCTTTGTTGTAATGTGCAATTCTCGAATAAAACCAGCACAGTCATTTTGAGAATTCTTCCCCAAAGTGAGTTAGTTTTCTTTTAAGATAACATTTTTCCTGATGAAATGTTGACAAAAGTTTAGCTTTACCCTTTTCACCGATGGAAAAAGTAAGGCCTATTATTACTGTTACCTGGCCCTACCAAAAGCCCCTTCTGAACTAAAGAGGTTCAAGTTGCTGATGGCCAGCAATGTCGCCAAGAAGACCTAATACAATTAGCTGTCAATTGTCACAGAAAGACTTAGCTGAAGATATAGACTCTGCCTTTTTTAAAGGAAATAGGTATCCTTAATACTGGTTTGGCTCACAAGCACACTCCTAAACCGATGAAAAATCTAATTATTGAAAGTTAGTTTGCAGACATCTTGGTTGTTACAACAAAAAAAAACGCTGCCACAGTACTGCAAAATCACCCAAAAAACAAAAAAATATAGAATTGTGATAGCATACAGCAAAATTAGGCATTCACAAAGCCATAGGTCTGGCGTTGACCACCAACCTTCTTGCAATCCTTGTTCTGTTTTGTCATGGTTTTTGCAAAACCTAACTATTTGGAAATATGGCTGGCCCACAATCAATGTAAAAAAACTAATCATTTGCTATAGGCAAAAAACTTTTTGGGGTCACAAAAAAATACACATTACCCTAATACTCTCTGGCACTGATGTGAACTACTTAAACCGTCCATAATTCTGGCATTGAAAGGTATAAAAAGAAAGAAAGATAGAAAGGAAGGAAGACAAAGAAACAAACAAACAAGAAACAGGCAGACGTGAAAGAAGGCAAGAAAGAAATATGGCAAGAAAAAAGACAAGAAATGAATTTATTATATTTATATAGTGCATGGCTACCCTGAGGCCTCCCAACGCTGCGGACTGGCGCACATGGGTATCAGACAGAGAACTTAACATTTATGAATTTATATTTATATAGCGCATGGCTACCCTGAGAAAGAAGGAAATAGACAGATAGAAAGAGGGTAACAGAGAATGAATGAGAGTGAGAAGAGAGAAGGAAAGAATGGAAGATAGTAGCAAAGAAAAAAGGAATGAAAATGAAAGAAAATTTAAAAAGGAAAAGAAAAGAAAATTAACAAGAGAAGGACCACAGGATAGAAAAAGAGAAGGAAAGAAAGAAAAAGAAAGCAAATGAAAGAGAGAGAGGGAGGGAAAGATAAAAAAGAAACAAACAAAGAAAGGAAGAAGGAAAAAATAAAGAAAGTTGGAAATAAAAAGAGAAAGAAAGAAGAGAAAGACAGAATGAAAGAAGGAAAGCGAAGGCATGAAAGTAGAAAAGAAAAAAGTAAGGAAAGTAAAAACTTAAATGTAAGGATGAATGAGAAAGAAAGAAAAAAGGGAAAAGGAAAGATAAAGAAGGAAAGAAAAATAAAAATAAAATGAACAAAGGCAAGAAAGAAGCAAAGAAAGAAATGAAAAAGAAGAATCAGAAAGAAAATGAAAGAAAGAGAGAGAAAGAGAAAGAAGAAAAGAGTGAAGGAGAGATGAAAGAAGAAAGAGAGAAGAAAAAAGACAGAAAAAAGAACGAAAGAACACAAGAATGAAAAAAGTAAAAAGAAAGAAAGAAAATGGAAGAAGTGAAGAGAAAGAAAGAAAGAACGAAAGAAGGAAGAATAGAAAGAAAGAAAGAAGGTAGGAACGAAATAAAGAAGGAGAGAAAGAAAAAAGTAAAGAGTAGAACAGTTTCATATTGACACAATCTGGTATTCTGTGAATTAGAATCAGTCAAAAAAGCAAAACATTCTAAAAGGAAATTACAACATCATTGACAAGAGATGTAATCTGATAAAGATGGAGTGTGCATCAGAAGCGTTCTTCACATCAGGCTTTAACCACAAACGGCAGCACTAAAATAAATATAAAGTAAAAAACGAAAACACTGGCACTGAAGGGAACGAACTTGTGTACAGACGTGCTCCTTGTGAGAGAGTAAAATGCAGTCACTCAAAGTAAAGTTAACCAATGGCTTATGTAGATTGACCCACTGCCCTATACTATATACTGAAGTGGGCGGAAGCAAAATGTGAATAACACAATAATAAACCAATGGATTAAAAGAAATGGCTGAAAACCTCTATATATGAGTATATCATACATATTTTAGTAAAATCAAAATGCCTTGGCAAACGCCTGACCTAAAACCAAAGTTTAACTTGGATAGGTACACAAGCCAAGACCTATCGTTAGCCCAATTAAACATCTCATTTTGACGGCAGCGACTTCGACACTTCAACGTTTAACACTCCCTTACTGCAGAAAATTGTCACACTGACACTAATCAAACAAACCTGAACCTAAACCAGGCCAGAAATTTGTTGTGAAAGGTGAGTTAAACATATGCGAGCCTATTCACAAACTACGGTAGTACTTCTCACATAGTACCAGGATCAAACTGGGACAGAAAATAGACCCAGGCATCAAAATAAAAGTGAATAAGTAAGCTAAACAAGTGGCCGTGTTTAAAAATAGGGCAGATTTGAATTTGTAAAGATACAATATAAGTGTTTTGCAAGGCATTGAAGACTCCAAGGATCTGGGCTTGCTGCAGGCAAAGTTTATTTTAATAGCAGGGGAATCAATGGTACAAACCAGCAGACAATAAAACAGGCCAAACATTGCATAAAAAACATCCTACACCCTGACCTGTCAGACCATCCCATCAGGCACTGCCTGATTACACTATAGGCCAGCCCAGTCCGTTGTACTACAAAATGTGATTTACAAACCTACAGATTGAGATCTCCATCTACACTTCTTCAATCGTTTCTGTGCAGAGATCTCCAAACACATAAGTGTACATTTTCATAGAGAGCGTTAGAGGGAGCAGGGGAGTGGATGGAAAAATGGGGATTACGTCCTACAAAATAGGAGGTGTTTAGGAAGGATTGATGAAGGGCAGATAATGGTACCTGAAAATACAAACACCCACCAACAAAAAGTAAGCCCATTGCTAAAGAACACGCACTCTAGGCCTTGTCACAAATTGCATTTTTCACTATGTTTTGTATTAATACTAATGTACCACAAATTGGTAAAAATAAATGTTATTTATATAGCGCTTACTACCACTGACAGTGTATTGAATCACTTTTTGTTGAGTAGCATGGTACTGCTCAACCCAAGGTGGATTACAGTGGCGTAACGATACTTTAGGAACAATAGTAAATGTACTTTAGCTGAGAGCTTGAGTAAGTCCAGGACCAAATATGGCCAACTGCTGGTACTTCAATACCCTCCCAGAGAATTCAGTGGAGGTAGGGACTCCCTACCAAGGTGCCGATTCCGACCCGGTAAAAAAAAATTCTGTACGACTCGTATCCGTATATTTTTACGTACAAAACGTACAAGTCCTGTCCCACCAGTGAAGTACGATTTGTAGGTGAAAAATACATATAAATCGCTGCAGGAAAAGATGTACGAGACGTACCCGGACAGTTTTACGTACAAATAGTAAAACTGAAGTCCGAGCGCACAAGTACGATCCGTACCGCCCTTCCGAATACACAAGCGTATGTAAAATGTCCCGTACGGAGCGAAATCTGTACCACTCGTATCCCGGGTAAACTTGTGCCCGGGATACGAGTCGTACAGCCCCCCACCCCCGCGTATGTCCGCACATCCCCCCGTATGTCAGCACCGTACCCCCATATGTCAGCACCGTACCCCCCCATGTCTGCACCGTACCCCAGCCCTGTACTTGTACGCACCGTACCCCAGCACCATACCCCAGCCCCGTACTTGTCTGCACCGTACCCCAGCACCGTACCCCAGCCCCGTACTTGGACGCATCGTATCCCAGCACTGTACCCCAGCCCCGTACTTGGACGCACCGTACCCCAGCCCCATACTTGTACGCACCGTACCCCAGCCCCGTACTTGGACGCACTTTACCCCAGCACCGTACCCCAGCCCTGTACTTGGATGCACCGTACCCCAGCACCATACCCCAGCCCCGTACTTGTACGCACCGTACCCCAGCACCGTACCCCAGCCCCGTACTTGTATGCACCGTACCCCACCACCGTACCCCAGCACCATACCCCAGCCCTGTACTTGGACGCACTGTACCCCAGCCCCGTACATGTACGCACCGTACCCCAGCACTGTACCCCAGCCCCGTACTTGTACGCACCATACCCCAGCACCGTACCCCAGCCCCGTACTTGGACGCACCGTACCCCAGCACCGTACCCCAGCCCCGTACTTGGACGCACCGTACCCCAGCACCGTACTTGGAGGCACCGTACCCCAGCACCGTACCCCAGCCCCGTACTTGGACGCACCGTACCAACGTGGTGCCGTACGTGTACGGGTTCGTGTGAAACGCACCGTACATGTTTTTTGGAATAAAAAATTACATAGGGGACAAGTATTAGGCCCAAAATGCATGCTGGTTGTCATGGATACAGAGATTTCAGTTGCACTGTGGCCATCATGTGGGCTTGAATAGTCAGTTGGGCCAAAAATTACAATGTTGCAAAGTGGTGTTTGCCTTGCTATAATGCTCAAAATTTGAACCATGCAAATTTGTGTCATTGGTGTATGTTTAAAGGGATTGGAGGAAACGTAGGATGCAAATGAGTCTGACCAATCACTCTGTACTCCTGTAAATGAAAGCCCCCAGCAAGACAGATATAAGTCAGCCAGAACCTATGAGAGGGCACTTGCCTGCACAACTTTCCTGTCGACCACACTGCTGCTGTCTGTGCTTCCTCTGGCACCATGTCGCGGACTGTGGAGAGGGCCCAGCCATTCACACTTGAGGAGAATGAGGCCTTGCTGAATGTCCTCCTCCCACAGTACCCCAGCCTGTATGGGAGACCAGGGGAGCAGGTGAGTGCTGACCCCACTACCTTTGACTGTGCACCTTTTTTGTGACTGTCACTTCTGGCATTGTGTCCAGGTGTGACAGACATGCAATGTGGTTTAGAGTGGGTCCCAGGGGGGTAAAGGCTTATGTCTGTCATGCAGAGCATTAAGTAGTTCCTGTGTGCACTCCTCACTTGCATTGTGCTTACTGTGACATTCACTGCATAGTGCATGACACATTCAGCCTGGCAAATCCTTGGTGGCATTTTTTGGCTATTGTCCTGAGGTGATTCAGTGGTTCCCCCGGTGTGACAGGTGACTGTACCCACAGATGTGTATGAGTTGAGTGGAGCTGTGGTGAGAGTGTCCAAGTGATGTGTACGCCCTCCTGGACATTGATGTGTGTGAAGGTTCCTTGTCATGTGGGTGAGTGTCTATGTGAAGTGTTGCACCACAGCTGCATCGAGGAGGCAACAGCTCTACCCATCTGATGTGAGAAGTAAGCCATGCTGTGTGTCTGACTTGCTGAGCTAGCCCAACACCTGTGACACCCCACAGGCAAGTGGCACATGTACACAGTGAGGTATGTATCCGCTGTTGCCAAAGGCAGGTGATTGATCTGTGTGTGTCTTTGTACTCTGCTGAGGTTGCGTCAGTGGCCTGGGGCATGTAACTGCTTTGAGGTGCTGTCCATCAGCCTGGTGTTGCATGTGATGCACAGTGTGTGCCATGATCAGGGAGTGTGTCGCACCCCTCCTGCCACCTGTGTAGTTTCAATGCCATGTAGTGCATTGGGGCTTCCACAGAGGCCAATGTCTATATGAGTAAGATGCTATTCCTTGGCAGCATCCTATGCCCTGTTCAACATATCATCGATGTTCAAATGTGTGTCTCTGTGACATGGAGCAGGTGTAGTGATGTTGTCTCACTTTGTCATTCTCACAGGTAACTGGTACGAGAAGGGGGGATCTGGAAGGAGATCGTCAGGGCCGTGAGAGTGGCTGGGGGTCGCAGTCAGAGCCTAGCCCAAGTCAGAAAACGATGGCAGGACATCCGGTGCTGGACCCGGCGGATCACCCGGGTCCAGCTGGGGCTCTCTCCTCCATGCCCCCACGGCGGGCGCAGACGCCTGACCACCCACATGATGCGTGTCCTGGTGGTGGTGTTCCCTGACCTGGATAGGCAGATACAGGAGGGACAGCAGCAAGGAGGGGGTAGGTACCTGTCTGTTTGTTGTGTTGTGTGTCCCCAGCTTTTGGAAGTGCTCTGTAGCAGGATACACTGCCAGGGTTTATATGTGCAGTGCATATTCTGTTCCCCAAAGTCAACCGGTGCTCTTATTCGTCCCTTCCCCTGCTTGACATATGTCCCCTGTTCTGTGTGTAATCACAATTGCACATCGTCATCTAGCCTGCCAGTTGATCCAAGTGCACATTGCTTTCTGCATCATGTGGGAGGGCGGTCTGTGACATGTGTTGGTACCTTGCCTGTGCCCTGTCCTGTTCACTCTGTTGGGGGTCCATATTTGTTGGCACTGATGATGAGTCTCAACATGGGAGTGTGAGGTTTCAAATGAACACACTTGCAGCATGCATGACCAATGTTGTGGCCTCAGACATGATGTGCATGAGTGGGAGATATGCATAGTGCCAGGACGGTTGCTCATGTTACAGTCAGATCATTCCAGGAACAAGGAACAGTGTGCCCACTACAGTCCCCTGAGACACCCTTGCCTCGTGATCATGTGTGTCATCCAACACTGTGTCCATTCTCAGTGTGTTCAGCATATGTTTGCCTCTGTGGCATTGTTCCCTGGCCTCATTTGTATTTATCCAAAGTGTGCTACATGTGTCCACTGGACAGGGAGACCCCATTCGGCTTGTGCATACTCACACTGGGCAGTGTCTGTGTGTCTATTCACAACTATCTGTCGATGGTTGTTTGTCACAAATATGTGTTGGCAGCCTCACGAGGTGATGTGGAGTACGTTTGGGAATTCTTGCTGCACATTTTTGTAAAGCCGGATTAAGAGGTGTCACTTCTTGATCTGTCTCAATCACATTGTCTCAGGTATGGGGGATTTGTGCGGGCGAGGCCTACATGCCTAGACCTTATATCTCCTTGCCAGGTCTGACCTGTGTGTGATAATTGGCTGGACAGAGACTCAACGTGCAGTGACCCAGTGATGTTGTGTAGGGTTTAATGTTTGTGCTTTGCAGCATGTGTCAATTGTTTAAATACATGATTCCTGCTCATTCATTTTATGCACCAGTGTGTGGTCAAGATGCTACGTAGTTTGGTCTTTGTGTGCTGACATCTGTGTGGACATTCTGGCTTGCCATTGGGGTGTCTCCTCAGTGCAGGTATGCCTTTTTACAACACAATAGCAGGCACATTACCTCATGCATTGTCCTGGGTCAGGCAGTGGGTCAGATGTGTTGACAACTGTGTCATCAGGTAACAGATGGCCATGTGACAACTGACATAATTCAAGTTGTTAGTCACAAGGTATTGTATCTTGACACTCACAACACTTGTCAACAGGTCTTCATGTTTTCTATCCTTTTGTTTGATGTTTTGTTGTTAAGAACAATAATGTGCCTGCATGACAGATGTCTCCCAAGGAAGTGCACAACAAACCACCTTTACACTTTCAGGGAACACGCTGGCACAATTTTAAAGGAGGCACTGTTCTAATGAGACTCTTTTTCAGATTATACATATACATGTTCCCCCAGTGTTGTGGAAATTGGGTAAGTCCTTGGTTGTTGGTGATACCAACTTACGAGTGTCAAGTCATCAAGTGCTCCGTGGGCCCATGTATATGTACTTTCTGCAACAACATTTCTTTCTAACAGTGGCTTCTTTAAAGAAGGCTGCCAGCTTCTTCAATGACTGGGTAAATGTAGTTTTGTGTGCACCTCCTTGGGAGCCATCTGTTATGAAGGCACATGTGTGTTCTGTTCACAAAATGGCACATACCCACATTCTGACCATGTCGATTGAGTCAAGTATTGTGATTCCCAAGGGACCAACATGTTTTGTGTTCCAAAGTACTTACAGGTCTCTGAGTGTGGGGACACCTTTTGTATTGAGGTGTGTTACTTTGCCTTGGGTGCACCACTACTGTTTATTTCATGGTAAACAAGAGGTGGCATGACTTCATTGTATTGCTGTGCTCACCTGTTCCCAGACACTAGCTCCTCAGTGTTTTCTCATTCAAGTTTTGGGCTGGTGTGTCCTTTTTTTCCTTGTGTCCAAGTGGCATGGTGGGTCTACCAACTGGGGAGTACAGGGCTTACATATGTGCGGAGTAATCTAGCTGTTACTCATGATGCATTACCTGATATGCACTGTGACCTATTGTTTTTGTACTCATGTGTCAGATGTATACAGGTGACTGATGTTTTTCTGTATCTTCACCTTGCCCACAGCATCATCATTGGAAACCGAGGGAGACACCTGCACGGACCTGGATGAGGGACCCAGCACCAGTGCCACAAGTGCTGGCGAGTCTGCGGGAGCCAGTGGCACGGAGGGCGAGGGGAGGGGAGTCAGTCAGAGGACCTGTCTGGTGGCGATTCCAACTACGACGCAGACGGGTCTGAGGCTGACCTCATCGAGGGGGCGGAGGCTGCTACAACACCTGGCAGCAGCCCAACATCTGTCCCCACCTCCTCCATTCCCATCACCACCCTCCCAGTTGCTCCGGTCCCTTCTGTCCGTGCACCCCCATGTCTCTGTCCACTGCTGGGAGTCCTCTGCACCCACCCCTCACATGTCTGTCCACTGCTGGGAGTGATATGCACCCACCCCTCATATTGCAGGCCATTGCTGGGAGTCCTGCGCACCCACCCCCATGTCTCTGTCCACTGCTGGGAGTCCTCTGCACCCACCCCTCACATGTGTGTCCACTGCTGGGAGTGATATGCACCCACCCCTCATATTGCAGGCCACTGCTGGGAGTCCTGTGCATCCTGTGCACCCACCCCCATGTCTCTGTCCACTGCTGGGAGTCCTCCGCACCCACCCCTCACATGTCTGTCCACTGCTGGGAGTGATATGCACCCACCCCTCATATTGCAGGCCACTGCTGGGAGTCCTGTGCACCCACCCCCATGTCTCTGTCCACTGCTGGGAATCCTATGCAGCCACCCACCCACCCACCCCCTTGGTGCAGTACACTGCTGTCCTGGGCCTACACACACACCAATATAGAGGTAATATGCTGCACCAGGCCGTAGGCCAACATTCGTGGCGTGTGTACGCCTTGTATCCCAAATGTACTGGTGCCGTAGGGGTATGTGTGATACAGACCGTACCCCAGCATTCATGGGGTGTGTACGGTCCATACCACGTGTACCCCTACGGCCCAAATACAATGGTGATACGGCCCGTACCCACGCTATGTATGTGTGGGTGCGGTCCGTATCACTATAGTAGTGGTGCCGTAGGAGTACGCGTGGTACGGCCCATACACACGCTCTAAGAGCGTGTGTACGGTCCGTTCCACACGTACCCCTACGGCACCACTACAATGGTGATACAGACCGTACACATGCTCTGAGGGTGTGTGTACGGGCCGTACCACGCGTACCCCTACGGCACCACTACTATAGTGATACGGACCGTACACACGCTCTGAGGGCATGTGTACGATCCGTACCACGCGTACCCCTACGGCACCACTACAATGTGGTTACAGACCGTACACATGCTCTGAGGGCGTGTGTACGGTCCGTACCACGCGTACCCCTACTTCACCAATACAATGGTGATACGGACCGTACACACGCTCTTAGGGCATGTGTATGGTCTGTACCACGCGTACCCCTACGGCACCACTACAATGGTGTTACGGACCGTACACACGCTCTGAGGGCGTGTGTACGGTCCGTACCACGTGTATCCCTACGGCACCACTACAATGGTGATACGGACCGTACACACGCTCTGAGGGCATGTGTACAGTCCGTACCACGCGTACCCCCATGGCACCACTAATATAGTGCTACGGACCGTACCCACGGTATGGATGTGTGAGAACGGTGCGTATCACTATTGTAGTGTTGCCGTAGGGGTACGCGTACACGTCCACTTCCGTTGTTGCGTGACGCAGGGATTGGTGGACATGCCCCCCGGAGTGACCAGATCCTGGAGGTAATGTATGTCCTGAATATTGTAGGTTATAATTTGGGTAGGGGGTATGTTTCCTGCCCCTCACCCCCCCTTGGCCCCTGGGTGTTGTTCTCACCTTCTGCGGCATGTGCGTCGGGTTCAGTGCACCAGGTCGTAGGCTAAGAGGGACGGGATGACACATAGGATGGGGTCCATGGCTGTCCGTCGCGTACCGGGGCTCCGTTTTCGCGTCGGACTCAGTTTTCCGGCTTAATTTGGCTGCCGTAAAAAAATAGCTGTGCGGAGTGACGTAGGGACGATTCGCACTTGCTGGTCCGTAAAACGCTGCCTGACTCCGTACGGACGTCGCGTACGCGCTGTCCAGGATCAGACTCGTAGGTATTTTTTAGTCGTACGGTGTTTTGTACGATTCGTACGGAAATGGAATTTCTGTACGAATCGTACTTGCTGGATTGTACGGTGGATATCCCGGGTACGAGTCGTATGGAGAATAAGCTCCGTACGACGAACCGTACCCGGGTTTTACAGGATCGGAATCGGCACCCAAATGTGCTGAAAATGATGTCAAATAAAATTAAATTATTTAAAAAATGTAAAATATAAATACATTTCATCTTATGGTAAACTATTTTTCTAAAATAAAACATATTTAATATTTAATTTGAAATATGTTAATAACTTATTAAATGTGAAATTAGTGAAACATTAATTGCTATTGAAAATATAATTAACCCACTTTTAATTAACCCTACAATTATCAAAATATCATAAAAATAACATATTTAGTATAGGTGTTTTTTAATATGTTTTGTTAATTTAAACTTCAGAAAAAATATGTATCTTATATATTTAAATGAATTAAATATTTAATGAAAAGTTAACTTAGTAGTGTAGCATTATTGTATTTTGTTCAAACCTTAAAATAAATATATTAAAATATATAAAATAATTTTCATTAGTATTTTACATAAAAATATTTTTTACTATTTTTTCAAGGTTAAAAAAACATTTACTTAACCACTTACCACTTACTTAATTGCTAAAATATAGGGAAGATTTGAAAAGTTTACCAAACTTAAAAAAATAGTTACAAAAAACAGTAAAATATTTTTATGTTAAATTTTAATGTAAATTATTTTCTAATGTAGAACAAAATACTAAAACGCTATGGCACAATTAAGCTTATTTTGAATTCAATATTTAAATATTTAAATAAAATAATTAAATAAAAATGCATTTTTAAATGTGTTTTACAAAAATCTCGCTAACAGGAAAGTGTTTTTAATTACTTATTATGTACTGAAAATTGGAAATAATGAGTAGAATTAATTTAAATGAATTACATTAATAAAATAGGATCCTTTTTTTTTAAAGGTAAACATTTTATTAATTATTTTCATTTTTTTTAAAAGGGGAAATTCCTCATGCATGGGTGTCAGGTATATTTTCTTAAGTTAACTATAACTGGTAAATTTCACTTTTTTAAATGATACATTTTAATGGACATTTCTATAACATCACTTGCACCTTTGCGTTTTTTAAGTGAATATTTATATATATATATAACAAGAATTCTGTTCGCCAAGGAAATACAAGCACTCCAAAATGTTCGCCAGCATTCTATTTTGTTAAATACCATGGAAAAAGTGAACGGGAGGTACAGACAACCCAACGCATTTCTGTGAACCATTGATGTGATTAGCCTATATCCATGTATATATTATGCCTTTGGAGTTAAAGCATGTGAGAGTTTTTTAAAGACTAAACCAGCATGCTGTTTGGAAAATAATAGGATGCTAGTTGATATGATTGAGTATTGTTTAAGAAAACTTTTTTTTTAATGATGGTACATTCTATCGTCAAAGGTTGGAAACGCGATGGGCACCTGCTTCGCCTCCAGCTTCGACACATTTAGTGATGGGCTGGTGAGAGCAGTAGGTGGCCTGGGTTGAGGACAACCAGGAATTTCTAGATACCATCTTATTTTGTACTTGTTATATCGATAGCTTATTTTTATTATGGACTGGGTCTAAAGATAAAGCATGTGAATATATGTCAAATTTAATAGGAAACCATACAATCTTAGATTCACTGTTACAATGAGCTCCCATGAGATCACATTCTTGGACATTCATCTTAAGGTACAGGATGGAAAGATAAATACCTTTGTACATCAAAAGGTGACGGCAAGTAACAGCACACTTCACTAGCCAACACCCAAAAAACCTATTTGAGAACATACCTTACAGTGAAACATTAAGGGGCTCATTAGGATGGCGGGCGGAAAAGCATCCCGACCGCCGTGGTCGTGGAAAAGTACCGTCTGCAGGTAGTGCGGCAAAACCGGCAGTCGGATTAGGATGCCCTGCCTGAAACACCCTACCGGGGCGGTCGGATTCCAGGATTCACCGGGGGAAAAGCTGAAAATCGTCCGCGGCGGTCGGATTTCCTGCGGAAAGGCCAAAGACCACCGGTTTATCCAGCGGTCACATACACATGGATCTATCTGCAGTATTGCCACCGCCATCCCGGTTAGCCGGATTCTCCGCTGCGGTGTGATGGGCTATTTGAGGCATCGTGATATGACCGGCGGTCTTCACCACATTCCGCACGGCGGTAACTCTCTATTGGCTCTGTCCGCTACCGGTGCGGACGGAGATTCCTGGCGGAACCACAAACACCGCAGCGGACAGGAAATGGGCTATCAATGCCCATCATAATACGGCAGCACAGCGGTTGTGCCTCCGCCCGCCATCCTAATAAGCCCCTAAGATTTAAGAAAATCTGCAGTCACCCAGATGAATTAGAGAAACAGACATCTTTAATGAGAAAAAGGTTCCAAGAGAGTGGATACACATCTAAAACTTTGAATCTAGCAGCAAAGAAAGCATAACCATTAAATAAGGGATCAACTACTGTACCCCAATAACAGAATTAAGAGTGAGAAGAACAATGCTCGACTTATCATAACTCGCAACTCCTCATCCTATAAGGTGAGGAACAAGATATGCAAGATTTGGGGAATAGTGAAGAATGGTCTGATCATTGACTCTGATTTACCTGCTAGACCTTCCATCACCTATAGGAAGGGAAGAACACTGGGTGATGTCTTAACACATAGTTACCACACTAAAACACAAAAGAAAGACTTGTGGTTAAGTAAACCCAGAGGGTTTTTTAAATATGGCTATTGTAAGGCCTGCAAATTTATTTCTAATACCTCTGAATATTCTACCTCAGATGGGAAAAGAGGAAAGATCACTAACTTTTTAATTGTAATACGTAATTGTATTTATGTCTTGATGTGTGCTTCCTCCCTGATTTAGTGTTACAGCAACAAATGATGGACGGAATGCTGACAATGCTAACATTCTCCCCAGTCAAAAGATCTGGGTTAAATCCATCGTTCTTTTGCGCACAACGCCACCGAACTGCCAGGCCAGGTACTCCCTGGACCGTAAACAAGCATCCTGGGATGGTTTCAGGGTATGTCACCCTTCTTCAGCCAGGCTAGCTTGAATCCAGAGGCACAGCGAGCAAGGGACCCATGTCTGGGCATACCCATCTCACTTAGGGCGAAAATCTGCTGGAATTCTATGTATATCAAAAAACATTAATTTAGATATATTAGATATATCACTGTCATATAAATCAGAAAAGTGACGTGCTACAGGATATGTAAAGTATGCTTTCCTTATAACTCTTTGGTGTTGCAATATGCGTTTTTGCAGTGGGAAGATGGTACTTCCAACTTATATATGGCTGGCCTGGCAGTTCGGTCTGGACTGTTCCCATGAGGCACAGGGTCAAGACTGATTTGCATATGGCTGAGTCCAAACTGGGGTGTCGTAGTGGGCAAAAGAAGTCTCGCGCTTCTCTGGGGTCCGGCGCACCCAGGCGCAGCTGACGCACCGGTGGTCTGACATCCTGGACCGTGAGCAGGACCTGCTGGACCTGCTAGGAGTGGAGGTCCCGGGGCTTGGTGAGTAACTATTTTATTATTATTACTTTGGTGCCAATTACGATCCGGCAAAAACCGGGTACGAACCGTCGGACGGAGGCTTTTTTCCGTCCGACTCGTACCCGGTCGTAAAACTTTACAAACATGCAAGTACGATTCGCACGGAAACACCATTTCCGTACGAGTCGTACAAAACACCGACCGACGAAAAGATACATACAAATGGGATCCGGGGAAAGAGCCGACGTGACGTCGGGACGCTCTCAGGCTGCGTTTCACGACCCAGGAAGTACGATTCGAACCGACAGCAGTCCGGACGGCAATATTTTTACGGCACCCAAAAAGTGCCGGAAAAGCGAAGTACGGCGCGAAACAACCAGAGTAGGTGGCCCGGTAAGCGCCGTACCCCCCCGCAGCCCCCGCATGTACGCGCCGTACCCCCCCCAGCCCCCGCATGTACATGCCATACCCCCCCAGCCCCCGCATGTACGCGCCGTACCCCCCCCAGCCCCCACATGTACGCGCCGTACCCCCCCCAGCCCCCGCATGTACGCGCCGTACCCCCGTGTATGTACACCCGAGTACGTGTCAAACTGTACGTGTCGAACCCTCCCGTGTATGTACACCCGAGTACGAGTTGAACCCCCCGTGTATGTACACCCGTGTACGTTCGAGTCGTACCCCCACCCGTGTATGTACGGGCTGGGGGTACGCACCGTACATACACGGGTGGGGGTACAACTCGAACGTACACGGGTGTACATACACGGGGGGTGTACATACACGGGGGTGTACATACACGGGGGGATTGGACTAGTACAGTTCGACTCGTACTCGGGTGTACATACACGGGGGGGTTCGACTCGTACAGTTCGACACGTACTCGGGTGTACATACACGGGGGGTTCGACACGTACAGTTCGACACGTACTCGGGTGTACATACACGGGGGGTTCGACTCGTACAGTTCGACTCGTACTCGGGTGTACATACACGGGGGGGGTTCGACTCGTACAGTTCGACACGTACTTGGGTGTACATACACGGGGGGTTCGACACGTACAGTTCGACACGTACTCGGGTGTACATACACGGGGGGGTTCAGCACGTACAGTTCAACACGTACTCGGGTGTACATACACGGGGGTACGGCGCGTACATGCGGGGGCTGGGGGGGGTACGGCGCGTACATGCGGGGGCTGGGGGGTTACGGCACGTACATGCGGGGGCTGGGGGGGTACGGCGCGTACATGCGGGGGCTGGGGGGGGTACGGCGCGTACATGCGGGGGCTAGGGGGGTACGGCGCGTACATGCGGTGGCTGGGGGGGGTACAGCGTGTACCGGGCATCTGTTTGGACGTCTCCATGGTTGCTATTGGAGTTCGGTGCGGACGGTCTTTTAACCATACGGTTGTACATTCGGACGCCCGGGACGGATCGTGATTCCCCGGTCGGACTTCGCTTTTCACGTTTGTACGGTAAATCGTCCGAGGACGTGTCGGACACTTTTTCCGACCCGAGGACGTGTAGGGAATTATTCCCAATGCGACTCGTATGGGCTTTTTACCATGCGAATCGTGATTGCCAGTTTGTACGGCACTTGTACGATTCGTACAGTAAAAAGACCGGATACGAGTCGTACGGGAATTTTTTTTACCGGATCGTAATTGCCACCTTTGTGTCTGTTCTTCTGCTCTGTGTTATATATTGCGAATATCTTTTTTTTCTTCCAACCATCTAGAATGTTGCTGCTTACATTCCAGGTTAATTACGTTTAAAAGTCTTCTGTGATTGTTATGACACAGGTGCTCCTCTGCGTTACTACTAATCTTACTTGTTTGCAACTTTGCGATTGCGCTCGCTTAGCGTGATTCTGTAAGAGTTTATTTTAGAGAAATTAAGTTACATAATGCTACAGTGACTCTAGTCCACTCCTTACTTTGTCCTGTCACTAAGAGATAGGGGCGGATTAATACTTAGGTTTAGGTACTTTGTATGAGTTTCTAATTTGTTAGTGGTATGCGTGATGCCCCCTCAGTTACGTGACGTGCTGCTAGTACGGCAGTCTTTATTAGAACCTTTTCTAGTTTGTTCAATGAGTGGTGGTAATTGGCTTAGCACTAGCAGGACATCATCATCAATCAATCAACCCAAAATTTGGTGTATACAACAAATGTAGTCATGTGTCCTCAATTTGACCATATGCATTGTTGAGGAATAAAAGAAGTGGAAATGCATACTTAATGTACAATTGACATGCCTGGAATAGGTGGGCTAGGTCGGGTGGTACGTCGTACTTAGGCTTAGTTGTAACTTAGTATTCTGGAATCAGGATTACTGTTGATAAATAGTAACTTAAGTAGTCGATCCACGAATCCCCCGATACTACTTGTTGACCAGATGAGATCGGTCAATTTAGTTATTGCAATTGTTGTTTACATAAGTGTTTTTTGACCGTTCTTTAAAAATATTGTATTTGTTTGACACCATCCATCAATGTTTGTCTCTTTCTTATATCTTTCCTGTTCATCAGCACCCAGGGGCAGACAGACAGGGAGTGGGCAGTCGGCGGGACATCAGTCGGAACAACACCACCACCAGGAGGACACCAATGAGGGCTCCTCTGCTGGCCCCAGTAAGTCTTCTTGTTTTTAATAATATTTCTTATTCCATAACTTTTACTGCACCATATTTTTCACCAACTATTGTTTCAGTTTCCCAATGCTATTTTTTACCAAAAATTATCCTTCGATCTGTACGGTTTAAAAAATGTTGTTATCCCTGCCTCTGCTATGATGACTCTCAGTACTACTACTACTACCAGTCTGTCTGTACTGTAGTAGCTAAGCTTGCCCAGTTGGCCAGTGCCACTCTTTATGTGAAAGGTTGTAATAAATCTCAGATTCACCAGTAGCTCTAGCCATTGAGTCCAGTCCTTAGGGTCGTCCTCTTGTACTACTTCTAGTCTTATTGATCTTGATTCTTTGTTAATCTTGAGGCTTTTACAATTCACAGCAACAAATACCCAACCAGATTTATTACTATTTTGATATGATAGCCTAGGGATCTTGCACATACAGACCTTTGCACAAGAAAATAGGATGTTGGTGATGGTAGGTTGGACCTTCCTCACACACCTCAATCAGAAATTCAGAACCCACCCCAATCCCCTGCTCGACTATAGTACTGTCTTGTCATAACTATTAGGTCTCAGAACCCTCCCCCCAAGATACCCAACAAGTAGACAACCCAGAACATAACACACCCAACCTCTCAGTCGTGGAAGCAATGCACATGCTGTCAGGATTGTCAAACCTCGAGTCAAGAAAATGCTGTTGGTGAACTCTGTATTGGTCAAGACAACTGGAAGAATCAGGAAGGCCTACGTAAAACGCTGGTAAATACTAATGCTAAGATGGCCGCCAGGAATTTCCAGTTAGGACAGCGGGTTAGCGCTCACTCGCAATCTGGAAGATCCAGGTGAAGCGCCTTTGCTGTGGCGCACTTCACCTGAGTTCTGAGGAAGAGTAGGTTGCTAAGGAGCGTCGCGAAGATAGACAGGGAAACTTCGCCGCGCACTGCAACACTGTATCGCCTGTTTCGGAATCCCTGAGTAGGTCGTCTGAGGAGAGCCATAGCCGTTCTGTGAGGAACGTTGTCGTCGGAGTAACGCAGTAAGACTGTTCCGTGAGGAGCATTAAAGGCATGCGCTAAGAGGAAAAAACGAAGTGTTTGTCAGCAGTCACGCGCATGTTTGAGAGAAAACACTGAGAGCTTAAAACTAGTTATTTGGAGTTAGAGCAAGCAGAGACAGCACGAGTTAAACATTAAAGTGCAGCAGACTAACTAGTAGATTTAAATTAGTCACCGAAAGTGATACTATGAGTTAAGATACCAGTGGAAAAGATAAGAAAACTCACTGAGAAGAAACCACGAACAATCACACAACATACAAAAGATTAAAGACTGTAGAGAAAGAAAAAGATGTTATATAATTCCTCAAAATAAGAAAAGGTGAAGCAAGACTGAATAGATACTCACCAACACAGAATCCCTTGTAACGCCCAGCTGTATTCTTAATTGGTGAGGAACCTGTAAATAAAGAGTAGAGTTGAGAAAGAGAGAAATCCAACACAGAATTAACACTCTCTAAAACTTTAGTTACAGCACATTGAAGCAAGAAAAAAGAAAACTATCAGAAGAGAGGCAAGGGTCACACACTGACAGGGTAGGTCGCAAGGAGATTAAGTACAATAGGAAGAATAGCAGATAGATATAGGACTAATAGTGTCATCTTATTTTACAGTCACAAAGATCTTGCGCTAGCCAGAAGAAGACAGAAGGAAGATACAGAAGCGAGTGCAGAATTAGCAGCTGTGTGGCTGTCTCTTCTCTGTCCCATCCCCTTTCCCCCCTTTGGGTTTGTTTGGCACCTGTGCAGTTACGTGTTGGTGCCGGAGAACCCGGGTGGGGCATTGGGAACTTGCGACGTTCTGCTCCTGTGCATCGAATCGAGTCTGGGTCTGACAGAGTGAAGTGCCCACTAATTGAATAGCACCTGAGCAGAATGGCGGAAGGTTTGGATTTGAAGAAATTAGGAGGAATCTTAGAAGGAATAAAAAGGGAGTTAATAACAGTTCGGGAAGAGAATAGGGAGCTTAAAAAAGAGGCTACAGATTTGGCTCAAAAAGTGAGTACTTTAGTTTCCAGCCCCAGTTTTAAGTATGCAGCATCACCTGTAGGGGATCTTAGTGACACGACATTGACACCTCCTGAGCGTTTTGGGGGAGACCCCCAGAAGGCTCAAGTGTTCCTTACACAATGCACCTTACATTTTATGTGCCGACCGGCAGTTTTCCCTGATGCGCAGTCTCGAGTGGCATTTATTTTGTCGTACTTAAGCGGAGATGCAGCATTTTGGTCAATGCCTCTGGTGACCAGAAATGATCCAGTATTATATGATTTGGAGGAGTTTAAAAAAGAATTTCTTCGAATATTTGACAGATGAAGGGTCTCCCAAGCAACTGACAACGAGTTATTGGAAATAAAACAAGGCAACCGTGATTTGGTGGCCTATTTAGCCCAGTTCAATAAGTTGATAGTAGAGACTGAATGGCCAGAGAACAAACGAGCAGCAGTGTTCTATCGTGGTTTAAAAGATGAACTAAAAGATGCCTTGGCCCAAGTGCCCAACAGACCCACGGAGATTTCAGCGCTGATAGATCTGGTTTTAGAAATTGATTTCCGTCAGAGTGAAAGAAGAGGTGAGAGAAAAAGAGAATATCGTCCTAGTGTTCCTAGATTTGATAGAATCAGAATAGAAGGCAGTAAAGAAATGGACTCGGTCAAAGGTGGAGAACCTATGCAAATTGGAACAATTCGACGACCTCTCTCTAAGGAAGAGAAGAAGAGGCGAAGATGAAATAAACAATGCCTTTATTGTGGAAATGGGGGACATTTTGTTCGTAACTTTCCAAAGAAACCTAAGCAATCACCAGCGGAAAACGCCCCGCACCACCAGTAAATGGGGTTTGACTGGTGGTTGCAGAAGCAAAGACAACTCCAGAAGCTCATACTTTGGCAAATACCCTGCAATCAGCATCTCCACATCTGGTGCTAATGATGACCTTCCGGTTCCGGGAAAAGACTCTAACACAAGTCACCGTCATGATTGATTCTGGGGCCACGGGCAACTTTTGTGATCTTAAGTTCGCTGAAAAAATCGGATTGAAGGCAATCAAGAAAGAAAGGAGTGAAGCTGTGCGAGCCGTCGATGGAACGAATCTTTCTTCGGGACCCATTGTGAGCCATACCGAGCCAGTAGAGTTGGAATCTGAAGAAGGACATTTAGAAATTCTGCAATTCAACTTAATTGATGCTCCGCAATTTCAATTGAGTCTAGGTCTTCCTTGGCTCACAGAGCATAATCCAACTATCGATTGGGAGGCTCGATCAATAGCCCTGGATTCTAAGTATTGCCGGGCGAATTGTCATAAGGGTTGTAAAAGAAACCAAGAAATATCACCGGCATTTCATTTGAGTGAAAAAGAGACGACAATTTGTGTGATAAGTACAACAAGACTACCAGAAGAATACCATGAATTTCAGGATGTTTTTAATGAAGTGGAGGCCGAACGACTCCCCCCACATAGAGACTATGATTGTAAAATAGATCTGGAACCTGGGTCTAATCTTCCCTGTAGTAGAATATATGCCTTGACAGAGCAAGAAGATGAGCATTTGAAGAAGTATATACAAAGATACCTTGAGAATGGATTCATAAGACCGTCCCAATCTCCAGTCTCATCTCCACTATTTTTTATCCCAAAAAAGAATGGAGAATTGAGAACGTGCATAGATTATAGAGCGATCAATCGGATAACCATCAAAAATCGATACCCTTTGCCCCTCATATCGGTACTATTGGATCAGGTGAAAGGAGCAAGAGTCTACATGAAATTAGATTTGAGAGGGGCTTACCATCTTGTCAGAATTCGTGAAGGAGACGAATGGAAGACGGCTTTCAGGACCAAGCATGGGCTTTATGACTATCAAGTAATGCCTTATGGATTGTGCAACGCACCGGCCGCCTTCCAAAATGTCATTAATGATGTACTGAAGGAGTTCATAGATCAGAATGCGATAGTATATATTGATGATATACTAATTTACTCTGACACAGAAGAAGAACATAAGGAACATGTGAAGAAGGTCTTACAAAGATTGCGAGAAAACAGTTTGTTTGTCAAGTTAGAGAAATGTGCCTTCAATGTAACAACTGTGGAGTTTCTGGGGTTTGTGCTGGCACCAAGTGGGATAACCATGGATGAGCATAATATCAAGGCAGTCATAGATTGGGAAACCCCTGAGACCGTGAAAGAAATTCAAAGTTTTATTGGATTCGCGAACTTCTATAGGAGGTTCATTCAAAACTTCTCCAAAAAGTTAATACCCATCACCAGACTATTGAAGAAGACGGTTCAATTTGAGTGGACCAAGGAGGCAGAAGAGGCGTTCATTCAACTAAAGAAGGACTTCACGACAGCGCCGATTTTACTTCACCCAGATCCCACTGAGCCTTTCTTTGTAGAAACTGATGCTTCCAATTTGGCTCTGGGAGGAGTATTGTCTCAAAGGCACAAATCTACAGGACAGTTGCATCCGGTGGCCTTCCGCTCCAGAAAATTGACAGCAGCAGAGATAAATTATACCATAATGGAAAAGGAGTTATTAGCTATCAAATATGCTTTTAAAGATTGGAGACACTATTTGATGGGTGCAAGGCATGTGGTCACTGTGTATACTGATCATAGGAATTTAACATTTTTTAAGTCTGCCAGAAAGTTAACACCTAGGCAATTGAGATGGTCATTGTATTTTGCAGATTTTGATTTCGTCATAACTTATCGTCCTGGATTGCAAAACGGTAAGGCAGACGCCCTATCCAGGTTGGGTACAGAAGGAGTCTTGGAAGAAGTTACGGATCAGGCTATCATCCCAGCGGGAAGGGTGATTGGAGCAGTTCTGCAAGAGTCCCTAGTGAAAGAGAATGCAAATGCGATGACATTGGAAGAAACAACAGACTGGTTGAAAGGTGATTCTAGGCGAGAAATTCGAGGAGGGTTACCATATCACGATGGAGCACTATACTTACCCACGCCAGAAATGCAACAAAAAGCCTTAAGAGAATGTCATGATAGCATTTTGGCAGGTCATAAAGGCATTACTAAGACGGAAGAATTGGTGAGATGACGCTTCTGGTGGCCAGATGTGATCAAAGATGTACGCCAGTATGTAGCCACATGTGAGATCTGCGCTAGGGGAAAATCGGAGAGGCAAGCGCCCCAAGGGTTATTGCGACCCTTACCCACACCACCTTACCCCTGGCATACAGTTACCTTAGATCAGTGTTTCCCAAACTGGGGTCCGAGGACCCCCAGGGGTCCGTGGCACATTCCCAGGGGGTCCGCAGGCAGCAGTTTTAAAAGCACTGCAAAGTTCCTTGTAAAATTAGCAGTTTGAGCAACTATAAAAGTGTCAAGAAAATGCCAGTGATTAATGTACCTACTGGAGAGAGAGGAAAGTTTTGTCTAGTGGCAGCTTTGACTTATCTAATGTGACGCAGAGGGTTAATATGCCTACAGTAAAGAACGTGTACAATGCATTTTAAAAACAGTATTTTATGTGCATAGGTCAGTGGGCTACTGATTTTGTCACAGAGATTCTTTTGTCACTGTGCAATTCATAAGGGACAATCGTAATCTAGCACAGTGTCCTATAAACTGTCAAAGAGCTGCTTGCAAACTGCATGGTAAAAGTTAGCAACATATGTTTATTCCCAGTCTATCATTATCCTGATGCTGCTGTTCCCACTTCCTGCACATGAACAATTTTGTAATGCCTTTTTGTCACTTCTATGTGTGCTGCCTAATGCAGCACACATGGAAGTTACAAATCGTAATTTTTATTAAAGATTGTTTATGTGCAGGAAGGGTCACCATCTTGAACATAAACAATCAAATGTGTTTTGCTTTTTCTGTTGGAAAAAGCAAAAACGAGGAGAAATAAGGCACTTCTCCTCATTTCGCCAAGTTAAGACCAGGTTTTTCATGGTCTTAATTTTGGTGCTGTCTCCTATTTAAGCTGACCTTGTAAATAGAGGGCAGCGTCAAAATAAATGGGTGTTGGAGTGAAACGCCCACTGCAACACCCACTGCCCACCTTTTTCACGCTAAGCATTGCGTGAAAGGGGGCCTTATTTACAAGGCAGCGTTAAGCCACAATAAGTGGCTTAACGCTGCCTTGTAAATAAGGCAAACCCCCTATTGCCACAGGAACATCACAAAAAGTGACGTTCCCATGGCGATAGGGACTTGTAAATATGCCCCTAAAATCCTTAGTATTTTGAGTATTTGTTTTGAGTGCACACATTTGTTTATTTTTTTCGAATTACTGTTTTAATGTTTGAAATTTAAATCCTACAAATTGCTTGGGGGTCCCCGGCTTCCAGTGGTGACTCAATGGGGGTCCTCAGGAGTCAAAAGTTTGGGAACCACTGCCTTAGATCTAATTGTAGATTTGCCATCGAGTCAGGGGTTTGACACTATATTGGTTTGTGTGGATGCTTTTACCAAGATGGCCCATTTTGTGCCATTAAAAGGTTTACCCACAGCCAAAACTCTGGCACACACCTTTAGCCAAAGTATAGTCCGAGCACATGGTATTCCAAAGGTTTTAGTTTCAGACAGGGGTTCTCAATTTTTATCCCATTTTTGGAAGGCCTTCACCAAAAAATTGAATATTGAAATTAGATATTCCACCAGTTATCATCCTGAATCTGATGGGCAGACGGAACGTGCCAATCAAGAGTTGGAACAGTATCTGAGACTGTGTTTATTAGATCAAGAGGGGGATTGGCCAGATTACCTGTGGGCAGCAGAGTTTGCGCATAATAACGCTAGAAACGTTTCCACTGGGTATTCCCCTTTCTATTTGAATTCGGGTAGGCATCCCCATCAATCATTAAGTTTCCAGGAAGGGGATGTTCCAGCAGTCACAGATTTAGTTGATCACATGACACGAGTGCATAGTCTGGCCACAGAAAATTTAACCAAAGCTAAAGAGAGTTATAAACACTATGCAGATAAAAAGAGAAGAAGGGAACCTGAGTTACAGGAAGTAGATAAAGTTTGGTTGAACACAAAGAATTTGAAACTAAAGGGAGTCAGTGTTGGACCTGTCAGCCCTAGGGTGGTCTCCCCTTCTATTTTTGTATCGTGCCTCATTTTTTCCACCCTCATTTTTATGTTGGACTAGGTCTCCGGGCGCCTTTTCATTGCCAATCAGTGTTAAGGTGCAGGTGCTCCCTTCTCCCAAGATGGCTGCCACAGGCCCCTGCTACTGCAGAGTGGTCTTTCATAGTAGCACCCTAGCTGCCAGGAGCTGGCTGGAACCCCACAACAATGTTGGGACTCCAGCCCGCCGTTTTGTCCCATAGGTAGAGTGGGGAAGCTCCTGGAATGTGCTGGAACCTTCTAGAAGGGAGGTGTGGTTTTTCTTTTGCCGCCTTGGCCAGAGGTCACCTGACCTAGGGCTACTTAAGTGAGGGAGGGAACCTTTTGTGGGGAGTTGGCCATTGGGGTGAAGCAGAGCTGGAAGAATCCACCAGGAGTGTAGGCGGTAGGGCCTAGCCAGGGACTTATGCCTCTGAGAGTGACAAGATTTAGGTGCTGCCTCTTAAGTGAGTGAGGGACCCTGTGAAACCCACTGATCTTGCCCAGCAGTAGGAGGACCCAGAGACTCTCTGCCAGCCTGACTAGGAAGGATCTAGTCGCCCTCTCCATCCCTACCCCCCTGTAACAGAACCCTTTAAGGGCGCCAGATACATCTGCGCCAACAAGACTCTATCTAACATCTGAGAACAGAACTTATATACCAAGCACTGAGACTGCGTGTCCAGATTGAACTCTCAAACTTATATGCCAAGCACTGAGACTGCGTGTCCAGAATGAACTCTTAAACTTATATGCCAAGCACTGAGACTGCGTGTCCAGGCTGACCCCTGAAGCCGTATGCAAAGCAGATTGAAGAGCCACCGGGGATCGACCATGTATTAGCGCTGTGACCCCTGCGCTCCCTGACCTGGCCTGGGACCCCCGGCAGCGTGCTCCGCTGAGCGCGGAGTCCCCAACCTTAACTTGAGCCCCCCCCTGTGACGTGGAAGCCAGCGCAATTACCGCCGCGGCCCGGAGGCCGGGAGAAGTGCCCTGCAGAGTCGCGAGGCCCGTGAGAAGCCTGGGGCCCCGCCGCTGCCGTCCCAGCTGTGAGAGAAGGTGCGCGAGGCCTGGGGCCGAGTTCCCCTATCGTCGCTGGAGCGGACGCCGTCGGACGCCGAGAACGAGGTAAGCCCAGAAGCTGGGATTGCCCCTGGTGAACCCCCTACTGGTCGGGAACCGCACCGCACCCTCAGCCCGGGTCCCCTCTCCGTGGGAGTTCCCCCTGCCAGCGCGACGGAGAGACCCCGCCGAGGGATCCTCTCCTTGTGTCCCCGTGACTGCTCTGAAGCGAGGTGCCCTACGAACTGCACCGGAGCCGAGAGACTCACTCCTCCCGTCCCGGGTGCTTCCTGCTAAAAGCTCCGTGAGGCGCATTGACTGTCCTACCCCACATTGAAGTACTCAGCGCCCACCATTACAAGTAGCGCTCTGTTATCCATGTGCTGTATTGAAGTGCTACGTGTTGGTGATTACGAGTAGCGCTCTGTCAGTCAGGTGCCATATTTAAGTGCTACGTGTTGGTGATTACGAGTAGCGCTCTGTTATTCATGTGCCATATTTAAGTGCTACGTGTTGGTGATTACGAGTAGCGCTCTGTTATTCATGTGCCATATTTAAGTGCTACGTGTTGGTGATTACGAGTAGCGCTCTGTTATCCATGTGCCATATTGAAGTGCTACGTGTTGGTGATTACGAGTAGCGCTCTGTTATCCATGTGCCATATTTAAGTGCTACGTGTTGGTGATTACGAGTAGCGCTCTGTTAGTCATGTTCCATATTGAAGTACCACGTGCTATTGATTACGAGTAGCACGCTGTTATTTACGCCCATGTTGAAGTACTACGTGCTATTGATTACGAGTAGCGCGCTGTTATTCATGCTCCATAATGAAATGCTAAATGACATCTATTACGAGTAGCCCTATGCTAGATGCCCCGTTCTGAGGTCGTCACCAGTTAGCGCGCCTAGCGCCATCGTCCCCTCCCTAAGGCGCTACAGGAAAGTGAAGCGCGCATGTACCTCCAGGTGAAGGGTAATTGTACCTCAGGCAGTACTGAAGTATACTGAATGTCATTTGTGGTATTACCAGCTTATGAAATGTACTGCTACCTCATAAACTGCATCTAACGTGATCTACTTGGATAAACTTGAGTATTTACATAACTCCTACAGTGTGGCGTCACTTATTGTGTGTGTTCCTCGTCGCATGTGAGGTGCGTGTTGTATGGTTGCTTTACACACAGACCTTTGGTGGCCCGACCGCTCGTGTCACGTTACCGCCCCATAGGGCCTGGAGACCCCAGGTCTTACATTGGTGGCAGCGGTGGGATCCTTAGTACCTGTGACCATACAGCACCCTTCCGTGAGGCGGAGGGCGCCACAATTAAACGCCTAATTGTTCCAGAGCTCTGAAGCCATTGATTGCTGCATTTTTTATTTCCACTGTCCAGGTTGAGAGTACAGGAAGCCTGGTTAGCTGAGAACTGTTACCTATACCCTAAGAAATTTTCTCCTTAGTGTCTAGGTCCCCACCTGCCAGAATGGAATTCCGGTTAGCTGACCTCGAGGGGTACTCAGTGAAGCAACTAAGGGAGTTCGGGCAGGGGATGGGGGTGCCTGGGGTACGGAAGGTCAAAGGACCGGAACTCCGCACCGCCATTAGGGCATGGGTAGAAGCCCACCCAGACGGGAGAGGGGATGAGGGACAGGAGGCGCCAGATGCACCTCAGGAGGAGAGCGCCCAAGAAGTGACCGACATATTGAATGTAGATGTGTCTGAAAATGTGCCCCCAGGGAGACGTTCTGGGGCCAGTAGTAGGACAGGGTCGAGGAGGAGCGCGTCCCCAGAGGAGTACGAGGACAGGAGGGAAGAGAGGCAGTTAAGGTGGGAGCTGGCCAAGTTAGAACACGAGAAAGAAAGGGAATTGGCCAGAGTGGAACAGGAAAGAGAAAATAAGAAATGGGCAATGGAGGAGAAGAAGCTTGCGCACGAGCTTCAGCAAAAAGAGCTGGAGTTACGCGCCCTCCAATTGAACGCGTCCAATAAGGACAATGGTGGCAGCATACCTAAGGAACCTCAAGAGTCAAAGTTCTATCTACCTAAAGAGGTAATTGCCAATTACACAGTGGGGGACGACATCATGAAATGGTTGGAGGCATACGAGGTAGCCTTGACGGCCCATGGGGTACCCGAGAGTAATTGGGGAGGTGGTTTATACCGGTATATACCTCCCAATGTTAGGGACACCCTGTTATATTTGGCCAAGGAGGATCAGGTAAGGTATGCCCCCATGAAGGAGGCCTTGTTAAAGAAGTTTGGTCTCAACCCCGAGAGGTACAGGCTAAAGTTTCGTGGCAGCCATAAGCTGTCCACACAGACATGGGTAGATTTTTTTGACTATGCGAGGAAGGCACTAGATGGTTGGGTGCGTGGCAGCAAGGTCCAGGACTACCAAGGGTTGTACGATCTTTTTTTAAGGGAGCACCTCTTGGATAAGAGCTTTCCGGAGCTGCGTCAACATCTGGTGGACCGCAAGTTGGTGGATCCCCGTGAGCTTGCGGAGGAGGCAGATATTTGGGTGAGCACCCGGGTGTCTCACAAGGGCCCCGGGGGAGATGGCTCGAAAGGCGGACAGGGTTTCCCCCAGAAGAAAGAGGGGGGAGATAAAAAGGTGGAGTTCTCGAAAGGTCCCCAAAATAAGTTTGGGAAGGGAGTAGGAACCCCACCCCCGTCAAATTCCACAAGACCCACTTACCCTGACAGGAGTCAGCAGCCTAGGATTGTGCGGTGCTACGAGTGTGGGGAGATTGGACACTACAGGGGAGATCCCAAGTGTCGCAAGCGACCACCACCCCCAACGGGCGGGAAAAGTCCCGGGGTGAGTAGTATAGCGCTTGGGGTGGAGCTGCCCTTAGATAGGGAAGGGGAGTGGACAGGCCTGACGCTGGTTTCACTCGGGGATAGAGAAGTGGTCCCCGTAGTGCCCCTGCCCCCGAACACTGCTAAATATCAGCAGAGGGTGAGAATTAATGGGGAGGAGGTGGAAGCTCTGAGAGACACAGGGGCCAGCATGACCACTGTCGTGCGGCGGCTGGTGTCCCCAGACCAAGTAGTCCCCGAGGAGTTCCATCCGGCCGTATTGGCTGATGGCAGTATGAGTCACTATCCAGTGGCTCGTGTTCCATTTGAGTGGGGAGGAGTCAGAGGCCTGCTGAGAGTTGCTGTGAGCCCTGCCTTGCCTGTGGGGTGTTTGCTAGGAAACGCCCTGGAGCACACCAAGTGGAAAGACGTCGAATTTCACGCTCACACTGAGATGCTGGGATTACCAGGGTGGACTTGCGTCAGCACGCGGTCCATGGCTGCCCGGCATGGAACTCACCCAGGGTTGGAGCCTGGAATCATGGCCCAACCCAAAGCCCAACGTGGAAAGAAGAAGGTGGTAGAGAACATGCCTCGTGAGATGGATGGGGAGGCCGGAGAGGTGCCCCCGGAGTCCGCGGAGGTAGATGTCGTTCCTGTGGAGGACTTGCCGACCCTTGCTGACTGGCATGTGGGAGGAGGGCCTACCCGGGAAGAATTTTGTCAGGCACAAAGGGCGTGCCCCACTCTTGAAGGCATGCGGCGGCAGGCCGAAGCCCAAGTGGCCAGTCAGGAACTGGGAGGTTATCACGTGTATTGGGAAGATGGTCTCCTATACAGTGAGCCCAGGGTGCCGGTACATGGATCTTCGAGGGCCATAGTGGTCCCCCAATGTTACCAGGCCTTTCTGCTGGAGTTAGCGCACGAGATACCCTTAGCCGGACATCTGGGTCAGGACAAAACCTTTGCACGGTTAGTCCCCCATTTTTATTGGCCCAGGATGAGGATTGCATCAGACACCTTTTGCAAGACCTGCAAGTCTTGTCAGGCTAGTGGCAAGACGGGGACTAAGTTGAAGGTCCCGTTGGAACCGCTCCCCGTGGTCGGGACCCCTTGTGAGAGGGTCGGTATCGATATTGTTGGGCCATTGGACCCTCCGACCGCAGCGGGACACCAGTTCATCTTGGTTTTGGTGGACCACGCCACAAGGTACCCAGAGGCTATTCCTCTGAGGACCATCACTGCACCGGTGGTGGCGCGGGCACTGTTGGGGATTTTTACCCGAGTAGGATTCCCCAAGGTCGTGGTGTCGGACAGGGGCACAAATTTCATGTCGGCCTACATGCAGGCCATGTGGAAGGAGTGTGGGGTGACCTACCGGTTCTCCACTCCTTACCATCCCCAGACGAACGGACTTGTAGAGCGCTTCAATAAGACATTGAAGGGGATGATCCGAAGCCTACCAGAGGGCTTGAGGCGTAAATGGGACGTCCTCCTCCCCTGCTTGTTATTCTCCTATCGGGAGGTACCGCAGAAGGGAGTCGGGTTCAGCCCGTTTGAATTGCTCTATGGCCATCCCGTTCGGGGGCCCCTCAGTTTAGTGAAGGAGGGGTGGGAGAAGACTTCACAGAAGCTTCCCCGTGACATTGTAAGCTACATGCTGGCATTCCGCAGCCAGATGGCCAAGCTGTGGAAGGCAGCCACAGAGAACCTGGAGGCAAGCCAGACCGTGATGAAGGAGTGGTATGACCGCAACGCTCGGACGGTCGAGTTAGACGTTGGACAGAAGGTGTGGGTTATGGAACCTGGGGAGCTTTGTGCCCTCCAGGACCGGTGGACTGGCCTGTTCGACATTGTGGAGCGGCGAGGCCAGACCACGTACGTTGTAGATGTGAAAACCCCCCGTCAGCCCCTCAGGGTGCTCCACGTCAACCGCCTGAAGCCGCACCATGAGAGATCAGAGCTTGCTCTCCTTATGGTGACGGATGGGAGCAAAGAGGAAGAGAGTGAAGCTCTTCCTGACCTTCTAGCGGTACAAGAGAAGGATGGTTCGGTGGAAGGTGTAGTCCTCTCCCCATCCTTGACCCCAGAGCAACAGAGGGACTGTCGCCATGTCCTGGGACAGTTTGCCTCGTTGTTCTCCCTCACGCCTGGAATCACTCATCTGTGTACCCATGATGTGGACACAGGGGACAGCCCCCCGGTGAAGAACAAGTCTTACCGGCTCTCTGACCGAGTGAAGGATAGCATCCAGCGTGAGGTGGCAAAGATGCTGGAGCTGGGGGTGATAGAACCTTCCAGCAGCCCGTGGGCTAGTCCAGTGGTGTTGGTGCCAAAAGCGGCCCCACCGGGTACGACACCGGAGCTTCGGTTCTGTGTGGACTACCGGGGGTTGAACTCTGTCACGAAGACAGACGCTCACCCCATCCCACATGCAGACGAGCTGGTGGACCGGCTGGGAGCAGCCCGGTACCTCAGCACAATTGACCTGACATCCGGATATTGGCAGATTGCCATGGCCGATGGAGCAAGGGAGAAGACAGCGTTCTCCACCCCCGAGGGCCACTACCAGTTTCGAGTGATGCCCTTTGGGCTCAAAAATGCTCCGGCCACATTCCAGCGGTTAGTGAATCAGGTACTATCTGGCCTGGAGTCCTTCTCAGCAGCCTACCTGGATGACATAGCTGTCTTCAGTGGCACCTGGGAGGACCATCTGCAACACCTCCAGGAGGTATTGCAGGCGCTGCAACGCACTGGCTTAACAATTAAAGCCAGCAAGTGCCAGATTGGACAGGGATCTGTCGTGTACCTGGGACACCTGGTGGGCGGAGGTAAGGTGCAACCCCTCCAGGCCAAAATCGAAACCATCTTGGCTTGGGAGCCCCCCAAGACCCAAACAGAGGTGCGAGCTTTCCTCGGCCTCACTGGGTATTACCGCCGGTTCGTCAAGGGATATGGCACCATGGTAGCCCCCTTGACGGAATTGACCTCAAAGAAGAAACCCCGCAAGGTCATATGGACAGCTGCATGCCAAGAAGCCTTTGACACGCTGAAACATGCGATGTGTACCGCTCCAGTACTAGCAACACCAGATTTCAGCAAGGAATTTATTGTACAGACAGATGCCTCAGAGCACGGCATAGGTGCGGTGCTCTCACAACTCAATGCCGAGGGCCAAGATCAACCTGTGGCCTTCATATCCAGAAGACTCCTCCCTCGGGAACGGCGATGGAGCACCATTGAGAGAGAAGCCTTCGCTGTGGTCTTGGCTCTGAAGAAGTTGAGGCCATACCTCTTTGGCACTCACTTCCTTATCCAGACCGACCACCGGCCCCTTCGCTGGCTCATGCAGATGAGAGGCGAAAACCCCAAGTTGTTGAGGTGGTCCATTTCCCTACAGGGGATGGACTTTCGGGTGGAACATCGGCCCGGAGTTGACCACGCCAATGCTGACGGTCTCTCCAGGTTTTTCCGCCTTAGTGATGAGAACTCCCTAGAGGTTGGGTAGCTCTCCCCTCTTTCGGCTGGGGGGGGACGCATGTTGGACCTGTCAGCCCTAGGGTGGTCTCCCCTTCTATTTTTGTATCGTGCCTCATTTTTTCCACCCTCATTTTTATGTTGGACTAGGTCTCCGGGCGCCTTTTCATTGCCAATCAGTGTTAAGGTGCAGGTGCTCCCTTCTCCCAAGATGGCTGCCACAGGCCCCTGCTACTGCAGAGTGGTCTTTCATAGTAGCACCCTAGCTGCCAGGAGCTGGCTGGAACCCCACAACAATGTTGCGACTCCAGCCCGCCTTTTTGTCCCATAGGTAGAGTGGGGAAGCTCCTGGAATGTGCTGGAACCTTCTAGAAGGGAGGTGTGGTTTTTCTTTTGCCGCCTTGGCCAGAGGTCACCTGACCTAGGGCTACTTAAGTGAGGGAGGGAACCTTTTGTGGGGAGTTGGCCATTGGGGTGAAGCAGAGCTGGAAGAATCCACCAGGAGTGTAGGCGGTAGGTCCTAGCCAGGGACTTATGCCTCTGAGAGTGACAGGATTTAGGTGCTGCCTCTTAAGTGAGTGAGGGACCCTGTGAAACCCACTGATCTTGCCCAGCAGTAGGAGGACCCAGAGACTCTCTGCCAGCCTGACTAGGAAGGATCTAGTCGCCCTCTCCATCCCTACCCCCCTGTAACAGAACCCTTTACGGGTGCCAGATACATCTGCGCCAACAAGACTCTATCTAACATCTGAGAACAGAACGTATATACCAAGCACTGAGACTGTGTGTCCAGATTGAACTCTCAAACTTATATGCCAAGCACTGAGACTGCGTGTCCAGATTGAACTCTTAAACTTATATGCCAAGCACTGAGACTGCGTGTCCAGACTGACCCCTAAAGCCGTATGCAAAGCAGATTAAAGAGCCACCGGGGATCGACCAGGTATTAGCGCTGTGACCCCTGCGGTACCTGACCTGGCCTGGGACCCCCGGCAGCGTGCTCCGCTGAGCGCGGAGTCCCCAACCTTAACTTGAGCCCCCCCCTGTGACGTGGAAGCCAGCGCGCTCACCGCCGCGGCCCGGAGGCCGGAAGAAGTGCCCTGCAGAGTCGCGAGGCCCGTGAGAAGCCTGGGGCCCCGCCGCTGCCGTCGCAGCTGTGAGAGAAGGTGCACGAGGCCTGTGGCCGAGTTCCCCCATCGTCGCTGGAGCGGACGCCGTCGGACGCCGAGAATGAGGTAAGCCCGGAGGCTGGGATTGCCCCTGGTGCGCCCCCTACTGGTCGGGAACGGCACCGCACCCTCAGCCCGGGTCCCCTCTCTGTTGGAGTTCCCCCTGCCAGCGCGACGGAGAGACCCCGCCGAGGGATCCTCTCCTTGTGTCCCCGTGACTGCTCTGAAGCGAGGTGCCCTACGAACTGCACCGGAGCCGAGAGACTCGCTCCTCCCGTCCCGGGCGCTTCCTGCTAAAAGCTCCGTGAGGCGCATTGACTGTCCTACCCCACATTGAAGTACTCAGCGCCCACCATTACAAGTAGCGCTCTGTTATCCATGTGCTGTATTGAAGTGCTACGTGTTGGTGATTACGAGTAGCGCTCTGTCAGTCAGGTGCCATATTTAAGTGCTACGTGTTGGTGATTACGAGTAGCGCTCTTTTATTCATGTGCCATATTTAAGTGCTACGTGTTGGTGATTACGAGTAGCGCTCTGTTATTCATGTGCCATATTTAAGTGCTACGTGTTGGTGATTACGTGTAGCGCTCTGTTATCCATGTTCCATATTGAAGTGCTACGTGTTGGTGATTACGAGTAGCGCTCTGTTATCCATGTGCCATATTTAAGTGCTACGTGTTGGTGATTACGAGTAGCGCTCTGTTAGTCATGTTCCATATTTAAGTACCACGTGCTATTGATTACGAGTAGCACGCTGTTATTTACGCCCATGTTGAAGTACTACTTGCTATTGATTACGAGTAGCGCGCTGTTATTCATGCTCCATAATGAAATGCTAAATGACATCTATTACGAGTAGCCCTATGCTAGATGCCCCGTTCTGAGGTCATCACCAGTTAGCGCGCCTAGCGCCATCGTCCCCTCCCTAAGGCGCTACAGGAAAGTGAAGCGCGCATGTACCTCCAGGTGAAGGGTAATTGTACCTCAGGCAGTACTGAAGTATACTGAATGTCATTTGTGGTATTACCAGCTTATGAAATGTACTGCTACCTCATGAACTGCATCTAACGTGATCTACTTGGATAAACTTGAGTATTTACATAACTCCTACAGTGTGGGGTCACTTATTGTGTGTGTTCCTCGTCGCATGTGAGGTGCGTGTTGTATGGTTGCTTTACACACAGACCTTTGGTGGCCCGACCGCTCGTGTCACGTTACCGCCCCATAGGGCCTGGAGACCCCAGGTCTTACAGTCAGGAAGTTTCAGCCAAGGTTTATTGGTCCTTATCAAATAGACAAGAAATTGAGTGCCTTAAACTATCAGTTAAAGTTGCCCAAGGGTTTGCGCATACATCCAGTGTTTCACGTTTCTCTATTAAAAAAGACCTTGAGTGGTGTACGAATCAACAAACCCCCAAAGCCAATTCAAACAGAGAAAGGAGAGGAGTTTGAAGTACAACAGATATTAGATTCAAAGTTTCAGAAGGGAAAATTGTACTATCTGTTGGATTCGAGAGGTTATGGCCCTGAGGAAAGATCTTGGGTATTGTCTTCAGATGTCCATGCCCCTCGTTTAATTAAGGAATTTCACAGTAAATTTCCAAAAAAGCCCAAGCAGAAAGGAAACTCTTTGAGGGAGGGTACTGTCAGGATTGTCAAACCTCAAGTCAAGAAAATGCTGTTGGTGAACTCTGTACTGGTCAAGACAACTGGAAGAATCAGGAAGGCTAAGGGCCCGATTCACAGAACTAACTTAAGACAAAATCCTAAACTTACTACCATTTTGGTATTCACAGAAGGCACTTACTCATTAAGGTATTCACAGAAGGCACTTACTCATTTTGGTATTCACAGAAGTTAGGAGTCCTAACTTTAGGACTCCTAAATGCCTTCTGTGAATACCGAAAGTTTTAAGATTAGGACTCCTAGATGCCTTTTGTGAATTCTGAATGTCTTAAAATTAGGATTTTTCTCAGTTTAGTAGTAGCATAGTTAGGACTCCTAACTTTAGGACTCCTAAATGCCTTCTGTGAATACCGAAAGTCTTAAAATTAGGAATTTTCTCAATTTAGTAGTAGTAAAGTTAGGACTTCTAACTTTAGGACTCCTAAATGCCTTCTGTGAATACCGAGAGCCTTTAAATTAGGATTTTTCTCAGTTTAGTAGTAGTATAGTTAGGACTCCTAACTTTAGGACTCCTAAACTGAGAAAAATCCCAATTTTAAGACTTTCGGTATTCACAGAAGGCATTTAGGAGTCCTAAAGTTAGGACTCCTAACTTCTGTGAATACCGAAGTGAGTAAGTTTCTTCTGTGAATACCAAAATGAGTAAGTGCCTTCTGTGAATACGAAAATGGTAGTAAGTTTAGGATTTTGTCTTAAGTTAGTTCTGTGAATCGGGCCCTACGAGCCTACGTAAAACGCTGGCAAATACTAATGCTAAGATGGCCGCCAGAAGTTTCCAGTTAGGACAGCGGGTTAGCGCTCTAGCGCTCACTCGCAATCTGGAAGATCCAGGTGAAGCGCCCGTGCTGTGGCGCACTTCACCTGAGTTCTGAGGAAGAGTAGGTTGCTAAGGAGCGTCGCGAAGATAGACAGGGAAACTTCGCCGCGCACTGCAACACTGTATCGCCTGTTCCGGAATCCCAGAGTAGGTCGTCTGAGGAGAGCCATAGCCGTTCTGTGAGGAACGTTGTCGTCGGAGTAACGTGGTAAGACTGTTCCGTGAGGAGCATTAAAGGCATGCGCTAAGAGGAAAAAACGAAGTGTTTGTCAGCAGTCATGCGCATGTTTGAGAGAAAACACGGAGAACTTAAAACTAGTTATTTGGAGTTAGAGCAAGCGGAGACAGCACGAGTTAAACATTAAAGTGCAGCAGACTAACTAGTAGATTTAAATTAGTCACCGAAAGTGATACTATGAGTTAAGATACCAGCGGAAAAGATAAGAAAACTCACTGAGAAGAAACCATGAACAATCACATAACATACAAAAGATTAAAGACTGTAGAGAAAGAAAAAGATGTTATATAATTCCTCAAAATAAGAAAAGGTGAAGCAAGACTGAATAGATACTCACCAACACAGAATCCCTTGTAACGCCCAGCTGTATTCTTAATTGGTGAGGAACCTGTAAATAAAGAGTAGAGTTGAGAAAGAGAGAAATCCAACACAGAATTAACATTCTTTAAAACTTTAGTTACAGCACATTGAAGTAAGAAAAAAGAAAACTATCAGAAGAGAGGCAAGGGTCACACACTGACAGGGTAGGTCGCAAGGAGATTAAGTACAATAGGAAGAATAGCAGATAGATATAGGACTAATAGTGTAATCTTATTTTACAGTCACAAAGATCTTGCGCTAGCCAGAAGAAGACAGAAGGAAGATACAGAAGCGAGTGCAGAATTAGCAGCTGTGTGGCCGTCTCTTCTCTGTCCCATCCCCTTTCCCCCCTTTGGGTTTGTTTGGCACCTGTGCAGTTACGTGTTGGTGCCGGAGAACCCGGGTGGGGCATTGGGAACTTGCGACGTTCTGCTCCTGTGCATAGAATCGAGTCTGGGTCTGACACATGCACACCCTTACTTTAATTTGCTCACTCGTGTAAGTTAGTCCACACCAAATACCACCAAGTCTATGTAAGTCCAAAATGTTTATTTGAATTGAGAAGCTCTGTACATTGTTCTATTATAAAATGCAGCACCAACCGTAACATTAAAACAATAAACATGGTTACACTTACTTACAGTTGGGAATTAAATCATGATAACTGAACAGTGGTGGAAGGCAGCACCACCATCCCCTAGGAATTTAGTTTATATAAATTTATAAATGAAGATCTGAGTGAAGGGACCCCTCACCTTAGAAGAACCTAGTACTGGTAGTTGTTGCATCATTCATAAGCTCTGCAAAGCTCTGGTTCGTAGAAGGGAATATTCCGTCTGTAATGCGAAAAATTAAATGGTGCGCGTTAGTATATTGCAACTTGCAAGCATTTCTCAGCCGTGCCAAAAAGTGTAGCATTTATGGATAAGCAATATGGACTAACAGTACACCAGTACTTCATAAAAAGTGGCTTGTTAAGTTTTTTTGTTGAATGCTTGTACGCAGCGCGTAGACAGTAGCAGTGTGAGGCAGGTCATGTGGGCTCAAAGGTGTCTTATACAAAAAGCTGCAATGTAACGTCACATGTGCAAAAATAAAAGACACAAAGGTAAAATGGTTGCATGGCTCGGGCTAACTAAGCAAAGGCTAGAATGACCATATATAACTATTAAGGTCTACTCTACTACTACCTGATTTGTACTAGTGATGTATGTTAGTATACTATTAACTCATTTTTCAACCTTGCTACTGATCAATAGGGGGAGGTGCATATGATGCCTAATAAATGTGTATTGTTTTCTAGGCGCACTACCGACCACCATTGCCGGGGCCAGCGAAGGCGACGCGGAGGGAGAGGATGCGGCAGTTACTGCACATGCCGACGATGGAGCGGTAGGGGGAGTGGCAGCACCAGTGGCGGGCGGTGGTAAGTTAGATTCATAGTCCTTAACTATTGTTGAACTTGACAGTACACTCACTGCAAGGGTGTACTGTATGTATACTGTACTGTTGAGACTTAGGGCCCCATTAGCATGGCGGGCGTATTGCCCCCGCCGACACCGCAGGGGCAAACCTCCCGCCATCCCTGTAGAAAAGAGTCAGACCCTCACATGTTGACCAGGTGGAAAAGGGTTCAGTATGGTGGTGGTGTCTCTCTGAACACACCGCCAGCCATATAATCTGCATTTTGAAATGCCTTTGCGTGGCGGCATTGCCGTCCGCCACAGAAAGGCATGCAGACATTGCAGAGTATGCTTGGGGGCCCCCATGGAGGGTACCTATGCTATGGTACCCCCCCTGCCTTTCAAAGCAAAACGTGACAGGCTCCGCGCGGGGCCTGTCATGTTGTGCTTGGAAAAGCAGCACAACATGTATTTTTAGCATTGCTTTCGGCACCACCAACCAGAATGTAAAAAAAATAGGCTGCGCCCGCCACTGTGCCGGGCGCATCCTCCTAATTAATTGACCCCACGGGACCCCACCCTTTTTGAGCGTGAGGATGGCGGGCGGACAAAGTCCACCCGCCTTCTGATGTCCTACGTAAGTATGAGTTGTTGTGAATGTTTGAAGAGTGAACTAGAAGACTAGAATCCCTTTAATTGGCTTAGGAGCGGGAGTATTGAGTAACCAATGGCCTCATCTCTCTGATTTCAACTCCGCTTTGAAAGTGTTATGGAGAAGAGCACCTGGTGCACTGTTCAACTAAAAAGTGAAAGACGAGTGGAAGGAAGAAGGACGGGCGAGATTTAAAATGTTATGTACTACTGTGCTTTATATTATAGTGCTACTCTACCATGCCACTATGGGGCCTATGCATCAACAATGCCATTTGCGATTCCTTATTAGCGAAAAATAAGGAATCGCTAATAAGGAATAGCAAAAGGCTATGCATGTAGGAATCGCTATTCAAATAGCGTTTCCTTAATATTCCTTATTACCGAATCGGTAATACCGAATCGGTAATAAGGAATACCTACCCATTCATTCCTATGGGCTTGGAGGCCCATAGGAATGAATGTAAAGCCAGTCTGTATTAGCGATTCGGTATTACCGAATCGCTAATAGCGGGAGCACTTTCAAGGGTGCCAGGGTGTCAAAAGGACACCCTGTTGCACCCCTGAAAATGATATGTGCACATATGTTGCACACACACATGCTCTAAGGGCATGTGTGTGCGCAACATGAAACTTTGAAAAATGCACAAAAGTGCATTTTTCAAAGTTTTTGCAAATTACCATGCAGTTCATCTTCATGGTAATTTGCTCCCCCTATTAGCGAAATCGCTAATTTTTTAACTTTGATGCATTGCATTTAAGGAATCTCACTTTGGGATTCCTTAAATGCAATCGCTATTTAAGGAATCGGTATTTAAGGAATCCCTATTTAAAGAATCGCTATTTAAGGATTCCTTAAATAGCGATTTCTGCTTTTGGGTTGATGCATTGGGATTGGGTATTTTTTACTTAATACCGGGAGCTATTACCGAATCGGTATTTTACCGACTGGATTTTGGGTTGATGCATGAGGCTGTATGTGTATAAATAATTAACTTGTCTTACTGTTTTTCTAAGAGTATATTTTACAATTGTCTTGTTTTTTTCTTTTTGATACACAGCTACTCCTAAACTCAATCGAAAGGAGTTGGCCGCTAAGGCACGGCGCCGGAAGCTGGAGGCAATCCAGCGTGAATACCGGCGGCTGGTGGTCTTGGCAGAGGAGGAGGAGGAGACTGCAGCAGCAATTGAAGCCTCTTCCAGTGCCCCGGGCCCCAGCCACCGCCCTCCAGTGGTACGGTGCCACCGTCTGGCAGCTGCCCGCCGCCACCGCAGTGCCATCTCTGGTGCCCTCCCCACTGTGGCTGCAACTGCCACACCCTCAGATGCTGCGTCGCCCGTTTAGAGGGGCAGATGCGTGTCCTCCTTCAGTCCCACCCCACACCTTAGTCCCTGTCAAGTTCTGCCCCTTTTTTAATTCTTGTTTGGGTGGGTGGGAACTGGTTTGGGTGTTGGGTTTTCTACTATTCTCTCCTGGACTTTCCTACGGACATTGGTTAGGGAGGGGGATGGGTCAGCTTTTGTGGGTTTTTAGTTTATTTTTCTTAGGGTAAAATAAATATATTTTTCTATGTTATATGCAATGTTGTTAATGTTTTGTAGGTGGGGTTACTGTTTTATATCACACTGTTTCCTTGCTGGTGCAGGGCCGCCCATCGCCTGTGTTTGATTTAAATAATTGGCTGACTATGTAAGACACAAACAGATAGATACGACACACCTCACTGATTGACTTGTCCTACTAGTACTTTCAGTCTGTCCTTTAGTCTATGCATTCTTTATCTGGACTGGTGTGTGAAATTGAATTAATTGAAAACACGTCCATTATTAATTCTGCCTCCCCCAAACTTCTCTCTCACCTGTGCTTGATGTTTATGTTTAACTTAGGCACAGCAATGGCTGCATGGTGAAGATGGTTTCCTTTTTCTAACATGCCATGCTTCGGGTGGTGGTGGTAGTATAGTAGTAGTAGTAGACACTGGCATGGCGGCAGCATTTGCAAAAAAAGAAAAGGAGGCCTTTGAGAGACTGTTAGAGGAGTAGTAGAATGAAGTACAGTACAGAACTTACCGAGCAACAATAATATGCTAAAATATTTTACAACAAAACATAATGGTGATTGGGATAGCTTACTAGACAGAGTTACAAACTATAGTTGTGTCGACTCGAGTCACTTGACTAGGCCTACAGCCTAACAGTTAGTGCTGTGTATGAGGAATGACAACAAACAAATCCAATCAATGCTGAGGTATATGTTCCTTTGTTAAATAAAATAACCTCTAAAATATCCTACTCATGGGTGGGCAAGCAGAAGAAGATCATCGCTCTGCCTTGAAATTGAACTACTGTTGCTTTCGCCACATCCGCCCCAGCAAGTGTGTGATTAAGTATTGGTGTATATTTAATTTAGTCACACCGACAATAAGTCACACAGCCCGGGGAAAGAGGGTTAGGGTTTGTTGAATGGATGGGAAGGGGTTTTTGGGAAACGTTTGACATTGAAAAAACAGCATGCATGGACAAACAAACAACAATCTTTGAAGACTATCTAATCCATATGTTAAGGGAGAAAAGGGAAATCCATGCATGATGATGAGAGACCCGGATTACATACACTTCTTGTTCTGTTGTTCCGGCCTTAATACTTTTACAGATAGCAAATAGAAATTTTAAATATTGGTAGGGAAGAATCGTAAACAGAGAGCAAACCTAATGATGATAATAACAACAACAAGAACACACTGTTGTAAAGATTGTATACAAAAAAATTATTCAAATTATTTAAAAGAAGATAAAAGTTGATACTGTTACTGTGTTATCCTGGTAAAAAATGTGGACTGGATTTGCATCTCGGCATTCCTCTTGGTCCTCTTGTCCATCAATCTTGGGTGTGTCGCCACTCACCACTGCCCGGCTGGAATTTTTTTTTCGATTTATTGGTAAGGTAAGTGTGCAGTGTAATGTTTTCCAAAGTATAGGGCAAGGCCCGGCCTGTAATTGTAGATGGAAAACCAAAGGGATATTGAGAAACAAAGTTGAAACAAATGCACAAGTTATGGTGTAGTAACACTTTCCGAGGTGGCATGTATGCATCATCTCTACTCTAGTCTGTTTTCAGCATTGACCTTCAACAATAACAGGCGAGAGCAGGCCCACAGTGACAGGCCTGACGGCACGTTACTTAGCAGTAGCACATCCTACGTTAGACTTTAGAGTACTTTTTTTCTTTTTTTGTTTAAGGAGTTGGACAAAGGCAATGCACATTATCCATTCCAAACATAGCATTTTACAGTTTAAGTTAGTAAATCAATGCGCCGCAGTCATCCCACCGCTACACTCTATTCCACTTCTACACAGACATTTGGGTCTGCTGTGGTTGTTGTTGACGTGTTTACCCTTAGGCTTTTAAGTTTTTCTTTTATGCCATTCATGAAACGTCCTCCTGACTTCATCATCATCTCCGATACATTTACTGACCGACTGTGAAGATCGGCCTGCAGTAGAAGTAAAATTGTTATTACACAACAAGAGTAGAAATATTATTGACTTGAGTAAGTCTTTAGTGTGTACAGAATGATAGATTACTAGTACACTTTGACTTCACTTTGTGCACAACAAACAAACAACGAAAACACAAACACCAATCACTCAGAGTCAGGTGTCCAATGTATGCCATTAATTGTCATTACCTGTTCCTTCTCATCTTAAGTTAACGGGCCGTCTATTTCGCCATCATCATCATGGACGGTGCTGTTGTCTCAATCATACTCATTGCGCAGATTGACTGAGTCCCCTTCCTGTATTTAATTAAAAGCAATGTATCACCAAGCTGCAGGAGAAGTACAAATTTCTTATTTGCAAGAAGGGGAAAATTCAATTCACCTTGAGTTAAGTTTAGTGTGTTCTGTAGAAAGATGATTAGTGCACAATCACATAACTTCATGCACAACAAACACAACAAAATCATTCAGTCTGTGACTCTGTGTCCAATGCATGGCATCAATCATTACCTGTTCCATCTTATTTTCAGTTAATAATGGGCAGTCTCTCTCGGCTCTGAAAGGAGGATAGCTCTCATAGTCATCTGATTCATGCTCCACTTCTTTTGGCAGGACTAGAAAAGTTTGAATTTGTTCTTCTAGTATTTACCATCATCCAATCATCATTCATGAGGGCAATGGATTTGGGCGGGACATTCAGTATGATGGAGCGGAGGAGCTGGATTCGGAGGACTGTACTGTCAAATTGCAGACACCTGAAACTTATATATGAAATAAGAAGAGTAGAAGACGGTGGTAATGGATTTGTTGTGATTCACAAGTTTGTAACCGGAACGACAGACACACAAATAAAGGGGGAAAAAGGGAGGAAGACAGTAAGTGCAAGCCTAATTGTCAGGGAAGTTTAGCTCGTCCTCAAACTCTGGGGGTTCAGCCAGTAGTAGGTTATCATCATGTGACACACTACTTCCGTCACCTGAGCCGCTGTCCTCATCTTCCTCCATTGCTTCATGTATTGTGTAATTCGGTGGTATGAAGTGCTGATTCATTTTGATCATTGTTAACCTCTTCACATATTTGGGCGAGAGACTGGTCCTTCTCAATGTTACAATGGAACCAGCAGCACTGAAAACACGTTCGGAAGAGACACTTGCGACAGGGTAAGCCAGATAGCTTATCGCCAGCCTGCTGAGGAGTGGCCATTCAGACCTTTTCCTATACCAATACTGCAATGGGTTTTGATCAATGTACACCTCTGTTGGGTCGTCCAGATAGGCCTGGACCATCCGCTCAATGTTACATGGGTGCTGCTGGTAAGCTTTTGTGTTCCTTTCTCTGTGCATCAGCACTGTGCTTATTAATGCCTAACTGTACATACCAATTGTCTAACGATTGTACTGGGCCTAACGATCCAGTTATTGTTGCTGTTGTCGTTAGTGATGGTGAGTGTTGTGATCCAAACGCACTGCCCTCAGCCGACGAAGTTGCACTTGATCCTGCATGCCCTGCTGCAGTACTTCTTGTGGGTTGATCTTGCGGGCTTTTAATTAGCAGCCGTTCGTTTTCCAACTTACTGGCTGCTTCAGCTATACAAGTTTTGTAGCGGGCAACATCAATCTCGGAAAAAGCAAAGAATGTCTTCAGTCCAAATTTTGCACGTGGATCCAAAATTGTGGCACAAATGTAATGTTCTTGTGACAAAATTTTATTTTGTATCCTTACATTTTCAGCTAAGCGACGGGCTAAGCTCTCCACCAAGTGATAGGCTTCCCTTTTGTCCTCTACACCTTTGTATGATTCAGACACATTCTTCAGCTGATGCTCTAGCATTTTCAATAATGGGATAGCTTGGCCCATTGTACAATCCTCCTTGCTGACTTCATGTGTGAGGACCTCAAAAGGACAAAGCATCTCAGTCAGGCATTTAATTAGGCTCCATTGCTCCATCTCAAGGTTCATGCCTTTAACAGTAGCATCCCCTCTTCTTTTCCAGACATATTCATGGAGTGACCTGTACTGCTCATACAGACGATCAAGCATGTAATACGTTGAGTTCCAACATGTTGCCACCTCCTGGATGAGTGCCTTGACTGGCATCCTATGTTTACGTTGGATGATCCTCAGCTGCTTCCGAGCTTTAAAAGAATGGCTGAAATGAGTGCATATTCTTCGGCAGATGGCCAGTAAATGCTGACTATGGGTTCTTTTTTCAGAAAGTCTTGAACTATAATGTTTATGCAGTGCGCCAAACACGAAACCCTGAAATAGGAACCAAGTTCCATGTCCTTAAGTACATTACTGCCATTGTCTGTGGCAACAAAATCAATACTAAGCCCTCTTAGCCACAGCCATTCCAAAACCTTGCTGCGAAACTCGTCTAAAATGTTTTCAGCCGTATGAGATTTCTCCATGGCGAACATGGCTACAGTTGCATGTTTCCGAGTACCTTTAAAAATCACAACTGTGTCAACAGCACCTCGTGCAGATAGCTTATCTCTAACCCCCACAAAAGAGACCCAGTGTGCAGTGATGCACATGTAATCTGTGGCTTGGCAACTGGTCCACATGTCTGTTGTCAGGTGGATATTGTGAACAGCACTCTGCTGCAAAGCTTTTCCAACCAATTCCAGCACATCATGATGTAGTGCCGAAACAGCAATTCTTGCGAAATAGGACCGGCTGGGAAACCTTCCATTTAGGGCAGGTGGCTGACACAAATTCAAGGAAACCCACCCCTTCCACAAATGAAAAAGGAAGAAGGTCCAGCGCTAACATTTTAGCCAGCTTCGCATTGTACAACCGTGCCGTTGGGTGGTTGCGTTGGAACTGGCCCTTCAACCTAAACATGCTCTCAATGGTAGGCTGGATTACTTTCCTTTGTGTTGCTGTTTTCATTAACCCACTTAGGCTCAACGACACAGTTTGTCTCATTGCAGTACTCGGTCGCCTTGGTGTCTCAGCCTGACTCTGAGTATGGCTCTTACTGCGGTGCCACTCAGATGTTACTGAGGAGGATGTGGGCGGTACCACTGCACTACAGGGGACAGGGCTAGAAATACCTACCTCTTCTTCACCTTCCACCGCAATAATATCGCTCCCTGATTCTTCCTGACCAACTTCAATGGGTTGAGTTTTTCTACTTTCTTTTAACTGAAGTAGGTGATTATCCCACACGATAGTGTGGTGTATTCTGAGAGGACTTGCTTGGCCTCCGGTACTATAGTTTGTACCAAGCTTGCCCCGCCGAACACTTTGCCGACAAATTGAGCAGATAGCAACGTTCTCCTCTTTGGTGCTACCAGAAAAGAAGTCCCAAACTGGGGAGGAGAACTTTCTGGCACTGCTGGATGTGCCACTTTCAATACCAGATGAACAGGAGGGTGTGCTTGAAATGTGACCCTGTGCACCTAGACTGTGACTTTTACTACCACTACCTACTGAGATGGTTGAGCTGGATGTAGGTCCCTGCCGGGCCTTGGAAAATATGGCAGCTGGAGGTAGTGGTGGTGTAACCTGTGTTGGTGATATCCGTGCTACATCCCGCTCAGTAGCAGCCTTTCTGGATAGGGTGAGAATGTTGGTCTCAAAACCCTTTGGGGCGGAAGTAATGTGTGTGATGACTGGCTCGTCTTCATCAACATCAGCATCACCCCCCTCTTTTACATCTACCTCCATAACTTTTTCTGGGACCTTCCTTTTCAGAAGCATTGTCTTGTGGCGTATATCACTCTCAGACTGAGCTGGTGGGTGCCAAGTGGCATCACGATCATCAGAAGCAGGGCTTGAAGAAGAAGATGATGGACTAAGCCTCCTTTTCCTTGCTGGTGGTCTGGAAGACAATAGATCTTCTGAAACAGTGGTTTGACTTTGCTACACTTTGTCTTCAGGAAGCTCGATTTCCTGAAATGCCCCTACGTCAGGAGCAACAATTACTATGGTGGGCTGTTGCGGCTGCTGCTGTTCTTGTTGCGGCCGCTGCTGTTCTGTGAAAAGTTGCATTTGGTTCAGTTACTTACTACTGTACTAGTGCAAACAAAAGATATAGTCTAGCCATTTATGACTTTTTTTGAACAAGGGCTATGTTATACTACCGTGTACAGTCAGTCACACACTACACTCTCGGGAAGGATAGGAAAGTTAATAAGAACCACCAAAATAAAAATGTAATGGAAGTGGGGTGGACCCTATTTGCCATTACATTATTTGAGCATCTCAGCATCCATGGAGCTGCTGCTGGCAAAGGGGGTGGATGGATAGAAGCAGTAAGCCATTAGGAAAACCATGCAGGCCTATATGGCAAAAGCAGGACACTAATAACTCCCAACACAAAAAAATGCCACCAGCCACATGGACACTCACAAATCACAAACAAGCAGGAGGCCTGGGAAACACCAGGAGCTGACAAAAGGCCTTTAAAAGTCAGGTAAAGGATGAATGCTAAAGCACGCTGCTCTGCCTTTTTAATGCAACTAAATGCAAATACGAACATTCACAGGCCCCAAAAAGAACTGCAGGGTCCATGCATTGCACACCAGACACACACAACAAAAGCATGTCTTTAAGACAACCAACATCAGAAAGCCCACCCCAAAAAAACACACTTCCCCAACTCAATCCAATGCCATCCATGCCCTAAATGATGTCTAAATTCAACAGACCACACAGAAAACACTTGATTAATAAAGCTGTGGCTACCTGCTCTGATCCTACTGGATGAAAGCAGGCCTATTGACAGACAAGGCCAGGCAAGCTTGCAGGCCTAGGCTTCAAAATCGCCACCAGCCACATGGCCAGGCCCAATAACATCAGAAAGCCCACCCCAAAAAAACACACTTCCCCAACTCAATCCAATGCCATCCATGCCCTAAATGATGTCTAAATTCAACAGACCACACAGAAAACACTTGATTAATAAAGCTGTGGCTACCTGCTCTGATCCTACTGGATGAAAGTAGGCCTGTTGGCAGACAAGGCCAGGCAAGCTTGCAGGCCTAGGCTTCAAAATGCCCACCAGCCACATGGCCAGGCCCAACAACATCAGAAAGCCCACCCCAAAAAAACACACTTCCCCAACTCAATCCAATGCCATCCATGCGCGAAATGATGTCTAAATTCAACAGACCACACAGAAAACACTTGATTAATAAAGCTGTGGCTACCTGCTCCGATCCTACTGGATGAAAGCAGGCCTGTCGGCAGACAAGGCCAGGAGGCCAGGCAAGCTTGCAGGCCAAGGCTTCAATATGGCCACCAGCCACATGGCCAGGCCCAACATCAGAAAGCCCACCCCCAAAAAAAACACTTCCCCAACTCAATCCAATGCCATCCATGCCCTAAATGATGTCTAAATTCAACAGACCACACAGAAAACACTTGATTAATAAAGCTGTGGCTACCTGCTCTGATCCTACTGGATGAAAGCAGGCCTGTTGGCAGACAAGGCCAGGCAGGCTTGCAGGCCTAGGTTTAAAAATGGCCACCAGCCACATGGCCAGGCCCAACAACATCAGAAAGCCCACCCCAAAAAAACACACTTCCCCAACTCAACCCAATGCCATCCATGCCCTAAATGATGTCTAAATTCAACAGACCACACAGAAAACACTTGATTAATAAAGCTATGGCTACCTGCTCTGATCCTACTGGATGAAAGCAGGCCTGTTGTCAGACAACGCCAGGCAAGCTTGCAGGCCTAGGATTCAAAATGGCCACCAGCCACATGGCCAGGCCCAACAACATCAGAAAGCCCAACCCAAAAAAACACACTTCCCCAACTCAATCCAATGCCATCCATGCCCTAAATGATGTATAAATTCAACAGACCACACAGAAAACACTTGATTAGTAAAGCTGTGGCTACCTGCTCTGATCCTAGTGGATGAAAGCAGGCCTGTTGGCAGACAAGGCCAGGCAAGCTTGCAGACCTAGGATTCAAATGGCCACCAGCCACATGGCCAAGCCCAACAACATCAGAAAGCCCACCCCCAAAAAACACATTTCCAACTAATTCCAATGCCATCCAGGCCCTAAATGATGCTTGAAAATGAAATACATTAAAAAAACACCAAAGGAACAGTTGCTTCATCATCCACACACCCATGAGGCCATGACTAGCTCGGGCCTACTACTGACTACTACTACCCACAACATTTTAAAAAAAAGGAATGATGATAGTTACCAAAAATAAATTGTAGTTACAACAACTGCAATACCCACAATCAAACAGGAACAGGAAGTTGGAGATTCTGTGGCACTTCCTCCCTCTCCCCACCTTTTTAAAAAAGGACTCCTTGCACAAAAAAAGACAGCCAAATGTCATATGAGGAGTTGTTTTCATCCACGGAACCACGCCGTCATGAGCATGGCGGCGCCGCGCTCACCCCTCACCCCCCCAGCGCTGCGGCAGAATTTGCGCCGCAGCGAAGGGGTTAAAAAAGAAAAATATTGATATCTGAGGACCAAGGAGGGCTTGCGAACCCTCCCGGGCACGAGCTTCACTCTGATTGCCTGCCAACACTCCAAACCAGGAAGTGTTGGCAGCCATCTTGTGACTCGGTAACCGAGTCACAAGAAAAAGGGTGAAACAAAGATAAAAAACATGAAAAGGGGGCAGGGTACAAACACACTGACCCCCTAGGCCTGCTCAGGGGGTCCCACAAGGACCCCCAGGGCCAAAAAAAGCATTTTTTTTAAAATCGTCTGAATTTGCACATGCCCCCCAAGTCTCAGGGATCACCACCTCCCCGGGGCTTTTTTTATAATTAGGGTGGGGGGCCACGTGGGCCCCCCCAGGGACCGCCACCTCCCCAGGGTTCTGTTTAAAAAAAAAAAGGTCCTGGGTGGTGGTTCCCGGGGTGCTAAATATTGAAATTGGGTGTCCGTTATGGAACCCCAAGGCCCGGGAACCACCTTCGCTCTGGGGCTTTGAAAATGAAGGGCCGCTCCTGGAGCCATCGACGGCCCTGGGAACAGCTCCTGCAATGTCCCCCAGCCGTGGAAACCTGCTCTAGCTTCAATGGAGCAAAGTAGAATTGCTTTCGAGCAAGGGGAGCTGCATGTCAGCAGCTCCCCTTGCTCAAAAGCATTGCCGGCTCCTGCAAGAGGCGGGGAGCCAGGGAGCCGGCTGGACCGTGGGGACATTGGGGCTCCCCCCACGGTTCTAATCACAGAGGCCATGCTCCGGGGAATGGGATTCACGGGGCCAAAAGTGGCCCGGGAGGGGGGCTACGGGGTCCCCCTACCCTCTTAACAAAAACAAAGAGGTCGGCCCCGGGGATAGGGTCCCCGAGGCCATAATTGGCCTGAGGAGGGGGGCCCCGCCACATAAAAAAAAAAAATTACGTCTGTCCATGCCCCAGTGGGTGGGGTACCTGGGGCCAAAATTGGCCTCGGGAGTGGGGCCACGTGGCCCCCTTCCCATTTTTTTTAATAAATAGGGGTCAGGCCCTGGGGGATGGGGTCCCCAGGGCACAAAAAATGTAAAAGAAGGGGGGGCCACACAGCTCCCCTTGTAAAAATAAATGTAAAAAAAAGACGGCATCTCGCCAGAGGCCACGCCCCTTTCTCCACTACTCTGCAAACACGCCCCCTGGCACGTTGTTAGATGGGGAATTAATTCCTTTTGAATACTGAGGTTGCCTGGGGGCCAACTAGCCCACCATGTACCTCCGATATGCGCCAGGGAGCTGCATTGCAGAGAGGTGGTCTGAGGCCACACCCCTTTTTACACCACTCTGCAAATGCACTTCTTGGGGCACTGTTGGTGGGGGACCTCAGGACACAAGTGGACTTCATCCCCCGAGTAGCAGTGCACCAAGAGGCGTGTTTGCAGAGTGGTGTAAAAAAGGGGGCATGGCCTCGGACCACCTCTCTGCAATCCAGCTCTGTGGCTCATATTGGAGGCACCTGTCGGGCTAGTTGGCCCCCAGGGACCCTCAGTATTCAAGAGGAATTAATTCCCCAACTAACAACACAGCAGGGAACACGTTTGCAGAGTGGTGGAGAAAGGAGGCGTGGCCTTTGTCTACCTCTCAGCAATCCCACTGCGTGGGGCTTATTGGAGGTAAAAGGTAGGCTAGTTGGCCCCTAAAGGACCCCCAGCAGCAAATGGGACTTCAATCCCCATCCAAGAGTGCGCCAGGGAGCGCGTTTGTAGAGTTGTGGAAATGTGGATTTTCCTGATCAGTTATGTCCCCTATCTTGGACCCCAACGGTTCTATATGCATGTTACAAGTACATGTATGTTCCCTCCAGTTCCAGTTTCTAAGACGCAAACATATGTGTGTCTACCGTCGACATGTTCTCTGTCAGATCCGCCATCAATGGGCTGGATATTCGATTCCTAAGTATGAAAGGCCACCGACTTTATATGGCTAAGTTACTCCATTTTTACAGTTCAGGCAAGTAGGCCCGATTCTGTCCTCAAAGCCTTTCCCTGCTCTCTGTCTCTGACAGCTTCAGCTTGAGCTCGCATCTGTATCCATGAACTTTGTCCTACTCCCTGTGCAGCTAACGGTGCCTGCCTCGGCCAGTTTTCGCCTGCCTGCCAAGAAGCTGTATTTCACCTTCGAATTATCTATTTTGCTCTCCAGCCGATGCATTCCTGTCTAGTGATTTAGGTAAACATTTCCTTTAGCTCACAAGCAAAGGACTCAGCCTTCCCGTCCTCCTGCAAGTGATTCATAGCCCTGCTGCCATGGAAAGTTTTCTGCCCCTCGCATCTCATATAGACACTTAGACGTTTGTGCACGCACACAGTCAGTATAGACTAGATTCTGTCCGAGAGTCCTTCCTTGTGGATAACATAGTTCTTTAAACATAGGATGTTAGATATGATTTGGGATTAGGTTAACTTGACCCCCCAGACTTCTCGTCTCCACATGTAGAGCTAAATGTCAAGTCCCCTTCACCCCCTAGTTGCACGTCACTCACACGTCATGCTGCTGCGCGCGCATCTATGCCAAGTATTATCTTATAGATCCACCTATGTCTGATAATCCTAACCAATCATGTTTCTTTTATTCCTTATTACGCCTAGTTTCGATTACATACCTGTTATGTCACTTTTCTTATCAAATGTTACGCCTTCTACATTCGTTTCATTGTAATGTACTTATTATAAAAATGCATGTCTGTCAATAAAGTATTGTACTTCACTTCCTGAACCCTCGTGGTGACGGAACCTGAAGGCCGCGACTCGAGTCGGCCATTTTTGATGGAATAAAGCCCATTTAGAAAACCTCTTATACCACGGATTCTGCCTCTTGTTATTTTGAGCTATTTTACTTTATTTTAAGATCCCGTATGAAATTCAGTCCGGTAAAGAAGATTTTATTTACCACATAATGGCGCCCGAACAGGGACACTTTCTCATCTCACGCGCCGGCGGTGCGTTGCAGGCCCGGTCTCCTGCCACAGCTGGACGGACCATAAACGCGTACCAGCAGGATTTCCTGTAAGCTCCCTCCGGTCAAGCGGGGGCGACTGAGACTGCGATCAACCCAGACGAGGCGGTGAGAAGTGCGAAGTATCCCGACCAGAGCCTAGCTGAGAGAGCAAGATCCGAGGTATACAGAGGCCCACCAGGTTTCTCGAAATCCCGATGTCCAGAGGGTCCGCTGTCCGCAGTCATCGAGTCCTGTCCATTCTCTGAGGCCTTCCGTTTCAAGGAGCTACTCGGTGAGTACCATCGCCGGGGAGGCGTGTTTGACGCGCACATAGGTTGTGCCGGTCAAGACGGATTTGGGTACACAAATCCGGTCTGCACTGTTTAGCAGTGTATATGTACTGTTTAGCAGTATATCAAGTATTCCGAAGTATGCAGTTATTGTCAAGAATTAAGCGTGGTGATTAGTTAGGCAGACTGTCATCATTGTCGCTCATTGTTAAATGTTTAATGCTTAATGTTTTCAGAAATGTCTTGCATATTGTGGTATGAATGATTGTTCATTGTTCACTGTTCATTATTGTGTTTTTCGTATTAAGTGAATTCAAGAGTAAGTATCAGATCAGTTGTCAATATGCCGCTCTTCTCGAAGTTAAGACAGATTACTACCAGAAAAGGGGTGCTTGAAGAAGCAGTTCCTATTCCTCCTAGGGACACTCCAGGGCATTTTATGTACCATAAGCATGGCTTAGATGCCATATTGTTTCTTGATCTATGGGTAGATTATACCAAGGGATTGCCGGAAAGTCAAAGGTGGCCCGCAGCGGGAACCTGGGATGCAGAGTGCATCATGAAAGTAGAGGAAGAGTTATGGAAAAGAAAGGTCAGACAGTCACAGAAAGACGCTGTTGAGTTATGGCGTAAAGAATCTCATAGACGAACAGAAAAAGCACGTAGACAAGAAGAGAGGAGTAAAGAAAGTTCAAATAAAGTTCAAGAAAATCTATTAATTGAGGAAGGTATCCGAGTGAAATCAGAACAAGTAAATAGACAAAGAAATGCTCTTATGAATGGTATGTATCCCCTTCTGGCCGAAGGACTACCTAAGGCTGTTACAGAGATGCCAAAAGACTTGCCACCCCCATTATTTCCAATTAGGGTACATCAAAAAGGGCATCCCAGAACCGCAGAAGATGTTTTTCTTTCCTCATATCTAGATGACGCAGCTCCCGAGTATGCTAACACCGCACCACATAGACCGTCTGGTGTAGGGGTTCAACGTCAGGATCAGGTATCTGTCCCCGTGCAACAGCAAGTCCCGACGCAAGCGTCGGCAAGCACATCTGTTTCCGCATCTGTCTCCGCAGTCGATTCTACAGGGGTGTCGACGCCCATAGTTGCTGTGTCACGTTCAACGAACCCATTCACCCCCGACGCCCCAGATGGGGCCACGGGAGGTGCTAGCAGTACCTTTACACCACCCAGAATAAATAAACTTGTTTTTCAAGAGTCAGCGCATTCTCGTACACCTAAATTCGTAAGTGAACGTACGCTTAAAGAACTCCTTGTAAATTGTAGATATGACCCGGTGGTTGGTAAAGAGGATGAAATGGTCCTGGCATCATTACGTATCAGGCGAGCCGCAGAGTATTTAGCAAGGTTACCAGGAATGACTACGCATCTAGATAACATATATCATTTTGTTCAAACAGGACGAGATCCAGGATGTATTAACAGAGCTATGGAATTCCAGAAAGTAGAGATACAGGGGGAACTGTTACGTTTCCTCATAAACTGTGTGATCAGAAATCAAGACCGTCCGGGGGTAGACCCGAATGCAATGCTTATTCTTACAAGATGGAGTCAGAATATATCAGAAGGGAGACACGATAAGCAAAATTGTATAATAGCCATGTGCCGAAAAATCCGTAAAGAAATAGAGCGTATTCATGAAGAAAGATTGGGAACAGACGAGTTTGAGCAAGATGAAGTGTCCGAATCAGGGAATTCCGCAAGACAGTCAGAGACCATAGCCTATGTAGGCAGAGGAAGATCCTGTGAAAATACTAGATGTTTTTCTGATCCCATACACTCTGTATGCCCAAATAATAGCAGAACGTATCCGACGCCTATAATAAATCTGAAGTCTCCTGAACATTCGTTTCAAGCCGCAGATAAAATACTACGAGAACGAAGGGGTTACCACCTCCTCGATTCCATGGATGAGCAAGAATTAGCCAGATCAGCTGTTCACTGGATTGACAGTCCTGAAAAATACGGTGATGAGACCGTAGCACACACGTTTTTTAATCTCAGTGCAGATGAACAACGTTTAGCTGGAATATATATGATTCAGCAACTCCTCATATTATATAAGAGCCAACATGCTGACCCTGGTCCTTTACCTGATATATTAACGGAACTACTCACAAACAGATGGGGAGGTTCTAGTAACAAGCTAATTAAAGAGATATTAGTGTCACGTAAGCAGTATGTCCTTTTTGTAAGTCCGGATTCTCTCTCGCTGCCCCGCAGAGAGAGAGCGCCGTACTATATGGATAGACAAAATCCCTTACGAGAAGTGCACCCAATAAAAGGCGAAGACAATGAGTTTCACCGTGTATTTGTTTACACACCCATATCAAAAATGGAATTATTGGAAATGAAGAAAGTAGTACCTAGTCATGACAAAGACCCAGCGGGTTTCCACCGAGAAATTAAAGACATGTTACTGATGGGAGAGTACACCTTTCCTGATATTATGACGATATTAAAGGTGCTTTTGCCTGCTGGCATTTATGAAAAACTGAAAGAAAAAGAGTGGGAAGTGGGAGACCAAAAGATAGACTGGACAGCATTAGCAGAGGAAGAAAGGGGCCGAACTGCAGGTTCAGGGCTCGGGGATAAAGTTAAACTGTTACCAGGTTTACTAGTACAGGTACTGCCACGTTTATTAACTACAAAAAAGGAAGATTGGGGTGCAATCACAGCCTGCAAACAAAAGCAAGATGAAGACACAAGCGATTATTATGCTCGATTTGAAAAATGTTTTGGTATAAATAGTGGTATAAAAGCAAGTAGTGACTCATATCCACATTTATTTGTGACAAAATTAGTGGAAAATGCATTGCCTCCAGTAAAGAATAGAATATTGAAATTCGAGAGTACCTGGCAAGGTAACACTCCGTCGCAAATGCTACAAATGTTACAGTATCATCACAATAGAATTAGGGATGAACAAGAACACGAGCATAGACGCATGAAGGATACAAAAATGAAAATGCTAGTTTCTCAGACAGTACCAGCAGATGGTCACAAAAAGGGTGTGACACATTCTGGTGATTCTGCAGTTCCTGTAAAGGGAACCTGCAATTACTGTAAACAACTGGGCCATTATGTACACAATTGTCCAGTCCTGAAACGTAATATAGCTACAGGTATTGCAAAGGAGAGACCACGATTAGTTAGACAAGATCAGAATGAACAAGGAGCTATGCAGCATGGACAGTCCATGCCAGCCTCACAGCAACCCATACAGTTTGTGCCAGCTGCACCACCGTTGCCTGCTACTGCCACACAAACCACAACACGACAAATGTATCAGACTGCACAGTATGAATATCCTGAGTATCAGAGTTACGCATGAACAAGCCTAGAGAGGGAAGTTGACTTACCGCTTATCGAGATTCCTGTAGATCAAGAAGGACCTTATGTACATAGTGAATTATTAGGTCAAGATAGAAAATTCTTACTCGATACAGGGGCAAGTCGAACAACTATAAAACGTAGTGAAGTTCCAGGGGCACCCCTCTCAGGCTCTCAAAATGTTTCCCTTGGTTTTTCAGGAAAACCTATTGTTAATGAAGTATCACAGCCTCTACCACTTACGATAGGACCTTTGACACGAACTACAGATTTATTGCTTACTAAGTCATGCCCAGAAAATCTGTTAGGAATTAAAACTCTGAAAGCCCTAGGAGCCATAATATGTTGTTCTCCGGAAGGAGTAAGGTTGTTTTTACGTGATTTTAAAGGTCACTATGTGTCTAGAGACATGGATCCCCGACTACAGACTTTACCAGTACATCTATGGGCACAAGGCCCTACGGATGTTGGCTGCATGAACATTACACCCTATCGAGTCACACTGAAAGCAGGAGTGGTACTACCACGAATGCGACAATACAAGTTACCGCATGATGCTGTAGTGGCTTTGCTGAAAATCATTGATGAGCTGATTGCCCAGGGAGTAGTTGTAGAAACAGACTCCAATGTATGTAATTCACCGATAATTCCGATTCTTAAACGAACTGATCCTACTGCCCCACCAGTGTACCGATTGGTTATTGATTTGCGTGAACTAAACAAGTGTATTGTACCACAATTCCCTGTGGTCCCTGATATATCATCATTGTTGACAGCAATTGATTCCGAAGCAACATTCTTTACTGTAATCGATCTCAAGAATGCCTTTTTCAGCGTCCCAATAGATCCGGAAAGCCAATATTTGTTCGGATTCAGTTTAAATGGGCGCAGCTTTAAATTCTCACGCGCTCCCCAAGGATTCACAGAAAGCCCCAGCATTTACAGCCAAGCACTGAAACGAGAACTTGACAGTATCCACATGCCAGTCAATACTGCACTGCTTCAATATGTCGATGATCTGCTGATCACAGCGAGAAGCGAGCCAGAATGTGAAAAAGCTTCTCTGACAGTTTTACATTTCCTAGCCGACAAGGGGCACAAGGTGTCTCCTTCTAAGCTGCAATTCTGTGTCCAGCGAGTTATTTATCTTGGTCACTCGCTGTCCAAGGAGGGAAGGCAGCTTACACCAGATCGCATCCAGTTAATTGCTAACATGTCAATACCCCAGACACAAAAGGAGGTGCGGGCTTTCATAGGCCTCACTTCATATTGTAGGCAGTGGATCCCTCAGTACGCATTTCTAGCAAAACCACTCATTCAGTTAACCACACAGGAGGCAGCCACATCGACTGTTCTCCCTTGGACTCAGGAACATACACAAGCTTTTGAAAGCCTAAAGGAAGCTTTATGTCAAGCACCTGTTTTAGCAACACCATGTTATAGCAAACATTTTACACTCTTTGTTACAGAACGCGAAGGTACTGCCTTGTCAGTACTCACTCAGGATCAAGCAGGATCACGCAAGCCATGTGCTTATTTTTCCAGTACATTAGATCCCGTAGCTCAGGCTTTGCCTGCATGCCTGAAATCAGTGGCAGCGACAGCTTTAGCAATCAGACAAAGCGATGCCATAGTGTTAGGACATCCATTGACAGTACAAGTACCACATGCAGTAGAGGTTCTTGTGAACCGAACACAAACACAACACTTGACCATAGCAAGACTTACCGGTTATGAACTGACATTGTTTCAACCACACATAGAGATCCGACGGTGTAATACATTGAATCCTGCTACACTATTACCTGTAATTGGAACAGACCCACTAGCTCATGATTGTGTTGAAATCATTGAAATAAAGACGAAACCTAGACAAGACTTGACAGACGTTCCATTGTTAGATCCAGACCTGACGTTGTATGTAGACGGATCGTGCATGAGAACAAGTACAGGAGATTTAGTGGCCGCGTATGCAGTCACAACAGACACTAAAGTTATTGAGACAAATTGTATAGATACTTTGTCAGCCCAAGCAGCAGAACTTATTGCTCTAACGCAAGCCTGTATTCAAGCCACAAATAAGAAAGTTAATGTATACACTGACTCACGTTATGCATTCGGAGTTGTACACGACTTCGGCGTGCTGTGGCGAGAGAGAGGTTATTTAACCTCCCATGGTGCCCACATTCAGCACGGACCCCTCATTCATGCTTTGTTAGACGCAATACATCTACCCACTGCTATATCGATTATGAAATGTAAAGCACACACGAAGGTTACTGATATCATTTCTCAAGGCAATGATTTAGCTGACAGAACAGCTAAACAGACTGCTCAGAATCGCATATTAGACATGACAAAGTCAATAGTTCAGACACCAACACAGTGTATGACAATTAAGGATCCCGCACTTGACGTAATTGACATACAGACACATGCCACAGCAGAAGAAATAAAGAAGTGGACTGAACTAGGAGGGATCCAGACAGATCAAGGATGGATGACGAAGGAGAAATCTGTATGGTTTCTCCCTGATTCCATGGTTCAAGCCATTATAGCTACAGTTCACAGTCCAGCACATTTAGGAGAGAAGGCTATGCTAGACAGCATTCAGCACATTTGGTTCAACAAACATTTACGAGCAGCAGCTAAACAAAAAGTTCGTACCTGTATGATATGTTGCCAGTTTAATCCAGGAAAGGGTGTTCCCGTAGAGCAGGGTGGATTTCAGCCTCCTGACCATCCTTTTGAAGTCCTCCAGATGGATTATATTCAGATGGAACGTTGTCGAGGATTCAAATATGTTCTCGTAGTTGTCTGCGCTCTCTCCCGTTGGACAGAGGCGTATCCCGTATCAGATTACACTGCCCCGACTACTGCCAAGCAGCTAGTTCGAGAATTTTTCCCACGGTACGGTTTACCACGTGTTGTATATTCAGATAACGGCCAGCCTTTCTCATCCGAATTAATGAAACATGTCTCACTTTTGTTGGGATATCAGTGGAAATTCCACTGTGTCCGACACCCCGAGGCAGCAGGTCTCGTGGAACGACATAATCAACTTTTAAAAATCAGACTGTCTAAAATATGTCAGGAAAAAGGTGTGGACTGGATAGTAGCTTTGCCAGTTGCGCTATTTTACATGAGAATGGTAGCACACTCTCGAACAGGGCTATCCCCTTATGAGGTGATCTTTGGTAGACCACCGAATATGTGGGGGACGCCTATACCGCGTAAAATAACTGATGTTGACTGTAATATGCTGACAGATTACCTGGCTTCCTTGATGTCTGCACTACAATCTTGTCGTTCACAGGTAGTCGCAGCTTTTCCCGACAACACCGAGGTGAAACCTCATGATGTAATTCCCGGCGATTATGTTCTCGTCAGGAATTTCGATCGGAAAACCCAACTGGAGCCAAGGTGGAGGCTTCCTAAGTTGGTCCTGCTGACGACCAGAACAGCTGTGAAGATCGAAGGGAGAAAAGGCTGGGTGCATTCCAGCCATATAAAGAAATTTCATGGACTTCCTCCTGACACAAACAGTACTCCCCGTGTGTCTTCCCCCATTGACTCAAAGCTACCCTTGGCTGAGGCCAGTAGCACCGAACTCTATAAGCAGAAACTCAGGTCCAGATCCAAACTGTCGGACGATTTGATTGTTTAAGTCCTCTCCAAGGTGAAGCGGTTGAATCTGTCCCGACATGTATCCCTTAGGTCTGAATGATGTAGAGTCCAGAATCATAATGAAACGACATGCTTATTGTAAATTACTGCGTAGCCACTGTATTGTGACTTTATTAATTTTGTTTTCCTTGAGTTTTTTAATAGTTACTGCAAGTATATTGTTGCATATGTATTATCCTGTTTCTAAACGTGCTTTCAATATAACTGATGAACATTCTTTTAGTGACCTACCCCCACATGAGTTGTCCTATAGACTTGCGCTGCGCAATAACACATTCATTAGTATGTTACATCATTCCCATCAGACTAGTAATGCCACCAATTGTTGGGTGTGCGGCCGACTCCCTCCCTATCAGAATAACAAAGGAGTTCTGCCTTTCTTTCCACATCCGTTCACACACAATGGCTCCTGTGGAGCATGGTTTAGTTTATTAAATTCCATAGACCCAGACACAGCAGTTTATCAACAACATTGGATATGGGGAAATCTGAATCTAGTTTTATTCAAAGTCTGTCACCCTAATAAGGAGGGTCACCCCAGTAGAACAGGAACTGATTTAGAAAATGAAGTGTATAAATTAGGTAATTTTACGCCTAATCTTATGATTTTGAATGTCAAATCCGAAGTTGAACTAATTCTGCCCACTATGTCTGTATTTCCAGTTAAGGGTGAATTATGTGTGAGAAAAGTTGGTTCCATACACATGGGCCATAGCCAATGCGTTACTACAGTAGAATATAGTGATCAAGGTAAATCTTCATTTAGAGCTTCTCGCCATTCTTACTTTATATGTGGTCAGACTGCATATATGCGTCTGCCTCTAGATTGGGATGGTACCTGTTACATAGCATTCCTTCTGCCACCTGTTTTCCTAGCTCCCCCTGATTATTATCGAAATGTTCATTTAGTACACAAAAGAGAGCGTAGAGATCTCCCAGTTGTCGATTATACTGAGATGGCATGGGACAAGTATGTAGATTTCAATAAAGGTATCTTTCCCTATATAGGTACCATATCAAATAGTAAGCTGATACGCAGACTCACCAAGACTCTTGAAGCTGTAGTAAACGAGACTATAGCCGCCCTAGGCAATCTGACAGAGGAACAATCAGTGATGAGAATTGTTGTTCTCCAGAATCGTCTTGTCCTTGACGTCATCCTGGCCGATAGGGGCGGAGCTTGCAGGGTCATCGGATCCAGCTGCTGCATATTCATACCAGAAAATTCGCCATCTGTATATAAAACTATAACACGCCTTCATAAGATTGTAAGCCAGATACACGAGAATCCAGGCACTTGGACGTGGTCCGGGTGGTTTTGGAGTGTGATATCAGCCTGGGGATGGAGAGTTCTATCCTTCCTAGGTATTGGCCTTCTTATGCTCTTCAGTTGTTGTTTATGCCTGCAATGTGGACCAGCGATTTGTGGTCTGTGTGCCACATCATGCATTCCATATCACAGTTCTCGTTCAAAATACCGGAAGAAGAAGGAAGAAGAAATGATGCTCCATGAGCAAATCGATGGAATGATGAAGATTGATATCTCTTGAAGGGCAAGTAGGGGACAAGGAGGGAATGTGGAAATGTGGATTTTCCTGATCAGTTATGTCCCCTATCTTGGACCCCAACGGTTCTATATGCATGTTACAAGTACATGTATGTTCCCTCCAGTTCCAGTTTCTAAGACGCAAACATATGTGTGTCTACCGTCGACATGTTCTCTGTCAGATCCGCCATCAATGGGCTGGATATTCGATTCCTAAGTATGAAAGGCCACCGACTTTATATGGCTAAGTTACTCCATTTTTACAGTTCAGGCAAGTAGGCCCGATTCTGTCCTCAAAGCCTTTCCCTGCTCTCTGTCTCTGACAGCTTCAGCTTGAGCTCGCATCTGTATCCATGAACTTTGTCCTACTCCCTGTGCAGCTAACGGTGCCTGCCTCGGCCAGTTTTCGCCTGCCTGCCAAGAAGCTGTATTTCACCTTCGAATTATCTATTTTGCTCTCCAGCCGATGCATTCCTGTCTAGTGATTTAGGTAAACATTTCCTTTAGCTCACAAGCAAAGGACTCAGCCTTCCCGTCCTCCTGCAAGTGATTCATAGCCCTGCTGCCATGGAAAGTTTTCTGCCCCTCGCATCTCATATAGACACTTAGACGTTTGTGCACGCACACAGTCAGTATAGACTAGATTCTGTCCGAGAGTCCTTCCTTGTGGATAACATAGTTCTTTAAACATAGGATGTTAGATATGATTTGGGATTAGGTTAACTTGACCCCCCAGACTTCTCGTCTCCACATGTAGAGCTAAATGTCAAGTCCCCTTCACCCCCTAGTTGCACGTCACTCACACGTCATGCTGCTGCGCGCGCATCTATGCCAAGTATTATCTTATAGATCCACCTATGTCTGATAATCCTAACCAATCATGTTTCTTTTATTCCTTATTACGCCTAGTTTCGATTACATACCTGTTATGTCACTTTTCTTATCAAATGTTACGCCTTCTACATTCGTTTCATTGTAATGTACTTATTATAAAAATGCATGTCTGTCAATAAAGTATTGTACTTCACTTCCTGAACCCTCGTGGTGACGGAACCTGAAGGCCGCGACTCGAGTCGGCCATTTTTGATGGAATAAAGCCCATTTAGAAAACCTCTTATACCACGGATTCTGCCTCTTGTTATTTTGAGCTATTTTACTTTATTTTAAGATCCCGTATGAAATTCAGTCCGGTAAAGAAGATTTTATTTACCACAGAGTGGTGGGCAAGGGGGGCGTGGCCTGGTACGAGTACTTACCAATGCTGCTGTGTGGGACTTTCTGGAGGTTATAGGAGGGGAAGTTGGCCCCCAAGGATGTCCTGATGGGCCAACTACCCCTCTTGTTACCTCCAGTAAGTCCCACAAAGTGGGATTGCTAAGACGTCTTCGGAGGCCAAGTCCCCCTTTCTCCACCACGCTGCAAATGCGCTTCCTGGCAGACTGCGGGATGGGGGATGAAGTCCAATTTAGTCATGAGGGAGTTTGGGAGCCAAGAAGCCCTCCTGGTACCTCCTGTAAGTCCTACGCAGCGGAATTCCTGAGCGCTGTGGCACGTTTTAAGTTGGGGAATTAATTCCTCTTCAATCCAGAGGTCCCCTAGGGGCCAACTAGCCCATCGGGTACCTCAAGTAAGCGCCACGGAGCTGCGTTGCAGAGTGTTGTAAAAAGGGGCGTGGCCTCTGAACACCTCTCTGCAACGCAGCTCCCTGGCGCATACTGGAGGTACCTGGAGGGCTAGTTGGCCCCCAGGGAACCACAGGATTGAAGAGGAATTAATTCCCCAACTTAAAACGCGCCACAGGGCGTGTTTGGACACGTCACCTCAGGCCCTGCCCCCTTCCTTCACCATTGCACAAATATTCCTCTAAAATCAGCCAAACTACGAATTCCGATTTACTCAACTGTTATCAGGCGAGAACCCAGGGCTGCATCTTTTAGCCCAGCACTGACCCTGAAAAGTAATTCTAAGCGTACTTACCAGTAACTTGTATTTCCTTCCATAGGAATCCATTGTGTGGTTTTCAGCAGAAAAGTTTCTGTGTCCATTTTTGAAAAGTTCAAATATTCCTCTAAAATCAGCCGAACTACGAATTCCGATTTACTCCCCTGTTATCGGGAGAGAACCCAGTGCTGCATCTTTTAGCCCAACACTGACCCTGAAAAGTAATTCTAAGCGTACTTACCAGTAACTTGTATTTCCTTCCATAGGAATCCATTGTGTGGTTTTCAGCAGAAAAGTTTCTAAGTGTCCATCTTTGAAACCTACAAATATTCCTCTAAAATCAGCCGAACTACGAATTCCGATTTACTCACCTGTCATCGGGAGAGAACCCAGGGCTGCATCTTTTAGCCCAGCACTTACCCTGAAATGTAATTCTAAGCGTACTTACCAGTAACTTGTATTTCCTTCCATAGGAATCCATTGGGTGGTTTTCACCAGAAAAGTTTCTAAGTGTCTATTTTCACAAACTAAAAATATTCCTAAAAAATCGTCTCTATGACTTAAACACATTCTTTCACCTGTTTACAGGAGATTCACCAGTGCTGGATCCAGGATCTACCACCGAGTAAGAAAAAGTAACGATAACACTACTTATCTGCTAAGTGAATTTTCTGCCATAGGATAACATTGGTGATTCTATGTGAAAATACTTCTAAGTGTCAACTTTTAAAATACAATAATATTCCTTAAAAATCACTACTGTAACCAAAACGCTTTTACTCAACTGTTTATAGGAGATGTCCAAGGACTGAATCTAGGATCCAGTCCTGTGGTTAGAAAAGTAATCCATAAAGTAACTAATTGCATTTGACTAGAAATTCACATTGAGTTCAATGTTGCATTGTGTTTGAAATTGGGTTGCCCATTACAACAACTGTAACTACTGTACTTAAAAGTCTATTGCCTATTTGCAAAGTATTTACACTAAAGTAATTCATTCTGAGAAAGTATGTTTTGTATTGTAATGTATAATTTAATTTAAAAAAAAATATCTAAAAATAAATATTTTAAAAAATGTAGTAAATCAGTATCAAAAAAATCAGTAGAACAACTAATACATTAAAAATTGTCATTTACAAAACCTTTGAAATTCACTGAAAAAACCATAGGTTTCAGGCCTGATATAGCTAGGAATTCGCATTTAAAAACCTTTGAAATTCACTGAAAAAACCATAGGTTTCAGGCCTGATATAGTTAGGAATTAGCATTCAAAAAACCTTTGAAATTCACTGAAAAAACCATAGGTTTCAGGCCTGATATACTTAGGAATTAGCATTTAAAAAACCTTAGAAATTCACTGAAAAAACAATAGGTTTTAGGGGTGTTATAGTTAGCTGGACATTTCACTCGAACAAAACCATTGAAATTCCTCCGATATAGTTAGTTGTACTAACTACATCTCGCGCGCCCGCAATCCACTGCTGATGATGTCACATATTACATCATTCATGACATGGTCAGTGACATCACTGATGACATCTCAAATGACATCACTGATGACATCAATGAACCAATACTACAAACAGCTGTCACCCTATACCGAACCCTTTGTGGATATCCAACCTTTCTGGGCAACAAACTACACATAAGTCTATGTAGTTAAAAAATATAGTTTTTCATTATTTTATTATTTCAAAGTTAATAATAAACTTAATTTAAACAATAAATTTAGCATTTAAACCTTTATTGAACAAGCATAAATATTGAAATGTAATCTTGACTATGTTGGTCAGAGATCTATACTTATGTGGGCAAAGTTGCTAGGTTCAAATGTAGAGACATGTAACCCTACACCCAAGCAAATGATATGGAATCAACAGAATAAATGAGCAGTTAGGCCTTACTTGAAAGAGCTGAGGTTCGATGTTAATTGCATGTTCGGTAGTTGATTCCAGATGCAGGGACCAAAGTGGCTAATATAGGTGGGATCTTATGTATGAAAGCGGAATACAATCAACGTGTTATTCCTGTGTAATGCTTGAGGGACTTTTGTCTGCGACATGATATGTTAGCCACAAATGTTTTTGTGCATAATGCAGGTAGTTTTAAAAATGACATGTTAGCCCTAAAGCAAATGGAGGGGGAGACATCCATTACAACGCAGGCATTACATCGTAATGCCTTTACAACGTAGCTATTACAACGCAGACACCATTAGATCCATGCCATTACAACGCACATACCATTGGCATTACAACACATGCTATTACAACACATTCCATCACGACAAATTGGTAAGTATAGTATGGTAATTATTTGTTAGGTTGTGGTAGTTTATTTTAATAGTGAGGTAATAAAATTAATAGAATTAAAAAATAAAATGTTTTAGTAAAATTAAAATTAAAAGGGTGACTTATATTATAGACATATTAATTTATGAAAAAAAGGATTTTGTTAATGTAGTTTAATACTCAGGTATTAAAATCAATACTAGAGTAGATATTAAAACAAATATTAGAATTAAAGGTTTGTAATAAATTAATTAAAAGGGCGAATAGTATTATATAATGTTGTGATAATTTATTTCATTACTCAGGAATAAAAATGAATACTAGAGTGTATAATAAAAAACATAATATAATTAAATGATTTTGATAATAGTGATATTAAAAGGGAGATTTATATTATATAAAAAAAAAAGTTTGTGGTAATTTATTTTAGTACTCAGGTATTAATACTAGAAATTAATACTAAAGAACATATATATTAAAAAAATGTAGTTTGTGTTAATAGTAGTGTTAAATGGGAAATATAATTATGTTTATTATAAAAAGTTTTATTAAATGGTAAAAATAATCAAGTTATTGTTTAGACTCAGTTTAATTATAAGTAATTTAAAAAATAATAAGTGAAAAAAATTAAAATAATTATGGAAAAATGTATACATGGCATACTAATTAATATTTGGATTTGTATTAGAAAGAGTAATTTTAATGTTAAAGAGGTTTAATAAATATTATAGAGTTAAAAACATTTTTTTAATAAAAAGTAATAATTGTGTGAAAAAAGTTTTACATAATGTAAACAGTATATAATAATTAATCAAAATGCAGTAAAAACAGACAAGACAGGTAAAATATTATTTACAAATTTTTATTAACATTTATATAAATAATATGCAGTCAAAATAATATATACAAAAATATTGAAAAAAGTATTTTATTTATAATATTTTTCAAAAATAAACAGAAATTTTAATGGATATTCACATTTTTAAAAAGATTTTTTTTCATAATTTTCCCATGCTTTTCCACTGAAGTCAATGGGAGTAAATGTCAGTTTTTCATTTTAACAGAAAGACATGACGTAGCCGCGTAAACGTAACGTTTGTCAATACGAGGATCGTCGCGATACGGATCGAATGCAAGGGAGAGCTCCGTCAAGGTAAGAGAATTTATAATGATTAAAATACATAGATTATTGGTAATGTTCATTGTAAGGAGAGAGGATGGAGGTAGACAGATGTAGTAAATGTTTTTTGGGTAGTTTTATTGTTTGTTAACCAAGTAATTCACTCCATAACAGGTTGCATTAGTAGGCCCACGTCGAGTCTCTATCTTTCGTAACACTTATTGATTAATAAAGTTTATAAAAATATATACATTAAAAACTTTATCAAACAAAAGTGATTCAAAAGGTATCTTTCTTTTCTTCTTGCAACAGGTTTTATAAAAAAAAAAAGATTTTGGCATCGTCGCGGTTAGATGTATTTTTAATATAAAAAAAAAAGATCTTCTGTATAGAATAATAGAAGATCAGATATTTTTACATCCATTGCTTATTGGTTTTTGCATTTTGGAAGTTCGACTTTGATGGAATTTCGGCAAAAGATTTTGGAACGTCAAATGGATTTGGAATTATTTATGAAAAAGAATGTATTGATTCTTTGGATTTTGTTGCATTTTTTGTCAAAAAATAACACTTTTTCAGGATTTTTTGGGGGTGTGTTTTTTTTAGGTATGCACAGTATTATTATTTTAACATTGTGTACATTTTTAAAGATTAATTCGGGACATGGAGTTTAAAAAGGAAAGTGGATTATGTGCAATGGATTATAAAAAAAGGCAAAGGACGCTTAGTGAAAATTAGGATACTACGTAAGTCCAAGAGTTGAAAAAAGAAGACATCTGAAGGTAAAGGAGACATGACTTTAAGAAAATAAAATTGGATTTAAAAAAAAAAAAGCCAATTGATTTATGGTCTTTTTACGGGCCAAACAGGGAAGTAAGGAGAAATGTAGGATGTGTGCAAGATTATCAAGGTAGTCCGTAGCCACCATCAACATAAAGGGGCCGATTCTGATTCCGGGAGCAAAACGAACCGACCGACAAGGACCCGGACCGGATACTGACTGACACGGACCAGCGCCGAGCGACCCGTGCAGTATGATGCAACACGTGTGAATTACAACCGACACGTACGGAATACATGCCGTACGACCGAGCCATAGGGAAAATAGTGAACCGGCCGGAAAACCGACGCGATTTTCACCGACCGACACAAACCTGGAATGAATCCGACCGACCCGTACCCGCGATGTACGATCCGCGCAGTACGATGCAATGTGTGGAAACTCAGACCAACTCCAAGGAGACCAAGCCGCACGACCGACACGCACAGAAAAACGGGCCCACAAGCAATAGAGACCTTCGCGACCGACGTGTATGAAACACAGAAGATAGGCAGCGTGAACGAGACGGAGAAGCCCGCACGAGACAACATCAGCGTCCGTATCCGTCAGATGAACGTCTCCTTCATGCCTACAAAACCCAAAGGAAAAAAGACCAAAAAAGGACCAAACAAGCAATGACAAAGCCAATAAATATCAAATTTAAAAAAAACTGGGACAAAGACACATCCACAACTCCAAATATATAAAGGACTACAATCACTACCATCATCCCTTGGAAACAGGAGACACAGCCAGCAGCAAACACCATTACACAGCAGACACACTCACAACTCACCCATCACACAACTCACACACCATCACCACCTCATCCAACATCACACACACATACAGCCAGCAAAACCAACACCAACCCACCCTCACTTGCACCCTCACACACACATCCCTCACCACCACCACCCATCACCATGCCCCCAAAGAAGAATCCAAAGTTCACAGATAGTGAGTTAGAAGTGCTGGTAGACGAGATCATTAGAGTAGAGCCACATTTGTTTGGTACATTGGTCCAAAGGACCCCCATGTCACAGAAAACAAAGATCTGGGCGAGGATTGTGGACAAGGTGAACGCCAAGCACCAGCAAGGCGCACAAAGGACGATATCCAGAACAGATGGTATGACGTGAGCAGGAGGGTCAAGAAACTCATCGAAAAAGATCACGCCCTGAGTCAGTGCACCAGCGGTGGCCCTCCTGCCAAACCAGTCTGCTTCAGGACCTGGGAGGTGAAGGTGTGGGACATCCTACCACCAAAGAGCATCCATGGGCTAACAGACTTACCGGAGCCTGATGAGTACACAAACAACATACCCAAGATTGTGTGGCAAGGGGACAGTGAAACCATGCACCACAAGAAAGCTACAGTAACCAATAGATAATCATCCCAAGATGTGTATGCCAGTCAGACAAACACAATACCTGCCATCTCATAGTGACTTGGAACTTTGTCAAGACATGCACCAACCTACAAATAAATAGAGCAAGGCAGTGGCACAAAGCTAAATAGACACTGCCAGACAGTTTGCCACCACAAACACACTACCTCACAGTGCAGCTGACTAACAGGAAGGAATTGTGGGGATGCAGGTGATGTGAGTGTAGCCAAAAGCATGATGGGGCTTGTAGTCACAGATTATTATTAATATTATTATTATTATATGGAGTTTTATATAGCGCACGGTTACCCTTGAGCATCCCAGCGCTGTCCATAGATCAACCGCCGCCAACACATGACCCACTAGACTGGGAAAAGATGAGTTTTTAATTGTTTGCGAAAACGCAGAGTGCTGATCTCTGCCCGAAGCACGAGTGGGAGCGAGTTCCAAGCGGAGGCTGTATTCACTGAGAACCTTCTCCCTCCGGTGCGGGCTCGCCTTACTCTAGGAGCCTGGAGGAGGAATTTATGATCCGCGCGAAGGGCTCTTGCTGCTTTATAGGGTTGGATCATATTCCTCAGGATCGCTGGACCCTTCCCCTGCAGAATCTTCTGTGCCATGCAGAGTGCTTTGAAGGTTACTCTTTCCCGCACCGGAAGCCAGTGAAGCGCCTTCAGTGCCGGTTTGGCGGACTGCCTTCTGGGGACATTGGTCAACAGTCTGGCCGCTGCGTTTTGCACCTGCTGCAACTTCTTGAAAGTAGATTCCGGCGCGCCCAAAAAGAGTGCATTGCTGTAATCCAGCCTCGAAATAATGAGCCCCTGTATAGGCAGCTTACGGGATGTCTCAGGGAGGAGTGACAGAATCCTGCGGGCAGACCGGAGCATACCAAAACATACACCTGCGACCTTTTTGGCGTGTGTTCTAAACGTCAGGTCCTGCTCCAGCCACACTCCCAGGCTCTTAATCTCCTTCTTCGGGCTGGGAAGATCTCCCATGCAGTCAGGGCAACTACTAGGGGACAGAGAGAAGGAGGATTGACCTAAGATCATAAGCTCGGTCTTTGAGCCATTCAGTTTAAGGGATGAGTTCGACATCCACCTAAACACTTCCTCTAGACAGGAATGGAGCACCACTGGTTGCTTCTCTAACTGAGAGAGCCCCACCACCATCTGCGTATCATCCGCGTAGCTAATGATGTTAAAGCCGAACGGAGACACCACATCCTCCAGGGGGGCCATATATACATTAAATAAAGTAGGGCTCAACGACGAGCCCTGAGGAACCCCACACTGGAGGGCAAAGGGGGGAGACCTAATTTCCTTCCCAAACTTCAAATGACCGTCCTCCTAAAAAGGAGGCAAGCCATCTCAGAGCCATCCGTATGACACCTAGCCCTTCCAGCCTCTGGAGTAATACCTGATGGTTTACGGTATCAAAAGCCGCACTGAGGTCCAGGAGGATCACTGCCACTGACCCTCCTGAATCCAGAATGCACCTGGCTTCCTCCACCACGGCAAGAAGGGCGGTGTCTGTGCCCTGTCCAGGACGGAATCCCGTCTGGGAGTCCCGTAACCGGCCATTGGCCTCCAAAAAATTCGATAGTTGATAGTTGACCAGTCTTTCAGCTATCTTACTCACGCCAGGGATCAGAGAAATCGGCCTAAAATTAGCCAGGTCAGTGGGGTCAAGGCTCGGTTTCTTCAGGAGGGCCTTAACGACCGCTCCTTTACATCCCGGTTGCACCACTCCCTGCAATAGCGACAGGTTAATCAATTCGGTCACTGGGGCCACTATGGTCGTCGCAACCTGTTTTAAATATCGCATCGGGACAGGGTCCCTAGGGGAGCCACTCTTCAATTTACCAAGCACACTCAGTACTTCCTCTGCCGTCACAGGGCAAAAAAGGTCCAACTCCACTGCTCCTACCCTGTGCTGAACAGTTGGCTCTGCCACTGCGATTAGCTGGGGGAGTGAGCGTAAGATGGTCTCAATTTTGGAATTGAAGTAAGTAGCCAGCTCCAGGCATTTCTCTTGGGCGTTGTCATGAATAACCGGTGGGTCGGGGTTTTTTAGCAATTCTTTCATCACTTTGAAGGACTCTCTCGAGGAGCAGGTGGCTTTACAAATTCTCTCATTGAAGTATTTGATCTTGGCCTCCCTTATCGCGTTCTTATACAATCTCATGGCTAAGCGATACTTGTTCCTACTTGTTATCCCCCAGTCCTTCCTCCACCCCCTTTTGCAGCTCTTTCTCAGTTCCCTTAGCTCAGGAGAATACCATGGGGCCGAGCCCGCTCTCTTATCCCTGATGAGCATCTTTTTCTTTGGAAGAATGACGTCTAAGGAGCTATTCAACCAGCTCTCCAAGCTGGCGTCCGCATCCACCGGGTCAGACCCCCCTTGGGGGCATGTTGACTCCAAATGGGCCACCCATTTATCCATGGGGAGCCTCGACCAAGCTCTATCTGTCCTAAAGGTCCTGGGTGTGGGGAACTCCCAACCCGCTGGAGCCCAACTGGCTAAGACCATAAAATGGTCTGTCCATGGTAGGGCAAGGGGAGGTAGTGCGGTTAGCTGCTCCATATTTGAAAAAATTGGATCAAGCAGGTGGCCCTTTTCATGGGTCGCACCTGAGTTAATTCGTCTCATCTGCATAGCTCCCAAGTCAGACTGCAGGTCAGTAGCCGGCAAGTCCATCGAGTCCTCAAAATGAAGGTTCAAGTCTCCTAACACGATAAAATTTGTAGAAGAGGAGGCTAGACAGGTAACAGATTCCATTAATGAATCATTGAAACCGGCCACTGCCCCCGGGGGGCGATAGACAAGGAGCCCTGAGATAGCGACCGTAGGGGACAGCCGGAGGGAGACTTGACAACTTTCGCAGTCCTTAACCCCTGCCTCCTGTGCTTTACAACTGAGCGTGTCCCTGTACAGTATAGCCATACCCCCTCCCCGCCCTATGGGTCTGTCGAGATGAAAAATCACAACTTCCGGCGGGAGGGCTCGGACCATATCAGGGCCAGAAGTGGGCGTGATCCATGTCTCCGTTAGAAATAAAATATCAAGATCATAGTCCAGAATTAATGAGTTGATTTCCGTGGAGTGACAGGGAAGTGACCTCCAATTCAACAGACCAAAATCTAACTTTTTTCTGGCTTTATGGGCCCCAAGCCCTAGGCTACACACCTTGCAACTTACGAATGGTTGCCCGTCCTTCGCCGTGTACCCACATGTATCCGATTTCGGTGGTCGCAATGCCAAGGGGTCAGTCGTGGTATACCTAATGAGACTACCCTGCACGGATGGGACAACGGGCATAATGACCGGCCCTAGGCCCGTCTTGGCCCGGACGGGCCCAGACGGGCTTTCCTCTGGCGCTCCTCCGGCGTGACGCTGCGCGCGTGCGCTGCGCGCTTGCATACTGTTCCCTAAATAGTGTATGGCAGGTAACTCGAGTAGCCACTAGAACGCTAACCCCAGAGGCGTCCTGGGAGTGTCAACAACACACACCCAAGATGGCGGTCGGGAGCAGAAACCGCGTGTAACACACCCAAATGGTGAGTCTTGTGGGGTTAATTTTTAAAGTGCGAGCAGTGCAGACATGGGGGGGGATGGAGAGGATAAAATTGCACAAATACAATACAATCCAATCGAAATGTTAAAAAAGCGAAAAATGCTCTAACAAGCTAGAAAGTTAAAATAACGAGCAGCAGTGTTTCATTATTAGCAGCGATAGCGTAATGGTCCTCTCTGTAGATAATGCTCCCCCTCAAAATTGGCCCATCCAGATCTCTCTGAAACATGCCCACATCACAGGAAGTGGAAAATGACTGACAAGATGGCTGACACTGGGTCCTGCTGTGGGGAGCACAAGGCCCTGCTAGGGCATGTGCGCAAATCAGAAGCAGGACACCACTGACATCCTGAAAGGCAACTTGCACGGCCTCCAATCGAAGCACGTTTCATGGTGGGATGTCTGGCCGGGTGGGAAGGAGGACTGATAGCTCTGACCATACTTACCAGCATGTGGAGACCCCCCGCCCTCAGCACAAACTCCACACAACTCACCGGGTAGAATGCATTGACCCACACATCTGTGAAACATCATCAAAAGACACCCCGTACTGGGTGCAGCTGTGTGAAGCACAGGGGCTCTCTTTGGACTTGTAGCCAAACAAACACCTGGATTTCACAGTCAGCCATCTTGCCATTGCTGTCACACCCCCTCACAGGGAAGCAGAGTCAAGAGGGAGGAAGTATGGGCATGCTGGGAAGGGGGGTGTAGCCAAGAGTATGATGGGAGTCTCAGTCACAGACAATCTACACCCACTCACATGGCCCAGCAAGCATACACTGAACCATGCTCACCTCACAGGGAGTGGGAAGGGACTGACAAGATGTCTGACACTGGGCTCTGTTGTGGGGAGTACAAGGCCCTGCTGGGAAATGGTCAACAACAAACACCAGGACTTCACAGTCAGACATCTTGCTATAGCTGTCACACCCCCTCACAGGGAAGCAGAGTCAAGAGGGAGGAAGTATGGGCATGCTGGGAAGGGGGGGTGTAGCCAAGAGCATGATGGGATTTGCAGTCACAGACAATCCACACCCACCGACATGGCCCAGCAAGTTCTCACTGAACCATACTTTCCCCACAGGGAGTGGGAAGGGACTGACAGGATGTCTGACACTGGGCTCTGTTGTGGGGAGCACAAGGCCATGATGGGACATGGGCAACAACAATATCAAACTCTGTCCGTGACAAGCTGGGAAAAAGCAGTGTACAGGCAGGCATCTGTTCGTACAGTAGAAAATGTCATGTTTGGGAAACATCAATGCATGTAGAAACATAACTCACATCGTGTGTCTCTTCCAAACACAGGCGGTGCTGGGGACCCAGCACCAAATGAAGAGGATTCCCAGGCCCAGACTCTGGTGGACACTGAGCTCTCTGGTTTGACTCTGTCTCTGTCCTCTTCGGATGACGATGACCAACCTGGCCCCTCCGGTGTGAGTCATCATGCAGCACCAGCAGCATCAACATCTGCACCCCCTGTACCCATGCCTCCAGCATCTGGAAACCGACAGGGCACCCCCGCCAACACGGACAGACCAAGGCCACTGAACACCCACAGCACAGGGACACAGGACCCCCCGGAAGCTACAGCAAACACCACCAGCAACACCACCCAAGGGGTCCCAGTGTCACCTGTGCATCCCGCTGCTGGTCCTGCCTGTGTGGATAGGAGTGCTGGGAGGTTTGGGAGGCAGAGGGCGCACCTTGCAGAGGGGTCTGGACTGCATGATGACCCCCAACTGACATCCATCATGGATGCGTACCAGGATAGCACCGGAGGATTTTGCCAGGTATGGGGATCCTCAAGGACATGCAACAGGAGCAGGCTGCCCACCATGCCTGCATGGAGGCCGAGTGGGATGCCCTTACTGCGGTGCATCGGGACATACTCCAATGCCTCCGCCAGATCAACACAAACCTGTCCATACCTCCCTGTGTGGCCACAACATCTGTTGCAACACCATCTGCCAGCGCCACAGGGAGGGAGGAGGAGTCTGGCGGAGAGTCCCCTGCACCGCAGAGGCCTGCACCTGATGATCCCCCACCCCAGGAAGAAGAGGGGTCGTCCAAAGAAGGACATGTGAGAGGCAGATGTCCCAGCACATCCCCCAGGGCCTATAAACCTGTTCTGGACAATGTTCTTTGTGCGCAACCCGTTCACCTTGTTCAATCGCACACAACTCGCCCAGATGACATGGAGGGTTTATGTTGGACCAATGTAGCAGATGACTGTGGACTTACTCTGGACATTTCATCTACCAGCACTTCCAACTCTAATGTGAACTTTGGATTCCAAAACCAATGTACAGAACCCACCATCCTGTGCACTTTCCTCACACATGTTCGAAAATAAACTCACCAGTACACCATACTTGCCTCTGTTGGTATTCCAAATTGTCATGTGTCATGGAGATGTCGATCTGCTCCACAACACAGTGCATGCCAAATACTGCAACAATGTGGCCAACGTTAGGTGAGTCATGGTGATGTGACACATGTGAGGGAGACACACCACTAGGGGACCACAACACATACTCACCATGGCCATGTAACTCATCACAAACAATGATGTTGACTTGAAACATATAGGTATGCACAACCACAACACCTATCCACAGTCAGTGGTAACAAGTCCACAGGTGAGGTAAGCAAATGTCAGTCAGATGTGGGAAGACAGACAACGCACCTAACAAAGCATAGCACATGTTCATTACACATCAGCAACATGTTTATTCAAAAATAGTTGCAAGGCAATTGTACGTTACGGTGGACACACGGTCACAGAGTGAGTATTGTCGTCCAGGGGTGTGTGGCACATCACTTGATGTCAATTGACTACTCCCACACTGGTGTCGGATTCTGGGTGTTGGGGGTCAGTGTTGAACAAGCAACAGGCAAATTACCCTGTGAAGGACAGACACAAGACACAGTCAAAAGCACAGCAGAACAGGAGAGAAATGCAATACACATGCACAAAACATGTCGCAAGAAACCTACACAAAAACAAGTTAGCAGTACTACCCTATTGTGGAGTACACACCACCTGAATGGACACATCACTGCATACATCCAGTCAAGTGGCACACAGACACACTCAGACAGCAACAGAGCAGCCACAACACATTCCAGGCTATCCCCATACATTGACATAACAACCCTGGAAACTCACATTCAGGTGAAGAAGTTGTTGATGAGCTGTGAGCGGACGTCACCCTCATCCTCATCATCACTGGCATCTTGGCCCAGGCCGGGATCCTCCACAGGTGCCGGAGGTTGGTCATCGTCATCGTCATACTGGATGAGAGGCACCTTCTTCTGCACTGCCATGTTGTGTAGCATGCAGCATACAAGGATTATTTTGCACACCTTTGCAGGTTCATATGGGAGAATCCCTCCGGTCTTGTCTAGGCCGCGAAAGCGGCTTTTTAGGAGGCCGAATGTCCGCTCAATCACCCTCCTGCTCTGACCATGTGCCTCATTGTAGTGCATCTCGGCTGGTGTCACAGGGTTCCTGAGGGGTGTCAGCAACCACGGCATGTTGGGGTATCCGGAGTCACCTACACACACAAAAATGAACAAGTTGCTGAGTTTTCTAGGAGTGCGGAATACAACATTGACAAACACACACAATGGTAAACAGTCAGTACACACCGACAAGCCAGGCATGCTCATCTGGCATCTGTGACATCAGCGTTGCAATGCGACTACTCCTCATTATGTAGGCATCGTGCGCAGAACCAGGGAACCGTGCACACACATGTGTGATAGACATGTTTGCAAAACATACCAACAGAGCATTGATCGAGTGGAAATGTTTCCTGTTCCGGTATGCCTGCTCATGTGCCTGTGGTGGAATCAGGGCTACATGTGTCCCATCAATAGATCCGATGACGTTCGGCATCCTCCCCAGTATATAAAAGGCATCCTTTATTTCAGGGAGTTCAGCTGGGCTCGGGAACTTGATGTACAGGTCTAGGAAATGCAACATCCCCTCCAAGACATCGCTTAGCACCCGACTAAACATAGTTTGCAACATACCACCAGCAGTAGCCACAGTGTACTGGAAGGTACCAGTAGTAAAGAAGTGCAGGGCTGCCATCACCTTCACCTCTGGGGTCAGTGCTGTAGGGTATGTCCAGCCAGGTAGCAGATGTGGCGCCAACTGCTCCGCCAACTCCTCAATCAGTGGCCTGGTGAAGCGGTACCGTCGGATGCAGTCGCGTTCCTGCATGGTTGCAAGGTCTGGGAACGGTCGATGGACAGCTGGTGCCCTGCAGAACAGAGATGAACAAAGGAAGATTGTCGGTTCATCCACCCATGTGGCCATGACCAGGCTCAATATCACATGATAGATCATGACATTACACAATGTACTGAGGTGTGTGCTGTTGGGCATGGACACATATGTCACCTACATGACCATCACCTCAAATCTCAATTCCATATGTCCACATGAGTCCCATGTAGTGCAATGGCCAATCATCTGGCTGTGTCACCCGACCTATGTACTGCTGTGATGTACCAAACACACACCACAGTGACAAGTGAGGCCTGATGTCTCCCAGGCATCACAGATCTTTGTCATGCAGAAACCCAGGGTCCCTGTATTGCCACATCGACTCTGGCATGGACATAGCGTATCACGTACACACCACAAGGCAAGCGTGAGTCCCACAGGTAGTGGCCACTGTTGTCCCTGCAAGCCCTACATGTACGTCTCTTAGACACACACACACCATCAAGGTTGATGCATATACCACATGGATGTGGAGACTGTCACCCATTGGGCACATTTGATCAGACACATCTGAGACACAACATGCACACAGACTGTGGGTGCACATCAGTATTGTGGCGACAGGTCTCACTGTGACGTACATGCCATCACCCCCAGGACTCAGGGTGTATGTGACATGGCCCAAACATATCCAACATGAAACTGTGTCCATCACTCATGCCCATTACTGTACATTTGCACATCACAGTGGTAATGTGCACAACACACAAAGGATTCTGCCCCCATGTACACGTGCACAGCCTGGGAGTGGCTGCACAAAAGTGCCACCCAACAAACCAAATGTGCCCCCCCCAAACACCCAGGGAATGTAGCCTTACATGCCATGGGACACTGTGTGGCCAATACTGTAGTGTGGTAGGTGTGCACAGGTGTCCCTGGCAAGTAATTGTGTGTTGCATCCATTGAATAGTCACACCAATGAGGTCCGACGCGGGTGCACGGTTCATGACCGAGCCGTGCGTACGCTTTGCCATTGACTGCAATGAGGTCCGACGCGGGTGACAATGCGTACGCATTGCACGGTTAATCACCGAGCCATGCTTACGCTTTGCCATTGACTGCAATGAGGTCTGACGCGGGTGACAATGCGTACGCATTGCACGGTTCATGACCGAGCCGTGCGTACGCTTTGCCATTGACGGCAATGAGGTCCGACGAGGGTGACTATCATGCATACGCGTCGGGCAGGCATGGTCCGAGACAGGCGTACGCCTTGGCCATTGAATCATATGGAGACGGGTGCATGTGTATTCTCAAAATACATGTTGTACAGTCAGTTGACCGAGCCGGGCGCACCCATTGGCTCTGGACTGTCATGGAGACGGATGCAGATTCAAAATTTGTACGAGTTGTGCGCTGGAAATTCAGTTCGATGCCTACAACAATGTTGCAATTACTAGTGTTTCATGAAGGTGAAGATTTGAACGATGTGGAAGGCGTGTACGAGTCGTACATTTCCATGGATTGACCAGATTCATAGAATGCAACCATGTTGGACCTATCACTTGGGATACATGGCACAGATTCTGCCTCTGCAGCACAGATATAAGGCTAGCTGGCCCCCAGGGAGCTCACTTGCCTGCACTACATGCTACTGGACCACATCCCTGCTACCACTGATGCTGTCTCTGCATACTCTGGCTCCTGCTATGGCACGTACTCTGGAGAGGGCCCTAGCCTTCACTGAGGAGGAGAACCAGGCTCTGCTGGACGGGCTCCTTCCACAGTACAGCAAGGTGTATGGAAAACCAGGGGAGCAGGTGAGTGTGCAGTCCACTGCCTTCCTAATTGTGCATGTTGTCTGACTAGCAGTACTAGCAGTGTGTACACCAGTGGCAAGCATTCTCGCTGACTACTTTCATCACCCAAAGTGTGTAGGTACATGTAATGAACAGGTGTCCTGCTGCTAAAGTGCATTAGTGCAAGCTTAAACTTCCCAGGCATTGTTAACATGTCAGACATGCAGGTGATTTGTCCTTCCCCATGGTTGCACTACCTGTGTAACTCATTTCCCTTTGTGATGATGACATGTATCTCCAAATGCGTGCAGCACAAATATGGGGCATGTGTGTTAATGTACTTTTAACTTTGTCATCCTCACAGGTTGATGCCCACCAGAAGCAGGAGATATGGCTGACCATCGCCCGGGCTGTTCATTCGGTGGGGGTCTAGAAGCGCCGGATCCGCAACTGCCAGAAGAGGTGGCAGGACCTTCAGGGATGGACCCAGAGGATAGCTAGAGTCCAGCTGAAGCTGTCACCTCCACGCAGGAGGGGCGGACAATGGACCCTGACCCCCCACATGCTCTGGATCCTGGCGGTGATCTTCCCGGACCTGGGTAGGCAGCTGAAGGCCAGACAGCAGCAGGAAGGGGGTAAGTCCATGCCTAATCTGTGTACTATGTCTGACATGCTAATTGCCGTCTTTTGGCCTGGTCACACTTCCACATTACGTAGGTCTTGTAGTCCAATACTCAGGTCCCTCAATTGTGAGATGCACCCTACTCATCTGTTCCACAGGTGTGGCCCCTAAAGTATGTTGCTTGTGTCACTAGGGCACTGTGTCCCTGCAGTCAGCTATGCTTCAGCTACCGGACAGCATCTGTTCCCGTGACTCTGTTGTGTGTTTCATGGGTGGTTCAATTGTTCGCCCAATGCCTGAGATCTGACATGTGATCTGTGTGTGCCCTTGAGATGTGTTCCAATTGCTGGTCTGACTCGCCACATGTGGCTGGGGTATTGCAAACTGTTAGACCCGGCCTCGTGGCATGGCCATCCCTGTCCCCGCACCACATATCCTGACCCATGCACCTCATGCAGCCCCCGAGCACACGGCCTAGCCGATCCTTCCCACCAGAACACACACACACCCGACCCGGACTTCCCCGTCCGTGGCCTTCCTCCTTTCGGCCACACCGGGCCCGCGTGCCCACTTCATGCACCATGATGGCCGCCCGGCCCCAGCGCAACCCTGGCCTAGAGGCGCCACTCCGGCTGGGGGACATTGCGCTCCCATTGGGATGAGAGAGGGAGGAGCAGTTTCCATCGCACCTCTGAGCTCCCCTGGGAAGGTGGGTTTCGATCGGCCCTCCGGCCTCCCCGAGGGCTGGCTCCACGCCTGCTGGGTGTCTGGGACTCCTCCCGACCCGGCCCTGAAAGGATCAAAAGACAATGGCAGGAAACTCCGACAAGCGACCCCCAGGTGACAAGACCCCTGCCTGCACAGACTCCGGACATCAAAGAGGAGTCGACCTATAACAAGGGGTGCTCTGGGACTATCCGGGAGATTCGCCTTTGGAAACCCCTGAGCCCTGCTGAGTGACTCGCGGCTCCCTGAAGATCATAAGACCTCCGAACTTGTGCTTGAGCCCTGCTGAGTGACTCGCGGCTCCCTGAAGATCGTAAGACCTCCGAACTTGTGCTTGAGCCCGGCTGAGTGACTTGCGGCTCCCTGAAGATCGTAAGACCTCCGAACTTGTGCTTGAGCCCTGCTGAGTGACTCGCGGCTCCCTGAAGATCGTAAGACTTCCGAACTTGTGCTTGAGCCCTGCTGAGTGACTCGCGGCTCCCACAGACTCTCCTGGTCCCGCCGGACCCCGACGACGACAAGCGTATCCCCCAGCTCGAGGATTGTGAGCTGTGCGCCGGGTACGCCCCTGCATTTGATCCATCTCCCCAAAGATTGTCCCGCTACCTCCTATCCCCCCCGAGACTCTTTGAGCCCGTGCTCTACTTGTATATATCTGCCTTGCTGATCATAAAGTTCCTCCGACTCCGATTTGATAAAGATTTGTTCTTAAGAACTCACGGTGTGGCGTCTCTTTGTCGTGTGGTGCCGAGTGTACGATCCTAGATACGAGATTCCTTCCCTGAGGAGTCTCCCGCCAGTGCCCGGCTACGATACCTCGAGGGTTGGTCTCAGGATAGTCAGGGCCCCCTCCGGGCTCCTCTGAGGTCGCCTTCTAACACAAACAAACCCATGCAGCAGGGGACTCCAATTTTGGGGCCTCAGGAGTATGTATATCAAGTATGTCACACTTGCTTACCCACCTGACTACTCTCCAGGGCCAAACACTGTTTCACGTAGACCTGGGCAGTCATGCCACCTCAAGGGAATTTAGAAACACTCTGTAATCCCATTCCTGTGTATCAAATTACAGGTTGTGCTTAGTGACATGTGCCTTCAGGTGTCTGCCGCTGTGTCATTATGGTGTGGCTTGTTACGTACAACTGGGGTGTCCATGATTTAGGGGGTCAGCAGGACATCTGAGATGTGACTGTGAGAGACAAGACCTATGTGACATATAGGTGTGTGATCATCTGACAGTACACAATGGTGTATGCAAATGGGATGTATGACGTTACAACGCACACTTTTACAACGCATGCACTTACAACGCATTTTTTACAACGCATAATCCATTACAACGCATGACATTACAACGCAGGACACTACAACGCATTTTTAAAAAATACCTTTACAACGCATTACCATTACAACGCATACTACCTTTACAACGCATACCATTACAACGCATAATATTAAATTACATTTAAGGTAAGTATTAGATAGTATAGGGGTAAAAATTACTATTCTAACTCCAGGGGGTGCAACAGTAGGGTAAGTGTTGGATAGTGTAGGGGTAAAAATTACTATTCTAACTCCAGGGGGTGCAACAGTAGGGTAAGTGTTGGATAGTGTAGGGGTAAAAATTACTATTCTAACTCCAGGGGGTGCATCAGTAGGGTAAGTGTTGGATAGTATAGGGGTAAAAATTACTATTCTAACTCCAGGGGGTGCATCAGTAGGGTAAGTGTTGGATAGTATAGGGGTAAAAATTACTATTCTAACTCCAGGGGGTGCATCAGTAGGGTAAGTGTTGGATAGTATAGGGGTAAAAATTACTATTCTAACTCCAGGGGGTGCATCAGTAGGGTAAGTGTTGGATAGTATAGGGGTAAAAATTACTATTCTAACTCCAGGGGGTGCATCAGTAGGGTAAGTGTTGGATAGTATAGGGGTAAAAATTACTATTCTAACTCCAGGGGGTGCATCAGTAGGGTAAGTGTTGGATAGTGTAGGGGTAAAAATTACTATTCTAACTCCAGGGGGTGCATCAGTAGGGTAAGTGTTGGATAGTGTAGGGGTAAAAATTACTATTCTAACTCCAGGGGGTGCAACAGTAGGGTAAGTGTTGGATAGTGTAGGGGTAAAAATTACTATTCTAACTCCAGGGGGTGCAACAGTAGGGTAAGTGTTGGATAGTGTAGGGGTAAAAATTACTATTCTAACTCCAGGGGGTGCAACAGTAGGGTAAGTGTTGGATAGTGTAGGGGTAAAAATTACTATTCTAACTCCAGGGGGTGCATCAGTAGGGTAAGTGTTGGATAGTGTAGGGGTAAAAATTACTATTCTAACTCCAGGGGGTGCATCAGTAGGGTAAGTGTTGGATAGTATAGTGTAATATTATGCGTTGTAATGGTATGCGGTGTAATGGTAGTATGCGTTGTAATGGAATGCGTTGTAAAGGTAGTTTTTAAAAATGCGTTGTAGTGTCATGCGTTGTAATGTCATGCGTTGTAATGGATTATGCGTTGTAAAAAATGCGTTGTAATGTAGTGCGTTGTAAAAGTTGCGTTGTAAAGGTTGTTCCCCATGCAAATGTGTCCTTCAGGCAGGTGGGTTACATGCATGGCAGACTGTGATGTGTTAATGTACAGGGAGTTGTGTTTGTAGAGGCTCATATGTCTGATTTGCATGATGTGGGGTCTTCTGGGTCCTGGATATGTTGTTTGCAGCGGATGGGCAAGTGCACCTGTCATCTGCAGAGCTAGCTTTACCTCTTAGCTATGATTGTGAGACAGTGCATACTGTTGCTGTCTGGATGCCCTGCCCCTGTGACAGGAGACAGTGTTGACTGACTTTCAGAGCATGCCATTTAACTTTCTATGATCCTGCATTGTGTTCAAGTGTGCACCATGCACCCCATTGTGGCATTGCCCATCAGGACATGAGAACATCATAGTGTGTGTTGCTGGCATGCATCACAAGCATGTGAAATGAGTCTCTGCCCATCCCTTCATCCGGACACCTGTACTGAGTCAGTAGCAAGAGATGTGCTGTATGTACAGTGACATACCCCTACATGTTCACTTGCATGTCCAACTAATTTGTGGGTGGTGCATGTTGGGCCATTGGGGTATTAGCATCCAACATGCAACAAACATATTTGTTCAAGTCAAGGAGGGATATGTGTGCCATGTTTGATGTTGAGAATGACAATTGGCTTATTCTAAACAGTGTTGGCACTTTGAGCTGTGTTCAGCTGATGATGCCAGGGCTTGCCCTGTGATGTGATGTACTCCCTATGGTGTGTGCAGTCAGTGCAGTTGACTGATGTTGTTCTCTTTCTTCCTATTCCTATCCAGATACATCCACGGCCACAGGAAGGGACAGCTCCATGGACCAGGAGGAGCCACAGAGCCTGACAGGGACAGAAGGAGAGGAGTCGGGGGGACCCAGTGGCACGGAGGGTGAGTGGAGCCACACATAGGAGTCGTCAGCACCATCCACCCCAGCTGAGGGCCGCAGCAGCTCTGAGGATGGAGGTGGGTGTCAGCAGCCACCAAACCCCAGCTAGTGAGGCTGTCCCCGCCACCACCCCCACCACCACCATCACCACTCTCCCATCGACTCCCATCCCAGAGGTCCGTGGAGGCTCCCGTGTTCGGGAGCATGTCTCCTTTGTGCCAGGCACTGCACCCCCTGCCCCTGTGTCCCCTGCTGCCCTGAGTGAGGAGTCTTACTTAGACAGATCCATGTAGGGCAGACGTTGATGCTGAACGTTCTCCATGCACACACAAGTCTATTGACGCAACTGGTGTCATTCATGGAGGGCATTTCATCGGGCATGTCTGCCCTACAGAGGACCAACCAGCCCATGGTCTCCTTCCTGACAGCAGCAGTGTCCCTCCTCCAACAGTCCCGCACCCCTCCTACCCTGCACCACCCACGATTCCTAGCAACCTACCTGTCCCAAGCACACACACACCTGCACATTCTCACAAAGCCACAGGCACGGGCAGCACACAAACACCCAAACCAAGGTCTAGACGTGCACACAAGCAAGCGCAGGGGACTGATACACACACACAGTCATCCACAACCACTCTGCAGTCCTCTGAAACCTCTCCCTCCCAGCCCCCTTCCCTTGCCTCACCTGCAACCCCATCTCCACATAAGCTCTTCCTCTGTGACCTTGGCATCTTCCCCACCAACCCAGCAGATCCAGATTACAAGGGGAAGAGGAAGTCCCCACACACGGAGGGGACTGGCCCTCACACCCGGACACCCTACCCCAGGCGCAGTCAGACTGAGACCCCCACCCGTAAGTCCCCCCGGAGCCGGAAGAGCAAGACCCCACCACCGCCCCACAGCTCCAAGGCGAAGTCTCTGTCCTCCATCCCCCAGGCCACCACTCCAGAGGTTCCCCCGCCACTCCCTGTCCCGGGTTCCCCCACCCACAGATACACCATCCCCAAAATGCTGAGGCCCTCCCCCTACCACTTGCTCCTCCACACCTGGTCAGATGGTTAGTGCCACTGATGTGGGGACCGTGTCCCCCCTGTCCTGCCGACCTCACCTGCACCCCATTCCGGTCCCATGGATGTAGGCACTGCGGTGGAGTCCACGACCCCCCCATCTGACTTGGGCACTGCAGTGGGGACCCAAACCACTCCATCTGACCTGCCCACTGGAGTTGTGCCGGTCCCCACCCCATCTGACTTGTGCCCCACAGTTGTGACTGCACCCACCACTTCAGTCAGCTCCACTGCAGTTGCAAGTGTCTCGCCTGCATCCACCACCTCTTCACTGCCTCCTTCTGCTGCGCCCTGATCCTGTCCCTGCGGTGCCTGGCCTGCCCCCATGTATGCCCCTCTGAGGGGATGCCCCCTGTCCTTAGCAGTGCAGGCAAGCAACGTGTGACAGTTGTCACTCTAGTTCACTCCTTGGCATTTGATAATGGACTGGCCATTGGCCTTTTGTTTGAACGGACGTTTAACTTTTCATATGCTGAATAAAGCTTTTTTCTTTATCCCTGTGAACTTGATTTAGCTGTACATTAGGTTGATGATGTTTAACATGCCCTTGCACCTGTAATGCTTGGTTTCCAATGTTGAATACTGAGGTGTTGATGTGAGGTACTCCATCTGATCCATGAGATATGTATCCTATTCTGGTCGGTATCCATGTCATCCTTTGCAGCTACCTGGGTGTGTCATGATCAACTATTTGTGGACATCTCTGTGAACATTTCATTTGCATGGTCACATCTCTGGCTTGCACCCATGCACATATGATGTGCTTCACATTGTCCAATTTGTCTATTTCACAGACTTAGGTGCGGATTCGGATCCTGGAAAAATTTCCCCCGTCCGAATTGAATCTGGACTTTTTTCCGTACGAATCGTACAAGAAGCGTACAAACTGCCAAGTACGATTCGCATAGGAATAACTCCATACGAATCACATCCGGAAAAGTCCCCCACACGTCCTCGGGTCGGAAATTGTGTCCAACACATCCCCGGACGATTTACAGTACGAATCGGAAAAATGAAGACCGACCGCGCAAGTACGATCACTCCCGTCCTTTTGATTTCACAACTGGATGGAAAAAACACCGTACGGACCCAACTCCCATAGCAAGCATGGAGACACGTGCCCGCATACGTGCCGAACACCCCACCACAGACCCCGCATGTACGCGCAAAATGCCCCCTAGCCGCGGATGTACGCGGCGAACCCCCACCAGTGTATGTACGGACCGTACCCCCACCCGTGTATGTACGGGTCGTACCCCCACCCGTGTATGAATGGAGCGTACCAACACTCCACCAGTGTATGTACGGACCGTACCCCTACCCATGTATGAATGGAGCGTACCAACACCCCACCCGTGTATGTACGGACTGTACCCCCACCCCACCCGTGTATGTACGGACCGTACCCCCACCCCACCAGTGTATGTACGGACCGTACCCCCACCTGTGTATGTACGGACCGTACACCCACCCGTGTATGTACGGACCGTACCACCACCCGTGTATGTACGGACCATACCCCCACCCCACCCGTGTATGTACAGACCGTACCCCCACCCGTGTATGAATGGAGCGTACCAACACCCCACCAGTGTATGTACGGACCATACCCCCACCCGTGTATGAATGGAGCGTACCAACACCCCACCCGTGTATGTACGGACTGTACCCTCACCCCACCAGTGCATGTACGGACCGTACCCCCACCCGTGTATGTACGGACCGTACCCCCACCCGTGTATGAATGGAGCATACCAACACCCCACCAGTGTATGTACGGACCGTACCCCCACCCGTGTATGTATGGACCGTACCCCCAACCCACCCGTGTATGTACGGACCGTACCCCCACCCCACCAGTGAATGTACGGACCATACCCCCACCCGTGTATGTACGGACCGTACACCCACCCGTGTATGTACGGACCGTACCCCCACCCCACCCGTGTATGTACGGACCGTACCCCCACCCGTGTATGAATGGAGCGTACCAACACCCCACCAGTGTATGTACGGACCGTACCCCCACCCGTGTATGAATGGAGCGTACCAACACCCCACCCGTGTATGTACGGACTGTACCCCCACCCCACCAGTGTATGTACGGACCGTACCCCCACCCGTGTATGTACGGACCGTACCCCCACCCGTGTATGAATGGAGCATACCAACACATCACCAGTGTATGTACGGACTGTACCCCCAGCCGTGTATGAATGGAGCGTACCAACACCCCACCCGTGTATGTACGGACCGTACCCCCACCCCACCAGTGTATGTACGGACTGTACCCCCACCCGTGTATGTACGGACCGTACCCCCACCCCACCAGTGTATGTACGGACCGTACCCCCACCCGTGTATGTACAGACCGTACCCCAAGCCCCACCAGTGTATGTACAGACCGTACCCCCACCCGTGTATGTACGGACCGTACCCCCACCCGTGTATGAATGGAGCGTACCCCCACCCCACCAGTGTATGTACGGACCGTACCCCCACCCCACCCGTGTATGTACGGACCGTACCCACACCCGTGTATGCATGAAGTGTACCAACTCCCCACCCGTGTATGTACGGACCCTACACCCAGCCCCCCTTGTATGTACCGTGCGAAACACCACCACCGATGGACGGTGCGGACCAACACCCTGCCCGTGTTCGTACGCACCCTACCCCAGGCCCACACACCAGCACCCTCACCCAACATCGGGCATGTACGAGTCGTACTAAGCCATAGCAAAGGACAGCACTGTACAACAACATGGCCCATGTACGCACCGTACAGACGCTAAAAACACTCCTACTGAACCAGAACTAACCAAAAAAACACAAGGACAGTCAATCCGAGGCACACAACACCACAAAACATATCCAACAAGGCCAAATACATCCTATACACTGACCTGCAACTGACAAACAGAGAAACAGAGTCCCAAACTACTACCACTCCTTATAACACACCCACCCAAAGTTTAAACACAGCCACACTCACAAATGGACCAATAAAAAGGCCCAACACACACAAACCATGATCCTTTGCAACAGATCCACTGCTGCCAGACCCCAGAGACAACGCACTGCACCATACTTCAACCATCAATACACCTTACACTTGCACTCCTTCACACAACCACCATCACAAACACACCCTCATCACATTCACACACACACATCTGCACACCCACAACCATCCACACCCACACCCATCCACACCCCCATCCCCACAACCATCCACACCCACACCCCACACCATGCCCACCAACAAGAATCCAAAGTTCACAAAGGACGAGCTGGAGTCCCTTGTCGACAAAATCATCAGAGTCGAGCCACAGCTCTTTGGAACATTGGTCAGACGGACCAGCATATCAGAAAAAACTGCCATGTGGGAGAGGATAGTCAATTCCGTGAATGCTGTTGGGGCCACCAGAAGGACCAGGCATGAGTGCCAAGCCAGGTGGTACGATCTGCGGAAGACGGTCCGCCGCAAAATGACGGACGACCACAACCAGGCCAACATCACTGGAGGAGGTCCGGCCCGCAGACCGGTACACTACCATCCATGGGAGGAGAAGGTGATGGCCACGCTGCCGCCGTTGGGAGTAGACGGACTAGAAGGAGTCCGAGAGCCTGGTGAGTACACAAACAACTCACCTCACATGGGGGGAACGCCATATACAACCCAAATACCAATCATGCACGCAACCCCCCCAAAGCCTGCACCGGACACAACCACACTCCAAAAACACACACATGCCACTAGCGCCTCCATGCCCCATGCCCCAAGCAAGACCATGCCAAGTCACAGGCCACACAAAACACCAACACAAGACAGGATGTCCCTGATGCCGGGAGGGTGGGCCTCAAAACTAACATAGAGCAACTCTGAAGCACACAATAATGCCCTCATCCCATATGGCTCAGGGCACAGCCATACCAACAGTGTGTCCCCACACAGTACTGTTTTGCCAGCTAATGGTGGCCGCGTTGCAGGACGACATGGGTATGAAGGCACAATTTGCACATAACAGCAGCCAATGAAGACGCAGCACACTGAAAGAGTGTCAGCACACACCGCCACAGCAGCAGCGCACACTCAGACACTACGCCCAATGGGAGCAGGCAGAGAAGAAACAAACCCACATGAACAAGCCAATGGCCTTTGCAAGACCTGCAAACTGTGTGTGCCCAGGAAGCTGGACTGAGGTGACAGAGGGTGACACACAGAGGGAGGGAGAGGGGCAGAGAGAGGGACAGAGACAGAGGTGGACACAGGGAGACAGACAGAGGGAGGGAGGAGGCTCACAGAGGGAGGGAGAAGGGGAGACAGAGGGAGATGGACAGAGGGAGGAGGCTGACAGAGGGAGGGAGAAAGGGAGACAGAGGGAGATGCACAGAGGGAGGAGGCTGACAGAGGGAGGGAGAAATGGAGACGGACAGTGGGAGGAGGCTGACAGAGGGAGGGAGAAAGGGAGACGGACAGAGGGAGGAGGCTGACAGAGGGAGGGAGAAAGGGAGACAGAGGGAGACCAAATCACCCTTGGGTGATGTGGCCATGTCCGCTCATCAGCAGGTGGACTGTGTGCATGTAGACAAGGTTTGGCAGTGCCTTAACCCCCCTTTCAACCTTTGATAAACACTAGGCCATGTGTCAATCTGTGCACGAGTACCTCCGTGCTGCAGGCACAAACAGAACCTTACACCCAGTATACCTACCCACTGTGTTCGTCAGAACCCTGTCACAAATTGTTAAGTTACCTACCTGCATTCTCAAATAGCATGGAATAAACACCATTTGGCCACGTACAGTGCAACACGTAAGGCGGCTCTGCATGGCTTGCTACGCCCGCTCACTACACTGCTGACTGCGTTCACAAAAGATGCATCAACTAACACTGTGTCACACATAGGTAAAGTGTCGAAAGCTGTGGCCAAGGGACATACCCATGCACAAGTGCACTGTATGAGGAATGCTAGCAAATCCAACCACCCAGAGGAACACTGTCTCTCTCACACACAGGTCAATGTCATCGATCTCCCCCCAACACTGGGGGGGAAGACTCACAGGACCAGGCTCTGCGTGAAGAGGACCCCACCGGCAGCGACGACTCTCACCACTCCGTGGATGACCCAGACCAACCTGGCCCCTCTGGTGTCCAACCACCTGCAGCACCTGCGTCAGGTACAACTGTGCAAACCACCACCCCCATTCCTGCCACATCCCAGGAGACACCCAGGAGCCCTGCCCACACACAACAACGCAGCCAGTCTGTCCAGGAGGGAAAAGGTTCTCCGGGCACCCAGGAGGAGGCAGGCGACACCGCAAATGCCATCCCTTAGGGGTCCCGGAGACCCGATGTGCCCACAATGGCAGGCCAGGTGCAAGTGGGCAGGGGTGGTGGGAGTGGAGGACGGCGGAGGCGCGAACCTGACCAGTTGGCTCAGGACCCGGCTATGGCACACGTCAGAACCATCCTGGACGCATACCGGCGTGACTCCAGAGGCATCGCCCAGGTAGTGGGGACCCTCAATGAGATGAAGGCCCTGCAAGTTGAGCATCATGCCAGGATGGAGGCAAGACTTGCAGAGCTCTTGGCGCTGCACAGGGACATGAGCCAATCCCTCCATATGATCGCCCAAAGCCTGGCAAACCCTCCCTGTGCCACCAGGCGTAGAGCAGCACCAGACACAGTGAGGGAGGAGGAGGAGGATACATCTGATGGAGCGTCCCTTGCATCGTCAAGGCAGGCATCTGAGGGTCCCCGCAGGAAGGTGGGTCGTCCACGAAAAAGACCGTGAGAGTCAGCGGAACATCACCATCTCCCAGGTCACCTGGCCTGGCACCTGACCCTCTGGCCCAACAGCAGCACAGCAGCAAAGGACATTCTCTGCCACATGGCCTTGCTGGTCACTGTCTGACCAATGTTGACAAAGACTGTGGCACAGACTCTGATGACTGTCAATGGCAAGGACACCAACTCCCCCTGTGAACTTTGGCTTCTACACTCCGGCCAAGCACCTCTTGTCACCCCCCCAAACACGTACCCCAGCACTAATAAAATTCATCACAATCACAAGATGATGCCGTCATTTAGCATTATTCCACTACATGTCTGTGTTGTAAAGTCAAACCATGCCTGATTACTGAATTAACTCCAAACATCCATACCCCGGGGTCTGAGTCTGGCACAGGACACACATGGGTCACAACGTACCATCCAAGACAGACATGGAGCACCATACTCACCCGTGATGGGCCCAACCAGCTGAGGGCGTGCCCGCACAACTGTGCCCACAGACCTATTTAGAAGAGCAACAGTCATGCGCAGAGGTCAGGGATCATGTGGAGTGTCCTGGGGTGGGAGTCCCAGGTATGTGTAGACACGTGGCAGAACCATGTCCTGCATGCTTGAGTCAGGTGGCTGTGGAGAATGGTGGGCCAGCCAAGGTTGGATGCATGGAGATGGCACAATTGGGTGTTGGATCACAGTGCCACAAGGTTGTGGGTGTGGGCTGTATCCTGAGTGTGTGCGTGGATTGAGAAGGTCATCCTGCAGCTGGCAGTGATCCACTCCCCCCATCTCTGTTGGACGTTGATGTGGCCTGGTCTCCGGATGTAGTAGCAGAGCTGTGCAGATGCACCCTGGATGTGGACAAGTATCATGGGACTTCTAACGCACATGTCCGTAGAGTGCAGGGTAGGAGTAGACACGGATGTCATAGTTGACCTGGGGGATGGTCTCCCTCTTGCCTTGAGGTGGATGGAACAGGGGATCTTGTGCATAATGCAGAGTGTGCTGCCGCATGAGGCACAGATGCTGCTGATCAGCATAGCACATGTCAGCAAGCAATCCATGATGAACACCATCGTTTGCGTGGACACTGGGTGCCCTTGCAGCAGGGCCTGCATCAGCATGCGCCATGTCAAGGAAACAATGCCACAAGTAGCACACAAAGACAAGGATCTCAGGAAGGAACCATGCAAAAGGTGTATGGCAAGGAAGGAATGTCTGGTTCAACATGGCACACACACATACAATCGATTCACATGCGGCACAGTGGCCGTCGTGGAGACTGACATGCCACAAAACCTACACAGCCATGGACCTCATGCACAATACAGAATCTAATCCCTGACAAACAGCTTGCATCTCTGAGAACAATGCCAGACATGCCGCATGCACAGTGGCAACAGACCACCATTGACAGAGATGAGGCACCTTGGAGGCAGAGGGACACCTTTATTACTCATGTGTGTCGGAATGCTAATGCAACTCTGTCAACACATACACAGGTCATGTGGATGAACACGTGGGACCAACACTGGCACCCCCCTTACCACCACAGATGCTGGAAATCCATGGCACTGGCACACAAGTGACGGATTACAGCTAAACACCCCCTGCTACTCATGGAGAGCCTGCTATAAACCATTGAGCCCCTAATGGGGAATTCACACACCATGTCAACCCGGTGCAACCCGTATGTTTCCGAGGCCAGTGTTACACACATTGATGGCTCCATCACAATCCCATTACAGATGACTGTCACCAAGTCTGACCATCAATTCAGGTGAATTCTGCTCCAGGTCATGTGCCCCATGGTGAATCTACATGTATGTGAAGTATCCAAACATGAACAGGAGCAGTGCACACACATTCAAAACAAATACCACTCCCAAAAAGCCGTGCTGCATCCCTTACCCGAAGGAGATTTTCGAACTTGTCCGTGCATGTCACGCTGATTCAGCACATGTTGCTGTGTTCATGAGGAATAGCAGGAGCACAACAATGCCACCAGCAGACACCATGCGCAAGTACCTGTAGATGGGAGACACACCAGAAGTCAGACAAAAGAAGCACATCCGCATGCATGTGCATGTACTCGACACGTATTAGGTTGTCAACATGCGAGGTGACAATGATGACTCTGGAACAACATTATTCTATTGCACCATCACTCGAGTGACACATCCAAACACCTCAGACTCACTTGGAAGACATGCAGATGGACACACACATTGCAACACATGCCACACACAGCCAAATGCATGCACACTCAGACACTGGAACTCACCACTAAGCAAAGAAGTCGCGTATGAGCCGACTCCGCATGTCCTCTACCGCCTCCTCCTCCTCCACATCACTTGCCTCGTGCCCAAGCCCTTCATCCTCCACGGGTGGATGTTCCTGCTCATCTGGATCCAGGATGAATGGCACAGCTTTCTCCACTGCCATGTTGTGCAGCATGCAGCACACGAGGAATATCTTGCAGACCTTCACCGGTGCATATGGGAGTGCGCCACCGGTCTTGTGGAGGCAATGGAATCGGCTCTTCAGGAGGCTAAACGTCCTCTCTATCACTCGCCTGGTCCACCCATGGGCGTTGTTGTAGCGGTGATCGGCAGCCGTGCTGGGGTTGCGGAGAGGCGTGATCAGCCATGGCATGTTGGGATAGCCAGCGTCCCCTACATGGAAACATCATGGACAAGAGTGGGTCAGGAGAAGCAGTAAGACAGGAAGATGAGGTTAAATACAGGACTGGCAGAGTATACCCACCAACAATACATGCCCGTTCGTTGCGCAGCATCATTTCAGGCACCCTGCTACGCCTCATGATGTACGCATCGTGTGCTGATCCTGGGAAACGAGTACAGACATGTGAAATCACCATGTTGGCAAGACACACCGCAAGGGCATTAATGGAGTGGTAATGCTTGCGGTTACGGAAGGCTACCTCCTGTGCCTGTGGTGGTACCAAAGCCACATGTGTTCCATCTATGGAACCAATGACATGGGGCATCCCTCCCAGGGCATAGAACTCACGCTTGACAGCTGTCAACTGCTCAGGAGTTGGGAATTTAATGAACTCATCAAGGTGCTCCAACATGGCCTCTAAAAAATCATGCAGAACACGGCTTAACATGGTTTGGGACATCCCACCCACATGGGCAATGGTATGTTGAAAGGTACCCGTGGCCAAGAAATGTAGGGGTGCCATCACCTTCATCTTGGGTGTCAGTGCACCAGGATACCTGTGTAGCGGTTGGAGGTGTGCTGCCAGCCGTGTCGTCAAGTCCACAATCAAACGTTGGGGGAAGCGGTAGCGGCGTATACAGTCATTTTCCCACATGTCAGCCAAGTCCGGAATTGCTCGAGGGAGAGGCGGAGCCCTGCAGTGAATTAGAAGGGACAACGAAGAGTGAGTACAGTACACCACCAATGTCAATGTACTGAGCACATGGTCAACAGGCAATACACATATGCTACATACAGAGTCAGGTCTGTGCAATATGCCCTGGACACGTATGCCAGCCATGTGACACTCCTACCAAGAGACAGCTCCAAAAGTTTATTCTCAACCTCATTATGCCATGCCATGAAACTAGCTGTGGGCCAGTGTAAGTGAGCAGGCAGACGCATTACAGGAGTTACAGACAACCAAATATGTGCAGAGGAAGGATGTTTATTGTACAGACAGGTTGCGGAACACTAGAGGCACAGGTCACATGTAATAGAAAAAGGACAGACCACACACCTTGCCATGAAGGATTGCATGTGAAGAATGATCACACATACATTGAGAGTATGCAGATATGTCCATCTACACACAGACACATGTTGGTTGCAGCAACTGCAGATGCATTTGACCAAACACCTACAGCAAGCTAATGGGAAAACACGACACATAAATGACATAGTCACATCGTGCAACGCGGGTAGTCACATGTCAGGTGTGAAAACCCCTGTAGCTGGCATCAGGGGACAGTTGCGTGTGTTGTGTACTACATGCACACATGTCAAAGGAGTGAAGGGGATGTCTGGCACATAGTCCACCATCACACATGACATCTGTACACATCTCATCATACATCTATTGCCTTCACAACTCAGGAGTAATGTGCCACATTACAGCCTGACACACCTGTGCCCCACACATGTAGTACTGCACATACAATGCCTTGATGTCCAGCCTTGGACAAGTATGTCAGCTCTATTCCTTTCTGTGTGCTGCCTGTCACCACTGTCAGGTGTGAAATGCACCGTACATGCGCTCTGTACGTGTGTACGTTCCCCATCACTATGGGAGTGCTGCCGTAGGCCTACCCATAGTGATACGGAGCGTACACGCATGTGTACGGGGCGTAACACTATGGGTACACATACGCGAGCAAACCCATAGTGAAATGGCCCGTACACGTGTGTGTACGGGGGTGTATCACTATGGGTACGCATACGCGAGCAATCCCATAGTGATACGGCCCGTACACGCGTGTGTACGGGGCGTATCACTATGGGTACGCATACGCGCGCAAACCCATAGTGAAACGGCTCGGATGCCCAAGGGTAACCACGCGCTATACAAGATTCAATAATAATAATTCAATAATAATAACTCGTACACGCGCGTGTACGGGCCGTTTCACTATGGGTTTGCTCGCGAATGCGTACCCACAGATGTGTGTTTGTTTAGTGTACATGTGCTGAGAGTGTACAAATGATGTGTTTGTCCCCTGGACATTGGTGTGTGTGTGTGTAAGACCCCTGTCATGTGGGTGAGTGCATATGTGGAGTGTAGCACCCCAGCTGCATGAGGGATGGATATACCCTGCCCATCTGATGTGAGCAGGGAGCAGTGCTGTGTGTCTGCGGTGATGGGCCAGCCCCACACCTGTGACACCCCCCAGTCTAGTGGCACATGTGCAGAGTGAGGTGTGTAGCTGCAGTTGGCAATGGCAGGTGATTGTCCTGTGGCTGTGTGTGTCTGTGTACTCTGCTGAGGGCGCCTCAGTGGCCGGTGGCATGTTACTGCTTTGAGGTGCTGCACATAATCCTGGTGTCGCTTGTGATGCACAGTGTGAGCCTGGATGATTGATTGTGTCGTACCCCTCATGCTACCTGTGTACTCTACAATGCCACCTAGTGCATTTTGCCTTCCACAGAGGAAAATGTCCCTATGACACAGGTGTAATGAGTTTGATGCATTATATGCCCTGTTAAAACCAGCCAAATTGTTCTAATGTGTGTCTCTGTGACATGTCGCAGGTGTATTGATGTTGTCTCACTTTTTCATCCTCACAGGTAGGCGCCTGTGCCAAGGAGCAGATCTGGAAGGACGCCTTCAGTGCCGTGAGGAAGACGGATGGTCGGAAGCGGCGCCTAGCCCAGGTGAGGAAACGCTGGCAGGATATTCGGTGCTGGACGCGGAGGATCGCACGGGTCCTGCTGGGGGACTCACCTGTGAGCCAAAAGAACCATGGCCGCCGCCGTCTGACCCACATCCACAAGCGTGTGCTGGTGGTCATCTTCCCTGACATGGACAGGCGCTTACGGGAAAAGCAGCAGCAGGAAGGGGGTAGGTACATGTGTGTTTGTTGTGTGTCACCAGCATTTGTAAGTGCACAGTTGCATGGATACACTGCCAGGGTTTACATGTGCAGTGCAGTTCCTGGTCCCCAAAGTGTAGCGGTGCTGTCCTTCCTCCCTTCCCCTCCTTGCCATGTGTACCCTGGTCTGTGTGTAGTCACACTTGCACAAGGTTATCTAGGCTGCCAGTTTATCGATGTGCCCAATGCTTGCAGCTTCATGTGTGGGGGTGGTGTGTAACAGGTTTTGGGACCTTGTCTGTGCCCTGTCCAGTTCAGTACTTGTGGGGTCCATGTCAATTATCACTGATGCTGAGTCCAGACATAGGAGTGTGTCCCAAAAGTGTATTGCTTTACAGCATGCATGTCATATTTTGTGGCCTGTGACATGATGTGCATGAGTGTGAGATATGCAGAGTGCAGGGATGGTGGCCTGTGTTGCAGTCATTACCATTCAGGACCATGGAGTAGTGTGGCCACTACTGTCCCCTGGGGCATCTTTTCCTAGGTATCATGTGTGTAATCCAAAAATGTCGAAAATCTCTGTGTCTACAGCATAGGTTGTGCTCTGTGCCATTGTACCCTAGCACCATTTGTATTTACGTAAACTCTGCTACATGTGTCCACTGTACAGGCTGACCAAATGTCCCTTGTTCATACTCACGGGGGCCAGTGCCTGTGTGTCTTGGTAAAATGATCTGATGATGGCCAATTGTAGATGATGTATTTGTACCGGCGCACCAGGGGTATTTTGTGTCCAATCAGGATTTCTTGCAGGCCATGTGTTTTTATTCCAGACTAAGAGATGTAAGTGCTTCCTGTGTCTCAAAAAATTGTCTCATGTACGGGGTGGTTGGTGCGGGCAAGGCCTACATGTCTAAACCTGAAGTCTCCTTGCTAGGTCTGGCCAGTGTGTGATGTTTGTCTGGACATACACTCAAGGTGCAGTGACCCATTAATGTTGGGCATGTTTTTAAGTATTACCTTTGCAGCATGTGCCTACAGTTAATAGACATGGTTCCTGCTCATCCCTTTTTACGCCAACGCTGTGTGCTGCAGATGCTGTGCTGGATTGTCCCCAGTGCCTGGCTCCTCTGTCCAAATCCATATCATGTTATTTGCTTTTGTGTCATGCTCTCCATAGTTGGTCAGTGGCAGGGTGGGTCAACCAACTGTGTGTTGCAGGGCCTACATATGTACCTTGTATTGTAGATGTTACTCATGTTGCTTTTCAGGCTATGCACTGTGACCTATGTGGATTTGACTCATGTGACATACGTATACAGGTGTCTGATTATTTCCTGTCTCTTCACCTTGCCCACAGCATCGTCGGGGGACACCGAGGGAGACACTGGCATGGACCGTGAGGAGGGAGCAAGCACCAGTGCCAGCAGTGCAGAGTTGTCTGGCACACCGAGTGGCACGGAGGCCGACGGGAGTGCAGCGGAGGACCTGTCCAGTCAAACCACCACCGACTATGACGCAGACGGGTCCGAGGCAGAGCACTCCGAGGGGGCGGAGGCTGGTCCCACAGCTGACCCCAGCACTCCATCACTACCCGCCCCCTCCATTCCGATCACCGGCCTCCCACTTGCTCGTGTCCCTTCCCGCCGTGCTCGGTCACCACGTGTCTCCTTCTTGCCAGGCACCGCACCCCCTGCCCCTGTCTCCACTGCTGCCACCAATGCCGAGTCTGTGGACATCCTGCGGCAGTTGCGGGTTGTTCAGACTGCGACGCTTAATGTCCTCCATGGCCACAGCCGAGTGCTCAACCAGATGGAGGCATACTTGGAGGGCATTTCAGCCGCACAGTCTGACCAACGCAACTTGCTGAGGTCCATAGACTCAACACTGACTGCAGCAGTGGGTCTCCTGCAGCGCTACGTCCCACCCCCTACCCCTGCCCCATCCACACTGTCCCACGTACACCCAGACGTCAGCATGCACTCACCCCACTAGACACAGGCACCACACCAGCAGGGCAGGGCAAGCGCACACCTCCTGGCACGCACACACAGGGTGAGGTAGGCACACCCACTGGGTCGGGGGGCAAACGTAAGTCACGCAGCCAGAGTGGGAGTCTGCATTCCGCAAAATCCACTCCCTCCAAATCCACTCCCCTCAGCTCTCCTGGCCACGAATCCAGCAAAGATTCCTTCATGGCCGCTCTGTCCCTGAGCCCAACAGTGACACCACCCCGCAAGCGGGCAAAGGAGTCCCCGGTCAGGGTAGTTGAGTGCCCCCCCCTGTCCACACCCTCCCCCAGTGGCGCTGCGACCCATTCCTCCGCCCCTCCTCCTTGGGGCCTGTGGTTCCTTCGGGTGCAGGGGAGACGCTGGGGGACCTTGCTGATGTGTGCAGCGCCATCCTCACCACCTCCTTTGGCGCTGCCCCACCCCCTGTGGTGGAGTCCTCCGTCCCTGCACCCACAACGCCTGCCCTTGCCCCTCCTGTCCCTGCGGTGCCTGGTCCTTCCCCCCCACATGATGCCCCCCCCCCTGTGGAAGACAGGGTGGTCTTAACTGTGCAGGCAAGCTAGGGGACACGCGTCACACTGTGTCCCCCATCCAGCTGTGACTTATGGGCTGCCCTATGGGCTTTGTAAATATTGAATTTTATCCAAACAAACATTTTTTGATCATGCTGAATAAAGCCATTTTTTTTCCTGCTACATGATTTTGGGTGGTGGTCATGTGTTGGGTGTGTGGGAAATGTAGTAGTGTGCTGGTCATAGGGGGGACCCTGGTATCTGTGTGCCATCACAAGGTGTTAGCTAAGTTTCTTTGTTCATGTAAGCAGTTACTGCATGGTGAAATTGTCCCAAGGTGTGTTCCTTCCTCTGTGTACCCTGACATCTTCCCTGCAGGGTGTTTCCAATATGTTGTGCTGAGCTGTGTCTACATTAGCTGGGTGTGTGACGGACCCCTTCAACTTTGGCCATGCATGCAGAGCGATGTCTCCATCTGCATCATCCGTGGCATCCTTGGTGATCACTGTACTTGTGTATGTAGTCTGTTGACATGACTTCATGTGGACATGTTCCCTTTTAGGCAGTATGCATGTGTGTACTCCCAGCCTCGCACACATGTGTTACATGTACTGCAGGGACTTTGTGCACCTGACTGACAATTGTGGCCATTGGATCTGTGGGTACTCCACCCTTTTTCTTTCCATGGGCACTGGAGGGGTCCTCTGCACCCATCTCTCCTGTGTCTGGGCACTGCTGGGAGGACTCTGCACACACCCCTCCTATGTCTGGGCACTGCTGGGAGGACTCTGCACACACCCCTCCTGCGTTTGGGCACTGCTGGGAGGACTCTGCACCCACCCCTCCTGTGTCTGGGCACTGCTGGGAGGACTCTGCACCCACCCCTCCTGTGTCTGGGCACTGCTGGGAGGACTCTGCACACACCCCTCCTGTGTCTGGGCACTGCTGGGAGTGATAGGCACCCACCCCTCCTGTGTCTGGGCACTGCTGGGAGGACTCTGCACACACCCCTCCTATGTCTGGGCACTGCTGGGAGGACTCTGCACACACCCCTCCTGCGTCTGGGCACTGCTGGGAGGACTCTGCACACACCCCTCCTGTGTCTAGGCACTGCTGGGAGTGATAGGCACCCACCCCTCCTGTGTCTGGGCACTGCTGGGAGGACTCTGCACACACCCCTCCTATGTCTGGGCACTGCTGGGAGGACTCTGCACACACCCCTCCTGCGTCTGGGCACTGCTGGGAGGACCCTGCACCCACCCCTCCTGTGTCTGGGCACTGCTGGGAGGACTCTGCACCCACCCCTCCTGTGTCTGGGCACTGCTGGGAGTGATAGGCACCCACCCCTCCTGTGTCTGGGCACTGCTGGGGGGACTCTGCACCCACCCCTCCTGTGTCTGGGCACTGCTGGGAGGACTCTGCACACACCCCTCCTATGTCTGGGCACTGCTGGGAGGACTCTGCACACACCCCTCCTGCATCTGGGCACTGCTGGGAGGACTCTGCACACACCCCTCCTGTGTCTGGGCACTGCTGGAGTGATAGGCACCCACCCCTCCTGTGTCTGGGCACTGCTGGGAGGACTCTGCACACACCCCTCCTATGTCTGGGCACTGCTGGGAGGACTCTGCACACACCACTCTTGCGTCTGGGCACTGCTGGGAGGACCCTGCACCCACCCATCCTGTGTCTGGGCACTGCTGGGAGGACTCTGCACACACCCCTCCTGTGTCTGGGCACTGCTGGGAGTGATAGGCACCCACACCTCCTGTGTCTGGGCACTGCTGGGGGGACTCTGCACCCACCCCTCCTGTGTCTGGGCACTGCTGGGAGGACTCTGCACCCACCCCTCCTGTGTCTGGCCATGTACGCTCCATACATACACGGGTGGGGGTACGGTCCGTATATACACTGTTGGGGTGGGGGTACGCTCCATACATACACTGTTGGGGTGGGGGTACGCTCCATACATACACTGTTGGGGTGGGGGTACGCTCCATACATACACTGTTGGGGTGGGGGTACGCTCCATACGTACGCGGGTGTGGGTACAGTTCGTACATACACGGGTGGGGGTACGGTCCATTCATACGCGGGTCTGGGTACGCTCCATGCATACACGGGTGGGGGTACGGTCCGTACATACACTGTTGGGGTGGGGGTACGCTCTATACATACACTGTTGGGGTGGGGGTACGCTCCATACGTACGCGGTTATGGGTACGGTCCGTATATACACGGTGGGTGGGGGTACGCTCCGAACATACGCGGGTCTGGGTACGCTCCATGCATACACGGGTGGGGGTACGGTCCGTACATACACTGTTGGGATGGGGGTACGCTCCATACATACACTGTTGGGGTGGGGGTACGCTCCATACATACACTGTTGGGGTGGGGGTACGCTCCATACGTACGCGGTGTGGGTACGGTCCATCATACACGGGTGGGGGTACGCTCCAAACATACGCGGGTCTGGGTACGCTCCATGCATACACGGGTGGGGGTACGGTCCGTACATACACGGTTGGGGTGGGGGTACGCTCCATACATACACTGTTGGGGTGGGGGTACGCTCCATATGTACGCGGGTGTGGGTACGGTCCGTACATACATGGGTGGGGGTATGCTCCGAACATACGCGGGTCTGGCTACGCTCCATGCATACACGGGTGGGGGTACGGTCCGTACATACACTGTTGGGATGGGGGTACGCTCCATACATACACTGTTGGGGTGGGGGTACACTCCATACATACACTGTTGGGGTGGGGGTATGCTCCATACGTACGCGGGTGTGGGTACGGTCCGTCATACACGGGTGGGGGTACGTTCCGAACATACGCGGGTCTGGGTACGCTCCATGCATACACGGGTGGGGGTACGGTCCATACATACACTGTTGGGGTGGGAGTACGCTCCATACATACACTGTTGGGGTGGGGGTACGCTCCATATGTACGCGGGTGTGGGTACGGTCCGTACATACACGGGTGGGGGTACGCTCCGAACATACGCGGGTCTGGGTACGCTCCATGCATACACGGGTGGGTGTACGGTCCGTACATACACTGTTGGGGTGGGGGTACGCTCCATACGTACGCGGGTGTGGGTACGGTCCGTACATCCACGGGTGGGGTGTTGGTACGCACCATACATACACGGGTGGGGGTACGGCCCGTACCCAGGCCTTTGGAACGTGGGTACGAGCCGTACCGCCATTATTGGGGTGACGTAGGGGTGGGCGTGGTACGACTCGTACCCATGCTCTTAAGGCGTGGGTACGGTACGTACCAGACTTGTTGTGTTGCCGGTTCGCGTCTACATCCACTTCCGTTGCTGGACACGCCCCCACCCCCTCAAAGTGACCAGGCCCTGAAGGTCAGGTATGTCCAGGGCATGTATGATTTGTGACTTGGGTGGGGGTTTTGTGTCCTGCCCCTGCCCCCCCTTTGCCCCTGGGTGTTGTTCTGACCTTCTGCGGGGTCTGCGTCGGTTCCTGTAGAGCAGGTGGACTGCTATGAGGGCTGGGATGACACGTAGGTTCGGGTCCAAGGCTCTCCGTCGCGTACAGGTGCTCCTTGCGCGCGTCGTCCTGATTTCCCGGCAGTTTTTGGCAGGCGGAGAATTTTATCCGTGCGGGGTGACGTCAGTGCGGATCGTACTTCCTGGCTCGTGAAACGCAGCCTGCATGCGTCCCGACGTCACGTCGGCGCTTTCCCGGATCACATTTGTATGTATATTTTCGTCAGTCTGTGTTTTGTACGGATCGCACGGAAATGGTGTTTCCATACGAATCGTACTTGCATTTTTGTAATGTTTTTTCACCGGGTACGAGTCGGACGGGGAAAATGCTCCGTCCGACGGTTCGTACCCGGTTTCTCCAGGATCCGAATCGACGCCTTTGTGTGCATCACCACTGGACCTACAGGTGTGGGCATCATTGGTATAGGAGCAACTGGGTCCTCTGTGCAACTTGCTGCACATATGTGTTGAGTATGTGCAGATGAGTTAGGGGAGACTCCCGTACCCAGGCTGTTGTGACCAGAGCCTTCATTGTGTGGTAACTGATGGCTGACTGACCAAGTGTTCTACTGACATGACTGAGACGTGCTGTGACTCTGTTTGGCACAGCTGGGCTTCCACAGGAGTTGGGTCCCCTCAAGTAAGTGTGTTGTGCTGTGATATAGCCTGGGCCCTGTGTGTTGTGTGATTATGTGTGTGTGTGTCCACATCCCTTTTCATACACAGGCAGTGTTCCGTTGATATGTTCCTGTTGTTGATGCTTGCTGAGTGGTACTGTGTTCATCCCACAACTTTGCCATGGGCTACCAGATGTGTGGGTGCATGACACACTACTGTTAATTGGTATTTCATCATTGGGATTTGTCAGTTCTGAGTGGTGATGATATTGTCAGACGCAGATGGGATACAGTCAGGGTTCCCCAAGGCACTTGTTTGTTCGCAATATCATGTAGTTGTCCCTAGGTGCTACCTTTCAGTGATTGAAATGTGTATGTGAGTGTGGCTGCTCCCACTTGTCGGGCTCAGGGCTGCAATGTTTGCAGGTGTCAGCATGTGTGCCTTGTGGTTCCCCTTGGCTTCTGCATTGCCCTGGGGATGTGGCAGGTATTCAGAGGGTTACATGAGCTTTGATGTAATGGCCATGTACCGCATACTGTGCAGTATGTCTGTCATTCACCAAGGTTGTAAACTGTCCTTGTGTGATGAATCTGTGCACCTTAGTTCCTCCCAACATTCCTGTGTTTGTCATGGGTGCATGTGCAATGTCCCCTGTCCATGTGTGCTTCACAGATGCACATTGTTGCAGTTCAGGGTATGTGGTGTTGAGGGTGGACTGATGTAAATGTTTGCATTGATGGGCCCCTAGCTCCCGTTTGTCCATGGATGACGGGCCATGCTGAGTGATTTGTGTTTGTGTATGTGTGATGTACGTTTGAGGAACAGGACACATGTCTGGGTTTCCCAGTTTATACGACATCTACCTTTGTCATCACAGTGGAGGTGTCATGCATGCTTGTGTCACCCCAATGTCTGGTCCCTGGGGGTAGTGCTGTTGTGTGTCAGTTTCTTGCTGTGTTAGTTGGTGTTCATTCCAGCTTGTGTCACATGTGTCTGTTGTGCTCCCTCTCATCTCACAATGCCTGATTGCCCACTACGGGTGTCCCAATGATGGTTTACTTTTGTATGGCCCTGTGTCCACATCTGTGTCACTGTGGTTCAGCCCCCCTCATGTTTTGTGTAGTTGCCTGGGGATACTGACACACACACACACACACACATGTTGTGTCAGATGTGCAGTGTGAGGTTGCCTGTTTGTGTTTATGCATCTGCATCAGTGCATTGGTAGTGCTGTTGTGGGCCATTGTCTGGATGCTGTTTCTGTGATTTGCCCTGCTGTCCCTGTGAGTCATAGCACATCATTGTGCACATTCATCCTGGTTGTTAGATGCCATTGCTGTCATGGAATGTGAGTTTGTGACCTCACACCTACAGTCTACACAGGTTGTTTTGATTAGTGTGTCTGTTTTCGAGATGTGTGTATGCTTTGTGATGGTCACTTCTGCTCTTGTGTGATTGTATTTTGTATGCATTGTCAGCCCCCATGGGTGGTGCTTGTCTGCACATTGCCGAGAGTATGTTAGGTTTTCACAGCACTGTTAGCCTTGCCACATCTCTGTCGGTATGGGACACAACCACTGCTTAGCCCCAGAAGTGTTTGATGTGTTGGGACCGGGAATCATACATGCTGTTTGGCATTTGCAGCTTTGACCATGATGATACTTACCTTTTGGTCACTGTGATGAGGAGGGGTTTAGACCCCATCACCACAATGCTCGACATTTGCTACAGTTTGGAAGCCCACACTTAACTTTTGTTCTACACAGTGAGGGTGTGTTAGTTTTACATTGACACAGTGCTATAGTGATGCTTGCCTTGTGTAGGGCACACTCATTTGTTGGTCACACATGTGCTGTTAGTTACATTGTATGTTCGGAGTCATAATCACTGTTGTGGGCATTTGTCACAGACTACACACTGTTGTCATGATGTTAGGGGGATGTATTTTGCTGACATACCTAATGTTGGAGTATGATGGATGTGTGGCGTATCACCCATCCTTTGAGTGGGGGTGGCAGGGGTGATGAGCAACATATGCTCTATGAGTGGGGGTGGCAGGAGTGCTGGGCAACAGGTCCCCTATGGGTGGTGGTGGCAGTAGTGCTGGGCAACAGGTCCCCTATGGGTGGGGGTGGCAAGGGTGATGGGCAACATATGCCCTATGAGTGGGGGTGGCAGGGGTGATGGGCAACAGGTCCCCTATGTGTGGGGTGGCAAGAGCGCTGGGCAACAGGTCCCCTATGGGTGGGGTTGGCAGTTGTGCTGGGCAACAGGTCCCCTATGGGTGGGGGTGGCAGGGGTGATGGGCAACAGGTCCCCTATGTGTGGGGGTGGCAGGAGTGCTGGGCAACAGGTCCCCTATGGGTGGGGGTGGCAGTAGTGCTGGGCAACAGGTCCCCTATGGGTGGGGGTGGCAGGGTGATGGACAACAGGTCCCCTATGTGTGGGGGTGGCAGGAGTGCTGGGCAACAGGTCCCCTATGGGTGGGGGTGGCAGGGGTGATGGGCAACAGGTCCCCTATGTGTGGGGGTGGCAGGGGTGATGGGCAACTGGTCTCCTATGTCTGGGAGTGGCAGGGGTGCTGGGCAACATAGTCCCTATGGGTGGGGGTGGCAGGGGTGCTGGGCAACATATGCCCTATGAGTGGGGGTGGCAGGGGTGATGGGCAACATAAGCCCTATGAGTGGGGGTGGCAGGGGAAATGGGCAACATAAGCCCTATGTGTGGGGGTGGCAGGGGTGATGGGCAACATAAGCCCTATGAGTGGGGGGGGCAGTAGTGCTGGGCAACAGGTCCCCTAAGGGTGGGGGTGGCAGGGGTGCTGGGCAACAGGTTCCCTATTAGTGGGGGTGGCAGAGGTGCTGGGCAACAGGTCCCCTATGGGTGGGGGAGGCAGGGGTGATGGGAAACATAAGCACTATGGGTGGGGGTGGTAGTGGTGCTGGCCATGCAACCCCTATGGTGGCCTGTTGTTAGTGGCCAGGATGTGGATCCCCTGTGTGTGTGTACCATTTTGCAGGTACGTGTCGTTTGTTTGTGTGGTAGGTGTCTGACTTACCGTCTGCACCGTCGGCGTCGGTTCCTGATCCGGTCATAGATGTAGAGTACTAGTATGACCTGCACTATGGGATTCATGATGTGTTCGTCTCGTACCCGCTGAAAGCTGGTCCATCTCGTAGCCGTGGATTGAGTTGTGACGCGAATCGTAGCTGATATGCTTGTTTTCCGGATGCTGTGACGTGCCATACGTGGCGACCCGTCCGGCTCATAGGAAGTACGCATCGTACTTGTCAGGGCGAAAACTGCTGTGGATACTGCTTCCGGGCGACTCGGTTCAGCGTTAGGGGTTACGGCACGGATGGAGAATGGAGCTTGAATCACAGCCTACGTGTCGGTTGTGTTTTTGGCAGTTATGCGCATCGTACTTCATCTACAGGACGGAATGGCTACGGGTACGTGTCGGTCGCACGGTAAGGCTACGAACAGCTCTCGGAGAGCTGTCCGACCCAGATCCAAATCGACCCCAAAATGTTGAATTACACCCAAAAGTCTCTCTGACATTTCCTTTGTTCTTTTTGATATTTGTGAGTTCTGACTACCTATTAATGATTGCGACATTCTCATTTCTTGGAAACTTTGCTCCTTCCTCAAAATTTCCAAGAAATTATAGAAATTAGGATGAGGTTTGCCAATTGATTTATTGAAGGAGTAGTGACATCCCTCTATGGCATTGTTTGTTTTTGCTCCTCCCTCTAAGCATGTCGAGTAGCAGTTCCACCACTTCACATGGAAACGTGGTTACCTCCTGTGACCTGACCTGCTTAGATGGCCAATCCATGTGTCTTCAAAGTAATTTAAAAGGGGTGCCAATTCGTCTTTGTTTGAGGTAAAGAATTCCAATTCTGTAATTGAAGTGTAGTATTCGTCTACACTGTCAGGAGGACCAAAGCAAAGGGTGGTTATTTTTTTTTAGTTCAAATTGTAGTTTGCTATCTGATATATATTCCTCAACTAAGGATGTTTTTTGAATTTTTCGCCAATAAGCCTGTGAAAAGTGAAACAAAATCCTTGAATTTGGGTATCCGTGTATAATTTGGTGATTATATTAATCATAGCTAATTCAAAGTCAATTAGTACTTTTGTTTTCTATTTTAGCTTTTATCACTGACAATAATTCATTGTATGTTTAGGATTGTTTATCAGGGAGTAAATCGTAAACTAAGGGAACCACTGTATTATTACTATATGCGTGAATAGTGTATATTTTAGTGAATGGATGGGGTGTGGATTTAAACGTCCCATCTATCATCGAAATATCACTGTTCTCCAACCTAACAAGATTATGGGGTTTGCTAAAGATTAGTATTCTTTTTTGAGGGTTTTTTGTTGTCATGCAAAAGAAATGGTTCATTAGTAACTGTTACAGATAGCTCGGGAGGAATGTTAATGTCAGAAAAGGTTTGGGGGATTACTCTTTGTGGGTTTTTGCTTGTTTTTTACTTTGAAAACTTCTTCTCAAATTGGGAATTGTGGGCATACTACTTGCAACATGTTGCGGAATGTGTTGTGCTACCTCTTTCAAAACTGCACCACAGGGTTCATTGGAGGCGGATGCAATAGTTTTTATTTCATTAATTGTTTCTCTTACTTCAATCTCCTTCTGTAGAGGCAGAGTGGTTATGTTTTGTGGTTCTTAAAACAGTCACCAAGACTGCCTGAGCAATGGGATGAGCAGTATTGCACACACCTCCAATGACACCTAGGCTCAGTTGGTCTCTCCTTACAATAAACGTACCCACAATGCTTCACTAGACGGTTGCCCAGGCTGGAGGTCACATACTTTGAATCATGATTAGATGTCATTTTCTGTTATGGATTGGAACAGAAAAAAGAGGGTTAGTTTATTTTTAATTTATTGTATTTACCTGTTTTGAATAAAACATTTACAGTACAATTTACCCCCCCCCCCCTCCAGTGCACCCACACACACCAAACACATTGGGGGGCCGCAATGGGCCCCCGGAACATGTCTCCGCATGCCTTTCCGTGGCGGTTCCACCTCAGCGGAAAGGCTGGCTACCGCCGGCATCATAATCGTGCCGGCGGTGCTTGGCCCTGATCCACAACAATTGTAGCGGTCCAGCTCCGCCCGCCAGGCAAGCGGGTGGACTGCAACCGGCGAAAAAGTGGTGGGCGGAAAATCACACCGCAGCGCTCACGACCGCGATGCTAATCGGAAACGCAGTTTTCCGGGTTTCGATGGCAGGTGGATGGCCGCCGCTGCGGCCATCCACCCGCCATCCAAATAGACCCCTAAGTTTGGCTTTTTTTAAAAGGTTATTTTCTTTTCTGATTTTAATTGTTATTGTGATGATTTATCAATATATTTTTTTGAAAATTTAGATATTCATCTACCACAAAGATTTAGGTTTACAGTTGCATAGATGTTTGATTAAGAAGAGCTTTCTGTTTGAATGAAATAGAATATATTTTTCTACTGTTTATTAACTTTATTGACATTTTTATTTCATGTTAAAATTACCTTACTATGTTTCTTGGTTTCTTGCTTGTGTTTTCAAAGAGAAAACATGTTTATGGATGTTAATTCTGCAAATAAAAAAAAATGAAAAGTGATTAAAAACTCAAATTGCATTAAGATTCTATTTTGCAAACTGTATTCTACTTTGAATATTATTGATTGTGTTGTTTTGATAGTTTCATATTTAGTTTAATTTACTATTTTTTAATCTTCTGTTCGTGTAATTTAGGCCCCAACACTATCCTAAAAATCAATACAGACAAGACAGACGTCATTGAATTCGGCCCGGGGCAACCTCGTTGGGACGCCTCTTGGTGGCCAACGACAGCTGGGGAATGTGAGTAATTTTTGATCGTCAGTTAACTTTTTCTGAACAACACAAAAAGAGAACTGGGGGTCCTTACAGTATAAAAGAAAACACGAAAATACAAGAGTGTGTTAATGATTACAAAGAATCTGAATGGAGAGACTGGATTCCCATCAATCCGTATTTGATCAGTATTATCATTTGGTCATCCACCCGTTGGAGAGGTCTGTCTCTTGATCGTAGAGATTGCCTCAATGGGGAGCTCTCTTGCTCAGATGAAGTGGTGGAACCAGACTCAATGATACAAGAAGTACTTATTGATAGTGATCATATATACGTATTGCAGTGCAAAACAATTATAATGTGCAAAGTGAAATGTTAAAAAAGGGTTGTGTGGAGCAAACCACTTATTGGATAGGAACAAACCCCTCACACCCTTATTAAGAACAGTGCAAAAAAATCAGCAGTATTAACAAATAACTGCTATCAATAAGGTCGACATGTTTCAGCCATACGGGTATACTACCCACGGCTTTCTTCAGGACCTATGTGCGTCAAAAAAACTAGCTACCGCAAAATGTAAATCACACCTCCCAAAAGAGAAAGTGTGCAAAAAAGTAAATGACACAATTAATTTACTCAAGGTTGGAATCGATACAACCTCACTTGTAATCAATCCTCCACTTCGAAGGTGTACAAATCACCTGTAAGAATAGAACAATCATCATTAAACACACCAGGTATTTTCTACGTGCTATACAAATTAGGGCCATAGAGCCTCTATATACTGTGTTAAAAATTATCTAATATGCACAACCAGTCGTAATCAAAAGGTTGCGTAGCTTACCCGTCTTGATCGGGGACTAAGCCTCACCTCACCTGGAACCTTTCTCAGGGATATGAGGCCCCGCTCTATAACAAATATAGCGGAAAAAAGGACCCTTATTAGGAGTATGATCGCAAAACTTATCTGGCCTTATGTTTATTAATACTATACTCATATAGAAAAACATAGAAAAACATATCGACCGGTGTCCACTAAGGTACACCTGTTGGATACCACTGGACCAGTCTCAACCTTAAACTAAGAATAAAAATGCTCTTCCATAAACAATGTCCACTTGGTTAGTATTTAGTTTTGGTCTAAAAATACAAATTAAACAATATGCCAGTTCAGTAATATGAACTGCTCGTCAATAACTAAAGAACCTCTTAATCTCTTGTATTCTACCCACTTGTTACAAGAGTCTGATGCCGAATGCACGCGTTTTACCTGTCCGTCGTTGCCTCTGACATCGTCTGAGTCAGGGAAGGAGGCAACGACCAGAACAGGAAACGCGTTTTAAATAGGTTAAGCCTCACACAGCTGGTCCTAATTTTTAGATCGTCATGACGTCTAAGCCAAGCGACTGCCAAACAAAGCTGGGAGACGGTGATTAGACGAAGGACGCCTCCCGATGAAAAACTACAGAATGACATCATCAAATAGGGAAATGTAGTTTATCACTCATTAGTTTGTCATCGCGACAAGTTAAATGGAAAAAAGCGGTTCGAGAACCGCATGTCAAAAGGAACTACAGATTCTCGTCATAGTGTCAGAAAATGTAGTTTCAAACTGGTAACGGTCCTGTAATACAATAATACGTGTTTAGAGCCTAATGAACCTCCACATAGAGTATATCGTTGTGGTCAGGAATGTCCAAATGCCCGACCGTAGAAATTATTAATAAATTGCATCTGGAGGTATCTGCTCTAATATAGAAACTCACCACTAAACTGACGTGACAACACATGTCACAAAAGGAGAAATATTATCCCTCTACGAAACCAAAACGCACCAAAAAGACTCAATCTGAAGCATATTAATCTAGATGTAAGTCAGATGGTGACTATCCAACAGTTTATCAAGATGTGTTTAGAACGACTTAGGATCAAGATGGTCCAATAGAAATCTTAATTATGGAAACGTAGGAGTGAAGAATGTCTCGGATGGAACATTCCGTCACAACATTAAGATTCATAGTGGTTACGAAGACAATACTTCGCAAAAATGTCATAAGTTGGTAAATATGTAGATAGGAGGGACATGGCAAACACAGTTCAAAAAAGTTAGTTATTAATGTTAATGCGTTCCTGTTCCGGTCGTTGCCTCCTTCCCTGACTCAGACGACGTCAGAGGCAACGACGGACAGGTAAAACGCGTGCATTCGGCATCAGACTGAATGAGTGGGTAGAATACAAGAGATTAAGAGGTTCTTTAGTTATTGACGAGCAGTTCATATTACTGAACTGGTATATTGTTTAATTTGTATTTTTAGACCAAAACTAATTACTAACCAAGTGGACATTGTTTATGGAAGAGCGTTTTTATTCTTAGTTTAAGGTTGAGACTGGTCCAGTGGTATCCAACGGGTGTACCTTAGTGGACACCGGTCGCTATGTTTTTCTATGTTTTTCTATATGAGTATAGTATTAATAAACATAAGGCCAGATAAGTCTTGCGATCATACTCCTAATAAGGGTCCTTTTTTCCGCTATATTTGTTATAGAGTGGGGCCTCATATCCCTGAGAAAGGTTCCAGGTGAGGTGAGGCTTAGTCCCCGATCAAGACGGGTAAGCTACGCAACCTTTTGATTATGACTGGTTGTGCATATTAGATAATTTTTAACACAGTATATAGAGGCTCTATGGCCCTAATTTGTATAGCACGCAGAAAATACCTGGTGTGTTTAATGATGATTGTTCTATTCTTACAGGTGATTTTACACCTTCGAAGTGGAGGATTGATTACAAGTGAGGTTGTATCGATTAAAACCTTGAGTAAATTAATTGTGTCATTTACTTTTTTCACACTTTCTCTTTTGGGAGGTGTGATTCACATTTTGCAGTAGCTAGTTTTTTGACGCACATAGGTCCTGAAGAAAGCCGTGGGTAGTATACCCGTATGGCTGAAACATGTCGACCTTATTGATAGCAGTTATTTGTTAATACTGCTGATTTTTTTACACTGTTCTTAATAAGGGTGTGAGGGGTTTGTTCCTATCCAATAAGTGGTTTGCTCCACACAACCCTTTTTTAACATTTCACTTTGCACATTATAATCGGTTTGCACTGCACTACGTATATATGATCACTATCAATAAGTACTTCTTGTATCATTGAGTCTGGTGGTTCCACTACTTCATCTGAGCAAGAGAGCTCCCCATTGAGGCAATCTCTACGATCAAGAGACAGACCTCTCCAACGGGTGGATGACCAAATGATAATACTTATCAAATACAGATCGATGGGAATCCAGTCTCTCCATTCAGATTCTTTGTAATCATTAACACACTCTTGTATTTTCGTATTTTCTTGTATACTGTAAGGACCCCCAGTTCTCTTTTTGTGTTGTTGTGAGTTAGTTTGGGGATAAGAACTTGGGCAGGTCGGTAAAATTTCCCTTGGACCCTTTTTCCCTACATGCTATTATAGTTAACTTTTTCTGCCCAGGTAAATAGCCTTACCTCTTCTTGCTTCTTCTTAATTGAAACTTTGAAGAAGATATTTCCCTTTATTGGGAAGGAATTGCAGAAGTCAGTACTAGTAGCCCTTCTGCTTTCCAAGTTAGACTACTGTAATGGCCTGCTATTGGGAACTAATAAGTCCCAAATGAGCAGGCTTCAATCTTTACAAAACGCCGCTGCCAGACTACTCCTAGACATACCAAGAGGTAAATCCATTGCAGCTGGAATTCGAACCTTACATTGGCTTCCAATCCAGCGTAGAGTTGAATTTAAAGCCTTATGTTTTGTCCATAAAGGTTTTTTATGGAGGAGGAGCTAAGGCCATTCAGACAATGTTTAGACCCTATATCCCCGCCCGCTCATTAAGATGCAGTACTCTGGGTCTTCTCCATCAGGACAAGATTAGGAAGGCAAGATGGGGTGGGAGAGCCTTCTCCCATTGCGCAGCAAAGCTATGGAACTCATTGCCCACAGCCATGCATTTTCAATCAAACAGATTAGTTTTCAGGAGTGACTTGAAGACCTGGCTCTTTGCTACAGCATAGGCGACTGTCGCTGGCCTTAACACTGGTACTCACCCTAGCGCTAAGAGCCCACGGCATATGAGCGCTCTATAAACATATATCCTATCCTATCCAACACTTTCCCTGAGGCAAGCACATGTTGGAGACGGAATAGTAATTTTGCCCACAACACTATCCTGCACTTTCCCTGAGGCAAGCACCTCTCAAAGTAGGAATAGTAATTTTGCCCCCACTGCCATCCTACACTTTCCCTGAGGCAAGAACCTGTATTATTAGTATTATTATTATTAGTAGTAGTAAATATTTATAGAGTGCCTGGCTACCCTTAGGCATCCCCGCACTGTCAGTGACACGGAGAAACAGGAGAGAGAGGCTTTACCTAAGGCACGTTCTGAAAACCCACGTCTTTAACTGTCTCCGGTAAGAAAGATGATGAATGGTTGACCGCAGCTGGACGGGGGAGTGTTCCATTGCTTGGCCGCATTGAAGAAGAACGTGGGACCGCCTGAACGTGCTTTCTTTAGTTTTGGTAAAACCAAAGGGGATGATGGACGGAGTGTTGAGCATTGCAAGCACTCACCTAAGTCAACTGATCTGGGTTTAATCCATCATCATTCTTTAGCTCACTCCGCCACCCCAGTTCAGACATGGCCATATGCAAATCAGTCTGACCCTGTGCCTCATGGGAACAGTCCAGCCCGAACTGCCAAGCCATGTCTTCCCTGGACCGGAAACAAGCATCCTGGGACCGGTTTCTGGCTAATCAGCCGTCATCAGCCAGGCTAGCTTGAATCAAGTGGCAAAGTGAGCAAGGGACCCACGTCTGGGCATACCCTGGCAACTTAGGGCGTACAATGCAAAACAAAAGGGGATGATGGACGGAGTGTTGAACATTGCAAGCGATCACCCCAGTCAACTGATCTGGGTTTATTCCATCATCATTCTTTAGCACACTCTGGCACCCCTGTTCAGACATGGCCAGATGCAAATCAATCTGACCCTGCCAACTTAGGGCGAAAACAAAGCAAAACCAAAGGGGATGATGGGCGGAGTGTTGAACATTGCAAGCACTCACCCCCAGTCAACTGATCTGGGTTTAATCCATCATCATGCTTTAGCTCACTCCGCCACCCCAGTTCAGACATGGCCATATGCAAATCAGTCTGACCCTGTGCCTCATAGGAACAATCCAGCCCAAACTGCCAAGGCATGTCTTCCCTGGACCAGAAACAAGCATCCTGGGACCGTTTTCTGGCTAATCAGCCATCATCAGCCAGGCTAGCTTGAATCCAGTAGCAAAGTGAGCAAGGGACCCACGTCTGGGCATACCCTGGCAACTTAGTGCGTACAAAGCAAAACAAAAGGGGATGATGGACGGAGTGTTGAACATTGCAAGCGATCACCCCAGTCAACTGATCTGGGTTTATTCCATCATCATTCTTTAGCACACTCTGGCACCCCTGTTCAGACATGGCCAGATGCAAATCAATCTGACCCTGTGCCTCATGGGAACAGTCCAGCCCAAACTGCCAAGCCATATCTTCCCTGGACCGGAAACAAGCATCCTGGTACCGGTTTCTGGCTAATCAGCCATCATCAGCCAGGCTAGCTTGAATCCAGTGCCAAAGTGAGCAAGGGACCCACGTCTGGGCATACCCTGCCAACTTAGGGCGAATAAAGCAATACCAAAGGGGAGGATGGACGGAGTGTTGAACATTGCAAGCACTCACCCCCAGTCAACTGATCTGGGTTTAATCCATCATCATTCTTTAGCTCGTTCTGCCACCCCAGTTCAGACATGGCTATATGAAAGTCAGTATGACCCTGTGCCTCATTGGAGCAGTCCAGCCCGAACTGCCAAGCCATGTCTTTCCTGGACCGGAAACAAGCATCCTGGGACCGGTTTCTGGCTAATCAGCGGTCATCAGCCAGGCTAGCTTGGATCCAGTGGCAAAGTGAGCAAGGGACCCATGTCTGGGCATACCCTGCCAACTTAGGGCGAAAACAAAGCAAAACCAAAGGGGATGATGGACGGAGTGTTGAACATTGCAACGCACTCGCCCCAGTCAACTGATCTGGGTTTAATCAATCATCATTCTTTAGCTCTCTCCGCCACCCCAGTTCAGACATGGCCATATGCAAATCAGTCTGACCCTGAGCCTCATGGGAACAGTCCAGCCCGAACTGCCAAGCAATGTCTTCCGTGGACCGGAAACAAGCATCATGGGACCGGTTTCTGGCTAATCAGCCGTCATCAGCCAGGCTAACTTGAATCCAGTGGCAAAGTGAGCAAGGGACCCACGTCTGGGCACACACTGCCAACTTAGGGCGTACAAAGCAAAACCAAAGGGAATGATGGACGGAGTGTTGAACATTGCAAGCGCTCACCCCCAGTCAACTGATCTGGGTTTAATCCATCATCATTCTTTAACACACTCTGCCACCCCAGTTCAGACATGGCCATATGCAAATCAGTCTGACCCGGTGCCTCATGGGAACAGTCCAGCCCGAACTTCCAAGGCATGTCTTCCCTGGACCGGTAACAAGCATCCAGGGACCGGTTTCTGGCGGGGACCGTTTTCTGGCTAATCAGCCGTTATCAGCCAGGCTAGCTTGGATCCAGTGGAAAAGTGAGTAAGGGACCCACGTCTGGGCATACCCTGCCAACTTCGGGCAATCAAAGCAAAACCAAAGGGGATGATGGACGGAGTGTTGAACATTGCAAGCACTCACCCCCAGTCAACTGATCTGGGTTTAATCCATCATCATTCTTTAGCGCACTCCGCCACCCCAGTTCAGACATGGCCATATGCAAATCAGTCTGACCCTGTGCCTCATAGGAACAATCCAGCCCAAACTGCCAAGGCATGTCTTCCCTGGACCAGAAACAAGCATCCTGGGACCGGTTTCTGGCTAATCAGCCATCATCAGCCAGGCTAGCTTGAATCCAGTAGCAAAGTGAGCAAGGGACCCACGTCTGGGCATACCCTGGCAACTTAGTGCGTACAAAGCAAAACAAAAGGGGATGATGGACGGAGTGTTGAACATTGCAAGCGATCACCCCAGTCAACTGATCTGGGTTTATTCCATCATCATTCTTTAGCACACTCTGGCACCCCTGTTCAGACATGGCCAGATGCAAATCAATCTGACCCTGTGCCTCATGGGAACAGTCCAGCCCAAACTGCCAAGCCATATCTTCCCTGGACCGGAAACAAGCATCCTGGTACCGGTTTCTGGCTAATCAGCCATCATCAGCCAGGCTAGCTTGAATCCAGTGCCAAAGTGAGCAAGGGACCCACGTCTGGGCATACCCTGCCAACTTAGGGCGAATAAAGCAATACCAAAGGGGAGGATGGACGGAGTGTTGAACATTGCAAGCACTCACCCCCAGTCAACTGATCTGGGTTTAATCCATCATCATTCTTTAGCTCGTTCTGCCTCCCCAGTTCAGACATGGCTATATGAAAGTCAGTATGACCCTGTGCCTCATTGGAGCAGTCCAGCCCGAACTGCCAAGCCATGTCTTTCCTGGACCGGAAACAAGCATCCTGGGACCGGTTTCTGGCTAATCAGCGGTCATCAGCCAGGCTAGCTTGGATCCAGTGGCAAAGTGAGCAAGGGACCCATGTCTGGGCATACCCTGCCAACTTAGGGCGAAAACAAAGCAAAACCAAAGGGGATGATGGACGGAGTGTTGAACATTGCAACGCACTCGCCCCAGTCAACTGATCTGGGTTTAATCAATCATCATTCTTTAGCTCTCTCCGCCACCCCAGTTCAGACATGGCCATATGCAAATCAGTCTGACCCTGAGCCTCATGGGAACAGTCCAGCCCGAACTGCCAAGCAATGTCTTCCGTGGACCGGAAACAAGCATCATGGGACCGGTTTCTGGCTAATCAGCCGTCATCAGCCAGGCTAACTTGAATCCAGTGGCAAAGTGAGCAAGGGACCCACGTCTGGGCACACACTGCCAACTTAGGGCGTACAAAGCAAAACCAAAGGGAATGATGGACGGAGTGTTGAACATTGCAAGCGCTCACCCCCAGTCAACTGATCTGGGTTTAATCCATCATCATTCTTTAGCACACTCTGCCACCCCAGTTCAGACATGGCCATATGCAAATCAGTCTGACCCGGTGCCTCATGGGAACAGTCCAGCCCGAACTTCCAAGGCATGTCTTCCCTGGACCGGTAACAAGCATCCAGGGACCGGTTTCTGGCGGGGACCGTTTTCTGGCTAATCAGCCGTTATCAGCCAGGCTAGCTTGGATCCAGTGGAAAAGTGAGTAAGGGACCCACGTCTGGGCATACCCTGCCAACTTCGGGCAATCAAAGCAAAACCAAAGGGGATGATGGACGGAGTGTTGAACATTGCAAGCACTCACCCCCAGTCAACTGATCTGGGTTTAATCCATCATCATTCTTTAGCGCACTCCGCCACCCCAGTTCAGACATGGCCATATGCAAATCAGTCTGACCCTGTTCCTCCTGGGAACACTCCAGTCCGAACTGCCAAGCCACGTCTTCCCTGGACCGGAAACAAGCATCCTGGGACCGGTTTCTGGCTAATCAGCCGTCATCAGCCAGGCCAGCTTGAATCCAGTGGCAAAGTGAGCAAGGGACCCCCGTCTGGGCATACCCTGCCAACTTAGGGCAAACAAAGCAAAACCAAAAGGGATGATGGACGGAGTGTTGGACATTGCAAGCGCTTACCCCCAGTCAACTGATCTGGGTTAATCCATCATCATTCTTTAGCTCACTCCGCCACCCCAGTTCAGACATGGCCATATGCAAATCAATCTGACCCTGTGCCTCATGGGAACAGTCCAGCCCGAACTTCCAAGCCATGTCTTCCCTGGACCGGAAACAAGCATCCGGGGACCGGTTTCTGGCTAATCAGCCGTTATCAGCCAGGCTAGCTTGGATCCAGTGGCAAAGTGAGCTAGGGTCCCATGTCTGGGCATACCCTGCCAACGTCGGGCGAACAAAGCAAAACCAAAGGGGATGATGGACGGAGTGTTGAACATTGCAAGCACTCACCCCCAGTCAACTGATCTGGGTTTAATCCATCATCATTCTTTAGCGCACTCCGCCACCCCAGTTCAGACATGGCCATATGCAAATCAGTCTGACCCTGTTCCTCATGGGACAGTCCAGCCCGAACTGCCAAGCCATGTCTTCCCTGGACCGGAAACAAGCACCCTGGGACCGGTTTCTGGCTAATCAGCCATAATCAGCCAGGCTAGCTTGAATCCAGTGGCAAAGTGAGCAAGGGACCCCCGTCTGGGCATAACCTGCCAACTTAGGGTGAACAAAGCAAAACCAAAGGGGATGATGGACGGAGTGTTGAACATTGCAAGCACTCACCCCGAGTCAGCTGATCTGGGTTTAATCCATCATCATTCTTTAGCTCACTCCGCCACCCCAGTTCAGACATGGCCATAGGCAAATCAGTTTGACCCTGTGCCTCATGGGAACAGTCCAGCCCGAACTACCAAGCCATGTCTTCCCTGGACCAGAAACAAGCATCCTGGGACCGGTTTCTGGCTAATCAGCCGTCATCAGCCAGGCCAGCTTGAATCCAATGGCAAAGTGAGCAAGGGACCCACATCTGGGCATACCCTGCCAACTTAGGGCGGACAAAGTAAAACCAAATGGGATGATGGACGGAGTGTTGAACTGATTTGCACATATGGCTGGGTTCAAACTGAAACAGCATGGTGAGCAAGAAAACGATGGATTTAGGCTCAGATCTTTAAAGTGGGGTGAATGTATGACATTGTTCTGCATTCTGTCCATCAAGTGTTGTTTTTGCCCTTTATTATAGGTATCACTGCCAAAAATTGGCTGGCTGACCGAAGACATCTTGTTGGGTGGTAGAAGGCTATAAAAGAGTAATTTATCTTGGGACCTGTCCCCCAGAGTTTTTTGTGGGCTATGCATACATTTTTTAACATAATCCGTTCACTTATTGGCAGCCAGTGAAGGGGGTGTGATAAAGCAATCTGGCCGCGCAGTTCTGTACCACTTGTAGTTTCCTTATGGTGGCCTTTGTGGTACCTAAGTAGAGGGAGTTCCCATAATCTAATTGTGACAACACCAATGCCTGTACTATAACTCTTTGTGCTGGGACTGGGAGCAATGGGAGAACTTTCCGCAGTACTCTAATGATGTCATAACATGATGCGGCAACTTGATTGCTTGATTATTAAAGTTGAGAGATTTATATAGCCCGACTCCCAAACTTTTAATCTTTTGAGGTTGGTGCGGGCCAAGATGTTTAGGCCAACTTAACCCCACTAATTCCATTGAGGCGTTGGGGTGGTTGTCTAAGATCATTACCTCGGTCTTGTCTCCATTAAGCTTGAGACAAGACTGGTCCATCCATGTGGCCACAACTTCCATGCAGGATTCAAAATCAATTGGCGTGTTCTGTGGGCGCTTTAATGCTACCACCAATTGTGTGTCGTCCGCCTAAGTAATGATTTGAATCCCATATGGTAGCACTAGTTCGGCCAGGGGCCTGAGGTAAACATTAAAAAAGGGTGGGACTCAATGAAGAGCCCTGGAGGACTCCACACGAAAGGGGCGGACATTTAGAGGAGATGTTTCCCTCAAACACCTGAAATACTCTGTCTTTCAGGAAGGACTTAATCCATGTCAGAACTTTGCCCGAGACACCCACCATTCTGAGCCTGTTAAATAAAATGTTATAATTGACCGTGTCAAATGCAGAGCTCAAATCAAGTAGGATGACTGCCACCATCCCTCATTGATCAAGGATTCTCCTGGATTCTTCAACTGCAGAGAGCAAGGCTGTCTCTGTCCCATGATTAGGGTGGAAGCCTGTCTGGGTATCATGCAGCAGGGAATGTTTCTCAAGGTGTTCTGAGAGGATTTTGTAGGAGTAGGAATAGTAATTTTGCCCCCACCACTATCTAACACTTTCCCTGAGGCAAGCACCTGTCAGAGTAGGAATAGTAATTTTGCCCCCACCACCATCCAACACTTTCCCTGAGGCAAGGACCTGTCAGAGTAGGAATAGTGGGCCCGATTCACAGAATTAATTTAAGACAAAATCCTAAATTTACTACCATTTTCGTATTCACAGAAGGCACTTACTTATTTTGGTATTCACAGAAGTTAGGAGTCCTAACTTTAGGACCCCTAAATGCCGTCTGTGAATACCGAAAGTCTTAAAATTGGGATTTTTCTCAGTTTAGGAGTCCTAAAGTTAGGACTCCTAACTTTACTACTACTAAACTGAGAAAAATCCTAATTTTAAGGCATTCGGTATTCACAGAAGGCATTTAGGAGTCCTAAAGTTAGGAGTCCTAACTTTACTACTACTAAATTGAGAAAAATCCTAATTTTAAGATGTTCGATATTCACAGAAGGCATTTAGGAGTCCTAAAGTTAGGAGTCCTAACTATACGACTACTAAACTGAGAAAAATCCTAATTTTAAGGCTTTCGGTATTCACAGAAGGCATTTAGGAGTCCTAAAGTTAGGAGTCCTAACTTTACTACTACTAAATTGAGAAAAATCCTAATTTTAAGACTTTCGGTATTCACAGAAGGCATTTAGGAGTCCTAAAGTTAGGAGTCCTAACTATACTACTACTAAACTGCGAAAAATCCTAATTTTAAGACTTTCGGTATTCACAGAAGGCATTTAGGAGTCCTAAAGTTAGGACTCCTAACTTCTGTGAATACTGAAATGAGTAAGTGCCTTCTGTGAATACCAAAATGAGTAAGTGCCTTCTGTGAATACCAAAATGGTAGTAAGTTTAGGATTTTGTCTTAAGTAAGTTCTGTGAATCGGGCCCAGTAATTTTGCCCCACCACCATCCAACATTTTCCTTGATGTAATGCTCCTGTTGGAGTAGGAATAGTAATTTTGCCCCCACCACCATCCAACACTTTCCCTGAGGCAAGCACTGTCGGAGTAGGAATAGTCATTTTGCCCCCACCACCATCCAATACTTTTCCTGAGGCAAGCACATGTTGGAGTAGGAATAGTAATTTAGTCCCCAACACTATCCAGCACTTTTTCTGAGGCAAGCATAACTTGGAGTAGGAATAGTAATTTTATCCCAAACAATATCAAGAACTTTCCCTGTGCCAAGTACCTGTCAAAGTAGGAATAGTAATTTTGGCCCCACCACTATCCAGCATTTTCTCCGAGGCATGCACTTGTTGGAGTTGGAATAGTAAAATGGTCCCCACCACTATCTAGTATTTTTTTTGCATGCACATTTCCGTATAAGATTACTAATTTGCCCCCACTACTACATTGTATTTTCAAATAGATAAAAACACATGTAGAAGTTGTATTAGTAATTTTGACCAGACATTATCTAGCATTTTCCCTGAGGATAGCACCTAACGGAGTAGGGGTAGTAATTTTACAACTAATATCATCCTGCATTTTAGTCGAGGCAAGCATTTGTTTGAGTAGTAATATTTTTCTTAACCTCGCAAATATTCTACTCTTTTTTTATGTCAGCAAATATTTCTTTTTGAGTAGTGATTAGGCACACTCTAGCATTCTGCATTTATATTTGTGTAAGTAGTTTGTTAAAAAAAATAGTTTGCAGTATGGCTTTTACATTTGTACATTTTTTTAAATTTGAATATTTGTACGGTTTAATTTAAAAACAAATTTAAAACAAAAAGGGTGGGCTACTCACATTGATAAAATTTTCAATGAATGTGTCATGAGGTGTTTTTTAGCACGTTTTCTTTTCTTTCTAAAGATGCTCTAAAAAAATATTTAAAATGGTATATGTTGATGAATCAAATGTTAAGATTTGGTTTGTAAATATAATATATTTGTTATGGGTACACTTACTTTGAACTGTAGATGGCACTGTTCGAAGTCGAGTTTTTCCTGGCATGCAAAATGCATGTGGTGTGTCTGAAAGTCAGTTTACCACTGCTTTCAAAATGGTGGTCGGCTGCTTTTATGCATTTTTTTATGGTGAACGATAATTTAATTGAAAATATGTTTTGTGCATATTTTTTATCATCTTTTTAAGGCTGAGAAAATGTATAATTATTTTTACCAATTTATTAGTGTTTGTTAATTTTTTTAAATATATTTTGTCCGTTAAGGTGAATTCATCAAAAGTGTTGTAGGACTTTCATTTTCGTGTAGATTAAAATGGTGGATTATTTATTATGTTTAAGATAAGTGTCTTTTATTGGTGTTTAATTTTGTTTTGCATATTATAGGTTTTTGGTGTGTACTCATTTTTCAAAATATGTTTGCAGATTCAAAAATGTTGTGTATTTTATTAAATAGTTTGTTTTTAATTTATATTGTAATGTATTAAGTAGTAGTATAATGTATTTTGTCTGAAAATTATATGTTGGATGTAAAAATTAAATTCATATTTATTAATGGATTATTATGTTTTTTCAAGATTTTTTTATTGTTTAATGTTCAAGTATTTTTATTAATACACAGGTATTAATTTTAATATGGGGGTATTCATTGTAAATACCTGTGTATTAATACACTTTCCCACCCAAACCCCCTATTTTCCCTGCTTCCTGCCCCAGTGGTTAGGAAATTAAATATTAAAAAGCAAACAAAAGTATACAAGTATTAATTTTAATACTCAACATTAATGTTAAATACCCGTGCATTTCTACACTACCCCACCCAAAACCCCAATTTTCCCTGCATTCCGTCCCAGGGGTTTATTGTATTTTTTAAAAACAATTGTAATTGTATGTATTGTACAAGTACGAATTGTAAATGTTTGCGATGTAATGGATCTTTTAGTGCATTTAAATTATTTTGATTTGTAATGGTATGCATTGTAATGTAGCTGCGCTGAAAAATCTGCGATGTAAAAGCATGCATTGTAATGGCTTGCGTTGTAACATCACATAATCAAAATGAGGTTTTCATGGTCATATTTTGTTAACCTCATGCTTTTCCTTATGGCCTTTGGTGTTCCATGTTTAAAGCATATTCGGGTAAACCCAAATAAAGGCGATTGCAGTAGTTCATTTTGCTTAGGACATAGGCTGTCATTAGCATGGGTAGGTTTGGAAATGAGTGGACGAATGTTATTCATTTGACACAGTGGGCCTGTTTACGATGGCGATCAGACTAGCGCCCGACCGCCATCACCGTGGGCAGGTGACCATCCGACAATGAGCCGGTGGTTCCGCCTGCCCTATTATGATATGACTGCTGTGCAGGTGGTTGTAAAATACCCTTTCCTACAGAGGCTACTGCTGTGGCCCGGAAAATGGCAGGAGCACAAGCTGCAGTAGAAAAAGGCAATTTTCAAACATCCATGCACGTGTGCCAGGCACCATATGGTACCTGGCACACGTGCATGGATGTGTGGGCCTCTTAGCAGTGGCCCACGGGAGACAGTCCCCTGCTTGGGGCCCCAAAAGTCAGTTTCCATCTAACTTTTTATGGTGTTAGGAACACCATGAAAAGGCAGTCGGAACGGTATATCCTAATCACTACGGCGGTGCCTGCGCATTGTAGGGATTAGAGTCCTACCGTCGCCCCAACAGGTGATCTTCCCCCAACATAATCACTCCTACCACCGGTATTGTAATCTGGCGGTCGGACGATGGCCTGGATGTTGGGTGGACAGCCACTGACGGCCTGTTGGTTGCAGTCCTTCCGACATCAAAATGAGGGCCAGAGTCTGATAGCGGAAGGATACAGCATTCTTTATCTGTAGTCGAAAGGATAGATCTTAATAAATAAGGAAGCCTAAAGACTAGACATAGGTTGCCTGTTGAGAAGATATTCCTAGCAATTGTGGCCAGCACAAGAGTAGGCATCCATTGGAGTGTGTCCCTGCTGTAAGCAAGTCTGTCTTGCCTACACTGAGTTTAAGAACGTTTTTATTCATCCAGCCTGAACTAAAATCTTATCTTGTCATAAGAATGACTACCACTAGTTTGTCAATTGTGGTGAATACCACACCTTTCATCTGCAGGACACATATGACCTTTGACTACAAAAGATGTGACAACTAGGTAGTACTTGCTGATTCACAACAACATACAGGCACATGCATCAAAAAGAGAATTTGCGAGTCCTTATTTGCGATTTTTAAGGAATCGCAAATAAAGACTCGCAAAACACGATGCAACAAAAACAATGCAAGAATATTGCGAATCGCTAAAAATCGCTAAATAAATTGCGATTTCGGCATTTGCAAACTCGCTATTAGCGATTTCGCAATTAGCGAAATCGCAAATACCGAAGTCGCTTTTTGATGCATCCTGATGACATCACAACCAGGAAGTGAGCAGCACCAGCCTCATTTCCAGTGCACAGTGTCAGGGAGAGGAGGGAGCTGGCTCTGGGAGCTGAACAGGAGTGTGACAGAGACAGAAGAACAACTTTTGCTATCAAATGGAAGCCTCACAAACAGCAGAGGAGAGCCAAACAGGCAGGAAACGCAAACTTAAATTTGCAGAAAAAGAAATTGACACCCTCATTGAGGGAGTAGTCCACAGCCATGACAAGCTGTTTGGAAAGGCATCATTGAAAGTGGCAGAGCAGGAGAAAAGGAAAATCTGGCTCCGGATCCAAAACAGGGTCAATGCCATTGGGGTGACACACCGCACCATTGAAGAACTCAAAAAACGATGGTACGACTTGCGCAGTCGGGCTAAGGTGCGCATAGCTGACCGCCTGAAGGAGGCAAAGAAGACAGGAGGGGGAACACCAACAGACACTGGGAACACTCCCATGGAGGACTTGATTGAATCCACCATCCAGCCAGAAGCTGTTGTTGGTGTGACCCAGCTGGACACGTCCGGAGCAGCAAACACATCTGAAGGTAAGATGAATGTATGTTTCCTCAGTTTTTCAAAATGTAAAGGTAGAACTCGACCACAGTACAGCCCAAGTGCAGACTCTGAACATCCAGTACACAATGTATTCAGTAGGTGAGGGGCATTATGGGAGATGTAGTCAGGTCAAGCAGTTACAATGTCAAATCTCAGAGTAACAACCCAAAAAAGCTTAATAGAGTATAAAATCATTTACAAAGGCAGAAATTTATTACTGTGCAATTAATATCACAGACATGAAATAATACAGTGTTGCACTGTTTCACCTCACAGATGCGCAATGTGTAGAAGATGTGGATAGCGATTCCCCAGACATGCAGGACACCAGCGCAGGTGAACAGATGGACACACCCGTGGTGCAAATAAATCCCTCACGTCCAACAAAGTCACGCAGGGCTACTGTTCCATCCCTAGTCACCATGGAGTGTGATGATGAGGCTGATGCAACACCAGGTGGCAGCCTTGGCCAGACAACTTCCATCACACAACCACAACCACAGGTCCCCAGAAATAATCACAGAGCCCGGCGTAGGAGAGGAAGAGCACTCAGGACACAGCAGGAGGAGCAACCAAGTGATGTCTGGGGTGGTCTTGAGGGACAGATGCTCCGTATGCAGCGCCTGCAGACAAAAAACACACGATTAGTACAATTGCAAGTTGGCAAGATGGCTAGCAACATAGCAGTACTGTCAAAAAGTGTGCAGCAACTGAGCAAGGTGATGCATGAGGGAAATGTATCCCAGAAGAGACAGCATCATCAACTAATGCTGCAATTGAAAATGTTTGCTAAATCAAACAATAGATTGGCCACGACAACTGCACTGCTGGCACGTAGGTCTGTGACCATGCAAACTGAAATGTGCCATTGGAGCGGCGATGTGGCTAAAGCACTGGACCAGGTCACCAATGCAGTTGATTTGCTAAATGCTTCCACAATTGCGGTCAACAATTCCACGCCCGAAGAGGGTAGTGAGGGTGGCTCAAGCCTAAGTAGTGTGGCAGTTCCAGTCCGCACTGCAGGAAGACGCAACACACGCAGCAGTACCCCCGCCGCTTCCAACATAACGGATGACAATGCTGGGTCTGACAGGCGTCTGGGTGTTCGTGGGAAAAAGCGCTAGACTGGCATGTACAAGTGCATTCCACTATGGTGACGTAACCATTTATTTGGATTTGACTTTTCACAGACTGACAAGTGAATTGACATTTGCAAACCACTTATGTCCATTGCACTGCTCAGATTACAAGTGTGCTTGAACACTCATGGCAATTTCATTTAATTAAAGAATACTTTGATAGCAATATTCAGTTTCTGTGTCATCATTACTCACCTCAGAAATAATTTTGTGTGATGTCAAATCTTCTCCTACGCCCTTCTGCTGCGCTTGCCCCTTGTGCTGCATGGTGGTGTGGCACTTGCTGGTTCCCATCCTCCGAATCGCTGTCAGACACCTCGATGTCCATTCCTCCCCTTGTCGCTATATTGTGCAGCATGGCACATGCCGCTACTATCTTGCAGCATTGTTCAGGGTTGTACTTCAGTGCTCCACCGGTCTTATGTAGACATCTGAATCGGCTCTTCAACAGCCCAAATGTGCGCTCTATGATGTTCCTTGTCGAAATATGTGCTGCATTGTACCTCTGTTGATTGGCAGTTGTGGGATTGAAGTAAGGCGTCATTAGGTAATTACGCAAGGCGTATGCGCTGTCACCTACATGTAATGGAGCAAAGAGTCAGTGGCAGCTTCACATTGACATACGTACAATGACAGTGATAAACTATAACACATATTTACCAAGCAGATGTCCCTCTCCAAATTCTCCCCTGACAAGACGGGTGTGTATGCCACTTTGCCTGAAGATATAAGAGTCATGTGCACTCCCTGGAAATTGCGCAACAATGTCAGTGATAATGTTTTTGGCATTGCAAACAACCTGAATATTGAGGGAATGGTAACATTTCCTGTTTCTATATAAATATTCCTGTGTTGCAGGGGGACATATTGCAACGTGGGTGCAATCAATACAACCCAAAACATGTGGGAAACGAGCTATCTGGTAGAACTCCTGTTTGGTTTTTGCAAGGTCAAGCGCGGTGGTAGGGAACTTGATATGAGACCCATCACGGCCATCATGGCATCAAGGAATGCTTTCAATATTCGTGAAAGTGCGCTTTGTGACACACCTCCCGCAACAGCAATGACCCCCTGAAAACTGCCTGACGCCAGGAGGTGTAGGCAACATAGGACCTGCACATGCGTTGGGATGGCATTGGTCCTACGTGTCTGTCGTTGCATTATGGGGTCCAATTCATTGATTAGGTCATGGATCATTGCTGCATTGAGCCTATACTTGTCGTATATCTCATCCTCTTGCTGGCCTAGCAAAGTTATGCAGACTCTGAAGATGCGCTCACTCATTCGCCTCCGTCTCTGTGCGGCAGCCTGCAGCCTCATCCTCCTCGCCATCAGGTAAATCCCTGCCATTGTGAACAGTGCTGGCTCATTCTGGGTGTGTTTAAATGGGTTTCAGTTGGTTTTCACCTGTCTGTGATTTGCACTCATGATTACCACCTGGTTGTGATCCTTCTTATTTAGCGATCGCTAAATTGCGATTTTCATGGAAATCGCTATTTGCGATTTTTCATGCATCCATTTAGCGAATCGTTGTTTGCGATTCCCTAATTGGGAGACGCTAATACCGATTCGCTATTTGATTCGCAGAATGTTTTGCGATTCCTTATATTTGCGAAAAAATGGTTTTTCGCAAATATACAGTTGATGCATTTCAACACTGACTTTTGCGATCGCAAATGGCCTATTTTTGCGATTCGCACCGTTTGCGATCGCAAAAAGGTTTGATGCATGTGCCTGTTAGTGCTTTTCCGCTCCTGTTTGTCGGTCAGTCATCAAATCTGAAAAACATTCTTCCATCGGGAATACAAAATTTGTCACACTGCTAAATAATCCTTCAAAGGGTAAAAAGAATAATTTGGGTTTTCTGCTTTAGTGCTGCAGTTAGCATCCTGCAAAATATAGCTTTTCTTATAAGAAAGGATGAAGAGTTTAAATCAAGTATATGCAATGTCTGTTTTCTGTTGAATCCTACTTGATCTGTCTGCAGCCTTCGATACGGTCAATCATGAGCTTTTGATTGACCAGCTCGAAGGCCTGGGTATTGATGGTATGGCTTTGGCACTTTTCAGATCCTTTCTGAGTGAGAGAGTTCAGATGGTATCTTTGGGTAAATTTACAACTAAATATTTTTTCTAACATGTGTGGTCTCCCAGGACCCATAGGTAAGTCCAGCGCGTTTTAACCTGTATGTAACACTATTGGGAGCCCTTGTGAAATCCTTTGGACTGTCACTTGTGTCATATGCTGACGACACTCAAATTGATGTCCCTCTCTCTCACAAGGAAAGGCCCAGACCCAAAGGAATTGTTTCGCAATGGGATGAGGGAGGTAGGCTCTTGGAAACTGTCTTAAGCTGAATTCCTCAAAAACGGAGGTTATGATGTTTGAGAGTAATGCCTCCTTTTGGAACACCTCGAGGTGGCCTTAAGAAATGGGTTCGCTACCGGCACCAGTGAAAAAGGTGAAAAATCTGGGAATCCTAGAAGACGACAAGCTCACTTACATAGATCAATTCAACAAGGTTGTTTCTACTTACTTCTTCATGCTTCGCATGATAAGACATATAGCGCACTTTGTTCTGGCAAATTTGCTAAAAACAGTTGTTCTGGCCCTAGTAATGTCCAGGGTGGACTATTGCAACAGACTTTATGTCAATTTACCTAAAGCCCCCCTGAAGAAACTCCAGATTCTTCAGAATTCAGCGGCCAGGCTGCTATCTGCCTCTCAAGCCTTGGTGAGTTTACATTGGCTTCCTGTGCACCAGAGGATACTTTTTAAAGCTTTCTGTAACATGTACAAAGGCCTTCAGGGGCTAGGCCCTGCTTTTTTTAGAACTTAGGAGATATGTCCCCTACAGGACGTTCAGGTTGAGCACAGCCATGAATTTGGTGGTGCCATCTCACAAATTCACTTCCTAGGGAGGCAGGAGCTTAGGGGGTGATTAGGATGGCGGAAGGACCGCCACCGCCGTCACTAAGCCCAGCAGGCACCGTCCACCAAATTAGGATGGGGTTAGAAAAAGACCTTTGGCTGGCGGGGATTGGGTTTGGGAGCCCTTTGCGGGCCCCCCTTGTTTGGGGGGGTGTTGCTGCACTCATTCCCCTGTACTGCGTGCCAGGCACCGCGTGGTGCCTGCCACGCAGTGCAGAGAAATGCAGTGCATGCATGCATGCATCCAGAAACACCGTCCGCAATGTTGAGGGACCGGGATGCACCCTCCAGTATTGCGGGCGCATCCTAATATGTGTGGTAGGCGGTAACAGCACCGCAACGATGGTGGGCAGACTGATGTCCACCCACCATCGTAATGAGCCCCTAAGTGCTATGTACTGCACAGATCTGGAACCTGCTTCCCCTGGAAATAAAATTGGCTTCCTCGCACCTCAGCTTTCATAAGCTTGTAAACGCCTGGCTGTTCACTAAATGCTAATGGTGGTTCGACTGTCCGATGCTCTTAGTGCAGAGACGCCTCAGGGTATTCGTTCGCACTTTATAAATCACAAACCAACTCAAACAAGATATAGGAACCACAATTTAGAAATGGGTGCTCCCACTCTTTCTCTCTCTCAACAATATAATGTTAGGCCGTATGGATGAAGACATGGTTCAGCCAGGTGGTATTCTCCCGAAAACAAAAACGGATGTGAGATCGCCTAGAGCTGGGTACAAATTATGATGTTAACAGGCAACACCAAAGATGCTTTTCCACAAAAAAAATTCCCTTGTCAAATCTGCCAACCCATTGTGTTCCCCATCTGATCTTTTGAACCCAAAAATCTTTAAACCACTGGCTGTCTCTCATTTATGAGCTTGATTAACGTCGCTCTTCATTCACTTCTTAACTGCAGGCAATACCTCCCATGTTACAAATCTGCAGTGGTCCTGCTTTGACAGAAAATGACTAGGGCTCCCAGTTTTATGGTATTTTCTTTTTTGACCTTCCTGTTTGTATTTAGCCATTTTTGCTCTATTCTTCTGCATTTATCCACATTTATTTTCGGCTTACTGTAAAAAATGAAGGTGCAATGGGAATTTACACATGTATTTAACCAATAAATGTTCACTCATCTTTGAATGTCAAATGAGTTTTAGCCATTTAGAGTACAATACAGTCATTTGAAATAATTAGATTTTTAGAACAGCTTAAACAGCTTTTGTGCTGCTGTTATTAAAGCTTCATTAGGAAATCTTTTTTCTTTTTTTTAACTCACCTGCCTGTTAATCTGCACACCTATTAACTTAGCATGCATAATTGATAGTAGTGAAAATCCCCGAAAAAAACCCTAGTTTCTGTATTTTTCAATTTTTTTTAATAAATACAGAGAGGAAAATAGATTTTTTTATGTTTGTATTTCTGTGTACAAATTAGTAAAAATGGAAGACTTAAAAATAACACAGGGGGTCATTACGATGGCTGTCGGACTTTTGTCTGACCGCCATTGTTGTGGGGATCGGGAATGCCCGCCATGCATGCGACGGTCCCGCACTCCAAATTAGGATGCGACCGCCACCATGGTGGTTTCATTTTGCAATTTAACATTGCGGCGGGTGTTGCTGACTGCAGCACCCGCCGTGATGTTAAAAGTTCATGTTTTGCATTTCAGTGCACTACGTGACAGGCACCATACAGTGCCTGCCACTTAGTGCAATGAAATGGGTACCCCCCTAGTGTACAAAGACCTCCCCCCAACACAAGGGGGGCCCACAACGAGCCCCTGAAACCAATCCCTGCCAGCCTTTCAATGCACGGAAAGGCTGGCTGTGGCCAGCATCCTAATCTTGCGGATGGTGCCTGCTAGGCACCGCCACCATTTTACTGTTGCTGACCGCTCTGTCAGGCAATCGTAATGATTGCCTGTGGCGGAACCGTGGCGGGCGGTCTTTGCGCCCGCCACGGCTCTGGTCAAATTTCCCGCGCCATCGTAATGTGGCGGGGGAAAATTGCTTTCCGATGCCGGAAGGGCCGCCACCGCACTGCTGGCATTGGCGGGCTGTCCGCCATCGTTATGACCCCCTCAGTCGGTCAATCAGCACAAGTTAGCTATCACCCTGTCTCTCTGCTGCCGTGGTCTGAACATTTCTGAGATGATATTAATCGTCTAATCTACTTCCTCACTTCTTACAACCTGCTTGGCCCACTGCACTCTGTATTTCAACCACTGTGATCCACAGAAAACTATATTTTTTGACATGTGTCAAGCTACCTGATCTCTGCCCACGACAATTACTTGTTTTCAATTCTTATACTTTTCAAACTCTCTGTGGCTTTTGATGGTGTTGATTACGCCACTGTAGTATTCACCGGTACTAATCACATATTATGTGCTCAACTGCACTCCATCATGTCTTTGAGATCATTCCTATTCAGGGGCCGAGTCTGATTTCGGTCAGAAGGGCTCTCAGTACGATGGCAGTTTTTCACAGCCGCAGTTTTTCACAGCAGTCGGAAACTGTCTTTGGGGGCCCCCAGCAGGGCCCCCATGGGTGTGAGGTCGCCGTATGGTGCCCCTCTATGGATCCCTGCACCCGGTGGCAGGCACCTTGGGGTGCCGCCCACAGGGTGCAGGGATGAACTGCACTCCTGCTTTCCACGATGCAGGCATGTATTCTGCTCGGAATGCATGCTTGCATTGTGTTGGATACGAGTGCGACCAAACCCTGTTCGGTCGCATCGTACTAGCAGGGCCGTAACCGACAACAACAGGTCGGTCGGTTACGGCTCCTGCCCGATGTCGGACGGACCTGAGTCCATCCGTCATCGGAATCGGCACTTCAGTCTCATAGTGCTCCAAGCGCTCCACCTTCATAACTCTCTTGGTAGACATCCTATAAGACTCTGTGCTTGGTTCCCTCTTCTTCAACCTCTGCAAGTCATCCGTTCCCAGTATTATCACTTGATTCAGTTGTTGCTATGATCCCCATCAGGTGATCCCAAATATTTGTTCCATTCCTCACCTTCAGTCCTTGTCTTCAATCATGGATCCTCAAACAAACACACAGTCCTCCTGTACTGGATTGCATTCTGCTAACTTCTGTTGAAATCATACAAAAATGAAATCCCGTATTACTCGGATACATTGGCACCTGCCCCCTGCCCTTCCAACTGCTTTTACCCCAGAAACGTGACCACCACATCCTCAGCCAGAAACTTTGGGTACTCTCCAACCTTTCAATGAGAATGAAATCTTTCACATCTGACAAAGCCACAGATGCCCGATTTCATCTACAAACAAACCAAACAACACCAAAACAAACTAGTCCTTAGAAAACTCTGCTACTATAGTAATCTATCAGTGGACATCCACCATCTCTGCTCTTTTCTTCCACTGGACAAGGGACTAGGCTTTGTCACAAGGGTCATTGACACTCTCCCCACAGCATTCCTACCTGTCAGTACAATCACCAAACCGACTGGATGTCAGGAAGAGACAGAGCGTTTTACAAGCTATTGATCCTGAATTTCAAACCCATAAATGGCTCCTCCCAAAGCATTTCTCTGAACATCTGAACTTCCAACTTAGGTTTGCCAATAACAACATTTTAGCCGCACTCAAACCTCCCCTCCATGTGAATATTTCAGATGTTGATCTCTCTTCCTGTTTAACTGTGTTCTTGTCTCTATTAAAATCATTCAAAATTGATATAAAGGCATATATCCTTTCACAGGAACTAACTCAACTAAATAAAGTCCGGACATATGGTGATACAGTTGCCATGTACAGCATTTCCTATTCAAATGCCATGTCACTGGGAAATAAATACCCCCAAAAATAGACAAAAAATAAAGTGAATTGTTATATTCAGGAAATAGCATTAAATTGACTTTCACCGAAATGGTAATGGTGAAGTAGGAGCACACTGATTACAGTATATGTGAGTGCACCATGTACCACAGGGCACCTCTGGTTACCATGGAGATGATCCATCACATTAAAGAGTACTTAGAATAAACTTCTTTCTCGTTTCCAAGACAGCCGTGTTCATGCTTCATCTATATTATGTAGTTATTATTATACTACTGCATTCCTGACGTAAGATGGGCTGTTTTAGAACGTGCATCAATAAGATTTATGACATTTAAGGGAATTAGCTAGAAAAAAAAATTCTATATAGTTGAATGCCTTTTTATTTTCGATTTAGATCTTGCTTGCTTCGACTAGAGACATAGCTCCAAATATATGCAAGTTAGTAACAACCCAACTATATCTTCCTCGTCACCAGCCATTAACCAAGTTATCTTTCTTCTTTCGTCTTTTGAAGAGGTATAATTTAGGATTTTAGATTCCTAAAGACTCTTGTGCACAGGCTGCAGCAGGCAGGTATTGTCATACAAAAATTAAACGAGCACACAGAAGGAAATTCATCACAGGTAAACACGATATGCAAAAAGTCTGGAATGGTTTATTCTAAGCAGAAACATATTTAAAATCTTTATAGAGGAATTGGAGAATGAACACAAAAACAAAACATTTTCTCTGCCCCGTCTTTGAACAAAGATGGTGTTGGTGATGGGCCCTGCTCTCAAATTATCAAAACCAACAGTCTCCAAGCCAATCTGGCACAAATGTATTAAACTCCTACTCAGCCTTTTAATGCAGTCAGTGGGAAACAGAAACAAACATTTATGCGGAAACACTGGTAAGTTCACTGTTTCTCCATGGACCGAAGGCAGCATCCATCATTTCATAAAGTAGCCACTGGCTTGTCATATGCTGAATACAATTGAACACGAATCAGCAAACGTGTGGTGTGAGGACTGAATATGACAGATGTCGTTTTAAAGGCCTTAGTGTGTTTCCACAGCTACACACAGATGAAGATATAAACCTTGAGTCTTATGACAACTACAAATCACACAATGACAGCTCTGCGGAACACTTGAATAGCACACATTCATCACTCCAAGTCCCGAGTAATCTATTTCTTTGACTAAAAACTTGCACTTATTTTTGCTGACAGTCATCCCTCTTTTTTCTGCAATCTGCAACACCCTGTACCAGCCAAACATCGTGTTCTTCACGTGTGTTAGCAAAAATCAGAATATCATTCTGAAATGACTGCACCCCCTACAAATCCTGGACCAACGTGTCTATCAACTTTTGGAACATGCTGGTCACTTTGCTCATCCCAAAAGGAAGTATGGAAAACCTGATCACCCCAAATGGCATAACAAAAACTGTCAGATCACGTGACTCTTCTTCAAGAATCACATGGATATATGCCGGTTTGAGATCAATTACTGAAAAATATCTGGCTCCATCAACAGCAGCCAGCATCTCCTGAATTCTTGGCAGGGGATGACAATCTACCACTATATTTTAATTTAAGGATCTCAAATTGGTACATAAGCTCAAGTCACCATTTTTTAAAGCTATTGCAACAGCTGAACTGTTTGTAGGCTCAATGATACCTTCAGCACACAACATGTCCAGATGCTGTTTAAGTTGTTGACACACACACAAAGGTACCATACAGACTTTGTGTTCTACAGGAACAGCCCCTTTTAGTTGTATACAGTGGGAAAAACCTGTCCAACTTTGTCGGCAAATACTGCACTATATTTTCCTGTTAATCTTTCCATGTTAGACTGTTTCACATCCACATGACCGATCATCATATCACAAAAACCAATGGGACAGTTGGTACCTGCATTACACTAAGGGGCATACTCACAATTACGTGTGATAACTACCACAAGAAACATAACGCAACTCTCAACATCGCAGCCCATCTCGGGAAAATAACCCAGTGTCAACGTGGAATTCACAACAAGGCGGTACCATACGATAGTCTACCGAAACCGCGGACAATGTCTGCGATACAACCACCTCGATAGAGATAAAAACATAAACCACAACACCAAAAAACCTGCGATGGGCCAAAGCGTGATGAGGAAATTGGCGATAAGCAGCGCCAGACCTGCAACACTCACCTGGTCGGTGTGATAAATCAACATAAAAGTAGAAAAGACACTCAAATTCAAACTGACCAACACCCAAGCACCATGGAGGCAGCCGGAGCAGGCGCAGAGGACGAGTGTAACCCCACAAGCACCCCGGATGACCAGCCCGGGACATCGGGGGACGGCAAGGACAAGAAGAGGAACACAAAGTTCAGTCCGCAGGCGAACAGGATCATAGTCACGGAGGTGATGGAACACCATCAACAACTGTTCGTCACCTCCAACGTGTCATTGGGCACCAAAACGGGAATATGGGGGGACATCGTGGACAAGGTGAATGCCGTCGGAGAGCACAAGAGGACAATGGACGAGGTCAAGAGGCGAAGGAATGACATCAAGCTGAAGACCAAGGAGAAACTCACAGCCAATTAGAAGGCAGCAATGCAGACTGGAGGTGGAAGCCCAGCGCCACAGCTCGAGCTGGACGACATGGAGGACCTGGTGTCGACAGTCATCAGTGTGGATACTGTGGCCTGAGTCGGGGGACGGGACGCTGCTCGACAGGAAACAACACAACCGCTACAGGGTGAGTGACCACCAGGTACTGGGGGGACAGGTGGAGATGGCCACAATGGCACGCATGCACAATCAAGCAGAGCACAGTGCACAGCCCCAATGTCATCGCCCAGATCCACAGACTGTCACAATGTACAATGCGATGCTGTCTGAATGTCAACATGTACCATGCGGCTACATACATGTGGACACATTGCAATACACCATCTCCCCTTCACATTGCAGGGCCACTGTCAACACCCTCTGCATAGCAGTCCCAGCCACTCTTCACTGATGACAAGGAGGATAACCCCAGCATCGACACCCAAGCCCTCCTAGACATCATTAACATCATCCGGACTCACCTCCAGGATCAGGGCTGACCAGCTGCATCGAGGAGACCCCACCCACCACCCAAACTACCCAGCAGGAGGCACCCACGGCCCACCAGTCTCCCAAGACCCCCAGGAACAACACATGGCCTTCCAACGCCGTTTGCTGGAGGCCCAGAGGGAGACGGCTGAGAAGGTGAGGGTGGGGTTCGACCTCATGGCTACCAAACTGGACCCCATCCAGGGGTGTCTGGACGCGACACATGGCCACCAACAAGCCCTGACTGCCATCGCTGGAGCCCTGAGACGGAGAGAAGAACACCTGTCCGCTCAGAGGGGCTCCAGCGATAGCAGCCTGGAGCTGGGACACATGCAGAGGCTCATGGAGGACATAGTGCGGATGGAGGCGGAAAGAATGGCAGCCACCATTGTACAGCAGCGAAATGTACCTGGGATCTACCGTGCCCTGTAGACCATCATCATAGTATTGCTGCCACAAGGCGTGGCAATGATGAATGCTGCTGACCCCACACCATCCACATCTCCGCCCCCTGGTGTGTCAGTGCCCCACAGTGCGGCAGGCGTATCCACTCTGGCACCTGATGTGTCACTGTCACACAGTGCGGCAAACAACCCTCCTCTGGCCCCTGATGTGTCAGTGGCACACACTGCCCCAGCCGGTACTGCAACACCCACAGGTGGGGCAGAGAACACATCCGGGAACGAGTACGTGGATGGGTTTGTGATCAGGAGGCATTAGCTTTCATTTCTGCCACCTAGCCTGTTCCTGCTTGGTGCCGCACATGGCCCCATGACCTTCCACGGACCCCAAAGCACGCCGATGCACTCACCTTGGACAGCGACATGGACTGCCATATCCTGTTTGATGACCAATGACACGGCGACCAGACTGCCGACTGTACCCTACCTCTTCTGCAGTACTTGTCATCCCCGAATGGACTCTGGCTGGCCCTCCACGGGCCCATATTGTTTGGTGTGCTCTACATTGCCCTGTACCGCTCTGTAGGAGAGTAGGATCTGCTTCTTATGGTTATCGCCACTTTTTGCTGCTGTAACACTGTTTTTCGACTTTAGTCTAGCTGGAGCCCTGCTATTCAGGACACTAGCCTAGCTGCTTCCTCTCTAAATTGATTCCTAGTACCTTAGGTACACCACAGATTGGATTCTGAGGTGCCCATATATGGTATACTATGTACCCAGGGCATAGGTACCCCAGAGGCCTACCAGGGGCTGAAGCATGTATTATGACACCCCTGGGAAGCCCTCCAAAATGACACCACAGGTCTGCTACTGCAGCCTGGGTAAGGTGGTGCATGCACCCCTTACAGAGATATAGGTTCACTATATCTCACCTATCACTGCACATAGAAACCTATCAGTCACCCCTATGGCAGGCCTTAACAATCCTGAAGGCAGGGTGCTTGGTTTTGTGTGAGAGGGTGCCCATGCATGAGCAGAGCCCCTCTGCAGCCTTCGGAATCTCGTCTCCGGGGTTGTCTGTGATGCAGCCTGACCATATACTCTTAAGTGCATTATAACCAAACGGTAAATGCTAACTCTGTACTGGCTGCACGGAAACCTGTCGTGTTTGGTGTCAAACACCTTGAAATCATACCCCCACACCAGTAACTGGTGTGGGAGTATGATCCCACCCTTCTGGAGGGAGAGACATGACAGCACCGGTATACCCGGTACCAACTTAAAAGAGCACTAGCATCACAAAATGAATGCTGCAGCCACAGACACGAGTCTGGCCTCCTGCTGCTGACCGAAACTCTGGCAGGGGAGGCCTGGACAATAGGTTTCCTGTCACAGGGAAGTGTCACCACCTCCCAGACATACTTTAGTGTATTGGGGCTGGGTGGGTGCACTCTGAAAGGGCTTTGAAGTCCTGCACTGGGGGCACATTTGGTGTCCCTGTGAATAGTCCAGCTCAAACCGGTTCAGGGGCCACCAGCCCCTGCTCTGGCACGAAACTGGACAAAGGAAATGGGTGTAGCCACCACTCTTTCCAAACCCGCCCATAGGTGGGTCCCCTGAGTTAGTCCAACCCCTTCCTTGGGTATAAGATAAGAACCCCTGGCAACAGGACTTTAGATATCCCTGGACAAAACTCTGAACCTGAATCCTGGAACTTCGACGATCTGTTCAACGCCAGATGACTGAAGAATCTCCCTTGGAGTAAAGGAGTTTTTTTTTTCAATTCAAATCTTTATTCGATCTATGTACAAACAGATCATAAAAGCACAATTTCATCAGTTAGGTCACAATAAATAATTTATATAAAAACCAAAGACCTTTAAAAAATAAAATAGAAAAAAGCTTGTTTAGCCTTTTGTTAGTTGAAATCGACATTGTCTGTACATTTTAATCCATAAGTGCTAAAAAATTCATAGCAGCGAACCCATCGCCCTTCTCTTTCTCTAGAAAGTCAACAAGAAGGATGCTACCATAAAACAAACATGGGGATTAGGAAGAGCTTTTAAAAAGTATAATGCCACCATGCATTGCGAAAATTTTGGCGCCTTAAGGTAGGAAGGAGAAACCTCTCTCTCTCTTTCAATGTGATAAAGCCTACAAAACATTACTAAGTGTAGGTTGGACTGGGGAGAACAATTATCACATGGGCAGGGACCCAAATCTGCATGCTTATACCTCTTCTCTGGGAACCCAAACATCAGGAGGATCAGGTTCAGGCAAAAGCGCAACAGAATATATCGGTGTTGAGCTACTGTAACATGGGAGAGGTAACAATAGCCTTCCTCCAGTCTTGGCGGAATTAAATCATAGACTGCAAGCACCTGTAAATGCCTGTTCTTTTCCCTGCGATCACAATTAGCTTTCTGTAAATAAAGATCAATTATTTTCTGTTTCGAGACTTTGCTACATAGTGAGGGGTCCCTAAAAAGTTCTCCCTGCCCTATTGCATTTAGTTCCGCCTCCACATATCTAAGCCATCCAATCCTGCTATGTCTCTCGAGCCACAAGCAATCACCAACTATGCGTTGGGTTAGTTTGACAGTTGCCCTTCGCCAAATCGAAAGCCACAGCAGGATGGGCGCCATTCTAATAGAGTCAACCAAGAAAGGGAGGTCCAGTTCGAGATGCAGGATATAAGTGGGTGTTGAGTATGGCAACGAAACACTTGACTTAAAAAAAGTATCTTCCATTTTCTGCATTTGGTCAATTTGTGCCATTCCCCAAACTCCAGCCCCATAGGTTGCTGCCGCTTTTGTTTTGGCTTGGTAGATCTTTTTAATTGTTTCGAAAGGACTAGCTCCTAATTTCTTAGCGAACCCCTTTATAGCTTGAAGACCTCTCTCCATGCCCAATACTCTTGCTGCCACCAGTTTGTTCCAGGAGAGCTTACTGTCAAACAGGATCCCCAGGTATGGGAAGGAGTCAACCACCTAAATTTCCTTTGAGCCTAGATGGAAATATGGCACCTTTGCCCCTTTGGATGCTCCCGCTATGATGATAAAGGACTTAGATTTGTTCACTCTGTCTAGTGAGGCCATAAATGAACAGTATGAGGATATAAGTTTCTGAAGAGCTACCCCTGTTCTGGCGATTAAAACCGAATCGTCAGCGTATGCCAATATTGGGAGAGAAATGTTGTCAAATGTTGGCTCGTCTAAAGAGAGGCCAGACAGGGCCGCCTCCACCCCATTGGTATAGATGGAAAAAAGGAACGGGGCGAGGACGCAGCCCTGTCTTACACCCTTCTCGATCTTAAATGACTGCGTGCATTCCCCGCTTCTGCCATACCGCACAGAGGCAGTGGCAATTGCATACAGCTGGCAAATAAAGCGGATGATCAGGGGATCAATCCCCATACCCTCCATCATGAGCCATAATTTAGAGTGAGACACACAATCAAAGACCACTGACAAATCCATGAAGGCCATGTACAACCTCCCATCTTTGGCCTTCGTGTATTTGTCTATGCAAAGCGAGAGGTTTAGACACTGGTCGACTGTCCCCATGCCTCTGCGAAAGCCATATTGGGCCTGCATTAGAATATTATGATCCTGGGCCCATTCCTCTAATCTAGCTAGCAACAGCCGGCCCATGAGTTTGGCTGTTGTGTCCGAAAGGGAGATGGGTCTGTAATTCTGTGGGCTGGCCCTATCTCCCTTTTTGAATACTGGGACTATAACACTATGGTTCCAAGATGGTGGTGGGCCCTCTATTGCTATGCAGTTAAAAACATTTGTTATTAGAGGAACCCATAGATCAAGATCAGTCTGGAAGAGGTCTATTGGGACTCCATCTGGTCCCGGGGCTTTCCCTTGAACACACGCTTCCAATCCTTTTTTCACTTCGTGCAATGAGAATGACAGTGATCCTTGGGCAGGAGACAATTGATCAGTTTGAGGAAACTCCTGGGGAGTTTGCAGTGCAAAAATACTTTCAAAGTGGCTTATCCAAACAGCTTCCTCTACATGGATATCCAAATACGGGGCATTTATATCTTTACAATAAGAGGCATTTATGACCTTCCAAAACTCCCTGCTGTCGCATGAGTTTGCAGCTTGTTCCAAATCTTCCCAGGCCTTTCCCCTTAATTCCTTCGTACGCGTACTTCTCGCCTTCTTATAATCCTTTCAGAGTGCACTTATTAGTGCCGGCACTCTAGGTTGCATTTTTAAGGCATTATCAAGGGCTCTTTTAGCTAATGAGCATGTTGAATCGAACCAGCGAGAAAATGGAGGGCCATTTCCTGTTTTTTGTCTAGTAAGTGCAGTTTTTAATTTTATTAATAAGGCTTTAAACTGAGAGACTAAAAGGGGGGGGAGGAATGCTCGGACAGGCAAATTAAAATATTCCCCCTCACTTGTGATAATATGGCAGGTACCAAGTTCTTTTTCACTGCATGAGCCCACTTCATTTGGTAGCCATTTTTTCTAGATAGTGTGATATTGTTCACTAACGATTGATGTCTCTTTGCTTTATACGAGGTGCTTAGATGGACTAATAAAATTGCGAGGTCGCTATGACAGGTGAATGTATTACTAAGATGATCAACTCTGTCTTGTATTGCGGAAGAAGCTAGAATAAAATCAATCATAGATTCTGAACTACCTCTCCTGAATGTGGGCTCTGTTTGATCCGATTTTTCACTATTTATTACAGTCAAATGCCTTGACTGTAGTAGCCTATTAAGCATATCACCGTAATCACTATGCGTTAAGTGTGATAGTGGGTTGCCTAGCGGGTCCACCATCCCACACACGCTGACATCCATGTGCTTACATAAGTGGGTATTGAAATCCCCCGCCATATTATACTTGGAAGGACCAAGTACCGCCAGTGTATTAGAAACTAAGGTTAGTAAGCCACCCTTAGCTCTGCCTGATACTGAGGGCGCTGCCGGTATATGATAAGTCCTAAATCCTGAGAAGAAAACTGGGTCCTCAGCCCATGTTTCTTGGAGGCATATAATGTCCCTTGTTTGCCAGTGGTTAAGCCACTCTATATTTCCAACTTTTGCAGCGATTCCTGCGACGTTCCAAGTGACTAAGGCTATCTTACTCCTGCCCCCTATTTCCAGGGATGAGCTAGGCAAGGCAATAGGCTGCATGATTGGCTCCGAATTGGCCGCTGTAAAGGGCGATGGGTGGGTAGATGTTAATGGTCAGTCACAAGCTTCCATATCAGTAAGGGCAGCAAATCTGTTTGAAAGACCTACCCCCGGTGCGAAGTTTGAGCACTTTAAGTGACGTGGCAGGAAATGGCCTGCCCCTATGGCAGGCCTTATCAATCCTGAAGGCAGGGTGCTTGGTTTTGTGTGAGAGGGTGCCCATGCATGAGCAGAGCCCCTCTGCAGCCTTCGGAATCTCTTCTCTGGGGTTGTCTGTGATGCAGCCTGACCATATACTCTTAAGAGCATTATAACCAAATGGTAAATGCTTACTTTGGACTGGCTGCACGGAAACCTGTCGTGTTTGGTGTCAAACACCTTGGAATCATACCTCCACACCAGTAACTGGTGTGGGCGTATGATTCCACCCTTCTAGAGGGAGAGACATGATAGCACCGATATACCCGGTACCAATTTAAAAGAGCCCTGGCATCACAAAATAGATGATGCTGCTACAGACACGAGTCTGGCCTCCTGCTGATTACCGAAACTCCGGTAGGGGAGGCCTGGACAATAGGTTTCCTGTCACAGGGAGGTGTCACCACCTCCCAGACAGGCTTTAGTGTATTGGGGCTGGGTGGGTGCACTCTGAGAGTGCTTTGAAGTCTTGCACTGGGGGCACTTTTGGTGTCCCTGTGCATAGTCCAGCTACCAGCCCCTGCTCTGGCATGAAACTGGACAAAGGAAATGGGTGTAGCCACCCCTCTTTCCAAACCCGCCCATAGGTGGGTCCCCTGAGTTAGTCCAACCCCTTCCTTTGGTGTAAGATAGCAACTCTGAAACTGAATCCTGGAACTTCGACGATCTGTTCAACGCCAGATGACTGAAGAATCTCCCTTGGAGTAAAGGAGTTACTCCCCTGCTTGGCAGGCACCAAAGATGCATCTGTCCAGTCTGCATCTCCGAAGCTCCCGCTGGATGCCAAAGACTTTGCAACACCAGAGGTGGGTTTTTCCGACTTCCCAGAGCCCCGAACCGAGTCCCCAGCAAAGCTAAGACCCATAGCCCTCGTGGGTACCGTGGAAACGGAACCCCTGGACACTGTGCACATTTGCAAGTGCATCAGCTTCTCGACGTCTCCTGAGGCTGTGCATTGGGTTACTTGTAGCCCAGACCCCATGCAGAGAATCGACTGAAGATTTTCAGCCTAGTCACCCCGAGTGACCCGTGGGCCGCCATTTTGTGATTCCTCTCGAGGTCCCTACGCGATCCCGGGTCCGTCGACTGGTGGGTCCCTGTGAAGGTAACTCTGACTTTCCTTGGGCTTTCCTGGTTGCTCCAGACATGCCCTCACTTCTCCTTGCTGGGGGAGTCCCTCGGACCTTGCTGGTCCGCACCGAAGCATCTTTCTCTTTTCTGCGTGGGTTGCTGTTGCCAAGGCTTGTTGTGTCCAATGCGGGAACCACACTGCAGCACTCGACACCCTTTGTGGGACAGCTTGAATCCAGCTCCTGGGTGTCCTCTACACCTCCTGGTTCTCATGGCTGAAGCTTCACCTTCTTCACCTGAAACACCCGACATCGGTGGGCATTCGTCTATCGTGCCCCTGGTCACTGACAAGTGACCAAGACTCTGTCCCCTCTGCTTTCAGGTCCTTTACATCTCTGATCCAGGCTTGGATCTCTTCGGACACTTCGCATCTTGCCGGCAGCAACACTTCTTCGCCAGCTTCTATTGAAAACGACGACTAGACCCGACACCATTTGACACCTATGCACCCAACTTCCCTGGGTGAGGTAAATCGAGTACTCTGGTGCTCCCGTGGGTGTTGACCTTAGAACTGTCTAAGTCCAAGAGGGTTTGGTCCTAGTCTATCTCTAAGTGTCCTTTATCTTTAAAAATCTAACTGTGACTTTCCACATAGAAGCTAACGGGAGCTCGCGCCTGTGTTCTCACACTGCACATGGCCCCCGTGGGTCCCCTGTGTCACTACCTTGGGTGGTTCCTTGGGATCCCAGCGATTCTACAGGCTCTAGGCCTTGTGTCTAGTTAAGTTGTGGTTCTTATACCGCTATTTTAGTATATGGTTTGGCTCGCCCCTAGAGCCTAACGTGTATTTGTGCTACTTTACTGTGATTATTGAAGTGTAACTTATGTGTTTTGACCTCTAGTCTCATGAAGAGTCTAGGAGGGTGTGTTTAGTAATACATCATACATATATTTTATATGTATACCTGGTGTGGTCTCCTTTCATTTGGCCACTCAAGAGATTATAGACTGGTAAAACAAGCTGCTTTACATTCTTTCAAGACTTAGCCTGAAGGCTGCTCTCTATAGCTACCACTAGAATAGCTTTCAATAAAGGTTGTCTTTAACCTATCATCAATAGGGGGTTGTTTGGACTGGTGCAAGGTGCCCACTATAACTAGTGGACAGCATATACCAGGCTAACTTCTCAAATGTTGAGCAGCGTGTGGGATTCCAGTTTGCTATTCTTTTACCAGATAATCTCAATTGAGTGACCAACTGAAAACCACTAAAGGTACCTAAGGTACATATAATACAAGCTTAGAATACAGTAAGTTTTACTGAACTTAGAGTTGTGTGTCAAGGGCTTAGCACACCCTTTCTATAACTCAAGAGAGTTTAGTAGGCCATACTAGAGTAGGTAGTGCATACACCACACCTCACTAGTAATGTCTTCAAGGCCAGGAACCAGTGGGTCCCTGCGAGAAGCCAATGGGCTTCTAGCCTCCAAGTATGATAACCTCCCATTCTTGGAATTGAGAGCATTATGCAGTACTAGGAGACTGAAGACAGGTAAGAGTGTAACCACCCAACGCCTCATAGAGGTACTCCTCCTAGATGATCTCAGAAAGACCTCAGGGTCTAATGGGGTAGGTAGAGTGGGTGGGACAGCTGGTGAGGAAGGGCCTGGGGGTTCAGACACCCCTGACCTGGCCTCTGGAGCTGGCCAGGAGGATGACAATGAGCTTGACCTGGACAATGCAACTCCTCGTGAAGATGAGGAAGATGGCCATGGTGGCAGCAACTTCCCTATTGTTAGGGAGAGGTCTCATGACCACAGAAACCTAAACAAGATTGTCCCTCCCTACCAGAGTGGGGATGACATCCACAAATGGATTACTGCACTGGAAAGGGCCTGTAAAGTTCAGGGGGTCCCCCGGGAGCAGTGGGCAGCAATCTTGTGGCTCTCCTTTGCAGACAAAGGTAGAGATAAGCTCCTCACTGTTAGAGAGGAGGATGCTGATGATTACTCCAGTCTGAAAATTGCATTGATTGAAGGGTTTGGCCTAACCACTGAACAATATAGGTTAAAGTTCAGAGATACCCAAAAGGCACAAAATCAAGACTGGGTGGACTTTGTAGATTGTGCTACTAAGGCTCTGGAGGGTTGGTTACTTGGCAGCAAGGTGCATGACTTTCAAGGATTGTACAATTTAATTATGAGGGAGCAGATCCTTAATAATTGTCAAAATCAGCTGTTGCATTAGTACCTGGTGGACTCTGATCTGACCTCTCCCCAAAAATTGGGAAAGAAGGCAGACAAATGGGTCAGAACCAGGGTGAGGTAGAAGGTTCAGAACAAAGGTGGTGACCAGAAGAAGCAAGATTCTAAGAACTCTGACAAGGTTGGGGAGAAGGGTAAAGACCAGAAGTCTTCACAAGGTCCCAAAAAATCTTCTTCGGGGGGGAGTCCCAAGCTAATAAAGAAAAAGGCCAAAAGAAACCATGGTAAAAGATCTGTAAGCAGAAAACTCACTGGACTAGTGATCGCACCAAGTCCAAACACTCAAGTCCAGCCACCATTGCCCCTAAGGCAACTGTTCCCCCTAGTGCAGCTACAATTGGTGGAGGTAATACTCAGAATAAGGATGTAGTAGGATTAACCATGGGTTCTGAGATAGACTCTGGCCTAGTCAGAGTTCCAACTCAGGCTGTCCTGATCTGTGATGGAGGCATGGACATGTCCTCCTTTGTGAGTCCCAGTAACTTGGGCAAATACAGACAGCAGCCTTTGATTAATGGAAAAGAGGCTTTGGCATTCAGGGATACAGGAGCAAGTGTCACAATGGTGACAAAAGATCTTGTGGATCCTGGGCAGATTATACTTGGTGAAATGTACCAAGTGACCAATGCTAGCAATGTCAGGACGGACCATTCCTTAGCAGTTGTGAATTTCTCCTGAGGAGGGGTAACTGGCCTCAAAAAGGTTGTGGTACGTGCAGACCTCCCTGTTGAATGCTTGCTTGGCAATGATCTAGAATCTTCAGCATGGGCTGAAGTGGAGCTCAGGACACATGCAGAAATGCTAGGAATCCCTGAACATGTATTTGCTGTGACCAGGTCACAGGCCAAAATGTCTAAAACTGAACAGGCCCTAGATTCTGGAAGAATGGACCAGGTGCCTCCCAAGGTTAGGAGCAGTAGGGTTAAGGCAGTGCCTTCCCCCTGACTCAGAATACAGATCAGCCTCCTGAGGGAGATGATCTTGGACCTGAAGAAGCAACTGTCACAGAGGAGCTTGAACCTGACCAGGTTGAGTTCTTGGGGACAGGGGGCCCTTCCAGGGCAGATCTGAGCCAGGAGCAGAAAACCTGCCCCTCTCTTGAACCCCTCAGAAAGCAAACTGCTGATGAGGCTGCAGGGAATGTTAGTGGCACCCATAACATTTATTGGGATGATGGACTCCTTTATTCAGAGTGTAGAGACCCCAAGCCTGGTGCTTCCAGGAGGTTATGTTATGTTATGGTATGTTATGTTAATTGCACTTGTAGAGCGCGCGGTTACCCTGGGGTGTCCTGGCACTAATTACTGGTTACCAGGGAATTGAGTATATGCTACTGAGAGAAGAGCCATGTCTTCAAGCCCTTCCGAAAGGAGAGTAGATCCGGGGCATCCCTAAGATGAAAAGGAAGCTTGTTCCAGGCTCTAGAGCAGAGGTCTTCAAACTTTTTGATGTCAAGACCCCCTTGTCAAACTTTTTTAGGCATAAGGACCCCCTTCTGACAAACATTTTTAGAACCTTGTACTCTTCATCATCGACAACTATCGACAACTATAAACACCCCCAATTCCTACAGCAATTCATTTTTATTGTGGGGAAATAATGTTAAACAGTGTTTAGCAAACCAAAGGTCAGTGAGCATGGGGGTGTAGTCAAAGGTGTAGCTATAAACAACTGGCCTAATTTTTGAGGAATTGACGTATTTATGAAATTTGGTGCATTTCTGTGCTTTTCCCTTGTGTTGGCGCACAAATTGCTGCCTAGCACCAAAACAGGCAGGATTGTATTTGTACAAGAAGGGGCACCTTCCTTCACAAAAACAATCTAGAAAGGTGTTTTTCTCTTTCTATGTGAGCTGCAGAATGCGGCACACATGGAAAGAGGAAAGAACTAGGAGAAATTAAAACATCTCTCCACGTTACACCTCCACTGGGGAGGCATCTGTTTTTAAGCTCCTCAGGTTTGCATGATTTTGTAAATATTGGGCAGCATCAAAATCTATGAGTGTTGCATGGGAACCCCACACAAAGCTCATGGAACACCTCCTTGACGCAGAATATTTCAAAGCAGTGACTTGTGCTGCTATGTCTTACTCCATATCTAAGAGGCCATGCAAAGCCATGCAGGTGCGCCGTACACTAAATGCGGTACAAAACCTGGTTTGGCAGTTTGGGCTGGACTGTTCCCATGAGGCACAGGGTCAAGACTGATTTGCATATGGCTGGGTTCAAACTGGAAAGGCATGGTGAGCAAAACAACGATGGATTTAGGCCCAGATCTCTGTACTGGGGTGAATGTATGACATTGTTCTGCATTCTGTCCATCATTTGTTGTTTTTGCATTTGTGCACTAAATGCTGCACATCCATTGTCACAAGGAGGGCGCAGTGAAAACTTTTGCATCGCTGTTTTGTCGCAGCGACGCAGCAGTTTTCATAAATGAGGCCCTCTGCATGTTTTTGAGGTCTTTTACCATCAGGTATCTACATAAAAAATAATGGGCAGCGTAAATGAAAAATAAATTAAAAGGTTGTTACTCAGTGGGAAATGCACTGTAGTACTTTATGAAACCTCTATTAGTGAATGCACTGCAGAGGACTGCGTGTAACCAGAGCGCCACAGAATTACATGTTGGTTGGTTCAGTGGTGACTAGTGATGTGTATTATTAGTGCCTGTGACAGAAAGCACCTTGAAAATGTAAGTCATTATTTCATACTTACATTACACACAGTGTAAGATAGAATGCTGCAAAAGGTGGAAATAGTTTTACGATAAAATGGTGCTTTTAAAACCTACATTTTAGTAATATCAGAGTGTGTAATGCAATTTTTTTTCCATAGCTGTCCCTTCAACACCTCTTTAGGGGTACTAAGGGCTGTCTAAATGCAGTTAAAATTAAAAGCAAGCACTTCTCAGCCCAGTTGTTAACACTTTGTACTTCCACTCAAAAACCCAAATCTTTGTTATCACAAAGCTTGGAGTGATTTGATTAATTAAAGCCACAACTTACTGAATTAATTCTTGCGGCAACTAATTTTATATACTCCTTACCATCTAGTGTGGCTCACTGCCTGTCCTTGTGCCTAATTGCCAGCAAGGCATCCTCTTTTAGCCCGGGGGGAAGGGGAAGAGTCTCAGCGTGCTCCTGTACCGCGTTGGTTGGAAGGCACATGCGGTAGTGGGGCATTCAATCTTCCTGTTAGTTACTGGAAGTCAGGCTCCTGGTAAGCTTCTTTATCGCCTTTCGGGGGATTCAACCTCCCTTTTTAGTCCTGGAGTACGGACTCCCAATGCACTCTCCTCTACCGTTGCCCAGTAGTGTTATTCAGCTGGGCTGGAAGGCAGTCTCTTTTGGACATTTCATTATTATTCTGGGCTTGTGCCAGACAAAATGTTACACATTTCAGACATCTCATTCAGGCCTATTGGCCTGTTTCCCTGTGTCTTTCACCATGGTGTCCATAGTAATTTTAAAGTATTTCTGTAGTGGTCTCACACATCCTGGTGCTGGTCCTGGAGAGGACCTTGATGGAAGAGAGCCCTTTTTGGGAGATCAAGGCGCATCGGTGTGGATGGGTGAGTTGGGGGTGGCTGGTCCCGCACTGACTGTGGGCTGCTGTACACGGGTGGCGTTTTTGAGGACCTTTAGGAAGTGGGGGGAGGAGGGCTGCAGATGAATACCCCAGCCCATATGAACTGCTTATTTCTTCGTCTTGGAGGAGGGAGGTCTTCGGTTTGTTGAGGGGCATAGTATGTGTTCGACACTTTTGTATGTTGCTTTTTCCATGTGAGTGGTTTTCATTTCATTGGGAACCAAAAAAACAGTTTTCTATGTGAATGTGTCTGTGATATTATGATGAGCAATTTGGTTCATGATTGATGTTTATAATTTATGTAATCGTTCTTTTCGATTTAAAGTAATTGTACTTTTCATCCTGTAAGTGTTGTCAATTTATGTATACTGTTCATGTTTCGCTTGGTGCTTTGATATGTGAGCTTATCAATGAAAATAGATTTAAATAAAGTAACAGATTAAAAAAAAGGAATTAAGCCAGAACTACTCCCAAGCATCCTTTACACTTTTACATTTGCCTTTTATTCAGAGAGCAGCTGATAACGAGCTAAATAACCGTCGGAGAAGGGCTGTCTTTTTTTCTAAAGGAAAGCACACGTTTTGAATTGCAGGGCCAAGTGAAGCTGGGAATGCGCGACCCCCTTGCCAGGACTCCAGGGCCCCCCTGGGGGTCGCGCCCCACAGATTGAAGACCTCTGCTCTAGAGGCACAAAGAATGAAACTCCTACCTCCCCAATTGACTTTTTTAAATGTGGGGACTTGCACTTTTTTGGCTCCAGCAGACCGTAGCATTCCACCAGGGACATATAAATTGGAATTTTATGCCTAAGGAACTCAGGACCAGTTCCATTGATGGCTTTAAAAACGGTACTTAATGCCTTGAAGCGAGTTCTTTGTTTTACAGGGAGCCAGTGTAAATTTCTTAAGTTCTTCTTTCACAGAAACGAATTTCGGCGTTCCAGACAGCAATCTGGCCGCTGCGTTTTGGACTAGTTGAAGCCTATTCGTATGTTGTTTTTGGATATTAAGTAATCCAGTAATCCAAACGCGCCATTATGAGGGTCGTCACCACTGTCTTGAGATTGCTCTTGGTCAAAAAGATCTTAATTTTTCTTATGATTCTAAGAACCATAAAACAGGCTGAAATCACAATGCTTACTTGATCACCCATGGTAAGTTTATTGTCCACCAATACCCCAAGGTTTTTGGCTTTCCTTGTGGGTGTGGGACAAGAACCAATATCCTCCGGCCACCACTCCCGTGTCCACACCCGAGGATTGGTCCCAAACCAGGTTGGTAATACCTTTGAAGTTTAGGGGCTTCCTACTGACACTAGCCCATGATATTCCCCTAGCAGGACACTTGGGCCAAAACAAGACTTGGGACAGAATTGTTCCTCACTTTCATTGGCCCCACATGTCTGAAGACACTAAGGAGTTTTGTCGCTCCTGTGTAACCTGCCAAGCCAGTGGGAAGGCAGGTGGAACCACAAAGGCCCCACTGATACCACTACCTGTGGTGGGGGTTCCCTTTGAAAGGGTGGGGATTGACATTGTTGGTCCCATGGATCCTCAAACAGCATCTGGGCACAGATTTATCCTGGTGGTGGTGGACCATGCCAGTAGGTACCCAGAAGCCATTCCACTTAGGACCACTACAGCTCCTGTGGTGGCAAGGGCCCTCTTGGGTGTATTCTCAAGAGGGGGTTTTCCTAAGGAGGTTGTATCTTACAGGGATCCGAACTTCATGTCAAGTTACTTAACTGCAATCTGGAAGGAGTGTGGAGTGAATTATAAATTCACCACACCCTATCACCCACAATGCAATGGTTTAGTTGAAAGATTCAACAAAACCTTATAGGGCATGATAAAAGGTCTCCCAGAAAAGCTTAGGCGCAGATGGGACATCCTTTTGCCCTGCCTTTTATTTGCCTACAGCGAGGTGCCTTACAAGGGGGTTGGCTACAGCCCATTTTAACTGTTAGGGGTCCTTTGTGTCTGGTGAAGGAGGGATGGAAGTTACCTCTCAAACCCTCTAAACAGGACATGGTGGACTATGTACTTGGTCTCCGCTCCAAGATGGCTGAGTATATGAAAAAGGCAATTAAAAACCTTGAGGCTAGCCAGGATTGCAAAAGGCCTGGCATGTCCAAAAGGCTGTGCTGACTGTTTACCAGCCAGGGCAGAAAGTGTGGGTGTTGGAGCCTGTGTCCCCAGCAGCCCTCCTAGATAAATGGAGTGGCCCCCATACAATTGTTGAACAGGAAGGGAAAGTCACCTACTTGGTAGACCTTGGAACCCCTAGGAGTCCCCATAGGGTACTTTATGTCAACAGACTAAAATCATATGTTGACAGGGCAGGCATGGGCTTGCTCATGGCTACTGATGAGGGACAGGAAGAGGAGAGAGTGACCCACTCCCTGACCTGCTCTCTCAAAACCCTGATGATGGATCAGTAGATGGTGTAGCCTTGGCAGGCAGCCTCGCTGTCCAGCAGGAAACTGACTGCAGAAAACTGCTCGGCCAGTTCAGACATATGTTTTCTCTGACTCCAAGTCAGACTACCTGGTACTCTCATGAAGTGGACACTGGGGACAGTCTGCCCGTGAAGAATACGATCTACAGGCAACCTGATCATTTTAGTGACTGTATAAGTATAGAAGTCCAAAAGATGATGGATTTGGGAGTCATTGAACCCTCAGATACCCCTTGGGCTAGTCCAGTAGACCTTGTGCCTAAACCTCACACCATAGATGGAAAGCGAGAGATGAGGTTTTGTGTGGATTACAGGGGTGTCAATGCAGTCACTAGGACTGATGCCCATCCCATCCCATCCCAAGGGCAGATGATCTAATAGATACTTTGGCCTCAGCCAAGTTTCTAAGCACATTAGACTTGACAGCTGGCTACTGGCAGATCAGAATAGCTGATGATGCAAAGCCAAAGACAGCATTTTCTACCCCTAGTGGGCATTACCAATATGTGGTGATGCCCTTTGGTTTGAAGAATGCAGCTGCAACTTTCCAAAGGTTGGTGGATCAAGTCCTTACAGGCCTGGAAGACTATAGTGCAGCATATCTAGATGATATTGCTGTCTTTAGCTCCACCTGGGAGGATCACCTGGTCCACCTGAGGAATGTTTTGGAGGCCCTGCAAAAAGCAGGCCTAACTATCAAGGCCACTAATTGCCCGATAGGGCAGAGTCAGGTTGTGTACCTGGGCCACCTTGTAGGTGGGGGCCAGGTTCAACCACTACAGAGCAAAATCCAGACCATAATGGACTAGGTTGCTCCCACTAGCCAGACTCAGGTTAGAGCCTTCTTTGGCCTGACTCGGTATTAAAGAAGATTTGGAAAAGGTTATGGATCCATTGTGACCCCATGGAATGACCTTACTTCCAAGAAAATGCCCAAAAAGGTTCAGTGGACAGTTAGCTGTCAAAAGGCATTTGATGACCTATAGCAGGCCATGTGCACTGTTCCCATTCTGCAAAGTCCTGATTACACCAAAAAGTTCATTGTGCAAACAGATGCATCTGTGTTGGGGGTTGGGGCTGTACTGTCACAGTTGAATGATGAAGGTCAGGATCAACCAGTAGCTTTCATAAGCAGAAGGCTGACCCCCAGAGAGAAACGTTGGTCAGCCATTGAGAGGGACGCCTTTGCTGTGGTTTGGGCTCTGAAGAAGTTGAGGCCATACTTGTTTGGTACTCACTTTATTGTTCAGACAGACCATAAGCCCCTCTTATGGCTAAAACAGATGAAGGGTGAAAACCCCAAACTTGTAAGGTGCTCCATTTCCCTACAGGGGATGGACTATACAGTGGAACATAGACCTGGGAGTAACCATGCCAATGCAGATGGACTCTGCAGATATTTCCACTTAGAACATGAAGACTCAACTGGTCAAGGTTAGTTTAATGTCCCTGCGTTTGGGGGGGTTATGTAGGAGAGTAGGATCTGCTTCTTATGGTTACCCCCACTTTTTGATGCTGTAACACTGTTTTTCTACTTTAGTCTGGCTGGGGCCCTGCTATTCAGGACCCCAAACTAGCTGCTTCCTCTCTAAATTGATTCCTAGTACCATAGGTACACCACAGATTGGATTCGGAGGAGCCCTTATAAGTCCCTAGTATTTGGTATACTGTGTATCCAGGGCATAGGTACCCCATAGGCCTACCAGGGGCTGAAGCATGTATTATGCCACCCCTGGGAAGCCCTACAAAATGACACCACAGGTCTGCTACTGAAGCCTGGGTAAGGTGGTGCATGCACCCCTTACAGAGATATAGGTTCACTATATCTCACCTATCACTGCACATTGAAACCTATCAGTCACCCCTATGGCAGGCCTTATCAATCCTGAAGGCAGGGTGCTTGTTTTGTGTGAGAGGGTGCCCATGCATGAGCAGAGCCCCTTTGCAGCCTTCGTAATCTCTTCTCCCGGGTTGTCTGTGATGCAGCCTGACCATATACTCTTAAGTGCATTATAACCAAACGGTAAATGCGAACTTTGGACTGGCTGCACGGAAACCTGTCGTGTTTGGTGTCAAACACCTTGGAATCATACCCCCACACCAGTAACTGGTGTGGGAGTATGATCCCACCCTTCTGGAGGGAGAGACATGACAGCACCGGTATACCCGGTACCAACTTAAAAGAGCCCTGGCATCACAAAATGTATGCTGCTGCCACAGGCACGAGTCTGGCCTTCTGCTGCTGACCGAAACTCCGGCAGGGGAGGCCTGGACAATAGGTTTCCTCTCACAGGTTGGTGTCACCACGTCCCAGACAAGCTTTAGTGTATTGGGGCTGGGTGGCACATTTGGTGTCCCTGTGCATAGTCCAGCACAAACCGGTTTAGGGGCTACCAGCCCCTGCTCTGGTGCGAAACTGGACAAAGGAAATGGGTGTAGCCACCCCTCTTTCCAAACCCTCCCACAGGTGGGTTGCCTGAGTTAGTCCAACCCCTTCCTTGGGTATAAGATAGGAACCCCCGGCAACAGGACTTTAGATATCCCTGGACGAAACTCTGAAACTGAATCCTGGAACTTCGACGATCTGTTCAACGCCAGTTGACTGAAAAATCTCCCTTGGAGTAAAGGAGTCACTCCCCTGCTTGGCAAGCACCAAAGACGCATCTGTCTGGTCTGCATCTCCAAAGCTCCCGCTGGATGCTGAAGACTTTGCAACACCAGAGGTGAATTTCCAGACTTCTCAGAGGCTGAACTGAGTCCCCAGCAAAGCTGAGTCCCATAGCTCTCGTGAGTACCGTGGAACCGGAACCCCTAGACACCGTGCACATTTGCAAGTACATCAGCTTCTCGATGTCCCCTGAGGCTGTGCGTTGGGTTACTTGTAGCCCAGATCCCGAGCAGAGAATCCACAGAAGATTGTTGGCCTAGTCACCCGAGTGACCCGTGGGCCACCATTTTGTGATTCCTCTCGAGGTCCCTTCATGATCCCTGGTCCGTCAACTGGTGGGTCCCTGTGAAGGGAACTCTGACTTTCCTTGGGCTTCCCTGGTTGCTCCAGATGTGCCCTCACTCCTCCTTGCTGGGGGAGTCCCTCGGACCTTGCTGGTCCGCACTGAAGCATCTTTCTCCTTTCTGTGTGGGTTGCTGTTGCCAAGGCTTGTTGTGTCCAATTCGGGCACCAATGCTGCAGCACTAAACACCCTTTGTGGGACAGCTTGAATCCAGCTCCTGGTTGTCTTCAATGCCTCCTGGTCCTCGTGGCTGAAGAGTCATGCTTCACCTTCTTCACCTGAAACACCCGAAATAGGTGGGCATTCGTCTATCAAGCCCCTGGTCACTGGCAAGTGACCCAGACTCTGTCCCCTCTGCTTTCAGGTTCTTCACATCTCTGACCCAGGCTTGGATCTCTTCGGACACTTCGCATCTTCCCGGCAGCAGCACTTCTTCGCCAGCTTCCATTGAAAACGACGACGCAACCAAACACCATTTGACACCTATGCACCCAGCTTCCCTGGGTGAGGTAACTCAAGTACTCCGGTGTTCCCGTAGGTGTTGACCCTAGAACTGTCTAAGTCCAAGAGGGTTTAGTCCTAGTCCATCTCTAAGGGTCCTTTATCTTTAAAAATCTAACCGCGACTTTCCCCATAGAAGCTAACGGGAGCACTGCACACAGCCCCCATGGGTCCCCTGTGTCACTACCTTGGGTGGTTCCTTGGGGTCCCAACAATTCTACAGGCTCTAGGTCTTGTGTATAGTTAAGTCATGGTTCTTATACCAATAATTTAGTATATGGTTTGGCTCGCCCCTAGGGCCTAAAGTGTATTTGTGCTACTTTACTGTAATATTTGAAGTGTAACTAATGTGCTTTTACCTCTAGCCTCTTAAAGAGACTAGTAGGGTGTGTTTAGGAATACATACATATATTTTATATATATACCTGGTGTAGTCTTCTTTCATTTAGCCACTCAAGATTGTAGACTGGTAGAACAAGCTGCTTTACATTCCTTCAAGACTTAGCCTGAAGGCTTCTCTCCATAGCTACCACTAGGATAGCTTTCAATAAAGGTTGTCTTTAACCTATCATCAATAAGGGGTTGTTTGGACTGGTGCACGGTGCCCACTATAACTAGTGGACAGCATAGACCAGGCCAACTTCTCACACGCTCTAGCTGCAGGACTGCACTGGCTATGCAATAAATATCCAGTGACGCACTGCTGTGTTATGTTGTTCATCATCCATGTATGAATGTGTGGGTGAATGTAGGGACAGTGATGTCCCTTGCGTCAATGATGCTCATCCTGTGGGATGCCAGTCAGAGGGTGTTACATTGCATATTGTGTACCGGGTCCCGTGAACACTACAACAGGGACACACGCATCAGTCACTTCCATGTCCGGACATGGACTGAACCACGGCCAGATCCCATGAGTCATTGTTGCAAGCCCTGTGTTGGTCCGGCGTACGGCAGGCCAGACCACTCCTCTTACGCTCCGAGTGGGGGCCCTCATTGCTACCCATCGCAGGCGTACTCGCTGGTGGTGTGCAGGTCACTGGTCTAGTTGTCAGCATGTCACAACCATTATCTGAGGGCAGATTTGCACGCACACCGCACCCATCCGACACAGGCCATGTGACTCCGCCAACATAAGGAGCCAATGACATCACATTCCCCTCTGCCGGTGGTGACTGGATGACGGACGCTCCACGGTTATCAATCATAAAGGGTCCATGAGTTGATGCGCACAGGGTTAGTGGCACCCAAGGCCTAGCAGCCGTCACGGGCCTGCCGCCACATGGCGCTAACTGGGGTTGCACAGAGTTAGTGGCACCCGAGGCTTGGTGGCCGTCATGTGCCTGCCGCCACGTGGCCCTGACTGGGGTTGCACAGGGTTAGTGGCACCTGGAGCATTGTGGCCAGCACAGGCATCCCGCCACGGGGTTGTGACTTTGGGTGCACTGAGTCAGTGGCACCGTAAGCTGCTGAGCGGGTGTTCAGCCTGCGATAATGCCCTGTCCCGGCAGTCCGGACAGCTCAGGTTTTGTATGCCCTGCTGGACCGTAGTGTAGGACAGAGCCAGTGGGCAGCGGGTGCCAACCGCCACATGGTGTCGCTTCCGGGATCACAGAGTTGGTGGCACCTATTGGGCTGTGCGGGTGTGCAGCCTGCGATGAGGTCAGGTGCCCTGGTATGTCCTCTGCCATGGAGTAATCAAGACCCAGCACCAAACGTGAGACCTGGTGGCCTGTGAAGTTGGGCGGCATGGTGTGGAGTGTGCCATGTCCACGGGCACGGGCTTGTGGCCTGCAGCGGCACGTGGTGAGACCTCCTGTCTGCACGCCGGTGGCAGAAGGTGAGCAGGTCGGCCTGGGTGTGTTTATTCTGTATTCTGATCGCCGCTTTGCTCTGTGCCCCTTTGTATTTTGTACACCTCTCGCTCCTCTGTGCCCCGCCGGGTCGCGCCAGTCTCCCGTCCTCCGTCCCCGCCGCTGCCTCCCCTGCGGCCCCGCCTCCTCCGCGCCTATTCGCTACATCCGTCCCTCGCCTCCCGCCTCCCAGCTGCTCCTCCCTCCCCAAGGGTCTGTGCCCATCCGCGCCTGGACCGCGCCCAGCGCAAGAACCCCTGGCCCCCGCACCAGCCACAAGGACCGCCACCTCCGCTACGACACCAAGACCCTCATCGCTCTCAATCCAGGAAAAACTCACACCTGCTGCAAGGCCGCGCCGAGGCGCACCCACGGCCCCTTCACCTGCCGGAACTGCAGCTTCTCCTGCCACGAAAGCGCCAAGACACCCACCACGACGGAAGCCAACCAGCTTAGATGCATCCTGATCAACACCCGCTCCGCACACAAACACGCCATCGAACTCTGGGACCTCCTCGACACCACATCACCGGACGTCGCCTTCCTGACCGAGACCTGGATGAACGAAGCCTCCTCGCCAGACATCGCCATAGCCATCCCAGACGGGTACAAGATCACCCGCAGAGACCGCACCAACAGGGCCGGAGGAATCGCCATCATCCACAAAAACACCATCAAGATCTCAACAAACAGCAACGACACCCTCACCACCGCCGAACACATGCACTTCCATATCCACACGAACCCAAAGGCACCCTTGTCTACAGACCTCCAGGACCCCGGCCTCAATTCTGTGACTCCATCGCCGACCTCATCCGCACACATGCGCTGACCTCCACCGACTACATCCTCCTTGGAGACCTGAACTTTCACCTGGAGAACAACAACGACAGCAACTCCTCCACCCTGATCGACAACCTTGCCAACCTCGGACAGAAATAGCTCGTCATGACGCCAACCCACAGCGCCGGCCACACGCTAGATGTCATCTTTTCCTCAAGCCCCCACGTCACCTTCAGCCACGCCTCCGAGCTCACCTGGACAGACCACCACTGCATCCACTTCTCCTTCCGAAAACCACCCACACACCACCGCACCCTACAGACCCCCCGCCGCCACTGGGGCAAAATCACTGAAGAACAACTACAGACAAACCTCGCACTCAACCCCCCGACGACCCAAACCAACCCGGATGAATGTGCACTCGCCCTCGAACACTGGATGAACGACTGTGCCAACACCGTCGCTCCACTGAAAAACCCCACCAACACAGACACCAGCAGAAGTGTCAGCTGGTTCACCCCAGAACTCCAAACGCACCTGCCGGAAACTAGAAAACATATGGCACAACAACCAGACGCCAGACAGCCGCACTGCCCACAAAGACGTCATCCGCAACCACCACCACCTCATCAGGACCGCCAAAAGAACCTCCTTCACAGACCGCCTTGACAACAACGCACACAACAGCAAGGAGCTCTTCACCATCGTGAAGGAACTCTCCAAACCCAACTCCAACGCCAACAACATCCCACCATCGCAAGCCCTGTGTGACTCCCTCGCCACCTTCTTTCACCGGAAAATCACCGACATCCACGACAGCTTCAGACCCCGGACGACCCCTGCCGACCACACCGCACTGAACCCACCGCACCCCACTGCCCACGACACCCTGACAACCTGGGCCAACGTGAGCATCGAGGACACAATCAAGACCATGGGAACAATCCACTCCGGATCCCCATCCGACCCTCTCCTGCACCACATCTTCAACAAGGCCAGCAAGTCCATCGCTCCCCACCTGCACAAAATCATCAACCTCTCCTTCGAGACCGCCACCTTCCCTGAGAGCTGGAAGCACGCAGAGATCAACGCCCTACTGAAGAAACCCAAGGCGGACCTGAGCGACCTCAAGAACTTCCGGCCCATCTCCTTGGCTCCGTTCCCAGCAAAGGTCATCGAGAAGATAGTAAACACCCAGCTAACCCGGCACCTCGAAGACAACATCCTAGACCCATCCCAATCAGGATTCCGCAGCAACCACAGCACCGAGACCGCCCTGATCGCTGCCACAGACAACATCAGGATCCTGCTGGACAACGGCGAGACGGTGGGCCTCATCCTCCTGGACCTCTCCGCCGCCTTCGACATCGTCTGCCACCGCACACTACGCACACACCTCCACGACGCAGGGATCCGTAACAAACCCCTGGACTGGACCAGCTCCTTCCTCTCCGGCAGAACTCAGAGAGTCCGCCTCCCCCCGTTCCAATCCGAGGCCTCCAAGATCATCTGTGGCATCCCTCAAGGATCCTCCCTCAGCCCGACACTGTTCAACGTCTACATGGCACCTCTAGCACGCATCGCCCGACAGCACGATCTCAACATAATCTCCTACGCCGAAGATACTCAGCTGATCCTCTCCCTCACAAAGGACGCCCTCATTGCCAAATCCAACCTCCACCAGGGAATGAAGGCCGTCACCGACTGGATGGAGGACAGCCGCCTCAAACTGAACACAGACAAGACGGAAATCCTCATCCTCGGATCCAACCCCTCTACATGGGACAACTCCTGGTGGCCCACATCACTGGGGTCCCCCCCGGCTCCCACCGACCACACACGCAACCTGGGTGTCATCCTCGGCTAAAACTCTCCATGACCAAACAAGTCAACGCAGTCTCCTCCACCTGTTCCAACACCCTCCGCATGCTCCGCAAGATCTACAGATGAGAAAAACAGTCACCCAGGCCCTAGTCAGCAGCAGATTCGACTACGGAAACGCCCTCTACGCCAGAGCCCCGTCCAAGCTCATCAGAAAATGTCCAGAATGTCTCCGCACGCCTGATCCTCGACGTCCCGCGCCGCGACCACATCACCCCCCACCTGAGGAACCTGCACTGGCTCCCAGTCGACAAAAGAATCTCCTTCAAGCTCCTGATCCACGCACACAAGGCACTCCACAAAACCGGCCCAGACTATCTCAACAGTCGACTCTCCTTCTACGTACCCAACAGGAATCTCCGCTCTGCTGACCACGCCCTGGCCACGGTCCCACGCATCCGGAGAACCACTTCCGGAGGCAGGTCTTTCTCCCATCGCACCGCCAAGACCTGGAACACCCTCCCCCTCGACCTGCGACAAACCGAAGACCTGCTGACTTTCAGGAGACAACTCAAGATCAGGCTCTTCGACCAGTAACAGCTCCACCCTCCCCACACTCTCCCCAGCGCCTTGAAACCCTACCGGGCATGTAGTGCGCTTTACAAATAATGTGATTGATTGATTGATTGGATGGGCGGGCATGCTCCGATGTGCGCCGGGAGGGGCTGGGGTGCCTCTGTCTGGGTGTGCATGGGCGGGCAGGCGATGTTGTCTTGTGCAAATTGTGTCTACTGTGCCAAACATGTATCTGGACTCTGTTTCAGATGACGGGTCTGTCTCAAATGTGTGACCTAATGGACTGCACTACATGCCGGCAAGTGGCTGACACACCGGTGGCAGCAGATGAGCGGTGTGGCCTGAGTGCGCAGGGGCGGCGCTCTCTCTCTCTCTCTCTCTCTCTCTCTCTCTCTCTCTCTCTCTTTCCCCCTCTCTTCCTCTCTCCCTCTCTCTCCCACCCTCTCTTCCTTCCTCTCTCTCTCTCTCTCTCTCTCTCTTTCCCCCTCTCTTCCTCTCTCCCTCTCTCTCCCACCCTCTCTTCCTTCCTCTCTCTCTCTCTCTCTCCCCTCTCTTCCTCTTTCGCTCTCTCTCCCCCTCTCTCTCTCTCTCTCCCTCTCTCTCCCCCTCTCTTCTTCCCTTTCTCTCTCCCCCACTCTTTTTCTTCTATCTCTCTCTCCCCCTCTCTTCTTCTCTCTCTCTTCCCCTCTCTTCTTCTCTCTCTCTCTCTCTCTCTCTCTCTCTCGCTCTCTCTCTCTCTCTCTCCCTCGCTTCCTCTCTTGTGAATGGGGCGATCGATTTATTGCAACTTTGGCTGCTATAAAGTGCCGTTAACTCGGCGATAGTTCCTTGTGAATACGCCCCTAAGTTTTCCTTAATCATACCACCCCAGAATATCAGAGCTGAGAGTCACATATATCTTTGTGTGTATAGTTCGTCACTGAAATTCTTGTGTGTCCTCAAAATACCTTAAATATCTATATCAAAATTGCCAAAGGCTTTAGGGTTTACATCAGTGTCAATCAATTCAATGTGTTTCCACTTGTCTTTAAAAATGATTCCATAGAGTTTAGTAAGTGGAGACCCCGAATCAGCCATTATGTCAATGGCTACTTTACCTATATGTAGCACACTTAGTGGTGCCTTAAAACCAGCATTAATAGCAAAAACATTATAATCCTCCTCATCAGTTTGTAACGTAAGAACAACATTTTTCAAAGCATCATTTACATCTTCCGCAGTGTTGACTGTTGCCCCACCACTGTATTTTGTGCTTCTGCAGACTATTTGGAAATTACCTACTTTGTTACATTTGGTACTTTTTCTCTTAAGCGCTAGACACATTGGATTATTGCTTAGATGAGATTTGAACCACTTCTTAAGCAGGAAAGATTAGACCTAAAAGAACTTGTTTAAAAAGCATTTTTTTTTCATTGGAACAGAGCAAACAGGTAAGCCTGCCTTAACATCCTCCGATATTAAAAGTCTTGTGAACAGAATAGATCTCTCAATGCCTTTAGCAATGTCTAAAACCTCCAATGGATTGGGATTTCGACATCCCAACAACCTTTCTTGAATTTGTTTCGATTTTGCACTTAAAAACAGGTCCCATACATACATGTCGACATTCTGCCCAAAGTCACAATTCACAGCTAGCACCCTTAAAGCTGCAACATACTCATCCACCGACTCTTTCCCAGATTGTTTGCTTTTGTAGAAGCTATGGCGTTCTATCATAACATTGAGCTCTTCAATAAAATTGCTTTTCCGGTCTAGATACTGTCTCTTTAAATGCACCTCATGGTACATCTTCACTTTGTGGTGCAGGAATAGGTTGTAAGCTTTCAAAAATCTCAATAGCAGCCTTTCCCAAAAAAATTAATAATAAGGCTCAATTCATGTCGCCAGAGAATGCTTTACCATCAGTTTCTACCAGGTAATTTTCAAAAGTTTTAAACAATTTTTTTCCAAATTAACGGCGTCTTACCTGGTGTTTCTAAAAATAATGGGGCATATGTACAAGCCCCTATCACCACTGGAAGTCACTTTTTGTGGCGTTCTTCTGGCGATTAGGGGCCTTGCGTTATGTACAAGGCAGCGTTAAGCCACTTAAAGTGGCTTAACGCTGTCTTGTACATTAGGCTCTCTTTCACGCTATGTTTAGCGTGAAAGGGGCGTGCAGTGGGTGTTGTGGTGGGCGTTCCACCGCAACACCCATTGTATTTGACGCTGCCCCCTTTGTACAAGGGTGGCGTACATAGGAGGCAGCGCCAAAATTAAGACCATGAAAACCCTGGTCTTACGTTGGCAAAATGAGGAGAAAATGCATTATTTTTCCTTGTTTTTGATTTTTACATGTGTGCTGCCTTGTGCAGCACAAATGGAAAAAGCAAAATGCCATGGTTAGTTTATGTACAGGAAGGTGTCCCTTCCTGTACATAAACAAACCTTTTTAAAAATGCCATTTTGTAACTTACGTGTGTGCTGCATGAAGCAGCGCACATGTAAGTTACAAATGGAATTTTAGGTTTGTTTATGTGCAGAAAGGGACACATTCCTACACAGTGCTTTAAATGGGAAATTAGAAGTGCCGGTAGTCACTAATTAGACTGGGTAGGTATTTAGGGGCGTGTCTAGGAGGCGTGTCTGGGGGGCGTGTCTGTGAGCCATAAATTTAATAATAGCCACATACGTAAACTTTAACGCAAATGCTCTGATTGTCGTGTAAAGCGCTTAAATGTCCATGGGCCAAATTTGCACAAAATCAAAATGCCTACTTACATAAAAGACATGGCAAGCATCAGCTTCTATGTCATAAGCGCAGAGACTAATTTTTGGCAGTTTGATATTGCGCTAATATGGGCCATGGGCATTTAAGCAATTTACATACAATCAGAACTTCTGCATTAAAGCTTACTTTTTTAAGACCCCTGGTTAGGGGAGTTGTCCAGAACCACAGGATGATGAGCGGACGTCGGGATTCGACCCTGGTACTTTAGTTCCACTCTCGGCACCTCTGACCATATCCTCATTTTTATTGCGATGCCAATGAGAACCAGAGCCACAACTAGAGTCAAATTTCGGGGGGGGGGGTTGTAATTCTTTCAGCAATAGGCAGCAGAGATGCAGGGGCTCTAAGAAGGGGTGAGAAACAACAAAGACTCGTTAAAAAGCAATTAGTCTTTTAAAGACTTGTGAAGTACTCGGGTGCGGCTGTGTGTGCGCCCGGTAAGCTGTCTCATCCCGGGCTGCCACACGACAGGGGACGGGGGGTGGTGTGTCTGAAGCCCTTTGATCCCAATGGGCTTGCTCGCCTGATGAGAACCTAACACTGCAGGGGCACCCCAGCGCAGAAATACACAGGCTGTTGCCAGCCAGAACAGCACCTCAACACGCACCATCTGTTGCACGTAGCCGTACTTCGGGGCCTGAGCCCTGCTGCTTCATGGAGTACCGGTACTCTCCTTGCCCGAAAATAAGTTCCGGTACTCAGGGGGAGAAAACTGAGAAGTGCCAGTACTCAGTACCGGTGAGTACCGGCCAATTTAAAGCACTGTTCCTACATGTACCCAATCCTCCCCTGCACACAGACTCCCTTGCACTCTGGTGCAAGGGTGCCTGCTTGGTGCTAAGTTGGGAAATTTAGCGCCATTGCACGGGGAAACGCAAGGCTGCACCACATTCTTGTAAATATGGTGCAGCCTTGCATTTCCGAAGTGACTGAGTGTGTCATTAAGCCCAGGAGGCTAACGACATGCTCCGCCACTTCGTCGTACATATGGCCCAATGTTGGCCGATAGAACATCTGTGCATTAGCTATAGTTTCTTTTTCTTTTTTTTAACCTACTTGTATTTCACTAACAACCTTAAAATGTGCTGTCACCCGAAAATACACCAAGTCTCAGTATATTTATTTCATATTTCTTCCAACCAATAAAGAAAAATACCTCGAAATGCATTGTGTAGTGTCCTCTTAGAGCATGTGCATTGCTGAATAAACAAGCAGACTGAAAATCTGGTAAAAATGTGCACCTTTGCACTGAAAGAATGCACGTGTGGAAGCCAAATCGCAGACAATTTAGAGTTTGCACTTCACTGATTTTTACATGCCTATACAATTTTGAAGGTAAGTGTGTGCATTTCTGTTAACATGCATGCCAGCTTTGGCAGAAATACTTCTCCCAAAATGGCTGTCTGCATGGCAACACTATGCCGTCATGCCCTTTTGCGTGCACTCCAGCTGAAATGCATCGTCCTCTCGCACACGCAAGATCTCCTCCGTTCCTCACACACGAGGGGTGTCACAGACGTAAAAATCCTTGATTTAAGTTTTGAAACACACAGTGTGAAGTTTCATGTTTAACCTTAAATTAACGTACAACACTACGACCTTCTAATTCGCGGTCTGCGGTGCTCTCAGCATGACAGGTGTTAGACGAAACTCCAAACCATACAAATATCCTTTGCACAACGGTGTCTCCTCAAAGTGGCCTGATCCAGTTTTTACTCGTTGCCATTTAAAGTAAACACATACAGCAGCCAAAGTTGAGTGCGTCACTTTTTGTGACGCTCCGGTGGCGTGCTCCATATTTCCCAGGCAGCACCAAGCCACTTTTTTGGCTTAATGCTACCTTGCAAATATCATTCACTTTAATGCAGTTTTATGCATTAAATGGGCATGCAAAAAAGCTGGTACTGGGGGTGTTCCTAGCAACATCTATGGCTTTTTGACACTGCCCCAGATTTACGAGAAATCGTAACTCTGAGGCAGCGCCAAAAACTTACACTTTCCCAGCGGAGGCATAAGGGAGGCATAAGAAGAAATATCTTTATTTCTGCTAGTTTTTCCTTTTTCTATGTGTGCTGCATTCTGCAGCACACATAGAAAGAGGAAAACGCCTATTGTGATTGTTTTTGTGCCTGATGTTTTCTCTTCCTGCCCAAAAATAATCATCCACGCAGTGCAGGCATCCTTGCACCATTGTGCAAAAATGCCTGCGTTGGCGCACGACAGCCCATTGTGCACCGGCTTTGGAGAAAAGGACAAAAATGCTGCCCTATGGCAAAATCTCTGAAATGAGGCTCGGACAGTTTGAAGTTTAGTGCAGTGATACTGTTGGGCTGCTAGTTGCAGGAAGGGATTTTTCTTTAGTTTGGATGAGGAGGAGTTCTGTTTTACTAGGGTTGAGTTTGAGGTGATTGCTGGTCAGCCATGATTGAACTGTGTGCAGAGTCTTGTTTAGGTGCTGGATGTCCTTGACTGACGACATTTTCATGGAGAGTTGGGTGTCATCAGCATATAGGTGGTAGGCAATTCTGGTTGTTTCAGGATCACTGCGAAAGGTTTCATGCAGAGGTTGAATAGGGCAGGGGACAGTATTGACCCCCGCGGGACACCTTGTGAGGCTGGAGTTGCACTTGAGATTCCTTTTTTCTTATTACGGAGTTTTATATAGTGCGAATTGAACCAAAGGTATCGGGTATCAGAGCACTTTACACAAGCACCAGTTGCGTTACATGAGGACACATTCATTTTTGTTAGGCACGGGGAGATTAAGTGATTTGCCCAAAATCACAGGATGTTGCGCATCCTTGCCAAGACTCGAACCCAGTTCCCCAGATTTGAGGTTGACCCACCTTGCCGTTAGGCCAACTCCTCTGATAGTTGAATTTGATAAGCTGTATGAATTTGTTTAGGAGGGAGGTGAAGGACCGTTTCATTGATGCCTGCTGTCTTCGAGAGGGTGTTCAGGAGAATGTCATGGTTGAAAGTGTAGAAGGTGCCACATACATCCAGGAGGACTAGGATGCAGGCCTGTCCTTTGTCGGGAGATCTGTGGAGATCATCAATGATATTCAGTAAGGCATTTTCTGTGCTGCAGCCTTTCCTGAAACCTGGCTGACAAGTGTCTTGTAAATTGTAATTTTCAATGTGGGCGTAGAGTTGGGCAAGCACGCATTTTTCGATGGTTTAAGCAAGGAGAGGCAGCTTGCATAAGGGGTCTGTAGTTACTGCGATTGCTCGGGTCGGCATCCGGCTGTTTGATGAGGGGGTTATTTGGGCGAATTTGAGGGGGCCGGCATGGAGCCACTCGATCGTGATGAATTAATTATATTAATCCATCTAGGAGCGATGATGTGGCTGAGCTTTTGTGGCTGTGACATTCCTGTCATTTTCATTTGTCCATAGAGAATGTCCTGGAGTTTTGATTCTTGGCTGAGCTTGTGGAGCCCACATCATGGAGGACCCCTCAGACTGCATATTTCATATCTGGTGCATCTCAGTGAAACCCTGAGAATGTTCAAATCTTTCTTTGGTTTAAATCCTTCCAGTCTCAAAGTGGGTAACCCCCCTTAACTCATTCTTCAAAAGCTATGGATGAGCTCAACATATTTTTGTGTTTAGGGTCCATAGTTGCACCTAGAAGAGTTGTCTACTAGTCTCTCCATTTAAATTTCACGAACATTGTAGTCAGGAGTGCTGTCTTACCCTTTGTTAACATTAGAATGAATGCATAAAGTAAAGGTTTTGAGACATTGCAGAAGGCATAGCTTGTCCTCTACATGGAGGAAGAGGACAATGCGCTGTATTCCTGGAAAGCGACATTCACAGACACGTCTTTGATTAGGAAAACTGCACCCTGGAATAATTGGCTGGATTTTCTTACTTTTTAGATGCTCTGAACTGTGATTAGCAGTGTGCACCTGACCAACAGCTTGAATTTGGGAATAGAAGCTGGTTCAGAAATACAGACCTGGGCCTGTGTTTGCCCTGACTTCACTGATTTCTGAGCATAGAGTACAGTTCTGCCCACTTTTGCTTGGCTTAAATCAAGCATGGGGACTTTTACAAAGCTTTGCTGGCTCCCTGCTTCTGAGATCACGAAGCCCGCGGCATGCCCAAATTCTGAGATGCAGAATAAATGTCTCTAGGCAGAAGTCAGAAGGAGCGCTTCATCATTCAACCTACAGCTTCCAGTGCAGGTGATTGGTTGCTCTGCCTCCGAAGGACACTGTCTGGCTGTGCCATCTTTTTTATTTTGTTTTCTTTATCTGACACTATTGTGTGCAGTAGGGCAGCACCTGCTTGTCTAGCCATGTAGCTTGATCAAGAGTGGCCTGTGTGTTTGTGATGAAGCCTTGTGCCATATGGCTTCCACTGATTGTTGTGGCCCAGATTGCTCCTCCATCTCTAGCCATTACGATTGGCCCCATTTCTCGATGGCCGACACCCACTAACCCTGAACTTGCAAGCCATGTGACTCATGTGTCCCAGTAAAATGCACAATTTAACCCCAACACAGTCCCTTTCCTTTACAGGGACAAAGTACATTGTACTTCATCTTCTATTGTTTTTTGCTTGTTTCTGAACAAAACTCTAGGGTTGAAAACCTTAATAATGATTTTTTACACAGTAATTGTTCTTTTTCAGAATGATTGTATATCCCCTTAGTTACAGCATACTCATTGTACTATTCACTAACACCTCCTGCTTGAAAGCTCATTGTGGTACTAAATTGATCATTATAGTGCTTTTCTATTCCAGGTGTTTTCTGACCTTCGTAGCATTAGAGCTTTGAGAATCATTTTGTAGGTTGGAAAGACTTGGACCATTGTTGCTGTACTGTATTCATGTAATAATGAGTGCTGTGTGCTACTTTTGTACAATTGCTACTTTTCTGATTTACCATTTACACTGAAAAAAACAAAGGTTAAAGTGACATTTTAGTTCGGTGTTGAAATGGGTTAAAACTAATATAAATGAAAAAAATACTGAAATTCACCAAACCATTCTTAAGTAAACTAACTACAAGTTGCTCCCCCGCTATACACTGATTATGGCCCTACATATTACGTGTGAAATGGCATCATTGATGATCTCACTGATGACATCTCAAATGACAACATTGATTATATGGCTGACGACATGACAGATGACATCATCCAAGCTACTGCTCCTCAAGTTCTTCTATTAATGCCTCAATCATTTTACAAAACGAAAGTGGTAGTAGAGAGCCCTCAAATATATACCGTATATGTTGACTATATGAACATGTGTGCATGTCTGTAATAGAAATAGTGTAGTACATGGTGCACAGTTTAACAACCAATATAATTTAGGTAAAACATTACTTCATTTTAACAAGGTAGAGACTGAGTTCAACTAGTGTGGGTTGCAGACATATGTTACAAATTGACAGAGGTTTAAATCCAAGTCCTGTTGCCAAAATATGTTGCAAAAAACAATAGCACATCCCTACAATACATTATTCACACAAGGAGTTCTGGACATATGCTGATGTTAAGGAAATGTCATGTAGTGCTATTGGGAATTATTGTGCAAACTGAATATTTATAGGTTGCAGATATTTATGTCCATAAGTTCAGTGAAAATGTTGAGACATTAAACATTGTTGAAAAATAATGTATGGGTGACTCAAAACTAGTTGAAGCTGCAGTATGACAGTAAGTGCTGTCCTAAGGGTGTAGGACCAGCTTGGCCATCCGTTATCAGTGGCTAATGCATAAATGTGAAGCAGTTAACTTAAAATTCCATGTCTGATGACGTATTTTACAGGTACATCCTATTAAGCAAAATATTCATAAAACACTCTTTTGAATAATATTTAAGGTTCAATAAATTGCAGATTGCATTAATGTCTAGAGAGCGATTTCTGATGCACCTCAATACTAGTTAAAAAAGAGAAGAATATCTACTAAATATGGGTGATTTCACAGCTGTTCTGCATGTTGCAAAAGGTTACACCCTTTGTCACTACAGACGTTATGGGAAATTACATCTAGATGTATCTCACTGAAGGAGTTTCGGTACGAAAAGTATATAGAAAACTGTCACATTCATTTGATGATGTCATAAGTGATGGCATCAGTGATGTCATTCGAGATTTAATCAGGGATGTCATCAATGATGTCATTTAAAATCCCATGAGTAATGGAACATGTGAGGTTGTAAGCAGTGTATGGCGGGGGTGAAAGTTATATCTAATTTATGGAAATATAACTTGTGAAATTCAGTGGTTTTTAGTTTATAAATGTTAGTTGTTAATCCATTTCAACACCTTACTATAAAGTCACTTTAACCTTAGTGTTTATTCAGTGAATTTCTGAATTTCTGGGGTTTATGTTTTTTACTGAAAGGGAAGATCGTATTACAATACCTAAGCATAACACCTCTTTAACTTTCAGCCATGCACAGCGGGGTTCCACCCATTCCTCCCTGTGGGTGGCCCACCCACAGCAACCCACCTTCCAGAGTCAGCTTGTGGCCCTTCCCCATCCTGCCTGCCCTCCATTCTCTGTCTTTGTGCCCCTGCTGTATCCCTCCTACCCTCTGCAGTCAGCCTGCTGCAATTGACCATGTCAACCTGCCTTCCATGGTCAGCTTGCTGCCCTTGCACATGTACCCCTCCTGTCTGCCTTTCATGGCCAGCTTGCTGCCCCAGCCTGTGCTGTCTTGCTCTCAGTGGTCAGCTTCCTGCCTCTGCCCCTCCTCCTGCCTTCCCTGTGTTCTCTGTGTGCATACCCATAACCACTCTGACCTGCGCTCTATGGTCCATTGTGCTTACCCTACAAATGCCAGCCTTCCCTTCATGTTCAACTTGCTGACCTTGACTCCCCATCCCTCCATTCCCCATTCTCAGTCTGCCTGCCAATTCCCCCACCCATTTGCTCTCTTGTTTCAGCTTGCTGTCCCAGCCCTTTCCCATGCTGGCCTCCCCTCCATGGTTAGCTTGCTGTACCTGCTCCCTTCCTCAGCCTTCAGTTCTTCATGTAAGTGCTCCTGTCCATGACCAACCTTCCTCCATAGTCCGTTGCTCCGCCCCTGCCCATGCTGGCCTGCTGTAAATAGTCAGCTTGCTGCCCCTGCCATCTGCCTCCTGCCCTCTGTGGTCAGCTTGCTGCCCATGCAGCCTGCCATCTGTAGTCAGCTTGCTTCACATTCCCTCACCTCCATTCCACCAGTCCTCTGTTCTCCATATGTGTTCACCTTCCTTCTTTGATAAGCTTGCAGCCCCTGCTGATGATGGCCTGTCTCCATATTGAGATTACTGCCCCTACCCCCATCCCTCATACCCTGTGCTCTCCATATGCCCCTGCCTCTTCCTTCCTGCCCTCCTTTAATTCCATCAAGATAGCTTCAGGTGTCCCTGTTTTGTCATAAATACAAATGTTAGCACGCTAGTTGTTTATGAGAGCACTCTGGGAAGCTGCAGTTGCACACTGGGGAGTCTACTGACAGACTGCTGATGGTGTTGAAAGTACATGTTTAAGTTTGCCTGCCAGAATATTTTACTGAAATGAATGGGAAATACATTTGACAACTCATAAAAAATGAATTCACATTTTAGCTTGCTAGAAAACTAATCATAATTGCTTTGAAAAAACAAACCCCTCATTTTGTTCATTTCCAAAGGAAATGCTCTAAAATTTGCAGTTTTGAATCCCTCAAGATTGTATAAGGTGTACTGCACTTCTATCATAAACACAGAAAGTTAGAGCGCTGGCTGTCATTAGAACATTCTTGGAGTTACAGTAAAATAATGGGGAATCAATTCACAGGCTTGTGTTTCTTTTTAGCAGTACATGTTTTCCTTAGAATGTCAGAGTTTATTCTCCCATGGCTGGGGAAGACAGTGTGAATTTATATAAACGTGCTCTGATTTTATCTTCAGGAACACCTTCCGTAATCTCTATAAGAAAATCATTGGAGAAAACAGTTTTCTATCATGTACTGTTCATCAAAGCTCAGCACCTTAGAATACACCACAATTCCGAAAAAAATAAGTATTGTGCCACTAACAAATAAATTATTTTGTGACTCAAATCTGTTTTCATCTTTAAATGGGTTCCATTTTGTGACCCTCAATACCTGCCATTCACTACCATGCATTTCAATAGGGACTATGACCCCAAGGCCTGTAATAGCTGCCACAACATGTTGTCCATGTTGTAGCCAACAAATCAAGCTCCCACAAATACCCCTTGGGGTCAAGATGTGCTCTCCCCACCTCTAATATATTTTTAATATTTAATTTTAAGAATGCATGGGCTATGTCCTTGAGTCATGCAATGGCTGCCACAACTTATTTTTAAGGTTGTGGCCAGCCAAACAGAATTGATTAGTCCTTTTTAAAGTGGCCATTCAGAGCATATCTGGACATCACCATTCCAGATATAGCTATTTTTGTAACCCATTCATGAGCACCCAAAACACTTCTTCAAATAGGAATTTCTTGAAAATGGCCAAGGATTTACAGCAAATTACAAAAACACACTTTATGAGTAAAACTCGAACTTTCTGCCATATTTAGTGTAATTCTGTTCAGCTTTTTTTCTGTATCATTTCTAAAAATGTACTATGAGAATTAACATGGGAAATCAACATTTTGAGAGGGCCCCTTTTTTTGGCCTCTGCTTCACGGATCACCATATTTTCAGAGATGTTGAAGTGGATGAACTTTCTTTTTGATACATTTCATGCAAGGTTGTCAGACAGTGCCAAGAAAAGTTATTAGTGAAATAACAAAAAGCTCTGTATATGGAATCTCTGACCTAACTATAACTACACCGTGGCATAATATATATATCTTCATTATGAATTGTGTTTTCTCTGTTGAAAAGTTCCCAGATGCTGTCCTAGCAGGTGCCTCTGCTAGGACTGGGGGAAGTTCCTCACAATGTCATTCCACAAAAGAATAAGTTTACCACTCAAGAATGGTAAATGCAGTGAATTTTTTAGTGCATGGCAGTAGACATCAACGTGTTTTGGCATCTACATGCTTGGCTCACAAATATAAACAGTGCCTCACACCCATTTTACAGACAGATTAAGTAAAAAAGTGCATACACAACAACAAAGGACTATAACAAAATGTTGTTGTAGAGCTCACGAGGGCCATCTTGATAACATGCAGATGAATCATAGAGTTCATTGATTTTGCTTTACAGTGTGCTTTGCATCAATTTATTTAAAGAAAAAATTTTCATACATTATTTCATAAGCCTTTTTTCATCATATTTCACTGCAACACATAACCCATTTGTAATATATAACACCAACGTTCTCTAATTCATACTCTTTCAACAATGTTCAACTTTCTCTTTACCGGGACAGTGTTTGCAGCGCTGATTGTCCATAAGATATATCCCCAGAGCACAAATTGATTACATATTTGAAGTCAATATAATAACAAAAATGTACATATTTTCAGCACTAATAATACATGCTACATAGCCCCAGTAGGCAATTTATTGTTTCTGTACCACATATCAAATTACAGCCACAAATGTAAATATTACCAAAGGATCTAATGAACATGTGATGGAAAAATATGACACTGTACTCTATGCGGTTTTAAAAGAATTTTCTCAAAGAGTTGTATTATTCATGGACCTGAAAAAAAGAAAAAAAACAATAAAGATTTAAAAACTAAACATAACAGACACCATGCCCAATAAATTGACAAGTGCAAAAAAATAAACCACAATAGGTCTATTTGAAGTGACCTGGTTCCATAGGTTGGTGTGACACAGCAGACGTAGCCAGGATAGATCTTAAGCGTATTTATTAAGTTAATTAAGTCCATAGAATAGCCCCACCAGGAGCAGCCTGCTAGCTGCTCAGCCCATCCTCTCAACTGTCTCACACCACACCAACGTCCAACATTCCAGTCACATCAACATTCCACATGGAACTCTCACACTGGCTGAGCAGCTAGTTACAAGATACAAGAGAACAGTAATAACCTTACATGAAGAGACTACAATATCTCCCTTCTTTACAATTGAAAATAAAACAAACAATACTAAAAGTACAAAGCAACTATACACAAAATATAAACAAGAGATAAATAGTCCAAACCCCATGGGTAAGATGAATAAACTATACCACGAAAGGGACCCAGACTATAAACGGCAGAAAAAGAATAAGAAAAAGGATGAAAAGATAAGAATAAACTATCACCATCCTCCTCTTATAATAAGACAGAAAAGAAAACATTAAACTCAAAGAAAACATTAAACTCACTCACTAACACCAACCTACTCTTTTAATAAAACACGAATAGAATGGTAACATACAGGAAGAATAAAACAAATATACAATGGGTGGACCTCACCCATCACTAAAACGTAGGTGGGACTAACACCCCCTAAACTCTGAGTATATGGGTCTAACACCCAAATGTACAGAATACAGAAATGGGACTAAAACCCACGGACTTGTGCAGCAATAATAACAGAAATGCAGCACAGTGAGGCATCAAAAGACGGTTACCCACACACACAACAGCTAATATTTAAATGAAGGGACTAAAACCCAACACAAACGTGACAAGGGTGGGACTCACACACCCTTTAAATTTAGTAAAAAGGACAAATACCCATTAGTAATAACATAGGTAAGACTCTCACCCCCTAAAAGCAAGTAAACGGGACAGACACCCATTACAATGACCTAGGTGGGACTAACACCCCCTAAACACAAATAAATATGGGAGTAACACCCATAAAGAATGACCTAGGTGGGACTAACACCCCCTAAACACCAAGTATATGGGACTAACACCCATTACTACTAACATAGGTGGGACTCTCACCCCCCCCCCAAAACTGAGTAAATGGGACTAACACCCAAACTCAAAAGTCACACCTGAGTAACTAAACAGTGACTTGCGACATGGAAATAGGGCTAAAACCCATACCAAATAATTAAATGCGAAGTACAACATTCAGAATGACCAATGTGCAGCATAACGTGACAAAAACAAACACACTAGTGGACCAAAGTGCAGCACAAAACAGAACAACAGCACAAGCAATAATGATTATATTAGCGCTTTAAAAACTCTAGCACATAGCTATAGTGAAACAAACGCCGGTGAGCGACTCTCACCCGAGTTGCACATACATAGGATCATTTAAAAGCTGTGTCCAACTTTAAGTTATAATAACAACCAAATTGCATACAATGGACAAGAGTAGAGACCAAGGTTCAAAGAAGCATGAGAACTGAAAATGCTAAAACCAAACTTCAAAAGCAACGTGGTTTAACGGGACTACTTGGCTTGACGGGAACTGAAAACTCACCAGTTGCATTATTCTACAAAGTCCAGTGTCTTCGGTGTCCAAATCACTTATAAATTTGAACTCATTCCCAGAAGAGACTATGGCTGTACTCATTAGAAGAACGATCAAGTAAAGCGTCGCCGGTGATGGTGCTGACATTTAATCCTTGAAAGACTTTGTTTGCTGATCAAATCGAAGCGATGTTGCCCTTCAGTGTGAAATCTTCAATTTACTTTATTAACAATCACAAATTGTAGTTGGCAGAGAACACGTTGATACGCTGTGAAAAAGAACACAACATGGCTTCGGTACATCGTTGGTGCCTCCAAACACAAGATGGCGGCTCGTAGAGGACGTCATGCCGAATGGCTCTCAGCATGTCTATGTTGCAGAGCGTCTCTCAGCAGCCCAGAACTTCGCAGAGACCACGGCATCACAGAGGCTCCCACGAAGGAACTCCAGAACTCCATTAAACAGGTAGAAGTGCATGCGCTGTAGGCAAGCCGTGCCTAATTTTAAAATTTTAAAGTTGTAAACAAACTGCCACATGACATGGGGTAGAAAAGACAACATGAACATTTTACGAAAATCACACCCTCACAGTTCACGCCGGCACCGGGTATCTGGGTTCTTCATTCCCACACAACAAATAGGCTCAAACAAGATGCAATGTGAGCAACAAGGGAGATACGGCGGTTCAACTGACAAAATAAGTGTGGTTTCCAAGATCCAATTTATAACAATGAAAGTCCCACATTTGTTGAAAAACGCGAGCGTGCCTTCATTAACATCCTGAAACAGACACATGTGTGCTTACTTTCAATCCAACGTCGAGACAGAGGCAGCATCAAAGGCAAATTCCCACTTCTTTGAAAATGTCCTATAGCATAACTAAAATACCCACACAAGTCAGGTTCGAAAGTCAGCAACATTCCTTTTGTGCACACAAAGTAGCACAGGATGATCTTGAACCAAAATACCAAACGCCAAACAAAAATATTTAACCCTCACTGGGGGCAGAAACACAGGCAGCCACAGATTACCTTGCTTTGAGGCACTGTAGACGTTTGTAGTGGCACTGTAGACATATGTTGTAGCGCAGGATCTTGAGAAAGAGGCAAGCAGCCTTTCTTAATGTAATTTTGGATGTTGAAGATGCAGAGACGAAGACACAGCACACCTTGCTTGGGCTGTCCGGTGTATTGGACACTGGTGGGGCTGCGAGGCGTGCTTGACTGGTTTCCTGCTTGACTGGTTTCCCTTGTTTCTTCATGCTCCATTTCCATAGTTTCTTGTGGAACTCTAACCTTTACTGTCCACACTTCTTCCAATGTCACATGTGTACTATTTCCTCCTGGAAATGTACTTGCGCAGACGCTATGGTCAATTGAGAACCATCCTTTGTTCGAATTACTTTCTTTGCTTTGAGTTTCTGTTGTGTACTTCCAAAAAGAAAACATCCAAGGCTTGTCATCTTTGAGCTTCCTTGGGGTACCTTGTAAAACGTGGATAAGTCTCCAAATCGTCGCCAAATGAAGTGACCTGGTTCCATAGGTTGGTGTGACACAGCAGACGTAGCCAGGATAGATCTTAAGCATATTTATTAAGTTAATTAAGTCCATAGAATAGCCCCACCAGGAGCAGCCTGCTAGCTGCTCAGCCCATCCTCTCAACTGTCTCACACCACACCAACGTCCAACATTCCAGTCACGTCAACATTCCACATGGAACTCTCACACTGGCTGAGCAGCTAGTTACAAGATACAGGAGAACAGTAATAACCTTACATGAAGATACTACACTATTGTATTTTGGCTCAGTATTATTTGTAAGTGTACTGATAGTTCTTCTGTCATATCAACACCAATGGCCATACCCGAATCATGATTGATAATATATTCTGACTCTAATCAGCACAATATCTATTGTCCCTATGTAAATTCTTCTCGAGCCAGTCAGTCACAAAAAAAATGACATTCTTGCATTCCACATATTTTTCACATTTATCCATAAAGATATTATTAAACTGCTATGTTAGCATTTGGCTATCATAGCCCATCATAAGTTCAAAGATTGTCACAAGTAGGCTTATGCAAACTTTTTATTATGCCAGAGTAATTAACCAAGTTATAGGCTCAAGCTGCAGGCGAGGGCCTATGACAGAGCTGAGGGCCTTTAACAAGCAGTATCCCCGAAGGTAGAAGGGCTATAAGGCTATTAGAACATTACACCTACTGAGTCTAGAATGTTCTAAAGAAAGAAATGGAATTCCACTCTATAGTAGTGATTGTAACATGAAGACTCTCAGACGTTTTACATGATCTTCTACACAAGAATAAGTCCTCATTCTGAATATAAACTCAACATGTCTAATAATATTGGTTGATATGGAGCCGTTTTTAATTCATCAAATAAACTCTGAGGTTAAAAACCAAAAAAACATTTTGCAGGCTGAGAAATATTTGTCCAGCTCTACAGGCAAACTAATCATTGAACTTATAAGAGGCATAGCGGGTCATTTCCGCCCAAACGGGCAACGTGCTTGCCTGCCAGGCTAGCAGAGACTATCGCCTCAGCTACCATGGTGAAGGACCATGCGTCCTATTAAGAGATCTCTAAAAGCTTCATAGCAACCACTGGTGCAGTAGATGTAGTAAGATCTTTGAGCTTTGCCAAGCGGGAAACATCTGTTTTGCTCACTAAACATAGTATTTTGTTTTCCAGAAGCAAACCGCTAATGTAGGGCTGTCAGAATGTTCCTGATTCTAAAACAACACAAGCATGTCACCCATGCTTTGATCGTCCTCTTTTTGCTACCAGCAAGCAAAAAATCAAGTTTAAGACACTATGCACCATGCAAAAGGCCATCTGTAGAAAAGGTTTTCACTACCTCTAAAATCTGGCCCTACACAACCGACCTACAAGGAATCTGGGAAGCAAGAATACTAGCCAACTAGGCCAAAGTAAATCTAGATGACCTAAAAACTGAGGAATATCCCTCAAAGTCCGGGCCCCTGCCTTTGAAAAAAAAAGCCCTAGATTTGTTCTAGCTGTGCACTTTCTTGAAAGCACAATACCGATCTTTCAAGACGGCTCAGTGAAGGCAAAGTATTTGTGTGATTATTAATAATAATGCTACCGCTTGGTATAAAAAATTGCTTCACTAGTGCAGACCGAGTTTACACACTACAGCAAGGTTTTATTCAATACCCCAGGGTCCACTAAGTTATCTGGAGGATTTGCAGATTCCTGCTGGAATCTTAATTAAAATTGTCATTCCAGACGCAAACCTCTCACACTGCGCGGTCAAGTTTGTTACCTTTGCTAACAGTCCTTTGCAGCTAGCCTTGGGATGTATCTACAGGCAAAGATACATCAAGGACTGCAGAACTGTTGCCACAATCCCTCTTTTTTCTCTATTTCTGATTTCCCCTTAAGCAAACTTGATGCTGTACCCACTTATCCAGACAAATCCCAGATTATATGACCATTGCCATAATCCCTCAGGCGCCTCCTACAATATTCTCTCCTGATGATGACCCTTTTCTAATTAATTTTGCATTGTGGGTCAAAACGTCGACGAATTCTTCTCTGGTCTGTTTTTTAATTTGTTTATGGATTTTGTCACTTGTATTACCAGTGTTGTAGACAATATCACATTGTCCCTATCAATCACATGTATATATTGCTATTGTAAATAACACTTGCGCACTATATGCTGACTTTATTAATTTGCACTATGCCGTCACTAAATAGGAGCGCCTAGTTAAGTTACTGATATTGATATTATGTGAATCCTAGTTATTTGAGAACAAGATTTCTGTCTAAAAAAGACTAAAATACATGAAACGCATAACAAACCTTACTTGTAAGAAGGGTTGTTTACAACATTTGCCGTGGAACTCAAGGGCCAAACTTCCCCCACAGGGCCCACTTGTGTTGATAATATTTCAAAAACATTGGACCTCTCCTTAAGAGACCAATGTAACTACCCCAGTTTAGGAGAGAACCAACAGCCAATCTCTTTGAAAAGTCTCCAGCAAACCAGTCACTGATTTGGACTACCTTCTTTCTGGGGGACGGGGACTGGCCCCGATTACTTGCATATCATCTCCTTAGTGTAATATCTCTGAAAGTCAGCACTTTTCATTCAACTGGAATTTCTGGCCTGAACTAGGGGTCTGACTTTGAGTTTGGCAGACAAGTAACTCTGTCACAAACTTGTCACTTGATGGATAATTAAAAGTGCCGTAGGACATAATATACATGTAATAAGTGTAGGAAACTGGAGTTTTGATGCAGTAATTCCACCACTTTTTGCCTGCTATTTGATACAACTTTGACTGGAATGCAGTGGGTACCTGCTAACCATGTCCTCAGTGCCAATGTTCTTTCACCAAAACAAGGTAACTGATCAATTGATCCCCAATTGACCAGACCTCTAGCACTTCTGTAAGTCCCTATTAAGTGGTACCTCTGGTACAAAGGGCATAGGTACTAACGAGGGTCCCTAAGAGCTGCAGCATATCTTGTGCCACTCTAAGGGACACAGCACCAAACTCAGGCAGTCTGCCACTGCACGCTGTGGGACAAGGTGCCCTAAAAAGTGAACAAGCAAAGCTTGGGTCCTTAACTCCCTGAACTGGACTACTAAATTACTAGAAGAACAAATAGATGTCCAGGAAGACTGTTAAATTTAAATCTAGATAAACCTTAGACCATTGATTCTAAAGTTTGCAAGCTTTATTCAGCTTATTTTAGCTTTCACAAAAAGACATTTGAAATCAATTATACATGTCTTTAGAAAGGGTGACACATTGTTATACTACACGTTGTCATCCAACATTTTGACCCATAATCAACATAAATACACATAACACAATCACTTTTGTGGATGAATACATAAAAAACACTTGGACACATCAATAATACACAAAAACCATATTTACAGGCCAAAAGCACTTGACAAGTCCTAAATTCAATTGGAGGCACTAGGCGGACATTAACTCATTACTAGACATATGTCTACTGTCCTGCCTGTGATCAGAGAATGGGGTTACACAAAATACCCAGGTGTTGTCTACAACATCTTGGGCCCGATTCACAGAATTAACTTAAGACAAAATCCTAAACTTACTACTTTTGGTATTCACATAATGCACTTCCTACTTTTGGTATTCACAGAATGCACTTACTACTTTTGGTATTCACAGAATGGATTTACGACTACTAACTTTACGTCCGCACTCGGGCCGGAAATTCCGGCCCGGAGACGGGGCTTCCGGGCCAGAGGCGGAGCTTCCGGCCCGGAGGTGGGGATTCCGGCCAGTGGCGGAGATTTAGCCATGGCCAAAATCTCCACCTCTGGGCCGGAAGCTCCGCCTCCGGCCCGGAAGCCCCGCCTCTGGGCCGGAAGCTCCGCCTCTGGGCCGGAATTTCCGGCCCGAGTGCGGACGTAAAGTTAGTAGTCGTAAATCCATTCTGTGAATACCAAAAATAGTAAGTGCATTCTGTGAATACCAAAAGCAGTAAGTGCATTCTGTGAACACCAAAAGCAGTAAGTGCATTCTGTGAATCCCAAAATGGTAGTAAGTTTAGGATTTTATCTCAAGTTAGTTCTGTGAATTGGGCCCCTTGTTTGTTCTTCTACTAAAAAGTGAAAACACTACATGGCACACACTGTGTGTGCCATGCCCACTAACACTGCAAGTAATATTTGTATGTCACCCCTACAGCAGGCCTTACAGCCCTAAGGCAGGGTGTATAATTATATTACATGTGAGGACATATCTACATGAGCGGTCATGCCCCTGTGCTGGCCAATACAATTATTGACAGTACAAGTAAACAGGGAAGCCTTCTTCAGGTAGGTACTGGGCACTGATCAAAACGAGTTTCCCAGCAATATATTGGCTTCACTGAAACCTTTGGTGTTTGGTATAAAATACCTCTTATTAATAAACTTACACTGATTCCAGTGATGAATTCATAAATACATGCAAACAGAGGGTACCTTAGAGGTACCCCCTAAAAACCTACCGACTTCTAGTGTATTTTTTGACTGGTCCTGTCCAGCCTGCCACCACAGATGTATTTCTGACCCTCTGGAGGTAAGAGCCTATGCTCTCTGAGATCCGAAACAAAGCCTGCTCTCATAGAAGGTGTTATAGCCTACTCCAAGCAGGATGCCTTGTAATCAACACATCCAGGCAGGAGGCTCCACAGGCCTCCATCACCTTTTATATACAACCCTGGATTCCCCAATACAGGGGCAAGTGCCACACCCTGTCCAGGGCCTATTTAGTACCAGGACAGGTGGGACAATTAGCTAGTCAGGAGGCGTGTTCACCATCAAGCTAGTACCAACTCTAAAGTGGGCTACCTAAAGTGAAGTCGACTATGCCCATTTCCCACAGGGAGTGGTCATATAAAAGGTGTAGTTACCCTAAAGGCAGGCAGCCCATTGGCTACTACCTGACACTCCCTGTAGCATCCCTAAGTTCAGTATTTAGGCGGTATCCCTGATGCCAGGACTAGAGATTCGATGGACACAAAGAAGGAGTGAACAAAGAAGATTGCTGACACAAGAACCAAGGAGCAACTATTGATTTTCCGCTAGCCATGCCAACCTGCCATCTGCACCTGACTCTCGTAGAGAAAGCGACTTGTCCTGTCGCTGTGCTGACTCCAAGTAACCCGAAGGGCAACCAGTGCTTTGAAAATCACCAGAGAACTCCCTTGGAGTAAAGGAGCTACTCCCCTGCAGCTGCAGGCACCAAAGAAGCAAGGTCAGGTTTACCATCCTGCCACCTACAGGGACTACTGATGCTGCAGCTGCCCAGGAAGAGGTTGCCATGCTTCCACAGGCCAAATCCATCCTCCTGCCAAGTGTAAGGGATGCCAGGACCGAATGGCCCAGGTACTGTAACCTTTGCAGGAACCATGGCTTGTTGTGTCCAGATTGGACCCCAATGTTGAGGAAAAATGATTTGCATGTGGAGGCACTTCAGGGATAGTGATAACCACACCATAGTGGGCCAGCTTTCCTGTTTATCCCTTTCTGCAGAACTAAAGGCAAAGAGTGAGCCTCCTACTGCAGCCACCTGACACCTTAAAGTACATCTGCACCCGCGCCCACAGCCCAAGTCCAAGGCAGGTGATGGTGCCAGCAGGGTCCTGAGCCCCTCAAAGTCTGAGCCCACCCTTTTATTCGCCTAAACTGGACTCCCAGCTGCTACCTGTAGCCTCTTTGTGAAGGCCCCCTCAACTGTGAGTGTCTTCTGCAGAATGGACCCAATGCCAAAAGACACTATTGCTACCAAGCCCTACAGCCCGAGGAGAAGTGGACCAATGGTGTCTCTACATGCCCGAGTATCTCAAGGACTGGGCCCCCCTGTGGATTCACCCAGACTGGCCCCCCGAGTCTGAGCTTGCAGCCTCTTTTCAACCGGACCGTTTCCTATTGAAGTGAACGGGACACCCACCGCTGAAATACACCTCTGCATCTGACCGCTCCAGTGTAGCCCGAGGTGCCTGTTGGTGTTGACTTGGACCTTGCCCCATACTCACCTTAAGTCCAGGAGAAGGTTCCCGTAAGTTATGGATAAGTGCCTGAATTCCATATATGTTTTCCCCCTTTTAATAATATTACTGCTCCAGTGTGAACTTTATGAACTCATAGCTCGAAAAGTACTTCCCTGATTCCAATGATCTAGGTGTCTAAATTTATATAACACTTGGTGTTATGTTTATAAATTGGTGTCAGATTCCTTTATTGAGTATGTGTCTCACTTGCTGCATTTGTGTGTGCAATAAATGCTTAGCACTGCCGTCTGGCAAGCCTAACTGCTTACCCACACTACAACAAAAGAGAGCATTTGGGTTATAATTTGTGCCTCTGTAAAACAATTGGGGTTTGCCTGGACTCTTTGCACAGTGTACCTCATTTTGGTCCACTGTATAAAGAGGCAACTTCCTACACTAAGGTAAACAAGATATCTGTCACGTTTGTGATTTAGCAACCTATTTCCCAAACTATAAATCAGGTCATCAGTCTTCAATGAAATCCATTATCTAGTGCTTTAAATTTACTGACAAACTGGTTAACTCCTTTCGCTTTGTTGACACCGCCGTATTGGTTTCCCTGCATTATTGGGACTCAATATCCCAGAACCAGAGAGGAGTGCGGGAGGAGCCTGCTGCTACGCCCGCCCAACTGCACACGCTTAAAAGCGCTTGGTGCCTCCCGCAGCGCGGGACACGTGCGGAGGCTGGGCTGGGCCTACCCTCTTGGCCGTTGCTGGAGTACCTTCCCATTCTCAAAGTGGAGCTTAATTCAGTGGTGATCCCTTGGCAGTCTTTCAGCATTTAAGGAGAAGCATTGCTGTTTATTGCCGCCGCCACCGCCACCGCCACCGCCAGAGCCATTTGGGGGAAAATGCTGCCTTGTGAGAGGAGGACAGCACAGGACCACAACCCCCAGCAGCCCCAGCGGTGCGTACGCCTGAAACAAGCACTCGGAAGCGCTCAAAAGGGTCACAGGGCTCCTGCAGCGCACCCGAGCCCCTCACAGTCCGGAAGAGGCTGGGCTGGGCCACACCAATAACATTTTGTAAACGAGTGGACTGGACAATTTGCTATAAGTGACAGGCGCTGTGTGAATACTGTGATAAACAATGAGTAAACGTAAATCTGGTGTTGGGGACTCTTGATGCCTTTTTGCTGCGGGCAGAATCGGCCCTTATACACGAGATAGAGCTTACACAGGAGAGGCTGCCGTTGGAACCACAACACGTCCCAACTAGCACAACACAGATAGGGCTTCTTGCTCGGCAGGACGACGTTGATGAGGTTGAGGACCTGACCATTCATAGCGACCACAGTGAACATTTACAGATTATAGACATAGATTCAGAGCCACCTAGATCCTCAGAGGCAGCAAAGAGCTCAATTAAGCCAAATGTGATCGCTAGGGGCCAGAAGGCAAAAATATGCCATGGAAATAGCCTTGAACCACCTCCCAAGAAATGGAAGGGCTGACCTGCACCGAAAAATAAACATTATCCAAAATAATCAGGAGAAAAACCAACGCCACTGATAGTGTTAGCAGGCAGGAACAAAGCACACCGATAGAGATGTCAGCTGACGGGCCTCTTCCGGGGCAAAATGAGGAAGAATCATGGAAAAGGTTGGAGGTAATGCTGGCAGCTTTGCTGGATCCTTTGTCCCATAAATTATCTCATATTGAGGCTAGGCTTGCCAAGCTAGAAGAGTCTATTATCAGCATTCCCACTCTCAATTTTGGTGTCCGTTCAGGCAGGGACACTGGCATAGATACAGCCCCTATAATGGAATTGGGAAACAAGAGTGGCATTCCCACTGGTAACACCGCTTCTCACGATTCTGAATGCCCAACTACAACAAGCAAGGGATGCACTAATGCAAACTTAACTGATCCCCCACACCAAAGTTTAACATCTCCTCCGTCTGCATGCGTAGGTCCACGCTCTAGCTCAACCACCCCAAAAGCTGCACAAAGATCATTAGTCACTAATGGTACGCCTAAAGTAGGGGAGGGCTTCAGTCAGCTGACAATACAGAAGACGCATAGATTAAATGAGGGACCTCCTACAAAAGTAAATGCAAACCTACATCGCCCCCCAGAGGTAACCCCCTATGTAGTTATCTTGCCAAATGTTCCTCGTTTAACATCTAATGCATTGAATGCCCTAGAACATTGGTCAACCTTGCGGAACAAAAGCCTACACCTATTGAGTGCCAGGACGGGTTTTAAAGACATCCTCTTTTCTGACTTTAAAATGGTGCGGAGAGTGGGGTGGATTGGAAATTCTCATAAGGTCCTACCAGGTAATTGTGTGGTCATAAGTTTTAAATCTCCAGACCTGGTGGAGGTAATTCTAGATAGGGCCGGTAATAGTAATATTATGGCCCAGAAAATAAATATTCTTCCGCTTGGATATTATTATCATCCACTCGGATATCATTGGCAAATGATGGGGACAGATACTTTCAGGGCTTAGACAGGGTAGAGAGATGATCCCAACTGAAGCACCATGGCAGTCAAGGGGGGGACAAATACTTCCCTGGGTTAGACAGGGCAGCGATGAAATTCCACTTAGTAATCGCTATGGAATTCTTAATTCGCTTGAAGGAGTTGATTGACTTGGCAACTGTATGGCTCACTCAGGAGAATATTTAACCATGCTGGAGCTCATCCCCAAGACACTACGACTGAACACCCCCTATAAAGATTATCCCACTTCTATCAAACCTCACTTAGCTGTTGGTATTCAATCAACTCTACAAGCTTTAGTGGGACATGGGGAAGTTTCTGGAGATCATAGAAACATGCAACTAGGAGAACCCCAGAAGGATTGTACGTTCTTAACTTTAAATGAGAGTGAGGCTAATGTAGATGGTCATATTTTAGCTGCAGAAGCCCCAACTAAGTTTTGGAAAATGCGAGATGAGGCAACTTGCAATTTTGCCTCGTGGAATATTGCAGGTCTACGCTCTAAGATAAGCAATCCCATTTGTTGTGATTTTATAAAATCTTATGATATTATATCCCTTCAAGAAACCTGGTTGAAAGACCCAATCCACATTAATGGTTATAAAACTTTCCACACTCCAGCAGTGGAGGGTTTAAGTGGAAGGGCGAAGGGTGGCTTATGTACCTACATTGTAAACACGCTAAATGTAAAAAAGATAGAGAATTATCTTTAGGAGACCTATTATCAGCTAATTATAGTGGATCTTGATAGAAGGCAACGCATGCTAATGGTTAATTTTTATAACAATATTCCCACTGGAAATTTGGGATTGACTGTAACAAAATTGACCTTGGATGTGAGGACCATATGCACCAAAAGAACAAAAGACACAATGATTATTATGGTAGGGGATTTTAACTGTCCATTATGCTCTAATGTTGATGGAAAGCAGTGTGGTTTAATTCATGAAGAGGGCACTAGTAACACCCATTTTTGTCACTCTGTATTGGGGGACTTGTTTAATGAAATGATATTTACTTTAGATTTAGGTTTTGCGAATGCTATCTGTGATCGACTAGCTCCCATGGGCTACACCTTCAATGGAATGGGCTTGTTCAGCACCATAGACTATGTATTTCTGACAAAGAACCATGCCTCCAAATTTCAGGGTTTCTCAGTTGGCGATATCTCACTTAGTGACCATTTTCCATTATGTTATTCCTTATCACTGTTAGTAAATAAGAAGGTGTGGCATGATAATACTGACCAGGCGCTATCTAATATTACTCTGGATAAGACAAACGGTTATACCTTGCACTGGTCTTTAGTTGATTCTTCCTTGGTGACAAAAAAAGTGATACAGAAGTGTAAAATGGCTGTAGAGACATGTTTATGTGATTTAGCCGTTCCAGCCAACATTTTGACCTCCTTTCAGCTAATCTCAGCAGCAGTGAGGGAGGTATTATATGTACGAAATTCAAATAGAAGGAAAACCCAGGGTTGGTTTGACATATATTGCACTCCAGCTTATAAGAATCTAAAAAAAGTATTGCACGAGACCCCTAGAAATCTTCACGTTGTGAGACAGGCAAGAGCTGATCACTGCAAGCCTTGGGGGTAAAGCACCTGGCCCTGACGGGGTGCCGGTTGATTTGTTTAAAGCTAACTTAGCTCTATGGGGCCCTATCGTCACCCAAGCAATTAATGCCTGTTGTTCTGCTCCCTCTTTGGATACCTGGACCAAATCAGTGATTGTGCCTATCTTTAAAAAAGGTAATCGGCAGGACCCGGGCTGTTACAGGCCCATTTCGCGAACTGTGAAAAAACCTCTAAACTAACCCTCTTAATTTAACTACTGGCTATGGGCTCTCATAAGTAGACATCTCCCCAAAGAAGAGAAAGTACATTTCTGCAAGCTACATAGTTCATGCAAAAATATTTTATTATTTATAAAAATGCATAATACCTTTTTTTTAACATTTATATTTATTTTACAAAAAATTATAAATGTTAAAAAAGTTATATACATACAAAAAAAAAGATAAAGAAATATATATACAAAAAATATGCAAAATATATATCTTGCAGAAATGTACTTTCTCTTCTTTGGTGAGATGTCTACTTATGAGAGCCCATAGCCAGTAGCTAAATTAAGAGGGTTAGTTTAGAGGTTTTTGAGGTTTTTTCACAGTGCTCTTTTCTTTCCCCCTCCTCTACAACCCAAAAGCAAATAGGGGGTACCTTCTCTTACAGTCACAGGCCCAATTTGCTCCTGAACTCCCTGGTCAAAGTCGTGGGTCAAATTATTTTAGAACGATTATAGTCTTGGCAAGAGGAAAACAAAGTCCTTTCCGATATCCATTATGGTTTTCGGGGTGGCTTGGGAACAACTGAGCAGAGTCTAAATCTAGCCATACTGATAGGGAAATACACACGGGCAATAGGGGGTAGGCTGTTTTTAGCCTTTGTAGATCTCACCGCATGTTTAATTCTGTGCAACACGAGAAGCTCTGGGAGATTTTGGAGGCGATGGGGGTGGAAGCTCAATTAATTATTTTTCTCAGGCACCTATATAATAATGCTCAGGGCCGAGTTAGATTCAGTCTGAGAGGAGAACTTACTGCCCCATTTCCCATCAAGAGGGGGGTCAGACAGGCCTGCGTCCTGACCCCCTTTCTTTTTAATCTTTACATTAATGGCCTAGAACAAGCATTAATTAAGAATAGTTAAGATTTTCCTCAGATAGGCGGACACCCTATTCCCACCCTCCTTTACACGGATGAATCGGTTTTAATGTGCCGAACACAAGTAGGCTTATAGAGGGTGCTTGATAATTTCTCCAACTTTATGAAAGGTCTTGGTCTTAGGGTCAATATTTCCAAAACCTTTGTCATGAGGTGTGGGCGTGGTAGTCAAAGGTGCAAGGACATGTTTGTGGACGGACAAAAGATTGAGCCCACAAAGAGATTCTCGTATCTTGGAATACTCTTTGATGAAAAAGACTTATGGACCCAAGCAATATTAGCAAAAAACTTGCATTTCCAAGAACCACCACGGCCCTTGTACATTTCTCAAGGAAATTGGGTAGGAGACCTCCTGTGGAGCTTATTAAGAGATATAAAGCTAAAAGTCTCTCAACACAGCAATGTATGGAGCAGGGTTCTGGGGCCTTGCTAATTCCTACCCGCTGTAAATGGTAGAAAATACGTTCCTGAGATACATCTGGTCCGTCCCGTCTAGCATATCCTTGTATGTCTGCCACGCAGAACTGGGCCTGCCTCACATATCAGATCTTATTAAACTTGAGCCTATTCTTTTGTGGTATAGTGTGTGGACAAAAACGGAGGCCCAGCTGAACACAGATATTCTGCTGGATAACCTGAAGCTGGACGGGGCCCTAAAGATCCCCTGGCTAAGATATGTTCGTAATTTCATGGAGGACTTCGGACATCCTGTGTATTTTTCTGACCCTTGTAGTCTATATAAGATCAGGAGAAATGAATTAAAAAAGGAGGGTCTCCAGCATCTGGAAGATATAAGATTGCTGTCTGAAATATTAAAGCCCAGCGTTCAGCAGAATCAACAGATTTTAATTAAGCCTGGGCAAAGCACTACGCTACACTCGCGTAGTTTGCGAAGTTCGCGCTACTTCGCGCTACTTCGCACTACTCTAATTGCACGTAGCACAGTGCGAACACGCGTAGCGTAGTGTTGCGTAGTGCTGCGGTCATTTTTTGCTTGCTTGCGGTCCTCAACGTCAAGTTGGCGACCGCGAGCAAGCAAAATGACATCCCGGCGAGACTTTTTCCTTGTTCGCGATCAGCAACATCAAGTTGGCGATCGCGAGCATGGAAAATAAACCTCCCGGCGAGATTCCCAACGCGAGGAGGTCAGGTTTCTCATTGCAAGTGGTCGCGTATGCTCGCGACCGCTCGCGATGAGAAACTACCAGTTCGCGTTGAGAAAGCTGCCGCTCGAGTAGCAGAAAACTACAGCTCGCACTGTGCAAGATGCCATTTTCAATAAACAGTGCCGGTTGCTTGTCCGCACTGTGCAATCATTGAAAACGACATCTGGCACAGTGCGAACAAGGTACTACGCAGTTCGCGAAGTGCTACGCGTAGCTCGCGTAGTGCGAACTACACTTTGCGTAGCTTCGCGAAGTGCTACATCGCGAACTACGCCAGGGTTAATTTTAATCACTTTTAATATTCAACCATATTTGAAAGTTGTTCCTGGGGGATACAATAGTTTTTTATTAACTAGCTTCAGACTGGGGATCTTTCATAGAAATGTGAGTTTACCAAAAGTGAACGACTGAACCCGACAATTGCCACTGTGTACATGTGATAATGTTTCAGAGCAATCCACCATACATGTGTTGCTGCTTTGTAAATTCTACAGAGAACTGAGAAAGGTGTGGATTCTTCCTATTTTAAAATGCTTTGGGATTAGACAATGTAGGCCAGCGTTCTTGGCTTTGCAATTCTTAGATAATATACAAATCATTTGGAAAATAGCAATGTTTTTAAAGCACCTAATTAACCTCAGGAAAAGGATGATAACTCAAGTCTAAAGGTCACATGGTAGCAAAAGGTGCTGTTGTAGTACTGAGGAATTTATGCACTTTATGGACCCAGTTTTCTATTGCTATTTCTTTTAATAACTTATGTAGCTTTTAACAACTTTTTTCTTACTATACAATCAATTGAACCAGCAATGTATATACAGTACGTTTCTTTTTTATTAACTATATATATGCTTTTATATGTGTATTTATGATTGTATGAAATAGCAATCGAATAAAGCTCTACTTGACTTGACTTGAGTATGTGTCTCACTTATTGCATTTGTGTGTGCAATAAATGCTTAGCACTGCCATCTGATAAGACTAACTGCTTACCCACACTAAAACAAAATAGAGCATTTGGGTTATAATTTGTGCCTCTGTAAACAAATTGGGGTTTGCCTGGACTCTTTGCACAGTGTACCTCATTTTGGTCCACTGTATAAAGAGCCAACTTCCTACAATAAGGTGAACAAGATATCTGTGATGTTTGTGATTGAGCAACCTATTTCCCAAACTATCAATCAGGCCGTAAGTCTTCAATGAAATCCATTATCTAGCACTTTAAATTTACTGACAAACTGGTTAACTCCTTTCCCCAAGACTGGGTCAATACTTGAGGCCACAATTAAGGAAATCCCTAAACTAAGCAAAGATCCCTCTGTGCGGTTCTTAGGGGCCAATTTCTTTTTTGTACATGCAAAGATATTTATCGGTATGCTAGCCACCTGGCTGGGTGTAGGTTCTGCCAGGACTGGTTGACCCAGATGAGTCTGGATTTTTGCCCAGCAGGAAATTTGGAGACAATACAAAAAGGATACTGCATATAATTGTTAACAATGGAAGGACCATAATAAAAACTAACCTGTCTCTAGAAGTGGAAAATGCATTTGACCATGTACCTACATAGCATACTCAAGCACTACTGATTTGCACCCACATTTCAGGTTTTGATTGTCCACGTAGACACAACTGATTACCACGATTAGTTTTAATTGTGGCTCTTCTTCGTTACTTCAGATACATAGAGAGAGACACGGCAGGGATTCCCCTTCTTACCACTCCCTAGTGTTCTTACTATTGAACCATTAATGGAAGGAGTGTGTGGAAATATTAAGAAAGAGAAGGATACACACACACACACACACACACACACACACACACACACTTAGCCACACACCAATGATGTATGATGTATGCAGATGATGAATTGTTGTCACGACTAAACCCTCCAAGTCTGTTATGGCCCTCATGTTGGAGGCCTCCAGCTTCAAACTCAATGTACAAAAATCTCAAATACTAAATATTCAAGCTGCAACAGGCACCCATGATTAAGGTTATGTTTCCTTCCAAATGGACATCAAACATCACAACATACCTGGGTATAAAAATCACTTCCATAGATGATCTGACATTACAGGCTAACTACGCATCACTAGTGCAGTCATTGAAACTGGACCAGCAGACATGGCACAATGGAGACCTTACTAGGCAAGACGATGACAGCTCTGCCACATATCTTCTTCGACCTCTGCTGCTGACTCCCTCTGGCAGCCCTGAATAAACTCTAAAGAGCTATCAATGACTTTGTATGAGATGGGAACGCAGCTAGGTTGCCTAGATGCATAATGCATTGAACACCCAAGGGAGGCGCTTTGCCATACTTGCCATTTTAAGCCACTACCAAGACGTGCAACTTAAATACCCGGTAGATTAGGCAAGAGCAGAATCGACGAAACTCTGGTGTTTTGTAAACCAGACCATAGCTCGGTCACACTTTTGAGAGGGCCATGGGTGGTGAAAGCTCATAGGACATTGGGATTCTACTCTTTACCCATGACAAGAACGAGACTAACAGTTTGGGATCAAGGGTAGGATGTCTGGGCATATCATCATTTCCATCTTCCCACCCCCAGACCAGGGTAATCTAGGCCAGGGAACACTCATTTTCTATCTAAAAAGTAAAGGGCTGCCAAAGGATGACAGGCTTCTTTGATGAAATGGGTAATATTTCATTGAAAGCTTGAAGAAAAAAATTTGAGATACAAGAAATGGAGAGCTATTGTCAGATTTGTCACTGGCTTATTCATAGTTGGGTCAAGCCGTATGCCAGTAGGCTTCATACATAGTGTAAAAGATGGCTTACTTATGAGAAGGCGATAAGAAACACATCTTGGATGTATACAAAGTCTTCATGTAAACAATATCTGCAGGAAAAACACCTGTGCAAAAGTGGTGGAAAACACAACCGAGAAGGACGCTGTCAGAGGTAAAGTAGAAGCCAAGACACTATAGAACGCATACAACATCCAGGTGTACTATGGCCATGATGATGGCTGTGGTGAAAACAAAGACATGCTGGTATCACATATCAGCAAATATATAGTGATGCTCAGAGGTCCAGCAGGTGCTGGAGGAGATGTGGAGGCACAGGTGCACATGTGGTACAGCACAGCCCCAAATTATCTTATACTGGGCACAAGGTATAAAAGCAATCAAATTCCATGTTCAAAACCAACATCCCATGTGTTCCTGCTTGCATACTACTGCATCTACCCAACAAATAAACATTCTCCCTATGCTCACATAATGGTAAATACTAGTTGGTATTGGCTCTATGTACCAAGAGGCAGGCGATAACGGCCCAATGGGTCAAAGACAGACTGCCTCACATGAGGCTGTGGCCATATCAACTGTGGAACCTGGTGGTAATGGAGAAAATCTCTTTAACATGGGGAGACAAGTTTAAATCACAGAAGCACTGAAGCTCACATGTTCATGCTAACTCAGAGTGTTGTGGATAACCCCAGCTAGTACACCACAAATGCATTCAGAGGGTGTAAATGCTTTTGGTCCAGGAGGTGATCTGACGGCCTACAGTGGATGACCTGATTGAAACTACACAGAGCTTTGTGAGTTGGAGAACCAGTGGAGGTGAGGGTTTTATGGTTGATAGGTTACGAAATTTCATGAACATTCTTGCCTACAAATGTAGGTATTATCCTAAATAATAATGAAAAAGGTGTGATCCATATAAGGAACATATTCGTCTCCAACATGGGCATGTTTCTGCAAAAATAATATATACATCTGTGTTGCAAAATGTCATAGTAAAACAATCGAAGCATATCCTTTGTTATGCTTATGGTTGTGTTCTTTAGCAGTATTATCAATACGGTTTTCTTTGGTCACTATGAGGTATTTAGAACAATTTTAAAGTGTATCAGGCAGACATGCAGCACTTCGGGCCAGATGTATTAGGAATGGATTCAGTAAAAGTGATTGCAAAGTGTGCATCAACTTTTAAATATTCCATTCTGTTTTTGCAAGCTGACCTATGTATTAATAGGTCGGTTTGCAGAAACCCAATGCGTAGAGGGTCCCAATTCGGCCTGCCTCATGAACATTATTGAGGTAGGTCGCAAATTGTGACCCACTATAAATCCCAGTGTTCACAGGTATGGTGTCCTGCTTACGTCAGAAGACCACAACGACTGTGATCGCTTATAAATAAAGCATTTTTTTATGCAGCCTTCTTTCCTTAAAGGAAAAGAGGATGTGTTGAAAAAAGAAAAGTTTAACAAACATTTTTTTAAGAGTAGATCACTACCTACTCCATAAAAATGGTTTTGGCAACATTCACAAAGGGGGGAAGGAGTCCCTTGGGGACCCCTTCCCACTTGCCAATAGGTTAACACTATGCTTGTGTAGCTAGTAAAATATTACACACACAGTAACACTTTGAAAACAGCATAAAACGACTTCACTTTGGTGTTGAAAACTAGTATCTATTTTACTCTTCCAAACATGACCAAAATGACAAAAATCCAATCAATGGTTCACGAGTTATGACTGCTCAAAGTTATGAATGCGAATAAAGTGTTGAAAACATATGCGCTTCTAGTAGGTCATTTCCGGTAATGTTTGGGAAGTGACAGTGATCCAAGCAGAGGATGGGCAATTAGGCTTTCTCACTGCATTAGAATTAATACCTTGCTTCCACAGTCAGGGAAACAGTAAGGCAACTGCAGGTCCCTCTAGACCAGTGGAATTCAGGAAAATCTAGTCACCCACGGTAAAATGCAGGTAGACTATGGAGAACTTGTGGGTCTCAATACACACGGTACTTTTCTTGGGGGAAGCTGTGAGGTCGAGGGCCTCGTAAATGGAGCTCACGGTGTCAGAATCTCCTCCTTCAGGCAGACTGTGTTGCTGCGGGGAGCCACGCTGAATCGTCCTGGTAAGGTGCTACAGCACCATTTGCTGTAGCCACGGCGGGCTGGGGGAAGCGGGCAGATGCAGCAGTATCCCTCGATCGGTCCTGCACTGGGGATGCCTCTTCACCTCTGTGTTCCCGGCAATTTATGGTGAGCACTACTGGGCTGTTGTTGAGCGGCGCTGCTGAAAGGCTGGCAGACGCGGCGATCTCCGCAGTGATCTCAGGCAACATATAGACAAACAGTTGCAGGAACCCTGGTTCAATGCCCTGGACTGGTGTTAGGTGATCTCAGGAGGGTAAGCCTCTGGGAGAGGACGGTCCAGCAGGAGTGTTTGTAGTAGTGAGTTCTTTGATGGCCCTGGGATTTCTTGAACAGGTGGCAAGTCAACAAGCCCTTGGAGTTGCTTAAGTTGCCTATGTAGAGGATGCAGAGAGTAGATCCAGTCCTTCTCACTGTCAGGCAAAAGGCATCAGGCCAACACAGCAGGGCAAGATGCAAAGTGGCAGTCCATCCTACAGCACAGCAATTAGCATGCAGCAGGCCAACACAGCACAGCAGTTATCAAAGTGTCAGTCTCTTCTGCAACACAACTCCTCTTCCTGACAGAGGACCTGAATTAGACCTTTGAGGAGGAGAATACTCCATCACAAACATGACGGATATCCCGTTCGCTGTATTATCATCCAATTATATCTTACGGAGATCGTAATACGGCAGACAGGATATCCATCACATTTTTGGCGTAGTATTCCATCCACTGAGATCTAAATAAGGCCCAGACTCTCTTCAGGTCTAAAAAATGAACTGAGTACATGGTGTTAGAGGTCCAGTACCTATACCTATTTTAGCCTTTGAAGCAAGAAGACTTAAACAAAAGGTCTATATAGTGCACAAGACCCTACCTTCCCTGCCCCGGCTCCATACTCACTGCAGGGGGTATGCAGCCATTTGTGTGGGGACAGGACCTAGCCGATTCAGGTAGAGGTGTCCTACACATCCGGCTCAGACAGACCAATCAAAATGCAGATGACCACTCGGGCACACATACCCTTCCTTTGTGTGTGTCTGTCTAGAGGGAAAGCAGAATGTTAGCTGTCCCCCAGCTCAGACGTGTATTCTAGAGCAGAGTTCTTCAATCTGTGGGGCGTGCCCCCTGGGGGGGGCGTGACACCATCTCAGGGGGGACGCGCACTCCACTCTAAGAACTCCGGTATGGTTGGAGGGGTATGGTTGGAGGGGGGAGGGAGGGGAAATCGATGGGGCACTACGTTTTTGTTTTGCTAACTCTCCCAGGAGGGGGTTAATTCATAGAGCTTAAATGCTTCAGCTGCTGTGGGAGGCAGGAAGTCTCCTCTGCTAAAACCGAAAGTAAAGGAACAGACAGTCCTGTTCCTTCATGTTTGATATCATAGCCGAGGAGACCCCTTGCCTTCCATTGCAGCTGAAGCATTTCACCTCTATGAATTAACCCCCTCCTGGGAGAGTTAGCTCTTCCAAGAAAGCAGACAAAGTTTCCAGAGATGTTTTAAGGCAAGGGCAAAGTGGGCTCTGGCCCAGGGCCCCAGCCTTTCAAAGGGGTGGGGGGGGGGGGGGAACTGAAAAAGCCAGCTCTGTTCTAAAGTCTTGCCCTCATGACCTTGAATTTGTTTTTAACACAATGTAAATAGCATTTCTCTATCATTCATTTTTCATGTGTAAGAGTCTATTATAGACATTTTGCAAACAAAATGTGTTTATGCGTCATGCAACATCCATATAAAAAGTTTATTTTAGATCAATACAGGACCTCGCATATGAGAAATGGGAGGGTGTGACAGAGATTATTTGCAGTAATATTAGTGAACTGCAGTTGTTACATACTGAAAACACACATCACTATCCCTGAATATCAGATGTACACACATTTAGTATTTGACCAAAGAAGGTTTGAAAAAGCTGAGACTGGATCATAAAATCAAAGCTGGTCCGAACAGGGGCCCCCAAAATACATTTGGCCCAGGGCCCCCAAAATCCTTAAAATGTCCCTGAAAGTTTATTTTAAAATTACACAGGCAGGCGCACAAAATGCCAGCCAGTCATGTGTTTAAACAGCCTGCAAATTGCTTGTCTTGACACTAAATATGGTTATAAATAAAGAAGTATGTATTTATTTGTAATGCGACTTTTCTGTCTTTGTTCCCTTTTATTATCAGTCATGGATCATTCAAGCAGCTCTGGAAAACAATTAAAAGTTCTTTCTATTTATATTTGCTGTTCAAAATATGCACAGACAAGTGCTGAAAATACAGCTTTAGGTGACTGCTTATTTTTATACTGTGTGTGACATCAAAATAATGAGCTGGCAACCCTAATCATAAGACTGGAAGTTTGTTGAGGAATCAGCACATTATTTCTTTCCTCCACCCTGATCCCTGGTTACTGCCATAATAGCAATAGTTTGAAACATTTGAAACCCTACGCTGCCATCAATAACATGCTGAGTTACTTCAAGTGTCTGGGATTGCACCTTGCATTCAGACAACTCGCTCCTCATTCTCGCCCTTCACTTTCACCCTCACCCTGCACTCACACTGATCCGATACACTCACACCATTCACGCACTTACCCTCCACTCACAGTGATCACTCTGCACTCACAATGCACTTGTGCTGTTCACCCTGTACCTCACCCTGCAGTCACACAAGCACACTACTCAACCTGCACTCATGTGATACTTCACACTCCTGTCCCCCTCACTGCTCAATCTACAATCTCACTCGAATAAGCCCACCCCTAACCATATATTAATTCGTCCCACTCTGCACTAGAATGCGCACCCAAATTCATATGGTCACCTCACTCACCCCTGAACACAAGTATGGGCATGTCGTGCCCCATCAAGGTTTTCATCCTAAATTACAAAAGGAGACATCTAAATGCACTGCAATCCAGCCTTCCAGGGGCCCCTTGATAGAGACAGTTCTGTTTTTGCCCTGATGGCCTAAGAAACATTCTTAAACAGTTTCTTGCAAATACCGTTTTGTTTAATTTCTGTTTCATGTGATTGATGTGAGGGAGTCTATTACTATTTGCAGAGAAATGTGTTTGTTTCATGCAACACCCATAAAAAAGTTAGCCATAAAAAAGTTAGATCCAAGCGGGTCCTCACATGTGAGAAATTGGAGGATATCGCAGATATTATTCACAGTAAAATGAAAGGGCTGCTGCTTTGCTACAACAGTGAAAACACATCACTATCTCTGAATATTAGATGTAAACGCTTTTAGAATTTCGACTACAGTGCCTGTGCGCAGTTAGTAGCCTGGCTAAATAGGGTATGGCAGAGCTGAAAGTAAATCATTTAAACTCAAAGCTCTACTGAACAGGGGCCCCCAAATTAGTTTTGGCCCAGGGCACCCAAAATCCCCCCTAACATGTCAATGCCATCACAAAAATTGTCAGACAACATTACTCTGAAGTAAAATAGACATCATTAATTTATTATTAGTTCTATTTTTTGTAAACATAAGCCCGACGTGTCCTAAACCCCCACTGCTTCAGGTAAGCAACTTATCGTACCACTAAGGAATTCTCAATTAGGTGTTCGTTCAGCACCCTCTCTGTAGACTTTCAACTGTCTTCGCATCCATAACTGGTTGGTGAGCAATTATCCCATTATAATGCTGCCTAAAACGTTTGTTAATGATTTCTCGAGAAGATTTGTTTCTCGTGTACCAGCTCTGAGCTAGGGAGTGCTTGAAAAATCTGACAACACTGTCTCCCTTACAGTCCCTTTCTTGGCTGAAAATGTCTGCAGAATATTCAGCTTTGGGAGAAACTGCTATCAAAACTCTCTTGCCTTTCAGCTCGTCCTATTTATGTGAGATTGGGTTCTCAGCACTTGCGGTATTAAAGACTAAGTACCGTTCAAGACTGGACGTGGAGCACAACCTGAGGATGGCAGTAGCAAAAATCCATCCACAGATTGACCGTCCCTGAAAAACAGGCACACCTCTAACATTTATGTTGGTAGTGTTATTATCAATCTATGTCATGTGTAATACAAAGCATCCTAGTAAAAACAATTTGCGCACATTTTATCTTGGAAAATGGTGTTTTGAGCTGTGCAATAAGCCTCTGTCATTTCACCACACCCACTCACAAACCTGCAGTTTACTAAACACTCTTATTGTATTGAACAATATTTGCTGGATATGCCTGGAATATGTGCGTGGCGGTCGATTCCAGAAATTTCTGTCAGGTGGGGGGGGGGGGGGCAACATCTAAAAAAATTCAGCTGGGGGGCTCAACCTACAAAAGTTTGAAGACCTCTGTTCTAGAGACAGGCAGAACACACTAAAGAGTTTAAGTCAGAAAATGCATTTTCAGTCCTGCAATTTAAAAAACAACTTCACTCAAAGATGTGTTTTAAATTCTGAGTCCATAGACACCAAAGTTCCTTTTTCTCTCTTTTTCCAATTGAAATAAACTGTTGTAAAAGGTTATAGGCAGCTCCAATTTACCCTATGGGAGAGCTAGTCCTTGCAGTAGTGAAATGCGAATTTAAGAGTATTTCACTACCATTACATGTAAAACATAAAAGTACATGTCCCACCTTTTAAGTATACTACACTCTGACCAAGGGCTGTCCAGGGCCTACTTGAGGGGTGACCTATATGTAAAAAAGAGGGCAGGTTTTGGCCTGGAAGGTAGTTCGAAATGACATTTTAAAAATGCATACACAGGCTCTGCAGTGGCAGACTTTAAACATGGTTAAAGTGCTACTCATGTGGGTGGCACAAGAAGTGCTGCAGGACCATTAGTAGCATTCGATTTTTAGGCCCTGGGCACAGGCAGTGCACTTTAGTGGGGTCTTATAAGTAAACCAAATATGACAGTCATGGATAAACCAAACTTTATCACATTTTAGGTATAGAACACATGCACTTTAGCCCTAGTCAGCAGTGGTAAAGTGCCCAGAGTCCTAATGCAAGCAAAATCGAAGTCAGAAAAAGAGGAAGAGGAAAGCAAAAGGATTGGGGTAACCCTTCAAAAAGGGCCACTTCCAACACTCCTCATTTTGGCACAGACCTACAATTTTACAAATGACAGTGGCAGCAGCTGCCATTGGCCCAGCCCATTACCTAACAGGTTTAAATATTTCCTGCAACATGTTAGCATTGGTAAATAGTTCTCCAAGCTCTACATTCCATAAGACTCATCCTTTACCCTCCCTTGTGTTGAACATGTTCATGTTGTTCCTGAAGAGCTCCTCAGGAGCAATGGACTCTACCTCCACTCATGCCCAGATAAGATTCAAAAGTATTTGTGCCATTGACATTATACATGAAGTATCCATCATTGCAAACAAACAAAACCAACAAAGAACTACATTAATTAAAGGTCCAAGGAAAACCTTTTCTTTTGACTTATCCAGTATCGAGGCACCAACAGAGGCTAAGCTGCAGGTGGAATCAAAGATTGTATTGTCTCACTCAAAATAAAAATCCTCCCGAGAGGTCAACCTGAGGGATGCATCCGGTCAGCACCCAGGAACCTTGCCCATATCAAGCAAGAGCTGCAGTGAACTTGGTACCACTGAACTGCTTCACTGCTCTTTGATGTCAAAAATGTGAAAAAACAAGTTACTTTTTCCACTATGCGGCATAGCAGCAGTGAAAAACAGGGATTAAACTCCTTGCCTTGCAGCTTCATGTGGACTCAAAGCGCAATAAAGAGATTCGAGTTACCAACGAATTATTCACAGTCTTATCTTTTTCACAATCATATACCTTGATTAGATTCTCTCATGCACAAGATCCTTTGACTCTCCCTTCTTCTGTACCATTGCAGCTGCTAGACTAGCTCACTCACAAGGCAATCCAGAGTAATAGTGTACTCACCCTCACTGCACTTGAGTCTAGAAGTAGGAGAATGTTATGCACCATCAAGCACTGTTGGTTCTTGCATACAGAGGACCTGGTGAGAGTTTCATAGCAATCATTAAGACTGATTGGCTTGAGATTCCAACTTTAGATTACTTGTCTCCTTATTTTCCTATGTTCTCCTCAGATTCTCAGAGCTCTCCTCTAACTTGTCCTGATTAGTGACTCTACTGGAAAGTCTAAGCAAACAGTTTGCGTCCAAATTGCACTCAGTAAGTGATATGATAGCAACTGAGCACCACCGCAAGAGGAGTGTACTGAAACCTTTATTTGTGTTGTGTGCACTGTGTGAGACTCAAGTCTTGCAGATGTATTCACAAAAGAGAGGGACACTGCAGTCCAGTTAAGGTACTTGTTTCATGTGAAGCGGGCTGCACTGACCATGCCTTAAGAGAGACAGTGGTGAGTCATTAGGGTGGCATTCAGGTTGCGGGATGGAGGTACTGTTGGTGGTAAGCTGGAAAATGTGTAGGTGCAGCGCAGGCATATGGTCTCTCATCCAGTGGCAGAGCAAATGTGCCATGGACCCTAATGAAAGAAAGGAACATGGGCTCCATACCCTCATTTAGTAATGAAAAACTGCTGCACCTGACACCGCTGCGCGTAGGTGCCACTACACTGGCTAGCTAAGGCCGAGCTCGCAGCAAATTTATGAGCCATGTATTTGCACTCTTTAATAACAGAAGATTTCAAAGTTCTTTAAAAGATGTTGGTGATGCAGAGTTCTTGATCCTATGTATTATTTTATTTTTGAATCCTGTTAGATTCTGAGCATGATTGTACCCACATGGGTTGGGACTGGCAGCCTTCCTCTGTCATATCTGCTAACACCATCACAATGCTCTCCAGCCATGTCACATTATGGCAGGGCGGACTTTGTGTGGCATGGTGTCAAGGTGGGGGTGGGTCATGGGCAGTCTTTGTATTGCACTGTGGGAGGTCTGGGGGCAGGTACAGTGATGTCACTACAGTGAACAAGGCCTCCCAGCATGTGATATGGGCCAAGTGAATGCAAGATCATGTTTACCCCCTTCATCTTCCATAGCTGGAACCTTTTGGAAGGCAAACAGTGTCACAACCCTATGCTCAAAAGCAGTAGCAGCTCAGATAGATTGTTAGACCTATGGTAAGACCTCACTGGAACATGCAAATGACCCTCACAAGGGGCGGCACTAATCCATAAGTGAGCTGCTTGCAGTGAGCACAGACACAAGTATACCAACCTATGCTGAAAGACAGTTCGTGGATAGATTACTGTGGTGCCCAGGCTGAGGCAAGGTGGCACAGGGAATGTCAATACCAGGCTTTTCTAAGGAGATGACTATGATCTCAGCAATAATGTAGTACGCTGATCTCTTGGGGAGAATACAAGTAAGCATCCCTGTTAGACCTGTCATCCTTAGGGTGGTCTTCCTCCAAACATTTTGCCTGCTTACCTCCTGTTTTTCCTGATTCTTTTGTTGGCCTTAGCTCTGAGCACTTTACCACTGCTGACCAGTGCTAAAGTCCATGTGCTTCCTCCCTAAATGTAGTTACATTCATGTTTATACAATTGTAATATTTAGTTTACTTATAAGTCTCTTGTAAAATGGTATACCATATACCTAGGACCTGTAACATAAATGCTACTAGTAGTCCTGCAGCACTGATTGTGCCACACACACTAGTAGTCTTTCAATCCTGTCTCAGGCCTGCCACTGCAGTGCCTGTGTGTTTTTGTATACTGTCACTTTGAATTGGCATTTAAAACTACTTTCCAAGCCTTAGACTCCCCTTTTATTACACATATGTCAACCCTAAAGTAGGTCCTAGGTAGCCCATAGGGTAGGGTGCTGTGTAATCAGCAATTACAGTTTAAATGTGTTTTAAGGAATTCCCAATGTTTATCTATGAGAGAAGTAGGCCTCATAGTAGTGAAAAACGAATTGGGGTGTTTGTGACTACCAGGACATTCAAAACTTTAAATCACATTGACTGGTAGGACAACCTCCTTCACAGTAAGCCTAAGGCTCCTATGCATAGGACAACAAGAGCCCTGGTGGTCCCCCAGTGCTACAGGGGGTTCATACTGGAGCTGGCTCATGAAATGCTCCTTGCAGGACACTTGGGCCAAGGTAAAACCTTTGCAAGGCGTGCCCCCGACTTTTATTTTCCCAAGATCAAAACTTCCTCTGATGCATTCTGTAGGACTTGTGTGACCTGCCAGGCCAGTGGAAAGACAGGGCAGAGGCTTAAAGCCCCCTTAATCCCTTGTCTGTCATTGGCACAACATTTGAGCGGTTGGGCATTAACTTTGTTGGGCCTATAATTCTCCAGCCTGCTTCAGGCAACAGGTTTGAGCCGGTTCTGGTGGATCATGCCACTGGGTACCCAGAGGCAATCCCTCTGAGGACCATGACTGCACCTGCAGTGGCAAAGCCTCTAATGGGGATTTTTACTGGAGTGGGTTTCCCCAAGAAGTGATATCTGACAGGGGCACCAACTTCCTGTTGTTTGCCTACTGGGTGGTACTACCGAAGGGAGTGGGCTTCAGTTCCTTTGAGCTTCTGTATGGGCACCCTGTCAGAGGGCGTCTGAGTTTGGTCAAAGAAGGGTGGGTGAAAGCTCCCAGGAAGATTCCCCAGGATGTAGTGAGATACATGCTGGCCTTCAGAAGCCAAATTGCTAAGTTGTGGAAGTAAGCCTCCGACAACTTAGAAATTGAGCAGGATGTCATGAACCAGTGGTATGACCAAATTTCTACCACTGTGGAATTGACTCCTGGGCAGAGAGTGTGGGTGATGGAACCTGTGGCATCCAGGACCCTCCAGGAGCATTGGACTGGGCCAGATGAGATGATTGAGAGGAAGGGTGAGGCCACATACATGGTGGAACTGATGACCCCATGCACCCCAGAGGGTGTTCCATGTCAGTCGCCTCATACCCCACTTTGAGAGGTCTGTGCTCATCATGCTGCTGGTGACAGATGGAGAAGGTGAGGAGGAGGAGAGTGAACCTGTGGAGAGTGAACCTGTCCCTGACCTCTTAGACACCAAGGAGAAAGATGGATCTGTGGAGGAAGTAATCCTGTCCCTCAGCCTGACTACTGAACAGTAGTGAGACTGACACCAAGTGTTGAGGCACTACTCCTCTCTGTTTTCCCTCATCCTTGGTACTAACCACATGTGTACCCATGATGTGGACACAGTTGATAACCTCCCTGTCAAGAATAAGTCTTACCGGTTGTATGAGTGAAGTCTCTAAAATGATAGAATTGGGGATGACAGAACCCTCCAGTAGCACCTGGTTCAGTCCTGTGGTTCTGGTACCAAAAGCTGCCCCACCATGCCTCACACTTCAACTCAGGTTCTGTGTCAATTATAGAGGGCTAAAATCAGTAACAAAGACAGATGCTCATCCCATCCCCCAGGCTAATGAGCTGATTGCCCAGTTAGGGGCACCTTTAACCTGACAACAGTGTACTGGCAGATCGCCCTAACAGGAGGAGCCAAGGAGAGGACAGCCTTCTCCACTTCAGAGGACCACTACCAGCTTAGGGTGATGCCCTTTGCGCTGGAAAATGCCTCTGCCATCTTTCAGAGGTTTGTGAACCAGGTCCTTTCTATTATGGAGGCCTTCACAGCTGCCTATCGGGATAACATAGTTGTCTACAGTAGCAGCTGGAAGGACCACCTTTTTCACTTCCAGGAAGCACTGCAGGCTCTGCAACAGGCAGGCCTGCCTATCAAGGCCAGTAAGTGCCAGAGAGGGAAGGGGTCTGTGGTGTACTTGTGACACTCCATGGGCCGGGGTAAGGTGCCGCCCCTCAAGGCCAAGATAGAGACTATCATGGATTGGGAGCCCCCAAAATACAAACTGAGGTCAGAGCATTCTTGGTCCTCACTGGGTACTATAGGAGGCTTGTCAAGGGACATGGCACCATTGTTGCTCCCTAGACAGAGCTAACTTCTCCAAGAAGCATCCCAGAAATGGGATTTGGACCCGAGGCATGCCAAAAATCATTTGATTCCCTTTAGTAGGCCTTGTGCACAGCTCCAGAGCTTAAGGCCCCTGACTTCTCCAATGAGTTTATCATTCAAACTGATGCCTCAGAAAATGGCATAGGGGCAGTACTGTCATAGCTTAGTGAAGAGGTCCTAGATCAACCTGTAACCTTCATCTCCAGGAGGTTACTCCCGACTGAACAAAGGTGGAGTGCTATTGAAAGAAAAGATTTTGCTGTGGTCTGAGTACTGAAGGAGTTCACCCCATACCTGTTTGGTACTCACTTCCTGATTCAGACTGACCACATGCCCCTCAGGTGGCTCATGCAAATAAAGGGTGAGATTCCAAAACTGTTGAGGTGGTCCATTTTCCTACAGGGTATGGACCTCAGGGTGGAACACAAACTAGGGGTAGACAACACCAATGCTGATGGTCTATCCAGGTTTTTCCGTCTTAGTCATGTAAACTCCCTAGAGGTTGGGTAGATGTCCCCATTTTCAGTTGATGGGGACAAATGTTAGGCCTGTCATCCTTATGTTGGTCTTCCCCCAAACATTTTGCCTGCTTACTTCCTATTTTTTCTGATTCTTTTGTTGGCCTTAAGACTCTGAGCACTTCACCACTGCTGACCAGTGCTAAAGTGCATGTGCTTCTTCCCTAAATATGGTAACATTTATGTATACACAATTGGCATATTTAGTTTACTCATACGTCTCATGTAAAGTGATATACCATATTCCCAGGACCTGTAATCTAAATGCTACTAGTGGGTCTTGGGCACTGATTGTGCCACTCACACAGGTAGTCATCCAAACCTGTCTCAGGCCTGCTATTGCAGTGTCTGTGTGTGCAGTGTACTGCCACTTCAACTTGGCCTTTTAATCTACTTGCTAAACCTTGAACTCCCCTTTTTATTACACATGTCACCTCTAAGGTATGCCCTAGGTAGCACATAGGGCAGGGTGCTGTGTAAGTAAAAGGTAGAATATGTACTTTTAAGTTTTGCATGTCCTGTTAGTGACAAAACACCTAATTTCATTTTTGTACTACTGTGAGGCCTACTCCTCTCATAGGCTAACATTGGTAATTCCTTGAAACCCTTTTAATCTGTAATTCCGGATTGGAAAGGAGTAGATGATCATGTTTTATATCTTGATAAATCCTCTTTAATAGTAAAATTGGATTTAATATTACTATTTTAGAAATGCCACTTGAATGTGGAACAAATCAAACATCCACCCCAGTCAAGAGATCTAGGCTAAACCCATTGTTCTTTTGCTCACCATGCCACCCCAGTTTAGACCTGGGCATATGCAAATGAATCTTGACCCTGATCCTCATGGGAACAGTCCAGCCCGAACAGCCAAGCACTGTCTTCCCTGGACCAGATAAAAGCATACTGGGACCGGTTTCGGGGTATCACCCCTTATCAGCCAGATTAGCTTGAAATCAGTGGCACAGTGAGCCCAGGACCCACGTCTGGGCATACCCGGCGCACTTAGGATGAGAAAGCAAAAGGCACACAAATGATGGCTGGAATGCAGAACAAATCAAAAATGTGCCCCGGTCAAGAGATCTGGGTTAAATACATTGTTCTTTTGCTCACCATGCCACCCCAGTTTAGACCAAGCCATATGCAAATCAGTCTTGACCCTGCTGCTCATGGGAACAGTCCAGCCCAAACTGCCAAGCCGGGTCTTGGGATCAGAAACAACCATCCTGGGACCGGTTTCGGGGTATTACCCCTCATCAGCCAGACTAGCTTGAATCCAGTGGCACAGTGTGCACAAGACTCACATTGGGGCATACCCAGCGCACTTAGGGCGACAAAGCAAAAGACACACAATTTCTTGCACTTTTAGACCTAAGGTGTGCACATTGCAACTGAGGCCACCAGGCAAAAGACTGCCTTTAAATTGGGCAAAGCCCATTGATCTCGTGTAAAGACAGAGACTGGTCCGAATTGGATTTATCCAGAAGTTATACACATAATTGATAATTGATTTGTTGGATGTCACAGGCCGGAAGTCAAACAGTCCCGCTGCTGTTTGCAGCTCATAATTGAATAAATTAAGGCATGCAGTTTAATTTCAATGGCATTTTTGGTGAACCATTATCCCTCACCCTGTTGCACATTAATGTGTCTGATTACAGTGTGCGCGTGCACGGGGTCACCGCAGGGTTGCACCCGCCCCTGCCGGTCTCCCATCCCACACCACAAGGCGCTCTGGAGCCGCCGTGCAAACAGTGATTGTAAATGAGCTCCGGAAAGCGCGCGCACCGTAAAAATGTGCAATAGTTAATTGCTTCTGAAATGTCACTAATGAAAGAGTTGATTCAATTTAACTTCCTTTCGAGGATAACATTCTGGTAAAAACAGAACGGGAGAGGTTTCTGTTACAGCCTCGGTACCCCTAAAGAGCGCTGGTACATCGGCCTGTAACCTTTTAACTCTGCTAAAGATTGCTTGCTTCATTTAATTGAATCTCCGTAGCTTAATTCGTTTAATTATTCATTAATCAAGGATTAATTATGCTGCCGAATGATTGCAGTGCTATTTGCATTTAGTACCACTGTTGATGTTGACTACTGTATATTTTGTTGTAAGCGTGTGCGTTATATAACATAAGGATGGTTACATATCTATCTCCAATGCTCTGAAATATGTCGAAAAGTCGAAAAAGTTATTGTAGCAACTGCGGTATTTTCAGGAAATTTGTAAAGCAAACTATCCCTTTATGTGTCACCCCCTTTCACATAATGCCGCACGTCACGATTTTGCTATTATAAAACAAATCTATTCTCTTTTCTAGGAAACTATTGTCCTGAGAAACGTTTAATTTTTGGCTAAAGCCAATTTTAAAAAAACTTCACCAGTAGTATCACCATCTTTTGTAGCCTGAACGCTTGTAATATGAATCCATTTAACCCAAAATTTAGATATTAGAGGCATTACAGTCTGCGACATGAAATCCACAGTTAAAGGAGAAAGGGTGATAATAAAGATGATTTTTTTTTAAAGACGAGTTTTATTGATTTTGAGAAAAAACAAGTACATTTAACACTGAAACCTATTGTATACATTCCATGCTTTCCAATTCCCAGAGCCCACAACATTGCTAATAGTGTGTCCCGGGGTATTTATCAGGACATTAAGGGGCATATTTACAAGGAAGTGACGGTGCACGGCGTTAGCCTTCCTGGCTTAAAGTTACGCTCCGCCACTTCTGATAACACAGGGCTGCACCGTATTTACACAAGAATACAGTGCAGCCCTGCATTTCCGCCTGCGCTGGCGCTTATTCCGCTACCTATTGACAGTGCAGGCACCCTTGCACTATACCATAGTGCAAGGGTGCCTGCGTTGAGGGGAATGATTGTTTATGTTTAGGAAGGTGTCCCATCCAGCACATAAACAATCTGAAGTGGCGTTTTGAGACTTCTATGTCTGCCACTGAATGCAGCACACATACAAGTTGCAAAATGTAATTTTTTAAAAATTATTGTTTATGTGCAGGAAGGTCCCCCTTCTTGCACATAAAGAATCAATGGTGTTTTGTTGTTTCTATGTGTGCTGTACAATGCAGCACACATGGAAACAGCAAAAACTAGGAGAAATTAAACATTTCTCCTTGTTGCGCCAGGGTAATACCAGGTTCTCATTCTAACTATGCCTACAGAGGTAGGACATGTGCAGAAAAGGAAGAAAGGCGCAGAAAGAAGCAAGAGAAATGCACAAAGAGGCAACAGAAGTCCAGATAGACAAAAAAAGTTGCAGAAAGAACCAACAGAGGTGCAGAAAGAGGCCTTGTTGCAAAGTCATCCTGTGCCCCCAACTTTTTGCTGACGAGTACTGGTGGTAACTGACTCTGACTAATCAGGCCTAGAGCCAGTGCTATGCTAAAAGATACTTAGATTACAGTGAAAACACCTACATACATTAGGGTACACTATGGGTTGGGCTACCACTGTGATTGGCATGAACTCTCCAGGGCAGGGGGCTTAAAACTACCTCTAAGTCAGAGGTGCAGAAACATGTTACTTTAACTAGTAGTCGCGTTTGCAGATTGGTAGAGAAAGTGTGCTGGGCCTCCGACCAGCGCTCAAGAATTCCGCTGTGTAGAACTTACAGGAGGTAGAACCTCCTCCTGTAGAACTTACAGGAGGTACCAGGAGGGCCCTCAAAGTCCCTCAGGAGTAAAGTGGACTTCATCCCCCATCCCGTAGTCTGTCAGGAGGCGCGTTTTCAGAGTGGTGGAGAAAGGGGGGCATGGCCTCCTAAGACGTCTTAGCAATCCTACTGTGTGGGACTTACTGTAGGTAACAAGAGGGGTACTTGGCCCCAAAGGACATCCTTGGGGGCCAACTACCCCTCTTATTACCTCCAGTAAGTACCACACAGCAGGATTGCTAAGTTCTCACAACAGGCCAGGCCCCCTTTGCCAACCACTCTGCAAATGCGCTCCCTAGCGCACTCTTTGATGGGGATTGAAGTCCCCTTCACTGCATCGGGGTCCTTAGGGGCCAACTAGCCTACCTCTTACCTCCAGTAAGCCCCACACAGTGAGATTGCTGAGAGGTGGACACAGGTCACGCCCCCTTTCTCCACCACTCTGCAAAGACGACTCCTGGCTCGCTCTTGGTTGGGGGATGAAGTCCCCTTTCCTCATGAGGGTCCCTGGGGCCCAACTAGCCCACCAGGTACCTCCAGTAAGCCCCACACAGGTGGATTGCTGAGAGTGCTCCAAGGCCATGCCGCCTTTTTACACCACTCTGCAAACGCGGCTCCTGGCGCACTACTGCTTGGTGATGAAATCCTCTTGTGTCCTGATGTCCTCAGGACACAGGAGGACCTCATCGCCCCACCAGCAGTGTCCCAAGAGGCTCGTTTGCAGAGTGGTGTAAAAAGGGTCATGGCCTCGGACTACCTCTCTGCAATCCAGCTTTATGGTGCTTACTGGAGGTACCTGGTGGGCTAGTTGGCCATCAGGGACCCTCAGTATTCAAGGGGACTTAATTCCCAAACTTAGAACGCGCTAGGTGCGCATTTGCAGAGTGGTCCAGAGAGGGGGGCCTCCAGCGAGATGCCGACTTAAAAAAATAAAATATATATTTCTGAACAGGGGATGTGTGGCACCCCTTCTTTCAATATGTTTTGGGCCCTGGGGACCACATCCCCCAGGGTCTGCACATTGGAAGGGGGTCGCACGGCCCCCTCCTGAGGCCAATTTCGTCCCCAGGGAACCCATCCCCCTGGGCATGGCCTGACTTGTTTGTTTTTATTTAATAAATTTGGCCCCATCATTTTTTGACTAATGGGGAGGGGGGCCAAGTGACCCCCCTAGCCCTCAGCGTTGGGAACCGTGGAATGAGCCCCAATGCCCCCACGGTCCCCTCCGGCTCCCCGCCACCTGCGGTGGCCGGCATTGAATTTGGGCAAGGGGAGCTGCATGCTAGCTTTTTGGGAGCAAGAGCAGGTTTCCTGCTCTCGCTTCCAAACAACAATGTCCCGGGGGTGGGTACCCCGGGACATTGCAGGAGCCGGCCCTTGGGGTGGCGGTTCCCAGGGCCATCAAGGGCCCTCCCAAGGTTAAGAAAGCCCCGGGGAGGTGGTGGTCCCTGGGCCCAGGGGTCCGCAACAAACCCCCGTATTTAAATAAACAGTGCCCCGGGGAGTTTGTGGTCCCCAGGGCAGTGTGGGGGGGCTCAAGCCCCCTGACTCTAATTATTTAGCAAAGCCCTGGGGAGGTGGCGGTCCTCTGGGCTTGGGGGAGCCCACGAGGCTCCCGCGCCCATACTTACAGATTGCCCCGGGGAGTTCCAGGGCATGAAGACCTTTGATTGAGATCTAAGAATCACATCCAAACATTTCTTGACTTTCTTGCATGGATCATTGCACCGCTTGCAATTGGAGAGCTCTTCAGCAAAGGAGTCTGCTTAGCACTTTTGCTGTCATTTTCTTTTTCAGGGACCCAAACCTTTCACTGCTTTGAAATAACTTCTATACCAGAATAACAGGAGAGGAGAAATCAAGAGGAACATGGGCAAATGATAATTGAAGAATTGAAATATGTTTAGGCAGGAGGTTCTATCTCACCATCATAATCCACTTTCTGGGAATTTTTCGTTATACCTACCGGTGAAGAACGTTTACCTTTTAAGAGTGTTACATGCACTTTGTGCAACAAGAAACTGAGCAGAAGGAGCCCGGGGAAAATATAGCATCATAACATCTGCAATGGATATTCACCTTAAGGCTTTGGGTGTAGGCCAGGACCTATGGCAGTGTCCTGTACTCCACCAGCTGGGCAGACAATCTTCACTGTGCATGACGTTCGGACATGCACAGCAGGGGTTGGCTACAGAACTAGGCCTCTGGCTAACCCATGCTGCACATATTCAAAAAGCTGACAACCCCAGATGTGCAAAACCTTTGTCCAAGCAAAACAGGGATTCGCTACAGGGCCTGGCCAGACCCTGCATTCAACCCACTATGGGCAGCCAACGTAGACCGCGCATGACTTTTGGGTGTGTGCATCTGGAGTGGTCTGTAAGCAGGCAACTCCCCTTCTGTAGGCAGCCAACGCATGCTGCGCATCAGCCAAACAGGAAATAAGTAGGGTGTTGAGATAAACCATTGTTTTTTTTGTTACATTCATATTTAACTAGAGTCTTTTTTGTGATGTAGAGCAAACCCTTGTTTCTTATTACACACATCATGTAAGAGACAGCTGTTGGGGGCATCGCCAAGCCGCGGGCTGTGATGGCTGCGCGGTGCTGAAGCTCCGCCGCCGGCCCAGCAAAATCACGGATGTCCCCGGCCACCTGAACGGAGTAACGGACAGCGAGCGATGCCGCTTCACCCCCCAGTCCCCAGGTTGAAGATTTGACGTCGGCTGGCCCGCGGAACCTTCAGCGGTGTTCCCGGGGGCGGCTGGCTCGGAGGACAGGCAGAGACAAAGTGGCGGCTTGAATCGGCGCATCGGAGAGGTCGAGGGGATGGCAGAGGCCGGCTCGGACGCAGGTACCGTGGGGAGGCTGGGGTGGGGGTGTGGACGCCTGGGAGCGGGCTGGACGGGGTCTGCTTTGCCCCCCCCGCTGCTGCTAATGCGGGGCTGGACGAGTGGTCGGCGGCTGTCCGGCACCGCTTGGCGGCTCCGCTAGCCTAGCTTCCCCGAGTCCCTCGCTGATTTAAGCGGGTGAGGTCGGAGGGGGCGGACAGTGGCTGGTTTGCGGTGGTGGGGGTCGGGGAGGCTTACCGTTCTGTGCCGGGCGCCTGGGTCGCTCCTGCCCCCTTCATTGGGCCGTCTCTGTTGGTGGCGTGTGCTCTGGGTGCTGGGCTTTCCTGCCTGCTTGACCGGACGTCCGGGCCTCCCGCCCTTACGGCCTGTCTCCTGTATTCAGTGCTGCTGGGCCGGCATGGTTTCTGTTCCCTCGTCCTAAGGGAGTCCTGAAGAGCCGCGCTGAGAATCCTTGGTCCGGACCAGAGTGGCGGTTGATGGTTGGCCTGGTCTTCGCGTTGCTGTGGCGCTCGTCCTGGGAAGGGCCGCCTGGAAGCCCGTACAGCGCTCTGTGGCCTGAACTGCCTGGTTTGAGCTGGTGCCGCTCTGACACGCTGCCCTCACCGGGTTCCTGAGAGGGCTGGTTGGTGTCCAGTCGTGCCTGCTTAGGCATGGGTCGTAGGGACCCGAAACAGAAAACGCTGCCATTTGAAAAGCTTGCTGAGCATTCGTCGGAGAGGGCCCCTTGACATGGCGGCGCAGAACAAAAGCACGATCGGTGGATCAGCGGCCGGCGCCCCTTCACCCGACTGGCTGCAGGAGATGAAGGCTGGGTTTCGGTCCATAGACAGTCGCTTTGACTCCTTGGATAAAACGCTGGAAACCATGGGTGCCAAGATACAGGCCCATGATCGTCGCTTAGACGGGGCGGAGGCCAGGATTTCAGCCATCGAGGACGGCACTGCACAGACAGCCAAGCGATTAGACAGAATGGAGCCCATATTAAAAGATGTGGCCATTAAGAACGAGGACCTAGAATCGCGACGTCGCCAGTGACGGGCCGGCTGGATGTCTTTGTGGAAAAACTGTTGGATGACATCTTTGGGAGAGACTCTTTCACGGCTAGCTTTGTGGTGGAGAGGGCACATCGCTCCCTGGGGCCACGTCCTAATCCGGGACTCCCGCCTCGCCCGCTGATAGCCCGCATCATGAACTTTCGAGACCGGGACACTGCTTTACGACTCGCTAGAGAGAAGGGAGATATTCATTGACAAGGCTTTAAACTTGCTTTCTACCCGGACTTCACTGCTGTGGTTCAGGAGGCCCAGCGGAAATACGCAGGGGCGAAGGCTGCGCTCCGCAATCTTTGCCTCAAGTACGGCATGCTCTACCCGGCGCGGTTGCGGGTGGAGATTGATGGCCGGGTGCGGCTCTTTGACAATCCTACGGAGGTGCAGGACTTTTGTCGCGCATACAAGCCGAATAAAAGCCCTCCCCGCGGAGGCAGGGGTGGGCAGTCTTCCCCGCACAGTGGATCGATGGCCAGCCAGGATCTGTTTGCGGGCTCTGGGGTGGGATGATGTGGCGCCTATGTATGATCCTTGCTTCTTCCATTTGTTGCTGGCTGGGGACTCAGGACAGTTTGTGAACGATTGCTGCGTATTGCTGGGTTGATGCCGGGCCATTGCCACCCCCCCTTGGTGGATACCGATGGGAGTTATGTTGGAAATGATGCTCCGTTTGTTAATGTCTGACAGGGCATGGTGCATCTGTTTGGAGCTTTTTTTTTGTTGTTTACTACTTTGGGATTGCCGCCAGTTTTTGCGGTATGGCTGGGTGGGGGTAGGGGGGTTGGAGTAGGTTGTTTTGATCTCAGAAGCATTCATTGGTGTGAGACGAATTTGATGTTATCTGGTGGTACTGATGGCTCCTGTTCACAATTGCTTTGTCAGATGTTTAGATGGCTCGTATAGGTCTGAATGAAAGTCCCATAAACTTGTCATTAATGTCTTGGAACGTCAGGGGCCTTAACAATCAACATAAATGCAGGCAGGTGATGCATTATCTAAATCGGCATCAGGTGGATGTTGCCTTTATCCAAGAGACACACTTACACTCCACAAACAACTCTCGCTTTGCTGCTTCCTGGGGAACACACAGGTACTTTGCCAATTTTAGCAACTATGCCAGAGGCGCTGCTGTGCTGATTCACAAAAGAGTCCCATCAGGTCATTGGGGATAGAGAGGGACGCTATTGCATAGTGAGAGGAGTGCTGATGGGACACGGGATCATCTTGGTGTGCGTGTATGCCCCCAATACTGACTCCCCAGAATTTTTTCATGCGCTAGACGCGCAACTTACAACCCTGGGGCCCGCTATGCTCCTGCTTGGTGGTGACTTCAACCTCTTACTAGATGTGGGTTTGGACAGTACCTCGATGGCAGCTGACACTAAGCCCAGGGCTCGACGTGCTCTCGGAGACCTCTGTCATCAATTCTCCCTTATTGACATTTGGCGCAAGCGCAACCCAGCCACCACTAGTTACACACATTTTTCTGGCCAACACAATACCTGGACTAGGATTGACTACTGGTTGCTCTCCCCCGGTCTGTCCCCCTGGTTTCGGACGTTGAGGACTCTCCCCAGAACATATTCGGACCACTCGCCGGTCCTGCTTTCCCTGAATGTGCCGCGCCCTGAAGGCTTTGAGCGCCAGTGGCGTTTCCCTGGAAAAGCGCTGTTGGACGACCTGTTTTATCATGAGGTCACTGAGGCGATTGAGGAATATTACGCGAATAACACCGGCTCGGTTGACTCTTGGGCCATGCTATGGGAGGGGTTTAAGGCCTACATTAGGGGGGTTTGTATAGCTAAGCATGCCGGGGTCCTAAAAGCGTTGCACACGACACTTACTCAGCTAGAGGCTCAGTTAGATTTGATAGACGCGGAAGCGCGAGGGGCAGCGTCGGATGCCGTGTTTGCCAGGAGGTTGCGTCTCCTCTCCGAATACAGGGAAACTGCAGACAGAGATCCTATATCTCGGCAAATACCAAACTGCCCGTAGATACGGCGAGGGCGACCGGCCGGGTCGTACATTAGCGCAGGCTCTACGACCGCCGTACAGTAAGTCGTACATTACTGAAGTTCGGGGTGAGGACGGACTGCTTCGCACGACGCCCTCCGAGATTAGGGATGAGTTTCTGGCCTACTTTTCGGCATTATATACGACCAGACAGGGTGATGACGCCTCTGCACGGGAGGATTACTTATCCGAAATCGCGCTAGTGATTTGGGAAAAGGGCATGCAGGAATTCATGGCGGAGCCTATAACGGTGACTGAGGTTCGAGGGGCGATTAAAGTCCTACGGAACTCCTCGGCCCCGGGCCTGGATGGCTTGTCGGGGGACTTTTACAAGGCATTTTCGGATCTATTGGCGTTCAAGCTTATCGAGGTCTACGCCGAGGCCTTGGAACGAGAGACTCTCCCGCCCACTCTAAGCGAAGCGGTCATTGTTTTACTTCCAAAGCCGAATAAAGACCCGGCGTTATGTGGGTCATACAGACCCCTTTCGCTACTGAATATTGACTACAAAATTCTCGCCAAAATTGTGTCCAACAGACTTTCACAATTGATGGAGTTTATTATTGCCCCGGCTCAATCTGGCTTCATACCCCATCGCTCGACACCCGCGGCCGGAATTCTTCTGGACACTGAAAAAGCCTTCGATTCTTTAGAATGGCCGTTTTTCTTATCCATAATGCAGCGTATGGGCATGCCGGCTGGCTTTATCGCCACCACGCGGCTCTTATATAGCCGCCCCACGGCGAGGCTCCGCATTAATGGTACGTTATCGCGCCCGTTTGCTCTTACCCGCGGCACCCATCAGGGATGTCCGCTGTCGCTGCTGCTGTTCATTCTCGCCATGGACCCACTAATCCGACATTTTCAGGAGCCACATCTCCACAGAGGGCTCCAATTCCGGACGGGTCCTCTATTGGTCTCACTCTATGCCGACGACACCATACTGTATGTTAGAGAGCCTCAACTGAACCTGGCTCCTCTGATACGTGAAATACTTCGCTTTGGTCGTCATTCCAGGCTGGGTATCAATTGGCATAAGTCCATCATCTTCCCATTGACCAGCGGCACTTCTCCTTGGCAGTGCGAGTATCCGCTGGAGTGGTGCTCGGACTCTGTAAAATATTTGGGCATACACATCCATCTGAACACAGAAGAGATTATTCGTCTTAATTATGGCTGCGCAATTGCGAAGCTTGAATCGCAGGTGGACAAATGGCTACGGCTTCCGCTATCTATGGCGGCCAGAATCGCCATCATAAAAATTATAGTACTCCCTAAATTTTTGTATCTTTTTAATAATATCCCCTTCCCCCTCACTCAAAATTTCTTCGCCTCGCTGCGGGCTCATTTGATTAGATTGGTCTGGGGAGGGAAGCAGCCACGGATCCGCTGGAAGATACTCATGCTTCCGCACGATAGAGGCGGACTTGGAATACCAGATTTGTATCTATATTATTTGGTTGCGCAGTGTGCCCACGCCTATGGATGGTACCACCCGGACGCACGGATTGCATTTCTTCGCCCGGAAGCTGATTTTGTGCTCCCGGGCCGATTGGCCGCGGTGTTGCCTAAGGGCGTACCCAGAAGTCCAGTTGATATCCAAACGGTGTCTACCACGAGCTGGGCTTGGAGTAGGCTATTGCGCTACATGGATCAGCCCATCTTATACTCAACTTCTCTCCCGTTACCTAATGAGGGATGGCTTCCGATCACTGGCGAGAAACTTGTGCAACGCACTTTTACGAAGTTTGACATCACCAAGATTGGTGATCTATACCCGGGCGGGCACGTATTCTCGATGTCGGAGGAGTAGCGATTCAGTGATGCCACTTTCATGGACAGATTTATCCTTAATCGGCTGTATTGCACAGTCAGGTCGGGAATTAGGGGATTCCCCCTCGAGCCGGCTTCCTTTGAGCCACTTACTCTCCCCATCGACACGGCCTCAGGGGCACATCTTATTTCTAAACTGTACAAGCTATGTATTGTGCAGGTTCCCTGCACGGACGACTAGCTACGACTAGCATGGGAGACTGACCTGGATAGGCTCATCACGGATGAACATTGGTCCGCTTGCTGTAAGGTCACCAAAAAGATATCCCTCAATAGCGGCCACAAACTCTTACACTACAGATTTTTTCGCAGAAGCTACATGACGCCGGCTAAACTTCACGCCATTGATCCCAAGCGGCCCCACACATGCTGGAAGTGTGCCTCCCCTCATGCTGACTTTTCCCATATGACCTGGACTTGTCCAAAATTGCAACCATACTGGGCGCAGATACACAAAATCATGGGGGACATGCTGGGGCTTACCCTGGTTCCTACCCCGGAAGTGGCGTTGCTGGGATACACGGTTAACTTTCCCAAGTCCGTGAGGAGGCTGGCGTCGCTGGGCATTCTACTAGCAAAGCGAGAAATTGCTAAGCGCTGGGGTAGTGGGGCGGTTCCCGCAACTAATGCATGGCTTACTGATATGGCTTACTGTAGCACATATAGCGAGATTTACTCGAGTCTTCTTTCTGCAACAGCTCGTCCCAAAGATATCTGGGGTCCCTACAGAACATATATCGCGAATATGCCAGGCGCCTCTCCCACACACTCTGACTCGGGAATTGTGCCCACAGGGGTTGGTTAGATTTGGCTGTGGTGCCTCTGTGTGAACGTGTGGGCCTCGGGGAGGTTGTGGTGCGATGGGTCCCCCTTGCCTTGGGTATGATTTTTGGGTGGCGCATGGGTTTGGCACTGCAAGATTTGAATGGCTTGGCTCTTACGCAGGAGAGGGGCATGGTGGGGGTCAGTGATACATTGCATGGCCACATGGGATCTGACGGGCTAGGTTGCTGCAACAAGGAACAGGAAATTGCCGCCTGGAGCCAGGCTTATCTATTGTTAACGGACACAGGAGTGTTGCCATCGCACTGTTTGATTCACACACATGACAGTTGTAACCATTGCAGAGATCTCGTATTGATTTGTTTACAAAAGATAAATAAAGTTTTTTTTTTTAAATGTAAGAGACAGCTGTTGATAATACTCATTGCACACTTGAAGTAGGCTGGGTACCTAGCTGTTGAAGTGCCAAAATAGGTCACTGGACTAGAAACCAATGACCATGATCCATTTGCTTCATGAGAGGGGGAGTCATAAGAATAGGTGAAGTTTCAGGGAAGCAATTTGAATCCTGATTGATCAAAAGTCACAGCTGAGCCATTGTTTCAGGAAGAGCCAAGACAAGTAGGAACTGTCAGAAGTCCTTTAAAAATGGAAAGTAGCACAGTGGCAAAGCTGGCTATAGTGTATTGAGGCAGTAGACATGACTCAAGCCTGTGATAAGTGACCTTATAAGAAAGTAGCAGTATTCAGTCTTTTCCAGAGAAAGGGTATGACTGTGCTATTTCATTTAAACCTGGAGGTGCTGTTCATTTTTGTAGATCCTGACTGAAAAGGAAATACTAGAAGCCTATATGTCTCAGAATTCACACAATGGGTTGATCCATTTTTATCATCTCCTGAGGTGCTGTTGATTTTTGTACTCTAGAAGGATCAGGGTCTTCAACTTTAATTATATTGGTTATAGAGACTTGAATCAGACTAGTCAAGGATAGATATTTGTGATCTCTTATGAAGGATAAATTGGAGTCAGTTCACAAAGCATGAGTGTTTGCTTTGCTTGTATTATCAGGAACCTATCATTTGCTGCATACAAGAGAAGCTGATGAGTGAAAAACAGCCTTCCGTATCCCAGGTGAATGCTTTGAATATTGTGTCATGAAATTTCCCTGCTATTTTTCAGCATTTTATGGAATACATATTTTTCGTTGCATAGTTATACTATACTTTCACATACATCCATGGTTCAAAAAAGGTGTTAGTTGATGCCATATCTGATTGCTGTCTTGAGTTATCACTTACATATGATCAGTCCATGGTGCCTTCTCAGCAAATGGTTCAAATGGTCCAATCCATTTCAAACATGATCAAGATGGATCCAAGAGAGTTGGAAAGGACTTCTAGTGAAGACTCCTCTAATTCACTGACCAGACCTGTATTTTAGTCAACAAGCAATCCTTGATGCAACAATCCTTCAAAGGAATATAATCGTATATAATGAAGACGTGTTGTGAATTGGGGATTTCTGGTCATAAGGGTGTCAAAACTACCGTACATATGATATAGGTTTGCTATCTTTTTGGTGGCTTACAGGTGATTCTGACATTCGGGAATATGCTATTGCTTGTCCAAATTTTGCTCAGCAAAAATCTTGACATTCTAAACCATTTATCTATCTACATCCATTACCCGTGGCACCAGAACCCTACCAAACAACCTCTCCAGGATATTGTGTGACGATGGTTACTCTGGATACTTTCGTCAAGATTGCTCTTTTTGCTCCTGTTTTTGAAAGACTATCAGCTGAAGAAAAAATGATATTTTGAAATTCATGAATCACCTTATACTATCATTCATGATGGATGTACTCATTATATTCCACAATTTTGGGGAACTTTTTTTGTAAAGCATTGGGTGTTAAACGTGGCTTTTCTTCTGTTTCCCATTCTCAGTCAAATGGGCAAATAAGAATGAAAGAACCAAAGTTGGAACCATATACTCCTTTGCTACTATAATTTTACTCAATATAAAATGGTCTCATATTTCCCAGCAGCTCATAGTGTCATTAATGTTTCACCTATTTTCCGTAGGGAAGGATTTCATTCAAAACCTTTTCCCATTCCTGTCCTTGTTTTGATCCATGGTTCCTGCATTAGCTGACTATTTGAATCAGCTGCAAAGACATACTTTTCTGAATATTTGCATAAATCAAAAGTCAAGATGCTGAAAACTCAAGATCAAATTCTGCTCCTTTTGGTGTCTGGTTATCTTCTAGTATTTTGCTTGTACATAATTTGCAGGTCAAATTTCAACCACATTTTTTCGTTCCATTTTGAATAACTAATAAGATTCATCCTGTGGCCCTTCAAGTGAATTTGCCTCATACTTGGAGCATTCGCTTAAAGAAATATGGGGCATATCAACAACAACCGGCGATAATTATCGCTTAGCGCTAGGATAATTATCGCCGGCTAGCGTGGATTTTTATCTCTGAGATAGCGTGCTATTAGCAACGCTCATCTCAAAAGCGATAAAGATCCTAGCGCTAACTGCCTAACGTGAGATTATCACTGGAAACCCAGTGATAATCTCAGGAAATGTGGCGTTAGCTTGTTGATAGGGCCTCACAAACTTAGCCATGATATCCACCCTCCATAGGATATCATGGCTAAATCAGTCCTGAAGCAGGCGTAAGGAAAGTAGCGATAACAGGGGTTATCGCTACTTTTCTTGCCGCTATGCTTCATAGCGTGGGGCTTGATGATAGGAGAAAAGTCGCTTAGCAACATTTCTCCTGTCATGTTAGGTCAGGAACGCCCACTTTGCATCTCATTAGAGATGCAAAGCTGGGCGTTAAGATTTCGTGCGCTAAAGCAAGGTTTCACGCGTTAGCGTGACCTTGGTAATTAGAGATAAAATTATCGCCGCTTTTCGGCCGCAAACGGCCGCAAAAGCGGCAATAATTTTCTATCGCCTCGTTTCTGATATGCCCCAAGTTCTTTGTTCTGTTTTATTGGCTTACATCTGAACCACCATTGTTAGAAATGGGATCTCTGGTTGGCTAGGGCATGCGACTAAGCCAGGCAGAAATCACCATTCTAGTCGGGGCAAGGGAGTTATATTCTGAAGATAACCCCTGCTCACCCCCTTGGTAGCTTGTTAGAGCAGTCAGGCTTATCCCAGAGGCAATGTGTAAAGCGTTTGCGCAACACACTCACATAATTGTAACACACTGGGCCCACCACAAAAGAAACTCCACACAAGGTTTGTATTACTCATAAAACACATTAGAACGTAATCACATATATACACTGTGCCACCTGGCACTGGGTATGACTTTACAGGGATTATATACAGTACAGGGCCATAATTCACAGTTAGTGAAGACAACCAGTCACTACTGGTAAGGGTGCACTTAGCATAAACACATTAGGCAAAAGTATCAGCAGCAGTGCACCAAAGTAAACACTTGCAGTACACCTATCATGAGCACCTCCTAGGCGTGAACTTAACAACATTACCTAATACAGCATGTTATTCAGAACATAATCAGCCGCAGTGTACCATAATAAACACTGCACACATGGGTACTCAGCATATCATATTATGTAAATACATCAATAGGCGTGCACCTTCTGCATACATATAATTAAACCTGCACCATAGGACAATACTTTGTAAAGTGCACACTTATCATCGATCAGGGACACCGTAAGAATGGCACCCCTTGTAGGCTCTTTGGGCCACGTGCTCGCCTACACGATGTAGGGCAGTAATCTCCTGGGGATCCCGTCCATGGCTCATCCCGAAATGCCGCTTTCAACATGAGGCCTCCAAACTGTCCACGTAGCTGCCAATGCAGCAGAAACAATGGCCGTAATGCAAAGGGGGGCGGGTGTGCAACTCACCCTTGTTTCCTCAAAAGAATGCCCCCAATGATATGAATCTCGTAGGGGCAGCTGCCAACTGCCACCTAGGGCAGCTGCTGTGCATGTAGGGTAATGTTGGCGTGGCCCCTCGCCAGGCATCTTACTGGTCCCGCTGCCTCAAATGGACTGCCCCACTCTCCGAGGCAAGTCAGACTCGCCTGGACTCCCGCAGAGACACCAGCTGGGCCGCTGTGCTCCTTGATGCTTTGCTGCTGAGTCGGTCCGGATTCTGGAGCTTCCAGTGGGCTCCCGCCTACCTCAGTAAACATACGGGGCTCTCCTCCTCCTTCCGGGAGCCCCTCCCACAGTCAGGCGTCTGCCTGACTTCCTGGGGATTCCTCTCTCGCAGCTTCTTTTTTTGCAGTCTTGCGGGTGCCGGCTGCAGCAGGTGGCTAAGCAACTTCTGGCTTCTCTTTGGTGCTGGGCTTCTTGCTGAGCGGCCGTGCTTCATGCCTTCTCCTCACTCAGGTGGAAGTCAGCCCAGAACTCCCCGGCAATTTTACAGCTCCCTTTGCGGTTTCAGGAGGCACAATGCCCCCAGGATTGGGCAAACAAAGAATTTCGCCCAAGCAAAAAGGAGGGGGGGGGGGCACCTCTATTGAATCCAGCGCTCTCGTAGCGCTAAATCTGCTGAGTACTGCTTGGCAGGATCTAGCACTCACCACGCGCTGAGCCCATAAAGTCACAAGGGGCAGAGCAGGGCCCAGCCAGGCCAGCTCACAGGGTCCTCTGGCAGAGGGGAAGTCCTTCGTAGCGGTTCCTCCTGGCGCCCAGCAGTCCTCTTCGTCCTTCATCAGGTGCTACTCCTCCCACTTCTCCAAATGCAGATCGGCTTATTCAGCCTAGCGCTGATGCACCCAGCTCTACTGGAGCCACTACACCTCCCCAGTCTCTGTCATCCAGAGCCAGACATGCAATACACAACAGGCAGACACAAAGACACATAGCACACAGAAATGCCCACTTCTAAAAGGGGCATTTCTAAAATAGTGACAATAAATCTGCAAACACCATTATGCAGCATTTATTGCCACTATTCCAAACATACCAAACTTGATCATGCTACTACTCTCATGTCAGGAATTACCACTGAAACACATATCAGGGAATCCCCAATGCATTTCTATGAGAGGGCAGCCTCACAGTAGTGAGAAACCAGATAGGCTGTTTGTCACTACCAGGACATGCCACACAGTCAAGGCACATGTTCTACCTTTTACTCACACGGCACCCTGCCCTTCGGGCTAGCTAGGGCCTACCTTAGAGGTGACTGATATGTAGTTAATGGGGATTCACAGATGTGGCACCCACTTTATGTGCCATATCACAGCGGCAGTAAACTACTTGCACAGGCCCTGCAATGGGCCCTGCAATGGCAGAGGCCTGAGACAGGTTTGAAAGGCTACTTTGGTGGGTTGCGCAAGCAGCGCTCAAGCCCACCAGTCACATTTAATTTACTGGCCCGGTATATGAGATACCACTTTACAAGGGTCTGATAGCTAATTAAATACGCCAAACAGGTGAAGACCAAACCTACCAAGTTTACCATAGAGAGCACATGCACTTTAACACCCAACAGCAGTGATAAAGTGCCCAGAGTCCTAAAACCACCAACACCAGGTCAGAAAAAGTTCCAGGAGTTAGGCAAAAAGTTCCGGGGGTGACCCTGCAAAAAGGGCCAAGTCTAACAACCACCTGTTATGGGAAAGGGTTATGGTTCAAGGGCAACTAGAATATGAGTGTAGCAAAGTGGGTTCAGCCCACTAACTCTCTTTCACTTTTTTACTACCGAGTTTTGGACTTTCATTGTAAGTGAGTCTGACTAACTGAATCTCACTCATTCTAAATTCAATAGAAATAAACTGAGAGTGCAAGTCACAAGTATCTGCTTTTAAGATAAGGCTGCTGCTTCATAGCTGGGTTGAGAGGTTAGACGCAAGCATGTGATCACTAATGTGCGAGTGTGTGTGAGCTGAACATACTAGACTAAAGTCTCGCTCACCACAGCACATGCACATAGGTAGCAGAAGGAACCCATCATGGATTGGTGCTGACCTGCAGTAGGCCTTACATTGTGAGTGTACATGGATAGTGTAGTCCCATTGTGCTTACTCATCAGCTGTGTGTTCACTTCATTATACCTTATGAGCACAATCTGCTCCATCTCACAGTTTCGTCATATTTAGGCCTAGAAATACCAGTCAGGTACTAATTTTAGGGTAAGCCTGTACACCAAGTGCAGACCCACTCTCACTTTTGTGATAACTCTTTATGGTACTTTGAGCATTGTCATATTTCCCTGGCTTAGCCAAAATCAGATACCAGGTCTTTGCCCCCCCACTGAGCCAACCTAATAATTCTGCTGGCCAGGAGAAAGATCAAAGACCTTCCCACATTACCAGTGTTTGATCAAGTTCTTGGGTCTCCTCAACATCTCATCCATCCAACACACCCACAGCACCCTACTGTGTGACTTCAATCTCCCAATAAATCAAGGTTCAAAAAAGACACTCCTAAAACTCATCAACTCATTCAATGTGGTGCAGCATATCAACCAATCAACACACTCCAAATGCAACATCCACAATCTTGTCTTCACAACATCACAAGCATTCTAATGAAAACCCCCTTATTGTTTTACTAGATTGACTAAATTACCATTTCCATTTCTCTGCTCAGTGTACATCCAGCCAACTGAGGTCAACTCAGAAGAGTCAACCAAACATTCAGATCCTTCAAACATTTCTCCCTTGACAATCTAAAGCTTGAACTCGTATCCCATCCTGACAACTCCATATCTACCATCAACACCCTTCTAAACAACTTTAGCACTTTCTTGGAAAACCATGATGACACGCACACTTCAAATACAATTTGCTAGCTGAGACCTTCAGCATGATGGTACTTCAAACACCCCTCCAACAACAAACACTTCTTCAGACAGGAAAACAAAGTAACTCTGTTCAACAAACAAACAACTCACCACAATAGCTCCATCAAATTACTATGGCAACACCAATAATATGGATTTCAACAGAAGCAGAACACTCTTCAAGGCAATCATGTACTGAATCCATTCCCTGCATCATCCTTCACAGACAAAAGCATTGGCATCAACCTCTTCTTCAGTGCTAAATAAAGATCTGACAATACATCAACAAAACCAAGGCTACTTCTCCTTTAAGGTCATCTATCAAAGCCCTATGCCTCACAAATCTCATCAACATACTCAACCCTCTTTCTGGAGAAGGTCTTTCACCCTACTCAATATTATAAATGCTTCTTTCACTTGAGGCATCTTCCAAGAATCTTTGAAGGCAGTACAGGGCCTGTCACTCCTAAAGAGCCGGCCCTTTTCTCACCTATCTTTCTTCAGTAAGATCATCAAAAAAGCAGTCGAAACTCATCTCCAAGATCACATCAATGCACCACTACCAATCTGGTTTGAAATCATTAACAGAGACAGCGACCTTACACATCATAGATGATGCCCTCTTAACAGGATGACTCCTGCTTCCTTATATTGCTGGACCTCTCAGCTGCTTTGGTACACATCATAGGCAATCCCACCCTCATCCACACCCAGAAGTGTTGAATGGGATTTATTTGCAACATCATTCCATGGTTCTCCTCCTATCTAATGCAAAAATAAACAAACCCTATCAACTCAAACACAGAGAGAACATAACCCACTGATAGCAAATAAGTTTCTTTTTTAATATCGTCAATGGTAACCATACATATATCTTATCCCATACAACTCCCTAAAAATTTAATATTTCTAATTCTTTCATTATTAACTCAGATATTCACATTTGTGCCAACCAATATGTAGAAATAGATACTTACTATTACAGTTCAGTGTTTGTTAAATCTGTTGACAGTTGGTTTCTACTACTATGATACTTCCTATAAGCCTTCACCAACACCAACATATTTTCCTCAGTTTTTTCCAATGCAGAAGGCTTTATCTACAACTTATGGAATATCATAGTGCAGTTATTCCTAAAGTATTACTGTAAAGTAACAAGCTATACATTACACTTTTTAATTCTAGGTTCACAAACATAATCAATGTTGTGATCCTCTCTCACTTCGTTTTAGCTATCACATTATTATTTCTATTAATAAAGAGTGCATGACTCAATAACAATAGAAACTCTATTGGAAAAGTCATGACAACCTAGAGAAGTATAACCATTTCAAAATATTTAAAATGTAATTTAATAACGCAGAGAAAAATCTTTAAAACCAAACATGCAAAGGGCTGAAATTATTATATCAAGAAATCATACTACCTTCTGGCATTGAAAGAAAAATGATGGCATCCCTAGACTCAGAGCAGATAGGCTCGTCGCTAACTATTACATAGATGTTTCAGTACCTAATCCACCAGTTATTCTATAGAGCGCATTATATTTTCTAAATTTCACTTTTTTATCAAGGAGCATAAATTATGGTGTAATATGTAAACAATGTCAATGCCAACCCACACAATTTCACACTCTTGGGCACCCCCAGGTCCTTAAAGCACCATATCACTTGTTCAGTACACCAAGGTTCCACTCTGTCCCATGACAACTTCAACCTGTGCCTAGAGCCATATCGGCCTCTACTCAATGATAAAAGCATCACACTTCACCATTACACCATTGTTACACAATTCTGCTTGAAAGCCTCCTTCACTCCTGGCATCCAATGCCTCACACTCTGCCTATACCTTACCCAGACTTGGATGTCCAGCACCTCCGTGAAGCTCACTCCAGGCAGAATACCTGGTATTTGTCTTCACCAACAAGTAAGGAATAGTAAAATTCTGGCTCAGTGAAATTCATCTTTATGTCTTCAGACCCGAGTTTTAACCAATGTCTTTTGAATTCACACTGGACGCCAACCTCACTCTTAAGGAACACAGTGCCAAGAAAACCAAGACGGTTTGGTACTTCCTCTGTCTGCTGGATAAAGTAAAACTATTTCTCCCACAAAGCAACTTCTGAACTGCTGTGCAAGCCCTCTTACTCTTCCGTCTGGACAATGGAAACACCCTGCTCCATGGCCTCCCAGACTCCACACTGGCCCCCGTAAGGACTTCTACATACTACAGCATGTCTCATCCAATGCCTAAAGAAATATGATCACACCACCTACTACTGATTCCCCTTACTGGCCCCCACCTGCATTATTTATAAAGCCATCACAACCTCCACTATGAGCAATCAAGCTGACCATCTTTGGGCACCCTCGGCCCGCCCAGAGCTGGGACACCATCAGACTGCAAAAAAAGAAGTGTAAGAAAGCAAATAGGCCTTTTCCATGAGCACCTACGATCTGGAAAAACATCACCATTTCCATCAGAACTGCCTCAACAATGTTAAAATTCAGGAAAGAGTTGAAATCACACTTCATTAAAGAAAACTGCATCATGGTGCAATAACTGTCCACAAATCAGTTACCTCTCAAATCACTTGCCTTTTACCTGCGCAACACTCTGCTGACTTTGGTTAGGTTTGCACTCTATAAATACCACATACATACACACAAACACACACACACATACATATATCAAGGTTTGTAAAATTCCTAAGAATGTTTTTCCCTTTGAGAGTTGTTCCATCCTATTAGGGGACCTCTTAAGAAGACACTTGGCAACTTTTACATGTATTATCCTCTGCAGAAAGATACCGTGGCTGCTGAGAAGAGTCATGCTTTCTTTGGGCAGTTTAGAAGGGAAATCAATAGGCTGTCCAAGTACCTTGCCAAGGCAGTGTTTCTCAGGTAAGCAACAGTACACAAATCTTTATGTCAGTGACAAAATCAATGAATTCCATCACCTGTGAATAAATGCATTATGACTGATCAGAATTCAGCAGGAAACTTATGGAAACAAGGAAGACTGGCATGTAGTTCAGATGCTCCTGCTGTGTAACTGAACACGTGGTTATTAGGAGAATGTCATTGAGTTAACATATAAGCAGGAGTTTCATGAAATACTACAGAGAGGGAGAAATCAGAAGGGAAGGCAATGGAATTGTCACCCATGGCCACTCCAAAAGAACTTCAGATACTGTTGATGAAAGTCAATGATAGGAATTGAAAAATAGACATCCTTCAGTTCCAGAAACATGATCCACTCTTCTGTGACAGTAGTATTTCTGAGAGTAAACCCTTTCATCTTGAAATGGTTGCTAGACTTGGCCCTTTTTACAGGGTCACCCCTGAACTTTGTGTCTTCCTCCTGGTATTTTTTCTGACCTGGTGTTGGTGGTTTTAGGACTCTGGGAACTTTATCACTGCAGTCCAGTGTTAAAGTGCATGTTCTCTCTATGTTAAACATGGTAAGATTGGTGTACACCTGTTTGGCGTATTTAATTTACCTATCAGTCCCTTGTAAAAGTGGTATCTCATATACCCAGGGCCAATAAATTAAATGCTACTGGTCGGCTTGCAGCTCTGCTTGCGCCACCCACCAAAGTAGCCTTTCAAACTTGTCTCAGGCCTCTCCCATTGCAGGGCCTGTGCTTGCAGTTTACTGCCGCTGTGACGTGGCACATAAAGTGGGTCCCACATCTGTGACTCCCCTTTTACTACATATCAGTCACCCCTAAGGTAGGCCCTAGCTAACCCTATGGACAGGGTGCGCTGTAGGTTAAAGGTAGGACATGTGCATTAACTGTGTGGCATGTCCTGGTACTGACAAACAGCCATTTTGGTTTCTCACTACTGTGAGGCTGTCTTCTCATAGGAATGCATTGGGGATTCCCTGATATGTGTTTTAGTGGTAATTCCTGATATGATAGGAGTACTGTGATCAAGTTTGGTATGTTATGAATAGTGGTAATAAATGCTGCGTAATGGTGTTTGCAGATTTTTATCACTATTTTAAGAAATGCCACTTTTAGAAGTGGTCATTTCTGTGTGCTATGTATCTTTGTGCTTGCATGTTGTGTATTGCATGTCTGGCTCTGGATGACAGGGGCTGGGGAGGTGCAGTGGCTCCAGAGGGGCTGGGTGAATAGGCCGATCTGCATTTGGAGTAGTGGGAGGAGTAGCATCTGACCCTGAATATGACTGTGCCTGCCTCCCACAATGCTTTCTCAGCCCCTCTGTGGTGTGTCTGGGCCCTGAGCCTACACTAATAATGGGGACTGTTTTGCACTTGTTAAGTGCCCCCCAGAACTGGTTTGGACTAGATCCAAGGCCCTGTGACAGGGCAGAACAAAGACTAGCAGTGGTATAAATATTGGGGCTGTGACCCCATGTAAATGGTGAACTTGGTTCTTACTTGAAGACTTGGATGTGGAAGAACCAACGTGGAATTCAGCCCCAGCCTGCTGGAGGGTTGAAAGGACTGCCCTCTGCCAAGAGGCACTGCGTGCTGGCCTGCCTGTGCTCTGTTCTTTGCTTCCCCTGCGCGTGATCATAACGCTGGAGAGCGTTTTCTAAAAGGAGCGGGCTTGCACAGGTCTGATTTGGGGAGGAGTGCTTTTTGGCCCTGGAGCGTGGGAAGCGTGGGCAGCGCCTCCCCCCTTCTGCTCTGCGGCCTGAGCCCCAGGTGTGGGCTCACACTGGCCTGGACCGTGTGGGGCACTCCATTGTTTTGCACGCAAAAGCACTGTGCCCCACAGCTAGTTTTATGCCGGAATTCCGACGCTGGGATTCCTCCTTATTGCCTGGTTGGGGGCAGGGCATTAAGCCAGGAAGCCTGATCCTGGGTGGGGCTCCCGTACGGAAGAGGAGAGCCCCGCGGGTTTCCTCAGCTGGTTGGAGGTTGCGGGTGCACAGGCAGCTACTTTTCGTTCTACAACCCTAAGGGAGGTACGTGGTTATCCTCCACCTCGACAGGCTGCAATTGCGCCTGGGCCTTTGGGTGCGGGTCGTGTGCCCTCGCAAGGGGCAGAGGGTAGAAGTAGTTAGGGGCTACTAGGCAGTGTTTTACTCTGGCGCACCATGGAAGGGGTGTGATATGCAATAGTGCCCAGCTGATGTTCATCTGTATGCTGCGCTGAGTACCAAGGGTGGCACCCTATGCATTACAACAGTGACCTGCACATGTCTAAGAGGGGCATGATGTGTTTCTGGAAGTAACCAAACTACGTGCCCTATGTTCGGGCCCTGATTATGCTGCGGAGTTGTTGTGCATAGCTGACAAGGGTCAGCAAGTGGGGTGCTCCCTCACATAATGGTGATTACGGCATGTGCACTGTGGCAGGTGTTTACTGTGGTGCATTGTGCTGAGGATGTATATGTGTACTGTGCTATGCTGACTATTATCACAAGGTTCATGCCTCATGCATTATGCTAAGTGCACTCTTACCAGTAAGTACTGGTTGTCCTCCCTAACGGTAATTTATATACTGATTATGGCAGTGGCCTGATTGTCCCTGTAATGTATATAATCCCTGTAAAGTCATACTAAGTGGCAGGTGGCACAGTGTATATATGTGATTACGCTCTAATGTGTTTTATGAGTAATGCAAAGGCTATTTTTGATATAACCTTGTGTGGAGTTTCTTTTGTGGTGTGCCTAATGTGTCGCTGCTGTGTGAGTGTGTTGCACAAATGCTTTACACATTACCTCTAGGATAAGCCTGACTGCTCGTGCCAAGCTACCAAAGGGGTGAGCAGGGGTTATCTTCAGCGTGTAACTCCCTTGCCCTGACTAGAGTGGTGGTTTCAGCCTGGCTTAGGCGCACGCCCTAGCCAAGCAGAAATCCCATATCTAACAATGGTAATAAAGCACTAATATGTTTAGTGATGTAGGTTGAGTTAAGCCCTTTAGTTTCTTGAAGAATAACATTTAGTTAATAAACACTTCAAAGATGGGTACATGCACACTAGCCCCTTTCTTGATCAGCTGCACTGCTTTCTGGTGAACTAGCACATGCACATTAGTTGATTATAGGTCCACAGTGCTGCAGAGGCAATACCAAAACATCTTTAATATAACCATGAACAGTCCAAAGAAACCCTGCATCACATCATATATTTTATCACTGTGAAATAAACATCACAATCACATTTCGCACTTTTATCTGGATTGAGTGGGACCTTGAATTGGACTTGATGCATTGGGTTCCTGAAGTGTCAAGGAGCAGCACACTCCTGATAATAATCATGGAATATGATCCCTTGGAAATTCTGGTTGAACTGAGGGCTACTCATGGCTGCCTATGCACCATGGCTGAAAAATCAGCTTCAGATGGGCAGGCCCATTCTGCTGACAGCATTCTGCTGCCTTTTGCCAAAAGCTCAAAAACACACTTGTGGCAGAAGATACTTCGGATAGTGGCTTGGGGATGGTTGATGGTGGTGAATGTGCACTCCTTGAGAAACTAATCTATAACAGCAGACCACCTCTATACCTAAGCTGGGGTGACAAGCATGTTACTACTAGTTCATTAAAAACAAGGAGGATTCCCACAGCTTAGACAAGAAGGTGGTTTTAGTGTCACATTGAAGTTATACTGCTCTCTAAGCTCAGACTTGAAGGTGGGGAGTGTTTTTCTCATTCTGCAGGAAGGCTGACCAAGCATGTCTAGAAGCATAAACAAAAGTTCAGAGACATCTAAGCGGTGGTCCTGTCACTGCACAGTTTACCACTTTCCTTAGTGAGCGCTCGAGGAAGAAGAACAAATCAGGAAGTTGAGATCTACTTCAGGGGCCATGCTCCTTGGGCTCTCAGCCGGTAAGTTAAACCTCTTCCAGTGGAAAATGCAGAAGAGTGAATTGGAAAACATATTGGATTGGAGCCATAACTCAGTCAGAGCAATGAGAATGTGAAAACGTACTTAAAATCTCTTTGTATTTGGTTTGTATATGTTTATGCAAAGAAATGCTAAGAACCATTTATGTTATCAAAAATGTTTAAATTTATATTTCCTATTTACTTGAAGGTTTCCATGAAATCATATTGATCGCAAAACGTTCATGTCGTTCTCAGGCCTAAAAGCCACAATGCTCCATGCACTACACTTCACATCTTCCAGCAGCATAACCAGTTTTTCGAACCTGGTAAGCATTTTTTGAGAATTTGAGTTAGTATTGTAGATGTGAATGATATGTTCTCTTTAAGGCTGTCCTGCTCTTCCTTGAGGAACAGATCCTGAACCTGCAGAATTAACAATGATTTAGCTGAGAACAAGTTTCTGCTATGTGGTCGTATTGCATTGATTTGTATGGAGAGAAATTCCTTATTTTACATGTCAATTTTACACATTTTTAGCTGCAACTGATCATTTTCGAGCGATAGCCCTGGTCAGTTGGATTGAAAATTGGCTTTGATCATTTGCTCGGATCACTGACAGAATATCGATGCTGAAAATATCGACCTGACAAAATATCGAGGTCAAAATATCTAATACAAAAATATTGAATTCATATCTTCAAACAGGTAAGTACAAAAATATTGAATCAAAAATATTGTTGTAAAAAATATAGTTAGTCAAAATATCGAATGTTTAAAATTGTACTAAAAGTAATTTAAAATTAATAAATTAATAACTATAAATAACTAAAACATACTTAAAAATACTCACATAACCTTAAAATGACTAAATAATTAATGTAAGTTAAAAAAAAAGTAAACATACATTTTTATTTTTTAAACATTACGAAAAAATATTCAATATTTTTACCGTAGGATAGCGGGAGGGTAAAATTTACTGTTACCACTCCAGAGAGTGCAATAGTAGGGAAAGCGTTGGATAGCGTAGGGGTAACAATTACTATTCCCACTCCACAGAGTGCAACAGTAGGGAAAGCGTTGGATAGCGTAGGGGTAAAAATTAATATTCCCACTCCAGAGAGTGCAACAGTAGGGAAAGGGTTGGATAGCGTAGGGGTAACAATTACTATTCCCACTCCAGAGAGTGCAACAGTAGGGAAAGCGTTGGATAGCGGGAGGGTAAAAATTACTATTCCCACTCCGGAGAGTGCAACAGTAGGGGAAGCGTTGGATAGCATAGGGGTAAAAATTACTATTCCCACTACAGAGAGTGCAACAGTAGGGAAAGCGTTGGATAGCGGGAGGGTACTTCCCACCCTATTTCCCTATAAACCCACAACCCACTACAGAACTAAAACACAAAATTAAATTAAAAATAATTAATAATTCCTAAAAATTAATATTTAATTTACAATAGTTAAATTACTTCCCACCCTATTCCCCTATAAACCCACAACCCGCTACGGATTTACACTACGCAAATATTAAATAACATAAAATTCATAACTTAAAAAAAATTAAACATACATTACAAAAATAATATACACTTTTAACACATATACTAACATACAAAACACTTTAAAAAATTCGATATAATTCAAAATTCGATATATTTTAATGCCTATATTTTATACTTCGATATTTTGACAATCGATATTACTTACCTTCAATTCGATATTTTTAACCACTGTATTATGTCCATTCGATATTTTGTCCATTCTATATTTTTACTTCGATATTATGTCCATTCGATATTAATTTTTCGATATTATGTCTAGTTACCCTTTTGCTCCACTGCCTGCTGTTTTGCTTTACCTGCTAGTTAGACTTTAGGCTTTCTGAAGTTTTGCGTTTTATTTTTTACAGATGGTGCATTATAGAGGCGGGAACTTACGAAACAGTGAGTGCTGGCCTTATTGCCACACAAGGATCCCTAGCATGAAAGGTAAAGGAAAAATTATGGGGGAAACTGGGGTGAGAGCGTGGCGGGGGAGGGAGCAGCCTAGCACCACGCCTGACATTTGACAGGAAAACGGATGCAGATCAAGCCAAAATGTGGGTAAAAGTCTAACTGCATTTACCATTCATTTGTTGATTTATTTCATGGCTTACAATGTTTGTGGCTATTGGATTGTCGAACCGGTACACACAGTTGCTGTTATGGTAGAAGATGACACTGAAAATAGAAGAAAAAAAGGTTGGGCAGGTAGGACTGATTGGAATTTAGAAGGGAAAATAAGTATGAGAGTGCAACATAGAGGGAGAGGGCACTAGAAATAGTGAGGTAACAGGGAAGATAGCCAATAGTGCCAGGATCCAAAGAACAGACCGTTGAAGCATTAACATGTGAGAGAAAGAGACCCTCTGATCTGGCTGGCCTGGCACCTTCACAGGCCTCTCTGGGTGTAGATTCAAGGTTCGGCAAATGCAAGGGGATCTTAGGATGTGAGTGCACAATACCTTCCTTTTCTCCTCCTCCATAAGATCAGTTTGAAGCAGTAACAACTGAAAGAAACCCTATCCTGCTTTCTGTTGCCTCTCCCACCTTCCTCCCCAAGATAAATACAAGGCTTGCAGGCCCTCTTTCCTTCTACCTGAGTGTAATTATGCTGTTAGGGACTGGGAGGGGGGCTGGATAAAATGGACTCCTACTCACCCTATGTACCAACTTTATTGTGAACGAACGCAGTACAAATGCTTAAAGGAGTGAGTAAGACTCAAAAACAAAGACAGAAAGAACTCCTTTCTGGGAATGGTACTTTTGAGATAGAGAGGTTAGCTAACTTGCAGAAAAGGTTGAAAGAGTCAAAGAATGAAACATACATTGAGCAGTTGGCTGCTCTTCATCCAATTGCATAAGGAATCCCTCACGCGCAAACAAGAATCCCATATCCCGAGCATGAAAGTTACTCAGGAGAAGCAGGAATAGATAATTAGCCACCTTAAGGACAGAATTAGGACTTGCGCTCCAACTGCTTTACCTCCTGACTTGTTTTTCCCCCCAGATTACTGAACCACAAGAGAAGAAATAGAGGGAGGATGTAAGAGAGGAGGATTTGTTGCTCCTGTTCCCCATGCCTGCCAATGGGATCAGAGGCACATTTGGATTTGCCCAAGAAAACAGAGCAGCAGCTGCTAGACCTCAGAAGCCTGGAGCACAAGGAAGTGACATGCAAGTGAGTGCTGCGAGGCCCTTGGCAGGCAGTACAATACCCAGGTTGGAGGCTGATTCCACTACTGTGGACTGACATAGAGCATGCACATGTTCTACCTTGGGGTATAGGGACCAGCAAGAGCGACATCCTAAAATGACTCTCAAAGCCTGAGACAAAGCGTAGGATTGACAAAATCTTTTGGATCATCTCCCTCTAAAAGAATACCGGGCTGGAGGTGGGGGGAGAGTTCTGGTTCAATCAATCAATCAATCAATCAAAGCCATTTATAAAGCGCACTTCTCACCCGGAGGGTCTCAAGGCGCTTGGGGGGGGGGGGGGGATGCCGCTACTGCTCGAACAGCCAGGTCTTGAGCTTCTTCCTGAAGGAGAGGTGGTCTTGGGTCAGGCGCAGGTCGGGAGGGAGGGAGGGAGTTCCAGGACTTTGCGGCCAGGTAGGAGAAGGACCTTCCTCCTGTTGTCGCTCTTCGGATGCGGGGGACGGCGGCGAGGGCGTGGCTGGTTGATCGGAGATGGCGTTTGGGAGCGTAGAAGTTGAGGCGGTTGTTGAGGTAGCTCGGGCCTTGGTCGTGTAGGGCTTTGTGTGCGTGGGTGAGGAGACGGAAGGTGATTCTCTTGTTGACGGGGAGCCAGTGCAGGTCTCTCAGATGTCCGGAGATGTGGCTGCTTCGGGGGATGTCGAGGATGAGTCTGGCTGAGGCGTTCTGTATCCGCTCGAGTCTCTTCTGGAGCTTGGCGGTGTATCCGGCGTAGAGGGCGTTGCCGTAGTCCAGTCGGCTGGTGACAAGGGCCTGGGTGACCGTCTTCCTGGTCTCGGTGGGAATCCATCGGAAGATCTTCCGTAGCATGCGCAGGATGTTGAAACAGGACGAGGAGACGGCGTTGACTTGTCTGGTCATGGAGAGGGAGGAGTCCAGGATGAAGCCCAGGTTTCGTGCGTGGTCTGTCGGTTTGGGTGCGGTGCACAGGGCGGGGGGCCACCAGAAGTCGTCCCAGGCGGAGGGCGAGGAGCCCAGGATGAGGACTTCCGTCTTGTCTGAGTTCAGTTTCAGGCGGCTGGTCATCATCCACTCGGCTACGTCTTTCATCCCTTCGTGGAGGTTGGCTCTGGCGGCGGCGGGGTCGTTGGTCAGGGAGAGGATCAGCTGGGTGTCGTCTGCGTAGGAGATGATGTTGAGGTTGTGTTGGCGTGCGATGGCCGCAAGAGGGCTCATGTAGACGTTGAAGAGGGTGGGGCTCAGTGATGATCCTTGGGGGACGCCGCAGATGACTTTGGTGGCCTCTGACTTGTACGGTGGTAGGCGGACTCTCTGTGTCCTTCCGTCGAGGAAGGAGATAATCCATTCCAGTGCCTTCTCCTGGATTCCGACGTTGCTGAGGCGCTGCACTAGGGTGCGGTGGCAGACAGTGTCAAATGCCGCGGAGAGGTCTAGGAGGATGAGGGCCGCTGTTTCTCCGTTGTCCAGCAGGGCTCGGATGTCATCGGTGGCAGCGATGAGGGCGGTTTCGGTGCTGTGGTTGGCTCGGAAGCCAGACTGTGAGGGGTCGAGGGATCCATTCGTCTCGAGGAAGGCGGCCAGCTGCTTGTTGACGGTCTTCTCGATGACTTTGGCTGGAAACGGGAGGAGCGAGATAGGGCGGTAATTCTTGAGTTCGGTGGGGTCCGCTGTTGGTTTCTTTAGTAGAGCGCTGAGTTTGGCGTGCTTCCAGCTCTCAGGGAAGGTGGCGGCGTCGAAGGAGGTGTTGATGATGTCCCGCAGGTGGGGTGCGATGACAGCGTCGGCCTTGTTGAATACGTGGTGAGGGCAGGGGTCGGTCGGAGATCCGGAGTGGATAGAGTTCATCGTGCGGATGGTGTCTTCTGTGTTGGTCGGGGTCCAGGCGCTGAGGGTGGTGGTGGGGGGCGTTGGTGCGGTCGTGGGGGACGTTGTTTGTGGGATGAAGCTGTTGTGTATGTCAGCGATCTTGTTGTGGAAGTAGGAGGCGAGGGAGTTGCAGAGGTCTTGCGACGGGGTGATGTCGTTGTTTCCGGCGTTGGGATTGGAGAGCTCTTTCACGATGTTGAAGAGTTCCTTGCAGTTGTGTGCGTTGTTGTCCAGCCGGTCCTTGAATGCAGTTTTCTTGGTGGCGTGGATTAGTTGATGGTGCTTCCGGGTGGCGAGCTTGAGGGTGGTCATGTTGTCCGGTGTTGGCTCCCTTCTCCAGGCTTTCTCGAGGGCTCGGCACTTCTTCTTGGAGCTCTTGAGTTCGTCGGTGAACCATGGGGCCTTCTTGCTGCCGGGTCTGCTGGGCGGGGTCCTCAGTGGGGCGAGTTTGTCCGCGCAGGTGCTGATCCACTTCGTGAGGTTGTCGGCGGCCTGGCTAGGGTTCGCTGAGCTGGCTGGAGGGTGCTGGCTCAGGGAAGCGGCAAGCTGGTCGGCTGTGATCTTGTTCCAGCTTCTTCGAGCATCCTGTTGCTGGTGGTGGTGGATCGTGGTTCTTCTGAAGGTGAAGTGGACGCAGCTGTGGTCCGTCCAGTGGAGTCCAGTGGCGTGGCTGAAGGCGATGTCTTTGCTGGATGAGAAGACGGCGTTGAGTGTGTGTCCGGCGAGGTGGGTGGGGGTGGACACCAGCTGCTTGAGTCCGCGGTCCATGGTTCAGTGTCCATGGACTCCCTCTGATCTGATGAGCATAAAGAAGCAATTCTTCAACGTGCGAGAGAACCTGAGAGTGTACGGATCTTTCTGTGTGGATATGAACCAAATGTTGCAATTTATAATACCAAGTAAAGCGAGAGAGAGATTGGTGGAGAAAGACCCATGGCTCACAGTGGACCCCGGTAATGATGAAGTAATGAATGCTGCAACGGATGCGTTGTTGAAAGCATTCTCAGAAAGATGCTCTGTGAAAAGCGACTTGACTAAAAATTCCAATTGAAAACTGAATAAATGTTGAGGCTCAGCTAATTATTTACCTAGGATGATCTTTGTTCTCCCTTCTTTTTCATTACTATAGACGAGAAGAGTCAGTATCTCTTCTTCTTCACATTCTGAGGGTCCCAACTTTCATGGACCCGACTCCCACAACGATTTACTGAATCTCTCTTCATCTTTACCAAGCTCCAAAGAAGAATTTGGACATGTTGGTCTTTCCAGGGGGTGTCCCCTGGTTCAGTATGTTGAAAACGTAATGCTGGCATCTGTAATTGTAGATATACTACACAAAAAGGAGGACCAAAGGAAATTTTAGGACCAGCAGGGGCTGATTCCCCACTCATATAACTAGAAAACACAATAGTAGGCCTCTGGGTCCAATTAAATATTGGAGTGCTGGAGTATCTCTTTCTCAGGACGATTCCCCTAACCCACCCTAAGGTGGCATGCTTCATCATTGGGGATCTCTTTGCACTACGAACAGAATTGTAGTGCGGGCTACAACCCCCGATACCGGTCCTAGGATGCTTGTTTCTGGTCCAGGAAGGACCTGGCTTGGCAGTTCAGGCTGGGCTATTCCCATGAGGCATAGGGTCAAGTCTGATCTAAACTGAGGTGGCATGGTGAGCAAAAGAATGATGGATTTAACCCAGATCTCTTGACTCGGGTGAATGTTTTGATTTGTTCTGCATTCCATCATCAATTGTGTGTCTTTTGCTAAACAAAATCATTAGCACGCACTCACAACATATACGGCTCAGGTTAGAGTCCATATTATGATCTGAACCAACACAATTGTAGTATAAGTGACATACCAGAATTGTCAGGTGAGCAAAAGGATACTTGAAACCTCAGCATGTATTACTCAAGGCGGTATCCAGAACCTGTATAAAAACCTCTATAAAACCATATAGGTGGTGATAAAATATGACTGTTGGGTGTAGTCATGAAAACACAGAGTATAAAGTTGACTGTGCAAATAGAATGGAATATGTAAGGTCTACTTATGAGCAATGTTGTAGGGAAATCTATTATGATGCGCTGCTGGTGACATGCTATCTAATCAGAATATCCTGAGTGGGGGCAATTCTAGGTGTATATACAAAGAAGGGCATAGTAGATCAAAAGAGTTAGTGCACACAACAATAATGGTAAGCAAACTAAAGTTCGTTAACAGGCAATTTGCCCAGAAGTTGTACTAAGTGAACATGGGAGGACAGAGAAAAAGAACAGAAAATGCTCATGAAATGAAAAGCGCACACAAATGAAAAGACAACAAGGACAAGGATTCCCCGAGGGAACAGGGAGAACAGTCCCGAGCAGGTATTGCCATCTACAAGTGATCCCAGGGCCGTAACGGAGATTGACAGAGATGAAAGGTTTTTAAACAGACCCACCCAGACTAGTTGCAAATAGACAGACGTACCTTGAAGAAGGGAAAATCCGCGGCCAGAATAGTGCCCCAGAAATGGTACTTGCTACGAGCAGTGAACCGCTAATCTGTTATTCCAGACCAATGCAGCGAAGTTTCAGTTATTCAACTCTCTGTATTCAGCTTCAAACGAAAAATTGCAGTTTTGCCTTCCCTTAGTAAGATGCCTCAGTTAAGCGATGTCTAGCCTATTATTTCTCAGCCTTGGACCCAGTAGCTGCTGGGCTGCCCAATTCTTGATAAAACCTCGGAAAATATTGTGTTACATTCTACACTAACTGCTGTCATTCTCCCAAATACACAAATTAATCATCTGTCCACAGCTCAGTTGTCTCAATATGTATGGAGGCTTCTGAAGTCCAGCAGCTGCTGCTCTGTTTTCTTGTGCAAATCCTGATGTGCCTCTGATCCCATTGGCAGGCATGGGGAACAGGAGCAACAAATCCTCCCTCTATTTCTTCTCTTGTGGTTCAGTAATCTGGGGGAAAAACAAGTCAGTTGGTAAAGCAGTTGGGGCGCAAGTCCTAATTCTGTCCTTAAGGTGGCTAATTATCTATTCCAGCTTCTCCTGAGTAACTTTTATGCTCGGAATATGGGATTCTTATTTGCGCGTGAGGGATTCCATATGCAATTGGATGAAGAGCCATTCTGGGTAGCTCAGAAAATAACTTAGCTCAAGGCAGTATTTCCGAATACTACCTCGTTTGAAAAACACAGAATACTAACAATCTGATTGCCCATGGGGATAAAACCACAAGTAGATTGTACCACTTGGGGTACAGTCTTTGCTGCCATTTATACCAGGACTCATGGTATTCCTTTGTTAGCGGTGGTACCAGATGTATTAAGACAAATACAAAACGAATATGGAGCAGAGCCTGCCTTTAACTTAGGGATGAAGTTACTAGGTAACTATGACCAGGTAATAGCCATAATACTAGCTAATATTAAAGAGGAAGCAGCTTTGGTGGCAATCCGCCAAAGCCTAAGGGAGTTCAGTCCGTTAGATCAGTGTTTCCCAAACTGGGGTCCGAGGACCCCCAGGGGTCCGTGGCACATTCCCAGGGGGTCCTCAGCCAGCAATCTTAAAAGCACTGCAACGTTCTTGGTAAAATTAGCAGTTTTTGAGCAACTATAAAAGTGTCAAGAAAATGCCAGTGATTAATGTACCTGCTGGAGACAGATGAGAGTTTTGTCCAGTGGCAGCTTTGACTTATCTAATGTGACACAGAGAGTTTATATGCCTACTGCAAAGAACGTGTACAATGCATTTTAAAAAACAGTATTTTATGTGCATAGGTCAGTGGGCTACTGATTTTGTCACAGAGATTCTTTCGTCACTGTGCAATTCATAAGGGAGAATCGTAATCTAGCAGTGTCCTATAAACTGTCATCAAAGAGCTGCTTGCAAACTGCATGGTAAAAGTTAGCAACATATGTTTATTCCCAGTCTATCATTATCCTGATGCTGCTATGTTCCCACTTCCTGCACATGAACAATTTTGTAATGCTGTTTTGTCACTTCTATGTGTGCTGCCTAATGCAGCACACATGGAAGTTACAAAACGTAATTTTTATTAAAGATTGTTTATGTGCAGGAAGGGTCACCTTTGAAAAATCAAAAACGAGGAGAAATAAGGCATTTCTCCTCATTTCGCAAAGTTAAGACCAGGTTTTTCATGGTCTTAATTTGGGTGCTGTCTCCTATTTAAGCTGATCTTGTAAACAGAGGGCAGCGTCAAAATCAATGGGTGTTGGAGTGAAACGCCCACTGTAACTCCCACTGCCCACCTTTTTCACGCTAAGCATTGCGTGATAGGGGGCCTTATTTACAAGGCAGCGTTAGGCCACAATAAGTGGCTTAACGCTGCCTTGTAAATAAGGCGAAGCCCCTATTGCCACAGGAACATCGCTTAAAGTGACGTTCCCATGGCAATAGGGACTTGTAAATATGCCCCTGAAATCCTTAGTAATTCGAGTATTTGTTTTGTGTGCACACGTGTTTTTATTTTTTTTGAATTACTGTTTTAATGTTTGAAATTTAAATCCTACAAATTGCTTGGGGGTCCCCGGCCTTCAGTGGTGACTCAATGGGGTTCCTCAGGAGTCAAAAGTTTGAGAACCACTGCGTTAGATCAACAACACGAACTATCCAAAATAATTGAAACTGCATATGCAGAATTAGGCAGACAGTTTAGGTGGGAAATCTTTAAAACCACATCTGATGGGCAGTCCTGAAAAGGACACTTTCAAGCAGACACCTGCTTCTTCTAAAGAGAAGTGGGATAATAAAAAACAACAAAACTTTTAAGGAAACAGATCTCAATCCCGAGGTAGATCTCCTCCACAGTAGCCCTCTGAAAAGAAATTAGGAAACCTGACTGGTATCAGGATATTGATACACGTTCCTCTCGTTCCTTTCAGGGTTCATCGAAAAACTCCGAGAGGGAAGCACGGTCAGGAAGACAAGAAGAGCGTACAAAGTCCGGAGACAAACAGCACGCTCAAGACTATTCCAAAAAAGAAGAAAAGCCAAAATCAAAACCTCAGTATAAGAAGAAGAAAGTTGCAGGCCTGAAGATCAGACATGGCCAGAATTCTGTGGACACAACTTCTGAATGGGGAATTGGCTCAGACGATGCTAGAAAATGCGGCAGAAGTAACAATAGCTCTCCAGAACCTGATGGAATTTCTGATGACAGCGGACTTGAATGATTACATCTCTGTGGAAACACCAGATACGAGGGTAAGCGTCCCACATAGGTTATATGAAATAACACTCCAAATGGAGGGGGACAAGCCCAGGAAAGTTAAAGGTCTCTTTTGGGTGAACCTGTCATCTGGTTATGACATCTTATTATCTGAACAAGATTGGCAGCCAGCATTCGTTATGGAGTGCCCTAGGGGAGAAACAGTAATTTTTACAGCCTTCTCCGACCACGTTCCCATTCATCTTAAACACACACATGCATGGGAGTGGGCAGTTGTACTAGCTCCAGCATTGTACAAAAATCATGCCGGATGGGATGAGAATCCAACCCACCACGTGATCCCGTTAAAAGTTTCACCAAATGCACAGAGACAATATCCAGTAAAGCAAGAAGCTCAAAAACGGGTCAGGGAGATCTGAGATCAACTTGAATACCAAGGGGTGATCGAAAATTGCACCTCATCAATGAACAATCCTTTGTTTCCTGTCATGAAACCTGACAATACATATCGTCTAGTTTTAGATTACAGACATTTAAACACTTGCACAAAGACATTCGCTGTCCAAAATGCACACAGTGCCACATTAATGGATAACATTGTCGGGAAAAAATACAAAACAACACTTGATATCTCGAATGGATTTTTCTGCCAAAATATAGCGCCTGAAAGCAGGTATTTGACCGCATTCTCAGCGTTGGGGTCCCGGAGACAATTTTGTCGTCTCCCCAAGGGTATAAGAACAGCCCAGGGCTATTTTCAGCAAGAATAACCAAATTACCGAGCAATTTTGATGAGGAAGCATTGTCATATGTGGATTATATTTATCTGATGGACGATGACTTAAAAAGACACTTGACTAGGGTGAGCACCATAATTATGGGATTCGCCTCTGAGGGCTACAAATGTAATTTAAAAAAATCAAAAATTCCTGTTTTTAGGATATGAGCTTTCAAGTGAAGGAAAAGTCTGTAAGCTAACATTTTAGAAAAATGTGCGCTACTCCAACCTCCAAAATCATTAAAAAATGTACAATCAATACTGGGATTACTAAATTTTGGCAGAACATACATTTTAGACGGAAAAAGTTAAACCTTTCTACCACTTAATAAAACCTGACTTTTCATTTAGACAATGGACACAGAAACACACAAACATCCCACGTTCACTACAAGAAGACATGATAGCTTCAAAACACTTACAGACACGGGTAAGCGTACGCAACTTAGTGATCTGTTTACTAGCGGGTCAATGTGAGTGCACTTACTTAACCTTCAATGAAGGCAAAACAGTACCAATCGCTTACAAATCACACCTGTACACAAATGCAGAAATGCGTTTCACTTCAACAAATAAAATACTGACAGCAGTTCAGACCGCTGTAGCAAGAGAAAGAGCACTGGCTCAGGGAAAACGCATAATTGTCGTAACAATGGTACCAGCTTTAGAAGCTGTTACAAAGGCTAGCATTCCAAATGCCTTACATCCGAGATGGATACAATGGGCTAATTCTCTTACTGCAACGGATGTTGAGCACAGATTTGATCCGAGTCTAAAAACACAAGCATTTCTGTATTACTAACAAGAATACCCTCTACCAAATGAACTCTTGCCTCTAGATCAGTATGAAAATATTATTTACGCTGACAGATCTGATCAACCGGCCATAGGGAGTAAGTAACAATACAGCGCAGCATGTGATATCATTAAAGGTGGCATGCGGGATGGAAAGTTCCATCCAAGTTGCACCAAGACCTAATCTCTAGGAGACTGCATGGCTCAGTTGGCAGAGTTAAAAGTGCTGATACTGGTACTTGTAAATCCGGATCACGAATTCCCCACACTGATAGTGTGTGATTCTTTTTACTCTGTGCAGTCATACAAGGAATATTTACATCACTGGGAACACAACGGGTTCAAAGACGCAAAAGGTGGCACAAATATGCATAAAATGCTATGGGAACAGGTAGTTGAGTTGAGAAACAAACTACCACGGGCTTACGTGATTCATACGCTGAGTCATCAATGTGATGCCGTTGAAGTTGAAGGGCATACATTGGCTGATAAAGCTGCGAAGGGGGCTCAATGCACAGCTTCCATAGCTGCAATCACTTGTTCAAAAACGAGGATAGATGGTGAGATTATGGTTGCTGTTATTGCCTTGCGCAAACGCAGCTCAGCAGTACCAAAGAAATTTCCACTCAAGTACTCCTACAAGTTAGTTGCAAACAACATTCCATATGCTCAGATTCCTGGAGTGGGGGACAGAGTAATACCAAATATGGATCTTAGGCAAGGTTTGATTTTTGCAGCACACGAGCGTTTGGGCTCTGCTCATACAGGCGTCACAGCGACTATTTCATTGTTGAAACAGCGCTACTGGTGGCCAGGTCTAACAAAGCAAACTAAAGACTATGGGGCAGATTTACAAGCCCCTTGCGCCACTTTTGCATCACTTTTCCTATGTTAAATGTGACGCAAAAGTGTCTCATGGGGCTTGTAAATCTGCCCCTATGTCTTGAAATGTGACATCTGCCAGCAGATGAAAGGCTCCACCATAACACGCCCGGCACAGACACCATTATTAAAATCAGACAAACCTCTCGCTTGTGTGTATCTGGACCACTGCGGCCCCTTATAATCAGATGGGGCCTACTAATATTTCATGGTTGCAGTGGATTCATGCTCAAGATTCCTATGGGTTTGGCCTCAGCGCTCGGCTGACGCTCGAACTGTTATCAAAGATTTGCGAGTCGTTATAGGGACATACGCAGCTGGCAAGTTGCATTCTGACCGTGGCCCGGCATTTAGCTCTCGTGCTTACAAAGAGGCCATGGAAAGAATGGGCATAGCATTGTGGTACTCCTCTCCATACCATCCTGAGGGAAATTCGGTTGTAGAAAGGAAAAACCGGGACCTAAAGCAATCTTTAACAGCTATGGTATTAGGCAAGGGCGGTATTTGGGTCAATCACTTATATGGGGTACAACGAGCTCTCAATAACCAGCCAAGAAGTTCTCTAGGGGGTGTCACACCTTACGAGGTCCTAATTGGGAAAAGACTGTGGGTACCTGATCTTGATTGTGAAGGCACAGCGGCGGATGAGAAACCATTTGATATCCATGATCGTTTGGCTGTTTTACAGGATCTAAATGAATCCAGGACACAACAAAGTAACATCCACCAGAAATAGACCGCCACTGGGGAAGTCAAGGCTGTCACGGCAAGACCTGTCTGGATCCCAAAAGTCGGGGATCTGGTCAGAGAGAAAATAGTGGACAAAAAAGAATTTGGACCATCATACAGAAAGCCTGTACCTGTCCTAGCAGTTCAAGAAACAATAACTGTGCTTCTACCGCCTCTTGCCGGAAAAAAGGAGAAAAGATTTGTCTCAATAGACTTAATCAAACCACACTATGTGGCTGATACTAAGCAGTAGGCCTCATGGACTCAACAGTAGCAGACGCCCTCCTCTAGCTACAATCCAAGGAGTTCAAACGGAAAGACTCATCACGCTCGAAGAGCCTCCTGTACGGAATGAAGGACTATGAAACAATGCTATGGAACTCGTTCCTCTTGAACCGGAAGTTCAACTTCAAAATCAAACTAACACAGGTTGAAAGAAGACCAAATACGGATGTTTACGTCAACATGCCTCGACAAGAGCAAACTACAATTTAAACAAACCCTGATGCAATTCCTAAAATTGATCCAACTGCTTCTGGCTACTTCATAAACTTTGATACGTTTTCCTTGGATCCAAGTGAACCAGAACTACGCCAGCCCAACAAACACGCAAGCAACAAGTAAAGGATTTTTTTGAGCTTTCTCAAAAAAACTTACCTGTAGAATTCTGGGCAATTACTGGGATCCTGTTCTTTCTTTTCTGGATAGGTTTAGGTATAACTTTTAGCATGCTTATTAATGGACAATACCTTCAACACAGACCTGCAGCTGAAAATTGATTCTGAAACCACATCAATCCTCTCATCAAGAACAAAGAGAATTGCCATCACTGAACATCACAGCAGTTCCTATACCGGACGGTTTATTTTGGGACAAGGTTGATTTTGATATTTTCGGTCCAACTGAACTTTTAAACATTTCTCATGTATTTAAAATGTCATTGAGTGATATCATTACCTGCAGTACATTTTCTGATGATTGGAACTCTGAAACTGTTAATAACATGTTGTCTGATTTAGAAAAAACTGCTGCATTTCCAAACACTGAAATGTTAGAAGATACTTCAGACTATGACACTTTGTACTGTTACCAACATTATGGTCATCATCTCTTACACAAATCTATAACACCTAGAAATGGTTTTGAGTACCACCAGTGGGAACATTTTCAGGATATATATCACTTCTGATCCGAAGTTATTTTATTATAAAGTGGCTTCCACATCGGCACAGAAAATTATGCTGACTAACACCAAACAGATTTACTCTGCTTCCTTATCACTCGATTGTCTGAACAGGATTTTGACCTATGGAAGGACACAATAGACTTAAAATCAGTCTGGGGTTCTAGAGACTGGCAAGTCCAGTGAACAAAAGCACTATTTAGAGCATGCCTCAGCAGAGGATATTTCTAAATGACACTGTGCAATAGACATCCTGTCTTGTACTAGCCAAGAACAAGGACCTGAACACACCTCGGTTTCCAACACCATCACAAATGGACAGGTGGCAAAATTCAACTTCACAAGAAGGGGTAGAAGTAGATGATATTGTTCGGTGCAATAGATCAGATCCTAATTGGAAAGGATGGTTGGTTTGGCCCATAGACACGAACAGATGTCAGCAAAGATATTGGGGTACCACCAAAGAGTTCAGTATCCATAGGCCAGACCCACGCTATGTACAAAGAGAACATCCAGGGGTAGTGACATCCTACAGTGTTGGAAAGTAGTGCCTTGATTGGCTAGAAACCTCATAGAAGTGAAACAGCACTTATCCTTACTCACACATGACATTGATCTTAGTGATTTTTTACTAGGCCCCAGGAAAGCATGTCAGAAACGTTTCATATATTTTGGCATTTATGCTGCCTACAATGAAATTTGGAAAATATCCCAACAAGAGGTCGCAGAGAGACTACGGGAAATAGACCGTATTAACTTAGAGAAGGCATTAGCGGTAGTGGATAATGGGTTAACAACTTAGACCTCCAGGATATATTCCTTAGGCAACATTGTATCTTCTGAAATAGACATATTGGAACAAGATTTTGCCATATTACAACATGGGCAATCTCAGTTATGTTCCATTATGTTGTTAAGCTCAAACCCGCAATCTTTGTGTGCAGGCTATGTGCCTTGGCGTTTAATAAACAGTACGTCTCTGTTTTCTGAATACAGTCTAACAGATAAACAAATAGAAATGGCACAAAGGGGAGCAAAATATACAATGCTGCATATTGAAAAACTGGATAGATTACCATTTACGCTAGCCGAATCACCATCAACTGAATGGCTAATCCATGGCCACATAACTTTACCGGTCACTACTTTTCAGTTTCAATATTGCCTTGAGCAAAGGCAGGCAGGCCAATATGAAAAAAATGGGTAAGGAATACATTAAGGACTCTTGGGAGTTACCATACAGATTTTGATGCTGGAGTGGGGATTGAGAAGTGTTTCTAATTGGTACAAATTGCAAAAACGCTTTAATCGGTTCCCTCATGTGCCAGGAAATTTTCCTGCATGGAGATTGTAATGGTCCAGTAGCGAACTTGTCCTGCCACATGAAAGGGACTCCAGCGGCCGTGATTACCTGGTATTCAAGCTGCTCTCGAATGGGAGTTACTTGATGCTGAATGATCAAGGTTGCTGTGGGATGCTCCCGGGCATTGCCTATCTGGTCATTGTGAACTCCAGGGTTACTTGCTGTATTGTTTCCCCCAATGAATACAGTCAGGAAGGCGCCGTTATGGCCTTCATTGAATGTTTCCTGTATATAGTTTGATACTTTGAGCAGACTGAAAGCCATGCTTTTACAACAAACCGTACCCTCAACCTCTGCTCGAGAGACCTTTGATCTTCAAATCACAAGGACCTCGACTGAGATACAAGCACTTATACGTGCAAACTGCCCCTTTTATTTCGCAGAAATGGTAAGTCGTATCTTTAATATATCTGAAACGAGTGGTATTGTACACCTATTTAAGATCATAGGGTCAGGATTTCGAAGCACCTTTCAGACAATCCTCGGAAGTTATTCAAAATTTTATACACTCCATATTGGGAAGCATGTTTGGAGGTCTTCCGCTGATCCTTTTCTCTATATATAGCAGGAATCCTGATTGAAATTTTTCTGCTAAGAAATGGACGGCCCAAACACCAACAAGATGGCAAAAGCACTCCTGGAGCGTAAATATCATGAGCGCATGGTACAACATCTGGGCACACCTCGCCTACGGGAATTGAGCGCCTCTTGGTTCCTATCCTTTAGACCAGTTTGGATGGACAGCTTCTTACCTGTACTTCGATGCCTGTTTTGCAGAGAAGAATGCGTGTTGGATCTCTGTCTGACACTTGCAACAAACATGCCTACGTACTTGAATACCAAGCTGGAACCCGTGAGGTCCCTTGCTCGGCAATTTCCCCAGCGTATTCCTATCTTAATGGCTGCATTTCTCGAGAACCCGCAGGTGCCTTTTACTACAACTGGGTTGAGCATCAGCTCTTCCACTAGCACTCAGGTATCGACTACAACAGCACTCAGGTATCGACTACAACACCAGCTGCCACTGCACCAGCTATTTGCAGTTCTGAGTATCATCTGTGCTTAATTGACATGCTCTGCGAGGTGTTACAGGGACCGTCCTCTGCAACAGCGGGCAACAGCAATGTTGCGTTCCCCAGCCAGGACACTTAGGGCCTCATGTAGGTAGCCAAATACCGGTCGATAACGGCCGATTTTCGGTAATTATACCGTTACCGACCGGTATTTTGGCCATTGGTATGTAGGGGGACAAACTTTGCTTTCGGAATTTACCGAATCGGTAAAATTACCGATTCGGTAATAATACCGAATCGGTAATGTTACCGAATCGGTAACTTTTCCGAATCGGTAATTTTACCGATTCGGTAAATTCCGAAAGCAAAGTCGAGATGTAGGGGGAGTGTGTGTGTGTGTGTTTAAGAGTCGGTATTTACCACCAACTTATAGTTGGTGGTAAATAATGAATGTATGTGTAAATGCATTTTTACGCGCGTAGCAGTGTGCAATGTGGCATACATACATGCCCTTAGGGCATGTATGTGTGCCACATGTGCACACATGGCCGAATCAGGGGTGCAACAGGGTGTCAATGTGACACCCTGCCACCCTTGTATGTGTTCCCCCATTACCGAATCGGTATTTACCGATTCGGTAATGAGGCATACCTTCCCATCAATGGGAAGGTATGCCTCATTACCGAATCGGTAAATACCGATTCGGTAATTACCGACTAGTAACGATTCGGTAAAAAATACCGACTCATTACCTACATACCAGTTACCACTTCTAAAATACCGATTCGGTATCGTTCGGTATTTTAGAAGTGGTAACTGGTATGCTACCTACATGAGGCCCTTAATCTTTAATTGGCTCACCGTGTGCTGGGAGAGAATTAGATTTTTTCCTTTTGGTTTCAAAACTCAACTAAATTCGGAACATTTCCTAAGAATTGACCCTGGAAAAGCATGGTCTTCTGATGCTTGTAGTGGTTTGACTTATATAAATGAACTCGACTAGGACTTTGGCTTAAAGTGACATTTCCAAATACCAACTATCGAAAATCATTTTTTTCTCCCCCCGCATTAAACCATTTTTAAATGGTTTTAAGGACAAAATTTTATGAAGCTCATTGATATTTATATGCGCTGCTACCTAGTAAAAAGAGTAGTTCTCTAGCGTTTTTATCATTGTTGACTGTTCAGAAGAGGAGTGGGTGTTATGTTTCATAGAGGTACCCTAATACAGGCCCGGGTAATATCATACGCCTTCACCTACATTATCTCCCTTATACTACACAGTAATGAGCCTTTAGGATTGAACCTTTACCTAGTTCTATTCCTGGGCGCAGAAGGAGTGTTTTCCCTAAACATTAGCATAATATAACTTCATCAATTTACTTATACAGTATGAATGAATATTCATGAGGGTTCATGGAAACCAGGCAGGGGCTACATCACCTGCAGCATAATATCTATGTACAAGGTTCATCCCATACATCATCCTCAAATCCAACAATGGCTAATACAAGAAACCAGGGATAAAGGAACCCTAGGTACTTTTTATATAAATACAGCACATCTTGCTAGGGTTGGTAGAGGGAACCAAGACTTCCAGGCTGACACACTAACCGGAGACGCTGAGGCTTCTGCATGCAGATGCTCCAGCTGACAGTGGTCTAACACATCCCTCGCGGGGTGTCCAACTCGAGACCAGTACGGGGTCCCACACTCTCTCTCTTCAGGTAATGGGGTTAGACTAAATCCTACAGGGATTCTTGGCTTCACACCTACTCACATGCTAGGTACACTTAGGTACATCTAGATAGGCATCGTAGGAGTACGTGCACCTTTTATCATGCATTTTATATTCATGTACGTATTCATGATTATTGCAAGATGGTAGAGCTGTACTATCCTTTTATTTTCACTGTACTGCTAATCATATATATCTGCTACTTTCTAACGATTGTTGCAGCACATCTATTTTACACTAGAAGAACTGTGCAATAAATTCTTATTTCAACACGCCCAACTGTTTCTTCTGTGCAACTCTCTGAGACCGAATAAGCAAGCACGAGTGACTGAGCGAAAAGTAGTATATTGTTTCCATGATCCTGAGGGATCAGGGTTGTCATGTTCTGAGGTTGCCAGAAACTATTCTCTCCCCGATAAGAGGAGATTCTAGTGGCACTGTTAGGTAGCTAAAACAGAAAGGCTAACATTCTCGTTGGGGGCTCTCAGAGTCATTCTGCCACCAATCCTACAGTTTATGTTATCCAAACGTGCAGGTCTTGTATGGGTAATGTTGGAACTACACGACATGGCGCCCTACTGTTTAATGATTGTTGCAGCTCATCTTTTTTACACTAGAAGAACAACTGTGCAATAAATTCTTATTGTAACACGCCCGACTGTTTCTTCTGTTCTCTCTGAGACTGAATAAGTGAGCATGAGTGACGGAGCGAAAAATAGTACATTGTTTCCACGATCCTGAGGGATCAGGGTAGTCATGTTCTGAGGTTGCCAGAAACTATTCTCTACCCGATAAGTGGAGATTCTAGTGGCACTGTGAGCTAGCTAAAACAGAAAGGCTAACATTCTCGGTGGGGGTGCTCAGAGTCAGTCTGCCACAAATCCTACAGTTTATGTTATCCAAACGTGCAGGTCCTGTATGGGTAATATAGGAACAACACAACACTTCCATTCTGAACATTACAGAATGCATGCATAGCGAACCTCTTCTAATGGCTCCCATCACAGCCACATGAGGCTCAGGAAACCATATCTTACATGCCTCTTCAGCGCACTTAGGGCCTGATTACCGTGAACCGCCATACCTGCCGTTGTGGGCTGAACGCCTCGAGCTCAGCAGTCCGACCGCCGTATTACGAAATTGTCAGATGGCCTTTGCAAAGACCATGGTCCAACCGCTGACACTACCAGCCATCACAGACCACTGTGGTCGGGGAACAGCAGCTGCCATAGGGCGGTAGTTAGGAGTCTCACTGCCGTTTGTATTACGAATTGGCTTTCCGACGAGCATACCACAGCGGTGGAACCAACGTCTTCAGGTCGGCAGAAGGGACAAATTTGAGGTGCATACTCACCTTTTTCCTGTTCTTCCAGGTACATGTGGATCCCTTTCTACAGGTCCCCCTTCACAGCAGCATCTTCACCCCGATGACTATGACCCTGTTTGCGGCGATCTACAGGTAAGTCCTTTTAGTACCATATGAGCTGAGCTCCAGCAATGAGTAGGTGGTATTTTTCTATATGCATCATGCATATGTTTGCATTCAACACATATGCAGTTGAAATGCTCACACAGGCATCAATATATATGGAAAAAAATTCCCCACCACTACTAGACCCCACAGCCACACCGCGGGTACTGAGGTCAACTTGTAATATGGCAGTTGGAAGACTGCCAACACTGTGGTCTTCTAGAGGACGCAGTGTCCCGGCTGTCAGACGTCCTGACTCTTAATCAGGGCCTTACTGTGGTAACTCTAGCTCCTTCCAGTTTGTGGATGCAAGTTGGGGGTGGCTGAGAATGCCTTGCAAGGCCTACATTGCTCGATCTGAGTGATCATAGCGGCCTTTGAAACTAAGGAAAACATGCTTGGGAATACTGCCTGAGTTCAATAAAGAGCATATCATAAACTACAAAGAACGTTCGATTTTGAACCACATGGTAGTCAGTGAAAACACAGCATATGTCATGTCCACTGTTATGTAGAGTATTATGACTGTAATGCACTTGTCATATAGTAAAATTAACGTATACTAAGTTCTGACAGAGGATGATCATGGCAAGCAGAACAAACATTTTACCCATATATGTAGCACTGGGTGCAGAGTTTTCTGTAATGTTAGCATTTTTTTGTAAAGCGCACAATCACCCTAGAGGGCATCCTGTCGCCAACACAAGAGCAGTCAGGCTGATCCATGGATTAACCTAGTTGAAGAACCAAGTGTTCAGCTTTGTGCAGAATTCACTAATTTTAGAGATGGTGCAGATGTGCAAAGACAGGTAATTCTCCCCTTTTGGAGCCACCTAGGAGAAGTAACTTCTCCTTGTTCTGGTGCTGCGTATGCATGGAATGTGTGTGAGTCTGGCTGTGCAAAGATGTCTGGAAGGTTTTTGAAATCTGAGGCGGTACTGAGGTTTGCTGGACCAGTGCTTTGTAAGGCTTTGAATTTGTATTTCAGGTGTTTGAAAAGGGTGTTAGATGGGAAGTCAGTAACACTGTTTGAGGTGCAAGGTGTGTGTGTGTGTGTTGGAATGTTGGAATGTTGAGGGAGGAGGCTGGCTGCTGCATTTTGTGTGGTTTGGAGTCATCTGCTTAGTTGAGTGAGGGAGTAATTCAGTATCAGGGAGCTCTCACCCAGTATGGAACACTTGATACCATAGCGAGTCTTTTGCTCACAATGTACTGCCTGACTAAAAGCCGCCCTTTGTATAGGATCAAATATTCATCAGTCGTTATATTCTTTCCAGGAGTATATTTCTCTGGAAACTTGGCAGACAAATGTTCGGTTATTATGCACATTATAAAGCAGTTTTGACAATAACCCTTGAGTGCACTTAAAAGTCTGGTGATTTTTACATTTGGCACGTTCTTCTTTTTAATGTCATACAACCATAGGTCCAGTGTGAGTCACAAGTGAGGGGAATACTGGTTACCGGGGCAGCCCTGATGAAGTTGCATGAATAGGTGGCAACAAAACATGTCAGATTTTCTGTGAAAATGGCTTACAATTAAAAAAATGTTTAACTGAGGACGCTCTCAGCTCCAATTAAAACTATATTTAGCAAGTGAGTTGGACCTCATTTTAAATTTGAGAATTGCATTTCTTTTCTCACGGGGACCAGAGGGCACTTTAGTGACACAAAGCACTGACAGTGCATTTGCACACATTTGTTTCACTGTTACTTTCCCTTCTATCACCTCTGAGAATTGTATGAAAAAGTACACATTTCTTTTTTCATTTGAGTAAGAAAGTGACCGATGATGATAAGTGGGTGAGCAAGTGAGTACCAACCAGCAAGCCCCCCTTGGTGTTACTTCCATGAGGCACCTTCTTACCTTTCTCACACTTTTTCACAAACTCTGTGCGGACACAAAAATTCTTTCATAGGGAATTTATTTTTTCTCTTATGAGATGTGGTGTATTGACGTTTCTTTTGTGAAATTGAACAATTAGACATTAGGCTATTGGTGATATGCCTTGCCTTAGAGGAAGTTTTGAAATTTCTTATAAACTCCTCATATGTCTGTAGAGTATATCTAGTTGTTCGTAATTGGTTAGGTCTACTTTTGTACGCTGCAATTGCAAAAATCGATCTCTGCTCATGTATGATGCAAAGATGGGTGTTACCCAAACTGTGTGAAAAGGCAAAAAAGGACTGCAAACTTTGTTTGTGCACTAAATCAATTTTGATGGTAAGGCCCAAAAATATCTTCAAGTCCTCAAGTGAAGTGGGAGTCCACCGGTGTGCCCAAGAATGAGTCCCTAGAGTGCCTCCATGCTCCCTCAAAAATTGTTCGGCCCACAAATGTGTTTGCTCCACCATTTGTTAAGGAAGTCAATGTCCAAAAAGAGATGGACTTAGTCAATTGGCAAAACATTAGCTGTATTGACTTTACATCCAGCATCGCCAGTGAATGGCGGAATTTGGGGCTGAATTATATTGGGGGCTGCAAAGAAGCACTCCGTCTGTGCTTGCTGCCGCAAATGCCCACTCTCTGGGTTGGTCTACCCTTATGTGCTCACTTCATTGCATAGAGTGTGCTTGCAAAGGGACAGCATGACTGCCATCATCATGTCCCTCGAAATAGCTGGAAGAGGAATCGTCAGATGGAACTCTGCTGACTGAAATATCACTTCCAGACTCTACTCCATTTTCATCTCCCTCAGATGCTGTCCCAGTATCTGCTGTCTCAGTCTCTGTTTCTGCCTCAGAGCTGTCCTCCATAGCCCGAGTTAGGGCCTGGGCAGCAGTCATCCGCTAAGATACCCTCTCCTTCGGACTAACTAAAACCTCCGTACTAAAGCACTTTCGTACACAGAGTGCAGAAGAATTGGTCCAATTTTGTCAGTGGGTGTGTGTGAGATGTGTGTAACAGTAAATAAACACACAATCACTTATCTGGTTCTCTAAGTCAGCAGATTCTATAAAGACACTAAATAAAATACAAAAAAGATACATTAGTACCTCAAGTTGACACATACCTAATACCACAGCATCCTTATGTCATGGCTTATAAAAAAAAGGATTAAATGGTAAAAATAATAATTATATTAATGAAAATAATGGGAGTATGAAATATACTACTGAAACTACTTAAAATATGACAAAAGATGAGTAATAAATAATGCTACTAATATACATGATACTACGATTAATATAAATACTAATTATATGCATGTTATTTAATGATCGATCTCTGATTATTATTATTATTATTAGTAGTAGTACATTATTATTATTATTATTATTATTTAGTATTAATGTTTGGGCAGAAAACCAATATGTGTGAATCAAAATGTTACTACTACTAATAAGTTTATTACGCTTATTTTATTATTATTATCATTATGGATAATAATAAAAATAATACAATTGGTAGTGACGCTTTGATTTCTACATAGTGGTTTCTTACCAAACTTGCTGCTTCGTGCTGCTACAAATAGCAGGCATCTCCTGTACTTGGTACAATCATGGAATAGAAAATCTTCTGGTAAGAGCTTTTCGTTCCGGTGTTTCTCTTGTGAATAACGACTGTAGGTTTTTACGTTTAATTTCAATAATGGGAGGATGGATGATGAATGCATTCCAGATTAACAATTATGTTCCCTGTCACAATTATGACACGAATAAATATGCCATACATATAGAGTGTTGTAATGAAAAAAGCAAGTCACATCTTTCTCGGTTCAATTACATTAAAACCCCCAGTGACATTTAGAAATTAAACAGATTGATTACAGTAATGCATTTGTAGAAGATGGAGTTGTCGTGCTCTTAATTCATTGACCTTTAAATCAATAAAAAAAAGTTAAAAGGGACTGAACCACTCTTACAACTGTATTGGAAAAAATGCAGTATAATTGTTTTAAAATGAACTCGGCGTTTTCAACTCATGGTCAAAATATTCATAAGTTGATTTTTTAGCTTGTGTTTTTTATGGCGAGGGCAGACGTAGCTGGTGCCCAGAGATGGAAGTCCTCTTAATACAGGACTGACAGAAACGCTGGTACTTTCTGTTTAATTTGTGGCAACATGCACGGTTCGTGTTGGACGGGCATCTTTTTATGCCAGCCTGATAAATGTGCTCTGAGTTTAACGAGTAAAAATCCATCTTGCCAAGAGAGTGGGCAGGAGCCTAACTCACAAAAGATGTTCAGGATCCGATAGAACATCTCACGAGGGGGGGGGGGGGGGGGGGGATCTGCTGTTTTTATTTATTTCTCAATAGGAAGGCTACATAATGACCATGCGTTTGACCTAAGAAACAACAACCAGATGGATGTCTGAATTCTACAATGGACTGTATTCAAAATGCGTGAGTCAGGTCCTTTGTCCAAGCTGGACGCAGGCCCCTCTTTCCTTTATAGCTCTGGACTTAAGACCAGTGGCTGCCTGTACAGGTAATCGGAGTGGGTGGTGGGGAGGCGCAGGGGCGAGGCAGGGGTGGGGGATGGAAGTGACAAACGACGGAATAGGGGAAATAAAATAAAGAAAGAAACAAATCCACTTACCTTGCGCTAGCCATAATGTCAAGTTGGGGATGCGGCAAGTGCAAAGTAAGTGGTTTTATGTATTTATTTTATTTTCTCTATTCCGTCCTTTTTAACTTCCACCCCGGCCCTGCCTCACTGACTCACCGAGCTTACCTGCATGGGCCGCCACTGACGGCTCTTCTTATTCCGAGGCCAAGGCAGGTTCTTTGCTGCATAGCTTTGATCCCCCATAGACTGCACACATTGAGGAGCTGTAGATGCCCCACTACCCAGAATCTGTGATCTATATGTGTGGCACACCTAGGTCTCAATTCACAAAGGGAAACCTACATGCAAAGATCTCTCCACAGATGCAAAGTTCCACTAGTGCGGAGGCTTCCGCCTGGATGGTTCGCACCAATTCCTAGTGGACATTTCTGCCCAGCAGTAGTATTTAAGAGTCTCTATCTCCTTAAATGAGAGAATGGGAAGTCTTAGTGCTTAATGTACAACTCTAAAGTAATTTCAGGTAAACTAACATCTGTTTGATTGGAATATTAGGCAGAGATCTCCACAGAAGATATCCACCTCCACTATGGAGAATCCAGACTGGAAATGTATAGGGAAACAGCGTAAACCTGGGCTAAATCATATATCCCTGAAGAACATTAACCCTGCAAGCAAGTAAATACAGCCAACACTAGGCTTTGCCTTCTTCCCTTTTGACTGCATCAATTTGCCTGTGGACACAGATCATGAGACCTGCTTCAGCCTCCAGAATGCTGCCAATTCCGCTCGTAGGAAAATGAACTTCCCTGAGGAAGAGACATACCTTAGAGTTATCTTTATTGTAAACTACTAAATAAAGCAACATGTCTTACCTCCATAAAGCCTCTTTAGAGTAGAGAAGGCTACCATGTGGCAGTAATGGGTGAACTTTGTAAATGCATTGGGAGGGGACATAGGATAAAAAGGGGTAGATGAAGGAAAAGTTTTCCAGATTCCTTTCTGGATGCCATCTTCTAGCTTAACTCCATCTCACCCTGTAGATTAACATATCCTCTCCAGCGTACACTCTGGCATGCTATATGGCCACAAACACAAACAAGGCAAGTAGTCTAACCCCTAGCAATTGCTCTGGATAGCATTCCAAACATCCTGGCTTTGCCCACCATGCCACCTTATTTTACACCCAGTAATATGCAAATCGGCCTTGGTAGTGCTCCAGTGGGAACAGTCCAGCCCGCACTGCCAAGGTAATCTCTGAATCAGAATACAATCAACCCAAGACTGGTTTCAGCCTATTCAAGTTTCTTCAGTCAGGTGCAGCTTGTTTCCAGTGACACAGTGAGAAAGAGGACCACGTCTGGTGTACCATGACAATTTAGGGTGTTAGGTCAAACACGCAAAAGGTGATAGGAAGAATGTTTGCAAATAGTCTAATAGTCAGTCGCTCTAGGTAGCATTGTGACCCACCGTTTTTCTGCCCACCATGCCTCCTTTTATTGCTGAATATTTGTGTCCAGAAATCTGTAATTGGTCAAGTAAAGAGTTGTCCGTGAATGACTGATCTATATTTTAAGCCATAGAGAATCCATTGTGGCAAACCAAGAGGTTAAGGGTAAGACACCTAGTTTATGGCGAGATTGATTGTAGTGGGATTTGGCACTGGTAAGTATGTTATTGTCTCTATTGTACTATTTGTTGTTCAATATTTTTACAAGAGTATATCTTAGAAATAAATAACTTTTACATTACAATGCAAAATTAAAAAACATGTTACAGTTAAAAAGGGCTTTTGTGCCAGAATAATGCACTGTAAAGTATAAGTCTCTTTAAGCCGACATGGTATGAATCTTACTTAAAACAAAATTTAAAAAGTGCAAATATATCTGTCAGTAATAATAATTCCAAGTCACATTTTTTTCAACAACATAAAATACTCATGCTGATATAAACAAAAAATGAAACATCACACTATAAAACTTTAAAGCACATGCAAATTTGTAATTTAATCAAAAATGTAAGACTTATCACATTGCTTATACTTGGGCCCCTCCTGTTGAGCATGGGCACCAGCCATGCTGATTTCAGGACCTTATGGTGCAGTGGGGAGAGCCTAGATTATTGCCTGTGAGGCGGGGAGAATACCTAAAGCCTGTTGTGTGCCTTAAATCTTGCTCATTAGTGAAGGACCTCCCGGCACATATGTCACTCCCGAGTTCTTCTGGCACAAACACCCTTTGCACTGCAGTGCATGGTGATGGCCTGCCATGTCTCAGTCCATTCTGCATTACTCAGCCGACTTTCATGTTACACATACAGCGGCGAATATTTTTGGAGGGCCCTCACCCCAATGACCTCTAATTCCTCTCAGTAGAAACTCACATCAGGATCCTCAGACATTTGGGGGATTTCAGGCACTAAAGGCACAGCACAATGGAGAAGGGTTATTTTGTAGCCCTTCCATGTCTCAGGAATGGCTTTACTTCCTGTTCCTGTGGGTCACACCTTCTTTGTCTCAGTAGGTGGAAAACTCTGACCAACTACTGAATTCTCTGCCTCAGCTCTGGTATTTGCTGCATATAAAGCAGACACGAAGAAGTCCAATAAGCAGTTGGAAAGAAACAGGTAAAAAAGGAAAAAGTAGGAACAGGTGTTGACGTTTAGAAAGTACCCCTAGTATCTTATTAAATATACATTTTAAAAATGTATATTCCCATTAGAAGGGCATACTTGTGATTATGGAGATGTTGGATTGTAACCCATATCTTTTATATGTTTCAAATTGGTAGTGTGTGTGAATGACTGGTCTATATTTAAGCCATGGAGAATCTATTGAGGCAAACCAGATGTTACGGGTAGCCACCTGGTTTATGGTAAGATTGATTGCATAGTGATTTGGCACAGGTAAATGTGTTTATATCTCGGTTGTACTATTTGTTTTTTTTACAAGAGTACATCTTGGAAATAAATATTTTTTACATTACATTAGAAAATGTAAAACAGTGTTATAATGGAAAAGAGATTTTGTGCCAGAATAACTATAAAGTAGAAATACCTTTATGCCAACATAATGTACTAAAAAGCATGAATGTTTCCTAAAACAAAATTTAAAAAGTGCGAATGCATATATAAGTAACAATAACTCCAAGTCACATTTTTTCAACATCATAAAATAGTCACAGCATTGATATAAAAGAAAATGAAGCATCGCACTACAAAACTTTCAAACCACATGTAAATTTGTAATTTATTTAACAATATAAGGCCCAGATTCACAAAGATTTAGTGTCAGGTTAGCGTTACTTTGTAACACTAACTCGATGTTAAACCTATGTGGGATTAGGTTCCTCTATGCACTCCAGAATTCCTTCGACGTCATCCCAGTGGCCTACTTTCGGGAGGTAGAGAGCCTGCAGAGGAGACTGGTGTGGGACGGGCGGGCGCGTATTGCTCTTGCTAAGCCTACTCTCCCCTGGTACGACGGGGGCATCGCGCTTCCCGACATTCGCAGGTATTATTGGGCCGCGCAGCTTTCGGCCATCAACCATGCCACGTATGCGCCTGGCCTGAACCCGGCGTATGAGATGGACAAGTTCCTGCTTCCCGGCGGGGACTATAACAGGGCGCTGTACTCCCGCTCGGCTGGCCGGACCCTTACGGGTCCTACTAAGATTGCGGTGCGGACCTGGAGGGCCGCCACTGCGGCCACGGGCTGGGGTGAGCGACTGACATGTGCTACTCCTTTGTTTGCCTCCGATCGCCTGGGGAGCCTCTGGACTACGAAGGGGTTTGACCAGTGGGACACGATTGGTATCAGCAAAGTGGGAGACCTGTGGCATAAGGGCGCGGTTAAGACTTTCGCGGCTCTTCAGGCCGAATATGCGCTTACGGACAGGGAGTTCTTCCGCTATGCCCAGGTTCGACACGCCCTGCTCTCGGTCTTTGGAGAGGGGACCAAGATCCCGGTTTCCTCGCCCCTCGAGGACCGCATACTTGACGGACATGTCCCTGACAGTACTATTTCTTTAATTTATAAGAAACTGATTAATCATCGGGCTGACCTCTTGGTGCGCCTTCGGGAGGCTTGGACGGGGGATGGGGTGGAATTGGACGACGAGGACTGGCAGTCTGCACTGTCGTCCCCCAAGGAGGTCGCCATTCCAGCCCGTCTCCGGTTGGTACAGCTTAAGATTCTTCACCGGGTGTATGTGACGGGTCCTCGCTTGGTCTCGATGGGATATTCCGACGATGGGCTCTGTAAGCGGGGTTGTGGGCTCAGTGCCACCTTTCTCCATATCCTGTGGGAGTGCCGCGAGGTGGCGGACTACTGGCGCCGGGTACATACGGTTATGGGACAGGTCACTGGGGTTGTGTTGCTGCCGGAGGTGCGTCGCTGTGTACTGAATGTGTGGGAGCCTAATGATTATAGCGCGGCTCAGACTCGGTGGGCGGCCCTGGGGAACATGATTGCCAAGAGAGATATAGCGCAGCTTTGGGGTGCCCAGCGGCCGCCCACCGTGTCAGTATGGAAGGAGAATATGGACTGGTGTATGTTCAGGGAGAAGACTGTGTATGTTGCCCGTGGTAAGCCGGGGGCATGGGGCAGAATCTGGGGGCAATGGAATGCATATCGCGGGGGTATCTGTACGCCCCCCCTGGTGGACACCGATATCGCCATGTCCCCCTGACCCTTGACGGTTCCGGGCACCTTTTGGAATGACTACATATGGACGTTCATTTTCCTTGGCCCCCCCCCCCGTCCCCAGCCTCCCGGTACTCCTTCCTTTTGTGTGCTGCTTAATGGTCTGACCTGGAGTTCCCCGGAGGAAGCCTGACCTGCGCCGTTTGTCTTTATGCCTCGCCTTTTGTTTTTCTTTTAGTTTTCTGTGTTTGTTGGATTTAAGTCTCCTGTGCCTCTAGAACTATCCGGACTCACTACGGGGCCGACCCCCGGGAACCGACTGCAGCTTTGATAAATGTATATTTCATTCTGTACTTAGCGGCCGGCCCTGGTGGTTGTAGGCCCGTGCTTGTAATCGAATTATTGTTCAATAAAAACTTTAAAAAAAAAAAAAAAAAAAAAAAAAACCTATGTGGGATTAACAAACCTATGCTAATTAGTATTAGCGCTGGTTTGTATGGAAAAGTAACACAAAGCAGCATGAAACGCTGCTTTACAATACTTCGCGTTAATCGGGAGTTAACTGGCTGGTACATGGGTGTTCCCATGCAACCACCCATGCTTTTTAACGCTAAACCCTATCTAGTAACATTAGTTGACAGGGTATAGCGCCAAAAATGTACGCTGCTGGAAAGCAGACGTTAAAAGGAGAAATGCTTTCATTTCTCCTTTCTATTCCTACTTTGCATGTGTGCTGCACTGCACAGCGCACATACAAAGTGGGAAAAGTTTTTTAAAATTGACTAGCCATTGTATTTTGTACAGAAACTGTACCGTTCCTACACAAAACCAATGGTAAACCCAGGCACTCACCCAAGCACTATAGCGCTATGGTGTGTGCCTGGAGCACGGCAGACGAAATCAGTGCCTACGTTAGGGAGAGGGGAGGAGAGAGACACATGCTAGAAGTGCCCTTTTTGTCATGGTCACCCAACCTTTTTCTCTAGATGCTGTCTTTCTATGTCTGGAAGTGCACTGGGACCTGCTAATCAGACCCCATTGCCAGTGCTTTTTCCCTTAAACTGTAACTGGGAATTGGTACACCCAATTGGCAAGCACCTATCATTTCTTAAAAGTCCTTATGTTAGAATAGAAAATACATATTTTCGCATTTTTCTATGTATGTTAGCATTTACGGCGCCATGTTCTCTGCCGGCGCCATTTTGTGTTATAATCTAAACTGATAGGGGCACATGCATCATACTAAATACCGGTCGCAAAGGGGCAGATTCGCAGAATCTGCCTCTTTGCGGTCGGTATTTTTGCATTTGGAATGCATCAACCAAAATGCAAATTCACAATTTAAGTAATCGCAAAATTTGCGATTACTTAAATTGCGAATGCATTTAGGGAATCGTAAATTGCGATTCCCTAAATGCAATGCATGATGCAATTTCAAATAGTGATTTCGCTATTAGGGATCGCAAATTACCATCAATTTAAACTTGATGGTAATTTGAAAAATCTTTCATGTTACTCACAGACATGCCCTTGGGCCGTGTGTGCGCAACATGTGGTAACATGGAGATTTCGGGGTGCAACAGGGTGTCCTTTTGGCACCCTTGCACCCTTGAAATTGCATGCGCAATTTGCGAGTACCTATTGGGTACACGCAAATTGCGCATGCAATTTCCATTCATTCATATGGGCCTCTAGCCCATAGGGATGAATGGGAAGCCATTCCTTAATTGTGATTCGCAATTTGCGAGTCGCAATTAAGGAATGTGTAGGTATTGCAATTTTTTTGCAATTCTTACAAGCATAGGGATTTGCGATTCCTAAATAGCGATTTCTTAAAAATCGCTATTTAGGAATTGCATATTCTGACTTTGATGCATGTGGCTCATACTCCACTATTTCCGAAAAAAAGGCCTCTGTTAGGTTATGCTTCCCCAAGGCTACGTTCTGTTTCACTAATGAACACACTGTTTTTATTAGCACATACCTTTCCCGCTAGATAGAGGCCTTCTCCCACTTGTCTATTGGTGGGCACGGACAGAGTAACCTTGAGAAGTAGATAGTGTGTGCCCGGCCTCAGAATCAAAACGTATCCTCTGTACTTCATTATTTAGCTTCATCCGCTTGGAAAATTCCTTTGTGGGTGTGCCTTCATTGGTTCTGAAATGTACATAATGTATCTTTATGCTTGTCAATGTCAGTCCCTCGGCAGCACTCCTGGGCAGACTGGGCTCCACTTTTGGTGTATTCAAATAAACAGATATTGGTTTGTATTCTCTACTGTCTGACCGACTCTTCATTTGGTATGGTAGGCTGAGAGTGAGTGACCCAGGTGACCCTAATCGGACCACTTCCTTCACCTAGTAGATGGTACCGATGGTACCCAGGGCAAGGGTGATAAGAGGGGTCACTGGGGCTGCAGCACTTTTTTGTGCCACCCTGGATGACCCGTGTAAAAGTGTGTCTACAGGTCTGCCATTGCAGCCCTGCATGAGCAGCCTGTCTGCTTGAGAAGAGCTCTGCACACACCATGTGCTGCAGAGTCAACTTATTGCCTTAATGTTAGTGAGTCACACTTAAAGTTGTCCTCCATAGCCCAGGAGGTAAGTACATTATGTCAAAGGTGTGGATATATATCTTCCTACATATATCCTTACAGCCTGTGAGGCTGGGACAATACCAGAAGCCAGTTAAGTGCCTTTAAACTTGCCCAATAGTTGAGGTCTTCCGAGCACCTACGCCACTCTCCAGTCCTCTGTCGCGAACACCCTGTGCTCTGCAGTGCATGGCGATGACCTGGCATATCTCAGTCCATTCTGCATTACTCAGCTGGGTTTCATATTACACATTCAGCAGAGAACCCCAGTGACCTCTAATTCCTCCTGGTAGAAACTCCAATCATGATCCTCAGCCATTTGCGGGATTTCAGGCACTAAAGGCACAGCACAATGGAAGATATTTGTTTTGTGGCCCTTGCATGTCTCAGGAATGCCTTAGTTCCAGTTCCTGTATGTAATCCCTTCTTCGTCTCAGTTGGTGAGAAACTCTGCCCCAACTACGGAATTCTCCTCATCAGCTCTGTTATTTGATGAAGGTATAGCAGACTCGTAGAAGTCTGATTAGCAGGTGGAAAAAGAGGTAATATAGAAAAAAGGAAGTACAGAAGTTGTGGTTGAGATAGTACCCCCAGTATTTTATGAAATATAAATGAAAATAATTGATATTACATTTATAAGTGCATACTTGTGATTATGAAGATATTTGAATGTAACCCTATGTGTTTTATATGTTAAAAATTGTTTTTGTGTGTGAATGATGAATTGATTAATCTAGCTGTAAGATTTAATTTACGAGTGAATGAGTAAGTGGATGATGTGTTAATGGATGCATATTGCTTTCGGACTTGGAATTTTAGACATAACTTCATGGTATTGCAATAGTAGTATCTCAGGATGGTATATGTGGACAATGACAGTTCGACATTCATCGTTGACTCAACACTGTTCATCCACTGTGCAGCAGCAACCATACTTGAAGGTAAGGTACAGAATGTCCCACTAGTCAGTTATACACCTTGTAGACCATAACCTCAGCTCTATGTGCCACATTTGGAGACTGAATGTGGCTGTAGTTTAATGGCAAGATGTACATGTAAGTCCCATTGTATGGGGATGGTGTGTAACACGCAACAGGCTATTAAGGTCTTACACACTACTTCTGGGGGGTACTGGGGTCCGCACCCCTACCCCAATATGGTCAACAGTTTTGAAGTGTAACTTCGGGAAACCAAAAGTGTGTTCGATTATGACTTGCATACATATGTGTACCCTCTACTAGTATCTCTGTTGAAATTTTGTCGTTGAACATTGGAAGGGGATACCCTTCATCACCTTCAACAAAGAAGTGATATTTGTTATATTGTGGTGACTTCATGAAAGTAACATTCAATTACACATGCAAGCATTCAGTCTTGGTTTTATTGGTGTCTATTGTGATGTGATAAAGTTATGAGTGAGTAGATTCATGCCACTGGTAGAAATGCACGCCCAGTGTGAGTTGGTTAAACTTAATGCAATAGCCATATTTCATCAAAATGAAGAGCAACCAACTGATGATCAGTAGATGACTGTCAGAAAGGTACCTGCCATACATGCTCCAATGAAGCCCCTTGAATAGAAACTGACATAAAACTGGTGATGAGCAGTGTCACAGAAAGGAAGTAAGAACTTTATGCTTAATCATAAGACTGGATACCCTAACCTCCAATGGAACGGCCATTTTGGAATGGTGGTAGTATGATCCCTATTTTAACTAGTGCCGGGACACCCCCGTCGGAGGTAGCCGCGCGCTCTATAAATGGTAATAATAATAATAACAATAATAATAACTTGAGCAACTTCTAGTCTTCTTTTCCATGCAGCCTCTTTTTCTCTACCATGCATGGTCCTGCTTTATCATAAGTATCTCTAGGTTGTGCTACATCTTTTGTTTTCACCCCACCACACCTTCCACATCTTGTAGTCTGAACACCTGTTTGCAGACTGAAATGATTCTCAGGAGGATAATACTGAACCCTTAAATCCGGTGTTCCTATTGTAGTTTAATTGAAAGTAACAAATGATGATATCCTCAATAATAAGTCTGGACCACCCAACTCCATTTTTAGTTGGTTCTAGCTGTTCGCTCAGATATGGAGCCTAATTCCCTAAGAGCACCTGACACCATATTGGAGCTGGCCAGTCGCAATGCCTAAAAAATTAAGCATTCTCCTAATCTAACTAAAAACGCATCCAATAGCTTAAAATACGGACTTCTCGAATCTCACCCAGGAACTCTAATTTCTGGCTCTTACTTGTGCTCGAAAAAGGAGCTATAATAAGTGATCTTATCTACTACATGAAAAGAAGACCACAATGGATTATAGCCCTGCTCTCACTGCTCTTGATCACTACATCCAGGAAAATTCCACATGGTCTAAGACCTTCAGTAGCTCCCTCAACTGCTTGTGGAGCAGAGGCAACCATCTCCCTATATAATAATGGGATTATCCTCATCCAATCATCATACTGCACCCTAGAAATACTTGATGAAATCTTTTCTATCATCAAAACCTCTGTGACTAGTAATGATTCCGCTCCTTCCCAGAGTTGTCCTAAGTTTTCAGGCAACTCACAAGAACCCCTAGTAGTGTCCTCACATGTCCTCATCACGTTAAGCGCTCTACCCCTTCCCCTCTTGTCTCCTCCATGGCACTCAGTATACACAATACCAACTCTCCACCACCACCCAGGGGGTTTGAGTACGCATCCATGAATCACCTAACTAGACTAAACCTCTACAGCAGCAGTCACAGATTGAAGCAGCTTCAGAATTAACACCATCACCCTAACTCTACCCTCGACCTCAGAATACCCTGGGTGATACTACGACCCTTCCTATGACACTCCCCACTGCCCAAACAATGACACTCTCGAAACTCCTAAATTCTGGTTCTCTCAGGCCAGCAGTACTCTCAAACACCATAGTCCCGAGCACCCCAGCACCTGGCTCCTCGATCCAAACCTTCACCACTTGTCACTAGAATAGAATCCAGACTTGGCGGGATTACACTGGACCTACAACAATTCAAGTCAGACTTACAAAGCCTAAAAAGCATGACCTCAGAACTGGCGAACAGCTAATGGCCCAACAGGACTCCTGAGAAGAATAGACACAACCATGCCCAATCTGCTAACTAACGCATAAGACCGATGTCACCTCCCCCAGCCAACATGATATCAACAATCTCAGCGTCTCCTCCTCTGAGATGGAGACCTATCCTACCCCAAATCCTCCAATCAGCTCATTAAACTGAAAGATCCTTTTTCCAACAGGAACACTTACTCCTTCCTTCTCTCATATATTTCGACATACTCCGGTAACCCAGACAATTTAGGCCAAATCCAAACAATTCCTGCAAACCCACATAGAGATCCGAGGCCTAACTACAGGGCCATACACATGTACAACCTTAAGCGGTTCATCATCACACAGCCTACCGCAGCTGACACCAAACCACACCTGAAATGCGTGCTACTCAATTGCAGATCCACAGTGAGACACGCAGCTGACATCGCTGGCCTCATACTCGCACACATGCTTGACCTCCTACTCCTGACTGAAATTTGGCTAAATGACTCCTCTGCACCTATCCTGAACAAGCTAGTCCCACTTAGCCATGATATCATAAGATTTGATAGATCTTAGTAGACCATGAGGATGTATTTCCTGTATACACCTCAGCAGTCTCTCAGTGGAACTGTCCCAAACCATCGCTCTATTCTCATGCAAATGCCTATGCATCGATATTGCGAGTAACAAAAGGCCACCATGCAAACTGCATGCAATCTAACATCCACTAGGAGACAGCCTCTCATTCTTAGAATAAATCATGGAAACCATCTCAACACACATGGGACAACACTGCAGCCAGATCTTCCTCTGAGATTTCAACCTCCACTGGAATGACCCAAATGACCCTAAAGTTAACAGTCTTAAAACCTTCCTAGCAGACCTCAACCAGACCTAAATCTGCGGCAGTCCTACCCACAATATGGGTGCGACCTTAGACCTAATCATACCTAAGATCAATTCCATTCAACTACAATCTATCGTTCCTTGCGACTGGACAGATCACCACCGCATCACCTTCCTCGTCACAGAATCTGTGAGGACAAAAAAGCTCAACTAAAAAAAAAAAAACACTTGAAAAGGAACATAAAAAATATAAACCTGAATGATCTGTCATCCCTCAGCAATAACATCTTGTCTCTTCCTGTGGACACGGCAGATGTCCATGACCTTACAAATCACAACAACATTTCCATAATGAACATTCTAGACTCAATTGCACCCTTACAGTTAAATAAAATGTCAATCTAAGACTCCAAACCATGGTACAATGGTAACCTAAATGCTGAAATACGTAATCTGACACGAGCTGAATGAGCCTGGAGATTCTCACTGTCCCTCAGGCACATTAGGCACCTGAGATCGCTGAAGAACATTTATAACAAACGCATTAGAAGCTTGAAAGTGAAGTTCTTTAGAAACTAGACAAAACTAGAAATCAAACTGAAAAACTGTTCGAACTGGCCAAATTTCAATCTAATAGGCAACCCAATCCTTCTCCAATTGGATCTAATCTGCAGCTGTGATGAAATTGCCTCCTTCTTCCTAGAAAAGACAAACAAATTTGAAAGTGATTTGCTGGTAGCAATGGAGCACCTTCTGATCATACCAGTTATCATCACCCCCTCCCCTGATCACTAAGCCTCCATATCTCCCAGTTCACGCCCCCAAAAACAACACTTCATGGAACATTTCAAACCTTGTGATGAAAGTGCCTTTCTCAAACTTCTAACAGCATTGAATCCTTCAAACCACTTCAGCAACCCTCTGCCATCGAATTTCTTCAGTGAGATTAAACTGTCTTTGCTCCCACCTTGGATCGAGATAGTAGTGCCTCACTACTTCAATGCTCTATCCCAGACTGCCTAAAGTCTGAGCAGGTAAAATTCATGGCAGATCACGCAGACCTAAACAAGTTCTGCAGAATCTCCAATATTCCGACTCTGTTGAAGCTCCTCGAGAAATGTGTCCATGTACAATTATGCAACCACATAGAACAATTCAGACTCTTAGACCAATTCCAATCCTGTTGCCTTCAGGGCCACAGCATTGAATTGGCGCTCTCACACATTGATGACGATGCACTAAAAATGGTTGGATCAGAACAAATCCTGCCTTCTTATCTCCTCAACCTCTTGCCAGCTTTTGATACAATCAAACATGACAGCCACCTAGACCTACTGGAACTTAGGATAGGACTATCAGGGTCCATCCTCAACTGGCTCTCCTCATTTCTCCACAACAGAACTCAAAGAATCTAGGGTAATCAGTCCCTGTCCAATTCCGCTCTGATAACATCAGGAGTCCCACAGCGGTCCGTGCGCTCACCCACTCTCTTTAGCCTGTTCATGAAACCTTCAACTGAAATTCTGAATTTATCTAACAGCCACTATCACATGTATGCTGATGACACCCAACTGTATTTGAAAATCTCTTCCCCCAAATACATCAGGTTCCGCAACACACCCTTACAAAAAAAGAAAAACAGGCTGACCTGCAACTACCTTAAACTAAACACTCATGAAACTGAATTCCTCTTAATCGCACCACCCAAACACTCACCTGATATCAAAGAATTGATGAAGCAATTAAAAGTTGTTAACTGTTTACCATTTTATAGACTCCATGAGGTCACTTGGAATAACGCTAGACAAGAACCTGAACATGCAGGAGCACATCAGTACAGCCACCAAAGGAGCAAACTTCCATATGAACATCCTAAAAAACATAAAACCCTTACTCCCTCCCTAATGACTTCAAGTTAGCTGTTCAAGCCCTAGTGATTTCCAGTTTGGACTACAGAAGTGCACCCTGCTGCGGCCTACCTCAATCTAATCTGGATCCACTAATAGCCTCTCTTAATTCTGCTTCTTAGCTCATCACATGATCTAAAAAAGCAACCACCTCACTCCCTATCTAAAATCTCTAAGCTGGCTCCCATATGAGGCAGGGATACAGTTAAAAGTTGGCTGCGTGACCCAAAACCCCCTACTCTACAACACTGAGGTACCTTGACCTGAAATTGGAACTATCTGGTGGCTGCAGGACATCTAGAAGCACCAGCACCTTATTGTTGAAACCACAGAAATGTTATAAAAAGAAAACATACAATGAGCCTTCAAGAATCAGGAACTCCTTGCCCCCGGAAATCAGACTGAACTCCTCGACTGCATCATTCAAGACAGAAGTTAAAGTGTTACTTTCAAACAAATTTCTGCCTTAGAACCCACAAACTCTACTCTCTGACTTCGATACAGCACATTATCTACAGCCATGTTTATTACTTGCCTGTTATGTTCTTATTTGTTGATGTTGTCGGCTTGGACCCTGAGGTGGTCTCTTCCCTCACCTTGGAAGCTGCTACATTCAGTATCGTTCACGATTACCTTGTTGTCTGTTCTACCTGTTTCTTCCTTCCGACTATTTGTAAAGTGCTCTGATGCCCTCATGGGTCATGTTCACTCTATATACATTTTATAAATGAGCAAAATAAACAAGCAGCACCCATGGTGTCTCCACTGACTGTCTGGAAATATCCAGTGACCACAAAATGTTCAGGGATGCAGAGGAGAAGTGGTGTCTTTTAATTACTGCTTCCCTGGACATCCCAAAGATGTTGATCCTTTGCTTACATATTCTCTCTCTCCTCCTCAAGTAATTGTACACCAAACTGAGGGCGAAGTGAAAAGACATTCCTCAACATAGTGAAAAGATTGTTTGGTCTGTGTCCTGCTTTTTTAGTGGGCCATCTGTCTGTGATTAGTTGATGCTGTAATCAGTTTCAGCTATTTTTGTGCGTAGTCCTGACTATCCACTCCTACATTGTAGTAGCTGGTGGGTTTAATGTGAATGAAGTTTTGTTGCTATAGTTGTTCTTTATTAAATGTAGCTATATTTTATTGTGCAATTGTTTAAAATATTATTATCAAAATAAAAGCTTAGTTAATACAACTGAAAATGTATTTACTTTCCATTAAATATATGTTTTTGTTTATTTTCCTATTTCTTCCTATATGGTGTTAGTATTATTCCCTAACTACATTTATTTATTTGAGTGTGCTTTGCAGTACCAGTAATTGGTAATGTGTGTTGCTTGACTTATTCCAAGCCATTAGAGTAGTTATGATCCTTTTTTGTCAATAGTATTACTGGAGTAGATGTGAGTGCAATTTTGGTGAATGCATGTGGCATACTCTTTTGTGAGTGTGTTTTAGTTTTTGCATGCGCCTCCCTAAACCCCTTTATGGTCATTCCCATTTTTCTACCACTCCTTTTGTCCCTCACACATTTCCTAATCCACAGGGACATTTCAAACTGCAGAACCGGTGCTTCTCTGGAACATCCTTGATTTGTCCTAAAAATGTGAAGAACTTCCATAGGTGTCTCCTCCTCTTACTCTTTAAGCGGTGACAGCCCATCACATTATCTGCAACTCTGGTTGGTGGCAGCTGATATGTGTTTAGATGCACCCATGGCAGTTACCTACTGGCACACCTATGTAAATTAAAGTCTCTAGTCTGAAAGCAGACAATGACTGCAAAACATGTGGAATTTCTGATCGGTGGCTATCTTTACTTGTTGTGGCTGACTGGAGGTGCTATTTTTCGTGCTATAGTTTCCCGATACTAGACGGATGGTGCGTTCCGATTTAAACAGCATCACGGTGGGTCTGCACCTTATACTACGCTCCTTGCACTCTATATTTAAATATACTCCGTTGTGGCACCTAATGTGGGGTGTGCTGTAAGCCATCTGTTGAAATTGCTTGTGATTACCTTTGCTTTTTTAACAGTTCTGGGGTATGTTAATTTATTGTGGGGAAGGTGCTCTGAGGGCGGGTTTTCTAATTAGTGACCATTTTTACTCAGTGTGGCCGTCTAGAGGCACCATCTTTAAAGGCCGCTTTCTAGGCGCCCAATACTAGACGGATGTTGCCTCCCTAATTCGACGTGGATATTCTGCTGGCGCGTAAGGTAAACCCGTCTGCACCATTACCTGTCCGGACCATGGCCAGTGCCAGCCATGCTACTTGTGGTGTTCCGGTTGGGCTCGTAACCAGATTTCACCCCAGAAGACATCCACGCTTGGCACACATTCTGTTCTATTTTTGTCCCCAGAATTCCTGTCCTGAATAGACCCTGTATCGCGAGAGGGTCGAAACGTTGTCGACTAGTATAAAGAGAGAGCCCAAGAAAACCAAAATCTAATCTACTTTATTATAATTGTAAAGAGCTCCCTTTTTTGTTACTACCAATAACCATCTCCCCCTTCTTTCACTTATTTTGTACAGCACTGTTAGGTTATGGTCACTTCACCGGGGTTCACCAAAATCACGGTTGAACTGCTTATAGTGTAAATACTTAGCAGACATTTCTTTGGCTATCCCTGAGAGCTACTCATTGGTTCACCAGGATAGACTAGTTTAAAAAAAAAGGGTGGCGTTGGTATTGCATTTAAAAGCCATCTGTTCTGTGCTTCACTTTTGAGCTTCCTGAGCTCTAGGATGGCGAGAACCTTGGTTTTCGTCTTTCACTTTCAGCACAACTAACTTTTCCCATGTCCTTGATTTATCGTCCTCCTGACTATGCCGGGAATTTTATTAAATAACTAGAGGCATATTTGGTCCCTCCCCAATTGTGCTGGGCTTGTTGCAGGGATTCTGCCCAAAAACAGAACTATGCACAGGATTATAATACCTTGGTGTATAGGGACTGAGTCATCCTACCACCTTAGTTACCCATGAGCCCAGGACCGACTAGCTATAGTGTCTCACTTGCTCTCCTACTCACTCACAGAGAAACAAATGATTAGACACCCCAGAACACAACACTCCCAGATCTCTCAGGAATTGTGGTAACAAGACACACCCTTTTGCTCGCACTCTTGTACTTGTCCACAATAAGATCTGACAGAGACACAAAACAGTTTAAAATATTTTAACTAACATGCCCTAACATGGAGTATACGTGCCACAACAAGCAGGAAAATGCAAAGTACAAATACAGTCAGCATAGCAGCCAGTCCATAAATCATGAGAGGGGATGTCATAATGAAAAGACAATAGAGCCTAACCTCCTTCCCCTTGCTAAGAAGCAGTATTATTATATATTAGAAGATCTCTGGGCTTTGTCAGCAGACCCGATACCTTAGCCTTAGCCATACCTTACCTAGTGTGTGCTACCTATTCATGTATTCTAATAAAACCATAGTATTTTGTCCAAGCAACAGCTGTTTTTTTAAGCGCTAAGGCCTGGCCAGAACAAAATAACAAGGGACGTTGTTGTTCGACCTTGCTCACAATTTTCAGACAAAATCCCAGGAACCTGCAGAGAATGAACACAGCGATAAGTTCTCATGTGAAACCAGCCATAGAAGTTATTGTAAAAATAAAGTTGTGTAGTAACATGCCCAAAGCAGCAGGCAAGCTAACTTAGAGAAAACAACAATGTCCCCATGGGCCATGTGACACCCTCCCCTTGGACAGGTCGTTAGCACTGGGCTAAAACAAAATTCAGAGGTAAGCCGAGGCAAAGCATCTCAGTGGCATCCCAATTAGAATGTTTGCAGATGCGAACAAAATAGCCAACTGGGTACCCAAAAATATATCCATTAACAATGAATCGTCACAGTCAAGCATGTTGCAGGAAAAGTGGAAGGCCACATACTCCAATATGTTGTCTGAACCTTCCATAGTAAAAAGGAATGCCATCCAATTAAGAAAGTACACATGATCCTCATATCCAGACACCGTCAGGAGCATATCAGGGCAACCTGAGTGAATTTCAATGAAACTTCGATCTACCATGCATTGTGCACGATCACAGGTACTCAAGTCTGCCTTTGGTCCAAGTAGAGGATCACACACTTGACGCCTACCCACGGAACATTCCTGGTCATGGTCCATCAACAGACCCACAACAGTTCATAATCCAGGGCAGCGTGTGACGTATTAAAGAGGCAGATATCCACGGTCTATTGGAAAGGGCACCGGAGGCAGTAGAACACAGGTTGCACGCAAGTAAGGAGGCATAACGGAAGGTCAGCCAATACTCAATGTTAATAGTGTCTAATGGCATTAGACCAAAAAGCTGCCGTATCCGATCACGGTACAGATGCAGCTGGACCGGGTTTGGCAGTAGCACTGATCAAGCAGCCATTGCGGAGCAGTAAAAGGACAAGTATGTCGCAAATCAACAGGAGCATCAGGGGAAAGCGTCAGAATGCGCTAGAAAAAATAGAATGGATAAAAGCTGGGATTACTCCAAAAATAGTCTGAAAGGAGGTGGCAAGTCCGTATCCCACAAGTTTAAAAAAGTGGGCAAGGCCCTCTGTATTAGACGCATTAAAAATATTTGGTGAATTAATTCTCCAAAATGGAGTGGGAAATTTGTGTTTAGCAATGACTGAATCTCACTTGCGTTTTTTGCCACCTGCAATTCGAAGGCCTCACAAGCTCATGTGAGAGCCACTTCTTGTTGAAACAATAGCGCTTTGAGTCAGCTTAGCTTATTGAAATCTGTTTTCAAAGTTGGAATGGAAGGCCAAAGCGAACTATCTACAATTCCATGTGGGGTGGAAACAGGACATTGCTGCAACATTTAACATGTTGTGAAACTGTTACTATATACGGGATGCCTGCTCGTAAGCCGCAGCAGTTGTGGTTATTTAGGATAAGATAACTGCTCTTAGAAAGCAAAGTTGCTGCGGGAATAATCACTGGGAACGGGATCCCCTTTAACAAACAAGCTAAATTAGAGGCCGAGACATTGCATGCACTGTTAAGTTTTACTTGTTTGCAGACTAATGAGTGTCCTACTGTAGAATCACAATCCTCCACTGTAAGGAAAACCTCCTTATCTGCTCATTGACATCAAAAGGTGAAAGGCAGGGACCAAAGTTCAAGAATATAGCTACTGCTGAAGGGGCTCAAATCTACCAACTGGATAGTGTTTCATGCAGGCCATAAACTGAAAGAGTGAGACAGCCAGTGAAATAACCCCATGTATTAACCACACTGCTGAATCAGTCTCTGCCACTGAAAATGGTAACTGTTCTAGTTGCTCAATATGTAACATTGTGTATGTCGCGTCCTTCATTGACATAAATTTCTGTTTATCTGTCAAATTAAATGTTAAAAACAGTGCAGAAGAATTCAGGTAATCCCATGGTACTTTTCCACTTCTGAGTATTTGCAAGGTTCAACCAAATTGCATTACAGAACGTAACTGATTTTTACCATGGTACAAAACAGACACTTCATTTTGAACAATGTCAATGACTGATGGTACGATATTATCTAAAGTATATATAAGAGATTACAGTGTATTAATGCTGTTTATTGACTACTGCCAGAACTTTTTCTAAATTATCTCGGTCAATTTGGCACAGGCGCACCGCAGCTTCTATCTGCGATAGCTTTCAAAATTCATTATATGCCGCATAAGCAAAACATTTTGACAGGAGACTTTGGACCCAGAAGAAAATCAGCAAGATCAATGTCACCTGATAAAAGGGAAAGATGTTGTTTCACAGATGACAAAGTGGAGTGTCCCAACCACTGTTGACATAATTTACCTACAGAATGTGTGGTAAACGTATGGGAATGTGGAAAACGAGGATCAGGTCTAGTCTGTGTAAACCCTTTTGTGGTATTCAAAAAGCGTAATTGACATGCATTAGAGCTTGTTGGCCACAGTATCCATCCCAAGGGGTCAATATAGGAAGATTTGAGTGAGCCATTCTGAAACATGACAGTTAAGTCCTCAATTGTGTGGTTGGTAAGTATTTGCCACGTGTCATAAGCAGCCATTAATGGAATGGAGGGAGTGTTTAGATTTTTGGGAGTGGCTAAACCAAAACAAGTAGTCTGTCATACCCTCTCATTTAGAAATATGAGCTGAGGCGGTATCAGACCTGCACGGTGTAATGATTCAGTGCCCTGCACATGCCAATCTTTGGTACCCCAAATGGATTTTATATCAAATGTATCCTTTAAGTAATCATAACCTTTCACGGACAAATCAGTTATGAAGGACCAGGAGTAAACTAATTTAGTATGGGTCAGCCAAAATTTAGCTAGGGTGGGCATCTTCAATTTATAAAAAATAGGGTCAGAAAGATTGGAGCCAGTAAAGTACATAAATGTACATTGTTGAGTCTTTGAGCTTCCTGATAGCGGGGTTGGGCAATGTTCCTACTGGGTACAATTAAAATATGGTCTCTGAGTATTTGTTTTTTGTAAAAAATGATGGTCATACGGCTAGTAACAGAATAAATCTGCATAATTTTCCGAATTCAAATACAAATCCTCAGTGTCAAATGCAGTATAATATTTTAAATCTGAAAACAAAGAAGAAACAGTGTTAACATCCCAGTCATCAGACTGCTACCCGGGCAAAAACCACATCTCAATGCGGTATACGTTCAAAGTCTTGGTCGGGCCATGGATATCAAATGGTACTTTATCCCAAACAATACCTTCAATAATTGGACAAGCTGAAATATTAACTAGTGCTTGATCCCTTTTCATTTTAGGAGATAAAGTGTGAGGGACAGAACTCCATTAACCAAGTTCACAGCAGAGCTTTCAGGTAAGTAATGGCCATTAATCAACAGGAAAAACACAGTCACAAACCCAATCCACATGAAGAGGAACACCATTGTCAGCACCATCCAGACGTATGTCCGGGGCGGGACCAGGTAAGTCTTTGTGAACAAGGAGATGAAAAGACTGGTATGTGTAAAGGGCTCCGCCACAGACGATGACAACGAAGATGTATCAGAAGAAAAGCTATTACTGTCCATATAGTACCCACTAGACCCCAGCTGAAACAACGGGGGTTGTTCTTCATTGGAAGGCAAATGAATTGTACTTTCACGACTGTCAATTATAATGTCAACTGGAGGAGAAGCATACTCATTAGCCGCAGTCATAGATGTGGAAGGTAAAACAGCCAACAAATCAATTGATCCTCCTTGATTTGTTGGGAAAACGTTGAGGAAACAGAAGCCAATGGACTCTGGGCCAGATGTACGACCATTTGCTTTTGAGTCTCGCAAATTGTGAAAAATTGCGAGGCGCAATTTTTCGAGTCGCAGAAGCACATGTACAACAGTAACAGAGACACTGTTAGCGATCTCCAATGGCGGCGTTTCATTTTTTAAGGGCAGGCAGCGGTCTCTGGGACCACTGCCTGCCCTTAAAAAATATTTTCCCATGCAATTCCAAAGGGGAAGGGGTCCCCTGTGGACCCCTTCCTGTTTGCGAATGCTTTAACACCTACTTGAAGTAGATGGTAAATTGCAACTGTTTTGCGACCGCAATTGCAGCCGCAAAACAGTCATACATAGGGCTCAGACTCGCTATTAGGAAAGGACGCCCTTGAAACGCCTTTCCTATTAGCGAGTCGCAAATCCTAATTAGTAAGTCGCATATAAATTGCGACTCGCTAATTAGGGTTTGTACATGGCTCTTAGGCATTTTTGCATGCGCAAACGGGTCACAAACCCGTTTGCGCATGCAAAAATACTTCGTTCATCTGGTCCTAGGTGTAATATCCCCACGTGGAACGCTTGTAGGTATACTATTCAGTAATGGCCATATGATGTAGCTTGACACGCTCAATTGAAATGTAACGATTCTCCTTATGATCAGGTAGTGGAGACAGAATCACAGTACGTGTGCCTTTCAAACCAAGGACTCTGACCGGTGCATGGTATGAGGGACCAAATTCTATTTTGTTCTCCACCTTCTCTCAGCCCAGATCTCCAACTTTAGGAAGCCAGCCAGAAACTGGAATCAGCACAGCCTCATGTGTGGAAGAGGGCAAATGGGCTATCGCTTGTGTATCACAAGCCTTTTGTAGATCCTGCAACATAGCACAATGGTTATCTACATTAAACGTTGTGGCAGCTACCACAACGTCTAGACCATCAAGGTCTGGCACAAACATTTTAATGCCAAAGAGCATTTCACATGGGTCTGCCCAACCAGAGATCTTCTAAGAAGATTATTAAGTAGACATTAAACTCCATATAGATGAGTCAACCAGCCCCGACCAGTATCTAATACTCTCGATGTTAAAGATTGCTTTAAGTCAAGGTTCATCTGCTCCACAACAGAATTGCCCACAGGCCGATATAGAGATGAGAATTGCACCTACACCCACATAGACTTCATCACATCCCCAGTCAAGAGATCTGGGTTAAATCCATCATTCTTTTGTTAACCGTGCCACCCCAGTTTCAGGTTGCTGAAGACTGCAAGACCAGTGGCTCAGGAGTTGCTGATGGAGAAAGTCATCTCAGGAAAAACCGCAGAGCCAAGTTCAGGTGAGGAAGCATCTGTTATAATGGAAACCGTATTGGCAAGCAAGGGTGTGGCACCATGTGTGGCTATTTCTAGCTCAGTCTCCTAAAGTGACAAGTGAGACTTAAAGTACTCGTGTGACCATGGGAGCCAATCAGGTAAGTCCAGGAATATGAGCCAGACAATCGGATGGCTCTTTGCCACTAAGTCGACCCAACACGTGACTTGTTCAAGCATGGTTGAGCATGTGAGTCTCCCGATCATGGTTGTGTGTGCAGGTGAGGTGTCTGGTAGTGTGTTTGTGTGTGTGTCTGTGCCTCCTGACCCTCACTGCCACCACGGCATGATACAAATGATGGGGGTGATTTGGGGCTTTACATTTATGGTGCAATTCTTCACTGCTGATCAATGGTAAGGAATCCTTATGGTCCACCCTCAGCACTAAGGGTGTCTGCACAATATGTGACCGACTTCAGAATCGATCCTATACATATTTTGCAGTGTCACAGGCTCAATTCACTCTGCCCTCACAGTCCTTTTGTGATTACTGAAGACTCCAACACTGTCTGTGGAAAGCACTGGGCCCCTCCCACAGTGAAGCATAAAATACTCCCCTGTCCTTGACTATCTGAAGAAATCTGGAACGTACAAAGGAAGGGTGTTGTGGCTCCACCATCTACTAACTGACTACCAATACTCTACACCAGTAGCCCACATCCTGAAAGACTGGTTGTCCACATGACTGGGCCTTCAGTACCAGCCACATCCGGGATGTTAGACAAAAATGTTGGTATTTTAAAATCCTACATCGATGGCACTGGACCCCTCTTCGAAAATGGCCGTCCTTATTACTCCTGACAGCGACTTCCTGGCCATGCATATTCATGGAAGGAGAAATTGTGTATCTTTATGGAAGTATGTCATACTGGTCCATTACTGGACTTCCATCAATAACATGCTTTCACGTACGATTCCCCAGGAAGGGCCCACTACTTCTCGGTTGGTCCTTTTCCATGACTCAATGCCCGGACATAACAAATCAGCAGCTGGTATTGAGATGGCTTCCAAGCCCTAGCCATGGCAAAAAAAAATATCCTACGACTTTGGCAAACGCCCTCTTGTCCATACTATGAGTCATGGTTACAAGAAATGTGCAAACTGACATCTTAGGAACTCATCATTGCCAAACTGAACAATCACATGGAGAAATTTCTGGAGGTGTGTTCATAAGAGAGCCTTGACATACCCTGAGTAAAACCCTACAGATGGAATAAGGTGGGCTTGGAGAACAGCCCTACTGATGGAGTTTCTTAGGGTTTGTCATACTAGACAGATGACCCCTTGATGAAGACTAGATTGAGTGCTTTTTGGACTATGTTCTGAACTGTGCAGTACTACTGAATTCACCGTGCTCCTCTCTCCCTCTCACCCATATCCTTCCCTCTCTTTCCCAACCCCATTGACCCCCTCAGCTTTTTTTCTCTTTCTCACCCTCCCCACCACTCACATACAGTTTTGTATTTTCTTGGTTCACATGGCCCTCCCTAGACAGGAGGTTCTCAATCTCTGGATATTGGTCCTCTATATGCTTTATTAGCTTTGAGCATTTTCTCTCAGTGTGGCCTTTGAATTGTAACCATTGCCACGTTTGCAGCACTTCGTTTGCTTTTCGTTGTTTTGATGTATGTAAAAACCAATAAAGAAATGTAACAAAATAAAAGTGCCAAAAAGCACAATGTTATCTGGTCGTGTTAGATCAGGTCGAAGTCAAAAGTTAAGACCAACTGCAATGGATCACCATCAACATCATATAAATGGACCAGGAATGTCTTGGTGGAAAGTTTATCTTCTGACTTAAAAATGTTTATGGTGAAAAAGTGGTAGTCGATGAGTCTTTGGCTGGGCAAGCTGAAAGTGGTTATCAACGCCAGCGGTAAAGCTCCAAGCGGAAGAAGCCAGTGCCTTGGAAGCCATGACATAGATCGGATGCAGCATGGCGTCTGTCCAGATGAAGTCCTCGCAGTTCGGACCTAGAAACTTTTCTGGAAGTCAGATCTCCTTCAACCGGGCAAACCAGCAAACTGAAGCTGACTGGCCATTCGATGTTGACAGCTGCAGCTTCGACATCGATCTCAGTCTTTGTTGGTTCTCCAGGCAGAAAGTTGGCAAACAAAATTCTAAGTCTGACTTCTTGCCGTTTTGGGACAGGAGGAGCGCATTATAAAACCATCCAAGGCTTACGGACTTAAAGGGGCACAATTTGAGGGCTAGGACTCAGTGAACAATTGCAAGGAAAAGGCCTATGGAAGCTAGTTGTGTCCTTGTAGTTCAAACAGGAGGTCAGTCAACTGACCCTTGGATCACTTCTGGGGTCCTAAGTTCATGACATGCAGGTCCAGTCTTTCTTCAGGTTCTTTAATCAATAGGACAGACCTTCTTCTGATTCCTCACAGGTCCAGGAGTGTTTTGAGGAGAGTTCTGTGGGATCCATTTGTATGCCCAGTGCAAGCCTTAGTGTGGAGGACAAACCTGTATCTGCTCCCTAAACCAGTTCTGGTCAGTTCTTCTCCCCCCACTGGGTTTGGTGCCAGCCTGACTAGAGGGACAAAGGTGAGGCAAGCCTAGGTGTGAGCTTCATCTGCCAATAACAAGGTAAGTTCAGGGAGGTCTTGGGTCAGCAGCCAGGTAAACCTGCCAAGGGAGGAGTCCTACCCCACACCCACAGACCTTTGTCCCCTGTCTGGGAGCAATACACGACTCACCACATCTCACCACAGAAGAGCCATCAGAGGTCAGGTGACAGATGGACACTGGCGGGAAATAATTTTGGTTTTAGGTAGGAAAATAACTTTATAAAAGAGTAATTTCTAAAATAGTAATGTAAAATCCAAGTTGACCATTAAGTTGGATTTTAAATTACTATTAAAATAAGTCCTACAATAGTGTAAACCGGTGTTAACTTATGGAAGAGACAGCTGTGCCACAATGAACAATGACTTTGGAGGTTTTTCACTGCCAGGACGTGAAAAATGAATATAGATGTCCTACTTTTTAAATACCAAGCTCCCTGGCCTATGGGAACATTGGGCCAACCTTTGGTGTGACATAAAAGTATTAAAAAGGAAGGTTTAGGCTGGGCAAAAGGTTTGTTTTATAAGGTCTAGTCCTTTAGCTAGCAAAAACAGGTTCAGCAAAAGATGGCAAAATGTCTGGGGCAATATCACGCAAAGATGGTCATTTCCAACAGGGACTATCACATTTTACAACTTTTAGGGGTCAGAATGCATATCTTGGCACTGCACAGCCATACTCCTGTGCGCAGAATCTACAAACCAGCAAACAACGTCAGCAAGAAATGTGTGTGACAATGCAAAGAGGGCCTTTTTCTCACAAGGAACCCTTCAAGCGTATTTTTTTCATAATGATTGCAATGTTTGTCAACATTACCCACAGTCTTTGCTGGATTAAACTTTTGTGAGCATTAAAAAAATGAATTACAGGAAAAGGCTCTGTGAACGATACTTCTGCACCTATCATTAGGGTTAATTGTAACTGTTCACAAACTTTTATTTTACTGAATGAATTGAGTTTGCAAGTGGCAGGGTGCGTGTCGCCCATGACGGGGAACTTCATTGTCCACTTCTTCTCAGTGCATCTTTTGGACTTGGACCGGCATAGATTCGGTGCTGTCAGTATTTCCACAGTGTGAAGATGAAGGGAGCCCACTTCCTACTGTGAGGATTATACCTGAAAGTGTTCTGGCCCACCATGCTACTGTTGCAGTTTTACTTGTCTGACCCAAGCAAGCATAAGGATACCGAATAATTCATACCTTGACGCGATTGTGGTCACTTTGATAGTTTATGAGCATACACCAAGGGGTAGTAATTTGTTTGAGAGCAGAGAAGACGTCTGATTGACTATTTGGAGGTGCAGGCAAAAATGGGGTACATAAAGCATTGACTATGTAAAGAATGGATGAGAAATTCATATGAAAGTTGTTAGACATGGCACCATTGGCGTGAGTCTCCCTTCCACTTTTTATTGTTGCCTCATCTGTTTTTGTTGGTCTAGATGCTTTAGGCACTGTGCCACTGCTATTCAGTGCCAAAGTGCAAGTGCTCCCTATTGTAAAATAATGTAATGGATTAGTGATTCCATGATTGTTTATTTGATTTACTTGTCAGACCCTAGTACAGTGCACCATGTGTGCCCAGGGCCTGTAAATCAAATGCTGCTGGTGGGCTTGCAGCACTGATTGTGCCACCCACAAAATCAGCTTGTAAAATGTGGCTAAGACCTGCTATTGCAGAGCCTGTGTGCAGTCTGGGACTTCCATGTTGACTTCGTAAGTGCACCCACGTACCAGTCTCTAAACCTTCCCTTTTCTACATGTTAGCCACTCCTAAGGCAGGCCCTAGGGCAGGGCGCGTTTTATGTGAAAGGTAGGACATGCCCTGATGTGTGTGGCATGTTCTGATAGTGAGTTACGGCAAATGTTGTTTTTCACAGTAACTGACCATGGGAACATGATAGAAAAACAAATTTAGTATGCCTGAACTCAGGATGATAAATTACATCTTTTAGTGAACTTGGTTTTAACATTCTGCGTTTGAAAATACCACTTTTAGAAAGTAGGTATTTTCTTGCCAAACCATCCAGCCTGCCTCTGCTAGGTTGTGTATTGCATGTCTGGTTTGTGAGTGACAGGGGCTGGGGTGGCTCCAGGAGACAGGGTGAGTCAGCACTAGGCTGAATAGACCTTTCTGCATTGGGAGTGGTGGGAGGACTAGCACCTGGGCCTGAATAGGGCTGTGCCTGCCATCCACAATGCTGGCTCCACCTCCTGTTGTGCGACTGATGACCCTGGCCCACACTGACAAAGGAAGAAGTTGTGCACTGGCAGAATGCACCCAGAACTGGTTAGGACTAGGTGCTGAAACTCTCTGCCTTCAGAGACAAAGGATTTGTGTGTATAAAAAGGGGGACCCAGACCCCAGAACTTTAGATCACTTCTGGGAAATCAAGAGGAACTTTTGCAAAGGAGAAGAAACCAGAGAAGCTGAAGGAGGATTAATGCCCCTGTGCTGTTTGCTGTCTGGGGTTGGCCTGCAGTGGTTACTTTTTGCCAAGGAAAGGAGGAAAGGACTTTGCTGTTTGCTTTGTCATCTTGAGGAAGATCTACAAGGGCTTTAACTGAGCTTGCCTCCTGTCTGAAGTCTCAGGGACACAAAGACTTCACCACCAGCTCCCCCTGAATTTCCTTGCTGGGAATTCTGACCTGCAGTGAGGTGCCTGCTGTTGTTTGGCCCCTCTGAGAGACTGTGTGTCGCTAGGAGCTGGAAGCGTGATGCAATGAGGAGATGCGTGTCGCCGCTGCGGCAGTTACCGTCGCATCGCCAAAGAAGTGTGCCACCGCAGCTGTTTGCCATCGCATCGCCAACGAAGTGCGTCGCATCCCCGGAGAAGCGTGCCGCCGCTGCAGAGGTCGTTGTCGCATCACTGGAGAAGCGTGTCGAAGGGCCTGTCGTGGCTCCAAAGATCATCAATTTCGCCGCACGCTCTTCGGGCGTGCATGCACCGCATCCACGAGGTCAAGTCGCATCAAAGACGCCATTTTGTCACATCGCACTGGATCGCCGCATCGCATCGAGGCGCCATCTTGTCGCATCGGATCACAGTAAGAAACTGACGCATCACCTCCTCTCCGGTAAGAAACCGGCGCATCACCTCCCCTGCGCTGCAGTAAGTAACCGACGCATCACCTCCCCCGAAGCAAGGAATCGACGCATCACCTTCACTGCGACCCTTTTGTTTGTTTTGCGTGACACATCCAAGGTACCTTGAGAGGAAAGTGTTGCATTTACCATCTACATTGAACTAAGCTATTTCTACTATTTAAAAGTCATATTTTTATTACAGTCTTGTGGATTTTTGTTGTTTGGTCTTGTGTTAAGTCTAGTAAAGATTACTTATTTTTCTAAACTGGTGTGGTGTCCATTTGTAGTGTTTTCACTGTATTATTGTATGTGTTCACAAATGCTTTACAGACTGTCTCTGAGATAAGCCTGGCTGCTCGTGCCAAGCTACCAAGGGGGTGAGCAGGGGTTATTCAGGAGTGTATCCCCCTTTTCCTGACTAGAAGCAAGGGTCCCTATTTCGAAAAAGGTGTATAGCATTTCCAAATAAAGACCCCCATTTCTAACTAAAGTCGACCCAGAAGAATGGAGGGTGAGGAGTGCAACCAGAGGTGACTTGAAGGTTGCAGCTTTTCACCAGGAGGCTCCTTGTTGTACACCTTGAAGGGAATGAATGTTCTGGTAGGCTAGTGTGTGTGGGTATCTCTAGGTGTGGCAAGAGGAGGGAGGAAATAAATGATTGGAAGTAGCATGATTTACCTTTCTCATAGACGTGCCTGGATGCCTCCAGTGATGACTTGTTGGACAGGATTTATTGAGTGGTGTATTTTTTTTGTTGCTATTCAGAAATAAGATTGCATGTGTGAGGGAGCCAGAATGGTGGATTGGGTCCGAGATTGCTTAAATCTATGTTTGGGGCAATCATGATGAAGTAATCAAGGTAATTGAAGGCAGAGTGGAGGATTTAATTGCTATTTATGACACTTTAGGGGAAGATGGAGATAGGTGAATGTGGAAGAGAGCTGCTAGTGGATCATGGCTGTTAGTGAAAGGGTGATGTGCATGTCGCGTTGAGGCAGAAACTCCTGTTGATGTTTGGGCCCTAGAGCCCAAATGAGGAATAACAGGCTAGAAATTAGGCCAAAACACAGATTTAACATGTAATTCCGAGTTCTTATGTACACACTTGTAATACCCATTACACAAAGGGTAACCGCACACTTTAAAAGTTAGGAAGAAGGTAAATACACCATAACTATATCACGCATCCTTACGCTCAACCTGTATTGCTTCTAAGTAGTAAAACCATTTAACCACTTAGAAGCAACACATGTTGAGTTACTGGTTTTGTGATACACTCTCGTAGTAAAGCAGTTTTCCCGCAATACAGGAATCTGAATGTCCACGGAATCGATACCTGTACAGGATTACCATTGACAGATTGCCACACCAATTGGAAAGGGATGTGCTTGAAGAAGGATGGTGTCGATTGTGTGGCTGGGAGTACTGTCATGCAGACATGAAAACAAGATGGCTGATACTGAAGCCATTAAGAAACATGAAATTACACTCTATCTCCAATGATGTGTCATGTTTTCATGCTCTTCGAAAATAATGACAGAAATTCTTAATAAACACAAGTTGCTAGATAGGTTTTGAACTTTGGTGGTTCTTTTATGTAAATGCAAGTGCTTCTTTAAACTACTCCCTATGCACCCACAATGTGAGCTAAAAAGCCACTGCTTTAATGAGGTATTTTTCATTTCTCACTTGCCAATGTTTGGTCTTGGTGAGTGGGGAAGGTTCACCTTGCCAAAAAAAAAAGTTTGCATCCCATAAAGCAGATCTTTGATCAAAGCAAATGCTTAAAAGAATTTCCATCAGGCCGGTTTTGTGACCTGATCAGAGCTCGCCTTGGCTTGAGAAGATTGAGCTGGGGATAAGGCATTTTAAAAACTGCAAAATATGCAATTCACCAGTTCTGACCCTGCCTCGGATTAAACTGCAATCTCCCTCATATTAAGAGGATGGCTGGAGACATTGTGTGCCGCATCATGCAATCCCATGTTGGAAGGGACTTTTGTTTCCATCTAAATATGACCTGTGACCTTCACATATAAATAAATTCCGGCGGAGCATTCCTTCGGATGATTGAAAATGTCTGAAAGCCCGGAACAGGTCAAAAATGTTACCTGTCAGGGAATCATGTAAAGAGCATAAGATAGGAGGGCCATTAATGTGGAATTGTCTACCCTCGAGACTCTGCATGATAAGTAGGATTATGAATTACTAAATGCATTTCTGTGCGGGGATCTTATTCTTGGTGCCACATTATCTATGTCAAATGTTAGAAAAACATGCCACTATTTGCAACCAAATTGACTTGACACAGATATACCTTCTCTACAGATTCTATTAAAAATGTATGTTAGTGTTCCTTCGGTTTATTGTAGGTCCTGTTTTATTTATTATTAATCGTCGTCAATAAGAACATGAATTAATGCATTATCAAACATGTTAAATATTATTTCAAGCATTCTTTGGGGCAGCTGCATATTGTGTTTTTTTTGTTTTAGGAAGGCCTTTCAGGTCTGAAAGGACATTGAGATTTCTCCAGAAGCTCAGTGTGAGTAATAGTGCATTCTCACTCGCCAACATGTTGTTGTGCACCCCCTCATTTTTTCTGGGGGGTCACACCCAGTATGAATTCCTGTCATCGAGGTGTCTATAGCATTGCTCTCTATGGAAAAAAGGACAAACTCTTTGGTCTGTCCTTTTCGGATTATTGGGATGGTAGTGTCGGATCGTGATCGGTCACGACAGGTAGGAAGAAACAGACCCCCCCCCCCCCCGACGTTCTCGCAGGGTAAATGAGGCTTAAAGAGAAGCCACACTACAGGCTCCACCGCCCGCCCAAAACAGTGCGCACACATCTTTGTAGCTAAAAAAAACAAAAATGTGTTTGTTAGCATCAGAATTATCCCCATGATAATAGATGACTCAATCATAAGGCATGTATGAGAATGAACAGAGTGAATACCCCAGATACTGATAATAAAACCTTCTTACGGGATTAGTCTGATCTCCTCAGTGCCCTTTGGCATGCTAATATTGCCCCGTTGCCAGGCCTTGTCAAACGTCCCGCCAGCCCTGCGTCTTCAGTGCAATGCCCCTTCTTGCAGTTTGTCTCCCAGCATGCATCTCACCTCTCTCTTTCTCCTCACTGCTCCTAAATACCCTATGCACCATAATATTCCTATGGAGATGGCGGGACACCTTTCACTCGAAACCCTTTCCTGGGAAAATAATGAGTAGTAACATTTCCAGGATGTAACGATCTCATCAAAATCAGCAGTAGCATTAATGTGCTGCAGATCAAGGAATCAATCAATCAGGTGGCTTGTAGAGCGTGACTACTCACCCGAAAGGTTCTCAAGGCGCTGGGGGGGAGGGGGACTGTTGGTCCTTTGTGGGCCTATGGTTCGGCCGATGAGCCAGATCGTGAGGTCCTTCCTAAAATGAGGCAGCGACGGTGATTGCCTGAGGTGGAGAGGGAGGGTGTTCCAGGTCTTTGCTGCAAGGTAGGAGAAGGATCTTCCTACGGCCGTGGTCTTGCAGACACGTGGGATGGTGGCCAGATGCAGAGCAAATGTGTTAAATGAATACGGCTGAAGGTCTAATGAGTGAATCAAGGCAAGTGAAGGGGGCAGCAGTACTTCCAGAGTTCTCAAGCCTGAATCTCACTATGGTACCCCCCAATGCCCCACCCCAACAAGCCTCCACTGCCAGCTTACTGGAGATGATAATGAGGCTCCACAGAGGAGCCAATCGTCAAAGACTACCCGAGATGCAGCATTACAGACTTGGCCATGCCAGGCTACTTGCTGACCACCACTGGAGCACTTCCTTTCCACCCTCACTGACCATTTGCCACGTGCTCCTGCACACCACAGCTCTCCATAGAACATTCACCCAACCATGGGGATAACCAACAGACTGGCTGATGGGCCACCAGAGCCCGATTGTCCGTACTGTCCATAATAATGGACATGAGTGGCTACCAAATCAAATTTCTGTGGTGAGTATCAAATGCCACTTTCCTACTGGAAACCTCGGATGTGTTTTGTGGTCAGTCTTCCCTTTGTAGTCTTCTATATGGTAGTGATTGAGCCCACTGGAGCTGATGAAAGGCGAAAGTGGAGTGGAGACCCCAGAGGATCAAGAGCCTTGAACTCAGCATTTGAGGAAGTTGGTCAAGGCTGGCACGGCTGTGGGACTCTGGAGTCCTGCATCAAGGTGGACAAAGTGGGGAATTTTCTGATCAAGGATGAATCAACCCTTGCACTTCCTCCAGTCTGTGGTCCGTTGCTGGCTTTGTCAATGGAGGCAGCCATGTTGTGGCTACTGAAGGCTAATGCTTAGGCCACGAACTTGCTGTGCATCCCTACTATAGAAGGGAGTCATGCTTGTGTTTTCCTGTCATCATGAAAGACCAGAAGGCCTGCAGAATTTACCAAGCAGGTGGAGAAGTGTGGCTCAATGATTAGAGCGGCAGACCCTGATGCAGAGGTCTAGCCCGGGACCAGGGTTCAATTCCCCGCCTCGGCGGGTCTTGGGCTCAAAAATTCCACGGACCTGATAATTCTCGCCTCGGTGCCTATTCCAATCATGGAGTCCCACTCTGCAACTCTGGGCAATAGCTTGCTTAATCTCCACAACGGCCCCCACAACGCTAAGGATGCCTGGCCTCCACCTTCGGGGTGCCCAGGAGTGGACGCCTCACAGGGAAAGCCAGGATGGGTTCCACAGCGGTATTCGTACAAGCCCCTTGAGACCCTTGCGGGTCAGTAGTGCGCTATACAAGTATCAATTTACATTACATTACATAAGCAGTGCACTGCCTCTCATGTAGCCCTGGAAGACCTTTGGCATTGAAGGGTGCACTCACATGAAAGCATACTACAGCTCTTCTTTAATCAGTTCAGCTATTATGCAACCTCTGGCTATTCAGCTTCTTACTGAAATTATGCCGTCTAACTCTGCAGTTTTGTTCATTTCTCTTCTGAAATGATCAGTTGTAAATTATGCTGCGCACTAAGCAATTGTCCGTATATTAAATCTTCCCTAGAAGTCGTATTATGTAAACTGCCCTTGCAGTATGAAACTGGTTTATGTAAAGCGCTCAGACACCAATTTGGTACTTGCTCCCACTACACAAATCTCCACATAAATGTATATTAAATGCGGAACACTGAGGGGCATTAAAAAACACTACAGTGTCAGCCATACTTCTCCTCTCTTCAGATTAATGTTGCTTCTACAGTGCAGCAGCATTTCACAAGCAGTTTTTAGTCTAACCAGTGAACTTGGAATGCCTAACTATTTTATGAAATGGTGCTGCTTAATTTACTGTACATTTCTGCACGTGCGCTGTAGGAGCAGCTAAGCTAGGCTGTGCCCTGTGGCATTGGGGCATTGTCAGTATCAAGCCATACTTTAGATTGTTGGCAGTATGGATAACATGATTACAGGGGCCGATTCTCAAAGGGCTTCCACACCCATGACTCACGGAGTCATGGCGGGGGGAGGGCGCACTCGGGGCTTGGGGCCCTCAATGGATAACTGAAGTAAGGTGGTCCCGCCACGACTCCGGGGTCTTCGCGACAAGTGCGGAGGCTCTTTGTGATTCGGGCCTACAATGTCTAAATCAGTTCCGTAATATTAGCCCCCACAGCCCTCACAATGTGTGGGCCCCTTGAGCTCCAGGGTCCCTCTCCGGTACTGTGCACAGGCGGTGGGCGTTATGCCTGAGAGATCCGGACTGGGTACTTGGGGGGTACCATGTACTTTGCCAGGGGCCCCCTCAAATTTCGTTATGCCAGTGGTCTGAATCAGCAGCTATGGGTTTATATGGATACTGGCCTGACAATGGTGTAGCCTGTAATGAGGGGCAATGCCATTCCGAATGTCGGGATATGGAATTTATATTCCAGTGGGTATATGTGAGAAAGTATTGTGACAGGGTACGGTAAAACAGCCAGGAATACAGGAATATATCATTACTTGCAAATGTTTACCTACGCTTTGTCAGAGGTACGGGAAGCGACAGGCCCCGCCCACCTTGCATGTGTTCCATTTCATGGAGGATCATCACATTCATTGGTTTCTTTCCTTTCTGGGTTTAACAAGATGAACTTTTCAGACACTTTAATGAAAGGGACGTATTAGGAGCCTAATGAGAAGGCTCTGGGTCCTTTTGCGGTGACTTTGTGAGTTGAGGGCTTCGGCTGGGGGGTGGCTATTCCTGAAGCTGAGCTCCCCTCAGCCTGCTGCCACTGTGCTTCGAAGGGCCTGAAGCAGGACTGGCTCGCCCTCAGCCTAAGGCCAGGCTTGCGGCTTTTGTGTGCAGTGACATGAGGCCACGCGGCACTATAACACAGCCCTCCCACTGGCCCTCACATACACCAGCACATAGTCATAAATTAGTTAGTGGTTTGACAGATGGGGCAGTGAATAGCTGTCAAAGAGCTCTTCACGGCCACCTTATAATTTGCCATATATTTATTTTCACTACATGGCCAGCTTCCTATTTATTTTCAGTATATTCCATTTCAAAATGACCAGCATAGTTATTGTGCCTACTCAGTCACCACAGACATAAGGGGCAACGTCATGCCTGAAATAGTCATCCAATCATTTTGCCTACATATGGTTTACTTAGGGTCATGCTACCATTTTTAGATCTCGCATGAGCCATGACCTTTTTTTGATTTTACTAAACCATAGACACATTTTCACACGGACTTTCAGAAACCCCTTTTAATCCATTGGTCTTCTGTAGTGTCATTCACATTTTACTTCTGCCCACCACAGCATATGAGGCACAAGGTCAGGACACGTCAGCCATTGGGTTACCCGACTGTGAGTAATGGCATTGTTCTATTGCGGCATTGTTCTATTGCATAATGTGCACATCTGCACATCAATAGTCCTCTTCGGTGCCAGGCACTGCTGGTGCAATGCATGGTTCAAAACAAAATATATTTCATATATGTATATTGGCTTTTATACGTTTGTTTTCATACAATTCACGCATTCATGCAAAAATATTCACAAACAAAGTTAAAAGGTCAGCAGCCCAAACCAGACCTATTGGCTTTGCCAATGCTTGTTTATTAAGCAGGTGAGGAAGGTGCGCCTTTCATACGTGTGCTCTATTGAAAAATGGATAAGCACTTCAAATACCCATATAAGCCCTGGATCTCATCTTGCCATTGCAGATCCACATTGGGTGGGCTAATGGACTATTTGTCTGCAACCGCAAGCCATTTACTGTCAACTCTGTAAACCAATGGGAATGTTTCACAGATAGACCATTGGACAATGTCAAAATGTGACGTGTGCAGTGACCCTCGAGAGCTATACTGCTGCCAGCTAGAGTGCTACCACAGGTTCTCCGTACTTCGCTGCAAGTGTGTCTCTGAAGACACTTGTCGCTGATTATCTGGAAACCTGAGTCCATGGCTTGAGGTTACCGGTCACTGCAGAACAGCTCAGAGTGATAAGTGTGGTGGATTAATTGCAATACATCGATTCCCCACGTCTATCACAAAGGCTGGCCTCAGAGAGCAAAAGCAATTTATGTGTTGTGGTATATCTTACAACGTCTTCTGGGTCAAACGCACCATGATCCTCACCTCTACTTTGGTTGCCATTTCATGATTTTTCCTGTGATGTCATAGCCCGGCCCAATGTTATGCCATTTGCTGTTATGTGATTTGAATGTTGGTTAACAAATGTCTTCACATTCTGTTCGGCTAACTGGGGTATATTGTTATTCTGTGGTACAAGTCAGTTTATGCATGCAAACAGGCTACGTATGCTGTGTCCCTGTGCAACCTAGGGCACAACAAGCTTGTGAAATTTAAAACAAGGTCCAGTCATAGCAAGTACAGAAAAAATCAAGTTGCCCAGAGTCGTGATACAAATGGTCTGTGCATCTTTGTACATGACTTTGTTTGCGTGTGTTATCAGGGGAATGTTACACCTACTAGTTTTGCTAGTGCTGGTTAATGGCAGGCATTACTTTTGGTTTCTTCAATGATTCAATGATTTGGTAGCTATCGAAATAATGGCCAATGTACGTTCAACTGGTCGGAAGATACTGGTCACAAATTGCGAGCGGTATTTTTGAGACCATTGTGGTAATTTGCAAACCAAGCTATGTACTAATAGGTCAGTTCTAAAATAACCGATTCGTAGTGGGTCACAATCCGACCTACCTCATGAATATTAATGAGGTAGGTCCCAAATTGTGACCCACTAGGAATCGCAGCCATCACAGGGATGGTGGCCTGCTAAGGTCAGCAGACCATGATGTCTGTGATTGCTTTTAAATTGAGTATTCTTCCCTTTAACTGCAACCCGCATTTAAACAAAAAAAAGAAAAGTGTAATTTTAATTTTATATTGACAAAGGGACGGGATGCTGGGGAACCCTTCCCGTTTGTGTTTGAGTTTGCCCCTTCCGTTGGAGAGATGGTAACATTTTAATGCTTTGCGCCCAGAGTTTGGTCGCAAAATAATAATACATACCATTTCACTTCAATATTTGTAAGGCAAGCTCCTTCAATATACAAAATCGGTACTAGGTCACAAAGCCATTATGCGATTCTGTACATTGTTCCAATCGCATTTGGATTTCAAATCAGAGGCTTACTTTAAGGAGTTTTCCCTCATTATTGTGCCATGGCTTACTTTCTAAACTCTATAACTGAAAGAGCAAAGGGGTCATTTAAACAGGGTGGGTGGGACGTGGGTGGGTCGTGGGTGGGGGGGGGGCTGCCTAACAGCCCTCTGGGCTAACAGAGATCCTCGCACAATTCACCCTATTAAGAGATTCCCCACTTGTCTTGTGGAAATTTCTGTGATGACAGTGCATGTGCTGGTCAGGTGAAAAAACTTTTGTTATAGCTTACTTCTGAGCGGGCCCTATGTTGATGCGGCCTATAGTGGCGTAACACAGGCCCCGTCGCTCTTTCATCCCCCGCGATACAGGGCCCCCCCTCAGCACAGTACTCTGGCCGGAGAGCTAGCAATTGAGTTCGGAGGGGGGCCCTCCACGTACCTTGCAGGGGGGGCCTCAAGTTTCATTATGCCAGTGGCGGCCTACCTAGCATTCTACTTTGCAATCCAGACACATATGGGGGGAGGATGTGACCTAATGGCTAGAGCGTTGGCCTCGAAGCTGGGGAACCGGGTTCAAGTCTGGCAGGAGGCTAAACATCCAGTGATTCTGGGCAAATCACTTAACCTCCCCATGCCTAACAAAATGAATGTGTTTGTCTGTAACGCAACTCGTGGGTCGAGTTCGCGCTACATAACACCACCCGCTCCACCCCTAAAAACACACCACAACGTGGATATTTTGCGGGTATGGGTGTTCAATTAATTGTCGGAAAACAACCATATGAAGAGTCGGTAAAAAATATCTGTTATCCACTTACCTGCATTCACAGAGGGGCATAGCTATCAATGGTTCAGCAGGTACCGTGGTATGGGGGCCCAGTGTCCTGAACCCCCCCAGCCCTGATTATTGATATAATTTGTACCCAAATAGTTGGTAACCACTGACCATTTCCCTTGTTTTCACTAGGGTGCTCAGTGCCGGACTGGCTGTAGCGGGCACCGAGCATCTCCCCGGTGGGCTGCCAGGGTGGGGGCTGGTTTTGGACTCCTGGGCGACGCTTTTGTTACAGGGCCGTTTTTGCAGCATAGCTGCAATATCGCCCCCTGTAACAAAATCATCCGAAGCCGGCCCTGGCAAACAGCGCAGCCGCAACCCCAGCCCCCTGGGGGCTAGCCGAGCACTTTGCCAGGGCCGGTTTTGGTTCCCAGTCCGGCCCTGAGGGTGCTTCGCACATTTGCTCACAGAATACTGCTGGTGAAATGATTGAATAAATGATGTATTGTGAGAGGCTAGAGGGGATAGTGAAAACACGAAAGTAGAGCACGAATGTTTGTAGGGAGGCGGTGCACAGGCAGTGGCGGAATTGGGGAACAAGAGTGTAAAATCAATAGCAGGGCGGATGAAAGACAGAGACAGAAACGTTGCGGTACAGACAGGAAGATTGCAAGGCTGCCCGGGGTGGTTTCGCAGCAACCCCCCTAAAAGGGCGGCCGCCTTAGTGCCGCATGAAGGCACTGTGGGCAGCCGGTATAGTTCCTGGCTTGGATTTGGGAAAAAGGGGGTGGTGAGGGACAAAGTTTCTGAATGATGCAGAATACTCTTACCAAGTCAAGAGATCATGGTTTTAATCCATCACCGTTTTTTAGCTCACTGCACCATCCCAGCTCAGAACCTGGCTACATGCAAATTAGTCTGTACCTGTCCCAGTGCATGATGGGAACAGGGCAAACCAAACTACCAAGCCAATTCTTATACTGGGAAGGAAATAAGCTTCCGGGGACCGGTTTCTGGCATCACAGCCTTCGTCGGCCCGGCTTGCCTGAATCCTGATGGTGCAATGAGCAAGGGACTCACGTCTGAGCATACCCTCCCACACTGAGTGTGGATAAAATCGATTTGGGAAAAAGGGGGTGGTGATGGACAGAGTTTCTGAATGATGCAGAATACTCTTACCAAGTCAAGAGATCATAGTTTTAATCCATCACCATTTTTTAGCTCACTGCACCATCCCAGCTCAGAACCTGGCTACATGCAAATTAGTCTGTACCTGTCCCAGTGCATGATGGGAACAGGGCAAACCAAACTACCAAGCCAATTCTTATACTGGGAAGGAAATAAGCTTCCGGGGACCGGTTTCTGGCATCACAGCCTTCGTCGGCCCGGCTTGCCTGAATCCTGATGGTGCAATGAGCAAGGGACTCACGTCTGAGCATACCCTCCCACACTGAGTGTGGATAAAATCGATTTGGGAAAAAGGGGGTGGTGATGGACAGAGTTTCTGAATGATGCAGAATACTCTTACCAAGTCAAGAGATCATGGTTTTAATCCATCACCGTTTTTTAGCTCACTGCACCATCCCAGCTCAGAACCTGGCTACATGCAAATTAGTCTGTACCTGTCCCAGTGCATGATGGGAACCGGGCAAACCAAACTACCAAGCCAATTCTTATACTGGGAAGGAAGCAAGCTTCCGGGGACCGGTTTCTGGCATCACAGCCTTCGTCGGCCCGGCTTGCCTGAATCCTGATGGTGCAATGAGCAAGGGACTCACGTCTGAGCATACCCTCCCACACTGAGTGTGGATAAAATCGATTTGGGAAAAAGGGGGTGGTGATGGACAGAGTTTCTGAATGATGCAGAATACTCTTACCAAGTCAAGAGATCATGGTTTTAATCCATCACCGTTTTTTAGCTCACTGCACCATCCCAGCTCAGAACCTGGCTACATGCAAATTAGTCTGTACCTGTCCCAGTGCATGATGGGAACAGGGCAAACCAAACTACCAAGCCAATTCTTATACTGGGAAGGAAACAAGCTTACGGGGACCGGTTTCTGGCATCACAGCCTTCGTCGGGCTTGGGCCAGGGAAGACGTCCGGCAATGATTATTCCGGCGGAAAGGGGAGGGGGCAGGGGTATATAGGCTGTCCCCGCCCCCTCCTCGCCCTCTTGTCCCTCTCGTCTCGCCTTGGAGCAGGTCGCTGCTCGATCGTCTCGTCGTTACTGGTTATCGTCGTGTGCCCTCCTCTAGTGCCTCTACTTGGTGAGTTTGCTGGTGACCTTCCTCTCGCCCCGGCCCTGTCCCTGGCCAGTACCAGGTGACGGGGCCCTGTGGTCGGAGCACCATGGGCGGGGGGGGGCAGGCGCGGAGCGGGTTTGTAGGTCAGTTGTCGGGGCGAGTTTGGTAAGGGGGGGCAAGAGCATGCCCTGCTATCAGGGCCTCAATAGTCTCGGGCTGCGCGGTGGCTCGCTAGGGCGCTGGGGGCAATCAGTCTCGCGCGCGGCCCGCGTTATTCCGGCTTCAGAGTCGATGTAGACTCTCAACTCTCCGTGCTAGCTTGGGAGTCAGGCATTGTTACGTGGAAACCGGAGTTTGACCCTCGAGGTTGCGTCCACATCCTGTGATTCTGGGCAAATCACTTAATCTCCCCGTCCTTATATGTGTAATGTAATTACGGTGTTGGCTTAGTTTCGTTGGCTCATGTTGCTATCTCCTCATGTGTCTTCACCTCCTGGAGAGCGAGCAGGAATTCAAATTTGTTGTGGCTTGACTGCGGGGACGTTCAGGCAGAGGCTATGCGCCGCCTGCGGGGTGTGTGCCGAGTCGATTGTGAGTGCGTGGACTGTAATTTTGTTCTTTATTTGTATTTGTTAAGAGGCGCCCCTTTTGTCGTCATGGGCTATCCAGCGCTGGCCTAAACATTGCTTGAGGTACAGCATTCTGGTCGCGAGGGGTCAGGGACTCCGTGTCACGCCCACTTTGCCTTACCCTGGCGTGCCCTAATTAGGATACGTTGGGGGGAAGGCGCTTCACACGCTTTGCCGGTGGACTGCTCCCTTGCACTCGAGGTGCCCGGGTCTCGGGGGGACTCGGGGCCTTGGGGCCTGTTTTAGACAATACGCCCGGAATGTCGATGTTAGCTACACGGCATGGGCGAAGCGCTGTGTGCTGAGTGTGGATTCCGGGAATCGAGGTTGAGGCCTGCGGATGGGCAATTCTCCAATGTGTACTGGCATTTACATATGGCTGCAAGGGGTGAGGGGATGGGGTCCGTCGGATAGACTGCCGACTCGGGTGCTTTTACCAGGGTTCAAGCCTCAGGGTCGCGTTTACATTCTGTGATTCTGGGAACCACGTATCGGTGCTGCCAATTTTTTATGCGGACTATTTGCAGCAGCCAACTCCTTGTGTCCCCCACTCAGGCATCCCTGCCCCACCACGATCGCGACTAGTTGGCGCGTTTTTTTAACCTAGTTGCTGATATTGTGCACTATATTGGGGATACCTTGTTGAGGACAGGTCTGCTACTGGCGCATTATTGTGTGCTTTGAACAAGGTGGTTGCTTTGAGCGGTAGACTAGCGATCTGTTGAAGGCACTTGCTGCTCTTGGTGCCGTTCGCGCACTGTTAAAACCGCAAGTATTCTGGGCGCTACACTACGCTTGCCAGCAGACTCAATACTCTAGGAACACGAAATACAATGAGGTCTCCTGGGAATCTGGGAGGAGTTGCGCGGCTCAACAGATGTTGAATTCATGGGGCGGCGTTGCGTCGACCGAGGACCGGGAGCTACACAGGCTGGAGGGGTCCTGCCCAGTTCGGGTAGGGGATAGCTTGAGGCGTCATGCTAGGGCTGGCTGGCCTGGTTTATCATCGTGGTTGGTCCGACTGTTGTGTGGGTGGAGGTGAGTGCGGTAATTGCGCCCCCTTCATGCTGCTGACACAGGGTTACTGCCTCCTGGCTGTTTCAGGCCTGCTTCTCTCCCTTACAGAAACGAATGCAACCATCGCGCCTCGCGTCCCGGGTGGGCGTGGGGGGCCGAGTTGTGCCGGAGGTTGGCTGGGGTGGTGCCCCCCCCTTCTCTTTCCTAGCTGTCTGGCACGGAGGGATCGATGTTGTGAGTCGGGAGTGTTCGTGTTTTTTTTCGTCTGGAGGCCCATTTCGGTGGGTGGTGTATTGTGTGGTCCACACGGCTCCATGCCTAGCCTGGGCAGTTCACCCAGGTGTTATGAAGCAGATCGTCTTAGCTCATAGGAGCAAGCCGCATCTGTCCAGACAGAGGTGCATCTATATTGTCACTGGGCATTTCACTCAGATCTTTAATTCTTCCCATCAAAAGATTCAAATACTGGGGATATGAGCGGTAGAATTGACCTATTGATACTGTGTTCATTGTTTTTTCCATGGGTTCATGAAGCCTAGGTTGGTGTTTGAGGTGCTTCTCAAGGGGAAGCTCGCAAAGTTCTGGGGCACTGGCAGGCATTTTGGCGGCGGCACGGGTTTTATGTTGCATGCAGGCGCACTGTCCGATGTCACACCACGCACAAGGCATGCCGGTGCATTAATGCACGCGGCCTAGGTACCCCCATGTAGAAGGCGTGCGGCCAGGGCGGCCTCTCTGTATTATGTGTATATATATGTAGGTGTGCCAGGGGCACAGTATTCAGAGGTCTCCTGGGGGAAATTGCGACAGGCGGGTGTTGGAATGAGGGCAGGATGGGGTTGCCCCCAACCAGTCACTGCGGCTCGCCCATGCACTGGTGAGGGCGCGGCGGATGCTGCGGGGAGCAAGTGAGGCCTCTGTTGTCAGTGCCCAGTATGGTAGGGTCTTTGGCAGTCACACTCGGTGCAGGGGCAGTCCATCCGCTGCGGGTGGTGCGGGGGTCTGGTCACTTTTCACTCACAGGGTCGGGCTTTGACTCGCTTGCGAATCCATGGGGATCGCTGGTGCAGGCATTAAGGTGGGGTGCCTGTGCCGCGGAGCGGGCTGTGCACGTTTATTAGGCGCTGCCAGGTTCAGTAGTTGAGGGTGGTACTCCGGTTCCCAAGGCAATCTGGCGGTAGGGTCCCTACGTGGATAGCTTGTTGGGGTATCAATGGGTGTTGCTGGAGCCGGGTGACGTGCAGGTCTGGTGTTTCCGACACACAATTTAGGGGCGACTCGGCCGTTAAGCGGAGGAGCTGGGTTTGAGCCCTGGCGGAGCGTGCTTTATTCGAGTCATCATAAGAAGTTATGGGTTGTTTTGAAATTTCAGGATAGTCCCCCCGTTATACTGCCGCGGTACACAACCAGTATCCCATTGACAGAGGTATTTAGTGCTACCCCAGGGGTTCGTCAGTTATGGCATAAAACGATTCCACCTAATTTCCTTGGTTCAGTTACCAGAGTTTTTTCCGTAGTCTTAATTTCTCAGAGAAAGATGTCCCCGCACACTTGAAATAGATTCTTTCATCCACCTTTCCTGGTTAGGTGGCTCCCCTGCGGTGCTTATAGCGGAGCTAGTATTATTGATAGTGCTTATTTAGCCTTCTTTGGGTTCAAGACAACTGGTGTCCTCGCAGCCAGAGCTGCGGAATTTTGGGCTGGGGAACCATGTCTGGGCCTGTCCTGGCGCACGTTGGTGTGTTCATCGGGCCTGTCGTGCCTACAGACTCTGATGTTATGCTGCCCCCGTATCTGGTGCATGCTGTTTCGATATTTCTTGCGTCACATCATTGCCATTGGTATAATTGAGATGTTCCTCAATGCGCGTGAGTTTAACGCCATGAATGGTGTTCAGTCAGGTTTTTCGGTGAGCGGAACACCTGGTAAAGGCGCGGTGTGCTGGTGGCCGGGCTGCTTGCCATAGTACTCGCCTGAGCAAGCTGTGTAGCCCTGCAGATTAGTTAACTGAAATGACCCGTAAGCCTGCGCAGGGCTCCCTCCGCTCCGTTGGTGTCTTCATATTAGCCATTCACTTTGGGTGCCCGGTAATTTCATGATTGAGGCAGTGGAACCGAGACTGCAGTGTTTTGTTCATTGGTAACTGAGGCTGAGTGGCCTTGGCTTCTTCTTATTTGGTGGTCTGGGGCTCTGGGTGGAGCGCAAGAGCAAGGAGTGGGGGCGGCTAGCTCTCGGTTGTCTGCAACTGAGCTATAATGTGGCTTATCTCACCTTATGCAAATAGAAGCACTGATTAGCAATAGATGGGCTTGTTGTAGGTAGTGCCTTTTGTAGTAATTATAGGGATGCAATGACACGTGCTCTGTATGTCATGTAACTGGAGCTCATGTTTTACGTTTCAACTCCTTTACGTTCACATACATTTACATTTGTATAAATTGAGATGTATTTCTCAATGCGCGTTGGATTAACGCTAGGATTGTTGATCAGCTAGGCTTCTCAGTGAGCTGAACACCTAATAGCTGTGCGGCGTGCTAGTGGCCGGTCTGAACCCTTAGTCATTGCCTGAGCAAAGCTGGGTAGTTGTGATGTTCTATGTCGACAGCACAGCAGGAGCTAAGTGTGGACCTAACTGATGGGGCCGCTTTGGTGAGTCCTGGTATAGTTACACAACTGTCCTGCTGTAGGGTGCAGTGAGTAGGCAGGGGGGCTTATATGGGGCTTGGGAAGTTCACGGGACGGTGTCTGTCATTGAAGGCCAAGGTGATGCACCAAGTAGGTGACAGAATATTATTTGCAGTAATATCAGTGAGCCGCGGCTGTCTTTCTATGTTGAAAACACTATCCCAGAATATTGAGGAAACTCAATTCGCACTTGGCCAGAGTGCTCGTGCAGTAACCTGGCAGGTGCGGCTACTTTGGATAACGGCACAAGATAATTACTACTTAAGGTACCTGCCAGTCTTTGGTAAATTAACCAGCAGGAAATTTTGAGGGAGGCGGCTGAGTGGCCCTAGCATTGTTTGCCTCGTCTCTGGGCCAGGGATGCTCTTTTCAGGGTAAGGTTCGAATTCTCAATTGCGTTTGGATACATTGACAGGCTACCCTTGCTCATGCTAAATGGCGATATAGTTGTAACTTGGTATAGTGTCGAGCTAGGTTGTAGCTTTCATGGAACTCATTAGCTCTTGCAGTTCCTTCTTTGCAGAACAAGAATTTTCAAAATTTTCTAAAAAGAAAGCCACTATTAGCAGGTAGCTATCTAACCATGGAGAGCAGTGGTTGTGGGTTCCAGCAATTTTGCCCTAGTACTTTCCTCTGCATATGAGGAGAATTGTCATGTAACGGCACTTTGGTAAATTAGGAACAGAGTAGAGCGTGCTTTTGCTCTACCTGACATAGACTCTTCCCCATACTTGGTCCCAGGGCGAGGTGCACGGGTAACTTCTTGTTCCCTTGGACAGCTTTATTTAGTGGTTGAACAGGATTAAGGGGGATACCTGTGGCAGTATGGCCATGCCAGAACATACATAGGGTTGAAGTAACAGTGTCCCATGTTGGGCAACATGATATACTTTTGGTTAGGAAGCTTGTTTATAGGTCCATTTGGTCTAACAGTGCCAGGTTAACAGGGGACGACTTGCACTAGAATCAACTTAGTGGTTTCCAACACTGTTGGTTAGAAGGGATGCTGTCAAGAGCAGAAGTCAAACCATTTAGCATTAAACACATACCTTTTAAGCAGCATGTTTAAGGCTGTATATGTGGTGCTAAATGGATGGCATGCCAAGGGAGATATCTTCCTTTTCACTGGATCCAGTTGGGGTCACCGTTATGGGTAAGGTTAGACTGCTTGGTTGCATTGGATACTTTGACAAGTTGCGATCAGGCACCCTCCGTCTGCCGGGGCGGTAGGGTGCCAGTGAGCATAATACGGACAATAATATGAGCTCTCTTGCAGTCTTAGAAGGTTAAGTTGATATTTTTTTGTCATGGTGCCAGTTGCTTCATCGCGCGTATGATTAGCATGAAGGTATTGTACCATGGAGAGCCAATGGTTGTGGGTTTGTGCACAACAGTAGCAAGGGAATTACAGTCTGCTTCATCAGGCTACGTGTTTCATCATGCGCACCAGCAGCTATAAAGCTCCTATTTTCACCCGGGACTAGGACTGGCAATGTCTAACTCTTACAGCCAGACACGGAATAGGCAAAGGACATACCCTGTTGAGGCAGTAGCATTGTCTGTCTCGCTTCCAGGCCTGTTGGGGGTTACCGTTCTGGGTACGGTTTGACTTTCTGGTTGCGTTTGGATGCTTGGACAGGTGCCCGTGCACCTGTCCAAGAGGACATGTAGCACGGCAATAAGTGGTTCAGTTGCTTCAGTTATTCGGTTAACGGGCTAGTGAAGCAGCAGAACTTAGAGGGGCTTGGGTCTGACCTCTGGTTCAAGGGCGGAGCCTGGTAAGCACACTTAGTAGCCCATCCTTGAGTTCGACGAAACAGGTACCATTGATGTGAGTAACGGTAATGGGCAACTTCCTCCGCCCTCCAGCACTGGCTGGCAGCTATGCAGGTTGTGGAAGTGGCCTTCCAACAGGGGCAATTTGGTCCAGATGATTGGGGGAAACTCCTGGGAAACATATTTGGGCTACAAAGTAGCAGGAGAACCATTGGCATTCCCAGTATTCAACATAGAGAGGGATTTATGCTTTGGTTCCACCCTGGGTCACGCTGTCCTGTCTGCTCCCTGGTATGCTAGCAGAAGTTTGGGAGGGCAAGGCTTCACATAGGGTAGTACTGTCGGAAGGTGATGGTCATACTCCGACTAGTGCTAGACTCGGATAACTGAGGAAAGAGGAGGTAGAGCGGGCTTGTCAACTCTTAACTACACTCGCATTGGCACTTCCTGGCAGGAGTGGCTTGGCATAGGTTTTGTTCTTCAGCCAGGCAAAGGTATCATTGGACCATCGCCTATTTTTAGGCAGGTTAATTCAGTCATAAATCCATAGGGAGTTTTGATGGATGGGGGCACCTGTTCTGATGGGACATTCTGGCCTCCGGTCCTGTATTGTTTAAGACTTGCCCTGGGAGAAGCCTGGCAATAAGAGGTTTTGGCTTCATCAGGCATGGTCTTATACACGCCGAGTCCACAGGGTACCTGGAGGGAGATGGGGTGCACCTCTCTAGTTTAGGCATGGATCCTTCCCTACTGGACTTAGGGGAAGCTTTGGCTGCAGCAGGTTGTAGGGAAATAAGGCTACCTTGGTGGGGGGCCCAGGTAGTGACGGTGGCCACTCCCAAGGCTGTGGAGGAGTTACAGGGCGATCCAGAGTCTGCAGATACCAAGGGGTACTTCAAGCAGCAGCACAGCGTGGTGCTAAGCCAGGATACCCAGGGATGTCTAGCGTTGTCCCCTGGAAGAACTGCGGCGCCCCGTTAGTCCTATGGGCGGTTGTGGGTCTGAGCAACCGGGGGCTGCCATGATACGCTCCGCCCACCTCTTACGGGGGGGGTGTGAGTAAACAAGTGGACTGGTGGTCCACTGATGGGAGGGGGTGGCCCCTCCCAAGGTTTGGTATGCACCAATTGGCGACTGCCACGGTGTCATTCAGGCTTATCAGATGGGCAGGCGGCATAGGGGTTTGCCTGCACTGGGATCGGATCGCCCGTAAGATAACCCACCATGTTTGCATAATTGGTTATGCTAATAAACCTGCAGCAATATTTCTCCACCTACATATGTGTCGTGTGGTTTATTTATGTACCTATGTGTGTTGTGACAACAGTTGCCGATATTGGCACTATGCAAGGCTGCCCGGGGGGGTTGCGCAGCAACCCCCTAAAAGGGCGGCCGCCTTAGTGCCGCATGAAGTCACTGTGGGCGGCCGGACTAGTTCCTGGCTTGGGCCAGGGAAGACGTCCGGCAAGGGATCTTCCGGCGGAAAGGGGAGGGGGCAGGGGTATATAGGCTGTCCCCGCCCCCTCCTCGCCCTCTTGTCCCTCTCGCCTCGCCTTGCCCGGCTCTCCGCTTACCCAGCAGATGGAGGTACAAAGGAGGGGGGGTTACGCTTCTAACATGTTACTTTGTGTTGCAGGAGGAGTTACAGGGCGATCCAGAGTCTGCAGATACCAAGAGGTACTTCAAGCAGCAGCACAGCGTGGTGCTAAGCCAGGATACCCAGGGATGCCTAGCGTTGTCCCCTGGAAGAACTACGGCGCCCCGTTAGTCCTACGGGCGGTTGTGGGTCTGAGCAACCGGGGGCTGCCATAATACGCTCCGCCCACCTCTTATGGGGGGGGCTTGAGTAAACAAGTGGACTGGTGGTCCACTGATGGGAGGGGGTGGCCCCTCCCAAGGTTTGGTATGCACCAATTGGCGACTGCCACGGTGTCATTCAGGCTTATCAGACGGGCAGGCGGCATAGGGGTTTGCCTGCCCTGGGATTGGATCGCCCGTAAGATAACCCACCATGTTTGCATAATTGGTTATGCTAATAAACCTGCAGCAATATTTCTCCACCTACATATGCGTTGTGTGGTTTATTTATGTACCTATGTGTGTTGTGACAACAGTTGCCGATATTGGCACTATGGGAAATACAGGGGATTCACTGTGCTTTCCACACTAGCTGCTCATTCGAAGATTTCCAAGACAAGAATCTTCTATGAGTTACTGGGTGCATATATCACTGCAACATTTCTCTTTCAGAACTGCGGTCATTCTCACTAGCTTCAGACTCATTTTAATATTTAATTTGCAAAGCTCTCCCCGATAATAATTATGTCCCTCTCAGCTTCGCCGCAAGACGTTCATTAATTGCTTTCACAACTAAAATGTGTTATTTTAATAAACACCTGAGTGCCAACCCTATATGCGGATTCAGCAGAAAATGTACAGTTTGTAACCCAAGGGAGGCATCTGTTTAGCTAAGGAATGGCATGTAGATACCATCCAATTACTTGCAGTTGCCTCCTATCAATTTATAGGTGTTTAAGCAATGTGTACAGTTGAAGGGTTATGCAGGTATTAGGATTTCTTTATTGTTAATTTGTAATTTAAAATTTGGAAAGAGCATAAAACCAAAAGGCATCAAAGCGCTATAACCAGCAACAGCATACCTGTGGTGGGAACCAAAAAAGAACCTTTACGGTTGTGAGAAAAGCCAGGTCTTCACATTCCCTGTGAAACACAGAATAAGAAGTAATGCTAGTGATGTGTAGAGGGATAGTGTACGTGTGAGCCTTAAAAACCAGACACAGGGCTTTGAAAATCAGCCTTTTCCTAACTGGAAGCCAGTGAAGAGCCTCAAACCCCCCCCCCCCCTCACCGACAGATGATTAGGAACACGCAACACCAGTCGCGCAACAGCATTTTGAATAACCTGAAGTTTATTAAGCGAATACTGGTTGGCGTTCAAATACAGAGCTAGATGTTATTAGCGCATGACCACCGGCAGTCTTAACTCCTCGGGAAGGAAGGTGAAGATCTTCTCCAGGATTGTTCAGACCCAAAAACAGGATTGTTTACAAACGCCGTATCTCGGATTGAAAAGAAAGCTACATTGGTTTTCTCTAAAGCTCAAAGAGAACAGTGTTGGAAATGCAGCTGTCACACCTGGCATCTTTTGGCGTGGTTTCCTCTGTCTTTTTGCTTCTGGCATCCTGTTGTTGATTTTGTGCTGAATTAATTTTTACTGGACTCTGGGCACTTTACAACTACTGACCAGTGCTTACGTGCAAGTGCTCTGTGTCTAAAGCCTGATAGTAATTGGGTTCTCCATGATTGGTGTATTTGATTTACTAGTATGTCCCTAGTACAGTGCACCACATGTGCTGTAACTCTAATGTTACTTGTGGGCCTGCAGCACTGAGTGTTCCACCCACATGTGTAGGTTCACAAACCTATCTCAGCCCTGCCAATGCAGCGCCTGTGCATGCAGTTTTAAACTGCCAGTTTGACCTGGCAAGTGCACCCACTTGCTTTGCCCAAACCTTTTCTCTTATTACATGTAAGACACCCCTAATGCATGCCCACGGTAGCCCAACGGGCAGGGTGTAGTGTATTTAAGAGGTAGGACATGTACTTATGAGCTTTACCTGTCCTGATACTGAAAAACTGCTAAATTCTGTTTTTACTACAGCAAGGTCTATCTCTCCCATAGGGTAGCATTGGAGCTGCCTGGTACATCGTATCTTCCAATTGGGAGTAGATAGAAAATTGGAGTTTGGTGTCTCTGGACACAATTTAAAAACCCATCTTCCATTGAAGGTGGTTTTTAGATTTCTTGTCTGAAAATGTGACTTCTAGAAAGTTGGCATTTTCTTTCTTAACCATTCTGTGCCTCTGCCTATCGCTAGAATATATGTCAGGGCTGGTGGCTGTTGAGCTTTATGAATTAAATCTAGACAGTCACACACAAAGGGAGCTGAGGTGTTCCCTGCATGTCCTGATGGCCCATCACCAGGCTGATTAGCCTTCCTGAGCTGGAGTGGGGAAAGGAGCTGACATTTGCACATGAGTAGGGATAAGGCTGTGTCTGTTACCATACAACAAAGTCTCCACTCCCTACTGTATGTCTGGAGCCAGGGCCAGGAAGGGCAGGGTCTTATGTACTACAAATAACTTTACTTTGAAGGTTCCTTACTTCAAAGGTTAGAATGGGTATAAGTACTGGACCTCTGACACCATGTACTCAGAACACTTCTGGACTGAGGACACTCTGCTAGGAGAAAGAGCTGTTGGGCTGCCATGAGGGACTGCCACTTTGCTGTTTGCTTTGCTGTGTTGGCCTGCTGCTTGCTGCTTCTGTCAAGGGAGTGAGAGGACTGGACTTTTCTCTCTACACCCTGTTTTCTAAAGTTTCTCCAAGAGCTTGAGTTGAGCTTGCCTCCTGTGGTAGTCAGTTAAAACGAATTCTGTACACAGTCAACAACAGGAGGCCAGAAGCAAAAAGACAGGAGAAACCATGCTAAAAGATGCAAGGTGTGACAGCTGTTTTTCCAACACTGTTCTCTTCGAGCTTTCGACTTAATCTGTAGTACCTGGGCTCATCTGCTGAGATCCCTACTTGCCAAGTGGTGCCAATTCCACTTCCTGGGCCCTTGGAAGTGAGTTTTCATTCTACAAGAAGAAAACGATGCATAGCAACTTAGGAACCAGTGCCTGTCTGGAAATCTGACACTACTGCCTGCATCGAAGCCATGTTCCCTGCATGATGCAATGACCATGACTTGGAACGCAGGGTCTGACGATGCTGCAGCTCCTCCGGAGAACTACCTCTGTGGGAGTCCCGAGCACTGCGCCACTGACATCCATTATGCACGGCTCTGACTCTGACGCCGCAGCTGTGGCCCAGTGGTTCGACCTCGACACTGCAAAACCAATGATTCTGTTCCTCATGTAATTGTAGACATCAACATGTGCAAAATTCCGCCTATTTGTTCCTGTTTACAGTGGGTAGCACCTGTCATGGCCAGGTACGTATACTTTGATGATAGCTATTGCTGTGGCCAAGCAGGAGAAAGGTGAGGCCCCTCACTCTATCCTAGGGACCTGACTGCCTTCAAACTAGACATAACGGGCAGGGTGGGTCACAGGTGTTTAGCTTCCTCCGCAGCCCACGTGCATGCAACCAAAATACACCATACACGGAGCTCTGCATTGTATGTCTTTATTCCTCAGCATACAAGCACACTCTACTTGTTCTGATGACATCATATCCGTTAATAACCACACCTACCAATACATTACATAACTTCTGTTGAGCTTGCCCAGAACCGCAAGGGTCCTAGCACACGTAGTCTGACAACACTATATCTCCCCCTTTGTTAAATAAAAAATACAAACAACAGTTATATAACATTTCATCAATATGTCACTGAGGTGCTTGTACTAGGGGGTCAGATTGAATGGTATGAGGCGGTCGATAGACACCCTGATCGGGTGCTGATGGCACAGGTTCAAAGTTCTGATCTGGACTGTTAGGCCGGATCGCCTCATTCATAGTTACAGAAGCTGACCATAGTAGAGGTGTGACACGTCATGTGTGATGGACTGGCCGGGATGCTGTGCAGTCATCATGTGTTCTTTGCACGTCACAACTCTCAAGGGATTAACAGCAAATGGAATGTCTGTTTTCCGCTTTCATTTCTTCCTGACCAGGACCAAGTCACCCTCATTGAAAACTGTTTCCTGGCCTCTTCGATGCCGATTGGCCTAGATTTTTATCTTGCACGTTCGAGAACTGTAAGTGATACAAACCTTGTCAGCATTCAAAGATCTGTCTACTGTCCACTGCAGCAGTTTGGTTCTGGTGGCTCTCCCGAATATCAAGGTGGCAGGACTTTCACCAGTGGTGGAGTGAGTAGTTGAACGATAAGCACAGCTGGCTTGATCCAAGGCATAGTTTAACTCATTTACCTCCATCAATGCTTGTTGGATTACTCTGAAGGGTAACCATGACTCGTTCCACAACACTATTGACTTGGGACCAAAGAGGTGTATTCTTTTGATGCTTGGCATTTAACCTGGACAAACATTCCTTAAAGTCTTTGCTATTGAAAGGTGGACCATTATCAGACTTGAGAATGGCAGGGATTTCCGACACTGCAAAGATGGCATCAATTTCTTTATCATGGTTAGTTGATGATAACTCTTCTACTATAGGAAAGCATGAATACTCAGCGATGACTACCATAAGATGATGTCCATTTCCCAAAAGCCCAAAGAAATTAACTGCAACTCTCTCCCACACCTGTGCAGGAAGGTCAGACATTGTCACTGGATGCTGCGTTACTTTGGGAGAAGGGCAATTGCATAGATGGCATTCCTTTAGTTATTTCTCAACTAATTCATCCAAATGCAGGAACTACACTCAATCTCCTAAGGCTCTTTTGGTGGTTACAATACCACAATGTCCTTTATGAGCGATTTCAATTAACTGCTGCCTCAGGATCTCCAGTATGACGATTCGTGAGCCCCTCAATGCAAAATCTTCTTTGGTCGCGGACAGTTCATCTTATACATTTTTGAGTTTTTGAAATTCAACATCGTCCGCAGGAGGTCGAACACTTTCTCTCCAAGATTGGGTTGAAATTATGTCTTTGAGGATAAGCATGGTTTTATCTGCATTAGTAGCAACAGCAATTTGTTCAATGGATAGGGGTGCTGGCATACTGGGCCTCACAATGAAGTTAGTGTACTCCTCTGCTGTCTGCTGTTTTGAATGTTGAGCAGTGACGATGTAGCAGTACTAGTGACAAGTAATCAGCGGGTTATGGTCTTTACCCAGATTGTGCACACGTTCATAGTCATACTCTTGCAGTCCTAACCCCCACCTCTCAATGCAAGAGGGCATCTTGGCTTTTGGATTCTCAAAAATGGTGAGTAGCGTTTGGTGATCGGTGATAATGGTGAAGCGCTATCCATATAAAAAACACATGGAAATGTTTACAGGCCCACACCACAGCAAGGCTCTCCCCCAGCTGAGAATAGGCGCGTTCTGTGTCAGATAGGCTTCAACTGGCATAGACAACAATGTCTCTGAACATTCGGATTACAATTATGATGAAGAATTTGAGTTTGGTCTTGTGTAACTCTTACTTTGCTTCATTCAATGTGAGGCCTGCATCAGCAAGTAACTGGCATATCTGTTTGAGAGCCATATAGTGATCATTTTGCATTGCTCCAAACTGCAATTAAAAGCATGTGTGACAGGTCGAACTGTTCAACGTATAACATCCTGAAATATTTCTGCAGCTGAAGACACTCCAAAACTCAACCTTTTGTATCTGAACAAACCAACATGATTCAAAAAATAGTGATGTACCTGTAGGTTTCTCCCAACTCAAGTTGATGGTATCCCTTGTTCAGGTCAAGACGTGAGACAACTTTAACACCATTCAGTTGCATGATCATGTCGGCTATGTGTTGACTAGGATGTCTTTCTCTCTCGTTTACTTTATTAACGGGGCACATATAAACACAGATGCGCACCCTTATGGGTAGGACCGGTGGACAGTTCAATGATGTCATGCTGTCAACAGTGTTTCTAGTTCTTTCTTGACAGCTTCTTGCAAGTGAAAAGTAACTGTGTGGTGCTGCTGGGTGTCAGGGAAAAGTCCTCATTAAGGGGAAGTTGCACCTTCATTGGTTTGAACCTGCCTAGGCCCTGAAAATAAGTTGGAAAAGGACTCACAACTTCAGATAGAGTGTGAAGGTTATAATTGAGAGATATCAGTCGCATTTAAGCAGCTGCGGCAAAACTGAGTAGGTAGGCACTGGATGAAGCCCTGAGAAGAACGTAAATTTGCCCTTGCAATGACACGCTTTTACGTTTCATTGTCACCATGAACGACCCCTGACTCTGCAGCAGTTTGGAAGCAGCCCAAGCGTATATCTTTGTGTTTAATGGGCTAAGACGTGGTACAGGAGATAGGCTGTTGAACTTTTGGACAGGCATGATGTTAATCGACACACCACTGTCTATGATAAAGGTTACAGGGCACCCATTTCCCTTTATTATTTTTTGGGGCAATGTCAAAATGAATTCTGTTGTTTCATATGGTGGTTTGCCTTGTGATCTTCATTGCAGGCGGCTAAACCAACATGTGCCTTTCGATCCTCAATAGTGATCTCAACAAGCCTTTGTAGGATGAACTTGACGACGATCCACTCTGTCTAGCTTCTTGTCACAACTGGTGTTGTTTTTTGCTTTGTGGGTGTGGCAAGAATGGTTCTGGAACCTTTTGGTGCCCATTTTCTCTTCTCGCTATGACATATTTGTTTTCTGTTTCGCTTTACAAACCGTTTTGAAGTGGTTTTCTATTCCGCTACCTTTTCATGTTTGGCCTATGGTGGGACATTTGCCTTCATGTAGAAATTAAAGTCCACATCAGAAACACAACTTTTTATTCTTTGCAGCCGTTGACTTGCATGCATCTACCTGGAACTTATGCTTGCTTTTCATGATCAATGGTGATTAATTATTTGCTATGCCAACTTCCATATCAGCAGCTTGTCGATCTGCTTCAGCTTTTGCAGCCATCAACCTGTTCTCTAATCTGAGCGTCTCTCTCAATATGTCTTCTGAAAGTGTCTGAAAGAAAGCAATCAATGACTCGCAGACATATGGCTTCTTCATCTTTAAACTCACTAAATTTACAGTTTGATGTTCCCAAAGGGGCACCCACACATCACATCAACAAGCACACAACCAACACATGCACAAGTGCGAAACACAGCAAACATTCATATACGTCAGCCACACTGACAATGCAAGAGACACCACATGACGAGTATCATGGCTGCAGTGCAATCACCATGACAATGTACACGGCACAACACTGAGGTGGCTGAGTGCGGATCACAACCAGAAAGGAGCAGGTCACACTCGGACATAACCACCTGCACAAACAGCCCCTGACGTCAATGACACATCTGTGGACAAACCATGCCCAAGGGCCACAACTCGACAAAGAGCACAAGTTAGCCAAGTCTGCAACACCTCAGCACTGTAGAAGCACAGAACTGACAGGCACCACATGAAAGGGACCAGTGGCAGACAAATCAGAGCTGCAGGAGCGAATCACCCACCGTGCAGAATATGCACATAAGTATTAGTGCACCTTGACATTGACAACATACCAGAACAAACAGCAACACCTCCACAACGGAATACAGGACACAACTGGTGCCACAAATGTGCACAACATGGCAAATCACATGCGGCACAGCAGGAAACTGTGACATGACAATGTACAAGTACAAACTGTAACCTGCAAATATGTTTTATTCACACATGCAGTGCTTATGGACATTTAGTACTGTCCCATGATTGCCAGGGACGGCCACATTGTCACATGCTAATGAGAAGTAATTGTCATTGATGGTGTTCCTACGGGGTATTCCTTCTTCAGCTGCAGTGGGATGTGGGCCACCTGCCCCATTGTCCCCATCATCGTCCGGTACTTCTGGAACTGGGATCCATGGGGAATTGGTGCGTACACAGATGTTGTGCAACACACAACATGCAACGATCATCTTGCACACTATGTCCGGGCTCTTCAGGAGCTTTCCACCTGTGCCATCCAGGCACATGAAACCTGACTTCAACACGCCACATGTGCGTTCAACGATGCCCCTGGTGTGCATGTGGGCCGCATTGTACTGCCTCTGGGCGTGTGTGTTTGGGTCTCGGAGGGGTGTCATCATCCAAGGGCAGAGTGCATATCCTTGATCGCCTGTGACAGTGCAGGGAGAAAAGAGTCAATACTTGGTTCGGCAGGATGTGATGGCAGGCAAATCCAGTGACGCCGGTGCTGGCTGTGTGTGAGCTGAGTGTAAGCCAGCCCTCAGGAAGCAGCTGGTGCTGCCAACAACTCCAACAGTCAACAGGCACACAGAAATGCAATGTCAGAACAGCAAGGGGGGTTGACTTGAGTCGCACAGGGTTAGTGACCCTGGATGCACAGCGGCCGACACGGGCCCACCGCCACGGGATGCTAACCTGTGGGAGACTGGGGTAGGGTCATGAGGGCAGAGCAGGGTCTCATATGTGTCATAGGTGCCCCCCGCGGAGTGTCACGGGGGAGAATGGCTTGCGTTGAACAGGGTTGGTGGCACCAAGTGTCGCAGGCTTGCGTTGAACAGGGTTAGTGGCGCCACGTGTCGCAGGCTTGCGTTGAACAGGGTTAGTGGCACCACGTGTCGCAGGCCTGCGATATGGAATTATGCCTCACTGATCAAAAGGAGTCTGGTGCTCGGGGTCACTGCCATTCAGGACTCAGGACACAGTTCCACATGTGGGACCTACTGGTACGAAGAGGACACGGGTGGAGTATGTCAATGAGAAAGGAGTGATGTGGGCCAGCTTCGTGGGTGCCAGCGATGGTCTGCGGAGGGTGCAGAGGTTGTGGGACTGGGGCTTGGAGCTTGCCCCGGTACATGGTGGGCCCTCTTTGACATACGACGTAGTCAGCAGGTTAGCAGTGCGGCCTTGGGGCGGGCAGGCCTGGTCTGAGTATCAGCATCTGGGGGTGCAGCAGGCGCACAGGTTTGCAGGCCCCACTGCTCACGGCATCGGCCTCATGGCGGACTGCGAGGCGACGCCCTGTCAGTGACAGTGGCCTTTTTTCGGGAGTGAACCACGCTCTGCGCCACGGGGTTTTAGTCCACACCCCTGTGCAGCCCTGGCGTAATCGGGGCCAACCCACTATGCTAACGCACACAGGGGGGGACACAGCAAGTGACATTTCTGCTATCTGATCCACGGCCTGAGGTGACATGGTTGCGTCCACTGTTCACTACTCTCCAGTCACCAGCAGTTGTGGTCTGCATGGACATATCTGTGGTTTGCATACCCATGTCTGTTCTCCACATCCACGCCTCACTTATCATTGTGTACATTTCCATTCACTGGTCACTTGCATCCTTCGCACATGACTGCATTCCGCATCTACACACGTTCAGCTGTTGTGTGGCTGGGGTACCATGAGATAGCTGTATTGTGTGCAGGTGTAGCCCAGGATCACCATGGAGTAGTGTTGTTGTGTCTGGTAGGTAGGCATGTTGATTGACAAGTTGTCTGTGGTTTGGTCATGTGTGCATTCCCACAGTTGTGCGCTGTGTGATGGTGGTTTTGAGGTATGTGGAGTGTTGATTTGGCACTTACCAACGAGCAGTCTAGTTCTAGATGTGCCATCCTGGAAGCGCTAGTTGATTATGGACTGTTGGAAGATGTAGGAATCGTGCACACTGCCGGGGTAGTTTGCGGTGACATTGGTGAACATTCCTCGGTGGTCCACTATTGCCTGCACATTGATTGAATGCGTGTGCTTGCTGTTGTGGTAGTGGTGTGCAGTATCCGCAGGGGGCACCAGTGGGTAATGTGTGCAGTCTATTGCCCCCAACACAGCCGGGAATCCAGCTGTGGCGTAGAAGCCTTGCTTGGTCTCCTGCTGTTCCTGCGCAGTGTGGGAGAAGTGAAGGTACTGGGGTATGAAGCTGAGGATGGCATCCAGGACAGGTGTGATGAACTTTGATAAGGCTGGCTGTGAGACCCCTCCGGCTCTGGCAGTTGTTGGTTAGAAGGTACCAGAGGCCAACAGGTGCAGCACAGCCAGCAGCTTTGTCTGCAGAGGGATGTTGGTTCTCCGACGTGTTGGGACCGTCAACCTGAGGCCGATGTGGGTCATGATGCGGATGATGGTTGTCCTTTTGAGCCTGTAGTGGGCAATGACTTCCTCTGGCGTTAGGTCTGTGAGACTGGTGCGTTTTCGGTAGGTCCGCTGTCTTACTCTGCGCTGCCTCTGTGGTGGTCCTAGGGGTGGTGGCAGTGGGTGCTGTGGCCCTGTTGGGGCTCCGAGCTGCATGGTTAATAGCTCCAAGGCGTCGTTTGTTCTTCGGATGTGGCTGTGTGCTGGGCTCCATTGCCTACTGCAGGTAGTCGTTCGGCTTTACACCTGCAGGAGGCAGGTGTTAAATACCTGCTGCTACCGCGGCTTATCGCGTGGTTTTGACTCGCATCACGGATCTGGCAGTCGGTTGTGAAAGTGGTGTTATGGTTTTTCCGTGTGTTTTTGCACGGGACCACCTACACTGCATCTCATTAGGGTTAGTTGGTGGTGTCCACCGTGGAGATACATTTTGGGGCAGTTATCGCGGGAATACTGGCGTTGTCTGCAGTTTGCACCAGCTTGTGAATGGGGTGTTAAATCTATCTCTACTTTTGATGCGTCAAGGTGGTGATAAATCAGAGATAAGTCCTTGTGAATATCCCCCATAGTCTCACAACACTACAGCCAGGAGAGGGTTTAAGAGAGACCGGAGGAGTGGGAAAGTGGTCAGCAATGGCAACAATGTGTGATTAAGGGATGGGAGAATAGAAAAAGAGGTGTTGATTTACCTTTTGAAGGTGATCACTCGACCTAGGATACAGTATGAATTGGTGAAAGATTGGAGAAAGTTTGGTGTAAGTGTAAGGGGGGGCAATGTAAGGGTAGATGGTTTAGAGAAACCCGTAATATATTAGGGATGCAATTGGAACTTAATTTACACCTCACAGCTTCAAAAAATCAAGCTTAATGATCCTCACTGCTTCAAGCTAAATCATTCTGCTGGTTATGAAATAAGACTCATTTTTGATTACTTATTCCATTACTTGTAGCAGTATCCTATAATACTACTACTTGTCAATCGTTTTTTTTCAAAAAAGCAATATTGTTTGCTAGTTTTGAAATCATTCTAGTATTTATTTTTGAAAGCTCTTTTAGTGCCGAAATTCTCAGTTTCAGCACTTGACCTGCCTGCCATCGCCCCTGGACTCGTTGGAAGTAATGTATTCGCATTCTTGATCTGATATTTTAGCAGGCATTTAAGCGCGAACTTTCAATGCTGATTCCTCACTAACATTCTGAGCTGGCAACCCCAGGGATGCCCTGAAACATCTCGCACTTGTTCCCAGCTGTTACATGCGTAGAGAACAGGTTTTTTATGCTGCTTGCAATTGGAAATAAAAATATATCTGATGTTCTGTTTTGCTGCTTAAATTTCCCTTTCCCTGCCTTCCCGAAGCTTCTAGAGACACGAACAATTTTCAGGCTGAAAGCTTCAATCAGAATACATTGTTTTTGTATTTTCGCTTCTTTTACTCACAGTGATTGACACAAAACTTTCTTTGACACCTGAAAGACGAACACTGGGCCCAAAGGCAAACCCAGATGTCAGACACATCACTGGCTGTAGTGGAAGGTTCCTGTGACAGAGATAACAGAGGACAAGGGTCAAGTGGAGTACATTTAACCAAGTTCAGTGAGGGACAAAAAACAACAACCATTAACAACGACTGTAGGTGTGCATTATAACCGAAAGTGCCTAGATGCTTCCCCTCATTCAGTCACTTACTCAGCAGTCCATGACTTAGTTACTCATCATCCATGCACTCATGGACCTATCCTTATATGCATTGACTCCTTATTTCACATTTAGCCACACACTCATCCACAATAAATTCGCCTATCAATGAATACGAACTTTCAAATGTCAGTTAGACCTATTGGCTTTGCTGCTAGTTTGTGAGGAGTGTGAAGGTTCTCCCAAAAGAGTGCGCTTGCGAGTCTCTTAGGGATGTGTGACTGATGTAGGCATTATCTGACTGCTACTATGTCAGCAGTGTGAGAGTGCTTCCAGTGGCGTGTGTCTGCTCTTCTGTGAGGGAGGTGAGAGTTCTGCCATTATAGTTTTACTTCCAGATTGTGAAGGGTGTGAGAGTGCTTCAAGGAGCTTGGTTATGCTAGTCTGTGAGGGTTGTGCAAGTTCTGTCAGTGCCTCTGAGAAGCGTGAGACTGCAGTTGGTAAAGTGACACTTGTAAGAGTGTTACGTGTGTGAGAGTGTTGTCAGTAGCATCAAACTGCCACTCTATTAGGGTCCTGAGGTCTGTCAGTAGCATGTGAAGGCCAGTCAGTGAGAGTGCTTCTGGTAGCTTATCACTGCAACTCTAATGGGTGTGTGAGTGTTATTGGTAGTGCGAGAGTGCTGGTATGTCAGGAGTGTGAGAAGGCTTCCATCATTGTGTGATTGGTACTCTGTGAGAAGTTGTGAGAGTCATTTTAGTAATGTGTGACTGCTAGGCTGGAAGGGGTGTGAGGGTGCCGTCAGCATTTTTTAGCGTGTTTTGTCTTTTCAACTATAAGTGCTTTAACAGGTACCCCCATGATTTCTGATGTCTGAAGAAACGCTGTGTACTTGTTTAATGATGAATGAGTATTTCTACTGAAACAAAGCTGCAGCACATCCTATTCTTCAACTGGTAGCCTTTACTGTCTGATTTTCAGTTTGAGGATTTCAAAAATATGGGACATTAATGAAGCTTGTGAGAATCCATTCCCATTTACTGCAGGCAGACCTACCCCACCTACCACCACCCCTTATATATCACTTACACCCTATCATATGCACAGCTGGTTGCATTTCATACATCATCACCCACCAACTACAGAAGAGAACAAAGTCCCAGCTCCCTTCCCACAAACCTTTTAGTGCTCGTTGACACTCACCCGCTATTGGAGCTTGTGGTGCCACAGTAAAGTATACTAGGGCGATTTTTTTCTGCGGTAGAGGGGAATAAAAATGCAACTCCGCTGCAGATCATGTAGAAATGGAGGCAGTTATTTGGTGGCCCCAGGACAATAAAAGGTTAGGTTGGCTGCAATTGTGTATTGTACCTCAGGTGTCCGGTGGCTGCTTTACTTTTGGACCCAAATAGAGCACCACGCACACCTCTTTAGCACTTAACCATCAGGGTAGCAAGGCAGAGTAGTCCAAGGCTTACCTATGAAGTTAGTGGGGTAGGAAACTCAGAGCCACTACACAAAACATTCATTGTAAATGTAACAATAAATACATTTATATAGTGCTTACTATGCCCTAATGAAGTGTTGAAGCACTTTATGCTGGCCAACTCACAGGTACAGAAACCAGTGTGCCTCAATGCATAGATGTACAGGTGCCAGAAGTCGAGTTTCATTCTTTCAAGGTCTCACAGGTGCAATAACTAACTAGAGTTCCAAGTATCAATCAAAAATCCAGAAGGAAACCAGAGATCATAAGAAGATCATAAGAAGGAAAAACAGTATGTGGATCTGTAGTGGTCTGCACTGTGCAGTAGTTTACACCAATTACTGTATATCAAGTACAAACACAAATCCTATCTTCACCGCTTACCACTAATGTTAGAAATCAGGGTCTTTAGTTGGCAGTGGCTTGCACCCTATCCAAATAGGGACCCTTATTTCTAGTTAGGATAAGGGAGTTACACACCCAGATAACCCCTGCTCACCCCCTAGGTAGCTTGGAACAAGCAGTCAGGCTTATCTCAGAGGCAATGTGTAAAGCATTTGTACATAACACACACTGTAGAACAGTGAAAACACTACAAATGGACACCACACCAGTTTAGTATATTTATCTAAACCAAACAAGACCAAAACAACAAAAACACAACACACACAACTCAAAATATGACTTTTTAAAGGTTTAAGCATTCTTTCCACAAAACTCTATGGATGAGTGATTTTTGCACCAAGTACCTTAAATGCATCAAAATCCACAAGGCAGAACAGTCGCAGAGGAGGAAAGCGTCGGAAAATACATCCATACGTCAGTTACTGAGTCCTTGGGGACGCAATGCGATAGTCGTGCTGTACCCAGGAGAAGTGATGCGTTGTATCTGGACTGTAGGGGGAAGTGATGCATCAATTCCAAGACGGTTCTGGTCTGTCGGTGCTACGTCAGAAAAACTTGGCGCACAGATGTGATGCGTGGAAATCTGGACGTGCTGGAGGTCGATGCAGCATTGGCAGACAGGCGCTGCAGCAATTTCTTTAGCCTTTGTACATCAATCTTAACAGCCGCACAGCAGGGCCTGTGTTGGAGTCAGTAAGGGGGTCTCAGATCTCAGAGACTCGGTGCACTGAACTTAGCAGTGCACGGAAATTTCTCCCGCATGGCGGTTCTGCGTCTGAAAAACAAGCGCTGGAAGGGCGAAGCGTTGATTTTGATGTATTCATGCAGTTCTATGCAGCAAGAACAACCTCCAAGGGCCCAGAATTGGGTTTGGCACCACAAGACAGGTCAGAACTCTCAGCAGTGCAGTCCAGGGATGCTGCGGGTGAAGTCTTTGTGTCGCTGAGACTTCTTAACAGGAGGCAAGCTCTACTTCAAGCCCCAGGGGCATCTTCTCAAGCAGGATACAGCAAAGTAAAAGTCCAGTCCTTTCCACTGCCCATAGACAGAAGCAACTACTGCAGGCCAACCCAGCAAAGCAACACACATTAAAGGAGCAGTATACCTCCTGACAGCTCTTCTTCTTGCCAGGGTCCTCTTGATCCAGAAGTGTTCTTAAACTCTGGGGTTTTAGGTCCAATACTTATATCCCTTTTGGCCTTTAAAGTCTTAGGGGCAGATTTAGAAGAAAGTGACGCATCTACAGAGATGCGTCACTTTCCTTGCGACACCCTAAAAAATGCTTGGCCCACCATGGATGCGTCGTATTTACAATACAGCGCACCATGGCGGAAGGATTGACAGATGCGTCAGAAATTCTGACGCATCTGTTGGGGCAAAAGTCACGCATTGCTGGAGTCGTGTCGCAAGCACGACGCAACTCCAGCAATGCAGGGGAAGGCCTATCCTCATTGAGCTGCGTCACTCCTTACGCCTGCTTGAAGCAGGCGTAAGGTTTTGACACAGTGGCGTCCTAAAAGTGACGCAGTGAAATCTTGTAGATTTCACTGCGTCACATTTACGAGGCTTTCCTGCGTAGGAACGCCCCCCGGAATACATTATACCTGACGCAGGTATAATGTGATGCAGGGCTTTACAACGTGACGCATCTTCCTAGATGCGTCACGTTGTAAATAGGGCGCATTGTTTGCACCGCTGTTGAGTCAAAAAAAAGTGACGCAATGGTGGCGCAAAGAGGTGCAAGGGGCTTGTAAATCTGCCCCTCAGTAGTTTACAAGTTCCTGCCTTGCCTGGGCTTTGCTCATGACACACTCCAAGGGGGTGGAGACAGCCTTGTGAGAGGCCAGGCACAGCCCTATTCAGGTGCAGGTGACAGCTCCTCCCACCTCTCTAGGTCAAGAAGGCTTATCAGCCTGGTGATGGGCCATCCGCATCTGTAGGGCATAACTCAACTCCCTTTGGGTGACTGTCTAAAGTGAATGTACAAACAGGCCCCTGTCAGTCTAAACCAGGCATTGATTCCACAGGCAGACGGAGGCACAGGATGGGTAAACAAGGAAATGCCCACTTTCTAACAATTTAAAAACCACCTTCACTAAAAGATGTACTTTTAAATTCTGAGATGAGGGAGCCCAAACTCCAAATCTCTATCTCTCCTCCATTGAAAGTTACACTTGTAAGATGTTACAAGGCAGCTCCAATGATAACCTATGTGAAAGCTAGTCCTGCAATAGTGAAAAACGAACTTGGCAGTATTTCACGATCTGGACTTGTAAAACACACCAGGACATTTCCTAGCTTTCACATACATTGCTCCCTGCCCCTTGGGGATACCTTAGGCCTACATTAGGTGTGCCTTTCATGAAGTAAAAGTGAAGGTTAGGGCCTGGCAAGTGGGGGCACTTGCCAGATCGACATGGCAGTTTAAAACTGCACTCACAGACACTGCAATTGCAGGCCTGATTCAAGTTTACTTGGCTACTCATGTGGGTGGCACAACCAATGCTGCAGGCCCTCTAGTAGCATTTGATTTAAGGGTGCTTGGCACATACTTTACTAGGGACTTACCAGAAAATCAAATATGACAATCATGGAAAGCAATCAGAATCACAATTTACACAGAGAGCATATGCACTATAGCACTGATTAGCAGTGGTAAAGTGCCCGGAGCCCTAAAGCCAACAAAAACAGGTCAGAAACAATACGAGGCAAAAAGCAAAAAGTTTGGTGATAAACCGGCTAAAAGGGCCCGGTCCAACACAAGGCTAATGGTTAATTGAGTGGATGTTGATTATTTGGATTAGTCTGGTGCTCTCAAGAGTACCATTCCAAGCATTAACTGCTGTTTCTCTGTGGTGGATTAAATTAGTAGGAGTTAGGTGTGGTCATCAGTGAGCTGTATGTGAGTTCATGCAGATGGTAGGTGGGATTACTAGATGTGCTAGAGAAGACTAGGTATTGCTAGGTTGTAGGGTATAACTACCGATAGACGTGATACCTGCTGTTGGATGAGTGATGAATCCCCACTATGTGAACCCATAAAGCCCGAGAAGGCTACATCTTGGGGATTTTGAATCTTTTAGTCTTCCTTTTCCATGGTGGTTAATGGGCATATCTAGAAAAAGAATCTGTGTCATATGAGTATTGAGAAAACTGTAAAGAGATATAATGGCCCAAAAACGAACAATCAAGCATGTTGGCAATATGTTGCCTAGCTTAACCTCTCTGGATGGGACTTAAAAGCATTGAAATAACATATAATTAATTTAGAAATGGAGATCACTGTGAGGGTAATTAGTGCCCCTTCATCGCTCTTTACTGCCTATTTCGTCAATCCACTTCTAAATCGATTTTTAATCCTATCTAGGGAGTCCAAAATTAAAGACTGTTGAGGGCATTCCTAAGATAGTTTTATGACTTCATTTTGATTTTTTGTCTGTGAGTATTCTACTGCAAAGATCCCAACATATTTGTTTGTTTTGTCCTTCCCCTCCCCTTTATCCATCCCAGGCATTGGTCTGCTTAGGGATGTTGTAGCAGCCCTATGATGAACCATGCCACTACTAGTGAGTGAGGGCACTTTTACAAAATCTTGCATTTTCCCTAGGTGAGGTGTCTGTTTCAACAGAACACTAACTTTGTCCTTTTTTTCCTCTCTGGGTAAGTCTAGTGGTGCCACTTCACTGGTGCACTTGACAGCGTGGCAATCACTTTATAGGTTTGGTGGCATGCCCTGCTGCCTTTGCTGCTTCAGGTTGCTGGAGCATTGTAGGGTGATGGACCAACAGCCACCTCGGGTTCAAAGGAACCTACCTGCCCGGTTGAAGAGTCATGCATTGCAGAACACTCAGTCAGTACTGTGAATCAAAGTCACTTGCACTTCTGTCAGTGGTTTGCCAGTTGCTGCCAGGGTAGACTGCCTCATGAAGGCTGTGAGTACCCCAAACTGCAAATTACATGTGTGGGAGGGCACCACACTGCCAGTAATAGGGCAAGGCCAATGGTGACAGCGGGTATCAGTTTCTGCCCAAATTGGAGGTCCTGTCTGCCCACACCAAAACCTTTTCTTACTTTGCAGGTCCTTAAATTAATGTATTGGCAGTGCCATTTGTCAACTTACTCCACTCTCCATGGTTATAAGGCAGACGCTCTACTCTTCCATAGTTATTTCCTCTCATTACTGTACCGTCCCTTGGTGGTTGCAGAACAGTGCCACATTAGTGGGGATTTGTCATTTTGAAACAATAATCAATTATTCAGTGGCAAAAGGAGGAGCTAAGACTGCAAGGTTGCTCTCAAATTAGCTGCTAGCATCAGACCAAATGTACTGAATCCTATCATAAGAAGAACATGATGTAAGGCTTTAGCCCGAGCAGCCATGGTGTATCACTAATCTGTTAGTAATGAAGTACGGCACTACCGCAAAGTGGGGAGAGAGGAATACAATAAAGACACAGCGTTGTTTACATAGCTGGAACTGTGTGACTCTCTTCAGCCCTTGTGATTATGTGAGCACATTAATAAAACATATTAGTCAATCCCAATATGTGTTTCACTTGGCAGGGTGGCTTTACACCTAACTCCACAGTGTGTGTTTATGTCGCTCCTGCAGCGCTACAACAGCTGCCAAGTTTTCACTGTGTCTGACATTTTCCTGTTTCTATTGTACCTATGTGTAATTTTACAACAGCTTACATTTGACACTCTGAGTGACACTTTTATCACTATAGGTGTGAAAAAGTACGAAGATGAGCATCACATTCATGTGGGGCAGTAATTGAATGGGGGGTGCTCTAATTGGGCAGCATAGCTTAGGCCTTTGGATGACTGTGGGTGTTTTCTGGTTGTATCCCCAACATGGTAGCAACCTTGTTGGTATATGTTTAATAACGACTATAGAGTTGTACCTCCTCTAGCAGCTTATTTTTTTAAATTTTATTAATCCTGAACGTATTGTGTAATTTTGTTCTGTAGTGTAGTTCCTATAGTACCCTCATGCAGGACCTGCACTTTTGGATAACGTACACTGTGGGTGTGGTGGCAGACTGACTCTGTGCACCCCCGCCGAATATGTTAGCCACGTTTTGCATTAGCTAGCTCACAGTGCCACTAGAATTTCCTTTTTATCAGCGAGATTAGTTTTTGGCAACCTCAGAACACAACAAACCCTGATTCCTCAGACTCGTGGAAACAATATACTGCTTTTCACCCAGTCACTCGTGCTTGCTCATTTTCTCTCAGAGAGATACACAGAAGAAACAGTCGGGTGTGTTTACAATAAGAATGTATTGTACCGTTGTTCTTCTCGTGTAAAATATATGCGCTGCTACAACTGTTACACAGTAGCAGAGATATAGGATCAGCAGTACAGTGAATAAAAAGGACTAGTACAGTTATACCATTTTGCAATAGTGATGAACATATACATGAATATAAAATGCATTTATAAAATAAAGCGCATACTCCTAAGATGCCTGCCTAGATGTACCTAAGTGTACCTAGCATGTGTATATGTGCGAAAGAGCTAATAACCCTAGGAGTCAAGAATCTCGCTAGGATTTAGTCGAATCCCATTACCTGAATAGTGAGAGTGTGTGACCTTGTCCTGGACTCGAATTGGACACCCCGTGTGGGATGGTTAGACCACTGCCAGCTTGAGCGACTGCATATCGGAGCTTCAGCATCTCTGGTCAGTGTGTCAGCTTTGAAGTCTCAGTTCCCTCCTGCCCACTGATGGCAAGAGGTGCTGTATTTATACAGTCCATGTGTGTGTGTTAGCCATTGTTCAGTATGAGGATGACATTGGAGATTAAACCTTGTGCGTAGATAGGAGAGGTGAAGTATATCCCCAGGGTAGTGTTCTCATAAATTATTAATATGTGCTAAGGATGATGTCTTAGCAATATCGATTGGGAAAAATCCTCCCTCTGCATGGAAGTAAGTGAAAGGTTTAGTCCATAAAAGTCGTCAGTCTTTATAAGGCATTCTGTCCCTATAAGGCATTCTGTCCTTATTAGGAGTGCTATCTTTATAAGGCTCGTTCATATGAAATGAAGGGGAGATGATGTAGGGAAAGTGTACGATGTACCCTGGACCTATATTAGGGTACCGATATGAAATATAACACCCACTCCTCCTAATACTCAACAATAATAATACACAATTGAGATACACATTTTTAACAGTGTCAGTGCATAAGATTATCAATGAGTCATTTAAAATGTTTCTAAAAACTTTAAAATATCATTTAAAAACAGTTTAAAAAACAAGGAGATAAAAACCTTCTCTTGATATATGAATTTTTGTTGTAAAGTTTCGCAAATGACAGTTCTAAATGAGTTAGATCACACAAGTTGAACTACTACAAGCGTACATAGAAGGCCATGCTTTGTTATGGAAAGTGTCAATTTGAAAAAGTTGTTTTAAGAAAAGGGAAAGTAAAAATGGGAATTCGTTCCCAGCACACGGTGACCCAGATTTAGATTAAATGTCCTGGCTGGGAGACACAACATTATCGCTGCCTGCTGCCACAGGGGACAAACATTGTAATACCTGGCTAGCACATCAAGAGTGTACAGATGAAATTCAGCGCTGCCAACAGTTGTCGGAGAGACAGACGGTGCTGTAGTCGATACCTCGGTGCCAATGGTGGAGCTGAAATTCAACTCAGTTTAAAAGGGCACCTGCGGATCCTCGAGGAATGCATGTGTCAAAATGGGAATACGCTGAGGACAGAGTTGAGCATGGGACCACAGTGGTTCCAGCTTGGAATCTAAGTCCGCCGGTGTCTCCATTAGAGGTGTCAGACAGATGTCCAACTCGCATTCTCCTCCGCAAAACAGGCATCGGAAAACAGGTACGATGCAGTCTTCAAAGACTGGTCTGATCAATAGCAACCAAGTAGCACTTAGTTCTCGAAGGCGAGGTGCACCCAGATGTTGTACCATGCGCTCATGGTAATATCTCTCCAAGAGAGCTTTTGCAATCTCGCTGGGCGGCATTATACACCTATTTAAGACCATAGGGTCAGGATGCCTTAGCATCTTCCAGACAATCCTCGGAGTTATTTCAAACTTTATACACTCTGTAGTTGGAAGCATTTTCAGGGGTCTACCTCTGATCCTGTTCCGAATAGCTGGAATATTGATTGTCGTTTACCTGCGCAGATTTCTGTGCAAATGCTTGTGAACTACTTTTTGGTGGTGTTGGGCAATGTTCCCATTGATGGTACTCAAAAACATTCCTAGCTGAAATGAATTTGTGCAGGAAATGATGACCATAATGTTGGTAACAATACAATTTGTCATAGTTTGAAGAACACTCTAACATTTCATTATTAGAAAATGGGGCAGTTTTCTCTAAATCAGACTGCATGTTATTTACTGTTTCAGTGGCCCAATCATCAGAAAATGTACTGGAGGTAATGAAATCACTTAATGAGATTTTAAATACATGATTCATTTTTAAAAGTTCGGTCGGGCCGAATATGTTGAAATCAACCTTGTCCCATACTGTAGCATCGGGTATAGGAACTACTGTAATGTTCACTGATGACAAGTCTCTTTGTTCACGATGTGATGATGGATGTGGCTTCAGTAGGATGTTGACCTTTCTGGCTGTGGAACTTTGTTGAAGATAGTGTCCATTAATACGCATACTAAAAGTTAGTACTAAGACTAGCAAGAAAAGAAAAAACAATATCCCAGAAATTACCCAGAGTTCAATCTAAGGTGATACCAGGTATGTCTTTTGAAGAAAGTGAAAAATGTCTTTAATTGTTGCTTGAATGGTGTTTTGGCTGGCATCATTTCCGGCTTGCTTGGATCCAGAGAAAACGTATCAAAGTTAATGAAGTAGCCAGAAGCAGTTCGATCAATTGTAGGAATTGCATCAGGATAAGTTGAAATGTTATTTTCCTCTCGACGAGGCATGTTGATACAGACGTCTATATTAGGTCTAATTGCAGCTTGTGAATTATTCGGATGTTCATTTTGAATTTGAATGTCTGGTTCAAGTGGAACAAGTTCCATTGCATTGTTGCTTAGCCCTTCACTCCTTACAGATGGCTCTTCAAACATGATGAGTCTTTCTGTTTGAACTTCCTGGTTTGTTGCTAAAGGAGGGAGTCTGCTACAGTGGAGTCCACGAGGCCTACTGTTTAGTATCGGCCACATAGTGTGGTTTGATTAAGTCGATTGAGACAAATCTTTTCTCCTTTTTTCCGTCAAGAGGCGGTAGCAGCACCGTTCTTGTTCCGTGTACTGCAAGGACTGGTACAGGTGTTCTGTATGAAGCTCCAAATTCCTTTTTGTCCACAATTTTCTCTCTGACCAGATTCCTGACTTTTTGGATCCAGACAGGTCTTCCTGTGACTGCCTTGACTTCCTCAGTGGCAGTCTGCTTTAGATGGACATTGCTTTGTTTTGTCCTGGATTCATTTGGATCCTGTAAAACAGCCGAACGATCATGGATATCAAATGGCTTTTCATCCACCACTGCGCCTCCACATTTGTGCCCCAGAGAGGACCTCATATGAGTGACACCCCCAAGAGAGTTTCTTGGATGGTTGTTTAATGCCCGCTATACCCCATAAAGGTGTGTGACCCAACTACTGCCCTTGCCTCATACCCTAGCTGTTAAAGATTGTTTTAAGTCACGTTTTATTCTCTCCACAACCGCATTTCCCTCAGGATGGTACGGAGATGAGAACCCCAATGCTACACCCATTCTTTCCATGACCTCTTTGTTCGCCCGAGAGCTAAACACAGGGCTGCGGTCAGAATGTAAGGTGCTAACTGCGTATGTGCCGATAATGACTCGCAAATCTTTTATGACAGTTCGAGCATCAGCTGAGCGCTAAGACCATACCCACAGGAATCTCGAGCATACATTCACTGCAACCATGATATATTTGTAAGCACCGTCCGTTTGTAAGGGGCTGCAGTGGTCCAAGTACACACATGCAAGAGGTTTGTCTGACTTTAGTAATGGCGTGTAACGGTGGAGCCTTTCATCTGCAGGCAGATGTCGCAATTCAAGACATAGGGGCCTATGCATCAACAATGCCATTAGCGATTCCTTATTAGCGAAAAATAAGGAATCGCTAATAAGGAATAGCAAAAGGCTATGCATGTAGGAATCGCTATTCAAATAGCGATTCCTTAATATTCCTTATTACCGAATCGGTAATACCGAATCGGTAATAAGGAATACCTACCCATTCATTCCTATGGGCTTGGAGGCCCATAGGAATGAATGTAAAGCCAGTCTGTATTAGCGATTCGGTATTACCGAATCGCTAATAGCGGGAGCACTTTCAAGGGTGCCAGGGTGTCAAAAGGACACCCTGTTACACCCCTGAAAATGATATGTGCACATATGTTGCACACACACATGCTCTAAGGGCATGTGTGTGCGCAACATGAAACTTTGAAAAATGCACAAAAGTGCATTTTTCAAAGTTTTTGCAAATTACCATGCAGTTCATCTTCATGGTAATTTGCTCCCCCTATTAGCGAAATCGCTAATTTTTTAACTTTGATGCATTGCATTTAAGGAATCTCACTTTGGGATTCCTTAAATGCAATCGCTATTTAAGGAATCGGTATTTAAGGAATCCCTATTTAAAGAATCGGTATTTAAGGATTCCTTAAATAGCGATTTCTGCTTTTGGGTTGATGCATTGGGATTGGGTATTTTTTCCTTAATACCGGGAGCTATTACCGATTCGGTATTTTACCGACTGGATTTTGGGTTGATGCATGAGGCTGATTGTCTTTAGTTTGCTTAGTTAACCCTGGCCACCAATAGCGCTGTTTCAGTAAAGAAATAGTCGCTGTAACGCCTGTGTGCGCAGAGCCCAAACCCTCGTGTGCAGCTAGTATTAAACCTTGCCTACTATCCATATTTGGTATTACTCTATCCCCCACTCTGAGCAAATGGAATGTTTTGTGCATCTAACTTGTAGGAGTATTTGATTGGAAATTTTGTAGGTACTGCTCAGCTGCCTTTGTGTGATGCGATGACAGCTACCATAATATCTCCATCTATTCTTGTTTTTGAACGAGTGAGTGCAGCTACAGAAGCTGTGCGAACAGCCCCCTTTGCGGCTTCATCAGCCAATGAATTCCCTGCAACGTAAACGCCATTATGTTGATGACTCAGTGTGTGTATCACGTGAGTCCTCGGTAGCTCAGCTTTCAACTCTGCTACCTGTTCCCATAGCATTTTATGCTTAATTGTGCCATCTTTCACATCCTTAAACCCGTTTTGTTCCCAATGTTGTAAGTACTCATTGTACGACTGTACACAGTAAAAGGAATCACACACGATTAGTGTGGGAATTCGTGATCCGTATTTACTAGTGCCAGTATCAGTGCTTTTAATTCTGCCAACTGAGCCGTGCAGTCTCCTAGAGATTGCGTTTTTGTGCAACTAGGATGGAACTTGCCATCACGCATGCGACCTTTAACGATAGCACACGCCGAAAAATATTGCTGCCTACTTCCTATGGCCGGTTGAGCAGATCCATCAGTATAAATAATATATTCATACTGATCTAGAGGCAAGATTTCATTTGATGGAGGATATTCCTATTTGTATTGCAGGAATGCTTGTGTTTTTAAACTTGGATCAAATATGTATTCAATATCTGTTGCAGTAAGAGAATTAGCCCATTGTATCCATCTTGGATGTAAGGCTTTCGCATTTTGGAAGCTGGCCTTTGTAACAGCTTCTAAAGCCAGTACCCGGCTTCCGACAATAATGCGTTTCCCCTGAGCCAGTGTTCTTTCTCTTGCTACTGCAGTCTGAGCAGCTGTCAGGATTTTTTCTGTTGAAGTGAAACGCATTTCTGCATTTGTGTACAGGTGTGATTTGTATGCAATTGGTACTGTTTCTCCTTCATTGAAGGTCAAATAAGTGTACCCACATTGACCCGCAATTATTCGGATCACCAAGTGGCGTAAGTTTACGCGTGTTTGGAAGCTATCATGTCTTCCTGGAGTGAACAAAGAATATTAGTATGTTCTTGTGTCCAATTTCTGGCTGAAAAGTAGTAGAAAGGTTTTACCCTTTGTGCGTAATCTAAAACGTATGTCCTGCCGAAATGAAGGAATCCCAGTATTGATTGTACATTTTTTAATGATTTTGGAGGCTGGAGCAGCGCACACTTTAATAAAAAGTTAGCTGCCCGACATTTGCCTTCACTTGACAGCTCATATACCAAAAATAGGACATTGAGGTGGGCTATTTTAAATTTTTTTAAGTTGAATTTGTAGCCTTCTGTGGCAAATCCCATAATAATGGTGCTTACCCTGGTCAAGTGCCTCACTAAGTCGTCGTCCCTTAGATAACTATCATCCACATAGGACAACGCTTCTTCATCAAAGTTTTGAAATAACTCTGTTACTCATGCTGAAAATACCCCAGGGCTAATATTATACCCTTGGGCAGTCGACAAAATTGTCGTGGTGACCCTAACGCACTGAATGCAGTCAGATACCTGCTTTCAGCCGCTATATTTTGGCAGAAAAATCAATTTGAGATATCAAGTGTTGTTTTGTATTTTTTGCGCACAATGTTATTCATTAATGCGGCACTATGTGCATTTTGAACAGCAAATGTCTTTGTGCATGAGTTTAAATGTCTGTAATCTAAAACTAGACGATATGTATTGTCGGGTTTAGAGACGGGAAACAAAGGAGTGTTCATTGGAGAGGTACATTTTTCAATGACCCCCTGGTATTCAAGTTGATCCAAGATCTCCCTGACCTGTTTTTTAGCTTCTTGCTTTATTGGATATTGCCTCTGAGCAATAGGTGAAACTTTTAGCAGGATCACATGGTAGGTTGAGTCCTCATCCCAACCAACGTGATTTTTGTACAATACTGGAGCTTGGGCTACTGCCCACTCCCGTGCATATGTATGTTTAAGGTGAACAGAAACATGGTCGGAAAAATCAGGAAAAATTATACTTTCTCCCCTTGGGCACTCAATTACGAATGCAGGCGGCCAATCTTGTTCTGCTAACAGAATGTCATAACCAGATGATAAGTTCTTCCAAAAAAGACCTTTTACTTTCCTGGGCTTGTCCCCCTTCATCTGGAGTGTTATTTCGTATAACTTATGTGGGGTGCTCACCCTGGTGTCTGGTGTTTCCACCGTGATGTAATCATTCAAGTCAGCTGTCACCAGAAATTCCTTCAGGTTCTGGCAAGCTATTGTTACTTCTGCCGCACTGTCTAGCATCGTCAGAGCCCATTCCCCGTTCAGAAGTTGTGTCCTCAGAATTTTGGGCATGTCTGATCTTCAGACCTGCAACTTTCTTTTTCTTAAATTGAGGTTTTGAGTTTTGCTTATCTTGTTTTTTAGAAGTAAAGTCTTGAGCGTGCTGCTTGTCTCTGGACTGTGTTGGCTCCTCTCTGTGTTCTGACCGTCCTTCTCTTTCCGAGCTTTTCTTCGAGCCCTGAAAGGAACAAGAGGAACGTGTATCAGTATCCTGATACCTGTCAGGTTTCCTAATATTATCCCTATTTCTAAGGTTGTACTTCTTTTCAGAGGGTTCCTGTGGAGGAGACCTACCACGGGACTGAGATCTTTTGTCTTTAGAGCTTTCTTTTTTATTATCCCACTTCTTTTTAGAAGTAGGTGTCTGCTTAGAAGAGTCTTTTTCAGGACTGGCCATTAGTTGAGGTTTTAAAACTTTTCCCCCCAAACTATCCCTGCCTAATTCTGCATACGCAGTTGCAATTATTTTGGGTAGTTCATTCTCCTGTTCTAATGGAGAGAACTCCTGTAGGCGTTGGTGCATTGCCACTTATGCTGCTTCCCCTTTAATGTTAGCTGGTATTTTGGCTGATACCTGGTCGTAGTTATTTAATAACTTCAACCCTAAGTTTAGGTCAGGCTCTGCTCCGTACTCATTTTGTATTTATCTTAATACATCTGGTATTACTGTTAATGAAGGAATACCATGAGTTCTGGCATATATGGCAGCAAAGACTGTACCCCAAGAGGTACAATCCTCTAACTGTGGTGTAATACCCATGGGCAAGCAGATTCTTAACATTCTATGTTTTTCAAATGGTGTTGTATTTGGGAATACTGCTTCTAACTGGGTTATTTTCTGAGCTACCCAGAAAGGAATTTGTTCACGTTTTGTGGGCAATTTACCCATTACCACGTGTAATGTTTGTGGAGTAATTTTAGTATGTGTGCTCCGAGTAGGAGCTGCATTTGGTGTAATTACTGTTGGTTGGACCGCTAGTGTCCTCAAGACGAACTGTGTCATGTTTCTGTAAAGTTTTATCAACTCTTTGTGTTGAACAAGCAGTTCATCACGTGGCATTGAGTCAATGTCAGGATGTGGTGCATTGGTCGCTAATATCGGCCATGTTACTCCTGGTCTTCCTAATGGACCGAGCCTTGCTCTTCTTATTGAGTGGGGTAGGGCGCCATTAAACCAGAAAAAATGTTCCTGGTAGGTAAGCGGAATTTCAATCTCCGCAAACGGAGTGTAGACCGCTGGAACTTCTTCATGTGTGCAATAATGAAAAGTATTTGTTACGGCATTCGGTGCTGGGAATATAACCTATGATTAGAATACCTCTGTTTGGAAATCTTCGTGTGCCTCTATCACGAATGTTACCACACCTCCTCTGGGTGGTAACCCATTTTTGAGTAGTTTTACTGTCACAGTGTGTCTTAAATTGGCTGCAATCTGTATTGCATTGGCGTTGTCTTCTTCAGACTGATTAAGTGCCTGGTTTATTGGATTTAAATCTCCGTTATCGAAAGACATCGTGTTTAAGACACAGAATAATTGTCCAAGGAATTTTAAGATAAGGTTTTATGCACAATTTTGGGAAAATTGTCCTTCAAGCTTGATTCACCAACAGCCAATAAATAGGATTTCTCGCCTACTCAGCTGTGGCAGAGTTTTTGTGCCCACCCACTCCAGACGTCTCTGGTTTTTTTGAGAAGGGGTCTCTGAGAATAAGCACGACTGAGCTACTCAGATTCTACTGTTAAATAAGTACCAAACCAAACGTTGGTGGCGCCATGTAGTGTAGTTCCTATAGTACCCTCATGCAGGACCTGCGCTTTTGGATAACATACACTGTGGGTCTGGTGGCAGACTGACTCTGTGCACCCCCGCCAAGTATGTTAGCCTCGTTTGGTATTAGCTATCTCACAGTGCCACTAGAATCTCCTTTTATCAGAGAGATTAGTTTCTGGCAACCTCAGAACACATCAAACCCTGATTCCTGAGACTCGTGGAAACAATATACTACTTTTCACCCAGTCACACGTGCTTGCTCATTTTCTCTCAGAGACATACACAGAAGAAACAGTCAGGCGTGTTTACAATAAGAATTTATTGCACCGTTGTTCACCTCATGTAAAATATATGCGCTGCTACACAGTAGCAGAGATATAGGATCAGCAGTATAGTGAATTAAAAGGAATAGTACAGTTCTACCATTTTGCAATAGTCATGAACATATACATGAATATAAAATGCATTTATAAAATAAAGGGCATACTCCTAAGATGCCTGTCTAGATGTACCTAAGTGAACTTAGCATGTGAGTAGGTGCGAAAGAGCTAATAAGCCTAGGAGCCAAAAATCCCGCTAGGATTTAGTCGAACCCCATTACCTGAATAGTGAGAGTGTGGGACCTCATCCTGGACTCGAATTGGACACCCTGCGAGGGAGGGTTAGACAACTGTCAGCTGGAGCGACTGCATATCGGAGCTTCAGCGTCTCTGGTCAGTGTGTCGGCCTTGACGTCTCGCTTCCCTCCTGCCCATTGATAGCAAGAGGTGCTGTATTTATACAGTCCTTGTGCGTGTGTTAGTCATTGTTCAGTATGAGGATGACGTTGGGGATTAAACCTTGTGCGTAGATAGGAGAGGTGAAGTATACCCCCGTATAGTGTTCTCATAAATTATTAATATGTGCTAAGGATGACATCTGGGCAATTCGATTGGGAAAAGTCCTCCCAATAGGTGAAAGGTTTAGTCCATAAAAGGCGTCAGACCTTATAAAGTGTTTTGTCCCTATAAGGAATTCTGTCCTTATGAGGACAGCTGTCCTTATAAGGCTCGTTCATATGAAATGAAGGGGAGATGATGTAGGGAAAGTGTCCGATGTTCCCTGGACCTTTATTAGGGTACCGATATGAAATATAACAGTACTTATTGCACTTTTTTATTTTAGTGATGTCGCTTCCTGTGATATCATGAGAGACATCACTTCCTTTTGTGCTGCCAGCAGTGAGGTTATGTGATGTCACATCCTGTGATGTAATCAAAGTTCAAAGGGCATTTGATGTAATTTCCGCTACCCTTGGCATGGTGAATTGACATCCATGGCTCACCTGCTTTTTAATGTCGTTCACCATGCAGAACATCCTTGACATCCCCAAATGGACCCACATCATCCCACACCTAAACAAACTCCACTTGCTCCCTGTCCACAAGAGATGCCAATCCAAGACACTAACCCATGCCTACAAAGCCCTGCACAATCAAGGACCAGCATACATCAACTACTGCCGGAGTTTCCACTAACCCTCCAGACACCAGCGCTCCGCCTCCCTCTCTCACACACCCTGCATCCACCAAAGCAACAGTGGAGTTTGCTCCTTCACCTAGCCCACCATGAAGTCCTGTAATAGCCTCCCTCTCCACCTCTCCAGGAATTCAGGTTGGGACCCAAGACCTGATTGTTCGACTGATTCCACCCGAGCAGCTTGGCTCTTAGTGCCTGGATACCCTCACGGGTGAATAGCAGCACTTAATAAATCCTGATTGATTGATTGTTCAATTTGAGGAAAATAATCACGACACTATTGAGGAATTGTGTCATTCTTATATCCATCTGCCTCAATCAATTCATTGTGTGCTTTGTCTGCAATGTCTGCCCACTCAACAATTAAACATTAAAATTGGAATGAACCGGTTTGAGTGTAGCTTGCATACCGGTTACACAGCGTTATCCTGGCATTGAGGCATGTCTATATTCAGCTTTGTGTCTACGAGTTCCCAGACCAGACCAGAGTAGTTGAGCCCGAGTGCATGCATTTCATTCAGTATGCTTTTAATCTGGTAAGCGGTTGGTGACATCTGTATGTATTCTATAGAGCCCATGCAGGTATGCAGATAATTATTTGGCCATGTATCTGGGATGGAATCCAGCTTTATGAAGTGAGGGACAAGGTACTGCTGACACATGTATTTGAAAAGAAATATTGCACTTTATTATTTGTTAGTCCATCATATGCAGTTACATGGTTCTAATGACGGGTTTGGCAGTCCTGGCGCGGACCACCACGCTAGCGCCCCGCTCCAGGACTGCCAAACTCAACTGCCAGCAGTCTGCCAGATTACGAGTAATCTTGTGGTCAGGCGGGCAGTCCCTTGGCATTCCCATGGCAGTGCCTATTAAAAAGGCATCGCAATGGGAACGCCAAAGCACGTTCCTGCATGGCATGGACTGTAAAGTCCATGCTGTTTAGGAAAGGGGGTGACTGCACACAGGGGGACACAACATGGGCCCCCCTGCAGCCACACCTTGGACCTGAAGCAACAGGGGGCTCTATAGGGCCCCCTTTGTTTCCGCACTGCCACAGTTTTCAAGGCAGCCTCACCATCATGGAAACTGTGGGTGATGAGGAAACTCGTAATATGCTGCAGCTCCACCAGTATATTAGAGCCTCTCACTGCCACGCCACTGGTTGAGGTGGGCCACTGGTGGTCCCACCGCTGTATTCATAATACGGCGGGTGGACTGCCAGTCTGGCAGTTCAGGGACCACCACCACGGATTCGGTGGTCCATCTGCCCTTAGTTCCAAGCACATTGATTGATGGCACATGTAGTGTTCATATACAATAGTGCCCCAAAGGTAATGGGTTGTTTTGTAAAGTACCCCAATGGGGAACATCCTTAACATCGCGGTTAGTACACCGCGATGCGGTTACATCGCAATCGTTACAACGAACGCGATGTAACCACGCTATGCCATTACAACGCAAGTCTTTACATCGACTTGCGCTAGATGGCATGCTAACATTACAAATAGTGTAGTTTACTATCCCAACACCTTCCCTACTGTTAAGTGGACTGGAGTTGGAATAGTAAATTACACTTTACTAATGTTAGCACGCCATCTAGTGCAAGTCGATGTAAAGACTTGCGTTGTAATGGCATAGCGTGGTAACATCGCAGTCGTTGTAATGACCGCGATGTAACAGCACGCGTTGTACTCACTCTCGTTGTAACATCATACATCCTACCCCAATATAGGCCTGGGTAGTCACCTAACCTTTCACCTACCTGTTCCCTGCCATTGTACTACATAGCAGGTTTTTGGTATTGACCTATTGACCTTTTACCTTGTGAGGTGCCGCATAAATGTTGTGTGGTTTTCCAAGAAAACTAGCCTCATTTAGTATGCATGAGGATTTTCAGAATCACAGCAGGATTACAATCCTCGGCCGACATGACACGGCAAGCTAGAACCCCTGAGGGTACCTATTAGGTATATAAACATCATATCTTTGCTGGGTCAGGCAGAGGAGAAGGACTCTATGCTGACACAATGATGTGAGAGGCTGAAGTTCCTGCACGCAGACACTCCAGCACGGAGTGGTCTGACATCCCTCGCGGGGTGTCTATCTCGAGACCAAGACGGGGTCCTTCACTCTCTCACACCAGCTAATGGAGTTGGCTTCGTTCAAAGGGGATTCTTGGCTCTACACCTACATAAGTATTAGGGACACTTAGGTATATCTAGTTAGGGTCGCAATGTAGGAGTACGTATTATTATTGTCATGTATTTATATATCTGTCTATATTTATTGTTTTATCACTATGGTAGGAATCTACCATCTATTTACTCTATGGGTGCTTATAATCATTTACATCTGTTTATGTCTTATGGCTGTTTCAGGAAACCTATTTTGCACTAGTATGACGCTGGTTCAATAAATAGTTATTGAAAATGTCCCCACTGATTTTTCCCTGTATCTCTCTGAGACCAAAGTGAGCATGAGGGACTGAGAGAAAAGTATTGTCTGTTTCCACGATCTCTGATGGGACACGGTTGCCATCAGAGATCGTTGCCAGGAACTATGCTTTCCTTGGTAAGAGGCGTTCATAGTGGTACTGTGAGCTAGCTGGTATACAGGCGAACATATCCGGTGGAGGTGTCTGGAATCAGTCAGGACACCAATCCCACAGTTTATGTTGTCTAAACGCGCAGATCCTACATAGATTTTTAGGAACTGCACAACATGAAGCCGCCAACGTTGGTTTGGTACTTATTTAATGGTCAAATCTGAGTAGTTTAGTTGTCCTTTTCTCAGAAACCCCTACTCACATCTACCCAGAGAAGTCTGGAGAGGGAAGGGAAAAATCTGCCACAGCTGAGTATGCATATCCTATGTATTGGCTAAGGATAAATAGTTCCCTATTTTGCATAAAACCTTATCCCAGTTTCCTTGAAACTCCTTCTACAATGTCTGTCCAAGATGAAGCTGCACCAGCATCACATGCAAATGCAGCAGGATATGGGGCGCAGGAAGGTGCTATAAACATTTCAGAAAATGTCAGAAATGCACTCACTTTAAAACTAGCAGAATTTGAAGTAACAGCCAGAGGTGGGACTGTAACCTTCGTGATTGAGGCACATGAATCATACAGGCCAGAGGTATTCTATTCATGGATTAAATTCCACAAGCAGATGCACACACGAATCCATTTAATTTTCACACTGAAGGTGAAACACCAGAGGAATACTGTCCATATGAGGACATTGAAGTTCTGCTCACCTACAAGAAGCACATAAACTGGTTTAAAGGCACCTTCCCACATACAACAGATAAAGTAAGTCTCGGTCCGCTCGGCAGAGACGAAGCGACTTGGCCGGTCCTAGCGGTTTACACACTGCATCCAGACATTGGCACAATGCCAGTAGCAGACATGTCCACACTCTCCCGCACACGCTCCGAGGTGAACCTCACCTATCGATCTTCCGCAAACTGCTCAAAACCCACCTGTTTCTTTCAGCATTTCAGTGATATTTCTCCTCTTCTGTGCCCTTCGTGTCCGTAAGCGCTAGGAGGCCTCCGGGTAGCTATGCGCTATACAAATGTAATTTCATTCATTCATAAAGAAGTAATAAAACTTTACAGAAGTTTAACACAGTTCGTTATGAGAACACTAACACTTCAACAAGCAAGGGTTACACCAGCAGTACAGATTCAGGCTACTGCAACTAAAATACCTTCACAAACGCTGAACGCAGTTATGGGTAAAATGCCAACTAAACATGAGCAAATGCCATTCTGGATAGCTCAGAAATCCCACATTTAGAGGCAGTGTTTCCACACACAAGCCCTCAAGAAAAACATAGAATGCTAACTGTTGGAAAAGAGATTATTAGAAGGGGCAAATGTATATCTGTCACCAGCAATAAGGCCACTAACACAGTATAGGGCTCAGAATAGGTCTTAAAAAATTATTTCCATGCTCAACCCTTGGTAGCTTGGCTGCGAGCAGGCAGGCTTAACTTCAAAGACAGATACGTAAAGCATTTAAAAACACAAATTCTTTAAATAATTAAGACACAATGCACAATAAAAATCCAACACCAATTTATAAAAATAGGAAATATTTTTATATTTAAAATTTCACCAAAATGACAAAAATCCAATGTAGGGAACCGAATATATGAATTTTCAAAGATTTAGCATGATCTAGCACATAGAAACCTATAGCGCCTTATCGGGACATCTGGTTGTGATGGGCCAGGTCAAAATCAAAGTTTCAGGCCAACTGCGATGGAGCCCTGGGCAGCTACCCCTCACGGTAGGTCTTTGTCAAAGTTTTTACCTTCTGACTTTGACACTTTTCTGGAGCTTTTTTTCCCGGGGTCTCTCGCAGCTCTCAGCCAGTCCGGATTAGGTGAGGGTGTAGTGAAAGAGCCACTCTTGTGGTTTGGCACCCTATGATGACCTTCGACTACCATCATTTTAATTGACTTTAGTGTGTTAATTTACCCTAGCCTGGATATATGAGACGGTCCTGCATATGCCTGCTTCTCTTCTCTCTTGTAATCTTGTTGTCTTTCAGTGGGAGCTGTCACGGAGTAGAATAGTCTTGCCAAGAATAGAAGGTGTGGGATGTGCATTTGAAAGTCTGAGAGGGAGAGAGCGGTGTGGAATGTTCTCTTTGTTTTCAAAAAGTGCAGTGTTGTGGGCAGTGATGCACATATGTGCTCGGTGTTGTACATTGGTGAGAATTATGACTATTGGCTTTGACATGGCCTCATGTCATCTTGTTTTGTGACTTTGCCTTGCTTCTGCGTGCACAGCAGTGCTTGCAAGTTGTTTGGGTTATTCACATTCAAGGTCTTTCTGTTTTTCGGAGCGATTGCTTCTGTTTAATGTACTCTGGAGGGCCTTGTGGGAGCTTCGTCAAGATAGAGGCTGGAAGATGTGAGAATGTACAACTCTGTCTCGGAGTCAAAATACGGGACCTTGGCCAGCCTCCGTCTTGGCCTTGACACAGACTGGTACAGCCAGCTCGGTTTTTTCTAATGAGAAGGGGGAGAGGTTTTCTAGAAGCTACGCTGCATGTTGACTAATGATATTTAAGCTGGGAACCTTCGAGGGCCAGGTGGAAGTTCACCACAGAATAGACTTTTTGCTGTGGAGGTGACAGAACTTGAGTCCTGGTTGAACTCCTTCCTGGGCTGTTGAAGGCTTTCCCCAGCTTGAGTTGGCAAGGATGATGCAAATTGAATCGGTGAGGTGTTCCTAACCATTTTGTATATATTTTCTACTCTTTGCTATTTGTATATACTGCATTTTATTTCAATTGTTCATGTAATTGTTCACTTGATATTTGGGAGTCTGCAATTACTGATATATTACATTGCATTAATAAAATAGTGAGTGTTATTTTAAATTCACCTGAATTTGTTTTCTTGCCTCGCCTAAAGGGAGTGCTGCGTCTTTTCCTCATCTTTGGGGAGTGTGCTCAAAGTGTACTATTTAAAGGTGCAGTGGTATATTTGCCTCCAAAGTGGGAGTGCAGGGTTTGGGTGTGTCCTTTAGTGAAAAGCACATTCATTAAAGAGGGTTCACCAGATTGCCTTGCTACGAGCTCCAGGTCAAACTTATGGAAGTCTGACCTCTGGAGCATTCCAGCAGGACAAACCAAGGATCTAGGCCGATATGCGGTAGAAAGCAGGCTGGTTGGCATTCGCGGTTGCTCCCTATCACCTTTTCCTTTCTTTGGACTTAGAAACTTTACAGAGCTTTTTATCGCAGGGTCCCTCGATGTTCTTCACCACGCCGTATTCAGTGAGGGTTCGCTGGCCTCTAATTTCGACTACTCCTGGTCAAACTCTGGAAGAAGGACCTATGGAGATTTTCAGCAGGATAAACCTGGACATCAGGCCAACTCGCGGTTGAAGGCAGGCAGCTTTGCTGGCCAGGTTGAGTCAGTCCCCTTATGGAGCTTTTTTTCCAAAGTTGCTTCAAAGTTCTCTGAAGATCTGGAACATCTTCCTGAAGTTCCCCAAGGGGTCCCAAAGTGTCTCAAACTCACTCCAGGGGTATGGAATCTCCAAGATGGTCCTTGAAAGGTGAGGACTCCAGTTCCAACAATCCACTTGTACAAAACCGTTACAAATCCACTGGTAGTTCTCCAGGTTGAGGATTCTTTGTGGTGATGTTCCAGGTGAACTTTGTTAACCTGTAGCTTGCAAGGAGTCCACTCTTTAGCCCTTTCACAGCAAGGTAGTCCACAGGGCTGTAGTTCTAGATGGTGCAGAAGGTGCACTCTTCAGAGGGCAGTCCTGGGGAAATGCACATCAAACTTCTCAGCATAGCCCATCTTGCCTTCTTAAGTTTCAAGCAGCAGATCTGAGAGGCTCAGCCCATCTCAGCTATTTATTCCAAATTCTCTGGGTCAAGCAGGAGGTCGCTCCTGTCCAGTGGGCTGCAGGGTACCATCCAAAGGTATGACCACATCTTGCAAAGTGTGACACTATTTTGTCCCAGAATGCGCAAATTCTTCCAAATTCATAATGGCTGATTTTCCAGCATGGAGAGAAGAGTTGGCTAAACACACCCCTAGGATAGCTAATCTCCATAGTCTCTCCCCCTTGCATCTGCTCATTCCTTCCTTAAGTCTAGCATCTGGCTGCGTTCAAAAGAGTAGAGATGTAAATGACACTGGTGTCTTCCCCTTCCTTTGAACTCCATTGTTTATAACCCCTACCCCACTCTGGCATTCCTGTGTAAAAGAACACTGCCCTACCAGCGGAGCTGGTTAACCCCAGGGGCTCTTTATCACCTCTTCAAAGGAGCCTGGCTAATCCACTTAACTCTGACCAATCAGGACAGACCACTGGAAGGCTGAAACTGGGCTTACATACAAGAAAGTCGTATAACTTCTTGTCTGTACATTTTAGGAGAAAATCAGCAATTTCATATTGTTGGATTTATGAATACCATTCTGGGAAGTCTTTGAATGGTATTTTTAGCCTTCTCCTATCAAGAGTTCGTAGTTAATAACTTCTTGCCATGCTAACCTGTGTGGCAGGGGATATGCAATGGGAAAAATAACTTGGGCCATTTACAATGTGGGGAGTGAAATGTGCAATTTCACTTAACCCAGGGCATATAAAACTCATTTTATAAGGGTCCTCCTTATAAATACCTGACCCCCACCCCATGGACACCTAGCAGAGACCCTGGGGGTACCTAATATGTCCAAACATTGTAGTTTACCCATATTTAAGTACCCCAAACAACAAAGTCGAGTTTGGGCACAAATTTACTTTTAAAAGCAGTCCTTCAACACAGAGCCTCTTTTAAACTGACTTCAGGCTTCAGCAGTGCACACATCCAAGTACAGAAATGGCTTCTGGCCTCTAAACTGCCATGCTCTATCATATACTGGGGACTCAGAGGTAGTTTCAATCCCCCGGCCCTATTATGTACTAGGGTCTTAAAGGGTAGATCATGCAAATCACAAGGCTACCCCAACCCATGGTGTACCCTTGTGTATGTAGGTGTTTTCACTGTATTCTAAGTGTGTCTCTTTCAGCATAGCACTGGCCCTGGGCCTGGTTAGGCAGAGCCCAGGGTTAGTCAGAGTCAGTTACCACCAGTACCAGTCAGCAAAATGTTGGGGGGGTGCCCAGGGCACAGGACGACTTTCCAACACTAACAATCTGCTTGCTTGCAAATGGGGATAGCTAACCAGATAGAGCATTGTACCTCTTGGGGTATGGTTTTTGCTGCCATCTATAAGAGAACTCATGGTTCAATAGCAGTAATACCAGATGCATTGAGACAAATACAAAATGACTATGGAGAAGAACCTGCTCTGAACGTAGGGAAGAAATTGTTAGGACATTTTGCCCAGGTATCAACTATTATATTGGCAAACATAAAAGGGGAGCCAGCATCGGTGGCAATATGCCAATGCCTGAGGGATTTCACTCCTATACAACAGGAGCGTACATTACCTAAAATTATCAAAGACACATATGTGGAATTAGGTAGAGATAATTTGGGAGCTAGAGCAACAAGACCTCAGCTCATGGGTGGACCTGAAAAGGATAACACCAAGCAACCACCTGATTCTTTTAAGAAGAAATGGGATAATAAAAAACAAAAGAATAGAGAGAATAGATCACAATCAAGGCGTGGGTCTCCTCAACAGGAGCCCTCCAAAAGAAGGTACACCTTAGGAATCGTGACAACATTAGAAAACCTGACAAGTATTAGGATACTGATGAACGTTCCTCTTGTTCCTTTCAGGGTTCATCAAAAAACTCTGAAAGGGAAGGACGGTCAGACACAGACAAGAAGAGTGAACAAAGTCCAGAGACATGCAACGCGCTTCAGACTATAATAAAGAAGATAAACCAAAATCAAAACCACAATTCAAAAAGAAGAAATTAGCTGGTCTTAAAGTCAATCAATCAATCAATCAAGAAATTTGTATAGCGCGGAACTCACCCGGAGGGTCTCAAGGCGCTGGGGGGGGGGTCCACTACTGCTCGAACAGCCAGGTCTTGAGTTGCTTCCTGACGGAGAGGTGGTCTTGGGTGAGTCGGTGGTGGATGGGGAGGGAATTCCAGGTCTTGGCTGCCAGGTAGGAGAAGGATCTTCCTCCCATGGTGGCTCTTCGGATGCGTGGAACGGCGGCGAGGGCGTGGTTGGCCGATCATAGTTGGCGGGTGGGAGTGTAGAAGGTGAGGCGGTTGTTGAGGTACCTGGGGCCTAGGTCATGGAGGGCTTTGTGTGTGTGGGTGAGGAGGCGGAACGTGATTCTTTTGCTGACGGGGAGCCAGTGCAGGTCTCTCAGGTGTCCGGAGATGTGGCTGTGGCGGGGGGTGTCCAGGATGAGTCGTGCGGAGGCGTTCTGGATGAAGTTTGGCTGTTGTTCCGGTGTAGAGGGTGTTTCCGTAGTCTAGTAGGCTGGTGACAAGTGCCTGGGTGACCGTCTTCCTGGTTTCGGTGGGGATCCATCTGAAGATCTTTCGGAGCATGCGTAGGATGTTGAAGCATGAAGACGAGACGGCGTTGACTTGTCTGGTCATCGACAGGGAGGAGTCCAGGATGAAGCCCAGGTTGCGCGCGTGGTCCGTTGGTTTGGGGGCGCTGCCTAGGGCCGGGGGCCACCAGGAGTCATCCCAGGCTGATGGTGTTGATCCAAGGATGAGGACTTCCGTCTTGTCTGAGTTCAGTTTAAGGCGGCTGTTCTTCATCCACTCAGCTACTTCTTTCATCCCTTCGTGAAGGTTAGTTCTGGCGGTGGCGGGGTCGTTGGTGAGGGAGAGGATCAGCTGGGTGTCGTCGGTGTAGGAGATGATGTTGAGGCTGTGTTGGCGTGCGATGGCTGCGAGGGGGCTCATGTACACGTTGAAGAGGGTGGGGCTGAGTGATGAACCTTGTGGTACGCCGCAGATGACTTCGGTGGCCTCCGATCTGAACGGGGGGAGGCGGACTCTCTGGGTTCTTTTGGCGAGGAACGAGATGATCCACTCCAGTGCCTTTTCTTGGATTCCGACGTTGCTGAGGCGTTGAACCAGGGTGCGGTGGCAGACAGTATCGAATGCTGCGGAGAGGTCCAGGAGGATGAGGGCCGCTGTTTCCCTGTTGTCGAGCAGGGTTCGGATGTCGTCCGTGGCTGCGATGAGGGCGGTCTCGGTGCTGTGATTGGCTCGGAAGCCGGAATGTGAGTGGTCGAGGGATCCGTTCGTCTCGAGCAAGGCGGCCAGCTGTCTGTTGACGGTCTTCTCGATGACTTTGGCAGGACACGGGAGCAGCGAGATGGGGCGGTAGTTCTTGAGGTCGGTGGGGTCTGCCGATGGTTTCTTCAGGAGGTTGCTGAATTCGGCGTGCTTCCAGCTCTCCGGGAAGGTGGCGGTGTTGAAGGAGCAGTTGATGATGTCCCGGAGTTGGGGTGCGATGACGGAGTCGGCCTTGTTGAAGACGTGGTGAGGGCATGGGTCGGTTGGTGATCCGGAGTGGATGGTGTTCATCGTCCGGATGGTGTTTTCGGTGTTGACTGGGGTCCAATTGCGGAGGGTGGTGGTAGGGGGCGTTGGTTCTGTGGTTGGGTGCGTGGTCTGTTCGCCGAAGCTGTTGTGTATGTCTGCGATCTTGTTGTGGAAGAACGTGGCGAGTGAGTCGCAGAGGTCTTGTGATGGAGTGATGTTGTTGTTTCCGGCGCTGGGGTTGGAGAGCTCTTTGACGATGCTGAAGAGCTCCTTGCTGTTGTGTGCGTTGTTGTCTAATCGTTCCTTGAGTGCTGTCTTCTTGGTGGTGTGGATCAGCTGGTGGTGTTTGCGGGTGGCGTGCTTGAGGGCGGTCATGTTGTCTGTGGTCGGGTTCTTTCGCTAAAGTAAGACATGCCCAGGATACTGAGCACTCAACTTCTGAACGGGTAATGGGCTCTGAAGATGCTAGACAGCACGGCAGAGTTAACAATAGATCGCCAGAACCTGATGGAATTTCTGGTGACAGCGGAGTTGAATGAACATATTACAATAGAAACACCTGATACAAGGGTAAGTGTCCCACATCTGTTATATAAAATAACACTCCAAATGGAGGGGGACAAACCCAGAAAGATTAAAGGCATCTTTTGGGAGAACCTGACTTATGGATATGAGATCCTTTTGGCTGAAAAAGATTGGCCACCTGAGTTCGTTATGGATTGCCCAAAAGGGTAAATGGTAGGTTTATTAGATTTTTCTGACCTCGTTCCAGTACGACTAAAACATTGTGGAGTGGGCGTTAGCATGCTCCAGCATTATATAGCAACCATGTAGGGTTGGATGCTGAGTCACCTCACCATGCAATCCAGTCAAAACTACTCCAACTCCACAGAGACAGTACCCAATTAAACAAGAAGGGAAAAAACAAGTTAAATACCAAGGTGTTATAGAGAATTACAATTGTTCAATGAATAATTCGTTGTTTTCCATAATAAAACTTGACAATTCATATTGGCTAGTTTTAGACTACAGACATTTAAACACTTGCACCAAGACATTTGCAGTACAAAATGTAGACAGTGCGGCATTAATGAATAACATTGTGCGGAAAAAAAAACTATACTAGATATCTCAAATTAATTATTTTGCCAAAATATAGCGCCTGAAAGCAAATATTGGACAGCATTTTCAGCCCTAGGCTCTCAGCACCCAAGGGTATAAGAATAGCCACGGGTTGTTCTCAGCTAGGGTAAAAGAGTTACTTCAAAATTTTGATGAGGAGACATTGTCCTATGCAGATGATACTTATCTGACAGATGATGATTTGTTGGATCATTTGACCAGGGTGAGCAAAATCACTTTGGGATTCGCCTCTGAGGGCTACAAAATCAACTTTAAAAAATCAAAAATAGCCTACCTCAATGTCCTATCTTTGGGATACGAGTTATTAAATTAAGAGAAAAGTCTAGCATCTAACTTTTTGGAAAAGTGCAATCTGCTTCACCCTCCAAAAACTCTGAAAAACTTGCAATCCTTATTGGGATTCCTACATTTTGGCAGAACATACATTTTGGATTACGCAGAAAAAGTAAAACCTTTCTATGACTCAATCAGACCTGCTTTTTCAATTAGGCATTTTGTTGTAATCTTTTAAAGTTATGTTCATGTGCCTGCCTGTTCCATCTCCATGGTAGCGTCTGTCTGTGAAAGTTGTGGCTTGGAAAATCTATAGGCAGGCAGCAGTAGTTGGTGGTTCTACTTTTAAGCATTAAAGAAGTCTTACAAACTTACATGAGTGTCTCCTTTCAACACATTTGACAGAGGAACACACAGATATGCTTCATTCCTTCAAAGCTGACATGATAGCTTCCAAACACCTACACATGTGTAAATACCACAAATCTGGTGATCCGTGTAATTGCGGGTCAATCAGGATACACTTACCTAACCTTCAATGAAGGCGAAACAGTGCCCATAGCATACAAATCACACTTGTACACAAACGCTGAAATGCATTTTGCTTCCACAGAAAAAATTCTGACAGCACAACAGACTGCTGTAGTGAGAGAAAGAGCACTGGCTCAGGGGAAACAAATAATTGTCTTAACACCAGTACCGGCCTTGGAGGTTGTTACAAAGGCAAGCGTTCCAAATGCTAAAGCTTTACATCCAAGATGGAAACAATGGGCTAATTCTCTCACTGCATCAGATGTAGACTACAAATGTATTTCTACATTAAAAACACAAGCTTTTCTGCAATACAAACAAGAATATCCTCTCCCGAATTAAATAATGCCTCTAGATCAGTATGAATACGCTAATTTCACTGACAGTTCTGCTCAGCCTGCCACAGGTAGTAAACATCTATACATCACATCTTGTGCAATTGTAAATAACGTATGCCGGGAGGCAAGTTCCATCCTAGCAGTACGAAGACACAGTCTCTAGGAGACTGCACAGCACAGCTGGCAGAATTAAAAGCACTATTACTGCCATTAATAAATGTGGATCGGGAATTCCCCATACTTACAGTGTACGATTCATTTTACTATAGCCAGTCTTACAATGAATATCTTCACTACTTTGGTCAAAATGGGTTTAAAGACTCACAAGGTTGCACAATAAAGCACAAACTGCTTTGGGAAAAAGTGGCAGGGCTGAAAAATGACTTGTCGAGAGCTCATGTGATACACACGCTGAGTCATCAACGTGATGGGGTTCACATTGAAGGGAATTCATTAGCTGATGAAGACGTCAAGGCGACAGTGCGTACTGCTGCTGTAGCTGCAATCACTCGTTCTAACATGATACTGGATGGACAGATAATGGTAGCTGTCATTGCTTCATGCAAAAACAGCTCAGCCTTGCCAAAATGCTTTCCACTCAGGTACTCCTACAAGTTAGATGCCAAAAATATTCTGTAAACTCAAATTCCAAGACTGTGGGATAGAGTAATACCAAACATGGATCGCAGAATAGGTTTAATCCCAGCTGCACATGAGGGTCTGGGTTCTGCACACGCAGGGATTACCGCAACAGTTTCTCTACTGAAACAACGCTATTAGTGGCCAGGTTTGACAAAATTTTTAAAAAAAGAATTTGTCCTTAAATGCGAAATCTGTCAGCCGATGAAGGGTTCGACCGTACCACGTTCAGCATAAGCACCATTATTGATATCAGTCAGACCTCTCGCTTGTGTCTATTTGGACCACTGCGGCCCCCACAATCTGATGGGGACAACAAGTACATCTTGGTGGCAGTGGATTCATGCTCTAGATTCCTGTGGGTTTGGCCTCAGCGCTCAGCTGACGCTCAAACTGTTATGAAAGATTTGCGAGTCTTCATACAGAAATACGCAGTTGGCACATTACATTCTGACTGTGTCCCCACGTTTAGCTCTACGGCTTACAGGAAAGCCATGGGAAGTTTGGGTGTTGCATTGCGGTACTCCTCTCCGTACCATCCCGAGGGAAATTCGGTAGTAGAGAGGAAAAACTTGGACTTAAAACAATCTTTAACAGCAAGGGTATTACGCTTGGGGGGTAGTTGGGTCAATCACCTATATGGGGTCCAGAGGGCACTTATTAACATGCCAAAACGTTCCCTAGGAGGCATCACCATTTTTCAAAGTCCTATTGGGATGAGAATGTGGGTACCTGACCTCAATTGTGAAAGCACAGTGGCGGATGAAAAACCTTTTGACATCAATAAATGTTTGGCTGTTTTACAGGAACTCAGTAAATTCCAATCACTACAAAGCAACATCCAAGTAAAATGCACCACAACTGGGGAAGTAAAAGAAAGGAAAGAGATCTGTCTCTATTAATTTGATCAAACCACACTATGTGGCCAATGATAAATAGCAGGCCACGTGCGATCCTGGGTATCCATCGCTCTCCTCTTGCTACCATACAGGAGGTTCAGACAGAAAGACTTATACCATTGTAAGAGGATACAATACAAAGTTATGGAGCTACCAACAATGAAATGGAATTCATGCCTATTGAAACTGAACATCAAAACATAACTGAAACACAGATATCAATTCAGCCTATCACTGACATGTACATCAATAGGCTTCTATAAGAGACGCCTGCAAGTTGAAAACCTGCTGAGCTACCAAAGATAGATCAAACTGCATCTGGCTACTTGATCAATCTTGACAGTTTTTCTCTGCATCCAAGTGAACCAGAGCCACCACCAGCTCCAGTTTACCGCAAAAAAGAACATTATGATTTCTACATTTTTCTGAAAAAGACATACCTGGTCTCACCATGGCTACAGCTCTAGATAATAACTGGAATACTGTTCCTACTATTCTGGATAGGTTTAGTGACTGTCTTTTTTTTACTATTGAATATATACTATTTCCCAGAATGCTCTGCAGTATCATATGTGAACTTGGTACTAAAACCTCATACGTTAGCTCATCGTGAACAAATAAACCTGTCCTTTGTGAACATAACAGCAGTTCCGGTTTTATTTATTTAATTTATTAGGCGCGCAGCTACCCACAATGGGGTCTCCCGGCACCGCCGATGACCAGGCGATAAGAGGATCACTATGGCTAAAATGTATTTACGGGGAAATAACCAGGTTTTCAAATTCTTACGAAAGTTCAGATAATGAGGTTCCAGCTTCAAAGACAGAGGAAGTGAATTCCACAGCTTAGGAGCGAGACATGAAAAAGAGCGACCTCCCATTCTAGACAGCCTAAAACGTGGAGTATGAAAATTGCCCTGTGAAGCAGATCTAAGCGAGCGAACAGGGACATAAGGATGAACAAGAGATTGCAGATATGCAGGGGCAGTCTGATGTTTAATCTTGAACATAATACACAACGTCTTGTGTTCAATGCGCTTGTCAATACGGAGCCAGTGAAGATCGTGAAGAAAAGGGGAGACACTAGTCCTACGGGGGATTTTACACAGGAGACGAGCTGCAGAATTTTGAACCAATTGAAGTTTCCGCAGAGTCTCCTGGCAACCCCCTAAGTACAGCACATTTCCATAGTCCAGGCGTGATGTTATTAACGCCTGGACGACTGTACGCTTGGTGTTATCAGAGAGCATCCAAAGAATCTTGCGTAGCCATCTCAATATGGTGAAACAAGTGGCTGCCACATTCACCACCTGTTGCCGCATAGAGAGTGAATCGTCCACTATAAAACCAAGGTTCCGCACCTGCTTCACAGGCTGGGGAAGAGAGCCCATTATTGGAGGCCAGTGTCTAGGACCCCAAAGGTGAGTATTCTTGCCGAAGATTAGGAATTCAGTTTTTTCACCGTTCAGTTTTAATAGGTTAGTCTGCATGCACTCAGCCACCTTACCCAGACCATGCTGAAGCGAGGAGGGAGAACTTTCCGCTTCAGCTGAGAGTAAAAAAATGATCTGGGTATCATCTGCATATGAGTAGAGAGCTAATCCAGAGGCCTCCACAATATCAGCCAGAGGACGTACATAGATGTTAAATAACAGAGGGCTGAGTGAGGACCCCTGGGGAACTCCATATGCAGATGGGTGAGTGGATGAAGAAGCAGTGGATGAAAAAATTTGAAAAGAACGGTGTTGCAAAAAAGAAGCCAACTAAGACCAAGCTGAACCAACTACCCCTGCTGACCTAAGTGCCTTCAATAGAATGGGGTGCGACACGGTATCGAACGCGGCGCTTAAATCCAAAAGGATAAGCGCCGCCGTTTCTCCTCGGTCAAGTAACAAGCGTAGGTTCTCAATCACTCCCAATAGAGTAGTCTCAGTTGAAAAGTGAGGGCGGAAACACGATTGCGAGTGATGAAGAAAACCTGAGGATTCAATATGTGACGAAAGATGGAAGTTAACATGTCTCTCAAGAATTTTAGAGAACATAGGAAGCCGGGAAATAGGACGATAGTTCGCTAGAATTTTGGGGTCAGTTGTAGGTTTTTTAAGAAGAGGGACCACCATCGCCTGTTTCCAGTCTTCGGGAACCATTGATTCCTGGAGTGAAGCATTTAGCAGATTCTGAATAATAGACAAAGAATCCTGAGAGAGCTGACGCAAGATATTTACCGGAACCGGATCAAGGGGAGAACCGGACTTAACTTTGGATAAGCAGTCAAGTAAGGATTTTTGGTCAAACAAGGGCCATGTAGATAGAGTGGATCCAAAAGGGACAGAGGCAGACGCTAAAATTGCATGTTGCATAGAAGGAAAGGGAGGCTGCGAGCCTAAGAGGGAATGATGGATCATTTCTACTTTGGCAGTAAAGAAATCAGCGATCTCATTACAGCGAGATTCATCCTGATGGAACAGTTTGGAACAGAGTTTCATATGATGTATTTGGTCCCACTGAACTTTTAAAAATACCACATGTATTTAAAATTTCTTTGAATGATATCATTACCTCCAGTACATACTCTGACGATTGGGATTTTGAAACAGTTAATAATATGTTGTTTGATTTAGAACTGTCTGCAGCATTTGCGAAACATGAAATGTTTAATAATTCATCTGATTTTTACACCATGTATTGTAACCAACATTTTGGTCATCATTTCTTCATAAAACAAGTGCACCATGTAATGTTTGTGCATACCACCAATGGGAACATTGCCCAACACCACCAAAAAGCAGTTCACAAATGTTTGCACAAACGTTTGCTTATTTTTCTGGCTTTAATACATCAGATCCACTCTCATATTAATATGAGCTTGCACCTACATCTGCAAGAAAAGTATGCTCACTAACACAAAACAGATAAACTCTGCATCCTTTATTCCCCAACTGTCTGAACAGGGTTTTGACTTATGGAAGGACACAATAGACATAAAATCCGTCTAGGGTACTAAGGACTAACAGCTTCAGGGAATGGAGGCACTATATAGAGCATGCCTCATACCACAGCAGAATATTTTCCTGAACGACACTGTGGGTTAGCCAAGATTAAGGACTTGAACACACCTCGTATTCCCTCGCTTTCACACTTTGAGGGTTGGCAAAACTACACAGAAAATGGGGAGGGTATACTAGATGACATCATGCATAACGTTTCGTACAATTCGACAGATCCCAGTTGGAAGGGATTGTGGGTTTGGCCTATCTACACAAATAGATGTCAGTCAAGATTCAAGGGTGCCACCAAAGGGTTTAATATGCATAGGCCTGACTTACGCTATGTACAAAGAGAACATCCGGGGGTGGTGCCATCGTACAGTGTTGGGAAGTTATTGATTGAGCAGGGGAAAATACAAAAAAATGTTGTACCCCCTTCGAAGTTAATGACCTCATAACGTTAATTTGACTAATTGTTTGACTGAATGTACTAAGCAATCAATGCACCTTTAATTAGACACTACACGCGGGAAAACTAACTGGCATATGCAAACTCTAATTTACTTACAGATGTGAAATTAAATTAACATAGCTTTGTGTGTTGTGTAGAAATTAGAAGTAAAATTCCATGTGTTTCATGTGTAGTTAAATATATTGTGGCAAATAATGCAGATGGTAAGTAAAATGACTTTAAATGTCGCTTATGCTAGGTAACACCTAACACAGGTCATTAGAATGGTGGGTGGTAAATAGAAGGGTTTATTTTCTATGTCTAATTTCTGCTATGTTGTTTTTACATTAGTTACGTTCCGGCCTTCTAGGCCTCGCTGAGAAAATGGCCGCTGCCGAGAGATGTGATCACGTGTGATCAAGATGGCCCCTGCGCATGAGCAGAATGGAAGTTACAGTCACGAGTGTGGCTTATGCCTGGAGGGAGAGATGTCAAGGTCACACTGGCATAGGACAAGAGTGGATGACAAGATTCTTTATACAAGAGCATGGGAACGGATGGGAAAAACTCGGACTGCAGAAGGTGATTCCATTTATTAATAAAAGAAGTGGTTACAATTGTTGGAACTTGACAAGTCATGAGGACGTGCATGAATATGCAATTTACAGAACTGGTTTAGGCAAGGAGGACAATAAGGTGACCATCACCACCCCTAAAATGGACCAATGGAAATTAATCACAGCCCCTAAAAAGTTTCAATTCTGGGTATAGCAAGTTAGTGAAAGGGTATAAAAATTGGTGCTTATGATGACGTTGTGGCACCTGCTTATTTTCTTTTCAAGATGACACGCTGTCTGTCGAGATGATTTTTCTCCCTGATGCTGAAAAGACTTTGACAGATTCTGAACTTCGAATTCTGATGGGAAAAAGGAACAAGACCGTCGCGGGATTCTATCCTGGGAGGGAATACGTCCGAGGAGGTTAGAGGGACAGTCAGTCAGTTTGGGAACCTATCCTGTGATCTGCAGTTCATGCTCTAGTAAACCATTCTTGTTCAAAGAATCTAGATACAATTTCATGTTAACTCAAACTGAGTCTGTGGTTATTAAAAATTTAAATTACGATATATAAAAGTTTTAATTGTGATTGAGCTGGACTTAATCGCTTTCAACTGATTCCTACTAGTTGGTCCATCGACCCAAAATAACGGAGTACCTAGATGTTTAAACCGGAAAACTCTAGAGTTAAATGTATATAATGTCTATACTTATTATTTAGGGAAATATTAGTAATAAGGTACCCCGTGTATCTTGCAGCTCGCCAGCTTGTCACTTATCCGGAAAACTGAGTGAATGTGTATTTTCGGTGTTATGGGCCCCACCGATGAATAAGTGGCATGAGGGTTTTCCTGGGTTGGGTGACGTTTGTAGAGGGTTTATTTTAGTCGCGCTGCATCATTATCCCTAGGTTGGCTAAGAACCTCAACACTGTCTCAGGTGAAACAACACTTGTCCTTGCTCTCAGAAGACATGGATATAAGGATTTTTTTGCTAGGCCTCCGAAAGCCACATCAAAAAGGCTTCCTAAACGCCCTTTATAATGAAATTTGGAAAATCTCTCAACAGGAAGCTGCAGAGAGATTACATGAACTTGACAGAATTAACTTAGACAAGACTTTAGCTGTGGTTGACAATGGCATGACCACATTAACATCCAGGATCTGTTCACTGGGTGCCATTGTATCTTCTGCTATAGATATAATGGAACAGGATCTATCCATCTTCCAACACGGACAATCACAGTTACGTTCTATTGTGTCATTAAGCTGGATGCTACCATCATTGCGCTCTGGTTATGAGCCCTGGCGATATATCAACAGTACGTCTCTGTTCTCTGCATATACTTTGACTTAAAAGCAGACAACAATGGCACAAAGGGATGCGAAGTATACAATGCTGTGCATTGAAAAATTAGACCAATTACCTTACACCGTGGCAGAGTCACTGTCCACAGATGGTCAATTCAAAGCCATATAACATTGTCAGTAACAACTTTCCAGTTTCAATATTGTCTAGAGCACCACCAGGTAGGCTGGTATGAAGCAATAAGTAGGGAATTTATTCACAAATCTTGGGCATCACTGTATAGATTCAGATGCAGGAAAGGTGATACTGAAGTGAGTCTCAGTGGTACGGACTGTGAAAATTCATTGAGTGAATATCTCATTCCCCAGGATATTATGCTTTATGGGGCCTGTAATGGTTCAGTTGCAAACTTGTCCTGTCATTTGAAAGGGCCTCCATCTGCCCTGATTAATCCAGTGTTCAGGCTGCTCTCAAATGAGAGTTACTTGATGCTGAATGATCAAGGTTGTTGTGGGATGCTTTCAGGCATCGCATATTTAGTGACAGTGAGTTCCAGGGTTACATGTTGTATGCAAGTATTGTTTCCACCGACCCACACAGTGAAGGCGGTGCCGTTATGGCCTTCGTTGAATGGTTCCTTTATACGGTTTGATACTCTGAGCCGAATGAAAGCCATGCTTTTACAGAAAGTTGTGCCCTTAACCTCAGCCCGAGAGACTTTTGATCTTCAGGTTGCAAGGTCCTCAGCTGAGATACAGACACTAGTACAAACAAATTGCCCTTTCCATTTTGGAGAAATGGTACAGCGCATCTTTAATATGTCTGATACCAAGGGTATAGTACACCTATTTAAGACCATAGTTTCTGGCCTGTTAAGCACCTTTCAGACAGTCTTCAGAGTGATTCCAGCTTTTATATACTCCGTATTCGGAAGCGTTTTTCGAGGGCTTCCGTTTATCCTGTTACTGGTGGTGGGAATCCTGATTTAAATTTTTCTGCTAAGCAATGGATGTCCCAGTCACCAAGGAGATAGAAAAAACGATTATGGGGCAATGTTACCGTGATCACATCGTACTTCATCTGCATCTGGGCACACCTCAAAATCGGGAGCTAAGTGAGTCTTGGTTCCTATCCTTCTGACCACTCTGGATTGACTTTGTTTTGCCTGTTCTCCGCTGCTTGTTCTGAGGACAAGAATGCGTGTTGGATCTCTGTCTAACACTTCCATCGGTCGCGCCACTGGACATGGATGCATTACTGGACTTGCTAACGACCCACATACTGCAGTGTCCTCAGCGTATTCCCATGTTGATGTCTGCATTCTTAGGGCCACCACAGGACGCATCAGCTCCTGTTGGATTGGAGACCAGCTCTAATACGGGCCCACAGGCTTTGGGTGTTTCAACTGCCTCCTCAGCATCGGCTGTGGGAACTGAAGAAGAGCATCTTTGCTCGATTGACCTGATCTGTGAGGTGTTACAGGGGCCATCATCTGCGAATGCGAGCAGCAGTGAAGTTGCATCTCCCAGACAGGACACATAAACATTTGGCTTTCTGTGTGTTGGGAAGAATTTGGCTTTATTTCCAAAACAAACTAAATTGGAATTTTAAACAACATTTTTTTTCTCTTCTTTACTGTTACTATGGCACCATGGCTTTCAAAGGCTTTCATTTACTCAAACCATATACACGAACACGTTTAAAGAACTTTTTAGAGATTATCTGTAATTTTTATAACTTTTTTTAGACATTTTTACTATAAATATTTATTAGAATGTGCAGTGCTTGGAAGGATATTCCTTTTTTAAGTATATATCATCCAGTCGGATGAGGAGTGGGTGTTATGTATTGTAATGTGCCACAATACAGGCCTGGGTAGTCACCTAACTTTTCACCTACATTTTCCCTGCCATTGTACTACATAACAGGTTTTTGGTATTGGTCTTTTACCTAGTTAGGTGCCGCATAAATGTTGTGTGGTTTTCCAAGAAAACTTGCCTCATTTATTACGCATAAGGATTCTCAGAATCACAGCATGATTACCATCTTCTGCATAATAACTATGCATAAGGGTCATCCCTTCCGTCATCCTCGGCCAACATGACACAGCAAGGTAGAACCCTGAGGGTACCTATCGGGTATATAAACACTGTATCTTTGCTGGGGCAGGCAGAGGAGAAAGACTTCCATGCTGACACACTGACGCGAGATCCTGAGGTTCCTGCAAGCAGATACTCCAACACGCATTGATCTGACATCCCACGCGGGGTGTCCATTTTGAGACCCAAACGGGGTCCTTCATTCTCTCACACCAGGTAATGGGGTTGGCTTCATCCTAGGGGGATTCTTGGGTCTACACCTAAAAACATGCTAGTCAAATTTAGGTACATCTAGTAAGGGTTGCATCGTAGGAGTACGCATTATTATTGTCATGTATTTATATACTTGCCTATATTCATTGTTTTAGCACTATGGTAGGAATCTACTATCCATTTACTCTATTGGTGCTTATAATCATTTATAAATGTTTCTGTCTTATGTTTGTTTCAGCACACCTATTTTACACTAGAATGACGCTATTTCAATAAATACCTATTGAAAACGTACCCACCATTTATTTTGTGTATCTCTTTGCGACCAAAGTGAGCGAGGGGGACTGAGTGAAAAGTATTGTACTGTTTTCACGATCCCTGATGGGACACGGTTGTCATGTTCTATAGTTGCCAGGAACTACTCTCTCCTTGGTAAGAGGAGTTCATAGTGGTACTGTGAGCTAGCTAGGCGAACATATCCGCTGGGGGTGTCTGGAATCAGTCGGGACACCAATCCCACAGTTTATGTTGTCTAAACGCACAGATCCTCCATAGATTTATAGGAGCTACACAACACTACTTAAAGAGCAAAACCCCCACCATTCTTCCTAGGTTTGTCACAGCCACTGAAATTGAAGACGTACTATTTGTACCACCTGAGAAATTCATTAAAATATGTAAATTAATTGCACTCATCCTGGCTATGCATATGCTTATACATGTTTATAGATGTACGCAGCTCAAATCTAACAGGGAAGCAAGGGACTGCCTCTGCATAACAATATATAAATAATTTAGAGTTATGGAAAGTAGATGACTAACTAATGAACTTACATTTTTGGTAGTTAAAAACCCACCGTCCTCCTGCCACTGTGTTTTACTAAAGTGCTAGAGAATATAAAATTATACTCCAATTAAATATTAGGGAAGGAGAGGCAGAGTGGCTTGCGGTGAAGGAAAGCACAACCAGGGGAGCCGAAACTGTCACATGGCACGACATCACTTTCTAATGTTACATCTCTTCCTGTTATTTTGTCGCTGGCCTGGTACTTGATGAAAATGCTGATTCTTCACAATAAGAAATGAATGATCGATTTTGTTTTTGTTTACAGTTTCCCAATAAACTTATTTGAACCGAAAAAGAAAACAAATATTAATTCTTTCTTACAAATCCATAACCAGATATGGATCCTAAATGCTCTTTCCCAACGAGGAGTAAAAGTCAAATAAACCTTGTACCTGGAGACTCGCAGCACTGTGATCACACTGTGAGGGTTTGTTATTAAGCAGTATTTTCTGTAGTTCGGAACCAGTCAAAACAAGTTATAATAGAGCAATTGGAAACAGCAAGTAATTTGACTTTCTAATCCCCTATTGTTAAGTAAGCATGAATCTGCTTATCATTACAGTTTTATGAGACATAGACGTAAACTGGGGTGGCCGCCTGTACACCTCGGTTGTCATTTACCACTCTTAGCAATTACCTGCCTACGGATGGTCTGAGGGGTCATACAGGCAGCAGCAGGATAAGAAAGGATAGCTGCTTCTCAGAGAAGTGCCGTTTACTTACTCCCTTTGCCCGTCAATACCCCCTCGGCAGCAAATGGGAGGCTCTTGAACGGCTAATGGTTAAGGCACGGGGTCAGCCCAGTGATGTCACTGGGGTCAAACGATACATGATTCAACTTCCGCCACTCCTGACATTCTGCTGAATTGATGTCTATTTCCAAAAGCATACAGTACATTGGGGACCCAACGCCAGTCAAATAGATTGTATTTTATTTTTGCTCATTTTTACACTAGAACATTTTCAAATTAGTGGTTACCCCTCGAGGCCATAGCAACATGGTTCCCACTTGCAAAGAGGTTTTCGCCGCATTTAATGATATTTTCCTGAATTTACGTCAGCAGTTCTAAATGAAAATAAAAAAAAATGTCAAACTGGATTAATGAGAAAGCTGTATTTGAAAACTGTAATTCAAGTATTGAAATAGAAGCGACTCAGAAAATAGGTCGAATGTGCCGAAAGAAACTGAATTACATTTCCGATAAGTTGTTCTCTGCAGTCAAAACAGAGCAAAATCGGGCATGATGAAGGTGACCCGTGATTTTATGTTGAGCAAGTTATCGGTTGGGGAAAAAATCTCTAAAGAAAACAAGCATTTGCAATGCAATAGGTCTCGCATTTCTTGGAGTTGAAGCTATTGCTATTCTAAATGGCAATGTTTTTTATTTAAGTTTTCTTAAGTGGAGTGATTAAAAAGTGCACGGAATACCATATTATAAGCTTTCATAGCTACTGCGCAGTAAAGCAATGGCTATGTCAACGCAAAGGGGTTAAATGGATGAATAAAAATGGGGAAAAAAATCTTAAAATGGAAGATATTGTTGCAGGTGACAGGGACTACTTTATTTAATAAAAATGCATATTAAGAAAAATCGCACAAACAGAGAAAGTGACACCTGTGAACTTCAGGAAAGTGGCTGGCACCTGCGTGTGACAGACACATAGGGGTTCATGTTTCAGTATATATACGTGCAAATGCACCATGACATGAGGTGGCCGCCTGAGGTGAGTGCAGGCATATAGTTGCACATCTGGCTGCAGCGGGCCGACAAGGGGCTTGGGAAGTTCCTGGGAGGCTCTCTGTCATCGAAAGCCAAGGTGATGCTCCAAGGATGACAGGATAGAATACTTACATTGTTTGGGGCTAAAATCTAGCACACTATTTGTAGTCTCGGCAATGATGCTCAACATCCTGGAATTCTGGGCAAATCACTGAATCTCCCCGTGCCTTACAAATTGTAGGGTCCTCAGGTAACGGAACTGGTGCTCATGTAAAGCGCTCTGATACCCGACGTCTCGGGTTGTAGTTCGCGCTATATAAAACCTATAAATAAAGTAAATAAATAAATATTCTTAGTCCAGCCCTGAAGGCATGCAAAGATCCAGTGACCCAGCCGCCCACATGAAAGACAGAGCTAGCACATAGTGGATACATGCTACCGATAAAAATGCAGGGGTTTTTATTGTTCCAGTCAGGGACCTAAATGTATGCTGCAGCTTTGCACTGGCTATTCGCCAAAGTGCAAAGAAAGACTAAAGGCAGTTACTTGGGCAATATAAAAAAATATAAAAAATAAAAAAAAATTAAAAAGTACTTGTGTCTTTGGCTCTGGCACGTTTAACACAGCATTTTGAAGGTTTGAGGTCAGGAGTGCCTACTCATGCACAACAGCACATGCGGTAGTATTAGCAGCTGCCCTTGGTAGTAACTGATTTGGGGGCCCATGTTTGGAACAGCATTGAATTTGATACAGTCCAGCTCTTTTATGCACACTCTTCCAATTTCAAAATGAGTTTCCATACAATATTCAGGGACGGTGGCGTGTTTACAACACGGTAACACAGCAGCAGCTCACTATTATTACTCAAAATAATAGGTGACTCTACCACTTAGCATATGGGAGGTTCTGTTTTGATAAAAAAGAAACCTTTTAGTGATGTTGTAAGTGTGGAACACATGGCCCAAGCAGACCCAAGCAGCGCATGGTGAAGCTTTGCAGGTAGGCATACCGGGGTCGGTAATCGGAGCGCTGTGGGTCGGTAGTGCGACCGTTGATGTTAGTTTTGCTCCCACAGGTTGAGAGGAATAAAAAAACTAGTTCTTGGTTGGCGCCAATTTCATAAGGGACTGTGTTCTTTGCAAGCACATGGAGTTGGCTAACCGGTGGGTGGCTAACAGATAATCAAGGGACCATTCATAAATGTGGGCAATTCCAAAGGTGGTCTAAGCATCCTTATGCATCATAGGTTTAAAGCATTCAAGAAGGCTATTAAGGGATAATTTTGAACATGCTCTGGTACCCCTAAAGGTGTCGATTGTCTCATGACTTCAGCTTTGCGAGTATAAACTCCTGAGGAGTTGCCTCGGTTCACTGGTCTTCATTTAATTAGCTTTCATGGCTGCAGTTCCAGAGTTTTCATTTTCCGTTAGGTTCAGGTATAGCATGCCACCAGCCAAGGTCACATGACCGCAGATTATGCGAAGGCAGGTAAAGAAAGCACCTTATTTGAGGTTCCTTCTTATAGCAAGAGCCTTTGCACCGCGGGGAGCTGTTACAGTTGATGTGCCTCCTTTTAAGTCACTTGGCATTCTGTTAATGATTATCGAGTTTCAGATAGAAAGGACAGGTTGTCTAGTATCGGTTACGTCGCTACAATGCCCCAGATAAACTGCTTCTATGGTTTCGTCTTGCTATGGCTGGGTTTCACACACACTTTACCTGTTTTACAGGGTGGTATGGTTGATTTCCGATGATTGGTGGTGTTGCTTAGTGCAATGGTCCCATTTGCGGTTGAGCTTGCTATTCATTCATTGAAGGCGTTGTTCAGGGGTGCATCCTTCAGCGGTGCCTTGGTGAGTAACTTGCGCAGGGGGTTGGGTTTGTGGGGCCTTTCCTTTGGAGTTGGGATGTTCGGTGTGAACAGTCCTGTTTGGCGCCTCGGTGGCGTGCGCCGTGAGAAGTCTGTTTCGTATTATTGCATTGAGCAAAGATTTTGCTGCTTGGTCAATAAGGTCCTTTGGCCACCAGGAGTTATGCATGTGGCCCTTATCAATGTCTTATTGATGTATGTGCTACTGATGACAAATGGTAAAATGGTTGTCGGTTTTGGCCGGGGCTCGGCAAGCATGGTTTCATCTTTCTCACCTAACACTTGTGCATTATCGGCCTAGAAGCCAAGTATACTTCATGGGGCTCTGCTCACACCAATGTGGGCCAAGATCACACAAAGCACAGGGGGAGAGTGTGGTGTCAGTCATATATGGCAAATTATGAGAAATATGCCAGAGGTAGCGTATATGACATCACAGACTTGATCAGTGATATTATCATGGTTCATCCTTTGTCCCAATATAGACAAAAGTTACAGACAGGCTCTGTTTTGCAAAGAATAGTTATGTTGTTAAGGTGACAGTCCCACCAGTCCAGAATGGAAGCATTTTCAATATACTACGCAGGGAAGCCAGAATTGTGGCTTCAGTTATCTTATACAACTAACAAGCATTGTTAAAGCCAAGGGTACTGGCGTGTAGTAGTTATTGTGGTTATGTAGTATATATCCGGAGGCAATGTCAGAAGCCGCAAAATAACAGTCTGCCTTTGCCACCGGTTAACAGCCCAATGGTGGGAAAGTATAATTTTACACTTACTCAAGACTGCATTGTGCTATTGGCTACGAGGGCCTTCATGAGGAACACCTGGGGGCACCATATAGAATCAGGTACCATGTACACTGGGTGGGCATTCCCCTGCAGCCAAGGGCCGGTTTCAGGTAGCTTCAGTTAAGACATATTCACCCGCGCTTTAACCAGGGCAGCAGGCGGGTGGTGGTAGTTGTCAGCTAACAAGTGTGCTGTGGCGCAGAAAAGTTTGGTAAAAACAGCATTAGTGCCAATGGCGACAGGGTATTTTCGACCTTTTGGCATCCCAAAATTCAGGAAAGGGCAGGTATTTGCACACAACTTTCCCCTCTGGTTCCACAGACTTGTCTGCCCCCCCTGGGTTATCCTTCTGCGGGCTAGAACCAGACAATAGAAGGGACATCTTTTGGGACTGGGGTCACTAACACATTGATAGTCAAGCGCTGGGGTAGATGTACCATGTAAGGCATGGTCACTACTGGGGTTGTCCCCAAGTTCTGTGGTCAAACTGGGTGGGAGCATTAAGTCTTCAGTCCTGGGGTAGCATCCAGCAACCCTTCAATCCAAGTAAGGGCAGTTAGCGATAGATAAGTATCAGCGAGTGGGTAACATACACAGGCTAGTCAGCGACATCGTGCCCCGGGGGCATGCACGCTTTACAAATCCACAATGCTGCAACCAGAAGGGTGCCAAGTGGCATGCCCAGCAAAGAGGTTTAAGAGGTGTGTCTCTGGCGTTACAATTGGGTGGAGCCAGTCCCACTTAGAGGTACGCCCGGGGGAAAATGGTGTGCTCCTTTAGGTTTCCATGACCTAGGCAGTGTGTGGCATCTGCCACATCAAATGTTAGGCACTAGATTACTCTAAGCGGGTATGCCTAGGGGGCTTCACCAGAGGGAGCTAAGCGGTCGAAATTCCTATAAAGAATATGGGATGCAGGGCAAGTGCTGGGGTGCAGCCGCGCACAATGTTCATACGCCTGTTATGGACATCCCTGTGCGCATTGATTTAGCAAGTAAAGGGACAGTGCCAAGGTTAAGTATAATCCTTCTCGCCCTAATAGCCAGGCTGGCTAGCGGGGGTAGGAACGGTCTCCTAACAAGTGAGCTGCTGTCCCAGAGATCGGAGACATATGTGTCCAGTCACACACGGTGCTAGAAGGGCGGCAGCCAGTGGGATCAGCAAATAGGTGGGGCATCGTGAGCCAGGGTGTCTGAAACTGTCCCGCCCTGAGTGGGACGGGGCTGAGTCATGTGACGCAGTGGAACTTTGCGGCGTGAGGTGTATAGTGCTTGGCACAACTTCACAGGCATAAAGGGCGTTTTGTTTCTTCAGACACTAGTTGATCCTAGCTAACGTCTAGGGCTATTGGGATATAGATGGGGTATCGATAACCAGTAGGGATGTTCCCTTTCATCTAGATTTGCAGAAGGCTCTAGACAGGAGAGTTAGCGGGCAAGACTATAACTATTTTGGTGGGGGGGCTCTGGCGGCGACGGTGGCCGCCTCCAGAGCTGTGGTGGAGTTACAGGGCGATCTGGCAGCAAATGGGTACCAAAGGGTACCTCTGCGTGGCACCATAGGGGGTGCCAGAGCCCAGGAGCCTCATGGGAGGTTCCTGGAAAACCGCGTCGGAGCCCCGTTAGTCCTTCGGGTGGTTGTGGGCCTGAACCACCGGGGGCTTGCCCTGCTACGCTCCGCCCTGAAAGGGGCATGAGTAATAAGGGACCGTGATCCGGGAAGAGGATCACCAAAGGGGCAGCACAGATGGGGTTCGCCCTAGTACTGCTTGGCTCATCAGGCGGGTGTGCGGCCCAGATGGTTGCCTGTCCTTGGATCACCCATAAGATAACCCACCATATTACATAACGGTGTATGTAATAAACCTGCATCAGTTTTTTACCCAAACAATATTTGTGTGGTGTGTTTTATTTATGCGTAGAACATGCATGCTATTGTGGGGGGGGTGGGGAGTGTTCCCTCCTGCTGGTGCTATGTGCAGCTCTAAAATCTGCCAGATGCCGCTTCATTAGCTGTGACAGCTCAGCACTGTCAGCCCATCAACAGAGCAGCGCCGAGGTGAGCTTCTGCCTAACGCTGCATGCTCCATATAACTCTATGCAACTCTACCCAATGCATTATGGCCGCCCCTTTCAACAGAACAGCAACAATCCGAGCTTCCACATAATCCGTAGAACTCTATGCACCTCTACCCAATCCTTCATGAATGCCTGTCAACCAAACACTACAGGGAGCTTCTGATAACACGGCTTATCCTATAATTAGCAACACCTCTACCCAATCCTCCACAGCCACTTCCGTGACGTCAAGAAACAAGACTCTCATCGTTGAATCCTCAAAACAAACTAACGCACAGGTCGATGATAAAGTGTATGATGTGTTTTGTTTTGTCAATTTTTTTAATAGCGCGAAGCCGACCTAAGATAGAGCATTTTACATACATATACGTAAATATATTTTGTTTTGTGGTGATCTACTGTTGCTGATTTGAATGCTCTTTGTAAACATTCTTTGTATTTGCTGTATGGAATCCTTCTGCATGAAGTGTTCCTAGCAACGGCTCTGTGGCAGTTGCTTCGGGACCTTATGCTGAAAGGCATGTTACAGTGGGCTTCTCGTCCTATGGAAGAAACTTCAGTGAAGAAGCCTTTCTGTTCAAGTTGTGTTCCTAACATTTTGACGATGAGTCTGGTCAGAGGAGCTCACTACGCGCTCGTTGTTGCCTAAGTTCTTTCACCGCCCTCTCGTTGTTATGGCCTGACTCTGGAGATTTTGCTCTGTGCCAGCTCTGGGTGGCATTGCATCTTTGTCAAATGGGCACCGTGCAACCACATCATCGCGGTACCCTTGCATATTAAATTAAGTGTGCAGCGTGATCCTGCGTGACGCTCACTTAATTGAAAAATATATTAAAATTAAATGAAAGCGTGCATCGCGCTGAATGTTGCAGGAAAGCCTGTCATGCCTGCAGTAGTGAATAAAAACTCATTAAAGAAAGTAGTGCTTACACAGTTAAAGAGACGTACAGTGTAACAACCGAAGTTAAGGGGCCAGTAACTATGGGAATTTACAAATGAAGACAAGGCCGTACTAAGGAGCAACTAACAAGCCACAAGCCAATGAAAAATATGGGCGGAGAGTGGGCAGGGCTTCTCTTCCATACTCTACTGCAGCAAGTCTCGCACAGCAGCGCATGCGCGCTGACTCAGGCTCGACCTAAAAAGAGTTATGAGGCCGGGCCAGGCCACAGAAAGTGAGCGATGGGAGTGCTAACACACTGCCACAGTATTTGGGTGACTGTTTTCTTAAAAAGCTGAAGAGGTGTAGTGATGGTATTTTACCGCATGAGACAGCAGTAAATGGTTGGTTGTCACAAGAAGTTTACAAAGTAAGTGTTGCTTTTGTCTGGAAATGTATTTTTTTACAAATCTAAACTAAACAACAAAGTATAACACAATATTACTCAAAGCAACAAATCGGTCAATACACAACAGAGCACAACAACCACAATGGAACACAACAATGATGCAATAATATAGCACAATAATACAGCATCGCAGAAAACAACAGAAAACATCACAAAAACAAAATGAAACACAACAAATCTGCCCAAACATTCTTGGAGATGGTGGTATAAAATAAATAGGCAAAATGGCTATAGGAGACATATAGCAGGAAGACCAAAAATCCTTTCTCATCTCTGTCATGTTCTCTGTTATAACCACCATTTCAGGCCTATACGTTATATTTGTTTAGCAAGCCTATGTTTGTTGTTCAGCCTGGGGGCAAGCAAACCATCATGCCTGTGATTACACAATTTAAGTCACCGGCATAGTTCATTGGGGTTCCCAACTAAGGAGTCACCACATCCATCAATTTTGGAAAAAGTCCATGTCAATGGCTGCAGGACATATACATTCAATAGGCAGATGGCTCTCCCTTCCAGTCTACGACACACAATCTGATTTCTTCACCTCTGATTACACATATCTTTTAATAAAAACCTTCCTTGCATCCATATGACAACCCTTCTAGTATATGAACAGTAGCTTGGCTTGTGTCAAGAATAGCAGTAACCATTACGCTACCACAGTATCTTTACCCAAGCAAACAGGGTTTAAACCCTACTTTGAGTTCAGGATCATGGAATTCAGCCTAGTTCTTGCCTCTGGTATGGCTGGGAATTCTTGTGACTTATGTGTCAGTGAACGATATAGGACCTGTGCAGGCACTGGGCCAGTGCTAGCATTCACCAGTTGTTTCAGTTGACATCATGTCCCTCACAGTTTGTTAGTTTACTCTTGCAGTTCCCAACCTCTGTTTCACCCATTGATCTTTATCCACTTTTGTTCTGTGTATCTTTTGTGCCTACCAAATTCTTTTGATCTTTTACCTTTGTTTGCTCCACATCCAGAAGTGTAATGGTGCTCTCCATCTAAGGAGTTAATTTGGGGCAGTTGTATCAGCTCCTGCAGTGACCTCTAGAACCACCCTACTGAATCGTCAAGCAGTTCCTCTCCATTTTAGCAGTCCAGGACCATTCAATTTCTGGCCTGATTCCTGGTAGGACTGGAGCTGGTCACACTATGTTGTCACGAAGCCAGAGGTAAGCTATAAACACATTTTGCATGATAGTGACCCCTCCACTTAAATTCCAGGGGTATTTTGTACTAACCTTGTGTTGTATGTGTTGCCCTCAGGCTGCCATTACTGACATCTAACTTTCGGTGCTCCCCCCAGAAATACACACTCAAACACCACCAACTTGTGAACTGCCATTCAAACCCTCTGTTCTCCTTCTGTACCACATAAGACATATCAGTAAATGCTAAACAGTGGCGATATGTGTTCCCCTTCCCCTGGAGATGTACATCCTGATCAGAGGACACCACGTCAGGGCAAGGTTCAACAGATTCCATCAAAGATCAGAGGCGTGCAGCACTGGCCCACAATGCACTTACACCAATTCATGTCAGGCTAACTGCATCATCAGTTGGACCTTGACTTCTTCATTCTGCTTGATCAGAGGCATGTTCCATTGCGGTCACCTTAACTTGCACCTAGGTACTAATCAAGTGCAACCATTTGACTGCAGTAGGCTCTTAGCGCTTTTTGGCAATATTATGAACCTTAAACATAAAAAATTCATACCTCTGATTCCCCTTATTGGATTTTTGATGTTTTGTGATAATTTATTTTATTAATTCAAATGTACTCTATTTTCCTAAATTGGTTTGGGATTTTTCTTGTGTTGCGTTTTGACTTAATTACTGTTTTGGTACCGCATAGATACTTTACACTTTGCCTCTAAGTTAAGTCTGTCTGCTCTGTGTCATGGCTACCACGGGGGTGATCTTAGATTAATTTAATGACTTCAAGGTTTCACCCTGACATGGGTTGCATTTATTACTTGAGGTGGGCAGTCGCCGCCATTCACTCTGATTCAATTAATATTCTAATTTCCCGGATTCAAAATAATGGATACATGTTGACATTTTAAATTAGATGCACCACATACTGGCCTGCCCACTTTTTCTGTCTCGCCTTCTCACACCATTCACCAGGATCAAATTGATCAATCTACCTAGATGCACGTTTCTGCCGCCAACTGACCAGCACTATTGTGTTCTTCATAAGTCATTCTGTGTGACCAGTATAGCTCATTCCTTTGACAGCTGCTCAATTCAGGAAAATGACATACAGGCTAGGGAACGAGAGTGCACTTTGGAAAAAGGGTAATGGAATTTGAAGGTCTGCATACTATGTGGGTAAGGAAGTGGTCTGTATTATGGTGGGGGAAGGAAGTGGTATGCGTACAGCATGGGATAGAAAGGTTGTCTGCTTTCTGAGTATGGTAATGAAGTGGATTGCATGCTGCATGAGGTAGGCAGTGGCCTGCATGCTGCATGGGGTAGAGAAGTGGAGTGGCTGCTGGGTAGTGTAGGGAGATGGCTTGCATGATGTGTGTGATGGAAAGTGGAGTGTATGATTAGGCTTGATGAGAGGGATAAGGAAAACCTAGATCACACACCGAGGATAGGGAATAGAAGGCCTGCTTAGAGGGCAGACTTGCAGGAGTGGACCTGAACTCCGAAGCCTTCAATTGTGAGGTAGGCAGGGATCCTTGAAGATGATCTTATCATGTATAGTAATATTTTTGAGAGATTTTTATTTTAAATGTTTGGAGTACCATGGATTTTTTCCAGCTGCTAAATTGGGTGCACAACGCAGGCCCACCATGAAATGTGTTCAAGAAGGAAGCTGATTATCCTTTCCTGAGGAGAGGAAGAGCAAAGGGAAAAAGCTAACCTAGGTAGACTTAGGAAGTGCTAATACAGTGTCAACATGAGGCTTGAAGTCATATTAAAGTCAACATTGTTTGATTTTAAATCCTTAACTTTAATTGCTATAAAGATTGACTAACATATGATTTAAAAGAGAAAGAATTGGTTGGTTCAATAGGAGGTTTACTGTGCGTGTGGATTTAGCTTTGGTAGTTTTGGGTTTCAATGTAATTACTTTTATAAAGTGTGGTGCAATCCAGGAGATGAGGGTGCTTGAAGAAGATGCAAATCTTTCATTTTTGTCTATCAGTGACTCACTGTTAGCTACTATGTTTAATTAAATGAAAAACAATTAATAACTATTCAGACATAATGCTATAATTACACCAATTCCATATCGTCTTCCACTGGGATAGTTAGTTGCCCAAATTAGAACACTAACCAAGGCCTACCGTGTGTTTGGTCTCCTAGAGGAGAAATCTTAAGGCAAACCCCAGAGATCTGATCTTGCCCCAGCTAAGGCACACCTACCAATGCAATGGGTGCAGAGGGCACAGAAGGGGCTGCGGCCAGATGCCAGTGCATTAGTGGGGCACGTGGCCCTGGACGAGCTGTCCGAAAAGACGGGCCATCAAAAAGCTGGACTAAATGGGTGATTGTCGATGAGATGCATTATAGATTATCAGTGGCTGGACAAGACTTCCAACCCCAGTAAGAATATACGGGGTATAGTTTGGAAAAGTCACACACACTATTAGCCTCTGCGTGGACTATATGATTGTGGCTCTCAGAGACCCTCCTACATCTCTGCCTGTTCTTAAAACTGAGCAGCGGTGTTTTGGAATCGTATTGGGGTTTACAGTTAATTTTCAGTGATTACAGGTTCTCAAACTAATGGTACATTGGGCACACCAAGAACAACCAAGCACTCAATATCCAGTTGTCTGGGATGAGAATGTCTATCCCTATCTAGGGGTTCAGATTACTTCCAGAGACCCAAAAATACCAGAGATCAACATCCCTGGACTCCTTAGGCAGGTGAAATTGGACTTATCTGCCTGGCGCCAATAACGACTCTCCTGCCTGAAGATAATTGCAGCTATTAAGATCATAATTTTGCCCAGAGTGCTGTTTGTGTTTGATTTGCTCTTTTTACCCTCTTCCACACAATACTCTATATACATTGCGAAAATAAATTAACAGGCTTGTGTGAGACAGAAGAGGCATCTTGATTTACAGGCCTACCAATGAGATGGGTCTGGGGCTGACCAACATCACACAATATTATCGGGCCACACGACCTAGGTACATATTGGACCATGATGCTTCATGGACTGGGCGGTGGCAGGTACTCATATTAGGAAGGTACCCTGGCTACCCTGGAGACGTAGAGTATGGGGTTTATACTCTTCCCCTTTGACAAGGGCCACTATGATGGTTTTAGACAAGGTGGCAAAATGGAAAAGGGTTACAACATTTCCATCGCCGATGACCCCTATCTTCACCAATCCAAATTTCACCCCAGGCCCCCAAACTGACCACTTTCTGTGATGAAAATTAGCGGGTTTCAAAATAGTTACCAACTTGTTTGATACTGCAGGGATTATCTCCTTTAACAGACTACAAAGAGAGTATGATTTACGTGAGTTAGATGGTATACACTACTTACAGACACTGGGTCTGTTCAACCGCATAAACACAGGCTAGTAACACCATTCAAAAAATTGATTTTCCTAAAGGGCAAGGTTAGTCGACTGATAATGGAGCTATGCCCTCTCTTATCACAACCACCACCACAGGAGAAACAATCCAGACAAAAACGATGGGAAGTAGTACTTGGGAGGGAACTTACACATAAGTAATGAGAAGACATTTTCTACAGAGGAAGGTGTTCTGCACACAACGCATCCAGTATGGAGACTGCTATTTAGATAGCAGTGTACTGGTACTGTACTCTTGACAGGGCACAGAAGTGGTATCCAGAGTGCAGCACGGAATGTTGGAGGGGCTGTGGGGGTACCGGAATGCTGATACACCTGCTCTGGCAGAGGTCTAAACTGGCCCTGAACTGGTAGAGAATCCTGGATGTCATAGACATATTCTTTTATACACAGATCCCACAATTCCCAGTTTAGGTTCTATTAGGCCTACCCAACCAACTAACATGCCTATTTAAGTCCTTCATAGGTAAGCAAATGGCTATAGCGCTAGGAGCGGCACAGAAAGCACTTGTATCCCTTTGGAGCGCGGACAGAGTCCAAAATTATACTGCTTGGCTTCATAAAATAAAAAACTAACGCTCTGCACTGGGCATAAAATAGAAACCCATTAGCAGGTCTGGTCCCTCGTTATTACTCTTCTATAATCCTACTTCAGTGAGTTTACCTGCCCCAAGTGTCTCAAATTGTTGCAATTAATTCCGTTGCCTGCTGTTGAGGGGTTGTTCTAAGTGGAGGATCTCTACCATGAGTGCCTCAAAATGGAGAGGCAAGGTTATGTACACTATCTCCTTTTATGGGTGAATCGGAGGGGGGTGGGTGGGCGAGGATTGGATCATGTTTTCAGTGGATTGTTTTCACTGCTATATGAATGCTTCCAGCCTCCGGGCTGTAGGCAACAGAGTGTGTTCACCTGTTTAATTCCTTAGTTTGGTTACTTTGCCAAACTAATAAAACTAAATTGATCCAATAAATATTAATAACATATTTACAACTACTGTACAATAGGAAAACATATTTACAATTCTAATTCCAACTAAGTAAAGATTAAAACATACATATAAAACAACATGCATAGAAACAAAAATGTTCAAAAAAACAAATATGAAAGAAAATCAAATTTGCTATTCCAATTCAGAACCTGAGCAACAGTACGGAAAGTGTTCAATTTGGAGGGGTCAGATTGACTAGTTTCACTCCAATGTGAGCGATAGTAGGAAAAGTATTGTATGTTGGAGAGATCACATGTGCTAATACCACTCACCTGAGCAACAGTGGGAAATGTGTTGTACTATGGAAGGGTGATATGTCCTATTCCCACTTCAACCTGAGCAAAAATATAGAAAGTGCTGGACTTTAGTAAGATCAGATTAACAATTGCCATTCCATACTTTGAAACAGTAGGATATCAGTGCTTAATTTATAAAAAAGCAACACTGGGGCCCAATGTTTTGCTCATAAGCCCAGGGCTAGCTCTATCAAAGGTTGGGGTGCAGAAAACCAAGGCTGTGATTCCTCCTCCTGACTCTTTAACCCACTACTAAACATTCCTTGCCTCTTCATCTCACTCTTGCAAGCTCTTTGTAATCCCTGCTTTCTCTCTTTGTCACGGTTTTTCTGTCTTTCTCTTCCTCCTTCTTTACCCCTTTTGTGCTTTTCCTGTTTTTGCTCTAGATCAAAGTCTGTTGATGAAAAAGAAGTGTGGTCCAAAAATTAGTGCTGGTGCAGCTCAACTTGGCAACCACTGCCTCAAATTAAACTCTGGGAAAAGTATTTGACTTTAGAAAGATCAGATTAACTGTCTCTACTCGAACCTGAGCAACAGGAGAGAAAGTGTTGGGCTTTGGTGGGGTCAGATTTACTATTGCCACTACATCTGGAGCAATAATAGGGAATATGTTAGACTTTGAAGGGTCAGAATAATTATTCCTAATGAACCAGAGCAACATTAGAGAACGTGTTCAACTTGGGACAAGGCAGATTTACTATTTCCCTTCCAATCCGGGAAACAGTAGGGAAGGTGTTGCCCTTTAAAGGGATGATACTCACTATTCTGTATACAATTTGAAAATTACATTTACTATTCTCAATCTTAAGTAATAACATTTTTTATGAATTAACATCCAACAAACTAAATGTAAAAAAAATATAAAAGTTAAATATATTTTTTAAATATTGCCACTACAATACACAATTATTTATTCACTAATATTCAATATTAATAATAATAAATCGAACTTAAATTCACAAAATAAAATGTAATTTAAAAATCAATGAAATCATTGTTTTACTAAAATATATATAATTATATGAAACATAAAAATATACATTAAAGTAAAAAGAGGGCTAAATTTAAAAAAGAATTGAAACTGTATCATATAAAGTAAAGCATATTACATCAATATAAAATATTTAAACACTTTATTCACAAAATGAATAAACAATGTCCACAATTAATAAGTATTTAATATGGGTTAAATTAATAGAAAATATCTTTATAAACACTACCAACTGTACATCCACACAAACACATTACCCCACTAAAACAATAAATAATAATAATCATAAAAATGTTTCAAAACACATTATAATAAACATATCAATTAACACAAATAAAAAATGTATACATTTTTCAAAACAACCGAATATTGATAAGGTTTTCACATCATTAACTGTAGTAATTAAATAATCAAAATATGCACAATAATCAATAGAAAATAAAGTAACCAATATATGTTTTAATATATATTTATAACACTTACCACTCTACTCCTCTATAAGTCTAAAGACCACTGATGTTCTTCTTAAAAAACAAATATTAATTTATTGATATCTGAAATACGCATACATAGTTCGCTAAAACACTACTCAATAAAAGTTATACATGTACTAAATTAAAAACACACAAATGTTCATATTAAACTGTCTTAATTATTTTGCATAATTAATCATTTAATGAGCCAATTAAAAATAAAAACTAGTATCAGCAGTTTATTCAATATTATAGCATATATTGTAATATACTTTCCATCCTACTCTCCTACAAAGCCAACAAACCCTCCAACAAATAAGAAAAATGTAAATGTAAATTAAATATAATTATTTAAATATCTTACCCAGCCAGAAAACGATAAACTATACTAACAATCACTACAGAAAATTAGCAAGAAAAAAAATTAATAACTTATAAGAATCACAACTACAAAAATGTTTTTAAAAAAACAATACGGTATGTTGTGCAACACTATTAAATAAAATAATTTTGCATACTTCAATATCATTATTAAAAGAAAAAGAGCAAACTCTTACCTGCCATATTTTTTACCACAATATTCTGGGATCACGATTTTTTAAATGAAACACACATGTCAAGATGTATGGGGTGAAAATTGTCTAATACACCTTGTCTGGAGAAAAGCTCCCTCACCTTGGAATACTGATAATGCCGAATGTAGTGCTGAAAATGCTCTTCTGAACTTCTTCTTGTGGAGCAAGTGCAGAGTGTGTGAGTGAGTGAATGAGTGATTCAGCGGGCAAGTGATTGAGTGAGGGATGAGTGAACGAGTGGCTATTTACAAACCTAACTTTCTGCAGCTGTTTTCATGGTGAGTGGAACTCTGGGATCAATGTAAGCCTGCATCTCAAGCAGGAGCCAAGCTTTAGATTACAAGTGTAACAGGACTAGTTCCAAGGACATTCATATTAAAAGAAATGTGATAAAAGTGTTTCTGTGTCTCCAATCATCTACCATAAATATCAATCCATGTCATGAAAAATTTTACATAAAGAAGGAGCAGTCCATAATTACCACCTTATTTACACAGATTAATAATGTTGCAACAGGTTAATCTTCTGCAGGTGGTGCAGAAATAAACATATTACAGCACCACAAGTGAAAAGATGCAGTGGAGGTGCTGGTAAATAAATGCTTAAAACTTGAAAAAAAACATAGCGGTATATTCACAAGAACGTGTGATAAACATCACCAAAAGATGTTAACGTAACTTCACACATCGCAGCCTATTGCGGGAAAATAACCCAGTGTCAACGTAGAATTCACAACAAGGCGGTACCATGCGATAGTCTGCAGACACCGCGGACAATGTCCACAATACAACCACTTCGATGGAGATAAAAACACAAACCACAACACAAAAAAACCTGCGATGGTCCAAAGCGCGATGAGGAAATCAGCGATAGGCAGCGCCAGGCCTGCAACACACACAGGTGCAATTGGGCTGCCCAGAGACTTATGGTCGGTTATGTTCACCTGCATCAAGTTTGTTTCCTTACCCTTGTCCTGAGGAGGCCAAGATGTAAATGAAGGCCAAAACGCGCCCGCGTCGACCGTTTTTGACAAGAGGAGTCTAACTGTTACTGACAAAACTTTCTACGACTGAATGCACATTTTGAACTAAGGTCCTTAGATGGGTGATAACCTCGTGTGCATATAAGACAACCTCACAGTGTATTGCCTTTATTTAATATGCGAATGAACTTATGAATTTTGTTGCTTTTTTGTTTATTTGTGATGTGTATATATATGTTGTTTGCATGTATGTTCAAAAAGAGAACATCAAAATAACGATGACTAAATTTCGAAAAAGAATGTGTCTGTGGTATGTGATTTGTTGCTTAGAATAAGCTACATTAATTAATGACAGGACTATGTGCTATTAATAGGGTAGTTTGAAGTCCCCCAATGTTTATGTAGATATAGATATTTTTTCCTCCTTGCCATTTCTTCTCTTTCTACTGCAACACACACCTGGCAGGCAGGAAAAATCACCATAAAAGTAGAAAAACAAACAAACACAAACTGACCAACACCCAAGCACCATGGAGGCAGTCGGAGCAGGCGTAGAGGACAAGCGCAACCCACAAGCACCCCAGACGACCAGCCCGGAACCTCGGGGACAGGGAAGGGCAAGGACAAGAAGAAGTGGAAGACGAAGTTCAGTCCGCAGGCGAACAGGATCATAGTCACGGAGGTGATAGAACACCATCAATAACTGTTTATCACCTCCAACGTGTCATTCGGCATCAAAACTGGAATATGGCGGGACATCATGGACAAGGGGAATGCCGTCGGAGAGCACAAGAGGACAATGGACGAGGTCAAGAGGCGATGGAATGACATCAAGCTGAAGACCAAGGAGAAACTCGCAGCCGACCAGAAGGCAGCAATGCAGACTGAAGGTGGGGGCCCAGCGCCACAGCTCGTTCTGGATGACATGGAGGAGCTGGTGTCGACAGTCATCAGTGTGGATACTGTGGCTGGAGTCGGAGGATCGGACACTGCTCGACAGGACACAACACAACCGCAACAGGGTGAGTGACCACCAGGTACTGGGGGGACGAGTGGAGATGGCCACGATGGCACACATGCATAATCAAGCAGAGCACAGTGCACACCCTCAATGACTCTGGGTCATCGCCCAGATCTACAGACTGTCACAATGTACAATGCCATGCTGTCTGAATGTCAACATGTACCATGCTGCTACATACATGTGGACACATTGTAATACACCATCTCCCCTTCACATTGCAGGGCCTCCATCAACACCCCCTGCAGAGCAGTTCCAGCCACTCTTTACTGATGACGAGGAGGACAACCCCAGCATCGACGCACAAGCCCTCCTTGATCATTGACATCATCCGCAACTCACCTCCAGGATCAGGGCAGCCCAGCTGCATCGAGGACACCCCACCCACCACCCAAACCACCAAGCAGGAGGCACCCACGGCCCGGCAGTCTCCCAAGGCTCCCAGGAACAACACACGGCCTTCCACCGCCGTGTGCTGAAGGTTCAGAGGAAGACGGCTGAGCAGGTGGGGGGGGGGGAGTTTGACCTCATGGCTACCAAAATGGACGCCATACTTGGGAGTCTAGGCCTACTCCATGGTCTCCAATGAGCCCTGACTGACATCGCTGGAGTCATGATGCAGAGAGAAGAACACCTGTCCGCTCAGAAGGGCTCCGGCAATACCAGCCATGAGCTGGCACACATGCGGAGGCTCATGGAGGACATGGTGCCGATGGAGGTGGAAAGGATGGCAGCCACCGCTGCACATCAGCGAAATGTAGCTGGGATCTACCATGCCTTGCAGATCATCATCATGGCATTCCTGCCACAAGGTGTAGCGCTAATGAATGCTGCTGCCCCCACACCATCCACATCTCCGCCCCCTGGTGTGCCAGTGCCTCACAGTGTGGCAGGCGTATCCACCCCTGCACATGATGTGTCACTGCCACACAGTGCGGCCGGCAATCCTCCTCCGGCCCCTGATGTGTCGGTGGCACACGGTGCCTCAGCCGGTACTGCAACACCCACAGGTGGGGCAGAGCACACATCCGGGTACGAGGACGTGGATGGGTTTTGTTCAGAAGGAGGCACTAGCATTCATTTCTGCCACCTGGCCTGTTTCTGCTTGGTGCTGCACATGGCCCCATGACCTTCCATTGACCCCAGATACACTCCGATGCATTCACCTTGGACAGCGACATGTACTGCCATATCCTGTTTGATGACCAATGACACGGCAACCAGGCTGCGGACTGTACCCTTCCTCTCCCGCAATAATTGTCATCCCCGGATGGACTCTGGCTGGCCCTCCACACGCCCATATTGTGTAGTGTACTTGGCATGGCCCTGTACCGCTCGAGCTGCAAAACTGCACTGGATGTGCAATAAACATCCAGTAGCGCACTGCTGTGTAATGTCTTTCATCAACCATATATGAATGTGTGGATGAATGTAGGGACAGTGATTTCCCTTGCGTCAATGCTGCTCATCCTGTTGGATGCCACTCAGAGGGTGCTACATTGCCTATTGACTTCCGTGTGCCGTGGACACTACAACAGGAAAGCACGCATCAGTCACTTCCTTGTCCGTACATGGACTGAGCCACGCCCAGAGCCCGCGAGTCATTGTTGCAAGCCCTGCACAGAAGCTTTGCGGCCGGCACAGGCACCCCACCATAGGGTGGTGACTTTGGGTGCACTGAGGTAGGGGCACATGAAGTGCTGAGTGGGTGTGCAGCCTGCGATGATGCCACATCACGGCGTTCCGGACATCTCAGATTTTGTGTGCCCTGCTGGACCGCAGTGTAGGCCAGAGCCAGCAGGCAGCGCAGGCCTACCACCACGTGGCATCACTTCCGGGATCACAGAGTTAGTGGCACCTATTGGGCTGAGCAGGTGTGCAGCCTGCGCTGATGCCCTGTGCACTGGTAGGTCCTCTGCCATGGAGTAATCAAGACCCAGCACCAAAGGTGAGACCTGGTGGCCTGCAGAGTGGGGCTGCCTGATGTGGAGGGTGCCATGTCAGCGGGCCCCGGGCTTGTGGCTTGCAGCGGCGTGTGGTGAAACCTCTTTCATGCACGCCGGTGGTGGAAGGTGAGCAGTGAGGCCTGGGTGTGTATGGGCAGGCATGCTCCGATGGGCTGGGGTGCATCTGCCTGGCTGTGCAGGGGCGGGCATGCACCACTGGGCAGCGGGAGGGGCAGGGGTGCATCTGCCTGGGTGCACAGGGGTGGGCAGGCGATGTTGTCTTGTGCAATTGTGTGTACTGTGCAAATTATGTATCTGGACTCTGCCTCAGATGACGGGTCTGTCTCAGATGTGTGACCTGGTGGACTGCAATACATACCGGCAAGTGGTTGGAGACACACCGGCGGCAGCAGGTGAGCAGTGTGGCCTGGGTGTGCAGGGGCGGTGCTTTCTCTCCCCCTCTCTTCTTCTCTCTCTCTCACCCCCTCTCTCCTTCTCTCTCTCTCTCTCTCTCTCCCCCTTTCTTCTCTCTTTCTCTCTCCCCTCTCTTCTTCTCTCTCTCTCTCTCCCTTTCTTCCACTCTCTCTCCTTCGCTCTCTCTCTGTCATTTGTTGTGCGCAGGACACACCTTCTCATCATGGTTTTTGTCTTGCAGGCTGTGACCTACAGATTGTCCTGAGGGGAGCTGCCATGTGTCTTCATTTCAGTTTGGTGCTCCTTTTAATAAAGTTTCATTTGTTGCTTCGGAAATGAATGTGTGATGCTCATTTTTGTGACGACACATGCATGTCACCAGTTGTGATTGTGCGACATCAAGCGGATTGTTTTGTACATGTTTAGGTGTTGCTGATGTGGCATGTCTGTGGTCGGGGGGTGCCGGGGAGGAGGGGTCCTGGGGTTGGTGGCGGCAGGTGTTGTTGCCCTTTCGGCCCTCCGGGCTGCATGTTCAGTTGCCCGGGTGCATCTGTTGTTCTTCAGGTGTGGCTGTGGGCTGTGCTCCCTTTTGTGGTGCAGGCTGCCATCCGAATTCACACCAGGTCAGAGCAGGTGTTAGTTTCCTGGTGCTAACGCGCCTTACCGCCTGTTTTGTGTTTTTATTGCCGATCTGGCTGGTCGTTAAAAATGTTGAGGTGTGGTGTTGTCGTGGCTTTTGGCACTGTAACGCCTACTCTGCATCTCATTAATGATAGTTTTGTGGGTCGTCTGTGACGATGTTTTTTGCGGCTGCTATCGCGGGTAAACTGGTGCTGTGGGCTGTTAACACCAGCTTGTGATTGGAGCGATGGCTTTATCGCAACTTTGGCTCCGATAATGTGCCGTTAGCTCAGCGATGGCTCCTTGTGAATATGCCCCATAACTGGGTAACAATGCTTGACATTCCGATAGGCTACATTGGTCAGTATTACATAGTAAGGTAAATCTGCAGAATTTCAATATTTTGGCCGAATTACGGTATAGGTGGCCATTATCAGGACAGGACAGGTATGTCAATTAAACGCGCAATTTGACACCACCCACCAACTTTACTTATTAAAATAATAGCACCTCACTAATAAATGTTCTAGTTCAAAGACTGAATGTCTCAACAACTAGAACAATGTTTCTCATAGTAGTCAAAGTGCTTTTTCTCATCAGGATTCAGAAGAAAATTACCTTAAATGCAGTTCAAATAATACACACCTTGAATGAAGAACTGGCTGTAAAAGTAGAAAATGAGACAAACAAAAAAGTTAATATATCAGCAGGGTTTCATACCATCGTTGCTGTGATATCCAGACACGTCCTGGTGATATCCTGAAGGTACATCTAAGATTTGATAGGTCCCTGATGGTGCCCTGGTTTCTGTTGGTGCTCCAGCAAAGTTCCCTTGTGTACCATTGGTGGCTCTGATACTCTTGGAATCACATTGACCCTGTTTGGTTCACAAACCACAGAGCCCAGCATGGCAGCATTGGTTCACAGGCAAATCCTCCCTTGGTCCACCATGGGTTCTGTAGGGTCTCCTCTTCTGGCAGGAAAGTCAGTAACGCAAACTGTACATTTCATAGACTGTGCAATCAATTCTCATGGAGACAGAGACCCTCATGGGCACAGCTGATTTAAACGCAGTACCTCTCTTGACTTGCAGACTGTGTCAGCTTGAGCAACCTTTGTCCCACACAAACCTCATTTGGATCACTTACCTGATCTCGACCCTCTATAAACTTTAGCCTCCTAGTTGTGCTCTCCACCCATGAGAAAACATAAGCAAAACTAACCAAAAACAATCTTGGTTGATATAAAATAAATTGTGAACTATTTGCTCATTTCTAACCTGCACAAATGCATGTGAGCAATTCATGGCTGCTCTGCAGAACTTTCACCCATTAGATGTACATTATCATCTACACAGCGTGTTTTCTTGAGGTACCTATTGACATAAGCACTGTGTGTTGGAATGCAGAAGTTTGTGTTTGTAATAAATTGGGTTCTATCCATACCCTCTTCAACGGAATAACAAAATTGCCAGAGAGCAGTCCAAATTCCTCCAGCTCAGGTTCCAGGGGACCCAGGGCTAATGAAGAGAGTTTGCCGACAGAATTAATATAAATGATCTACTGCTTCAGTACTGGTTAATGTACCACGTCAAGTTCTCTTATATGTCATCAATGAATTCTTGGATGATATGGACACCAACAGGTCAACCTAGGCGACCCAAATAAAGTCAGTAACAGATCCAATGTCTTCCGGAGGCATGTTTTTCTCTCCTGTGCCTTTCCCCATTCCTCACTGACACATGCGAGCCCCCCTATGACTTGAGTGGCCAAAGGCATAAGTGAGATCTCAGGTCAGTGACCGCTATCTCAGTACATGGTTTGCGATGAGCAGTCTGGACCAAACCAAAGAAAAAGAGGATTACTTAAGTCGCAGTGGGTCAGTGAAGGAGAAAAGGGAGCAAAAAAATCAAGCCTGATGTGATGGAACTGAAAAAGGTTTGAGCCTCGAACAAGGCTTCAGACTACCCGTATACTCACGACAAGCTATCTTCAGTTGAAGGCATAAAAAGCAAGGTAATTTTTCGTGGACCGGTAAGGCACCCAGTACGTCATGTGTGTATTCTCCATGCCAGTTTCCTTTGGTAAAGTCATAATATCGACAGATTTCATCAAGAATTGGGGAAAGGGGATATATTGGGGCAAAATAAACTGCCCTGAAAGCTCAAGGTGAAACAATTACTAAATTAGTTTCACTTTCACTAGATTCTTATTCATGTTATCCATCATGTTCCCAAAACGGATAGGACCATGGTAGTAGGACCCGCCTTGTTAAATAAACCCTACATTGTGCGTTTTAAAGAGTATTTAATCAAAGAAAAGCCAACCTGGACTGCAGTATCTTGTCAGCCCCTCCCGTGCCTCCCAAGCTCAGTTCTCTCAAAGGTCGGTATGTTGCGGCACAGAAACCGGCCAGCAAAGGAAGACACTGCATCAGGATGAAATCATGAAAGCAGTTTCAAAGAGGAGAGGGGAGAACAAAATGCCACTTTTACGACTTCCGTCCGCAAACGCAAGCTCGAAGGGAAAGCACTGAATATTATTTCCAACCCTGAAGAAAAGGGAAGATCAGTTAGTTTGCCTTAGCAAGTCTGCAGCGAGCTGTGCGCTCATCCACTTATACAATACTGTCAGCGCGCCAAGGTCCTATGGGAAAATTGACTCAAGGGCCTGGTCACATTGACGTAGTAAAAACTCCACTAATGTGAATTTGGCGAAAAGGTGTTCATTACGAAGCGTCAAAAGAAAGTACGCTTTGTGAAAATATTTAAAGAAAGAGAACTTAATGTTCCAATATTTATACGTAAATGTATCTGCATTCATTAATATACTCTTACAAAGCAAGCTTTCTAGCATAGCAAACAGTATTAACACATAATCTGTCCATGATTCTTGAGAGGTTTTTAAATTGGACACAGTTTCTTCAAAAATGAAAAATATATCCGTTACGGGTGAAATGATCACTTTTTGAGACGACAAGTGGACTGTGAATTAAACCTAAATCACCCATAGTATGTATGGCCAATGTGTTGCACCGAGACATTTGCCCTGTTTTTCAACCTAACTTTTAATTGGCTGAGAATCCTTAGGTTTTCGAGAAGAAACAAACCTTATGCAAGAAAAACTGATAAACATTCATCAAGCCCCAAAGCTCCTGTGCATTCTACCGCCATTTCAACAAAATGTGAAGTGAGAAAATAGGACACCAAAAAAAGTGCAATCTAATGAACTATTAACTCGTTTCTCATTTTGAAGCCCGTGTACTAGTCCCTTTCAGAGCAAAATTAGGTATCAGGATAACTGGGGCGGAGGGAAGTGGGGGGGAAGTGGTGGGGGGGAAGTGGTGGGGAGGGGAGCTGGGGGGGTTTGATTTGAGGTAGTAGGGGTAATGGGGGGGGGTTGATTAAGAACATCAGCTTCACCGTCCCTGTGACAACCTGCTCATCATTTTGAAATTCTGGCGGATCCAGTCAATGTTCTGGTGCATAAGACTGTTTCCACCAGTTTCCTGAGCGGTACTCCATATGATTATTGCGTGTTTCTCAGTAGCAGAGTGATAGACTCTGTCAGGGCTTCAGTGGCATGGATAGAGCTTTTGTCAGAACCGGTGCAGGTAAGAGCAGGGTGGGGGTGGAGGCAACAGATGACGATGAGCAGGGGGAAGCGACAGACTACCACAAGGGAGAATAAAATATTTGAAAAAGAAAACTTACCTTGCGCTCGCCGTTGCCCCCCAAAATGTGAAGCCCGGTACAGACTTCCCCTCTGGCTACGCCAGTGCAGGGTTTAAGGGTTCACCCATCTGGAGCTTTTTTTAGCATGTGGCAATACCATCCCATGTTCAGGATTCAACACTTCTGAAGGTACATGACAGCTTCTTGTGGTGGGGTATGGGTCCTATTAACCTGAACCTCACCCTGACAAATCCACAAAGTAGGTCATAATTGCATCCACTCATATCCCTGATTGAATGTTGTTTGTGCATGTGAGTGTTTGGATACATGCGCAGTGGGATAGGCAAAGGAGGGCTCCCTGTGTATGAAGCCCCTAACGTAGTAGGTTACTGCACAAGGTTAGTGGTATTAAGAAATAGCTGTTTCTCCTTTTCTTCAGGTCACCCTGCATTGCTCCGATTGAATGCCCCTCTGCTGTTGCAAAACAGTTCAACAAAGTCAAGATCTGGCCTGCAACATTTGGGCAAATAGTAAAGCCTGGGAGACTGGCAAAAAGATACATCTCAAGTTGAGGCATACACTTTGACATTCACGGAGTTAGAAGTAGCGGAGGCTATAACCCAAATGACTAGCAACAAAGCCCCTGGACCAGATGGCGTCCCAGCCTATCTTTTTAAATTTGATATAATGCTTTGGTCTAAAATATTAGCCCATGTTTTTAATATGGCTTGTAAAATAGGTCTACCCAGATCATGGTCAGAGTCAGTGATTGTCCCGATCCTTAAAAAGGGTAATAGAGGGGACCCAAGCTGCTACAGACCAATATCGCTCATTGACTCTGCCGTAAAGGTGCTTGGAAGGGTGGCACTTAGTAAACTCACAGCTTGGTTAATTGAATCCAATACCCTATCAGATCTGCAATACGGATTCAGGAAAGGAAAAAGGCACCACTGATCAGTGCCTTAATCTGCACCTTTTAATTAGGAAGTACACCATTGCCAAGAAGGGAACACTTTACCTGGCGTTTATGGACCTCTCCTCGGCCTTTGACCGACTGAACAGGTCCAAATTATGGGTCATACTTCTCAAGTTAGTTGTGGATAGAAATATTGTTAATTTCCTTGCCGACTTGCATAGGGATCTGACAGCCACAGTGAGGTACGATCAAAGGGGGAATTTTACCCAGGGAATATACATCGCTAATGGTGTTAGGCAGGGGTGTATTCTGGCCCCCTTACTCTTCACCCTTTACATTAATAACTTGGATCAAGTTTTAGGGGAAGCCAGCAAAGATATTCCGCGTGTGGGGGAGCGATTGATTCCGGCACTCTTATACACGGATGACGCTGCCCTTTTAGCGAGAACTGCGGTTGGCTTACAACTTTTTTTAAACTCCTTTGCTGCTTTTATGAAATCCTTGGATTTAAGTGTCAACTTCTTCAAATCTCACACAAGATAATTGGCTCCAAGCCTAAAAGGGTTAAAACTCTCCACTGCGAGGGTAATGTGATTACCAGGGTTACCACTTTCCCTTACCTAGGCGTCTTGTTTGATGATCAAGGTACATGGATCCCGCAATTACACGCAAAGAGAAATGTACTGGCTAGATCCACATCTGCAGTTCTAGGTTTCGCACGCAGGTTAGGGGCCAAACCAATGTAAGCTTTGCTAAAAATAGATGGAGCAAAATGTACCTCCATTGCAACTTATGGTGCGGAGATATGGGGTTTTAGAGAGGCAAGGGAAATTCAAGTAGTTGAGAATACATTTTTAAGAAACTTGATATCGGTGCCACAAGCCACGCCAACATATATAATCCATCAAGAGACTGGGACTGGCTTTGTGGAGGATTTAATTGTAATAGCACCTCTTTTTAAATGGATTTCAACCTGGTTAAACCCCGAACTAGAACTGAATCGTGAAGTTATGAGAGATTGTTTGGCTCTAGATCGAGTGAGTAGTATCCCCTGGCTGAGTCACGTCAAAAGGCTGGCAGTGAAACTGGGACAGCCAGAGCTATTTAATTCACCAGACAAATTAGTAAAGGGTGATATGCAATGGGTGAAGAAATCCTATTTATATATGGCTTCTATGGAAAGAGAAGAAAGTGAGTTGGTGAAATCAACTGTACGTGCCCACCAATTGCTAAAAACGTCTTGCGCAATTGAACCTTATCTGAATGTGGTATCTAATCCTAACCACTGCTTTCTCCTGGTGAGATTCAGGCTGAATCAGCTACATTTTCTCCTTGCTGACCCTTCGGGATGGAGAAGGGTGGAGGACTTGGGTGCATGTTCATGCGATAACTTTTCCACCCAGGACATATTGCACTTTATTTTCTTTTGTGAGTATTTTTTGCACATTCGGAAGCGTTTTATCCTCCCAATTTTAAAGGACAAAGGCTTTCTACAAGTAAAACCAGCCATTATGTATTTACACTTGCTGTCCAATGTTTGGGAGATTTTTAGCATAGCAAGTTTTCTCACTGCAGCAGTTAGAATAAGGAGGAAAAAATGAGAGTGATTTTTACGATCTAGTTTACATCAATTAATTTTAACAAATTGAGTTTTTTTTTAATGTCACAGTTTAGATTGTCTGTCCTTGATCATTTAATGTTTATAATTAGTGTAATATCTTTGCTGCTAATTAATGTTATATCAATTTACATTTTGTGTATAGAATGTTTTTATGGTTTAAATTAACCGAATAAAGTACTTTTGACTGACTGACTGATACATCTCAAATGAAAAGCACCTTGTGCTTTTTTCTAGAGGCAATACAAGAGGCAAACTGACAGTTTCACCCACCAAATGGTTGCCATGGAGATGTGCTTACCTGAAAAAGAAATGCATTCTGCAAGGATTGATTCCTCCCTCAAGTTTAGGGCAAACTTTGAATTCCATTGGACCGTTGTAAATGCCTTTCACATATCTTTTGTTCGCTTTTTGCCTGACTGAAGCTCTGCACACCTGTGTAGGCAAAAGACCAGTCCTGAGGTATAATATATGGCTGGCTTCTCTAAGCGGCTAGTATTCAATATCTAGGATTACCAATTCAATCTATACCACTGAGCCCTGCTGGAAAGGAGGGAGGATACCTTAAATGCTAAGAACCAAAATTGCAGAGTCTGAAGTCCCTTGTGCCTCTGAGGTGATCAATGGTGCAAAATCTAACCAGACTAAGACCAAAGATAAAGCTCTATGTCCCAGCCCAACTCAAAGTCAAACACCGAAGCTGCCCAATCGAGAAAGGTACTGCTGTTCCCAGGGGCATGGTTTGGACAGCCAAGATGGCAGATGCTCTCTAGTGAGCTCTCATGCCCGACTCACCACATTGGCTGCAATCCTGCTGCTAGCCCCTACTATATCAAGTAGTACAACAGACTCCATCTCCCTGCAGGCCTATGACTACCATCAAGGCCAATGTAAGTCTACTCTGCAACTACGATCTACTGGTGCTTCCCAAACGCACAAGCAAAAATGATTTCACTGCCACAGGCAGACCCAACTTCCCCCCGCCTGATGGCACAATCAAAGGATACCTGCCTGCCCACACCATGAAAAGGCAGTACACAACCACCAGCACATTCCGGTGTTAACCAACCTCGAGAGTCCAACAGGAGGTCCCCCGTGAGTCCCTGTAGACTTGACATCTTTTGGCATGTTTCCCCTGAGTGTTTTTATTTCTGACCTCCCGGTTTTGACTCTGTTTTTGCTGGTGTAATGATTCTGCACACTTTTCTCACTGCTGATCAGTGGTAAAGTGCAAGTGCTCTTGTAGAAAAATGTGTTATGGATTGGTGTTTCCATGATTGGCCTATTTGATTTATGTGTCAGTCCCTAGTAAAGTGCACTGCGAATGCCCTGGCCCATAAATCAAATGCTGTTGGTGGGCTGCAGCACTGGATTGTGCACCCACACAAAAAGCCAGTAAAGTGTAACTCTGGCCTGCCATTGCAGAGCCTGTGTGCAGTCTGGGACTGCCATGCCGGCTTGGCAAATTCACCCACTTGCCAGTCCCTAAACCTTCCCTTTTCTACATGTTAGTCACCCCTATTGTAGGCCCAAGGTACCCCTGTGGGTAGAGTTCATCCTATGTCAAAGGTAGGACATGCCCTGGTGTGTGTGGCATATCCTGATAGTGAATTACAGCCAATTTAGTTTTCCACTATTGCAAGGCTACCTGCTCCCATAGGCCAGAATGGGCAGTTTGATTATAACATCCTATAATCCTAACTGACCCAGGGAACATGGTAGGAATTTGAGTTTAGTATGCCTGAACTCAGAATAATAAAATACACCTTTTAGTGAAGTTGGTTTTAACATTCTGTGTTGAAAATACCACTTTTAGAAAGTAGGTATTTTCCTGCCTAACCATCCAGCCTGCCTCTGCTAGGTTGTGTATTGTCTGTCTGGTTTGTGAGTGACAGGGGCTGGGGGAGACTCCAGGAGACAGGGTGAGTCAGCACAGGTCTGAATAGACCTATCTGCATGTAGATGGTGGGAGGAGTAGCACCTGGGTCTGAATAGGGCTGTGCCTGCCTTCCACAATGCTGGCTCCACCTCCTGTGATGCATCTGAGGACCCTGGCCCACAATGACAAAGGAAGAAGGTGCACACTGGCAGAATGCACCCAGGACTGGTTTGAATTAGGTACAGGACCCTCTGCCTGCAGAGGACAAAGGATTTGCTAGTATAAATATTGGGGCCCAGACCCCAAGATTTCAGAACTCTTTTGGGATCAAGAAGACTGCCAAGAGGAAGAGCTGGAGAAGCTTTGAGGAGGAACTACCACTTTTCTGTGCGCTTTGCTGTGTTGGCCTGCAGTGGCTGCTTCTGTCTTGGGCAGTGAAAGGACTGGACTGAACTTACTGCAATCTACTTTTGTGAGTTTCTCCAAGGGCTTGAGGTAGCGCTTGCCCCCTGTTCAAGAAGTCTGAGGAACAGCAAAACTTCAAACTCTTCTGCCCTCAGCACTAGGGACTGTGTGTTTTGTGCTGCAACAGAAGAAAAGCAACTCAACGCCGTCTACGACACCGCTGCTGACTCCGTGTCCTGACAGCACCGCTGAGGGCACCGCCGCAACGCCGCACCGTGACCCTGGTCTCACTGACGATGCCTGCTGATGCCGCCACCGAGCCGCGTTCGCACCGCGACCTGTGGGCACCGCACTCCGCACCTCCTCGCTTCACGAGACTCCTTGGTATCCCCGACGACGCCACTCCACGCCGGAATCGACGCCGCTGCTTGCACCGTGGTTCAAGGGCACCGCTCGTAAAGTTACACAAGGGACCGCTCTCATCCCGCACCGCACCCTTGGCCTACCAACGCCGGTGCCATCACCTCCAGTTTGTCAGCCGACGACAGCGCTTCAGCAATGACGACGCCGCTGTCTGCACCGTAACCCCCTCCAGGCGGCGAGTTGTCCCGCCCCGCTCCCCTCTATCGCTACCAACCATTGCTGCGCGCTTTTCCTTCAAATCACCACTGACCACATTCTTTGGTGCCTGAAAAGGTTGCAGTTTATTCATGCAAAAGAACTATTGATGGACAGAATGCAGAGCAATGTCATACATTCACCCCAGTACAGAGATCTGGGCCCAAATCCATCGTTTTTTTGCTCACCATGCCATTCCAGTTTGGACCCAGCCATATGCAAATCAGTCTTGACCCTGTGCCCTATCGGAACAGTTCAGGCCAAACTGCCAGGCCAGGTCCTCCCTTGGTTTTGCTTTGTTCGCCCTAAGTTGGCAGGGTATGCCCAGACGTGGGTCCCTTGCTCACTTTGCCACTGGATTCAAGCTAGCCTAGCTGATGATGGCTGATTAGCCAGAAACCGGTCCTAGGAAGCTTGTTTCCGGTCCAGGGAAGACATGACTTGGCAGTTCGGGCTGGACTGTTCCCATGAGGCACAGGGTCAGATTGATTTGCATATGGCCATGTCTGAACTGGGGTTGCGGAGTGAGCTAAAGAATGATGAAGGATTAAACCCAGATCAGTTGACTGGGGGTGAGTGATTGCAATGTTCAACACTCCGTCCTTCATCCCCTTTGGTTTTGCTTTGTTCGCCCTAAGTTGGCAGGGTATGCCCAGACGTGGGTCCCTTGCTCACTTTGCCACTGGATTCAAGATAGCCTGGCTGATGAGGGTTGTGAACCCAAAACCGGTCCCAGGATGCTTGTTTCCGGTTCAGGGAAGACATGGCTTGGCAGTTCGGGTTGGACTGTTCCCATGAGGCACAGGGTCAGACCGATTTGCATATGGCCATGTCTGAACTGGGGTGGCGGAGTGAGCTAAAGAATGATGATGGATTAAACCCAGATCAGTTGACTGGGGGTGAGTGCTTGCAATGTTCAACACAACGTCCTTCATCCCCTTTGGTTTCGCAATTTATTCATAACGTAAGACTATTACATACAAAATTTTACATTCAAATTTGATACATTTCTCTTATTCATCTTCTTGCTGTATTCAGTGTCCATGTTCTATTTTACATTTAATGCTCTTTGAAATTTTTTCCTTGCATTATGGACCCAGCTTCCTCAATTTCCTGGTGGGGGGAGGGGCCCCCTTTTTTGGGCCTCTGAATCACGGGTCTAGGCTTCATCTTGCTACCAATTTTTGGAAGGTGTTCATCTGGACCTGCCCGGGCTGCAAGTGCCGTCTCGCTCGCCCTGTACCCGTACGTGGGCCCTTCCTTCTCCCAGGGGTCCCTGCCATGCGGCATCCCAAGGACCTTACTTAAGCATCTACTCTACTTTTCCTGAGGCTGAGTCCTTGCCATCTTCTCCCTTGGTACCCCTGTCATGAGGCATCCCAAGGACCCTGTGAGAGCCTTCCATCTACCTTCTAATATTTCTCTCTTTTTACTAGCTTCATTGTGTTTTTTCCGCCACGCTTCCTACGGTTTCTCAACCGGAGGGAGCTCCCCCCTACTCCGGCCTCTCCCTTCCCTCCTAGTGGAAACCCTTTTGCTCAAGAATCCCCACTATGTTCAGCAGGAACATATCCATTCCCACCCCGGTGAGATGCACCCCAGGTGGTACCATAGGGACCTCAAGTTTATAAAGCTGTGCCTCACAAAACCCCACCCGTTGTTATGTTATGTTATGTTATGGGGGATTTGTAGAGCGCACGGCTACTCAAAAAGAGTGTCCCGGCGCTAAAGTAGTACCTCGAGAGGGAGAGATCCTGCAAGCTTCCATTTCTACACAACGAAATTATTGATGAACATCCAGGTCTTAAGATGGCATCTAAAACTAAGAAGTTCTGGTTCACTTCTGAGGGAGGGAGGTAGAGAATTCCATAATCTGCTTACGGTCACCTGGAAGGAGCGTCCTCCCTTCCTTACTAGAAGAAATTTAGGCACCACTAACAGATGTTGGGTCGAAGATCTTAGCGTCCTACCCGGACAGTAGGGGGTGATTCTCTTTCTGAGATACAGTGCCCCGCTATCATGCAAGGCCTTGAAAGCTAGTACCAACGCCTTGAAGTTAATTCTGTTTTTCACTTGTAACCAGTGTAAGGTTTTTAGGAGACTTGTCAGATGGGTCCTAGGCCAGACCATCAAGATAGTCCTAGCCACCGCATTTTGCACCAACTGGAGGCGGTTTATTAAGTATTTCGGAATGCCCAAGTACAGGACATTAGCATAGTCCAGCCTTGAGGTGATCAGGGCTTGAACTACCATCTGCCTGTGAGGCAGAGGTAGAAGTGAGAGAAAATTTCTCAACATTTTTAGGAGCCGAAAACACATGCCAGTCACCGATTTAACCTGCGATTTCATAGAAAGATCAGAATCTAGTAGGACTCCAAGATTTTCAACAGTGGTGACAGGGCTAGGGTGGGAAGGATGGTCCTGAGGCCACCAATTCCTCCATTCATCACCCGGTATACGTCCAAAAAAGATAATTTCGGTTTTAGCCGAATTACACGAAAGTTGATTCCGGCGAAACCAGTCAAAGATGTTGGATAAGCACTGGTTAATTTCGCTTTCGTTAAAAGGTTCATCCTTTCCGTATGTGAACAGGAGTTGTGAATCGTCTGCGTAGGTTATAATCTTAGTGCCAAATTTTTCGCCGAGTGAAGCCAGAGGAGCCATATAGATATTAAAAAGTCGGGCTCAATACTGAGCCCTGAGGCACTCCAACATTCAGTAAGGGAATATCTGCTGAAAACGGTGGGGACCAGACAGATTGTTGACGATTGTTCAGGAAGGAGGCAAACCAGCTGAGAACCGTGCCCCCAAGACCACATACCCTAAGTCTCTGAAGGAGACGGTCGTGGGGCACGGTTTCAAAAGCAGTCGAGAGATCAAGCAGTATTAAAACTGCTTTTCCTCCTCTATCAAGGGTGCCTTTAATGGTTTAAAGGTTGGCCTTACTAATCTTTGCCATGGTGATATTCAGTTTTCTTCTGGATTTTTCTACTGCCCCTGGGTCTACTGCGCCTCGCCAGGCCCTCCGCACTATGATCTCTGAGAAGATTATCTCTGCGGGGCGGATCATGTGTGCCAAGGCTGTTAGGCCTTTCTGCATGTCCTCTAGCAGGGCTTGACGTCCTACTGTTGCTAAGTCATTCCCACCCAGGTGGACCACAACTGCATCCGGCCTGCTTCCTTGTCTCAGTGCTTCCCGCGCTGCGGGTAACAGCTGCTCCCACTTCATTCCCGGTCGCCTCCGCCATTACAGTTCGGTGTCTTGCAGCCATATTCCGCCGAATTCACGTCTGGCCGCTGCCTATTTCTGTGCCCGCGTCACGTAGGAGTGACCCATAATCCACACTGTCCGTCACGGGTTTCAGGGGCCTAGATGGGGGCTAGAAATCTGACCCAGTGCGCAGTTAGGGGTATGTAGCGTTTGAACGCGCTGGATGTCCATCACCCTATTCCCTTGATCAGGCCCTCCCCCAGCCCCAGCTCTGCCGCTGTCATAGCCGCCCCTATTCTGAAGGACTGGGAGCCATATGCACGCACAGGGAGACCCATTCCCTCCAGGGTTTTTCTCATTACGGCTATGAATTGGAAATGCCTGAGGAATGCCCCGCACCCATTCAACACAAAAAGGTTCAGCACTATACGGTATAATATAAATATGCCACATCAAAGTTCAAAAACAGTTAGCACACGAAAAGACATCCGAATCCAAGATATGTATTTCTTGAAGTAGTTTCTCTTTATTTTTCTTAAAAGGATTTTTCTTTATTTCTCCAAGAACAAATGATCATAGACATAGCCAGCGCGTTTCATCTCCCAAAGAGACTTCTTCAGGGCTTCACAGTATGGCATACAGTATGTTCATTAGATGGTTGTACAATTCTTTTTTTGTATGGTGTTGCGCAGGTCAACTACCTTCTCCGGTGGCAACCTGCATGTCCCTACTATTGAATCCAATTCAATCCCCAGAAAGGACAGTTTAGTGGTGGGGCCTTCTGTCTTGTCTGGCTCCAGTGGTATGCCTAACTCCTGTGCCATCTGTGTAAACTCACTTAGAAGTGTGTCACAGACTTTTGTGCCTGCTTCTCCGATAAACAGGAAATCATCTAGGTAGTGTACCCGCCCGCTTTTCGGCACTCTGACCCCCAGCTCCCACTCTAGAAAACTACTGAAAGCCTCGAAGTGTGCACATGAGATCGAGCAGCCCATGGGTAGGCATTTATCGTAATAGTATTGCCCATCTAGCTTGAAGCCTAGTAGGTGGTAGCTGTTTGGGTGCACTGGCAATAGCCTAAATGCTGCCGTCTCTGTCTGATTTCGCCAACAAGGCCCCTTTTCCTTCCTGCCTGATTAAGTCTATTGCGTCATCTACGGATGCGTATGCCACCGTGCAATTGCCCTGATCCAGCCCATCATTGATGGATTCCCCTTCTGGGTGGGAGAGATGTTGGATCAGCCAGAATTTTCCAGGTTCCTTTTTGGGGACTACCCCGAGTGGTTACACTACCATGTCTTTCAGGGGTGGTGCATTGAAAGGGCCAGCCACCCGCCCCAGTTGTACTTCCTTTTCCACCTTCCCTCTCGCCACCTCGGGGTTCTCCCTTACTGATTTCAAATTCATGCTTTCTTGCCGGGACCTTGGGCCCTTTGTACGGGATAGGGAAGCCTTGTCTGAAACCCTCTGCCAATAGCTGTCTATCTGTTGTTTTGTGGTAGCCTTGTAATAGGTGCAGTAGTTTGCCTGTCCTGATGGGTGTTGGAAGCATCTGTCCTCCACCCCTTCCCCCGCCGCCCCTGTATAGAGGGGCCTGCACCTCACTTCTGTACCTTGGTCTTATCTTTGCCTGTTCCTGGCCCTGTGTTTCGTCTGCAGCGTATGGTGGGGTGGTTTCCCCCGCATGATCCACAGGCATGTTTGAACCTGCATGATGCTCCCCATTTGCATTCATTTTTCTCGCATTTCCAACATGCCTTGCTCGACTTGAGTCCTGCCCGGTTCTTGCCTTTGAAATCTTTCCCTTGTCCCTCAAATTTAACCTTACTCCCATAGGGACGAAAACTGTTTTCTTTGATGCCCATGCCTTCCCTGGCTGCCACCATGTGTTTTGAGAACCCTTCCATATCCTGGCAGTCCCACTCCATAATTGGCCATACCTGCGCTTTTGGGGAATTTCTCAATAAAAATGTATGCTAGCATTCTAAATGCCTTCAACCAGTTCTCTATTGATCTGCTCAGCCTGGGCTTCCTGGGTGCCCACTTCCTGTCGTCATCTTTTTTATCCTGTGCTGTCAGGTCTAGCCCTGCTTGGCGCACCTCTAGCAACGAAAAAATGTCTATGAATTCTTTCCTCCAAATCCTCTCCTTCACTGTGAGTGGGATGAGGTTGGCCATTCCTATCATTTTTGTTGTTGTGGGTGGGTCGCTCAAGGAGGGGCGTAGGTACTCGTTGGCTGGCTTCCCGTTACTGTTCTGCCAGTCTCCGCCCTTGTTTGCACTTTGGCTGCCCCCCCTGCAGGCTCCTGTAACCCCTTGTGTGTCTGCCTTGCTTCCTGTCATTTCCCCCTGCTGTGCCTGGTGTGTTGTGCCTGCTTCTTTGTCTGGTGCTCCCCCTTTGGGGTTCCCTCTCCCCCCCGGTTCGGTTGCTGGGCTGCCACCCCATGCGGGGCTCCCCAGGAATGGAGCCATGCCTGGCCATTGCCACCAGGGCATCCAATGTGCTGGTCGCGCTGCCCCCCTAGCCCACGAGTCTCCCTGAAATTCCGGTTGCCTCTGGCTTAGCCCAGACTGCCATGGGGTTTGCATGGGCCATGCCCCTGGAATGGCTACATTATTTAGCCCAATTTGCGCCCCCCTATTCCCATTTAGCCCTATGTTATCTTGCGCTCTCTGGCCTTCCCTGTGCTTTTGCGCGCTTTCAGGTGCATCATGCTTACCACCTTCCCTGCTGGTTCTGTCCACATTTCGCTCGTGTCTCTCCTGAGGGCCGCCGTGCTGGCCACAGGCCCCTCCTCGCTGCTTTCCTCCGCGTCCAAGCTAGTCACCAGCTCTGGAGTGGCAGCTCTCTTGTTTCTGCCTCGTGGTGTGTTCTTTACCCCATTGCCATTAACCTTGTTGTTTTTTCCGGGGGCCGCCGTTCTGGCTGCATGCCCCTTCGCTGCTGGCTTCTTCCGGCATTTCTCAGGGGCCGCCGTTCTGGCTGCCTACCCCTTTGTTGCTGCCCTCTTTGGGGGCGGCCGTGCTGGTGATGTCTGTCATGGTCTCTTATCACTTCCCTGGGTCCCGCCTTTGATCTGCTGGTCCATCCAGCTCCTTCCTTTTAAGGCGATCAGGGCCCTGGCTTGGTTCAACATGGCTTGGAGGTCTTCATCCAGGTCTGGTGCTGGTCTCTCTTGGTTCTCCCTGAACTGTGCCAGGGGCTGTGAAATTTGATACACTTCACTTATTCATGTTCTTGCTGTATTCTTTTCCTCTATGTGATGGGGGAATGTGCCTGTCCTGTCCTCTTGGCCTCTCTTATCCCCCCCACTCGCTACCTTGGTCACCTCTTGATTGGGTGGGGGCTCCCTTTGTTTCCGGGGCCAATCCTGGCCCCCGCCGGCCTAGCCGGTATGCTAATAGGGGGAGGAGAGGAACCCCGCTTCTGGAGAGCGTTTTGCTCTGTGCCTCTATCTGGTCCGGCTTTGCCTCCCCAGCCTTGACCTGCCAGCTCCGTGACGAGCACCACCTTCATCTCGCACCGCAACCCTGGTCTCACCAACAACGCCATCTGATGCCATCACGGAGCCGCTGCTTGCACCACAACCTGAGGGCACCGCACGCCGCACCGCTGTACTTTGCACCGCAGCACCCGACGCCTGCCGTTGCCAGCGCTCTTGACTCCATCAGAGAGGAGATCAACCTGGAACGTGTGTGACTTCGAGGGCCCAACGACTCCTGCACTGACCTCCGGAACCAACGCCTATGGATGCCGTGTGTTCGGAAGCTCAACAAGAGGTCATCGACGCCCTGCATTTCTGATAGGTACTGTATGCGGGTCTTCCCGACACCGTAGCTGGCCCGCGACACCGCGGTCGGCCAGAACTGTTTGGATGTTTTTGCTCACGATGCCATGATAGCCACGGACGGTGCTATCAACATCAAGGAACTGTTTTTTAAGGTTATTTTGATAACTGAAGATTTTTAAGTACTGTATTGTGGATTTTTATCGTTTTTGGTATTGTCTTAAGTATATAAAAATATTGGATATTTTTCAAAACTGGTGTGGTGTCCGTTTTTAATGCTTACACTGTATTACTGTTGGTTATGTGCAAATGCTTTACACACTGCCCCTAAGATAAGCCTGACTGCTCATGCCAAGCTACCAAGGGGGTGAGCAGTTTTTTTTAGGAGTGTAACTCCCTTATCCTGACTAGGAAGAAGGGTCCCTATTTGGACAAAGGTGCAAGCCCTTTCCAACTAGAGACCCCCATTTCTAACAGTCCCAAGTTATCTTGAGAAACTTTAAACATTAAAACATGTATTCACCAGTGCACTATAAAAAGCAGCATTTACTCTTGGCTTAATCAAAGGTTATACTTGTGCATAATTGTAACCCTGAATGATTTCCTACATGTATTCCCCCCAGGCGGAGTATACTAGCTGATAGAAACGTATGTACTTTGAGAACCTCCAGTGTCTCTGCCACAGAACATCTGAAAGGTACTGCACTTTCATCTATAATTTATGGAAGTTTTATACCTTTTTAAAAAAAGATTAATACTTTTGATATTCTATCTATTCTGATAATATCAATTGTCAAATCCTACAAAATGAACTAACAGGTTTCTATATTTTCTGGGACAATACATGTTACAAGTATTGTATATCTGCCCTTACATTGTGCAGGCCCTCGAGTACTGGCCAGACAACACCTACATGTATTTATTTATAATAGGCGTGAGGTTGAACACAACCCAATAGTTGACTGATCCAAACGATATAATAAATATTGCAGTGTAATGCTGAGGTCTTACATTAAGGACTAATGAAAGACAAAGAGGAAGATTGCATATAACACAAAACAGGAATATTAAGAAAAAGGAGGAGAGTGGTGTTTGTGGGTTGAAATAAATGATGCTGTGTGGATTGTAATACATTTTTATGAGAGGAAGACACATTACCTTACAGATAATTAAGAACACAAACATTGGGCCATATATATTAATCCCTGTTTACCAACAAGCCAATGCAAATTGCACACCGACCTGTTTGAAAATAGAGCTGCACTTTTCGCACTTAACCTATGTGCAAAGAGAGTGCATGGCAAATTCTTCATCCAAAGAAGGCTATAAAATAACCTGATTGTTAATTAGACAGATAGTTATGTACAGCCTCCTGTGAGTGCCTGCGAATACAGGGATGGCAGCCTACAAGGGACATCAGACTCTCAAGCCTGAATTCTGATTGCCAAATAGGAGGCTTTTTTTAAAGCAGCCTGGGTCCATTAAAAGACAGTGCATGCTTCGGTGATGCAGCAAGTCTCTAACTTGAGACCCGATAACTTTTGAAAGACTTGCATAAACAATTGAAGTCACCAACCGGTGGTACATTTCATTGTGAATCCCAAAGAGGAGGTAGATGCTTCTTTCACACATCTTCCTCCTTACAATTTGGAATTTGAGGTCAGATGAGCATCTACCCAAGGTGTTCATATAGTGTAGTTGTTTCTGGTAGGTAAATTTTATATGTTTTCAGTTTTTGCCATATTTTTACATTTATATGGTGCTACCTTCACCTTGGTCCTTGTTCGAGATTGGGTTTCTTGCTAGCAGCGGTATGCACCCTGCCCAAGCAGGAACTACAATCCTAGTCAGGGTAAGTCAGATACACACCCTGAATTAACCTGTGCTCACCCCCTGGTAGCTTGGAACAGAGCAGTCAGGCTCAAGTTAAGGGGCAATGTGAAAAGTATTTATGCAACACCTCAAACAGTAACACAGTAAAAAGACACACCACAAAAAGATACCACATCTAGTTAGATAAATAGAGCTTAATGTATTGAACACAACAACAAAAATCCAAAAAGCAGAGCCAGAACTATGAAGTTTTAAAGAATATCTTGAAATGTAGTGCTTATGAGCATAAGGTGTCAAAAGGGGTTATCAGGTCGCGGAAGACCGGGTCAAATTCAAATGTTCAGACTGACCGCAATGGAGAGTGGGTTAGATACAGGGACCAGCCTTGGCCATCTGCAAACAGAACCTTGGTCTCTGAGGAGCAGAGGAGGCAATGGGTCGGCGTCGCTCCTTGTAATGTAGGCGATGCGTTGGCTCCGAGACATGCAAAGTCGAAGATGCATTGGGAATGGAGGTGACACACTGTGCAGTTGGCAATACACTGCACTCGATCCTCCCAGCAGCGGCAATGTGTCGGCGTCAATCAAGATGTGCCAGTTCCAAGCAGCACAACTGCATCAATGTGGGGATTTGTGCTGGAGCTGACCTTTATACCCACGTCCAAAGGCCCAGGACTGAATTGGCACCACTTGGCCGGGCAAGACTCACAAATTGCAGAGTCCAGCATCTGTAGCAGTATTGTTGGAAGTGTTTGATGTCCCTGAGACTTCAGAGCGGGAGACAAGTGGACAAGCCCTTGGAGTCACTTTGGGGTCAAGTGCTGTAGGTCCAGTCCTTCTCACCCAGGCACAGAGGCAAGCTGGCAGGTCAGCACAGAAGAAAATAAGTTCTTCTAGAGCAGCAGTCCAGCAGAGTGGCAATCCTTTAGCAGCACGGTAGTTCTTCTTCACGGCAAAGTAACCACAGGTCCAAAAGTGTACTCAGTTGGTAGGGTTAGAAGTCCAGTTTTTATACCCAGTATTGCCTTTGAAGTGGGGGAGACTTCATAGAGGGGCTTTTAAGTGGCCAAGATATCCTCCCTTCACACCCTGGCTCTAGATTCACTGCAGGGTGTTAGCAGTCCATTGTGTGGGGACAGGACAATATCATGTGCCCAGCTTCGCCCGTTGCACGTCCCATGAAGCGAATAACTCATGAAGCCTTTTGGGTGAAGTCCGCTCTCTCTCTTCACGAGATGCGTGAGATATGGAGGACCTCCATTGCGCACTATGCTTCCCAGCCTCCCTTGGGACGCGCGGGCTCGGGAAGTGATGTTGAGAGGGTCCGCCCGGCTACGTAAGCCGGACAAGCCGAAGGAATGGGGCAGATTTCCTGACTCGCTGGTGAAGGCAGGGGACGCGTGAACCTCACTCGCTGCAACAGAAGACCCTGGTGGGGAAAGGCTGTTAGTGACACCGCCTAGAGTCAATACCTTGTGATATCTACACGGCGTTGTTGGCTCACGCACGTATGGTTGTTCCTCAGTGTCTTAGACGCGGAAGTCAGTGATACTGCCTAGAGTCAATACCTTGTGAAATTTAGTTGAACGGCTTTGTTGGCTCACGCCGCTTTGATCATTCCTCTGTACTTGAGACGCGGAAGTCGGTGACACCGCCAAGAGTCATTTTTGAGTTACTTTGCATTAATGCGCTGTTGGTTAACAGCGCAGGATTGTTTCCTCAGTTTGCCTTGCCCTCGGGTGTCGGGAGGACACCGCCTAGAGTCATACTATACTTAAGGAGCTAACTAGAGCTGCGCTTTCATTTCCAAAGCGGCCATAGAATCCACGGCACCACCAGTACCAAAAATGGAGCACTTCTTGCACATGGGACAGTAACATTGAATATCCATATCAGGTGGTATATCTGTTCCTCGTTATCTTGAAGCATATCTACATGACGACAGTTCTACATCAATAAATGTTTTATGTGTGTCTTGTTTCGTCTTAGCAGGGGAGCTAAGAGAGGTGCTGAGAATAAATCGTAATCCCTTCTTCCCTTGTGAGGCCCACAGTCACACGTGTTATGGTGGGTAAGGTACACCTTGTAAAGGAGTGGTGTAATAATGACACGGTACATGGTTGTTACATATAAATGTTTATTTGTTCACAGTTCTCTGCTGAGTATCAATTACATATGGTACGAACAAACAGACCGCTGCCCAGGTAGCCTTAGATGGTTGATGATGATACAATCGTCCTTCTAGCTGTAGCTGCCATCACAGAGTTCTTTTTCTTTACAGGTAGATACTGCGGTATTGTAACAAGGAAGGCGGGAGATAAGTTATTGAGGTATCATTCTTATTTGTGCTTAATGATCATTTTTCTCCACAGATCTCCCTCCCTCCCCGCTGTTCCCTTCCTTTCCTTCCCCCTATTGACCCCCTCTAATGTCCGTGCTTTCATAGCAGCTCGGAGATTGAGGTTGTCAATAGGTGGACCCCACTTGAGCAACGAACCGATCCTGAGAGGCCTCCGAGGGACCGTGACAGAATAATCTGCCTACTTAAATATACCTCTCCCGGTCGGTTCATTGTTACGATGGCCACCTTGGAAGACGTACTAGTCACGTTAGGAGCTCTACAACAGGAGATCACAGATTCCAGGGTGGAGATAGCGGCTTCTAGGGCAGAAACCGCGGCCTTGCAGGAAACCGTGAATAGATTACAAAGTCACCCCTTTGACGCACAGTCAGGTAGAGGTCTGGGTGGGAGTACCCTCCAATTTGGAACTTCATCTATTCCCTCCCCTTTCACAGTAGAGATGCCCACGCCCATTCCGTTGGCAGCCCCCGAGCGGTTCTATGGGGAGGCGTCAAAGGTACAAATCTTCATGACACAGGTGTTATTACACTTTTCTTGTAAACCCAAGGCCTTTCCCACAAATCAAGCTAGGGAGGCTTTTATGATCTCATATCTGACAGGAGACGCGGCCCAATGCGCGGTACCTTATGTGCGTCGCGACGACCCCCTTTTGTACGATTGTGAAGCGTTTCGGAAAGAATTCGAAACCGTGTTCGACCGTAGGGCGGCTTCCTTCTCGGCAGACAGAGAACTGCTAGACCTTAGACAGGGTAATAAGGACTTGGTGGTATATATTAACACCTTCCAACGTTTAGTAGCAGAGACCCAATGGCCAGAGGAAAAAAGGGCTGCTCTCTTTTATCAAAGGCTGAAGGAGGACATGAAGGACGTGTTAGCCCAAATAGACCCTCAACCCTCCACCTGTATAGATCTTATCAACCTCACTTTGCGGTTGGATTACCGTATGGGGGAACGCAGAGGGGATAGGAAGAGAGTAGAGCGCCAGCCTATGCGATGCGAGAAACATAGGGGGCCTGGGGTGGGGAGTACACCAGTGGTAGAACCTATGGACATAGGCACCGTTCGGGCCCCTCTAACCCAAGAGGAAAGAGAAAGCAGGTGTAAAACAGGACTCTGCATGTATTGCGGAAAAAAGGGGCATTTCGTTCGGGAATGCTTGGCCAAACCTCGAACCAGCGTAGGGGTAAAAAGAGTGGCTGGACTGTTCTCCGAGATCTCGCCGGAAAACTGATACACCCAGGGAAATCAGAGGGGAAGTCCTTGGGTGGGTTTCACATCCCTTCTACCATGAATACACTTGCCTTGTCGGCCCAACACTTGTTTTTAACAGTTAAATTTAAGACTCATAGAGGGTGGCAAACTAGCGAGGCCATGGTCGATTCTGGTGCTTAGGGGTTGTTTATGGACATCGGGACTGCCAGGCATTTAGGCATAGAGTTGAGGGTTAAAGACACCCCTGAAGAGGTTTTGGCTGTGGATGAAAAATGCTTAAGCACAGGCCCTATTAGGTACCATACAGATACACTACCAATGACTTGTGGGGAAGGGCATACAGAAAGATTGTGTTTCAATTTTATCAAAGCCCCTCAATATGGGGTAATTCTAGGCCTTCCCTGGTTGAGATTACATAACCCAAGTATCGACTGGAGGAATAACAGGGTGGAGTTTAGTGGTTCATGGTGTAGGGAACATTGTACTAACGGAAAGTATAAGACTACACGTAGCCCAGGGAATGTACCCACAATAGCAACTGCAGCCGAACTGAATGTAAAGCTACCTGTTTGGTATGAAGAGTATCAAGATGTGTTCTGTGAGAAATCAGCAGATACACTCCCCCCACACAGACATTACGATTGCCGTATTGATTTGGTGCCAGGAGCGGTTATACCGTGTGGGAGATTATATGCACTAACCGAAGCCGAAAACACTCATTTGAGAGAGTATTTAGACAAATACTTAGAGAACGGTTTTATACGCCCCTAAAGATCACCGGCAGCCTCTCCTCTCTTTTTTATTCCAAAAGCCAATGGTGACAAGAGAGCCTGCTTAGACTTTCGGGCATTAAACAATGTAACGATTAAAAACAGGTATCCACTGCCCTTGATACCTGTTCTTTTGGAGCAGGTTAAATCCGCCACCATTTACACTCGCCTAGACTTAAAGGGAGCATACCACTTGGTACGTGTACGAGAAGGAGACGAGTGGAAGACGGCCTTCCGTACTCGATATGGACTCTACAAGTACACGGTAATGCCCTTCGGCCTGTGCAATGCCCCCGCGGCATTTCAATACTTCGTTAACGAGGTGCTGCGGGAGTATTTGGACAGGTCCGTGGTGGCATATATCGATGATATACTGATATATTCATCTTCAGCTGAGGAGCATAAGGCTCACGTGTGTTTGGTGTTTGAAGCACTAAGACAGAATAAACTATATTGTAAATTTAGCAAATGTGAGTTCCACGTTAACGAAGTGGAATTCTTGGGAGTGATGCTGACGCCGTCAGGACAGGTCATGTCCGAGAGAAAGATCAGAGCATTGAGAGACTGGGCACAACCCACCAATGTTAAAGAGATCCAATGCTTTCTCGGATTTGCGAATTTTTATCGCAGATTCATTAATCAATTTTCTACGGTGGTGGCTCCCATCACAAAACTATTGCGTAAAAACGAACCTTTTAGGTGGACAACCGAAGCCGAGGCCTCCTTTCAACAATTAAAGAAGGCCTTTGTTACAGCCCCGGTGTTGACATATCCGGATCCTGAGAGCCCTTACATTGTGGAGGCGGATGCCTCCGACGTCGCGGTAGGTGCTATCCTCTCACAGCGCCATAAAACAACTGGCCAACTCCATCCGGTTGCCTATATGTCGCGCAGGTTAAATTTGGCTGAAACTAGGTATACCATCGCCGAAAAAGAGCTCCTAGCCATAAACGAAGCGTTTAGCGATTGGAGACACCTGCTATTAGGAGCCAAACACATGGTGACGGTATATACGGATCACCGTAACTTACAATTTATGAGATCCACCCGGATGTTGTCTCCTAGACAATTACGCTGGATGCTATTTTTTTCAGAATTCCACTATCTAGTGACCTACAGACCTGGGGCGGACAATAAAAAGGCGGACGCCTTGTCCCGCAAGGACACCCCTGATGGAACTCATAGAACGTCTGCAATCAGTTTTGGACCCCCAAAAGGTCATAGGGACGTTGCAATCCGACTCCTTTCTTCAGAAAATAACCAAAGGGATAAAGAATCGCTACTGCAGGAAATGGCTGTTGGCCCACCCACAGTGGAAGGTAATCAAAGGTCTCCCAATGAAAGGCAAACAGTTATTAGTCCTCAATCAAACCTTACGAAAGGAGGTTCTACAATGGTGTCATAACACACACAGTGCTGGACATAACGGGATCAGGAAAACCCTAGACCGAATCTATCGCCAGTTTTGGTGGCCTACTGTGGTTGAAGACACCTCAGACATGATTCACCGATGTAAAACCTGTGTGACCGCAAAATCAGACCACGGAAAACCCAGAGGGCTGCTACAACCCCTACCAACGCCTTTGGTGCCATGGGAAACCATTTCCATAGACTTCATTGTGGGTTTACCCCTGGATCAAGGATGTACAGCCATCTTGGTAGTGGTGGACAGTCTCACCAAAATGGGACATTTCATAGCCTGTGCACAGGAACCCACGTCCGGACAATTAGCCAAACTACTTTTGTTTCATGTAATAAGGCTTCATGGACTCCCGGCAAATATAGTGTCGGACAGGGGCCCTCAATTCACTGCAAGATTCTGGGGAGCCTGGTGTAAAGCCCTGCATATGAAGACATCAAAAACCACCAGTTTTCACCCTCAGTCAGACGGGCAGACAGAAAGACTGAATCAGATGCTCAAGCAGTACCTGAGGTGCTATGTGGAGAAGAACACAGACGCATGGGTGGACCTCTTATGCTTGGCTGAGGTGGCATATAACAGTGCCACACATCAATCCACAAAATTCACACCCTTTTACAGTAACTACGGTTACCATCCACGCTTTATATCACTGATCAACCCTGCAAGCACGCCGGAAGTACCGGAAGCACAGAACCGCATGAAACACATTCAACAAACCTTAAAAAACACCCGTAGAAATTTGGAAAAGCCCAAGGGTATCTACAAACACATGGCTGACAAACACCGCCAATCCAACCCAACCTACAAGGTAGGAGATGCAGTGTGGCTGTCAACAAAAAACATTCAGTTTCGTAGATACAGCGTGTTTAATCCCAGATTCATTGGGCCATATAAAATACAAAAGGTGATCTCACCCTTGGCCATGAGATTAGCACTACCCAAGGCCATGAAAATACATCCGGTTTTTCACGTATCATTACTGAAACCATCCTACATGCCTATAAAGAAAAGACCATCACCTATTTGGATTAATCACGAGCTGGAGTATGAAGTCCAAGCAATCCTGGATTCCAAAAGGAGGGGATCCAAGTTATGGTATTTGGTGTCATGGAAAGGATATGGCACGGAGGAAAACTCATGGGAACCCACAGACAGAATGCATGCGCCCCGGTGCGTGAAAGCCTTTCATGATCGTTATCCCAACAAACCTGGCTCGTGTCAGCGGTCGTTGAGAGAGGGATGTGCTGTCATGTGCCCAGCCTCGCCCGCTGCACGTCCCATGAAGCGAATAACTCACAAAGCCTTTTGGGTGAAGTCCGCTCTCTCTCTCCGCGAGATGCATGAGATATGGAGGACCTCCGTTGCGCACTACGCTTCCTGGCCTCCCTTGGGACGTGCGGGCTCCAGAAGTGACATTGAGAGGGTCCGCACGGCTACGTAAGCCGGAGAAGCCGAAGGAACGGGGCGGATTATCCTGACTCACTGGTGAAGGCGGAGGACGCGTGAACCTCACTCGCAGCAGACCCTGGTGGGGTAAGGGTGTCAGTGACACCTCCTAGAGTCAATACCTTGTGATATCTACACGGCGTTGTTGGCTCACGCCGCTATGGTTGTTCCTCAGTGTCTTAGACGCGGAAGTCAGTGACACCGCCTAGAGTCAATACCTTGTGATATTTAGTTAAACGGCGTTGTTGGCTCACACCGCTTTGATCATTCCTCTGTACTTGAGACGCGGAAGTCGGTGACACCGCCAAGAGTCATTTTTGAGTTACTTTGCATCAATGCGCTGTTGGTTAACAGCGCAGGATTGTTTCCTCAGTTTGCCTTGCCCTCGGGTGTCGGGAGGACACCGCCTAGAGTCATACTATACGTAAGGAGCTAACTAGAGCTGCGCTTTCATTTCCAAAGCGGCCATAGAATCCACGGCACCACCAGTGCCACAAATGGAGCACTTCTTGCACTTGGGACAGTAACATTATTATCCATATCAGGTGGTATATCTGTTCCTCGTTATCTTGAAGCATATCTACATGACGACAGTTCTACATCAATAAATGTTTGATATGTGTCTTGTTTCGTCTAAGAAGGGAGCTAAGAGAGGTGCTGAGAATAAATCGTAATCCCTTCTTCCCTTGTGAGGCCCACAGTCACACGTGTTATGGTGGGTAAGGTACACCTTGTAAAGGAGTGGTGTAATAATGACACGGTACATGGTTGTTACATATAAATGTTTATTTGTTCACAGTTCTCTGCTGAGTATCAATTACATATGGTACGAACAAACAGACCCCTGCCCAGGTAGCCTTAGATGGTTGATGATGATACAATCGTCCTTCTAGCTGTAGCTGCCATCACAGAGTTCTTTTTCTTTACAGGTCGATACTGCGGTATTGTAACAAGGAAGGCGTGAGATAACTTATTGAGGTATCATTCTTATTTGTGCTTAATTATCATTTTTCTCCACAGATCTCCCTCCCCGCTGTTCCCTTCCTTTCCTTCCCCCGATTGACCCCCTCTAATGTCCGTGCTTTCATAGCAACTCGGAGATTGAGGTTGTCAATAGGTGGACCCCAATTGAGCAACGAACCGATCCTGAGAGGCCTCCGAGGGACCGTGACAGACACAGCCTATGCAGGTGTTAATGTGAGGCTGCACCCAGCTCCTCCCTCCCATGCAGCCTAGGATGGCCCATTAGTATGTGGATGGCCCAGCAGTCTCACCTAAGCTCCCTTTGTGTGTAGCTCTGTATAAGGAATGCACAAGACCCAGCTGTTACCCACCCCTGACATCCATTGGAGACAGGCAGCAGGCACACAGGGCTAAGAGCAGAAAAATGCCATCTTTCTGACAGTGCAAAGGAAACAATAGATAGTCGGAATGCTGGACAATGCAAATATTCACCCCCAGTCACAACGATCTGTGTTAAATCCATCATTCTTTTACTCACCTCACCTCCCCAGCTTAGACCCAGCCATATGCAAATCAGTCTTGGTCCTGTTCCTTGTGGGAAACGTCCAACCCGAAAAGCCAAGCCAGGTCCTCCCCGGACCGGAAACATGCATCCTGGGACCGGTTACAGGGCATCACCCTTCATCAGCCATCAAGTGGTCTAGTGAGCACTGGACCCATGTCTGTGCATACACTTCCCACTTAGGAAGACATATGCAAAAGAAACAATTGAGGTTACTGAATGCTGGACAATGCAAACATAAACCCCCAGTCACAAGGATCTGGGTTAAATCCATAATTCTCTTGTTCACCATCCCAGTTTGGACCCAGCCATATGCAAATCAGGCTTGACCCTGTTCCTTGTGCAAACAGTCCAGCCCAATCTGCAAAGCCAGGTCCTCCCTGGACCGGAAACAAGCATCAAGGGACCGGTTTCAGGGCATCATCCTTCATCAGCCAGGCTAGCTTGATTCCAGTGGTGTAGTGAGCACAGGACTCACGTCTGGGCATACCCTTCCCACTTATGGTGACATATGCAAAAGAAACAATTGATGGACGGAATGCTGGACAATGCAAACAGTCACCCCCAGTCACAAGCATCTGGGTTAAATCCATCATTCTTTTGCTCACCACACCACCCCAGTTTGGACCCAGCCATGTGCAAATCAGTCTTGACCCTGTTCCTTGTGCAAACAGCCCAGCCCGAACTACCAAGCCAGGTCCTCCCTGGACCTGAAACATGCATCCTGGGACCAGTTTCAGGGCATCACCCTTCATCAGCCTGGCTAGCTTGAATCCAGTGGTGTAGTGAGCACGGGACCCACACTTGGGCATACCCTTCCCACTTAGGGCGACATATGCAAAAGACACAATTGAAGGACGGAATGCTGGACAATGCAAACATTCTCCCCAGTCACAAGGATCTGGGTTAAATCCATCATTCATGTGCTAGCCACACCACCCCAGTTTGGACTTAGCCATATGCAAATCAGTCTTGACCCGGTTCCTTATGGGAACAGTCCAGCCCGAACTGCCAAGCCAGGTCCTCCCTGGACAGGAAACAAACATCCTGGGACTGGTTTCAGGGCATCACCTTTCGTCAGCCAGGCTATCTTGAATCCAGTTGTGTAGTGAGCACAGGACCCACTTCTGGGCATACCCTTCTCACTTAGGGCGGCATATGCAAAAGAAACAATTGATGGACGGAATGCTGGACAATGTAAACATCCACCCCCAGTCACAAGGATCTGGGCTAAATCCATAATTTATTTGCTCACCACACCACCCCAGTTTGGACCCAGCCATTACATATCAGTCTTGACCCTGTTCCTTGTGGGAACAGTCCAGCCCGAACTGCCAAGCCAGGTCCGCCCTGGACCGGAAACAAGCATCCTGGGACCAGTTTCAGGGCATCACTCTTCATCATCCAGGCTAGCTTGAATCCAGTGGTGTAGTGAGCACGGGACCCATGTCTGGGTATACCCTTCCCACTTAGGGAGATATATCAAAAAGAAACAATTGATGGACGGAATACTGGACAATTCAAACATTCACCCCAGTCACAAGGATCTGGGTTAAATCCATAATTATTTTGCTCACCACACCACCCCAGTTTGGACCCAGCCATATGCAAATCCGTCTTGGCCCTGTTTCTTGTGGGAACAGTCCAGCCCGAACTGCCAAGCCAGGTCCGCCCTGGACCGGAAACAAGCATCCTGGGACCGGTTTCAGGGCATCACCTTTCATCAGCCAGGCTAGCTTGAATCCATTGGTGTAGTGAGCACGGGACCCACGTCTGGGCATAGCCGTGCCACTTAGGGCGACATATGCAAAAGAAACAATTAATGGATGGAATGCTGAACAATCCAAACATTCACCCCAGTCACAAGGATCTGAGTTAAATCCATCATTCTTTTGCTCACCACACCATCCCAGTTTGGACCCAGCCATATGCAAATCAGTCTTGACCCTGTTCCTTGTGCAAACAGTCCAGCCCGAACTACCAAGCCAGGTCCTCCCTGGACCGGAAACAAGCATCCTGGGACCAGTTTCAGGGCATCACCCTTCATCAGCCTGGCTAGCTTGAATCCAGTGTTGTAGTGAGCACGGGACCCATGTCTGGGCATACCCTTGCCACTTAGGGCGACATATGCAAAAGACACAATTGAAGGACGGAATGCTGGACAATGCAAACATTCACCCCCGGTCACAAGGATCTGGGTTAAATCCATCATTCATGTGCTCACCACACCACCCCAGTTTGGACCCAGCCATATGCAAATCAGTCTTGACCCGGTTCCTTGTGGGAACAGTCCAGCGTGAACTGCCAAGCCAGGTCCTCCCTGGACAGGAAACAAGCATCCTGGGACTGGTTTCAGGGCATCACCTTTCGTCAGCCAGGCTATCTTGAATCCAGTGGTGTAGTGAGCACAGGACCCACGTCTGGACATACCCTTCTCACTAAGGGCGGCATATGCAAAAGAAACAATTGATGCACGGAATGCTGGACAATGTAAACATTCACCCCCAGTCACAAGGATCTGGGTTAAATCCATCAATCATTTGCTCACCACACCCCCCAGTTTGGACACAGCCATTACATATCAGTCTTGACCCTGTTCCTTGTGGGAACAGTACAGCCCGAACTGCTGAGTCAGGTTGTTCCTGGACTGGAAACAAGCATCCTGGGACCAGTTTCAGGGCATCACCCTTCATCATCCAGGCTAGCTTGAATCCAGTGGTGTAGTGAGCACGGGACCCATGTCTGGGTATACCCTTCCCAGTTAGGGAGATATATCAAAAAGAAACAATTGATGGACGGAATGCTGGACAATTCAAACATTTACCCCCAGTCACAAGGATCTGGGTTAAATCCATAATTATTTTGCTCACCTCACCACCCCAGTTTGGACCCAGTCATATTCAAATCCGTCTTGGCCCTGTTTCTTGTGGGAACAGTCCAGCCCGAACTGCCAAGCCAGGTCCTCCCTGGACCAGAAACAAGCATCTTCGGACCGGTTTCAGGGCATCACACTTCATAAGCCAGGCTGGCTTGAATCTAGTGGTGTAGTGAGCACGGGACCCACGTCTGGGCATACCCTTCCCACTTAGGGTGACATATGCAAAAGAAACACTGGGGTGAATGTATGACATTCTTCTGCATTCTGTCCATCATTTGTTCGTTTTGCATTTGTCACCGAGAGTGGGACAGGTATGTCCAGTCATGGGCCACGTGCTCTCCATGCCACTGGAGCCATCTATCCTGGCTTATGAGGGGTGAAACCCCGAAACCGGTCCTAGGATGCTTGTTTCCAGTTCAGGGAGGACCTGGCCTGGTAGTTCAGGCTGGACTGTTCCTATTGGGCACAGCATCAGGACTGATTTGCATATGGCTGGGTTCAAACTGGAAGGGCATGGTGAGCAAAAGAACGATGGATTTAGGCTCAGATCTCTGTACTGGGGTGAATGTATGACATTCTTCTGCATGCTGTCCATCATTTGTTCTTTTTGCATCTTTCTGAAAGTGACATTTTTAAAATTGTAATGATAAATTCGACTTTTCTTTTAAAGAGGATTCTTTATTACAATTCCATAGATACTAAACATGAGATATCTAATTCCTTCCATTTGGGATTTACACATTAGATGTAACAAGGAATCCCCAATGTTAACCCATGTGAGGGGTAGGCCACACAGTAGTGAAAAAACACATTTGAGTTTTTCACTACCAGGACATGTAAAACTCAAAAGTACATGTCTCACCTTTTTTAATTGCATAGCACTCTCCCTGTGGGCTACCTAGGACCTACCTTAGCGGTGACTTAAATGCAATAAAAGGGGAGTTTAAGACTTGGCACAGAGATTTAAATGCCAAGTCAATATGGCAGGGTAAACCGCACATACAGGCTCTGTAGTGGCAGTCATGAGACATGTTTTAAGTGGATGGCACAATCAGTGCTGCAGGCCCACTGGTAGTATTTAATCTACAGGCCCTGGCACATATAGTGCACTTTACAAGGGTCTTATAAGTACATTAAATATGCCAATTGTGGATGAGTCAATCAAACCATGTGTAGAGAGGAAACACATGCACTTTAGCACTGGTTAGCAATGGTAAAGTGCCAAGAGTCCTACAACCAACAAAAACAGATCAGCAGAATTGGAGGCAAACAGACCAAAAGTTTGGGTGCAGACCACCCTAAGGCTGACAATCCTAACACTGGTAAATTAAAGTGCTATGTTAACTTTGATAAGATGAAGAGCCCATAATAATTTGTTTGGATTAAGGTATCAAAACGTGAATAACATTACCATTTTGGTCTGACATCAATTTGGATATTTAAGGAGAACCAAGAAGTGATAAATTAAGTACTCCTAAGAATATTGATTATTACAGCCAAGACATAGACTCGATTTTCTTCTTTCTCCAAGAGCATTCGTTTGCAGTGCACAAGTCACTTTTTCACAATTCTCTTGCACTGTGAGCACCTTTTTCACTTGGAGCACATATGAGTCTGGTTAGGTGTTATTGTTGATATATTGATATATATTATGAGCATGATTTGGTGTTATTGTTGATATATTTTGTGATATATTTTCTTTGTATATTTGAAATATCCATAGATTTATCTCTTGAAAAGTGTTAACAGCAGCTGTTTTTAAACAAAACATTTCCTTGTTACTACCATTTAGCGATAATAGGGTCTTCTCTCTTTGGCCCCTTACAATGTTGAGTGCAACTAAGGACCAGATTTACTAACATTTGACGCAACACAACGCAGAAAGAATACGAAGGATTTTATTTAACTAAGCAGGCACCCTTAAGCCATCGTTCAAGGGTGCCTTTGTTACAGGCAGGATTGTTTTTGTGCAGGAAGGTACACCTTCCTGCACAAAAACAATTCTCAGAGGCATTTTCTATGTGCAGCAGAATGCAGCACGTGTAGAAAAGGAAATAACGAGAAGAAAAAAACATATTTCTCATTGTTATGCGTCTGTTGGGATGGTGTAGAATTTCAATGCAATCACAGGTTTACTACCTTTAGCAAATCTGCGATTGCGCCAAAATCCATGGGTGAATGCGTGGGAACGCCCACACTCTACACATGGAACACCTTACCAATGCAGAGTAACACAATGCAGTGATTTGAACTGCGTTATTTTGGATTTACTCAGCCACTCAGAGCCACACAAGGTGGATTTGCATGGCTTAGTAAATCTCACGAAGACCTTGTGTTGCCTACGCCGCCTTGCGTGATGCATGGGCAATGCAAAGGCTTCATAAATCTGACCCTCGGTGTATCTGAAAGAACCATTGTTTATTATGGTATTGTAAAATGACAATCAGTCCTTGAACCCCTGTGCCATGATACAACTTGATTGGTATGGTAGGACCTTCATATATAATGTTGAAACCCAAAATGACATAATTGCTAAAATAAGTAACAATAAAATCAAAACACTCAAAAGAATTACATGATTAATCTCTTCGAGGTGCATTAGAACCAGAAGGCCAAATCAATTTACAATAAAATACATTTCTTCAATGTTCTATATTCAAGATAAACTGAAAATGTAGTCAACAAATTGATTGTCACCTGGTAACTTCCAGATTAATTGAAGGAATCAGGATTGCAATTTGCCATTCCAGACCATACTAAACTGGCCACCATTCCGAAAGGGAAATTCATTTAAAACTCTTTTTAGACTGCAAAACAATGGATGAGACAACCCAGACGTAAATAAAGTAAGTACTTTCAACCAAAGACTACATAGTACAGTAATATTATTTGAGCACATCTTACTCACAGTGCCCGTACATGATAACTCTTTTGACAAGACTGTGTCTGGTGGAAATTCAAGGTACAAATATGAAATTTACTGAATACGTGTGTTATATAGGAGATTGAGGTCCACAATTCCCCAAAAGGGAAAACCAATCAAATGCAACACAAAAATATCATCTTAGAATTTGTCCAAAACAAAACATACGAGATTAGAGCCGGAGACAATCTTAAGAAATGCAAAAAGGAACACCTTTTTGAAAGCTACATTTCACGTATATAGCACTCAAGATGGCCCACACACTCAGTAAACATCCACTGCTGACATTTTCAAGGATACGATGGTCATGAACTCAAATGCTAGCAAGGCAGACTCAGCCTTTTATTCTTCTTAGAATGGTAAACTGAGAAGGGAACATTAAATTCAGTTACATTGAAATATCTTATTTACTGTACATAGAAATAGCTGTATGTGGTACGAAAACCTATATGAAGAGCAACTAATGTTATTTTTATCTATTTGAAATCCTGAAGATGGCACTATATAGTATGTTGCAATACCACATAAGAGTAAAATCCATCATATCCCAATTCCCATGGTAATCTCCACTCCACTGCCTTTTGGTTAGGTTTGTGCTATAGAAATACAAGAAATAAACATGCATATGTACATACATGGGGGCAGATTTACAAGCCCCTTGCGCCACTTTTGCGTCACTTTTCCCATGTTAAAAGTGACGCAAATGTGGCGCAAGGGGCTTGTAAATCTTCCCCATGATCTCTTATCTAGAACCATGGGAAAGTTCTTGTGCCTGAAGAGATCTCCACAAAGTTAGCAAACCAGCATTAATCACCAAATCCCTGAGATTCATGCTTCATTCCAAACTGCATCTCAATTTACAACCCCAACATATGATAAAAGAACCAAATTCAACTGTGTTGTTTGCAGAAACTAACTGACAAAATGGACTGCTAGTATTGGGCACTGTCCATATTAAATAATGGGCCACCCAATAACTGCATAGTTCCAATAATGGGATGCAACCTGCAGTACTAAATATCAGGCACTTGGCATTTGGTATATGTCCCACTAGTCCTTATCTACTTACACTGATTCCCAACAGAAGATCAAAGCCTCTTTTAGACAAGCTTCAAAGCTTTCAAGGCACCTGGGATAACCTTTTGAAAAATCTGTCCAACTTCAAATTCCTGGGGTTATGAGGGATTTAAATCTTGATGAGTCAGTACTGATGATAAAGAGAAGAGGAGGAAATAGTTGTGTGAAGCCAGCAAGGGGTTCATTGCCTGCATTGCATTTTATTGAGCATTTACATAGCATGTTGCTGTAACTAGCTTGGTCCCAAAGCACTGTTTCGTAATCATTTTATATGCTAATTCTATGTTGTATGGTTGGTAGAATATATATCATGTTGTCTCCTATTGTTGTGTCATGGCTGCGGGGGACAGATCTACCCTCAGCAGTGGATCCCAACCAACACTTACCATACCACTTAAGTGGTCACTGCTATTTCAAACTGGACAACAGAGTCCCTCAAGGGCTCAAGAAACAGATATTGGTGATATACAATGTAAGTGTGTATTCTTGGTAATTTCAGTGTCGGCCGGCATGGCTCGTGCGTGGCGGGAGGGAACGCTAGGGGTTTGTGCACAATGTAAAAAAAACAAAAAACACTTACCTCTCTGCTCCTGCTCTCCTCGTCTTGACTCGAGGAACAGGAAGCACAGCCACGCTCCCCTGACCAATCACAATGCTGCAATGCAGCGCTGTGATTAGTAAGCACCCAGGCTCCCCTGATCAATCGAGCATCCTGGTTCGACACTCAACCAGGGAATGTGGGCCTGGGCATGTTCTCCATGCAGCCTGTAATGCAGTCTGCATGGAAAACAGAGAAAGCGCGCATGACTGTTTTGGGTGGCCCGAGAGGGCCTGTGTAGTAATGGTACTTCACATATTTCCCCATAGTCTCCTGCCTAGCCTGTAGAATGTTGACATCGTGATGATGTATTAGAATGCTGCAGTGCTCTTGGTTGTCAGTTGAGAGTTAGGGCTGAGCTGGTACCATCCTGCTCCTGGTGGGGTATTTATTTCCTTTACTTTAACTTAATTAATGTACTCTTCCCCTGTACCATCTACTTAAAATAAATATACTTGATCAATTACCTGGATTCAATCATCATCCTTCACTACAGCCTGCCAAACAGTCATGTGTACTTAGGAGTGGGCAAATCACTCCTCCCCTGTCCTGCTCTGAGAGCAGAGCAGCCCCGTCTACCCATCCACCAGCAAAGCAGCACAGAAACATAAAATTATTATAACTCAAGGTTATTATCAATTTATGTTTCCTTTACATTGCACTATTTAAAAGCAGTGGGGCGAATCGTCTCTGCCATAGAGGAGGAGCCGCCACTGAATAATTCACCCTCTCCCACTGTCAGACCACCTAATCCAGAATGCACTGCTTCAGAAACATAGTCATAAATCCCTCTGGAAAGTGGTTGTTAGATTTAACAAGTAAAAGTCAGTGTAATCAGCCAGAAAGATCCCCCATGGACACAAGGACAAATTCACTGCATCAGGACTGCAAATGGGTCGCATAATGGGGTCCAAGGCAAAGAGAATAAGCAAGGAAATTTACCTAACAGAGGAAGGAAAGAAATGTAGGTACTGGTACAACATCAGTGCAAGGTATAAACAAATGGTCATGGAAAGACAGGCAGCAACAGCTCTGGTTGACATGAGTAGTCATACCCAATCATCTCTCTTACAGAGGACACAATAATCCTGTGCCTGTGCCTTTTTGTAGTTATTTCCCTAGTTGGTAATTGGTTTCCGGTGTTCTGGCGGGGTGTTTTTGAGAGAGGGTGGGGCCTCACCTGAGAGAGCTGCACTATAAGAGCAGAGCTTACCTGCCAATGGCTCTCAGCTCCACACATGGCACTGGTGGACCCTGGAGCCCCGTGCAGTGTGGACTGCCACCCACACTGTCCCCATTGTGCTTTTCCTCACTACTGCAGTCTCAAAATGCCAGCTCTTCAACTATACCCAGGTCTTTTTTGTGAGTGATTAGGTGATGCCTGAAATGAGGCGGGGAAGGAACAATGATAGGATGAGTCCAGTTGCACTTAGTACTAACACCGGTGTGGGAAACGTCTGGTGCCATGCATTGGAGCAGAATTGTTCTCCAGCTGCTGCGCTGCATGCTTGGCACTGTTCAAAGGGATGTTTTGAATAGGTCAGACACTGCATACCTTGGGTTTACAGACAGATTAATTAATCATGTGGAAAGTTGTTGTTTGACCTTGGGTGGCATAGTGGGTTCATACATAAGTAGGGCTCCCGGTTTTATGGTATTTATTGTTTTGCCATTTTTTGCTAATTTTATCTGTATTTATCCATATTTATTTTGGATTTTGTGAAATAATTAAGCCGAAATTAGCATATTTTCACATTTATTCGACCAATAAATATGCACTCCTGCTTAAATGTCTGCTAGGTTTCAGTGCTGTGAACACCCGCAGCAAATAAATCAGTGCACTAATATGAACTATGCAAATTTCAGTATCAACCTTGAGCATATCTAATGCTGTTTAAGCCTCTTTACTAAAATTCTTTTTGTTTTTTAACCCCCTAATCTATCAATCCACACATCTATTGGCCTGGCAGTCATGGAAGACACTATTTAGAATTACTCAAAAAGCAACCCAATTTCCGTTTTTATCTACATTTAAAAATAAATACAGACAAGAAAATGAATGGTTTCTGTCTGTATTTATCTGTAAAAACAGAAAAGAGGGAGCCTATACATAAGGGGGAGCGGACGTCTTTATTGTTCTTTAGAGTTCCATTTAATTGCACAGTATTCTTTGTGAAATTGTCTGTAAGCTCCAAAGTTTGTCAACACGAATCAAGAGGGAAGCCCCATATGCTGAACTATCTAAATCTGAGGATCGTAAAAAAAATGCTGCTCTGGTTCTGAGGTTTTGATATGAAGAACTACCAATCTTGCATCATGCATAAAATGATGTGTCATAGACTAAAAGCAGCTAAACATGCAGGTCGTACATTGAATTCCTTTTATTTGTAAGTTCTGGGTGCTTGCGAGTGATTGCTGTAAATTAATCAGCATTGTTCTGAGCACTGAAATGTTGAATTAAGTTCCCTTACGTCTAGCCCCTGCCCTATTTTCTATAGCAGACTCCAAGCAGGGGCTTGCAAAGTACAATAGCCACAAAAAGTGGCTCAACACTGTGATCCACACTTTATTCTTTTGGGCTGATGTTTTGACTTATATATGGACAGTAAATAACAACATTTAGGGCCTGATTTAGATCTTGGCGGATGGGTTACTCCATCACAACGGTGAAGGATATCCTGTCTGCTGATTTATAAATCGCATAGGATATAATGGGATTTATATTTCAGCAGACGGGATATACATCACTGTTATGACGTAGTAGCCTGTCCATCAAGATCTAAATCGGGCCCATTGTGTCTCTAAAACAGGGGCCTTCAGAGAGTGTGAGAAGTTGGCCTGGTATATGATGTCCACTAATTAAAGTGGGCACCTTGCACCAGTCCAAACAACCCTTATGGTGATTTAAAAGGTCAAAGATAACCTTAGAAAGCTATTCAAGTGGTAGCTGTGGAGAGCAGCCTTCAGGCTTAGTCTTGAAGAAATGTTAAGCAGCTTGTTTTACCAGAATGCAACCTTATTGTATTGGTTAAATGAAAGGAGAACCACACAGTAGTTATAAAAATATGTATTTATTATTATAACACACTTTAAATACCTTACAGTATCTACTACACGAAGATAAACACAAAGCACACAATACTGTAGCACAGAAACAATGGTATGTAGCACTAATACACAGTGGCTCCAGGGGGGAGAGCAAATCGTATACTAAGCTAGTGGTATAAGAACCACGACTCGAGTCAAGGCAGTGTCTAAAGGCTGTAGAATCGCTGGGACCCCAAGGAACCAACCAAGGTGAGTAATGGGTGACCCCACGGAGGGCGGGTGCAGAGTGAGAACACGAACGTGTGCTGCGTACAATTTAATGAGCGAGTCGCGGTTGCAGTTTTAAAGTTTAAGGACCCTTTCCAGTGGATTACGAGGAAGCCCTTTGGATCATAGGAGGTTGGATAGTCACTCCACCCGTGGATACCGTACTACCAGAGTTACCTATCCCAGGGAAGCCGGGTGCATAGGGCTGAAGTGGTGTCAAACACCGCCATCGGTCTCAATGGAGGACTTCAAGGAAATGCCACTGCAGGAAAGAAGAAAAGTGTCCGTTGGAATCCAAAGGTGGATTCTTGGTGAAGGGTACTTTAAAGCAGAGGGAACAAATTCTGGGTCACTCTGGAGTGACCAGGGGATCGGTAGACGAATGCCCACCGATGTCAGGTGCTTCAGGTGTGATGATGTAGAACTTGACTCTGCAGCCACGGGGACCAGGAGATGTCGAGGATGACCAGGAGCCGCATACGAGCTGTCCCACGAAGGATGTTGAGTGCTGAGGTGTCGGTGTCTGGCAGGAGCACCAAAAAGCCTTGGCAGAGGCAACCCACGAAGAAGATCGAGTAAGGTTAGGGTCTGGCCCAGCAAGGACAAGGAGACTCACCACAGCAATGGGAGTCAGGTCAGGCCTGGAGCAACCAGGGGAGCCCAAGAAAATGCAGTGTTATCCCTCAAATGAACCCACAGGCCGAAGGCCCAGGAGTCGCGAGGGTACCTTTAGCAATTTCACAAAGTCACAGCTTTGAGTTCACAGAGTGTGAGGAGGCCAAAGTCCTTTGTATGAAATGTGCGCAGAGGTTGGGGCTACTGATAGCCCAATGCATTTAGTTGGGGAACTCCAACAAGCATATGCACCTCCAAAAGTACGCAGTGCACAGGGGTTCGGGTTATGCGGTCCCCACGAGGGATACTGGCCTTTGACTTGGTGAAAGGGCAGTTCAATCTCAAAGAAAGTAGGAACCCACCTCCTGTGTTACTGGAGCCTTCGGAGCCCGCAAGAGCTCAGGATCAGAAGACCGGTCAGTTGCGTTGCTGTGCCTGCGAATGCAGGGGAGTTACTCCTTCACCCCAATGGAGATACTTCAGTTGTCCTTGATGCTCCACAGGGCTGCACGGAGCCTGTATGGTGCACGGGCACAGACGATGCTTTGGGCGGAGAGGGAGACAAAGTCGGGCCCAGTCGAAGTCTAGTGAAGTCCAGAGTGCCCAGACGGTCGCAGTTCAGTGGTTTCTGGTTCAGAATCGTGTCCATGTCTAATCTAGGGTCCTACAGCCAGGTAAGCCCTTAAGTACCCACAGGAGAGGGTTGGACAGATTCAGGGGACCCTCCCAGGGTAGGGTTAGGACAGTGGGGAGGATACTCCCTTGCCCTTTGTCCAGTTTCGCGCCAGAGCTGGAGCCAACGGCTCCCAGGACTGGTTTGAACTGGACCATGCACAAGGACACCAAATGTGCCCCTTGTGCAGACTTTCAGGCACTTTGGAAGTGTACCCACCCAGCCCCAATACACTAAATCCTGTCTGGGAGGTGGTCACACCACCCTGTGACAGGATCCCTATTGTCCTGCCTTTCCCTGCTCGAGCTTGGCTCAGGAGCAGGAGGGCAGAAATGTGTCTTTGGTTGGCAGCAACCATTTTTGGCTGTCCGGGTCAAGGAGGGTGGTACCGGGAAGACCAGGGACCCCACAAAGCTCACTTCAGAATGGTGGAATCATACCTCCCACACCAGTTACCGGTGTGGAGGTATGATTCCAGGGTGTTTGATAGCAAACTTGACATCTTTTGTTGCAGCCATTTTTTAGATAGTATTTTACGCAAGCATATAATGCACCTCTACCTATATGTCTGGCTGCGCCACCGACAACCCGGGCGAATGGTCTCTGAAGGCTGCAGGGGTTCTCTGCTCATGCAGGGGCACCCTCTCACGTAAAATCCAGCACCCTGCCTTCAGGATTGTCAAGGCCTGCTAAAGGGGTGACTGATAGGTTTTAAGTGTAGTGACCTATAGATATAGTAAACCTATATCTTTCTTAAGTGGTGCAAGCACCAGCTTACACAGGCTGCACTGGCAGGCCTGTAGTTCCATTTTGCATGGCCTGTCATGGGTGGCATAATACATGCGTCAGCCCATGGGAGGCCTCTGGGGTACCTATGCCCTGGGTTCATGTGTACCATACACTAGAGACTGATAAGGGTACCCCAGTATCCAATCTGGAGTGCACCTAAGTACATGGCATAACATTTTAGGTAGAAAGCAGTTAGACTGGCGTCCTGACTAGCAGGATCCCAGTCAGACTAGTCAAAAACAGTGTAACATCAAGCAAAAAGTGGGGGTAACCATAAGAAGCAGATCCTACATTCCTACAATGTGTAGCTCAGGAAGCTAGACATATATCTCAGAGGTAAAGCCAAACATAGTAATCCATTCACAGGATATGTTTTAGAGTGGTAGCCAGCCAACCAAATGGCAGAGTCTCATGATAATATTCAAACACACACCGTTTCAGCCTATGGTGTCTGCCACATGACCATATGTCTCCATTCTCAATCTAGCGAAGTCACACGGAGATTGGCCATGTTGTAGGCCCTGCTCAACCAGTTAAGTTTGTTAATAATGGGCCAGGAAAGAAGAGTGGCAGCAGTAGCCATTGTGGACTCACTGAAGAGTGAGGCTACAGGAGCCACAATAAAAAGTGTGAGTTGAGTGCAGACCAGCACAGGAGCTGAGGAGAGAATGATCTTGGTCCACATCTGAAACAACTAAGAGCCTCGAGTGCATGCATCTGCATCTGTGTGTGTATGGCTGTTTGCATATTTATATGTATCTGTGTGCGTGTCTGCAATTGCGTCCCACCGAACATTATATTCCTGGAAGCTATGGCTGGCATTAAGGACTTCAGCAGGGTCAAGCCCACCCCAAATGATTGCCAGTGGTTAGACTTATTGCAAGAATTCCTCACAAGACCTTTTGTCTGTTTGGTGTTAATGACCGCCAAACGTATATGGTTCCCTTCATCATGAGGGATTAATCTCAGGCACAATTGTACCTATTTATGAAATAATAGTATTAATGACATGATAATAGTCATCCGTAATATAGTTTGGGCATTCTTGGTCTAGTTGAGGCCTACTGACCGCCATCATTGACATATTAATAGCATGTTTGACCTAATGTCTGACCTAATTTTTATCATCCCAGTCATAATGGGGGCCACCTCTTGCATGATAATGGCCATGACTGGCATTTTTGTGGGCATCCTGGTCAGAATGTTGTTCAGCCATAGCACAACAGTTCCCATGGTATAATCGTGAGAGGTATTGACATAATCCATGGTGGCAGGGTGAGAATCCATAGCCTAAAAGTGCAATGCCTGGGCATTTGAAGCAGAATCTGTCCATATGAGCCATTTGTATATGTGAGCACTTGATGAAGATGGCAAGCTGATAATTGGGCACTGTGCCCTTCCTAACAATGAAAACTGATATTTTGAAAGAAAAAGTTATATTTTTTCTGAAAAGGATTTTCATCTGGAAAGTTCAGCTTGTTTTCCCAAAATGGAAAGCAGTATTTGACCGAAAAATTTGTATTTTCAGAAACTACTAGTCTGATGACCAAAGGTCAAAGCAGAAATGACTCTCAATATACAAAAGGTTGGAGACCCCTGCTCCAAAACAACCACATACATAAATGAAACCACTCACACATCACACACTGCCATGTGCACAGTGTACTTCCCACATGCACGCTCATACATTCCATATACATATATATATATTTTTGTTTTTGTTTTTGTTTTTGTTTGGTTTCTTTTGGTTTTTTTTTTGTTTTTAAGGATCTTGTGTCCCACACAGGAATCTATATGAACACGTGGAATTAAAGCCCAGCAAATAAAGTAAAACATCTCCATACTCAATCACCAGTTGAAGCTCGAAGTAAATCTAGGACAAGGTGCACATCAACACGGCTTGCAGGAACAGAGCTGGAACGGCGTCCAAGTACTGAATCCGCCGGTAGCACGTGCGCCAGGAGCAGTTCACGCCGGCTCGCTCGCGCACCTTCCAACAAAGAGTCGAAGCTTTGCACTCAGAAAAAAAGAGACGGGCAAAGAGCACAGTTCAACTGCAAGTTAGAATTCGAAGTGAAAAGACAAAACGTTTCTTTTCTTCTTATGACGGGAAGGCCAAAGGTGGCGGGTTAAAGTAGCTTCTCTAAGTGATAAACGCCGCTGACAAAGAGTCAGAAATTACCCCTCACTTTAACGACGCAGCAAAGAAAAGAGATGGGGGCAAAATGTCACGGTTACAATCTGTTTCCAGTCCCTTCTGTCTGCTCAGGGTTCATCATCTTTCTGAAGCCATCTGTACTTATAAAAGAGAAGGCGGCAGTCAGGTGCGCCACTTCGCAATCAGCAGAAGCACATAATTCAGTTTAATGCCGCTCTGAAGCAGGCCGCAGAATAGATCATCACGCGCCAAGATGGCCCCTTAGCCAGATCATGCATCAGAATGGAATCTGCGGAAGTGCTGGAATATTTATCACGTGCCTTATATTTTATAGGCGGTGATGATCCCTGCAGGGCTTTTTGCGTTCTCCCTCTCAGCCTGCATTGCTCACGCTGCACATCGCACTCGCCAGCGGCGGAATATTGATGCACTTAAATTTGTTGATCAGCCAGATTGGATAGATTTGTCCAAACGCAAAATATATATTGCATCGTTATCGACCGAGGAGGGGAAAACTCCAAAGACAAAAGAGAGGGGAAGCCAAAATGCGTGAAAAAAGGAAAGGAGTTGTTTATTGTAAAAAAAAAAAGCTCCACCCAATAGTGTTGAGGTAACAGTTCTGCTCAAAAACAAAGTGAAGGAAAATATGCAGAATCATTATCCATGGAGGGAGGGGCTTATTTACAAGCCCCATGCGCCTTCAGTGTGTCACTTTTTATGACGCTCAGCTGGTGCAGAGTGCAGACCCATGTCTACGAGCCCACCCAAAGCCACTTTCTGGCTTTTCATGGCCCTGTAGATATGGCGTAAGGCACTGCACTGCAAGTCACTCCATTGCTTTTCACTGCATCAGGGAGGCATTCCATGGGCATTGCGGTGGGTGTTTCCATGCAACGCCCATGGGTTTTGATGCATTACCAGATTTACAGGGATTTATAAACCGGGGAATGCATCAAAACTGTACGCCTCCCCAGTGCAGGTGTAAAAAGGAGAGCTATGTTTATTTCGCCTCGTTTTGTCCACTTTTTATGTGTGCTGTCTGCAGCACACATAGAAAGAGGAAAACACATCCATGGATTGCTTTTGTGCAGCAAGGTGTCCCTTCCTGCACAAAAATAATCCTGCCAGCATTGCAAACACTCTTGCAACATGGTGCAAGGGGACCTGCATTGGCACTAGGCACCATATAGTGCGCCAACTGAATGCACGTATCTCGTAAATACGGTGCATTCCTACCCATTCAATTTGGTGTAGGGCAGCGCAGAAAAACACGTGGGGCGCAGCTCTATGCAAAATCATTGCAAATGAGGCCCTGAATATATTGGTATTTACTCAAAGAGCAATTGTGGCTGGGCCTAAGGATTTTGCTTCATGGTCTAAAATGTTATCATGGAGCAGAGGTTCACATATTAAGTCAGATTTTATACCAACGTGTTGATTACTTGCAGATGGGTATAAAACAGTGTTAACGGGTAGAATTAAGCAGAAATACACTAGCTCTTAGCGCCATTAGCAGATGCCGTGGTTTCACGGGGGGCACTTGAGGGTCGGGCCTGCCCAAATTAATCTTTGCCACCCCCCAAAAATGGCAGCTGGCACACTATAGAGGTCCAGGAGTTCAGAAGGTGTTTGAGCAATGAAAATGCCTTTACATTTTGTTTTCATCTTGTTATATTTGCTGTATGTTCCAAGACAGGTTAAATGTCAGGCTATGTCTTCTGAAAAAGTGCTTTCTATTCTTTAAAGTGGCGATGTTTACTTTTCTTTCACTGACTGCAAATTAACAGTATTTTGTAAAGTGAGCTATGTGACAATCTTGCTGGGGTAAAGATGGGAACAATGGAATTATACGGAGGGGGTTAAATTATGCGGCAATGTTGAATAAATCGTGTGACAAGAGAACACGAATTATGCAGCTTATTGGGACACTTTTTGTCATAGTTTCACGTTAGCACTGTCTGGGCATTGTTTTACTTCATTAGTACCAGTTCCACATCCAAATACAGCTATAAATAATTAAAGGTGACCAGTGAGCACTTTTGCGAAGGCAGATGTGTTGCAGCATTTTTTGTAATTTTTGATCTGTTTGAATTAGAAAAAAATTAGCTTCCGTTAAAATCTGCAGATTATACAACAGGTAATGGAATTTGTGTAAAATGCAGCAAATTCATAATTATGCAGAAAATTCCATAGAATCACATAATTACAGTGGCTTTGCGTACATGGAGTGCAAAATAAAGTTCTGTAGGATGTCATTTTGTTTCTAATTCACAAAAGATGTAAACATCCGTAAATGAACTATACAAAAATATTTCAACATATACCAGCAGTTATGAAAGCACAAATGGAGCACATTTTGTTTTATAATTCTGAAGTATGATGGAAACATATATTTTAATAGGCTCAAAGCCAATAGTGGTGATGCACAAAAGATAAATAATGTATTTTATTTGTATAGTGCTCACTATCCCTTGGTGTGACACTTAAGCGCTTACCTACATGGGCATCAAGGTACATCCCATAGGGTGGTGTGTGATTGGAAGGGTGGTGTCTTTGTTTTGTGACCCTATGTGGAAAGTGATTCCATGCTATGTGTGATGGCCTCCAACTTAAGGTGCACTTATTGTGTTATGGGGTGCAGCTTGTAGCAATGTGGTGGATGGTGACACACAGATGCGCAGTTTATGTTTTTTCAGTACACTGGCAGCTTTGAACAGCTCTGCAGTTCCCTTTATGATAGTATATGATTATAGTATTCTAGTTGGTTACTGCATTGGGTTGTCCAATCAGCACTTTTGAGACAGATTTACTTACATTTCACACAACTCAACACAGCAAGGCAACATACTGTGCTGGGTTGTGAGAAAGGGAAGCAGCAGAAATTCGCCATATTTACAGTGATAGAGAGCATTTCTGCTGTCTCCTTGTGCTGGCGCACTTTGTGCTGGCTTGTCCCATGGTGCAAGGGTGACTGCATTACGGGCACAATTGTGTTTGTGCAAGAAGGGGCATCTTCCTGCACAAAAAAATCCTTACAGGCACATTACTCTTTCTATATATGCTGCGAAATGCAGCACAGATAGAAAGAGGAAGTAACAAGGAGAATAAAGATATTTCACCTCTTTTGACGAATACGCTGGTTTACTATCTTTAGTATAGCTGAGACTGCAAAATCAATGGGTGAATGTGATGGAGCAAGTATTTAAGAAAACGAAACTAGCAATCCCTCATTAACAGTACTAATTGTTAGAAATAGTAAAGAAAACAAAATTAATATACACTCACAGCATTTACGTATGACTATGAGTAAAGAGCTTTACGTATGCTTAATTAATGAAAAATAAAATGCAACGTGACTAAAACCCACTTTAAACTGGAAAACACTTTTGAGCATGTGCGAATTAGAATTATGTAGATAGTAACGTGACTAACCTGTTTTGAGAGGAAAAACTCTCACGCATGCGGAAGAATTACTAACATTAGGTCTTGAGGCACCACAAGCCCGGCATAATGCTTGCCTGAATTTAAAGAGAGCTATTGCTGCTAATGCTTTGCTTAACGAAAGAGATAATAACAGGGGATAAAGTAGAAGGGGGTGGTGAACAGTGAAAATCATTTATTTTAGAAATTAACATCTGTTTATGATTCTTTTATTAATAGAGTACGTTTGGGCCTTCTGTTACATACAAAGAGAATAGATGGCGGCTAAATGGAGGCAGGCTACGCATGCGCAATGAAGTCATGAAGATGACCCGCTGATCGTGTCGCTGACAGACTGCCAAGAGCCAAGGACAAGAGACGTGCAAAAGTTGTTCTCGACTGTGGAACTGCATTAACATTTTTATTTTATTTGCAACATCAGATATATGGGAAAGGAAATAGGACAGAATAATGAATGAGCTAAAGGGGAAGGGTTTGTTAGACAAAAGAGTTTTTAAGAAATTAAATATGTCAGCATGAGATGAATGACAACTCCCCTGTCCCTGCCCAATCAGAGTTCGTATTTCATCAAGATTTGAGGGTGGGAGATGCAGAAATAAAGACTATAACTAGTGTGGCTTAAAGGGTGTTAGTTCGACTGCAAGATAGAGAGAGAGAGAGAGAGGCGAGAGCTGCTGCTGATGAGGAAAGTAGAGAACAGACTGGGAAGATTCATACCTGAATGACAACTTGATTGGATTGAAGATTCCGCAAGAATATCGAGGAGGGAGGGAGTGTAAGTGAGAAATGCGCCCCGGTGCGTCGGGTCTGTAGAGAAGTTTAGTAAGTATTGCCATGCCCTGATCCTGTCCTATGGTCTTTGTCTCCTGATTCTTAATCAGGAGACCTCCATCAGCCCTTTGGCCAGAGGGTTGGTTTTCCATTATCACCATTGGACAACTATTATTCTGTCTCAAATTTGCTTACCTTTTTGCAAATGTATAATTTATTATGCCTTTTATCTCTTCATCTATCCACTCTTAATGCATTGATTGGTTGAATTAGTCTGTGAATTGAATGTATTTGCTAAATGAATTTTCTCTCCCATGAAAAGTTGATGGAGTTTGCACTGTGAATTTGTACTAATGAGCGTTCATTTATGACTGAGTTTTAGATCAAATTCTTTGAATCTTACTCAGAGTCTGTGATTATTTGAACTAAGATCAGTAAGTTAGTCAATTGTTAATATCACCATCAAATACTCAACTAATGATCCATCGACCAAAGGAAGATTGTTGATCTGTGAAGATTAGTTAGACATTGACTAAATCGCTAAAATAATTTTGAGTCTACAAGTGAGTTAACTAATCAAGATTGAAGTGAAATTACAAAACTTGACCCACAGCAAAACAACCAGGAAATCTGATTGTGTATATGGGCCCATTGAATTTTTCATTGACTGCGAGGTGTTCATCCCTGGCCTTTCGCTGGATCAAATGCATGGAAACGCCCAAGCCCCACCCATGGAATGCCTTCTTAATGCAAGATAACTCTAGGCAGTGAAATGTGCTGCCTTGTGCTACTTTGTATTTACCAAACCTTGCAAAGCCATGTAAAATCGCTTTGCAAAGCTTCGTAAACACCCAAAATTATTTTGCGTCAGGGCTGCACCACAAAAGTGACACAACCCTGATGATTATTATTTTTTTTTAAACATTTTATTTAATCAAATAATCACAGACCCAACATACAAAAATAAGCTAAATCTCAATAATCATTTATTCTGGAGCAATAAATAGTAATGTACAGTAATAATTCATGGATACTCAAAAATATCTATCTTCACAAAATACATAAAGCAAGCCAAATGTAATAGCCTATGATCAGTCTCTTTATTGCTAATATTGACTTATATGGGTCTATTCTTCACCCTTTTCACAACAGTCCTTAAAGCCTTTAGTCTTTTCCCCAAATGTGTATACATTTGTGGGTCGCCCCATTCTACGGGAATTGAATTCTTCCCTTTCTTTAGTTTGTCTCATTTTGACTACCTTTTGTGGAAAGCTAGGTGGATCTGGTAATCTAAAGTTTTGTAAGATCAAGGATTTGGCTACCAGAGAGGCAATAAAGCTGTTTTGGTCGGACAGATAAGTTTAGGTTTGAAATCCCAGATAGAATGACCAAAGAATGGGGATCTAGGTTTTGATTGAGTTGCATGCTGATCCACTGTCCATTAGTTTGATAATTTGGGACAGAAAAAGCAGATATGAAACAAAGCCCCCCTTAGGTGGTTACATTGAAAACAGCCTGGTAGCATTTCAGGGAAAACATTTTAAAGTTCTCAGGGGTATAACATAGCTGCCATTTAGAGAAGAACTGCATATGTTTAAAATTAGCTCCACGAACAACCTTATTGGACCATCTATTGTAGTCCTACCATAATGCTGCATCTGTCGATTCACAGACATTAAAAATTTGGGGAAAGCTAGGCGTTTATCAAATAAAAGAGCTTGTAATAGAGGGAGAGATGAAGTCTTGGGAACAAGTTAGAGGAGATAGATCAGAAGAAGTCTCAGGCCTAGTTTTCTCATATCTCCAGATTTCTAGCCTGATGAAAAATTGTAGTGAATCTGCCTCCAGTGTTAAGTTCTTGGCAAGAGCTGGCATTGTTGGAGGGAGAGAGAAGAGGAGAGATCTGCTTGGATGTGCATTGATACAATCATCTCTTATCTGAAAGTCATTGAGAGATGAAAGAAGTGGCCATAGTATATAGATATTTAGGACCTTCATTCATAGACTGGATTAAAGTCCTCTGATTGACTGGTGGTGTGTGACAGATTTCTTCAGTTATTCCATGTCTGTTCAGTTAGTGATGGCTGGTTTATTGACTGCACAATACTGGCAAAGGACAACCCTCATGGCAAATATGCCTCATTTGAATGTAAAAGGTGTAAGTTACAGTTGGCTGCTGACCGCTGAATCTTAGGGCACTAGTATTAGTGTGGGCCAGAAATGTTATGAATGAACTTACATAACTATGTAATACCCTGGCAAAGCATAGGTCAGCCCTTCTTAACTCACCTGCTTATGGAAAGTATTTTGCTGGTTGGATTGTTTCCAGTCTGTAAATTGTAAACTAAAGATTGCGCTTGAGAGTGTGACTGGCTTTCCAGATTCTGTGGCTGGTATGTAGACGGTGTAGTTGTCTTGCAAATATCCATGTTTTCAACTGACGTCTGAAGTCTATAGGCTCCGGGGGGCTTCGAATGCTTGCTGGTAGTGAGCTCCAGAGGTTGAAAACGTGTACTGAGAAAGCAGTGCCTGTTAGAAATGGAGGTCTCTAGTTGGCAGTGGAATGCACCCTGTCCAAGTAGGGAACTTTCCTTATAGTCAGAGTAAGGGGTTTACACACCCAAGATAACCCCTGCTCACCCCCTTGGTAGCTTGGCACAAGCAGTCAGGCCTATCTCAGAGGCAATGTGTAAAGTATTTGACCATAACACACACACAGTAACAGAGTGAAAACACTACAAATGAACACCACGCCAGTTTCGAAAAAGAAATCTTTATCTAAATCAAACAACACCAAAACAACAAAAATCTAACACACACAACTCAAAATATGAATGTTAAAAGGTTTTAGTAATTCTGTCCATAGGAAACTATGGATGCAATGATTTTACACAAAGTACCTTCAGATGCATCACAATTCACAAGGAAAACAGCTGCACGGGAGCGAAACGTCGGAAAACACAGGGATGCATCCATGCGGCAGTGATGCGTCAGTTCTGCTGCATGGGGGAAAAGTATTGTGCCGAATCCGGACTGTAAGGGGAAGCGATGCGTTGAATTTTCAAAAGGTTCTGGTCTTTCGGTGATGCATTGGAAAAACTTGGTGCACAGGTGTGCTGCGTGGAAATCCAGGCGCACTGATGTGTTGATTCTTTCATCCACACAGCAGGGCCTTTGTCAGTGTAAGTGCTGTGGTCTCAGACTTCGGAGATACAGTGTGCAGAACTCAGGCTGCGGGGGTTTCTTCGGCAGCGGGCAGATGCCGCAACGATTTCTTTAGCCGCACGGCATCGGTGCCTGGAAATTTCTCCCGCGTGATGGTGATATTCAGGTTTCTTGTAGCTTTATGCAGCATGGACAACCTCCAAGGGCCCAGAACTGGAATTGGCACCAAAGGCAGTGTTGGACTTTGCCCTCTTTGGCTAAGGTTCCCTAAACTTTTTGCCTCCCCCCTAGATCCTTTTTCTGACATGGTGTTGCCGACTTAGATGCTTTGGGCACTTTGCCACTGCTGATCAGTGTCAAAGTGCAAGTTCTCCCTGTATAAAGTGTGATGGTAATTGGTTGTCCATAATTGATATATTTGTTTTACTAGTAAAGTCCCTAGTAAAGTGCACTGTCTGTGCCAGGGCTGGTAACACAAATGCTACTAGTGGGCCTGCAGCACTAATTGTGCCAACCACACCAGTAGCCTTAAAGAGGGAACTCAGGCCTGACACTGCAGTGCCTGTGCGCAGTTTGTTAAACTGTCTTGTTGTCCTGACAAGTGCACCCACTTGCCAGGCCTTACCCTTCCCTTTTTATGCACATCATACACCCCTATGGTAGGCCCAAGGTACCCCCTGGGCAGGGTGCAGTGTATGTGAAAAGGTAGGACATGTACTGAGGTGTGTACCATGTCCTGACAGTGAAATACTCTCCATTTCGTTTTTCACTGTTGAAAGGCCATTTTGCCCATAGGACAGAATGGGGAGGCAGTGTAATATGTTTCCAGCCTATCTTCCCATAGGCTTAAGATGGAAAGGTGAAGTTTAGTATGCCTGAACTCACAATTTAATACCACATCTTTTGGTGAAGGTGGTTTTTGCATTGTGTGTTTAGAAACCACACTTTTAGAAGTGGCTGTTTTTTTGTGTTCTATCAATTCTGTGTGTCTCTGCCTGATTGTGGATTAACTGTTTGGATTTTAAAGCGATAGGATCTGAGGAATGTCTTGACCCAGGGGAGGAGGTGAGACAGCAACAGGCTGACCTGCATCTGGAGTGTAGGGAGGAGGAGTAGCCCCTGGAGGTGAATAGGTCTGGTCTGCTGCCATAAAACAATGGCTCCATCTCCTGCTAAGTCATTAAGGATCCAGACCCCCCACTATCAAAGGAAGAAGGTGTCACTGCCAGGGAGACACCCAGAACTGGTTTGGACAGGGGTCAGTGCCCCCCTGAACACAAAGACTTCAAAGACATTTAGAGGTATAACTATGAGAGCTGAAACCCCTGAACGGTGGACTGATCAAGACTGAAAAGGATTGAAACTACTTTGTGGTCAAGAGGAACCTCTGCCAAGGAAGAAACAGCTGAAGAGACTGAAGGAAAGGACTGACCCTTCTTGTGTGTTCTGGGGCTGGCCTGCAGTTTGCTGATTTAACCAATGTGTCCCCCTGCTTGAAAGAACTTTGCTGTGTGCTGTGCCCTGAAGTAACTTATCCCCAAGGGCCCGATAAGAGCTGGCTCCCTGTTGTGGAAACTCAGGAACATAAAAGTTTCCAGGTGTCTCTCAGCAACGCTGTGTGCGTGTGCTTTTTGCAGCCTGAGACCTTCGCAAGAACTACCCCGTGATCGTGTTCACCCGGAATCCAAGTGAGTCTCAGCGATGCTGTGTGCGTGTGCTTTGTGTAGCCTGTGACCTTCGTGAGGATTGTCCTGTGATCGTGGGTGCCCGGAATCCAAGTGAGTCTCAGCAACGCTGTGTGTGTGTGCTTTGTGCAGCCTGAGACCTTCGTGAGGATTTTGTTTTTTTGTCCTCATACATGGCATTAGGCCTAGATCTGAGGCTGTGTGCACTCTCACTGGGACGACCAAATCAGCACACTACTTCCAGGAAATCCATTTGACCTTTTTGTTAAACTATATATCTGGAGAAATAAACAACCTGACCAATCTCCAACATAGTTCAGTATGCCTTAATCATTGGACTTTATGAAGTGACATCGCCATTAAATTCCCCGGATAATAAAAAACCCCATTCATTATTTTCTAATAATGTCACCCATATTGGTCCCCACATTGTTATCCTTTTAACTGATCTCTTGATACAGTCTGCCCGACAGGTATTCCTTACGTATAAGATCCATTCTCTTAGTGACGGAGCAGCCTGTGCTACCCACTTTGTGCAAATTTCTCTACGTGCCATAATTATCAGTACAAATAGCAAGTGTGCTTGAGATTTATTTACTATGTAGTTTTTGTCACCTCTAGGTAGAATTCCAAATATAACAAGTTCAAGGCTTACCTGTATTTTAGCCCCAAGTGTTTTAGAGGCAAACTCACCCACCTCGTGCCAGAAGATTTGGATTACCGGACATTGCCATAACACGTGAACATCATCAGCGTTTTCTAGCATTCATTTGGGACATTGTCTTCTCTTACTTCCTCTCATCTTTGACAGTTTCTTCGGGGACCAATAAGCTCTATATAGAGTAAAGAGATTGTTTCTTCTCAAAGGTGCGGGTCTGACAATAGACCAAAGTGCAGCATATGATACTTGCCATAAGGTTTGGATATCTGATTCCGGCATGTCCGTTCTCCATATGTCCTCTGGTGCAGGTAACGTGCTGTCCTCTGCGTCCACCAGCATCCAATACCACTTAGATACCTCCTTTTTAAATGCTAGGTTTTTCATAAACTCTCCCTCCCATTCTGACTCCAAGCCAACCTGTGATTCATTTAAGGCCCATCTTGTCAATTGAAAGTATTTAAATCTTGATAGGGTAAAGTTTGTTTTTAATGCAAGTGTGTTCCAGGGTATAAGGGAGTTGTGTTCAAATAACTCCTCCCAATTTGCCAGACCCGCTGTTAATAAAGGAAGAGCTAGAGCATCTAAAAGACATTCTGGAGTACCTGGTGAATTCCAGATTGGAGCTTTACAGCTATAGTATGGTATCCCCATAATTCGCTTAACTTGCACCCACACCGTACAAGCTGCTAGCAACACCTTGAATCTAATTTTAAAAATACATTTAGGGATGGCCGCGAAGACCTGCCGGCCCGAAACCCACTAATCCGCCAAACCTATGTGAGTCCTGAAGACGGGGACTGCCTTCCGGGGTGATCGAGACCCTGCTGGCCTGCAATTTTGCCCGGCGCGGCTCGTACTGACAGAGCGTCGCCCGCCGACATCTGCGGCCTATCCTTCTCCCGCAGCAGCGGCCTCGCGTAGTCTCTGAGGCCGCCGGAGTTGCCAAAACACGGGGGAGTGCTGCTGGACCACACCGTGGCTTGAGGCCTGGTCCGCGAGGATTGGGCGGACTTGCATGATCGAGGAGGTGGCCTACTCGTCTCCCCAGGACCTGTAGTACCTGGCACCTGCCTTCTGGGAGAACACTGTGCCTCTTTGGGGCTTCGTGATCCGTCCCCACCGCATTAGCGTCCATCGTGTGTGGCGGTGCATCCTGCAGGGGCAGAAGCCTGGGGCGAATCGGAGGTGGTGAAGCCGGACATCTATTGACTTTGTGGGGGAGTTCTGGCCTCTGTTATGGTGGCAATCTCGCCGTTGAGGGGTGGTCGACTCCCCGTGTGCAATCCGTGCGCCCACCTGCGCAAGGGCTGGCGAAGGCATTGACGAGAAGGGAGACGTTGACCGGCCTGGGTTCCGTTGAGGTGACCAAGATGTCGGGGGGAAGGGGCCCTAAGGTGACACAGCAGAACAAACTCGACAAGTATGCCTACACGAAGGGTGCGGTCCCGGAACCCACCTCCCGGGGGGGACCCACTGGTGAGTCGGAGAGAGACGTCCCTGAACTTACCTTCAAGGACGTTATGGAGGCCATAGCAGGGGTGTGCCCTTCCATGGAACAACGCACAGATGCTATTACGGTGGAAATGACCCTGATCAGGGCGGACCTCACTAAAATGCATGACAAGGTCTAACAACTGGAAGTAACCGCGAAGAGCCTAGTGGACGATGTTTCGCAACTCCAAAACGAGATCCAGACCCTCCACGCTTTTCGGAAATTCGCCGAAGATAAGCTGGACGATTACGAGGGGTGATCCCGACGCAACAACGTCCGCATTCTTGGAGTACTGGAGAAATCAGAGGGGCAGGCTCCTGACCTATTTGTGGAGGACCTAGTGCTTAACCACCTCACTCCGAAGGGCCTTTTGAAGTTCTTCGTGGTGGAAAGGGCCCACAGAGTGCCGGGAGGGCGTCCAAAACCCGTAGCGCCTCCTTGTCCAATACTAGCGCGACTCTTGAACTTCCGAGATCGGGACATAATTTTGCAACATGCCAGAAGCTCACCACCTCTTAAGTATGAGAACTCTACTATCACCTTTTTCCTGGATTTTTCGCAAGCCGTGCAGAAGCAGCGACGGTCTTTCCTGGCAGTAAAAAAGACACTCAGGGACAGGGGCCTGAAATATGCTATGCTCTTCCCCGCTCGGTTGTGGGTCGAAGCAAATGGTAAGGCCTGGTTTTTTGATCATCCGGAGGCTGATTGGCTAGAGGGCTTGCGAGACGCCAAAGACCACAAAGCACGCTGACACTTGACCCTCTGGTGCCAGTTGCCGGCACGCACCCCATTCGGACTGACCTCACCCTGGAACTCCAGTACACAGTGACTGCTCAGGCCTCGGGCCCCACCGGCTGCACGTCTGTGAGGGTATGTACATGCAGGGTCCAATAACTCTTTATTTCTGATTGTTTACCTTTTGCGGTCCCGTTCTGGACTTGTTTTTCTGATCTTTTCCTCCCTGGGCTCAGGGGGTGGGTGGAGGGTCGGGGGGATGGTGTTTGCTTCCCCACACTGAGCCACTTTTAGTATTTCGGGGCGACAGGCACTCTGCACATTTTATCCGTTGGGCTGGTTTATGCCCGGGGTGCAGTGGGGCTGGGAGGGGGGCGTTGGATCGAGGGTTTGGGGGAGTTTTGGGGTGTTTAAGGTTGTTCTTCGGCATCACCTATTTGGGATATGGATCCATTTTTTACACCTCATTATGGTAACACACTGGGATAGAAGCTTCACACTAGTCAGTTGGAACGTTAATGGACTGGGACTGGGAGACAAGGTAAAACGCACCATTGTACTACAGTATATCAAATGGCATTCCCCAGATGTGGTCCTCCTTCAGGAATCGCACCTAGTTGGTAATACGTGTAAAGCCCTAAACAGATGGGGATACAGGCTCCTTGTGCACTCGGGCTTCACCAGTGGGTCTCGAGGAGTGGGCATCATTGCTAAAAGCGCCTTACGCTTTTTAGTACAGTCGATACACGCAGATGACCGTGGGAGGCATATCGCAGTCGCTGGGCGGTGGGAGGGTAGGGCGCTCACCCTGGTGTCGGTGTATGTTCCGCCGGGACTGCAAGCTCAAACATTTATGGATCTGGGCACTTTGCTCCTCTCCCTCCCAGAGGGCCTACTGCTAGTGGGAGGCGACTTTAATGCTGTGTGTTCTGGTACATTAAACCGTCAGCCCCCTCAGGTGACGGGGCCCTCTTGTAGTTGGCTCTCCGACTTCATTGAGGCATTCGGCCTCTTAGACGCTTGGAGGGCATTTCACCCCGGGAACTTGCAATACACCTTTTTCTCAGACGCTCACCATAGCTCTTCCCGCATCGAATATTTGCTCCTGCCGGCCTCTCAATTATCCCACTTATACGAGATCCATCACCTTGCACGCAGTATTTCCGACCACTCCCCTGTGTGGGCGAGACTGGTGCTGGGGGACCAACGGACTGACACGGTTGCGCCCATTAACCCCTGGTACTTACGAAACCCCCGGGTTTGCACTGACCTGCAAAAGACGATTGAGTAGAACCCCGGCTCAGTGGACTCCCCTCAGATGCTCTGGGAAGCTTTCAAGTCCATTGTTCGAGGGGCAGCCCTCTCTTGCATAGCCGGAGTTAGGAAGGAGAACTCCAAAGAGCTTGAGGCAGTGGAGCGAGACGTTCTACAGCTAGAGGCAGACGTTGGGAGTGGGGACAGTCCAGAGGCAGCTCACCTATTGCGTCTGAAGACGGACGAGTATAAAGCTATCGCTACTGATCGTGCCAAGGCCTGGGGGAGGGAGAGAGACGGTAGAATATATGAGTGGGAGGACAAAGCTGGGAAACTCATTGCTTGGCTGGACAAAAGGGAAAGGGCCAACCGCCTTGTGCCTCAGCTCACGACTGACTCAGGTACGACGATAATAGACCCAGTTCACATAGCCAATGAGTTCGCTTCACACTACAATACTGCATATCAGACGCAATCGTCCCTAACCGAGGTGGACTCTGCTGACTTCCTCAGAGACATCAAACACCCGATCCTCTCCGAGAACGACCAGGGTTACCTGGATAGTGACACACCTAACGACGAGATTGCACAGGCGATCAGGGCTCTCAAACCGGGAAAAGCGATGGGGCCCAATGGATTGCCCATTGAGCTCTACAAATTGCGTCCAGACAAGCTGGCCCCACACCTGCGGGCTATGTTTGAGGAAAGTAGAAAAGTGGGGTAGCTGCCACCTGACCAGCGGCTCGCGTCAATAGTGGTCATCCCCAAGGAAGGCAAACCGAGGGACAGATGCGCGTCTTATCGGCCCATCTCCCTGATCAATGCAGAACTGAAAATCCTAGCCAAACTTCTGGCCACCCGTCTATCGCGAGTGATTGGTGCCCTGGTCCACCCAGATCAGTCAGGCTTTATGCCCCATTGCAACACTGTGCTAAACCTGAGACGAGTCCATGGGGTGATAGAGCGGGCCAACACAGTCCAAGAAGATGCCGTAATCCTGTCTTTAGATGCCTCCATGGCATTTGATACGATAAAATGGCCTTACCTCTTTGCAGTACTTTATAAATTTGGGTTTGGGCCTCAGTCCATGGGTTAGGCTCCTCTATTCCGCTCCTCTCGCGCAGGTAGTGGCTAACAACAAACGCTCTGACTCCTTTGCTCTCAGTCGAGGGACTAGACAGGGGTGCCCGTTGTCTCCCCTGCTCTTTGCTCTGTCCTTGGAGCCCCTGGCTGCATGGATCCGGTGCGACTTGGCCATACGGGGTCTGCGGTGGTTGGCAGAGTGGGAGGACCGCATCTCGCTCTATGCAGATGACATCCTCCTTTACTTGGTCTCCCCCAAGAGGTCCCTCAGATGTGTTTTAGACATCTTCACATCCTTCGGTCGATTTTCGGGCTACTCTATTAATTGGAAGAAATCTCTTCTGTATATCCTGTATGGGGGGACTCCATCTCTGCCGGGGGATTGTCCGATAAAGGTGGTATCCGACGGTTTCCAATACTTGGGGATTTTTGTCACCGTCGACCCCGGGTTCCGCTATGAGAGAAATCTGCTCCCACCTCTGCAGCGCCTGCGACGTGATGTTGCCAGCTGGAGGGCGCTCCCTATCTCGCTGCTCGGTTGAGCTGCTCTATTTAAAATGATGTCCTTGCCCCGCTTCCTTTATGCCCTGCAGAACTATCCCATCCCGGTCCCAGCAAGATATTTTAAAGAGATCGAAAACCTACAGAGGCACTTGCTATGGGATGGGAGGTCAAGAATAGCGCTCCACAAACTCACCCTCAATTGGTATGACGGCGGCATCAGCCTCCCTGATATTAACAAATATTACTAGGCAGCCCATCTAGCCGCCATCAACCAGGGTACGTACCGGACTCCTGGAGACCCGGGCTATGCCATGGACAGGTGGCTGCTGCTGGCCGTGACATACAACAGAGCCCTCTATGCCAACCCAAGAAACTCCACTTCACTGGGCCCACCTCCCACTCGGTCCAAGTATGGCACGCAGTCAGCAAAAGTTTAGGGTGGGACCGTAAACTGAAGCTTGCGACCCCCTTGTGGGATTCGGATCAACTGGGTAGTCTGCTCTCCTGCATGGGCTTCGACAAGTGGGACCTTTTTGGTATCTCTCGGGTGGGCGACCTTTGGGTGAGGGATAGCATGCTTAGTTTTGGCCAGTTGCAACAACAGCACGAGCTCGCAGACTCAGATTTCTTTCGTTACCTACAGATAAGGCATGCACTGACCACTGCCATTGATAAGGATTCCCCCCTCCCTGACTCCTTCCCCTTAGAAGATAGGTTATTGGATGGGCTGCTTCCGCAGAAGGCTATCTCGTTGACCTACAAAAAGCTTGTCAACAATGCACCAGATCCCTTGGTTAAATTGCGTGAGCTGTGAGAGGGAGATGGCCTCTTGCTCGACGATGAGGAGTGGAGGGAGGCGGTTGCCTCCCCCAGGGAGGTGGCGATCTCTGCGCATCTCCGACTGGTGCAGCTGAAAATCCTACACAGGGTTTATATCACTGGACCGCAGCTGGTCCGTATGGGGCGTGGGGATAACGCAGACTGTTGGAGGGGGTGTGGGCAGGTTGCCACCTTGATGCACGTCCTTTAGGAATGTGAGCAAATTCAGATATACTGGAGGGTGATACATACGGTTATGAGTGAGGTCCTACATAAATCTGTCCACCCTGAGGCTAAGAGATGCCTCCTCAATGTATGGGAGGCCACCGATTTAACAGGGGCGGAGAGGTTGTGGGTCACCGTCGGTGCTGCTGTTGCCAAAAGGGACATTGCTCAATTGTGGGGTGGGCTATCTCCCCCTACTGCAGCAGCGTGGAAGCAAAATCTTGATTGGTGCATGTTTAGGGAGAAAACGGTTTATGTGGCAAGAGGGTGCCCCCAAAAATGGTCCAGAGTGTGGGCTAAGTAGAACACATATAGGGGAGATATCTGTGTTGCTCCTACTGCCCCCCATGATGACGAAACCTTGTCTCCCTGATTTTTATATTCAGTCCACAGGTTGTTTCATGCAATTGCACTGTATCCTAAATGAATGGCCATATACAAATATCTTTATTTTTTGTTATATGTGATTTGCCTAGTGTTGATTTCCTTGTTCATAAATTCAATAAAAAGATATTTTAAAAAAAAAATGTATAATTTAGGGTGACCATATTTAAATAAAAAGAAATCTCCTTCCTCCGGAAGTTTTTAACACCCGTAAGTGTGGGGGAATATTTTGTGCGTTGTCCATAAGGAGATGTCTAGTGTTTTTAAAAAAGAAAGCCCAATGATACAGTTTAAAGTCAGGCAAGGTGATGCCCCCATCAGTTTTCTTTTTATGCAATTTTTCCCAGGCTATTCTCACAGCTTTATTTTTCCACACGAAACCACTCAAATCACTTTGCAATTTCTGTAACCATTCCGTTTTGAAATGTAGTGGTAAGGCATTAAAAATAAAGGTAAATTTAGGGAGGATCACCATCTTGATCAAGTTGACTCTGCCCAAAATTGACAAAGGCAAATGCATCCATGATTACAATAATTTCTTGTTTTCCAAATGAAGTTTCTTAAAATTAATAAGGGCTATTTTATCCAGCTCCTTGGTTATCATAACACCCAAATATCTAATCTCTGACTTTTATGATGGAGAGTTTATTAGGGCGTTCCAGGTCATAGTTTCGGTTTTATCCTTATTTACTAGGTAACCAGAGATTGTCCCAAAGGTTTCCATTATGCCCATTATAAGGGGTAATGATGTCTCCGGCTCGGTGTATATATCATCAGGTCATCGGCGTATAATGCTGTCTTCATTTCCCAGTCAAGATATCTGAAGGGGGGAATCTAATTTTCTGATCTAATTCTCCTGGCAAGTGGTTCTATGTACAAATTGAATAGTAAAGGTGACAGGGGACAGCCCTGCCTGGTCCCACGCTCTATCTTGATCTTTGGTGAAAGGGATCAATTTACCACTATCCTTGCTGTTGGTGCTTCATAAATTGATCTTATAGCATTTAAAAAATTGTTACCCAGATTATTTTGTTCTATAACTTTGTATAAGTAAGGCCAACTTACTCTATCAAATGCTTTGGCAGCCTTGATCATTATAATAGTTAGCGGTAATTTTGTTATAATAGCTATATCAATTGCCGTAACTAATTCATGTGTTAAATCCTCCAGCTATCTATGTTTCATGAAGCCCTTTTGATTCTGATGGATAATGTCCCCCAATGTCGTGCTAAAATTTGTGGAAAGATTTTGTAGTCACTGTTTAATAAAGAAATTGGCCTATAAGACTCACATTTCAGGGGGTCTTTTGCAGGTTTTAGTATCAAAGTTATAACTGCCTCTTTCCATTAGGCTGGGATGGAGAAACTCAGGAACATAAAAGTTTCCTGGTGTGTCTCAGTGACACTGTGTGTGTGTGTGCTTTGTGCAGCCTGGGACCTTCGTGGGGATTGTCCTGTGATCGTGGGCACCAAGAATCCAAGTGAGTCTCAGCGACGCTGTGTACGTGTGCTTTGTGCAGCCTGAGGCCTTCGTGAGGATTGCCCTGTGATCGTGTACACCCGAAGCTCAAGTGAGTCTCGGCGACGCTGTGTGCGTGTGCTTCATGCAGCCTGAGATTTTCGTCATTGCCATCGGCCCATACCGGCATCACCAGAGGAGCTGTACCGCCGGCCCAAGTAGGGACCTCGAACCATGCCCATTGGGGGGGGGGCCCGTGTTCCACTGCCCAAGATCAACGAAAGTCGCATCGGAGGCCCAGCCGTGAGGAGTAACGCTCAGCGAGCGGGCGTGTGTCGCGCCTGGGGCGGGGTGCGGGCTACAAGAGAAACTCTCCCGGCCTTTCCTCCCTTGGCAGCGCAAGCCTCCGCTGATGTCCGTATTGCGGCCCGTACTTGCCAAGGAGTGGCAGTACCAGGGCCCGAGTGTGGAGCTGAACTTTGTTTTCCATCGTAAACTGTGTTGGGGGCATATTTTGGCAGTAGCTAACAGCGAGTTCACAGGATTGGCATAGAGAACGTCCCGAGCCCCGCGATCGGTGCCGGAGAACATTATTTTGGCATTACGAACTGCCGGATTGTTGCATTACGCATTGCATTCTTTTTGCATTATGAACTGCCTGATTGTTGCATTACGCATTGCATTATTTTTGCATTACGAACTGCCTGATTGTTGCATTACGAATTGCATTATTTTGGCATTACGAACTGCCTGATTGTTGCATAATAAACTGCATTATTTTTACATTACGAAGTGCCTGATTCTTACATTACGAACTGCATAGCACTGCATTAGGACTGCATTGGATCATCTAAAATTTCTAATTAATACTGCAAGAACCTACAAGGGGTGGCTGGCCTAATAACCGGCCTGGTGAAATATTACAAATACGCATATGTTGGATATTTATCGTGTGGTCTCATTGTATATCTTTTTATATAAACATCTATTTGTTTTTTATGAAACCCGTGTGGAGTCCATTTGTGGTGTTACCATTGGGTTACTGAGAGCGTGGTTGCAAATACTTTACACATTTGCCTTGGAGATAAGCCTGGCTGCTCGTGCCAAGCTACCGAGGGGGTGAGCAGGGGCTATCTGAGAAAGAGTCTTTCCTTTCCCTGACTTAGAAGCAAGGGTCCCTATTTGGCCTAAGGTACCTACCTCAGCCAACTGGAGACCCCCAGTTCTAACAGGCAGGTTAAAAAACTCTCAGCAGTGAAGTTCAAGGATGCTGCAGGTGAAGTCTTTGTGTCAGGGAGACTTCTTAACAGGAGGCAAACTCTACTTCAAACCAGCAAGCCAACACACAGCAAAGGGTCAGTACTCCTCCTGACAGCTCTTCAGCTGTTCTTCTTGGCAGGGTCCTCTTAGTTCAGATGTGTTCTAAAAATCTGGGGTTTTAGGTCCAATACATATACCCCTTTTGGCTTTTGAAGTAGGCATATTTCAAATGAAAGTGTCTGTTGTTTACACGTTCTTGCCTTGCCCAGCCTTGGCTCCAGACACACTCCAGGGGGGAGACAGCATTGTGAGAGAGCAGGCACTGCCTTATTCAGGTGTCAGTGACAACTCCTTGCATCACTCTAACTCAGGAAGACCCATCAGCATGGTGATGTGATGGCTCATCAGGATATGTAGGACACACCTTGGCTCCCTTTGTTTAACTGTCTAGAGTGAATGCACAAACAGGCCCCTGTCAGTCTAAACGAGAGGTTTATTCCACAGGCAAGCAGAAGCACAGGATGGTTAAACACACAATTTAAAAACCAACTTCACTAAAAGATGTATTTTTTAATTCTGAGCTCGGTGTGACCAAACTACAAATCTCCATCTCTTTCTAATAGAAAATTACACTTTTAATATGTTACAGGGCAGCTACAATAATTACATATGGGAGAGACAGGCCTTGCAATAGTGACAAACGAAATTGGCAGTATTCCACTATCAGGACATGCAAAATACACCAGCACATGTCCTACTATCACATACACTGCACCCTGCCCATGGGGGTACTTTCAGCCTACCTTAGGGGTACCTTACTTGTATGAAAAGGGAAGGTTAGGGACTGGCAAGTGGGTACACTTTCTAGTCGACGTGGCAGTTTAAAACTGCACTTCAGCCACTGCAATAGCATTTGATTCACTTTACTAGGGACCTACTAGCGAATCAAATATGCCAATCATGGATAACCAATCAGAACCAAAATGGCTTGCAGTTTCTATTGGTATCCAAGGTATGGGAGGATGCAACATAGTTTTTTCATTATGTAGAAGGCATTCTGTTTTACATTTTAAACATGTGGTATCAAATATAGTACTGAATCAATGGTTACCACTATGTTTCTTACTTCTCTTGACATTGTTGGAGTGGCTTTACGTTCCTTAGGTCATACAGCGATAGGCTAATATTTCTGTCCACAAGGCATAAGCTCTTTCTATGTGGTATTTTGCTTTAGATGGTTATTCATCAGCCATGTGTATATGGCCAAAGTCAGTCATCAAGTTGCAGAGGTCTTCCCGACCATCAATCTTTAAATTTGGGCGTCATATTCATGGTTGTAACACCTAAGGTTTTTTTGGGGGGAGTTTTTTTATAGCGCAAACTAGACCCGAGGATATCAGGTATCAGGGCGCTTTACATGAGCACCAGTTTCGTTACACATGGACACAATAGTTTTTGTTAGGCACGGGGAGATCAAGTGATTTGCCCAGAAACACAGGGGGCCTCATTTATGAGACTTCTTGCGCCTCTGGAACGTCACTTTTTGTGGCGTTCCTCGGAGCAGAAACCTGTGTGATATTTATTAGACAGCACTAAGACACTTTTTTTGGCTTAATGCTGCCTGATAAATATCAGTCCCTTTAAGGCAGTGTTCTGCGTTAAAGGGGCGTGCAATGGGTGTTCCTGGGGGCGTTCCCAGCAACATCCATGCCCTTTTGACACAGCCCCAGATTTCCGAGAAATCGTAAACCTGAGGCAGTGCCAAAAGCTTACGCCTCCCCAGGGGAGGCATGAGGGAGGCACAACGAGGATAAATATCTTTATTTCACCTCGTTTTTCCTTTTTCTATGTGTGCTGCATCCCCGCAACGCAGGCACCCATGCACCATGGTGCAAAAGTGCCTGCGTTGGCGCAGGGCAGCCAATTGTGTGCTGACGCAGGGGAAAAGAACAAGAATGCGCCGTATCTTATAGATACGGCGCAATCCTGCCCTTTTCTTTTGCCGTAGGGAAGCGCAGCAGGAAGGCCTGCGGTGCTGCCCCACGGCAAAACCTCATAAATGAGGCCCAGGATGTTGAGCGTCGTTGCCGAGACTCAAACCCGGTTCCCCAGTTTCGAGGTCGACCGCTTTAGCCATAAGGCTACATCCTCTCCCTAATTGAATGATGATTGAATGATTTATTCAAGTTTGGTAAGTGGATTTGGTAGATGTTGCATAATAGTGGGGATATGATGGACCCCTGTGGGATGCCACAGTGTTGTGTGTAAGGAGCTGATGTGAAAGGTAGTACCAACACTAGTTCACTGTCACAGCTGAGAGGCCAAGAATTCAGTGGGCATTTTCTGAACTCCCTTCTCACCTTTCATATATGGTATATCAAACAAGAATTTGCTGCGTGAAGAGATTGCACAACTGTACAGGACATTGATTCATGTTGTTCATAAGCCAATACCATTCACAATATTTTCTATTCCTGATTCATAGGTGGTTGTCTGTATCTAAAGCTACCAGTCATTCAGGAGCAAAGTCCAATCAGGAAACTCCTGATTCCACTATGGCATGGTGCTTTTATTACCAACCAATCAATAAATAAAAAATATAATAAATCTTACAAATTTCATGTTTATACATGACCTTTATTATATAATTTCATGAAAATCTATTGGTTGCGAAGGGGTTCTTTATTTCATTGCTGATTTGTCCTCTACTCTTGGAACCTTGATCACATACCAGGGGGTCATTTTTGCTTCACAATGGTGCTTTGATTATCCTTTTGTGCTGAGGCAGAGTTATCACAAGTCAGGTACGACTTACATTTGACTGACATTGCATCAGCACACACTGGCCTGTTTAGAAATATAGCCTGGCAAGATAATGTATCTACTTTAGAGATCTTTATTTTGTTTGCTGGAGCCAGATAGTTTTTTAGGTTAACGTGCCTGCTGCAAAGGGTGGCAAATACCCTAACTTGCGGTAGTGTGAATCTGAAATGACCCAATACAGCCTGCCATGTCACAAAGGGCTGTTATAACAGGCTACCTTTAACAAAATGTATATCTAGATTAACCTGCCAGGCTCAACACACTGACAATTCATCACTTTGAACCAAATATTGTGGAAACCATAATCAGAACAGTTGAGGCTGAAAGCATGTGTATGATAATTGACCCCTCTACACATTTCTGCAGAACATTGACTAACATTTTTTGAGTTTTGCATATTGAAATTCAGATCTATGTAGTATGAAGCTGTTTTTGAAATGTATTGACTTCTTTAAAATCTGCTTTACCTTTATCTAATTTATGGTCATAGCCCATATATTTCTATTTTGAGGTAGTATAAAAGTAATATACAAAATGCACAATATTTGGTGAACATTTGGAGTGGACTTTTTAATGGGAAAAGTGTGGAAATGCTGGGTGATAGGAATTTCTGTGATTTAGCCAAAGTTTGGAGTTTGCAAGGCATTCCGTGTAAAAAAAGCTACCTACTACCCTAGGCACCTTGTTTTTAGAAATGTCTGGGCCTGGCAGGTTTTCCTGGATGCCAAACTGGCCCTGGCCTAAATACCACAGCTACCCACGTCACCAAAATTGGTCAATATGCAAGGCAGAATCTTGAGGTTTCCCTGTGATAGGGGCCTTTGAGGGCCTCTCCTTTCAACAAGTGGGGTACAATTGTTATTGGGAAATGAGTAGGAATGCTGTGTGGTAGCGCATTTGTGGACTGCTTTCACTTTGGTTTTGCTGTGTAACTGTTCAACCCAACACAGCAATACAATAGATCAAACTCAGAACTTATGGGAAGCATTTCCCTTGCATCCTGACTTTGGTTTTGGAAAAGAAAATGCTTCTGATGTTTTTACCAGAAACATTTTCTTTTCCAGTACTGTGGATGACCAGCTGAAGTCCACTGCACTGTGAAGGTAGTGTTGTGAACATCAATGGGTCGTTGTCTGCCCTAAAGCAGTTAAAACCCACCAAATCAATGCCACAATATCCATGCCACCTGATGTCCTGTCTAACAAGAACTGACAATGAGCTGCTGGGATATTATGGCCACATTCCACTAACTTCTTTGTTCCATGATAGTAGGGGACTTTTCCAGTTCCAGGAAGCCCCCAGGATGGTAGGCTTCTGGGAGGGAGGAACAGCGAAAAGCACAGTGGTCACAGAAAGATGGCAAGTGCTGCTAATGGCCATACACAGCCAAGAGAAAAGTTTCAGTTGACATACATGGTCCAGGGAGAAGAGGTTGACTTGCAACTTTGAAGTTGGATTGTGAAAAGTTGATTGAGCGTGCTTTAATATGTAAGTTTTGAAAAAAAAGCCACGTATTCCTTTGCACAGAATCACAGGGTGTGCACCTGAATATCAAAGACGCAGAATATCGAGGACAGCACAATAAAACTAAAATGCTGATAGGTAATATCGTTTTTTCTATAACAACCGCCACATATATGTACCTACACGATACATATATCTTCAAGGTATGTAGAGTTAGGAATAGTAAATCTATACTTCCCTATATATGCATACTTCTCAATATTCTGTCATTGATATTCTTGTACCATGATATTCTGGGGTTGATATTTAGTGCTGTGGACAGTATTTGGGAAAGAATGCACATATAGCACAGCTTTAATGTTTGGTCATAGCGGAGGGCCATTCCCCCCTAAACATATACTTCTGGCTACGGGCCTGCATGGTTTGCCTCTATCTAAAAGCATCTGTAGATGAGCATTTTGCTGATACATCAGGAGTGGAAATAGCTTTTTCGGCCTAGATGTGCCCTAGGACCAACACATGACAGACTATTTAAACTGCTCCATAAACAGTGGCTCCAGTTAAAAATTCAGAGCTGAGGAGAGTTAATACAAGCAAAGCAGCCACCATTTCAAAAGGAATCCTAATATTACTAAGCAGGAGCACACAGGAGTACCTTGCAGTCCAGTGTATTAACTGGGGTAAAAATATCACGATACAAGTGACATTTGAGTTAAGTGGTCTCTGAGTTTTGCACTCAATTTTTACTTCTGCACAAAAAGGAGGAATAATGTATGCAAATAGATAGATGATAATCTGTGGAGAGTAAAGGAAAAGCTAACCTACATCCATCTTGTCGAAGGAACCCAACCCCATTATAAATATCACATGAAGGAAGAAATCTTAAAGCACGTTCTCCACCATGAAAACTCTTGGACCCATGTGTCTTCATCTAGAATATCTGGATGAACTACATGCCACCATCACCCTTCTCCTATATCAAGAAGATTATGCAAATAGTCTTTCCCTAGCTGCTCCATGCTTCCTTCTCAGAAAACTGTTAAAGATTCAAAATGCATTAGCACAGCCGCTCCTACATCTTTGCCCAGGGGGGTGCAGCACACTAGTGTTCCAAGCACATCACTAACTCCTTTATAGACATGTTCTCTGCCTTCAGTACACTCTGCATCATTCACAGAACATTTAAGGTAAAGCTCTGTTGTTCATCCTAGCTAAGTGACAAAGATATTGATAGAACAGATCCCACCATTCTAGAGTGACACCTTGGCTGATAAACTCCCTCCTACAAGAAGCATCAGTGAAAGTGCCTTCTCCTTAGAAGCAGCAAAATGATGGACTCCCTCCCTGAAAGAACAAGAAGCATCTGTAGCGTCCTCCTCAGTCCGGGAGCATGTAAAAGACCATGCCACACTCAGAGCTCTTGGTTGCACGTTTTTATTTGTCAACATGCAACCGTTAACTGAACGCACTGTGTCACAAACATTATTAACCACACCCATCATATCAAGTAATACTTGTGAGGAGTCTGCCGAGGACCACTGGAGTTCTCATACGTGTAAACACAGGACATGACATATCCCCCTTTGTTAAATAAAGAGTACCAACAAATATATACACATTACAACTCCTTGATGAGTCGTCAGGGTGCTTGCACCTGTCTTCCAGATCTAGTTACACTAGTTGGAGGAGAGGCACCTTCATCTGGCACTTCTGGAGAAGATTGGGATGCTTAACTCGGGCACTCAGGTGAACTTGCCTCACTCGCGAGGTCTGAAGCTGACGAACATCGAGACAAAGGCTTAAAGTGTGATCAGTCCCTGATTATGGATTTTCCAGGCCATTGGGCAGTTACCATATGTCCTTTGCTCACCACAACTCTTAGCAGTTCAACATCCAACTGAGTGTCTGTCTTGCATGTCCGCTTTTGTTTAACAAGATCCCTGTCTCCTTTCTCCAAAACTGTATCTCAAGCTTATCGCCACTTGTCGGAGCAGGCCTTTGTTTTGCATTTGCGAGAAGTGTCAGTGACACGAATCTGGTCAGGGTATATTGACCGGCTGGTGGTCCATTAAGGTATCTTCAGTCCAAGAGATCTACAAAACAGCAAGGTGGCAGGAATTTATCCTGTCATGGAATGAGGAGTGGAACGGTAGGTATGAAGGGCTGGGCGCAGAGCAGCTTTGAGGTTGATGCCTTCCAGTGCAGCATGTAGAACCATCCTATTCAAAATTCTCATAAATCGTTCAACAACACCATTTAACTATGGCCAGAGAGGTATACCTTTCTCATGTTTGATGTTCAAATGATTAAGAAAGTCTTTAAACTCTGCTATTGAAGGGTAGACCACTGTCAAATTTGTGAAAGGAGTTAACACCCCATGTTGTGAAAATGTCATCCAGCCTTTCAATGACTCTGCCATGTGTGGTTGCTGATAAGTCTTCCACTAGAGGAAAATGTGAGTACTCATCGACATCTACCATGAGATGATGTCCGTTGAGATGAAAAGCTTTAAGCTGACTTTCAACTCATTCATCAAGACGCTGAAATCACACTTGATCCCTGACGGCTCTTTTTTTTTTGCAGCAATGCCACAATGTCCCTTGTGTGCCACTTCAATAACTTGCTGCCTCAGGCTTTCAAAGAAAACTATTCTTGCCCCTCGGTGTATGACACCATCATGTGTAACAGAAAGATCTTCATTAACATTTTTGAGTTCCTGGTATTCAACTGCTATAGGCTGTAAGAGGCCAAGTATGCTTCCTCCATGATTGTATTGTAATGATTTCCTGGAGCTAAGCATGTCTTTGTCAGTATTAGAAGCTGCTGGAATTTGTTCAATACAAAGAGCTGCAAGTGCACTTGATTTTGCTATGAAATTGATAAGGCCTCAGCCACTTTGGACGTTGAGCTATTACGCTGTAAGGGCACTCATGAAAAGTAGTCTGCAGGGTTTTGATCTTTCCCTGGTTTGTGCACAATAATCATACTCCTGCAGACGCAACCTCTTCCTCTCAATGTGAGGAGGTATCTTGGCTTTCAGATTTCCAAAAATGGTGAGCAGCGCTAGATGATCTGTGACAAGGGTGAAATGCTTTCCATACAGAAACACATGGAAGTGTTCCCCCACCCATACTACAGCTACGCTTTCTTTCTCCGGTTGAGAATAAGCACATTCAGTCTAAGTTAGGCTCCAGCTAACATAGGCCACAATGTGTCTCTGAGCTTAGGGATGTCCATTATGTTGGGCAACCCCACCGGCTTGCATCCACCACAATTTCTATATGCAATGTCGGATCAAAGTAAGCCATTTTTGTACCATTTTCAATTGCGTGTTTTATTTTCTTGAACCTTTAGTCTCATTCAGATGACATTTCAAACAGATCATATCACTTTGTTAGTTCTCTCAGAGGGGCACTCACAGTGGCAAAGTCACGAATATACCTGAAATAGTAGCTGTCCATGCCCAGGAAGGATAGCAGCATGGTCACATCTTCTGGAGGGCAAGTAGCTGACAATGCTTGTACCATTTCTGATGTAGGAGTCATCCCCTTTTCAGAGAAAATATGCCCAAAGAATTTAAGTGTGTTTTTGTAAAATTCTCAGCCTTTAGTGAGAGACCTGCATGAGCACACAGACTTATGTGAGTGCTTTGTCATGTTCCTTTCGTGTAGCCCCAAACACCAGTATATTATAACTGTAGTTAAAAGCATGTGTGACAGACTGAATTACTAGACAAATGACATCTTGAAAGACTTCTGCAGCTGATGACACACCAAAATTGAGTCTTTTATATCTGAACAAACCAATATAAGTTGAAAAAATTGTAATGTAACTACAGTTTTCTTCCAGTTCAAGTTGCTGGTAACCTTTGTTCACATCAAGGCGGGATCAGACTTTGGTGCCATTCAGCTGTGCGATCATGTCCACAATGTGTAGACCTGGATGTCTTTCTCTTCCTATTGCTTTTTTGGCCTATCACATATCAATACAAATTCTCACTGAACCTCCACTGTCCTTTTATTGGCACCACCACAATGGGTTAACCCGTGGTGTGGGACCAGTAGAGCGCTCGATGATGTCATGCTTTAATAGTAAGTAAGTAAGTAAGTAAAGAATTTATAGAGTGCATGAATTCTGAGGTGTCCTGGTGCTAATGTTTGCAGAGAAACGCAAACAGCACCCAGGAAGTACCGGACCATTCCTAAGTAGGAATTAACCAGGTTTTGACCATTTTCCTGAACAATGGTCTGGTTGGTTGAAGCCTAATGTGGGCCGGTAGCTCATTCCAGAGCTTTGAAGCTCGATAAGTGAGGCATCTACTTCCCCATCAAGCGTTGTTGATTTTAGGAACGTGGACCCAGGCTTTACAGGCCGATCTAAGATTCAGATGGGGGCGTACCACTGAAAAGTTTCTGTAGGCTCCAATGACCCTCCAATATTGAGTGCTTTATGCACCAGGCAGAGCACCTTAAACCGGATGCGCTGCCTACCTGGAAGCCAGTGGAGCTTCCCGATGCTGCTAGAACTATGGTGGTATTTAGGAAGATTAGGCAGAATTCTTGCTGCAGCATTTTGCAGTGATTGGAGTTTTAGCAATTGAAATTTGTCAACACCTAAATAGAGTGCAATACAATAGTCAATTCGAGAGAGAATTAAAGCGCATACTACTGTTTTTCTAAGGTCCGGTGGAATGAAAGGCAGGATTTTATGCAAATTGTTTGTAAAATGAAGCAGGATGAGGTCACAAGATTGATCTGTCCTGAGAAATGTACCTGGGCATCACACAGAAACCCCAAGTTCCTCACTTTTGAGACCGGAACGGGACAGACCCTGCCACTATCGGCCACCAAGATTGACTCCAGATTGGAGGTCCATTTCCAAACTCCATGACCTCAGTTTTATCTGTGTTCCATTTCAGGTAATTGTTATACATCCATTCCATAATGTGCTCAAGACACCTGTGGAATCTCCCCACCACCGTACCTACACTTGTGGAAATGGAAATGACAATCTGAGTATCATCGGCATAAGATACCAACGAAAAACTGTGAGCCCTAAATCAATTGGGCCAGAGGCGTAACATAAATGTTGAATAGAGTTGGCGATAGAGCTGAGGCTTGGGGGACACCATGGGGTTGGGGGGACCTTTCAGATTTAAAATTGTCCCAGCGCATGCTCTGTTCTCTTGCAGTCAAGAATGATTTAAGAAGAGTTAGAGTGGCCTCTTTTATTCCTATTGCCTTCAGCCGTTGCGTTAGTACCCTATGATGCACAGTATCAAACGCGGCTGATAGGTCAAGAAGGACCGAGACAGGTATACCCCCACCATGATCAACATGCAGATTTCTCCAGTGGCCATGATTAATGTTGACTCTGTGGAGTAGAATCTAGGTGGTCATTGGCTTCAAGTTAGCCAGTTAAATCTTGATTAATGGATTTCTCAAGGATTTTGGCCTCCATGGATAGACAGAAAAATCGGACGATAGTTCTTCCTCTCAGATGAGTCTAGGGAGGGTTTCTTTAAAATGGGTCTAATACAGGCTGTCTTCCAGGGAGCAGGGAAGATTGCTGTCCTAATGACATTTTTCAGAAGTGGGGTTAGTAGAGCACTGATCTTACCTGAAGTCAGATGTATTATGTCGGGGGACATGGATCTTTCGGGGAGCCTGACTGTGTGGCTAATAGCAGATCATTGACTTTGTCCACAGATGGAGGTGAAAAATTGGGCAACTGGGCCTCCCTAGTAGATGAGGAAAAGTCCTCCATTGATTGTAAAAAAGAGGTGGTGGGGGCAAGGAAACTCACAGACAGTTCATCATATATTGTTTGAACCTTGGACTGGAAGAAATTGGCCATTTTATTGCATTGTTTCTAGTTCTTTCTCAACGGCTTCCTGTAAGTGAAAAGCAATTCAACAATGTCGCTGAGCAATGGGGTGAATATCTTCATTAATGTAAAGTTGTACCATCATTGTCTTAAGTTTCTCAAGTCCATGACCAATAACTGACTCACTATTTCAGAATGGGCATTTAAGATGTAGTTGATAGAAATCAGTCCCATGTCAGCAGCAGTGTTGAAACTTAATAAGCATGCCGTCAATTAAGTACCTGGGAGTATATGAATTGGCACTTGCACTGTCGTTTTCTTGTGCTGTATGGTTGCCACAAAGGTGTAGAAGCTGCACAGGAATACACCGTGGTTTTTGGCAGTGTGAGACATGGTACCGGAGACAGTTCTTTGTACTTTTCTACTAACATGATGTTTATCAAGGCACCACTGTCTATAATGAAAGTTGTAGGGCACCCATTCACCTTGACTATGATTTTAGGACATTGTGCAGAGGAACTTTGATGCTTCATTTGGTATTTCTTTTCAGAGTGTGTTTTTTCTTGCAAGCAACCAATCCTACATGCACATGTCGATCTGTGACTGACATCACCATCGCACATCCATTTTTCTCATCATCACTTGATTAGGATGTCAGTGAATGGTTGAAAAATAATTTTGATAACGATCAACTTCATTTAGTTTCCACTTGCCTTACTCAATGTTGCCATTTGGCCTTGTGGGAGTGGCTAGAATGCTTCTGGAACTTTCCGGCATCCATCTTCTTGTCTCTTTGTGGAACATTTAGTTTCTCTTTCACTTTACAAACCATTATGAAATGATTATCCTTTCCTTGGCATATTTGTTCGATACCTTCATGCAGAAAAGAGAATCTACAGCAGAAACACAATTTCTTTTTCTTCTGAGACATCACTTGGTGGGCCTCTGTCTTGTGTTTCTGCTTACTTTTCATGCTCAATGCTGATTCGTTTTGGGTTGTTCCAGCTTTCATTATCGGCAGCTTGTCGATCGGCAAGTTTCTCTCTTGCAGCGATGAGCACTTTCTCCAAATTGAGCTTTTGTGTCAGCATGCGTAGCCAGAATTAGTCGGGCAGCAACCATCGATAACACATGGTACACATGGCTTCTTCATCATTGAATTTAATATATTTGTAGTGCTTTAGAAGCATATCAAGTCTCTCAACAAACTCATCCAATGCTTCACCAGGCTGCTGTCTTACCTGGTTGAAAATGTACCTTTCATAGTCTACATTCGTCATTGGATTGTACTTGGCCTCCAACATCTTCTTGATCTGAGAATATGATATTTCACCAGTTTATGATAATTTCTTTATCACCTCTTTTACTCCATCACCTGCAAGGTTCTTTAAGTATTTGATGCTCTTTTTGTCATCTGCTTCTTCTATAGCGTCTATGAAGCCATCAAACTTTTCAATCCAGGCAGTCCATTTAGCGACTCTATTCAGCTTGTTCGCAGTATTGAATGGAGGTGTTGTCTTAAAAAAATCAGCAGCATTGCATTTTGTGCTATTTCCTACTGACGTCAAGAGTATGTGCTGCTCAGGCAGCATTTGATCTTCAATGTCACTTGGCCGGTGGTACCTCTGCAGGCATCAGCCTGCTCACTGGTGTTTGGGTCGTCGTGCCCGAAATGAGGTCGACGGGCACAGGTTTCCTTCTTTATGGTGTGTAATGATTTTGCTTTTTGCATGTGTTCTTCACCGCTCTCAAATTTATGGATTAAACCTGGCTGTCACTGCCTTTAGCCCTTCTTGGTACCTGGTTGTCACTGTCTTTAGCGTGTCTGCTTTGTATCTATGCTATATGCTTTGGCACAGTATTTCTCCTTTCGGTCTCACCAGAAGATGTTTGACAGGTTCACTGACTGTGCTCCTCTGTAGGACCTTTACATTATTCAAAGGTCTCCCAAAAGCTGGAGTTGAGATTTGACTCCACATATGCCAAATGTAAACCACTTCTTGTGGTGCATGTGGCATGCACAAACAGTTTGCTGGACCATGGCAAACTCTCAGGGGCAGCAGTCTTGTATCATTGAGTGCACGTATTCCCTATCTTGTGCCAATTATAGCATTCTCCCCAGCTCAGGAGCATGTAATAAAGTTTGGGGTTGCATGTCTTGATTTGTCAGCATGCAACCATTAACTGAACCAACTGCGTCATCAGCTTTGTTAACCACACCTAGCCACATCCAGCAGATTATGTAATACTTGTAAGGAGTCTGTTGAGGGCCACTAGAAACTTCATATACATAAACGCAGGACACAACAGCATCCAAGATAACATCAAATTCAGGAAAAAAGTTAAGTCCTAGCTCTTACCAACCTAATGATGCAGAATCATACTGATGAATGAAAAAATTATTTTTTTGGCCACACGGAGAATACGAGTATCTGATGATTTGATTAGGTATGGTCAGGAAAACAAGTACAGTTTTCTCTCACTCTGTGTCATAAGAGCAGCAGGACGGTCGCAGCGTCACAAGGTGTGCATTCCACTACCCATCACAGTCAAAAAAACAACTTCCAGATAACCCACATCCATCCAGCAACAGCAATAAGATAAATGTCAATGTGTTCAATTCCTGAAATTGTAATACAGTACACTTACAAAGAGTGTACAGACTGAGGCTTTGAAAAGCAAGCTATTTCTATGGTTCAACAGATATTACATTTGCTTTTAAACAATCGAAAATGTTTTGCATCCCAGTAGATCCATTTAGTCTTTCATCCTCCTGAGGTTGATAAAATGAGCATCATAAAGAAAGGTAACAACAAACACCTGCTGTGAGCCTCTCTGTTAAATGTGCACTTTACCAAAAAACATATTGGGCCATATGTAGATAATTTTTATTTACCGATTCATAAATACCGAATTTTACCGATTCGGTATTTATGAATCGGTAAATAGAATGTAGGTAAACATTCGGTAATTATTACCGAATCGGTAATATTCGGTATTACTGATTCGGTATTTACCGAATCGGTAATAATGCATCCCTTCCAATTCATTCCTATGGGCCTGGAGGCCCATAAGAATGAACGGGAAGCCATTCACTATTACCGATTCGGTAAATACCGAATCGGTAATAGGGTGAGCATATTCATGGGTGGCAGGGTGTCACATTGACACCCTGTTGCACCCCTGAATTCCGCATGTGTGCACATGTGGCGCACATACAAGCCCTAATGGCATGTATGTCTGCCACATGGCACTTTTCAAAAAGCACAAAATTGCTTTTTAAAAGGTATTCGTTATTTACCATCAACTTGTAGTCGGTGGTAAATAACGAATCCAGAAACCAAAAATGCACTCACTTGAGTGCCCCCTACATAGGATTTCAGGATTCGGTAATTTACCGAATCAGTATTTTACCGATTTCTTAAAATTCCGATTCGGTAAATTACCGAATCCTGAAATCCAGCCACCTACATCTCAATTGCCTAAATACCGGTCGGTAACGGGATATTTACCGATTTTCGTCCGTTACCGACCGGTATTTAGGTACCTACATATGCCCCATTATGTTATATAGAGGTTTATTCTTCAGGTGGCAGAACTGCCATTTCAGGTGTCACACAACAGAACTACAACACAGCAGAATTTACGATGTTGGTGATAAAGCTGGCAAACCGTTGGCTTGGCTCGACCGCAGGAACCAGGCTCATCAGGTAGTGGTGGAGATAAAGACAGACTCTGGTTCACACCTCACTGAACCTCAGGATATAGCTGATGCATTCGGCCGATATTATCAGACAATCTATACGTCCCAAACACCACACACGGAGGAGGAAGCTTCCTCTTTTCTGTGGGATATCTCCTTGCCTTTACTCACTGCGGAGGAGCGTACTGACCTGGACCTGGAAATCACAGTCATGGAGGTGGAAAAAGCTATCCACAACCTATGTGGCGGGAAAGCATCGTGTCCCAATGGCTTGCCCATTGAATTCTTTAAACTTACTGCGGGAAAAATAGCACCCTATCTCACCAAAATGTTTCATGAAAGTAAGAAAGGAGGGGTACTGCACTCAGATCAGAGGTTGGCTAACATAGTCGTTATCCACAAGGAGGGCAAACCAAGCAACAAGGGCTCCTCCTACAGGCCAATCTCGTTGCTCAATTGCGAAGCAAAGATTCTGGCAAAGGTCCTCGCCTCTCGTCTGGTCGGGGTCATCACTCGTATGGTCCATCCAGACCAGTCGGTGTTTATGCCTGCTAGAAATACCTCCCTCAATTTGCGCAGGCTCCATGGCGTGTTGTGCCGTGCTGACAAAATAAGAGAGGATGCTGTTGTTGTTTCTCTCGACGCGGCTGCAGCATTTGACACCATCGAGTGGCCCTATATGTTCGCAGTCTTCCAGAAACTGGGCTTGGGCCCAGGATTTATCGGCTTGTTTTGGTTCCTTTCCCAACAACGTCTGGCCCAAGTGGTGGTGAATAACAAGAAGTCCTCCACTTTTGTTCTCAGCAGAGGCACCAGGCAGGGATGCCCCTTGTCCCCGCTTCTCTTTGACCTGACCCTCGAGCCGCTGGCAATGTGGGTCCGTAAAGACCCCATTGTCCGGGGCCTTAAGTGGACCACCGGCTGGGAAGACCGCATATAGTTATATGCGGACGATATCTTGCTTTACCAGCATCACCGGCTGCATCACTGAATAGGGTCCTGAACATATTTCGGGTGTTTGGCAGATTCGCTGGCTGCAATATCAACTGGACCTAATAAGTGCTTTATGTTCTCTGTGGAGCGATGCCCCCACTCCCTCACGGATTTCAGCTTGTGGAAGCTCTCGACGGCTTCAAATACCTGGGGATCTGGGTCTCTAAGGACCCATCCAGATTCTATGAGTGCAATCTCCTGCCGCCCCTAGTGCGTTTCAAGTCTGATGTCCTGCATTGGAAATCGCTCCCGTTGTCCCTTTTGGGGCATGCGGCCCGATTCAATATGATGTCCCTTCCCAGATTCCTGTACGCCCTGCAAAACACCCCACACCATGTTCAATCATCGTACTTCAAAGAAATTGATTGTAGTATACGGGACCTGTTGTGGGGGGATAAGCCACCTCGCATAGCAACCTATAAGTTCACGCTGGGATGGTTTGATGGCATCGGACTACTGGACATTAGGAAATACTATTGGGCATCACATCTTGTGGCAATTAACCAATGTACATACAGGCAGCAGGGCGACCCAGCCTTCCAGATTGACAGATGGCTCCTACCAGGAGTAAATTTTGAAGGGGCTTTGTGCACTCGGTCGCTGAAGCCAGCCTTGACCGGTCCCACCAAACATGCGGTGAAAGTGTGGAAAGCTGCTACCAAAAGTTTGGGATGGGAGGGTTAGAATCATACAGGCTACACCGCTCTGGCACAGTGAACAACTGGGCAAGCTGCGTCGCTCGAAGGGGTTTGACCGTTGGGACCTTATAGACATTTCTAAGGTGGGTGATCTATGGAAGTCAGGTGAGGTTATCCCTTTTCCTCAGTTGCAGCAGGAATGTGAGCTTGCGCTTTCTGAACATTTTACATATCTCCAAATCAGGCATGCCTTACTTGTGGTTCTCCCTAGAGGCAGTACACTCCCTGAGTCCTCCCCCCTCAAGGATAGAGTTTTGGATGGCGTGCTACCAGAGCAGGCCATATCACTTATCTACAAAAGGTTACTGCAGAAAATGGGTTTATGTTTGTGCGGTATACGATGGCGCCTCCTTGTCTCCGCAATGTATTTGGATATTGAAAAATTCTATGGTGCCACAGGCGAAGGGAAAAAACCCTGAACCCTTCCAATAGACACAAAGGCCCTTAAGTTTATAATGTATAGGCCTGTGCACACATAAAGAAGAGATGCAGAACTAGTACTGCCACATTAAGCATCACAATACATCTAATACAGTGCTAATTATAGTAAATCCAACAAGTGCAATGATCGCAGAACACTCCAGGTGATTCGTGTTCTTGTATTTATTGAAGATCGATATGCCCAGCCAACACGTGTTTCGTCAGGGTCAAAACGTAAGACTTCTTCAGGGCTCTAGGGTGTATAAACTTGTCAAATTCGATCACTCCGCCGGTTGTAATTCCGTCCGGGCTGGTAAGGGATAAATTGCAAATTCGAGATGAAATCAGTATAAGAGGACTTTTCAAACTGTCCAATGTGCTCAAAGTATGGAGCTTGGTTGTAGCGCACACGGGGGTGCAGAACCAAGTTTGGCTTGAAACAGGGTAAATAATCTCCTGAGAATTCGTAGTGTGGCAATCCCGTGCGCTGCTCAGTTCCACGACTCGCGGTGAATTTCATCTCGAATTTGCAATTTATCCCTTATCATCTTCAATAAATACAAGAAATACAAGAAACATCAAATTGGCCATCCTGAATGTCTGGGGCTCTACCAATTTGGGCCCCAAAGAGCGAAAATGGGTCACCTTGGAGCTGATGATGGCATAAAGAAACATTGCGAGATTGTGGAAGGTTCAGACCTCACCGAGTATAGCGGAGTGGAGTAAGTATATGGACTGCTGTATGGTCACGGAAAGGTCTATTTACGAGGCCAGGGGGTGCCCCAATAAATGGACGCAAGTCTTGGAACACTGGAACACCCACAGGGGAGGGCTATGTGCACCTCTAAGAATGAGGGACTAGGTTGTAAACAAAATCTAAGCACGTCTAAGCGAGACTGTATATGTGGTCTGTAGTAGTAATGCCTTAATTACCACCTGAACGGTGACTGTATTGCCAATGTATGTGTGATTTGAATTTCTCATATGTCATAACTTGAGTTCAATAAAAAGAATTATTAAAAAAAAAAAGAACTACAACACAGATTGCATAGACATTCCTGTCATTGGGCAGCCGTAGTATCCTTGCTCTAGATAGGTGTTGGCTTTAAGTAGTAGTGCTATACAGAAGGTGAGACTGCACTTACAGCTTTGGTAAGCCACAGTTCCAGCATGAGTGAGGTTAAGTTTGCGGAGTTTAACTGGGGTCCAATAGGTTCTATTAATAATCACGTATTTGGCTTAGGATAGTGAAGATGAAATCTTGTTTGTGAAGGGGGACTTATGTATACGTTTCCAGTCAAATTTTATGTTGTTGCTATTCGGCCCTGCTTCCTGCCTTTGTTCATTACAAGTGTGGGCCTTTCGGCAGATCGGTAGAAGTATTTTATATTTACATCCACAGATACCGAGGCCCACAATGAGTAGTCCATGCAGTGTATAGGTTAGTAACCATGAGAGTAACAAAGGTAGTCCAACTCAAATTTACTTTCTTTTATTTTCCGGTCTTTTTCCTATCAAATCAGTGAGACACACTGGCAGCCGACACGTGTTGAGGCCTGACAGATGGAAAGTGAAAACAAGCCGGAAAGATCAGATGACCACAATTCCTAGCGCGTACTGCACTCCATACCATGTTACTGGTAGAAAATCTTATCTGCTGTCGAACTGGGTGGAATATTAAGGAGCATTATGGTGACTCAGTTCAATAGCAGATAAGATTTTCCACCTGTAACATGATATGGAGTGCAATACCTGCTATTAGAACATTGGAACGTTGGCAGCTCCATTGAAGACAATGGAGCGCTCCGGGCTAATACTGGCTGGTATAAGCCCGGAGCTCCAACATTCCAATGATTGTCTTTGTTCACAGCTCTGGCTGTGAACAAAGACTTCAGGGAGCCTGAGGGGATTTCAATCCCCTCGCGCTCCCTGAAGGGCTTTGTTTTGGTAGAACATTCTGCCCTCAAGTGGCAGAATGTTCTAATAGCCTTATAGCCCTTCGTAGCAGGGCTATACCGCTGTTAATGTCCCGCTGCTGTTGTTAAAGTCCCTCGCCTTCGGCTCGGGCCTTTAACGCTGCAGCGGGCCATTAACAGCCGGTATAGCCCGCTACGGCGGGCTATAAGGCTATATTAACTGTGGTTGTCTGATATTTACGGCTCGTTTTCATTTTCCATCTATCAAGCCTTGAACTAGTCCATGGGACAAAACACATGTCGGCTGCCAGTGTGTCTCATCAATTTGATAAGAAAAAGACTGGAAAATAAAGGAAAGAAAATGTTAATTGGACTACCTTTGATTACTCTCATGGTTACTAACCTACATACTGCATGGACTATTCATTGTGTGCCTCGGGATCTGTGGATGTAAATAGTTATCTCCCTAGAGAGTTTTCTCTCTAGAGTGTACACCCTCCAAGTGGCTGGAGGGCTAATACCTTAAGAGCACCACAGCGCACTATTTGTTAACCCTGCTATCATCTGGAAAACAGTTTGAATAGATGTGCATTCACAAAGGGCATAGCCACCTGTCGTTGTTTGTTGTGTGTCAATAAGTATTTTATATATATTTTGGACACAGTGTGTCTGGGTTTGAGTATGTGGCCCATAAGTCTGGGTACTAAGGGGTTATCAGTTTGTTGCTGGTGATTTGAGCTTTGTATTCTCAGTCTCAAGAATTTGCAGAAGTCTATGTTATCTAGACCACATCGTGCTTGTAGAGTGGAGAAGGGCTGTGATAGATTGCTCTCAGAGGGGTCCTTGATTAGGTTGATTCCTTTTCTTGACCAGTCAGACCAATATATCGGTTGGTGTCTAATATGAATTTGGGATTAAGCCATATGGATGCCATGTTGGAGTTATGCATTTTGATCTTTGTGAGGTAGTCTATTCTTAAGAGGGGTTTTTTGGTATTCAGAATAACGTATTTGGAGTGGGTAAGTTGGTGGGCGTGCATTGTCAGGAGTGCATTAAGGGGTACATCTTTTAAGAGTGATTCTTCCACCGCTACCCAAACTGGCTGATATCCTGAATTGTCGGAAAACCAATTGGTGCCTTGTTTGAAGAAATATGCTGTTTATTAGTTTCTGGAGTTTCTGAACTGTCCGTGGACAGTCTAAGCTTTTTATGCGCGATTCTAGGCTTCTCCACTTGCCCGAAAAATGTGTTAAAAGTGTTGTTGATCTTTAAGAAATCTTCATATAGGGTCATAGGTAGCATACTGATAAGGTAGTTAATTAGGGGTGTGATAATTTTTTATGTATCCGCACCTCCCCACCATGAAAGGAATTTAGGTGACCATCCCTCAACAAGTGTGTACATTTTTTTAAGTAGAGAGTATTTGTTGACCCGTAGGGTTGTTATGAGATCATTAGTGAATTCTAGTCCTAGGTATTTAATATAGCCAGGTTGCCATGCAGGCCCAGAGTTCTTAAGTGTGTCATTGTTTTACATCAGACTTATCCTTATTGAGGGTGTATCCAGAGAGCTCAGAGAATTCTTAGATTGATGACATTAAGGCGGCTCTGGTGGAGGGGGCTTTTTCGTAGACAACTAAGATGTCCTCCGCGTAGGCTGCGATTTTGGTTGTGGTTTTACCGTATGTAATGCCAAGTATCACTTGTTCCTCTCTCACATGGTATAAGAAAGATTCTATAGCTAATAGAAAAAGAAGGGGCAATAATGGGCAACCTTGTCTGGTTCCCTGTTTTACCAAAAGGGTAGAGGCTCTGATCTCAGATTTTGGAATGATTTTGCTTTCTCTAGGACATGGCATAAAGTTCTTGTGTTATCGCTGGATAGTCTGTTTTCCAAGAAACTCACTTGGTAGGAGTGAATGAATTTAGTAATATATCTTTGTAGTCTATTGGATAAAATCATAGCATATAATTTACAATCCAGATTGATTATTGAAATTGGTATATTGTTTTGCAGGGGATCCTTACCTTCTTTCGGAATTACTGTTATAATAGCTTTTGCTGGAGAGCCCATGACTTCACCTGATATTGCGAAATAGGTCTAGAGCCTTAAAAGGGGTGGGGTTAGAGATTAAGAGAATTTCTTGAAGAAATTTGTGTTAAGGTCATTCGAGCCCAGAGCTTTGCCATTCTTAAGCTGTTTAATGGCTTCTGCTATTCCTTCAGAGGTTATTGGACCATTCATCAAAATTGTTTTCTTGTTCTGTTAGTGTAGGTAAGCTACCTTCTTCTAAGTATCGTTTACATTTTGTATGGTCTAATGTGTTGTTATTTTCATGTAGCTTTTGGTAGAAGTCTTTGAATACATCTGAAATCTTACTGGGATTAGTGTGTATTGTGCCTGTCTCATCTTTAATTGCATTAATAGCCTAATTTTGCATCTTAACTTTTAGATACGACACCAACGATTTGCCGGCCTTGTTGGATTCACATAACCTAATACTTTTTTGCTTGCTAACAAATATACACTCTCTAGTGATTTTGTTATAGTCATACTTTGTATTCACAGTCTTATTTAGGATACGATTATTTCTGCCATTAATATGGTGTCTTTCTAGTTCTATGATTTCCTTTTGCAGATTCAGGAGTTTGCTATTAGCTTCTTTATTCATATTTGATCTTATTTTAAGAATCCCCGCTCTCACTGTTGTGTTTAGTGCCTCCCATCTCACGAGATATGAGGAGTCATTTTCTTTATTGTCAATAAGGGCGTCTTTGATCAATTCATCAAAAAGCTTTATGTTGTTTTGAGAGAATACATTTCCAGTGAGTTTGTTTCGGGTCGGTGAGAGACAAACTTATACAGGAGTGGTCTGAAATCACTCTAGGTACGAGTGTTGTCTGATCTACCTTTCTTTAAAAAAAAACATGTTTTTATCAGCAGGTAGTTAAAAAATAAGACATCTGGAGATGGCAAGAGCACAATGGAGCCATGCAGGGCAGCAACATGACCTGCACATCATCCAACACAATAGTGGAATGATCAAGGATTCAGACTTGTGACATGAACAATACTGCAAGAGATTTGCAAAAAGATGCAAAAATCATAAACCAAACTATATACTAAAAAAAGAAAAATAGCAGCAAAATAAGCGGCTTTCATAATGCGATAGACACTCCCATGCAACCCATTGCAACACAGTGGAGAGAGAGTGAGAAAGGATGAGGAGGACCTGAAAGGGGTTTATCAACCAGTTTGTGGAGGAGAGGGGGCGAACAGATACAATATCCCCCATATAGTATTATCATCTCCCAGTGGGAGATGGGGACTCACCCAGGTCCAGCGTCTGACACAGTAGATGAATCCGTCACCTGATGTGCCACCTATTCCTGGCATCCGAGTACAGGAGAGTAGACGCTGGCAAATCCACTTCCGATAAACCATTCAACATATACTCCCACATCTCCAGATCGCGATCAGCATTCTCATCTGTACGCACAGCTTGCAGATGCTTCTACTCTGCCACACCCCATTACTGCATATCAGATAGCCACCTACCACTGATTGGGGATGCAGGCTGTGTCCAATGTATAGCCACCCTCCACTTGGCAAGCACCAGACTCAGGAGTGCGAATCTATGGCGCATTTTGGTCCCACATTTCGGCATTGGAAGCATTCCAAGTAAGCAGTGGTCAACAAAGGCCTCCACTGATATCCGCGTGACTCCACACAGCACCTTCAGAACATCCTCCCAGTATCCTCATAATGCAGCACATTCCCATGCCACGTGAAGGAAGGACACCGGGGTATACCCACATCGCAGGCACTCCTCTGAGCAATCCCTATTGATCCTGTGCAACCATAGTGTGGTCAGGTAGGCCTGGTGCAAATAATAAAACTGTGTGAGTTTAAATCTTGCTTTGCTTGCCACCTCTTTCCCCTGGGCAAATGCCTTCTTCCATGCACCCTCCATGAGCTGCCTCAACAATGCCCTCTCCTGCACCGCCAACAAGTCTGTATGGCAATCCTTCTTAATGGCACAGTAAAAACACAAGATCAGGCCCCAGGTTGACCCTGAGTCCAGTACTATCCAGAAAGTCTGAGACTCCACAGGTTCAGCTGGAAAAGTAATGCAGATCCCACAATCCGTGCAAGACATTTTGGCGTATTGTAGAAACTGACCCGGTGAAGATTACAACCTCCCAAGGTTCCACTATATGCAGAATAAGTCACCAACGGTATTTCAACCATCTGCAACCCACTGTGTCAAATCCATCACTGATTGAATGTCAAGTAGTGGCTTCAGCTAAGGAAGGGGCAGGAGTTTAGCATAAGAGGCCAAACACAAAACCTGTGCCACCACCTGGTCCCATGCAACAGCCACTTGCTGAACAAAAAAAGGATGGTTGTTCGGGACAACTGCTCCCAGCATAAGGCAGTGCGGTAGCTCTGCCTCAGCACCCCACACGCCCAGCAGATCTTTTTCCACATTTGAGTCATCAGAACACCACAGGGCGGCATATTGCAGAAGGCTCGCAAAATCATATATTGTGGGTCCGGTAGTCCCAGGTCCCCAGGCCAGTGTCTAGTTTCAGCAAATCCAGTCTAGCTCTGCTGCGCTTACCCACCAACACTAGGGACACCAGGAGTTTATTGAGTTTGGTGAAGGTAGATTTGGGGACTGTAAATATAGCATTTTGTAATGCATACAGAGAGCGGGGTAGGAGAATCATTCTCCTGAGCGTGACTCTGCTCATCACCAACAACGGCAGACGTACCCAGAAACCAATCGAGTCCTCCAGTCCTCTAAGGACTCTACCCATATTAAGGCTATAGCGGGCCATTGGAGTGTTTGATATCTGGATCCCCAGATACCTAAAGTGATCCATCTCCCACTGGAGCTCTGTCACAGAGAGCTTCGCCGGTTGCACCTTCATCAGAATGGCCAACGGAAACAGTACTGACTACTGTTTATTATCTTGAAGGCCCAACACCACACCATATTAAAAAATTATGTACAACAGTATCTTCAGTGACTGCTCAGGGTGTGTTCCATACACCAAGGCATTGGTGTAGTATCACGAAACTACGTTTGTGACTATGCCCACCTTAACCCCCATTTGTCCATTTTGGGACGAAGATGGATCACCAACTGCTCCATCCCCAAAGCGAAGCGGTGAGGTGGCAGGGGAAAACCCTGTCCAATACCCGTCTCAATGGGGAAATGCTCTGATATCATTGGAACTGTCCGAACACGGCACTCAGACCAATCACAATTTTGCATTGCTGTGTTGTGATTGGCTTAGGGGAGGGAGCCTGGCTGCCTGCTTCCTGTTCCTGGAGCCAGAGGAACAAGAGCAGCAGCAGGACCAGAGACACGGGACCCTGCCTCAAGGTAAGTTTCTTTTTCATTTATTCCCTACCTGCGTGACCCCCTCATGGACCCACGACCCCCCCACTCCCGCCCTGCTACCCGCGAGCCATGCCTGCCGCCACTGTGTCAGAACTCTTGCAATCAGACCATTAGAAAGTAGCTTACCTCAGGATAAAAATATCGGTCCAAGCCCCTTTCTCCAGATCCCAATCGAGGGTGTTGAAAGCTTTTTCGACATCTAAAGAGATTAACACCATATCCATCTCACCGAGTGTATGACATGGGACAACCGCCACAGATTCATGTTGGTCTTGGTGTACCAAATGAGTGACCGTGGCATGAGGCATCGTGGCAAGGGCCTTCGCAAGAATTTTTACATCAACTCCCAACATAGGCAGGGGTCAGTAAGAACTGGGGTCCAGAAGGTCCCTACCTGGCTTAGGGAGCATAACTATCTGATCTTCATGCATGGACAGTGGCAGTAGCCTCCGTTCACGTGCTTCCAGGAGTGCTTCTAGTAGTTTTCTAGTAGGTGGGGAGGAGTAGTTCCAAATATGCCTGATAATACTACACTGGTAGCCCATCTGGCCCTGGTGCCTAATAAAGTGCCCTCTCCCAAACCACCACACTTAACTCCTCTGCCCGAGCTCTCCCCCGAGACGGTAACTAGTCTAGTCTAGAACAGCTAATTCCAGTAATGCCATAAACCGATGTGAGGTGGTCTCGTAAAAGGAGATTAACTGCAGCTTGCAAGCCCGCAAGGGTGCCATCATGGTGTCTCAATAAAAGAATTACAAAGGATGGGTGCTCCCCCCTAAGTAACCACACCAGCAGGCATCCTGATTTGTCACCCTCACAATACAGTAATTGATAATAGTCTTGCCAAACCAATCGGTCCAGCCTATGCCAGGTCTCCTCCACTGCCCTTTGGCCCATCAGTAATGGTTCTCCTTGGGTTCCCATTGTGGGAGCATCTTACTAGAGGGCCAACAGGCGCCTCTCCTCCTCAAGCAGCTGTGCCTCCATGTGTCGTCTAGCTCCACTGATGCTAGATAAACACTCTCCACAGGTTACTGCTTTTAGCGCATCCCACTACACACCTGTGTGTTGATGTCGTTTAGTTAGAGACAAAGTAGCCACTGTCACCGACCGGAGCTCCTCATGGAACAAGGCATCAAAAAGTGCCACCGGGTGAAGTGCCACAAAGGTACCAATGGTTGAGTGCCAGCCATCCCCCACTCCAGGAGCAGTGGTGCATGGTCAGAGAGGAACCTACCCAGTATTGTCTTCAGCACTACTTCAGCAGCTATACCTACTGTAGTCAAGAACCATTCTAGCCAACTCTACATTTCGTGTGTCGGAACATAGCATGTGTATTCCTTAACAACTGGGTGTGTTGTACACCAGAAATTTCTCACAGCCCGTTCGGTCCATCAACCCCACAGTGCAGCCACCATATGAGGCTTTGTACCCAACTTGGGTGGGGGTGACGAATCAAACCACTGTCCACAACACAGCTAAACTCCCCAGCCCTAAGCAGGGGAGTTCTAAGGTAGGGGAGGGGATCATGCTCTAGATCTAAATAAAATGCCACATCATCTGTGTTGAGTGCATACACATTCAGGCAGCACACTTCACACCCATCTAGTAAGTCACATTGAAAGAGGTACCTACCCTCGATGTCCGCCTTAAAACTGTGCTTCTGAAAGGTGACCTGATGAGCAACCCAATGGTGACACCACAGGCATTGTTGGAATATGTTCCAACCTCTGCACCTTCTGGGCCTCGCTCTCAAGGAGGTGAGTTTCCTTGTAGAAGAGCAATCTGAATAACCTGCCATTTGAGGTACGTGTGGACTCTACACCACTTAACATAGTAAACAAGGCCTTTCACATTTCAGGTCAATATCTTAAGACACATAGTCATAACTCAGCGTAATCCCTGGTGCCCCAGCCAATCCACCTCGTTCCACCCCCACTGTTGTGCCCCTGCTACAACATAGTGTTCTGATCTACCTTACTTAGGGAATGACCAGATATTAGTAGGCAATCAATGTGTGAGTAAGAGTTATGGGGAAATGAGTAATAGGCATAATCTCTTTCGGTAGGATTCTGTGTTCTCCATGTATCAATTAGATAAAATTTTATACAGAGTTTTTTTGAGAGATTGATGTGCTTTACTAGGGCGGAAAGTACCTCGTGAATTCCTATCTAGTTTTAGGTCTAAGGGTAAGTTGAAGTCCCCTGCCAGTATGAGTGTAGCAGAGTCTGGTTTCTTCTTGGTTGAGTAGAAAGCTCATCCCAAAAGGGAGGATAATCTTTTGTGGGAGCGTATACTTTGATCACAAATAATTCTGTCTTGTTTTGGCTAGTTTGGAAATAATCCATCTCCCTTGCATGTCAGAGAGTTTTTAAACTAATTATATTCTTGATATCCTAGTGATCAGTGTTAAGACCCCATTTTTCTTGTTGATGGCAGCAGAACATGCTGAATCGGTTATTTCTCAGTGAGGTGATCTGTGAGGAATCAATCTTTGTTTCTTGTAGAAGGTTGATATCTCCTTCCTTTTTGTATGGATAGTCAAGAATTTTCATTTTTTGTGATTGGGTGGTTGATTCCTTTCGCATTCAGGGATATTATCTTAATGTTTTGTGGAGGGTGTTATCAGAATATTTTTTGTACATAAGGACGAATGTTTGAGTTTCCCCCCAATGGGCATGTATTAAAGATTCTGGGGCATATCAGCAAGGGCTAGTGATATAATTATCGCCACTTTAGCGTCAGTTTTCGGGCGATAAGCGGCGATAATTATATCGCAATATCATCAAGGACAAGCTAGTGTGTGTTTCTTTGATGTAGAGCCCGTTTTTTCACAGCCTCGCCTCGCATCGCTAATGAGATGCAAAGAAGGCGTGGCTGTGAAAACAACACATGACAATATCGCGAAGGCAGCTTTTCAATATTAACAAGGAGGTGCAGCGATAAAAAAAATCGCCCTACCTCGGCCTTAACGCTGGAATTTAACGTTTGTTAAATTCCAGACTAAGGCATACTAATAATGGTAGGTGGATTATGCTGATACGACCACAGGGTCGTATCAGCAATGTTATCGCTGTTTTCCATGGAACATCGCTGGAAAAACAGCGATGTTCCATGGTAAACACCGCTATCGCTGAAATATTATCACCATAGCGTTATGTATTGTTAATATAGCGTTATCATGGTGATAATTTTCAGCGATAGCCGGCGATAATATTTCTACCACTATGTGTGGCCAGCGATAATTATCGCAGGCCCTTGTTAATATGCCCCTCTGTGAGTCTGGCTTGTTTGTGGAGCCTGGATAAATGTTAACTGTGGTATAGCATAGATACTATTATCCCTATCCAAACAACATTGAAGAGCGTACCTGAGCCATAATTGATTCTTGAGTGATATATAAAAGTTCCTGGGCCCTGTTTTGGCAATAGTATTTGACGATAGTTTCATATGCGTGCTGATAAATATTATGTATAGAGAAGAACTATAGAAACAGATGGAGATAGTAAAGTCAAATCTTAAACCATAAGAGTACCTCACCCTTAGGCCCGTCCCAGAGCTCGTCTCCTCCAAGTAACCTACAGGTATGGCAAAAGGAGGAAGAGTGAAACAGAATAGCGAGACAGTGAGGAGCGCAATCATTAAGCTTATTTTAACAACACAGTGTTATTTTGAAATATTGAAACCAAAGTATAATTGTGATTTAATCACACCATATAGTGTGTTATTAAACACCTGACATATATTCTGAACTAAACCTTCTACTAACTAGTGAGATCGCTAATTCAATACAAGCACTTTGAGTTACACATTACTACATTTCAGACTCATACTATTTCAGACCTCACGGACTGAGAGCAACTTAACATTATATAGTAAACTGTTTATCATACTTAACCAGAAATGTAAAACATGGTGGTCTCATAACTTAAACATGTTTGTTAGGCTACAAAACAGCATTTGTGCATAGGTTATAACACATAACTGTTTGAGAGTTTACCAGGTATTCAGTAGGTATTACTAGCAGTATAATCATATTAGTGTCATGCCTTGACCGTGCACATCAGAGACCCAATCAGTGTATGTGATTAGCAGGTAACACATAAACTGTAGATAAGCAACTTATAAACTTAGTAAATAGACACAACTTCCATGACTCAGTTATGCTCTAGAGTTGCTGGTGCACAATACAGCCCCTTGGAGTGTGTCTTGTGGCTAGAGCAGCAAGTTCACCGCAAGTGTTGATCCAAAGGACCTCAAGAACTACAGACCCATCTCTCTGCTCCCCTTCACAGCCAAAGTCATCAAGAAGGCCAGCAACGCCCACCTCTCCGAGTTCATCAAAATGAACCTCTCCCAGTCGGGCTTCAGAAGCAACCACAGCATTGAGACTGCGTTCCTTGCTGCCACAGATGACATACATGACCTCCTCCACTGAGGCAAAACTGCAGCCCTCATTCTCCTGGACCTCTCAGCCGCCTACAATACTGTCTCCCATTACACCCCCTGCACAAGACTCCATGGCGGCGGCATCTGCGACAAAGCCCTAGAATGGATCCACTCCTTCCTCACCGGCTGAACACAGAATGTCATACTTCTACTGTTCACTCAGAACCCACAGAGATCATCTGCGGAGTCCCCAAGAGATCCCCTCTGCGCCCCATCCTCTTCAACATCTACATGGTGCCACTTGCAGCCATCGCCAGAGATCACGGACTCAACATCGTCTCCTATGACAACGACACACAGCTGATTCTCTCCCTCACAGACTAATCCACAGCCGCCAAGAACAACTTCCACAACGGGATGAAGGCAGTCTCCACCTGGTTGAGGGACAGCTGCCTCCCGCTCAACTCAGACAAGACCAAAGTCCTCATCCTGGGGTCCACCCACTCCGCATGGAATGATTCCTGGTGGTCCGCAGTGCTCGGAACCCCCCACACCCACAGACCATGCATGCAACCTTGGCATCATCCTGAACTCTTCGTGCTCTATTAATTGCCAGATCAACACTGTGTCATCCACCTGCTTCCATATGCTCTGTCTGCTTCGTAAGGCCTTCATGTGGATCCCCACAGAGTCCAGGAAAACAGTTACCCATGTGCTCATCAGCAGCAGACTCGACTACACCAATGTACTCTATGCCAACACCACCAAAAAAAAAAAAAATACTGCAGAACATCCAGAATGCCTCCTCCAGACTCATCCTCAACATCCCCCACCGCAGCCACATCACAGGTCACCTGAGAGACCTCCACTGGCTCCCAATCAACAAAATAATTATTTTCAAACTCCTCACGCACACCTACAAAGCCCTCCACAACACCAGACCTGTTTACCTCAACCACCGCTTCTCCTTCTACACTCCCAACAGACATCTCTGCTCCACTCAACTGGCCTTGGCTACCATCCCACGTATCTGCAAGACCATGGCTGGTGGGAAATTCTGCTCCTACCTCGCTGCGAAGAACTAGATCTCCCTGCCTCTACATCTCAGGCAATCACAATCTCTGCTTCAATTCAGGAAGAACCTCAAGACTAGCTCTTCAACTGAACTGCAGCTCCTACCCTACCCACACAGCATCTTGAGACCCTAACAGGTGAGCAGTTGCACTTTACAAGAATCCCAATTGATTGATTGATTGATTGATTGGTCACTTCTTCCTTGTCGTAAGGGAACTTTTTGAGTTCCATGGGGTCCGTGAAGATGTATGAGGTACCTTGTATTATAATTCAATACTTTGCAGGGCCAACGAAGGAGAACTAGTAATTCACCGTGTTTGGCCTATGCTGAAGAGCCATAAAGCCTTTTCTTTACTCAACCGTCGCCTTAAAGTATTCTTGTGAAATGAAGATCTTTTTATCTTTCCATTGTATATGGCTGTGTTTCTTCATTAAGGAGAGGATAAGTTCAACATGTTGATAGTGCAGTGGCTTACAAACAATTTGGCATGGCAAGGAATCCCTCTTGATGGAACTCTGTGAGGCCTGTCAAACTCTAAATCTTATTCGAATATTAAGTCTATAGCTTGGGTGAACCATTTCTCCAAGAAGAGTGTGCCTGGTCCTGCTTCCAAAAGTGTGTAAATGTCCACTACTATCCTGTCTTCCAGCTCTGTGAGATCTTTTGAAAGGGAAGGGGTGGTGTTGCTGAGGGGTGAAATGTTTTATTTTCGTTTTGGTCTTGGAGTCCTCCAGGTTTCTAAAGGTAATGGAACAGTAGTGTGAGTTATATGGGCTGCACCAGTAAATAAGTCCTCAAAATCTGATATAGCACAAAGGTGCTTACACTTGACTTGACCCCACTACTGATCGGTGATATTAAAACTAATTTCTCTTCTAATAGCAAAGATAGTATCAAGGAGCACAGTAATGTCTAAAGCAATTCAAATGTCAAGTACAATATAATCTTTTAAACCATGTCATTAATAAAACATATGTAGACAGGAGTCTTGATAGTTATTGAATTCAGCTATGTTGCTTTTATTTTCACAATTAGACAAATAAATACATGTATCAGCCCTTCCAACGCGTTTCGTCAATAAAAGGACTTCATCAGGGCTGTAAAAACTATTAAATAAACATATTTTTGTATCAACAAAATAACTTCAAAATTAAAGCACAAAACTTAAATAAAGACACAAGATAGACAAGACAACTATCAGCAAGACTAGTGCGTTCTGTCCCTAATTCTTAGAGCAAAAGAACATCCGTTAATCATAACACAGTCAAAATTGCATAAGCGACCCCCTGCCTATATACACACTAATTAACAATAATGATAACAGTTATTTTCACAATCATTTTATACTCATTTTATAATAGATCTATGTAGATCATAACATCAAAAGAAAAAAACAATGCACAAAGAATCTATACAATCTAATAAATTCTGTATAAGTCGATTTGTTCTCAATGCATTAAGAGGGATGGTAACCATTTTCCTATAATTGTCACCTTTGAAGCTAAAAAGAAGATAGGTCAATCATGTTGGTTATCATCTACAACTTATTTCCACGTTTCTCCAATCCCCCATGAACAGATGTTATAGTCTTCTAAAAATCAATTAGTATTCTCCACAGCATTAGTTTTAAGTATAAACAAAATTAATAAGCACTGAACCATCACTATAATACATTGTAAGGTCTATATATATTTAGTTTTTGCTGAATAATATTTATAGCTAAACGCAAATAACTCACTTAAAATATGACGTGGTATCAATACCAATGGAGCAGGCCTTCCGATGGAGAATAGTTATATTTTGTGTTGTGAATCCCCCATAGCATGATAGCAATCACCCAAATTAAAGCCTCGGTTCTTCGGTCTATTCAAATTGAAAACGGGAATTGAGCCCAGTCCAATATCCCCCGCAAAAAAAAAATCTAAAAAGGGATCAACATCTAATACTCACTGAGATAAGAATTTCCAAGAATGGAGTGATTCTTTATTGATAAATAGATGCAGTTGAATCCTTCTTGATTAGTGTATAATGGCTGGGTTTCCCCGTTACGTAAAGAAGGTAAGGTCTATGAACAAAGAGCAACAGTAAGATATCATCATAATACTCATTAGCTGAATATACACAGTGATGTATCAAATATCTACAATATGAGTCTCCAGTATCCCCCTGAGCTAATTTGCTTAAAGATAAAATTCACAGTGTAAATTCTTCCTAATCTACGCTTGGAAGATCGAGGTCTGTCAGCAAGAAAAACTTCACACCAGAAAAGTCTGGTCCAAATAGTAATACCAAAGTGTTTAAGGTTAGCTTAAACCACAAGTATTGACAAATTATCTACCCCTGAATAGCTGATTCATTATTAAATAAGCCCAGGAAAAAATGTTGCCCTTCAAAAAAAAAGGAAATTACCCACAAAGAAAGTACAAAGTTGCCGAAAAGGCGGTTATTAGCAAAAATTATAGGCGCTCGCCTACAGTTAATCCTCTCACCTACTGAGCAAATATCCTCAGTCTTCTTGCCAATCTATCCGTGAGTGAGGATTCCCCATCACCTACACTCCTTTTAAACCGTGACACAACCAATCATCAAGCATTCATGTTGCCGCCAGAAATATCAGCCTATCAGAGGTGCACTTAACCAACCCAATACAAACGTCATGCCGAAAATCAGGTGTGGTTTTCTCTCTGGTCCACCATATCACGCAGCCAATCAGAGAGCGAGTTTCACTCAACCATTGGAGGGTGGTTCAATGTGTTCTCCACTCTAGTATCTCCTCCTGTACAGATGAAAGCTTAGTCAAGCCTAGACTTAGCATAATAGTCATGTAGAAAACCAATAGAGGTTTTCACTCAGGTCTGTCTAATCACCCAGCCAATCAGAGGACAAGTTCCACGCCACTACTGTGAGGGCGGTTACGTGAGCTCTCCCTCCTAAATATCTTATCCTATCAGGTACAAACTCAATCAGGCCCAGATTTAGCATAAATGCTGAAAATCCAGTAAGGGTTTCATTCAGAAACTCAGCGTAATTCTTCCAATCACTTGAATGTTCAAAAACAATGCTCCCATTCGGAGGCAAGGTACCGTGTGTACAACATCCGCATAAACAGTTACAGGACGTCATTTCCGCCTGATACAACCGTCAATCATGAGAATTGTGATTCTGGTCATTTTTTTGAAAAATGCTAACAAACCAACGTAAGTTTCCTTGTGAGTGATTTATACTTAATAGTGGCAAAGCGTTATTTCCAATGTAGAACAAAGCTGATCTAAACTAAATAAATTCCAAAACCCTAATTCCTTAATAGAACTAATTCACGCCAATTACTCGATGGGCAAACATTTTTAAAAAATGATAGACCGAAGCGGAGCCTGACAAAATCACATGTATACGTCCACACCTATACGTCCTCTGAACCTTTTCATGTGAGACATGATTTGCCATCATGTCTGCATGCTCATACGATTGCTAATCTGGAAGGTCCTTTTGCCTGTTCACGTTGTCTTTTTACTTGCATTGATATCACGCCGGGCATAAAAGGCAACAATGCAATTAGGGAAAACTTGACAGGGAGGGAGGGGGGCGGCTAATAGTCCTGCTAGACCCCACTCTTCAAATCATGTTTGTTCCTGGAAGGGGTTTCTGGCAAATGTACGTTTGCTACCTAAACATGTCACTGAACTCTGGGATCTGGTGAGCTCGGAATCCCCAGATCTTGGCTTTATAACAGAAACATGGCTCAAATCCACCTCCTTGCCTGATATTGACCTTGCACTCCCAGAGTACTACCGGATCCTTAGGCTGGACAGGGTAGGGAAAGTGGGTGGTGGGGCTGCCAAAATACATAGAGAGGCACTGAAAGTACAGTGATTGATTCCATCCTGGATAATTCGATGGAAATGTGTTTAAAATCGAGCTGACACCCCAAGAAACTTTAAAGGACGCTCTTGTCTATCGCCCGCACAGGCCACTAAAAGTCGTTAACCTAAAAATTATGGAGAAACTTTGCCCTTACATAATTACATCCAAGCACTTCCTGTTACTTGGAGATTTTAATGTCCATAGTGAAGAAAAGGAGAATATAGAGGCTGCAAGCTTTTTAGCTGAAATGGCCACTTTAGGCTTAAATAAGATCAATTATGGGCCCACTCATTCAGCCGGCCATACTCTATATATTATACTCTCCACATCCTCTCATATTGTTGCTGATCCTGGTTGCCCATTGATGTGGTCAGATCATTTTATGATTCCTTTCAGGATCCACCACAGCATTAGACCCCTAATGGCTGTACACCCCTCGAATGGTCTTCAAAGGCGCTGGCACAGAGTCACAGCTGAATCTTTTTGTAAAATATACGTACCCCATGTTTTTAATGAACATATGGACGGCACCATGAAACTTAGGGTTTTCAATGAGACCATGAGTGATGTGATAGACAGGTTGGCTCCCAAGACACATCAACTCAGCAACTCTAGGAAAAAAAGTGAAGAATGGTACACTGATGACCTACGCAGTGAAAAATCTAGATGCAAACACCTAGAAAAATCCTCGCGTAAATCCCAGTTGGAAACAGAAACATTTTAATTCAAACTGGTCCTCACCACTTACCATAAGAATCTAAAAAGGGCACGTAAAGACCATATTATAACTAAACTTAACCAGGCAGGAAATTCATCAAAGGATCTTTACAAAATTCTTAGCTCCTTTACCAAGCCCACAGTATGTGCACAGCTGGTCACCCCCTCTCAGGGACTGTGTGATAATATAGCCATATACTTCGACGATAAAATCAACCTGATTTATAAACAATTCCCTCAAAACGCTTGCCAGGTGCTACCTACTAAATCTGAATTAGTACCGCTAGTAGGCTCAGGTGAAGGTCTGAAACAGTTTAAGGATATTGAGGTCTTGCAAGTGGAAGCCATGCTAAAAAAAGGTGAATTCCGGATCTCCTTTGGACATTATGCCCGCCCACAAATTTGCTCTCCTCGCCCCTCTCATGGCCACCCCTTTTGCTGAGATCTTGAACACGTCGTTAGGTGAAGGCAGTGTGCTTTAGATTGGAAGGCCACCCAAGTGCTACCTATCAAGAAGTGCTCTCCAACTACCGTCCCATTTCGCTCCTTCCGCTAATGGGCAAAATGGCGGAGAGCCATGTTAACACGCAATTAATGGACTATTTTGAAGCCAATGGCATCCTTGATCCTTCACAGTCTGGGTTTAGATCCAACTATTCCACTGAGACAACTCTCATCGGGGTAACGGATTATATTAAAATGGCCTTGGATGATAACAAAGGAGTGATGTTGGTCTTGTTGGATCTAACAGCAGCCTTTGACACATTGTCTTATCAGAAACTGATACTTCGACTGAGATAGGTCGGTCTGCAGGAGCTGGCTCTCAATTGGCTTGTCAGCTTTTTAGATCAGCACACGCAAACCGTTAATCTGGGCCCTTTTCGATCTCGCACTGTGAAGTTTAGTAAGGGGGTGCCCCAGGGCTCTTGTCTGAGTCCGACCTTGTTTAACACCTACGTGGCCCCCCTTGCTAAAGTCATCTGAGAGTACGGCTTTACGCCGTTCTCCTACACTGACGATACACAATTACTTCTATCCTTTGATAAGGACATGGAGTTAGTCGATCAGCGTTTTGCAAAAGGCATGTCAGCCATAGCAGATTGGATGACGGAATACATTTTGCAGCTAAATGCGGCCAAAACAGAAATCCTGCTGTTTGGTTCATGGTCCCCTGAGTGGTGGCTGACCGTGTTAGGCCCCGCCCCCTCTCCAACCTCAGTGGCAAAAAATCTAGGGGTCCGGCTGGATGTACAGTTATCGATGAAAGATCAAATCATGACCACTGCCGGGACCTGCTATCATACCCTGAGCCTTTTGCGCAGAGTGCTCATGTGGCTGCACCTCACTGTACGTAGAACCCTAATTTAGGTCGCCTGGACTATTGTAATGCTTTATTGGCATATGAAAACGAGTCTTCTCTTAGCAGATTGCAGATCGTCCAGAATGTGGCCTCATGCCTAGCTCTTAATAAACCACCCCGCACCTCCCCTGGGCCATTACTGAAATTTCTCAATTGGCTTCCTATCCGCCAGAGAATAAAGTTTAAGCTCTGTTGCTTCGCTCACAGAGCTGTTTATGGCTCAAGCCCGAGCTATATGGCAGATAAGTTCAAAGTATACTGCCCAAACCGGTGTCTCAGATCGGAAGGCAAAGGGTTGCTGGTGATCCCTCGTTTTAAGAAAATACGATCTGGAGGCAAAACTGTTGCCTATCTGGCCCCAAATTATTGGAATTCTTTGCCAGAGGATTTACGTAAATGTCCTAGTCTTGCTCGCTTCATAAAACTCCTGAAGACAGAATTATTCAAGGCATGATCAATGGGAGTCTGTGCCTCTCTGACCCCTTTTCTATGTTAGCCCGGAGATACCCCTTCGGGGTCGATTCCTGCGCTCTATAAATTCCCCACATACATACATACATACATAATAGCTCCACGACCTGAAATACCTACGAATATATGCAAAACGCAAATTATATTTCAAATGGACAGTCCAAGTGAAAGTAAAAGGCCCAGAAGAAGCTTGAAAACGAGCTATCAATATCATACAAGGTCCCATACAGATAACCTTGCATGGTATATTTAAGTCAACCTAATCAAAAAGTAATATATGTTCTAATAACAACAGAATTAAAGATACTTATCATCAACATCAAACAAAAAAATATATATTTTCACTCGTGGACGGGCAGTCACACGCACAAGTGAACAGCCACAAATCTATTGAAGCATAGTACCCAATAAAATCCCAAATTAGGGGAGTACTGCCAAGTTATGTGCTCTATATAAGAAGCACCATAGGCGTTTGAAAAACTGTGCTAGCAGTATCATTTCAAGCTCGTCATTTGCACCAAAACAAGCAACCTATGTGTTCCAAATACGGGACACCATAGGCATAATGGGATAAGTATTAGCAGTAGCATTAAAGTTCATCTATCATGCCAAATCCCATATCATCATTGCTTCCCTAAAGGCTATAATCACCATTCAATCGATCATAAACTAATCATCAATTGTATCTATACTACAAAGAGGCTTCGGTACACAAAGTCATAAGTCTACATTAAGTCTACATCAGAATACATGACTGAACAGTGCCATAGTACACAATATCTTTCCCACAGAAATAGTAGGCAAAGAATCTCCTACAAGAAGAAATGTAGCTCATGTTCCAAATTAAGGCCCATGGACATAGTTCTTAGTCTACTAATCGATTTGGCTTCATTCTGTCTCAGCCTCAATTCTTTGTTCTCCATTTCATCTGGGTGGTTAGCAATCATGTGTTGGGCGTGTAGTGTTTGCAATATTGGGGTCAAATGTAAGGATTTCCAATACAATACACCTAAGAGACATGTCATGCACCAATTCATTAACTGTAATAGTACATTTATAATATATGCTATAATTTGTAACTGCGGCAAAGTTTACATCAGTAGTACTATTAGAGCACTTAAAGTAAGAATTCAGGAACATAGGAGAGCTGTAAAAAAACAAAGGTGACAGGTCTGCATTAGTCCAACACATGATTGCTAACCACCCAGATGAAATGGAGTTTGAGTTCCATGGAATCCAAAAGCTAGAGACTGATCCTAGAGGCGGTAACAAAGAATTGCTGACAGACCTCGATCTTCCAAGCGTAGATAAGGAAGAACTTACACTGTCTTTCAGTGAATTTTATCTTTAAGCAAATTAGCTGAGGGGATACTGGTGACTCATATTGTAGATTCTTTATACACCATTGTGTATATTTGGGCAATGAGTATTATGATGATATCTTACTGTTGCTCTTTGTTCATAGACATTACCTTCTTCACGCTACGGGGAATCTCAGTGATTATATATTAATCAAGAAGGATTTTTTCTGATAAGATTCAAATGCATCTGTTTAATAATAAAGAATCACTCCATTCTTGGAAATTCTTATCTCAGTGAGTATGATTAGATGTTTATCCCTTTTTTAGAAAACATTTTTGGGGGGATTTCAGACTGGTCTCACTTTGCATTTTAAATTTTTATAGACTGATGAACTGAGGCTTTAATTTGGGTGATTGATAGCACGCTACAGGGGATTCACAACACAAAATATAACTATTCTCCATCGAAGGCCTGCTCCATTGGTATTGATCCACGTCATATTTAAAGCGCATTATTTGCATTTAGCTATAAATATCATTCAGCTAAAAATGAAGATATAGAGACCTTACAACGTATTATAGTGATGGTTCATTGCTTATTAATTTAGTTTATCCTTAAAACTTATGCTGTAGAGATTACTAACTGATTTTTAGAAGACTATTACATCTGTTCATGGGGATTGGAGAAACGTGGAAATAAGATCTCGATGATAACAAACATGATTGACCTATCTTCTTTTTAGCTTCAAAGGGGACATTTATAGGAAACTGGTTACCATCCCTCTTAGTGCATTGAGAACAAATCGATTTAGACAGAATTTATAAGATTATATAGATTATTTGTGCACTGTATTTTTTTTTATGTCATGATCTACATAGATCTATTATAAAATGAGTATAAAATGATTGTGAAAATAACTGTTTTCATTATTGTAAATTAGTGTATATAGGCAGGGGGTCGATTATGCAATTTTGACTGTGTAATGATTAATGGATGCTCTTTTGCTCTAAGAATTAGGAACAGAACGCACTAGTCTTGCTGATAGTTGTCTTGTCTATCTTGTGTCTTTATTTAAGTTTTGTGCTTTCATTTTGAAGTTATGTAGTTGATACTAAAAAGAAATGTATTTAATCGTTTTTACAGCCCTGATGAATTCCTTTTACGGACGAAATGCGTTGACTGGGCTGATGCATGTATTCATTCTTCTAATTGTGAAAATAAAATCAACATAACTGAATTCAAGAACTATCAAGACTCCTGTCTACATATGTTTCATTAATTCCATGATTTAAAAGATTATATTGTACGTGACATTTAAATTGCTTTAGATATTAGTGTGCTCCTTGATACTATCCTCCAGGTTTCTGATTCTACATTCAACCTAGCAATTCTGGTGTTGGTTTCTCTAATGTTTTTTCGGATGGCGCAGATCTCATTTTGCATTATGTTGGTTTTAGCTTTAGTGTATTTGGCCTGGTCATAGACGTTCAGAAGTTTTTTTTCAGTTATATAGTGGCATCACTAGTACTATTTCCAACCATGAGTAACTCATCCAGTCCTTGTTTTGTGCTTCGCATTCTAGAACTTGTAGCACTGTATAACCCATTATATCCATAAGGCTACAAGTCCTAGAATGGAAAACAGAAAAAAAGGACTGTATGAGCTACTAATTCAGGCCTAGCTCACTCGTGCTGCTCCACTGCTCTGCTTCCTTCCTTTTTTTCCAAGTGCATTTCAACTGCTTTGCCTTGTTTGTATTACTGCTTTCTCCTTCCTTTCCCCTTGTTTTTGTGAGTGCCTTCTCCAGCTTTTGCCTCATTCTTTTCTGCTTTCTTAGTCCTCTCTCCCCATTTTGCTGAGTGCTTTCTCTTGCGTTTGCCTTATTTTTGCTGCTTTCTCCTTCCTCTACCCTATTATTTTCAGTGCTTTCTACTGCTTTTACCTCATTTTTCATTGCTATCTCAGCAAAGCAGCTAGCAACCACAGTGCCCTGAGACCCTCATGGGTAATTCGCTGCACTTTATAAATCCTGAAGTGCCTTTCTACCCTTCACCCTTCCATACAGTTGCAGATGCCACCTCATTGTCCACTCAGGCAAAGTATCCTATATCTTGATGGACAGAGAGGCTGCCTACACTGTGCCACAGAACTCCATTCTCATTCAGCTTTTTCTTTCTTTGCTTTGGTTCTTTTGAATATGATATATGATGGTGGTTTCCAGTGGGTCAGAGTGATGTTGAACCTCAGCAAAACATAAATTAAATTAAAGGTGATTCATAGAGGTAGATAGATGTAGGTGAGCCAATAAAATGCCTAGGAGAGCGGGCTAGAGATGATCCAAGGTCCTGGCATGCACAGAGCCAGGAAAATATTTTGCAGGTAAAGATTACAAGATTACAAGAACTATTAAATATATATTAAATATATTTCTAACATTCAAAAGCCTTTCCCTTAAGCACATAATAATATAGCACTGTATTGAGGGACAGGGAAAGTCTCTGGACATTAAAAATGTATTCCAGCAACTAAACGCCAAGTCAGTTGTCATGCCTATGTGTCCTAGAATTGTATTATACATGGAGAAACATTTTAATGTAACAAAGCAAAGACAAGAAGTGTGTGGGCAGTTCACCATGCCATTCCAGTTTGGACCCATCCATATGCAAATCAGTCCTGACCCTGCGCCCAATGGGAACAGTCCAGCCCGAACTGCCAGGCCTGGACTGGAAACAAGCATCCTAGGACCGGGTTCGGGCTTTCAGCCCTCATCAGCCAGGATAGCTTGACTCCAGTGGCATGGAGAACACGGGACTCATGTCTGGGCATTCCCGTCCCACTCGGGGTGACAAATGAAAAAAGAACAATTGATGGACAGAAAAATGTCATGCATTCACCCCAGTACAGAGATCTGGGCCTAAATCCATAGTTTTTATGCTCACCATGCCATGCCATTCAATTGTTTCTTTTGCATATGTCACCCTAAGTGGGAAGGGTATGCCCAGACATGGGTCCCGTGCTCACTACACCACTGGATCCAAGCTAGCCTGGCTGATGAAGGGTGATGCCCTGAAACCGGTCCCAGGATGCTTGTTTCCAGTCCAGGGAGGACCTGGCTTGGCAGTTCGGGCTGGACTGTCCCCACAAGGAACAGGGTCAAGACTGATTTGCATATGGCTGGGTCCAAACTGGGGTGGTGGGGTGAGCAAACGAATGATGGATTTAACTAGTGTGCATGCAGCATTGATTGTGCCTGCAGCATTGATTGTGCCACCCACACAAGTAGCATTTTCAACATGTATCAGGCCTGCAATTGCAGAGCCTGTGTGTACAGTTTACTGTCATCTCAACTTGGCATTAAAAACCCTTTGCCAAGCATTAAACTCCCCTTTATCACACATACATCCCCCTGAGGTAGGCCCTAGGTACCCTATAGGGCAGGGTGCTGTGCAAGTAAAAGGTAAGACATGTAAATTTAAGTTTTGCATATCATGGAAGTGAAAAACACCCATATATGTTTATTGAATGTTGCTATTATTGACTGCTCAATAATATCAGGGCCAGTGCTGATGGAGCAAGGACTCGTATGAAAGAGACTTGCTCAGAAGCAATCCTCTCAAATAACTCATAACACTGTATTAATCATGTTTGTAAAGCTTAATATGCACCACATTCCATATAATTAGCTTAGAAGAAGGTTGCGTATGTGTCTTACTAACAAGTAACCCGAGTGAAACTTAAAATGGCTTCTAATGCGGAAATCTATACTGCGCATGCGTCAACTGCATTTATGCAGGATGATGGACTAAAGCTTGGAGGGAGTTTTCTGCTCCTACGCACTTGCTTCTAAAATGGCCGCTTGAAGGCTCACATGCTAAGCATCTGCCTTGCTGAAACTAAAACATTCTATTTACTAAATGCTAATGCAGGGAGACCTATTATAAGTAAATGGGATTAGAGAAGAGATAGATGGTAAATAGTGAAATCATTTTATTTTAATTTTAATTTTTGACCTCTCTATTAGTTCGTATTTGGGCCTCTGAGCAATGCTAAAGTCTATACTTCAAGTGACTCCTCATACAGGCGCAGTAGCAACCAGACAGAAGCCATGAGGGTGTGCTTGGATCACGTCCAAGGACGCGTTCTCAACAAGTCCTGGGAAAGTGAAGGACATCCTGCAGGATGAACAAGACAATTGTTATATGTATTCTTCTTTATTTGATAAAGATGCGAAATGCGGGTGGGAAATAAAGCTTGGGAAAATAAATTAAGGGGCGGGAACACTGAATAATGAACTAGGGAAACTTAGCATGGTGTGATGATCATCCCCCCCTTGCTCGTCCAGTCAGAATTAGGAGTTTCAAAAAAGTTAAACATTTAGGGGTGGTACATACCATTAGGAAAGTATAATTGAGGTAGTTTAGTTAGTTAGTTATGCTCGTGTTGCTGAGATGCTGAGAGATCGGGATTTAGATGCTGGATCGGGATTGAGATCGGGATTGAGATGCTGAGAGATCGGGATGCAGTCCGAGATCTGATCTCGGACTGCATCCCGGGCTAGTAGCCCGGTGGCAGTGGGCTGGTCGGTAAACGCTTGGCGAGTTCGTTATTATTTCCCGCACTCCACCCCCGCTGACTATGAGCTTAGGCGATGCTATGTCTGCACTGTATTTTTACTGTCACTAACTCGTTTTAAAGGTTGTGCAGGTTCTTACCTCATTCGGGTTTCAGAGGTGGGTTGCCAGGTCGGGTTGGCGCGTTTGCGGGCTCCCAGCGGCAGCGTGCGCCATCTTTGGTTGGGCTGCCTTCCATCCTAGCCCTGCCCCTCCTCCACCGCGCCGCCCCTACTTAGGAGCTAGGACTCGTTCTCCTTTGTGTTTGCTAGTAGCCCGGTGGCAATGGGCTGGTCGGTAAACGCTTGGCGAGTTCGTTATTATTTCCCGCACTCCACCCCCGCTGACTATGAGCTTAGGCGATGCTATGTCTGCACTGTATTTTTACTGTCACTAACTCGTTTTAAAGGTTGTGCAGGTTCTTACCTCATTCGGGTTTCAGAGGTGGGTTGCCAGGTCGGGTTGGCGCGTTTGCGGGCTCCCAGCGGCAGCGTGCGCCATCTTTGGTTGGGCTGCCTTCCATCCTAGCCCTGCCCCTCCTCCACCGCTCCGCCCCTACTTAGGAGCTAGGACTCGTTCTCCTTTGTGTTTGCTAGTAGCCCGGTGGCAGTGGGCTGGTCGGTAAACGCTTGGCGAGTTCGTTATTATTTCCCGCACTCCACCCCCGCTGACTATGAGCTTAGGCGATGCTATGTCTGCACTGTATTTTTACTGTCACTAACTCGTTTTAAAGGTTGTGCAGGTTCTTACCTCATTCGGGTTTCAGAGGTGGGTTGCCAGGTCGGGTTGGCGCGTTTGCGGGCTCCCAGCGGCAGCGTGCGCCATCTTTGGTTGGGCTGCCTTCCATCCTAGCCCTGCCCCTCCTCCACCGCTCCGCCCCTACTTAGGAGCTAGGACTCGTTCTCCTTTGTGTTTGCTAGTAGCCCGGTGGCAGTGGGCTGGTCGGTAAACGCTTGGCGAGTTCGTTATTATTTCCCGCACTCCACCCCCGCTGACTATGAGCTTAGGCGATGCTATGTCTGCACTGTATTTTTACTGTCACTAACTCGTTTTAAAGGTTGTGCAGGTTCTTACCTCATTCGGGTTTCAGAGGTGGGTTGCCAGGTCGGGTTGGCGCGTTTGCGGGCTCCCAGCGGCAGCGTGCGCCATCTTTGGTTGGGCTGCCTTCCATCCTAGCCCTGCCCCTCCTCCACCGCTCCGCCCCTAATTAATCGAGTAGTATGTGTCAGTGCAGCGGACGAGCGCAGCGAGCGCGACGAAGGCGCGCCGGAGTTGCGCCTGAGTTAAGCCCGTCTGCGCCCGTCCGCGGCCGACCGGGGCTAGGGGCACGAGATATTGCCCGTTTAATTATGTATTCGCCTGCCCTACTTTACTCTTATTGGACCCCTGGAGCTGTCGACCCCTCAGTAATTACTTACCTGAGACAGCTTGGTTTATTTACACCCCCTCCTCACCGTCCCCCCATCATTTCTTCACATTTAGCTCCTTCGCCTATTATACTTTCTACCACTCCCTTGCCCCCATTAGCCCCTCCTGCCCCACTTTGCAACACCTCAGTTACGCTCCTAAACACTAGGTCTGCGGTCAATCATCAGTACAAGCTATTTGATTACATCGACACTCATGCACCAGACCTCTTATTTTTAACTGAGACCTGGTTCAAGGCCGACTCTTTACCCAACGTGTTAGCAGCACTGCCCCCTTCATACTCTGTCATTCGAGTAGACCGACCAGAGGGCAAACGGGGCGGTGGAGTGGCCTTAATAGCCCAGACTGATTTTAGTTTTCAGACTCTCCCTTCCCCACCCATTCCTGATGTAGACTACCTTGTAGCTCGTTCGACTCTTCATCGAACACCACTCACTGTTGTTTTAATTTATCGCCCTCCCCAACCTACCCCGTCTTTCCTCCCAAGCATTCAGGCTCTCCTGGCCACCTTGGTGATCAACAACTCATCAGTAGTAGTCCTAGGGGACCTAAATTACTGGCCCAACGAACCTGCTGAGAGCGTTCAATCCAAAGAATTCACTGATCTTATGATCTCTTTGAATTTTTTACGGCTTACTCAAAGTCCCACGCACATACACGGCCACATGTTGGATCAAATCTGGGCATTAAATATTCCATCAACATCCCCTACAATATTTCCGTGTTCCTGGTCAGATCACTTTATCATTTCCTTTTCCCTTGCACTGACCGTGATGGCCAAACCCCCACTCCCCAAAAATATCTGGGTCAGGAAATGGGGTAAAACGGACATGCCCTCTCTTTGCTCTACTTTGGCCAAAACCAGCCCTGACCTCGCAGATCTCGCCGCTACCTCCCAATTGGCCGTCATTAACAACTGGCTGACCCGGGCGGGTGACGAGTTCGCCCCTCTGAGGCGGCTTACAGTTAAGCGGGCCCATGCAGCCAACCGATGGTTCACTTCAGACCTAAAAGTAAAGAAATTGGCTGCAAGGAGAGCCGAGCGAGCCTGGAGGAAAACTTACAGTTCCGAGCTAAAGACAATTTATCTGTCTGTTCTAAAAACTTATAAAAAGGGCATCCTTGAAGCTAAAACCGATTTCTATACTCGCAGGATAATGGCAGCTGAGTCCTGCTCGAAGGAAATCTTCTCCACGGTCCACGAACTGGCATTATCCAGTAGAACTACGGCTACCATTCCCCCCTCTCAGTCCCTCTGTGACTCGCTCAACGAGTTTTTTATTGACAAAGTGGTCAAAATCAAGCTTAACATTCCCCCACCTTCCCTTACATTTGTCAACCTTTCCCCCCCGCCCACGGCCCCCAAACTCAATCTTATTCCCTTGCTAACTACTGACACACTTCTCCCATTACTCTGTCGAGTTAAATCGGGTTCTCCCCTAGACTTTGCCCCAGCTCATATTCTTAGGGAAATTTATTCAACCTGTCCTATTCCACCTTTGACCCTTTTCAATGACTCGCTAAGTAAGGGAACTGTTCCCAGTCCACATAAATCAGCGGTTGTAATACCCATTATTAAAAAACCTGACGCTGATCCATCCTCCCCTTCCAATTATCGCCCCATTTCCCTTTTGCCTTACTTAGCAAAAGTTCTGGAAACTCATGTCACAACCACTTTAAGCACTCATGTAGAAACTAATCACTGTCTCTCCCCCTGTCAAGCTGGCTTTCGCCCCTTGCACTCCACCGAGAAGGTGGTGATCTCGGTAATGGACGAGCTGCGTGAAGGAATTGAAACCAACTCTCCTCAAGCCCTGATCTTATTAGACCTGTCCGCCGCCTTTGACACGGTGGACCACTCCATCCTCCTTAACCGTGTCAGGGCGGCGGGCATAGAAGGCTTGGCCTTCTCGTGGATTGAGTCCTTCCTGACAGTGAGGGCCCAAGCGGTCCACTTGGCCGATTTCACCGCTGTCTCCCATAAGGTGGAGTGTGGGGTTCCTCAGGGCTCATCACTTTCCCCCCTCCTATTTAATTTATACATCTACCCCCTCATTTTTTCGCTACAGCAGATGGAGGTCATGGTGTTCAATTACGCCGATGACCTCCAGCTAATTTTCAATCTTTCAAATTCCTCCTCATCTGCCCTTAACGTCCGAACAGTTATGACATTTATCCAGGATTGGATGAACTGCAACCACCTCAAACTCAACCCGGACAAGACCGAGTTAGTCTTGACCGGAGGTGGTTGCAGTCCGTGGGCCCCTTATCACTGGCCCTTGTCACTTGGTGTTCCCCCTCTCCCTGTCCCTAAAGTCAAAACGCTCGGGATTCTTCTAAACTCACGACTTTCCGTTCATTCACATGTTGGATCAGTTGTCTCTACCTGCTTCTTTTCACTAAGAGTAATCAGGAAAGTGTCTCGCTTCTTCTCCCTATCTGCCCTAAAGATCATTGTGTTGGCCATGGTACTATCAAGAATTGACTATGGCAACATCATTTACAATGGGGCTCCTGCTTATGCTTTTCATCGCTTGCAACTTGTACAGAATCAAGCGGCCCGCTTGATCTACGGCCTACCCAAACACCATCGAGCCACTCCATTGCTTAAAGCATTGCACTGGCTCCCGGTGAGAGAGCGCGCCCTTTTTAAACTTGGCTGCCTCACTTTCCAGGCTAGGTCGGGAACCGCCCCTGAGTTTATATGCTCTGCCATAAAATCTTATCTTCTAAGCCGAGAACTTCGCTCCACCCATATGGCTCTTTTGGCCATTCCTCGCTTTAAGAAACAGAAATTTGGCGGAGCAAAGTTCGCTGTTCTCGCCCCGCTCTTTTGGAATTCCCTTCCTGCTGCCCTTCGTACATCTCCTTCCTATGTACAGTTTCGGAAGGACCTCAAAACCTTTTTATTTTTGCGTGCCTACAATGCCTAGCCTCTCACTGTCGACGGCCACTGCACCACCCAAAGCGCCATGAAACCGCATGGTATAAGTGCGCTCAATAAATGCTTTTAAATAAAAAAAAAAATAAAAAAATACTGAAGAAGAATCGAATTGCAGAACTTAGAGCCAAAAAAAACCAACTAATTAATTAGAAGAAGATCGCAGAAGAATCGAGGAGAGAAATAAGACAAAGAACTAGGAGAAGATCGCAGAAGAATTGAGGAGGAAGATAGTGTCAGAGAGGGGTGCGACGCAGGCGTCGGATCTGGAAGAGGTCATCTATCCTGTCACTGAAACCTGTCCTGAAACCTTTGTCACCTGAGCTGTCCCAGGGGACCCTACCAACTCCTTGGCCAAGGGGTTGGTTTCCACACCACACTAGGTAACTATAATTCTGTGTAGTATGTCATTGTACTGCTCTCTCTATTTTTTCCTCTCCAGGTACTGTCATTGTAATAATATTGTTTAGATGATTTTACTGACTTACGTCATTTCACCTTATACTAGCTTTAACTAAAAGGTACATTGACCAGAGGAAAGCACTTTTTGATTCAGAAAAGATTTGATTTGAAAATGTTAAGGTAAATTAAACTTAAAAGCATATCACAACAAATTGACCCCAGTGGTACTTTACTCGCTTATGTGAATTTGTGTTTATGGGCCCAGGTGAGTATGCGGTTTGTGAGTATCTCCAGCTGGTAACCCGCTGGATCAGTGCAAGGACTACATTTTGCCATCAAGTGCCCTGACAATGGGCCATATTTTTTAGTGGCCCCCTGTGTGTGGCACCTATCTATTAGCCAACAATTGCCCTAATGTAGTGCTGGTCCTGTCAACTGTTTTCATGGAAACTAAGCCCATTGGTCACTTTGCAGGGATTCTGGAATGTTTTGTGCATGAGGCAATTCAAGTGACCCAGCACTCATCAATATCATAAATATCACTCATGGTACTGTGGAGAAATTGTAGAGTTTGTGGTGCCAGAATAGCTTGGTTAAGGCTTAGTTTTGATTTTGGCAACAGAAAAATTGTCCTCTGTTGGTCTTGGCCCTTTCTGCAGTGTCACCTCAAACTTTTTGCCTTCAATTCTTTATTTGCTTAATTCGTTTCTGTTGGCCCTAAGGACTCTGCACACTTTGCTTGTACTCTGTCCTTAAAACATTGTAGAATTGACTTATACCCAATTGGCCTATTTAATTTACTTGTGGGCCCCTAGTAAAGTGGTACTACAAGTGCACAGGCCCTGCAAATTAAATGTTAGTTGGGGTCCTGCAACACTGATTGTGCCACCCACAAAGCAGCACTTTAAATATGTTGTCAACTGCCATTTTGCCGTGGCAAAATAATCCCTTTGCTAGGTCCAGAACTTCCTTTTTTGATACATAAAATTCACCCTAGACAGCCCAGAGGGAAGGGTGCAATGTATTTAAAAAGTAGCACATGCACTTTTAAGGTATACATATCCTGGTAGTGAAAAATTCCTTTTTCACTACTGCATGGCCAACCTCTCCCATAGGATAACATTGAAGTTACCTTATTACATTGAATAAGTTGTAATTTCCTAATGGGAGAATTTAACCAATTTATGTTTGGTGTCTTTTGAATTGGGACTTCAGATCAGATTTTAAGTTTCAATTTTGAAAAGGCCATTTTTATACAGTTGGCGTTTTCTTGCCTTAGCCATTTAGTGCCTGCAGATTGTCTCTGGTTCACATGATTGGACTTAGGTGTCAGTTGGGCCTTGTGTATTCCTCCTAGACAGCCACACGCAATGGGGAGCTTAGGTGAGACTGAATGGGCCATAACTGGCAGGATGAGTGGGAGGAGCTTGGTCCAGCCCCACTTATACTTGAATAGGCTGTGTACTATCTCCACACAAGGGGCTGCATACCCCCTGTAGTCAGTCTGGAGCCAGGGCCAGGAAGGCAGGGCATCTGTATACTTCAAAAGCATGCCTCTACAAGCTTCTCCCCACTTCAAAGGCACCACTGGGTACAAATACTGGACCTCAGACACCAACTCTTTAGTACACTACTAGACCTGTGAATACTCTGCTAGGAAGAAGGACTCCTGTGCTGCTACAAGTACTGCCACTTTGCTGGACTTTTTCTCTAAATGAGCTGCTGCCCTGCTGCCTGCTGCTCTATTGCCTGGGGAAGGAGAACTGGACCTGCTACTTCATCTTGAACCCAGGACACTAGAGTGACTCTAAGGCCTAGTTTGCTGGCCTCTTAATCTGAGCTTCAGGGGCATATAAGGCTCCCCAACATCCTGCACCAACCCCTGGATCTAGCTATAGCGAGTTCCTGACACCTAAGTGGGGCCTCTCAGGTCTTGTACCTTTGGTGTGGCTCACTGTTGCTGAAATTAAGCTTTTGGGCACTTGGTGACCGCAAACGGGCCCGTTTGCACTTGGACCTCACTGCTCAAAGTGCAAATCAGCGCAAAGTTCCATCATCCCAACTCTTCGCACTGCAGCATCAACTGCTCATGGGGAACGTAAACTCGGAGTACCAGCAAAACCCACCCATGACGCCAGCTAGCTCTTCACGCTTTGCAGACAACCTCTTGCAATGCTGTCCATGCTCCTCGTGGCACTCTTTAATGTGAACGGGACTCTTGGCACAAACTTGAGAAGGTAAGCTTCAGCGGGCCTGACTTTGACCTGGTCCAGCGCAACCAGATAACCCGAGTTGGCGCTTTGTGTTTTTGTACTATTTTTACTTAATTCTTTAAAAATGCATATCACCAGTTCTACTGTTTAGATTGTTATTGTTTTGGTATTGTTTCATTTATTATATTTTGCTCTATATTTCTATATTGATGTGGGATCTTTTTTTTGTGGTGCGTTCACTGTTTTCTCTGTTTTACGTATTGCACAAATACTTTGTACTGCCTCTAAGTTAAACCTGACCGCTGTGCGCCAAGCTATCAGGAGGTTGAGCATACGTTAATTTGGGGTTTGTTTGTGCTTTATCCTGCAAGAATTGTGGTTGCTCCTTGACCAAGGCTCATACCCCAGTCAACCAGTAACTCAATTTCTCACAGTCTCTAATGTATCCAGCAAAATGTTTGGGCCCAACTGGAGTGATAAGGATCTTGTACCTTTACAAGCAGTCTCAAGAAGCAGAGTATTGGCTTCAACTGTTTCCAATTTTGGTCTGTACTGGAGGCCGAAGAACCCTGATTTAATCTAGCCTTTTAGAGACTGATGGTAAAAGGAACCATTTGATGAGTCAGCTAAAAGAAAGGAATGGGATAAATGGTGTTAATCTGGTTTCATGTCTGGTTTTGTTGCTAAGTAGTTCTGGACTAAAAACAACCAATTTCCAAAGGGAAAAAACAAAAACAATAAGTAAATAACACAGATGCAACAGTGAATGTTCAGCATTACAATGTACTTAAAATTACTAGTGTTAGACCTGGCACCATTGGCGTATGTCTCCCTTCTATTTTTTGTCACTATTTGTCTCCTTCGTGGTTGCTGGCATTAGACGCTCTGGGCGCTGTGCCACTGCCATTCAGTGACACAGCGCGAAGGCTCCTTATTATAAATTAACTGTGTGAACTAGCATAGTCTTAGTAGTGCCAAGAAACATGTTAGGAAAGTCGAATTTGGTATGCTTGAGCTTCAAATTTTAACGTGCATCTGGTAGTGGTGATTTTCTTTATATTCTGAGTGTGCAACTACCGCTTTTGGAAAGCAGGCATCTTTTTGTCTAAACCTTCCTGTGTGTTTTCTTGGTATGTGTATTGGCCATCTGGTTTAGAGGGCCAGGGCAGGCTGAGGCTGACCTGGGTCGAATGGAGGAATCTGCCGTTGGAGTATGGGGAGGGGTGACCCCTTTGATCTGAGCAGGGAAGTGCCTGGCTCCACCTCCCACTGGGCGTCTGATGGTGGACCCCCTCTCCCTGAAAGGGAGGATGCCGCCTCATAAATAAAGTGACCCAAGTCGACACCAAACTGGTTCTGGCCGGGTCGAGTGATTTGTGACTTTCTCGAGAACAAAGACTTTTGGGGTATAAAGATCTGAGCTGAAACCCCTTCGTGGTGTGTAACTTCGGGATGCCAAGACGAACCTCTGTCCACGTAACAAGAGGAAGAGGACTTTGAAACTTTCATCCATATACTGAAGCAACTACCCAAGGGCCTGATTTGAACTTGCCTCCTGCCGAAGTCTCAGGGACATTAGACTTCATTCGTCAGCAGCCCGGATTCCTCTTGAAGGGAATCCTACTTGCAGGTGAGGCCTCTGTCAAGAAATCCAGGGTCTCTAGTTCTACTGTGGGGAAAGCCGCATTTGACTTGCTATGGAAATTATTTCTATCGCCTTTGTGGGCCGCTGCAGCTGAGGAGCTGTGCCGCTGAGTGCCCGCATTTGACTTGCTACGGAAACTATTGCTATTGCCATTGTGGGCCACTGCAGCTGAGGAGCTGTGCCGCTGAGTGCCCGCATTTGACTTGCTACGGAAACTATTGCTATCGCCATTGTGGGCCGCTGCAGCTGAGGAGCTGTGCCGCTGAGGGCCCGCATCTGTCTTGTTACTAAAACCATTGCTATCGCCATTATGGGCCGCTACAGCAGAGGAGCTGTGCCACTGAGTGCCCGCCTTTGCCTTGCTATGGAATCCACTGTTGTCGCCGTTGTGGGCCGCTGCAGCTGAGGAGCTGTGCCGCTGAGTGCCCGCATCTGCCTTGCTACGAAAACCATTGCTATCGCCATTGTGGGCCGCTGCAGCTGAGGAGCTGTGCCGCTGAGTGCCTGTCTTGGCCTTGCTACGAAAACCATTGCTATCGCTAGTGTGGGCCGCAGCCGCTGAAGGGCTGTGCCGCCAAGTGCCCGCATTGGTCCTACCAAGAGGATACTACGAGAGTCAGGGCTATCGCAATTGTGGGCCGCTGCAGCCGAGGAGCTGTGCCGCTGTAGGCCCGCACTGGCTTTGCTGCGAGAGTCGTAACCACCGCTAATTTGGGCCGCCACTGCTAAGGAGCTGTGCCACTAAGTGCCCACCCTTGTTTTGCTACAGAAACCATCGCTATCGCTATCGTGGGCCACTGCCGCTGAGTACCCACGCTAGCCCCTACGTCACGAACCTTGCCATCTTCTGCGTGTGCCGCTGGGCGCCGCCTTCTAACCCCGTCCTAGGATTAGCGTGAGTGCACACCGTGGACCGCTGCAGCCGAGGAGCTGTGGCCACTGTGAGTCTGCCTGACATCCCGCACCTTCCCCGTGAAGCTGTGCGCTGTGCCCCCTTTACATACCAGGTACATTGTGCATCACCGGGCCGCCTAGGCCCCGATCTCGAACTAAGCTTGTTCCACCCGCACGCATGAGTGCTTCCATCGCCCCTGAATGAATCTGTAATTACGTGCATTGTGGTGCTTTGAGCATTTCTCCGTTTCGTGCTTGACTTATATAAAGATAACTATTTTTCTATACTTGCTTGTGGTGTCCGTTTTGTAGCGTCTTTCCAGCTTTATTGTGTATGGTCATAAATACTTCACACACTGCCTCTGAGATAGGCCTGTCTGCTCGTGCTATGTTACCACAGGGTTGAGCAGGGGTTATCAAAAGGTGTAGCCCCCTCACTCTGACTTAGGTAGAAGGGTCACTATTTGACACCGGCACCAGCCGCTGCCAACTGGAGGCCCCATTTCCAACAACTAGTATGAGGCACAATATGAAAATTTGGACACACTTCCACCACAAACATTATAGATGGGGGTGTCACAAAAATCAAGTGATGTAGTCAAATTCACGTAATCAGTTTTAACACTTTAGCAAGTTTAGTTTAGTTAAATGCAAAACATAATGTAAAGAACATTGCACTCCTACAAAAGACTTGAGCACTGTTCCCCAAATTGGTGGACATAGAAAGGCATCTTGAAAGCACCTTCAACAAAAATGACAGGTCCGACCAATGTAGAGTTACAAAGGAAAAAGAAAACAAACAGTAAGGAAATGGGAACAATACAACAGTAATGCCCAAAATACTAAGGGGCATATTCTCAAGGATCTATCGCTGAGTTAATGGCCCTTTATCGCAGCCAAAGTCACGATAAATGTATCACCCCATTCACAAGCTGGTGTAAACAGCCCGTAGCACCAGTTTACCTGCGATAGCAGCCTCAAAAAACATCGCCACAGATGACTCCCGCAACAATCGCTAATGAGATACAGAGTAGGCATTCCCGAGCAAAAAGCCGTGACAACACCTCTCCACGACATTCTCAATGACCAGCCGGATCTGCGATAAGATCACAAAACTGGCAATAAGGCGTGTTAGCAGCAGGAAACTAACACCTGCTCAGACCTGGTGCAAAGTCGGACAGCAGCCTGCACCACAAAAGGGAGCCCTGCCCAGAGCCACACCTGAAGACCAACAGATGCCATGGCGCCACTGATCATGTGGCCCAGACACCCAAGAGGGCCACAACACCCACCACCAACACCCCCAGGATCCCAACTCCCACCCTGAACCCCTCCAGACCACCACAAAGGCAGCGCAGACAAAAACAGCGGACCCCCAGGAAACGCACCAGCCTCACAGACCCAACACCTGACAATGTAATTGCCCACTACAGGCTCAAAAGGACAACCATCCTACGCATCCCGACCATCGTCCCCCAACAGGCCGACAGCACCAATACAGCGGACAACCAACATCCCACCCCACATCAAGCTACTGGCTGTGCTGTACCTGTTGGCCACTGGTACCCCACAACCAACACCCACCATAGTCGGAGGAGTCTCACAGTCAGCCACATCCAAGTCACTCACACCTGTCCTGGATGCCATCATCAGCCTGGTACCCCAGTACCTATACGTCCACCACAATGTGCTGGGTCCGCTGGAGACCAAACAAGGACCATACACCATAGCTGGATGCACGCACGTGTTGGGGGCAATCCAATGACTTAGATATTATCATCCTCACCGAAACATGGCTTAATCCCACTTCCACTCCTAGCTTAGACCTCTTAGTTCCTCCCACACATGATATAATCAGGCTAGACAGAGCTCTTAAGTTGAGTGGGGGCCTAGCCTGTAATCACCGAAATACACTCTCGCTTTCTCACTTGAACTCCTCTTCCCCTTCCTCCTGTGAATACCTTTGCCTTGGCATCTCAAGTAACAACCTACCGATTTGCAAATTACACACCTTTTACCACCCCCCGGGAGACAAACTCCCTTTCATTGAGCAATTAATGGAAAACATCTCTAGCAATGACGACTCAGCCGTTTCACAAATCTTCCTTGGTTATTTCAACCTGACCTGGTCTAACCCCAATGACCCAGCGGTATCTTGCCTTAAATCATTTCTAAATGATCAAGAATTGACCCAATACTGTGACCAACCAACTCACATTAAAGGAGCAACTCTTGACATCATCATCTCAAAAGAACAGACTCACCTTAGACTCGATAACCCCGTGTGATTGGTCTGACCACCACAGCATCCTCTTTTACATAAACAGGGAGGTGGTGATGAAGAAGGCTCAACCACTGAAATCAAAGATGTGGATAGGGCTCCTCGGATCAATAAACCATGACAATCTAGTTGCCCACTGTAGATCTGCCCTCTCCTCCCAAGCTGACTTGGTCGAGGTGCAATCACTCACTGATGCCTACAATTCAACCATCACCAACATCATGGATGACATTGCACCACTCCAACTCAAAAATGCCTCTTCAAAAATTTCCAAACCATTGTATAATGAAAACCAAAATTCGGAACGCAGCAACCTTAGGGCAGCCGAACGCTCCTGGCGATCCAAACCCTCACCGGACCAGCTAATACTCCTTAGAGATGCCAGGACCCTCTACAATAAACAAATCAAGAGAGCTAAGGCTGTCTATTTCAGACTACAACTAGACCAAGCGGCAAACCGCCCCAAGAAACTTTTCGAATTGGTCAAACAGCAATGAGTCGCAGGTCCAAACCTCTTAGACCCAGGTGGCAACCCACCCTCCTGCGAAGAATTTGATGCTTTCTTCACGGAGAAGTCAAGACTCATCTCCACTGACCTCGCCTCCAAGAAGACTCTATTACCCCCACTAGTGCCGCCTCACCCCTCAATTACTTTGAAAAATACAACTTGACCTTCAAGAACACCAAGAATAATGCGTCATGGGGCACATTTACCATATTCAGTGAAAAAGACATCCACATAATTCTTCAGACAATCAATCCTTCCAGCCACTTCGGTGACCCGCTGCCTCCGGCCATCTTCAAAGAGATTAAGAATGCACTCATCCCCACCTGGACAAGGATTGTTAACGCCTCCTTATTACAGGGCATGCTCCCTGATTGCATAAAAGCAGCCCAGGTATCACCTATCCAAAAAAAACAACACAGACAAATCTGATCTCAACCACTTCTTCCCCATTTCCAACATCCCCACTCTAGCGAAACTCCTAGAAAAATGTGTACTATCCTAACTCTGTGCTCACATAGAGAATTACCAACTCTTAAACCAGCATCAATCCGGTTTTCGGAAGGGGCATAGCACCGAATCGGCCCTCACACACGCTATGGATGATATTCTGAAAATGCTTGACCAAAACAATTCCTGTCTCCTGATCCTCCTTGACCTTTCCTCAGCATTGGACATGGTCAATCATGACAACCTCCTGTCAATCCTGCAAAACAGAATGTTTTTTTGGGATCTGGTGCTGCAATGGTTCTCATCCTTCCTTCATCACAGATCACAAAGAGTCAAGGCAAATCACTCTTTTTCCCAGCCCTCGCCAGTAATTATGGGGGTCCCCCAAGGGTCCGCCCTTTCTCCTATCCTCTTCAACCTTTTCTTGGAACTTCTTGCTAACTCGCTAAATTCCACAAACATTCTCTTCCACATGTATGCTGATGATACACAACTCTATTTAAAAATCTCATCCCCGTAAAACATCATCTCACTCAACACTATCCTAATGTCCACGCAAAATTGGTTAACCAAGAACTATCTCCTGCTCAACACCTCCAAAATGGAATTCCTCAACCTAAATCTCTGGCTGCCTCACCTCACCGCTTTCAACTGCACTCCGATCATCATAGACTCAGCCAAATCTCTCAGAGTCACCGTGGACAAGCACCTGAATATGAAAAGTCATGTCAACAAAGTATGTAAGGGAGCCAACCACTTGATGAGGACTCTAAGAAATATCAAACCTTTCCTACCACAAAATGATTTCAAGCAGGTGGTCCAAGCGCTTGTCCTGCCAAGACTAGACTATGGCAGTGCTACCCTCTGTGGCCTTCCCAAAAACGCCTTGGCTCCCCTAAGGACCTCACTGAACACCACGGCTAGACTGGTCACTGGCTCCAAAAGAAATGAGCACATATCCCAAGTACTAAAATCTCTCAATTGGCTACCCTATGAAACACGAATTCAGTTAAAAATTGCAGTTCTGGTGCACAAAGCACTTCACTTCAATACTCCCAGGTACCTGGCACAAAATCTTGAACTATCCTGTGGGGGTAGAGCATCTAGAAGCACCATTACTTTCCTCTTGAAACCACTCATCCTTAGCAAAAATAGAACTTGTCACTGTGCCTTCTCCGGAGCTGCCCCAAAGATATGGAACTCTCTTCCACCGGTAGTACGCAGACTCTCCTCGACGACAGCGTTCAAATTGGAAGCCAAAAGATTCCTAATGAGTAAATTCTTACCTTAAGAGGACTAGGCCCACTTGATTGTTGACTTTGTTTCTATTACCATTTTACTTTCATTTGATACGCCGCCCCATTACTGCATATTATAAACCCCCTTTGTTGTTCGCTTACATCTGATTATTGTATTATCTTCTTTTTCCCAATTGGAGTTCGATATTGCATTACTGCATATTATTATCCCCCTTCGTTGTTCGCTTACACCTGTCTATTGTATTATTTTCTTCTTCCCAATTGATGCTCGTTATTGCATTTATGTCCTATTGTAAAGCGCTCTGTTATCCCACGGGATCTTGTTTGCGCTGTATAAAACTTTATAAATAAATAAATAAAATCCACAGCACACATGTCCTACTTGTGCCCCCTGCCGACACAGCTCACATTCACCCCAACAGAAAGCACATGTCTCACATCAATGTCCAGGCAACATCCGAACACCCTGGAATCTCCACCAACGTTGTCGCAAAATACTCAGCCAGTGTGCATGATTCCCTCATCCTCCGACAGTCCATTATCAACAAGCGCTTAAAGGATGGCACCAATGGGAATGCACTACACATTGTCAAGTACTAAATGAACACCCCACACACCTCAACTCCACAACCATACAACTCACAACTCTGGCAATGCACACGTCACAAAATCCCATACAACATTTAAAACAACATGCCCACCCACCAGACACGATAGAACTTCTTACAATGTTAACCTGGGCAAGCAGTGAACATGAGCCATCAACGGCATGGCACCTCAGCCACACAATAGCCGAATGTGTGGAGAGGTGGCAACCAGGCATGTGTGAAGGAGGCAGTAGAACAATGATTGCGAAAGTACACAATGCCAAGAGTGGCGGCGATGTGCTGGACAGACCCCAGTATGCAGAACACACCCATATCCATGGCGATATACACCGTTGGTGTATGGAGTGTAGTGGACAGTGGACGCAACCTTGTCACCCCAGCCAGTGGGGGAGTACGCAGAAATGTTGCCTATTACTTCCCCCCCTTAAGCGTGAGCAGAGTGGGATGGCCCGGCGTACGCCAGGCCTGCGTAGGTGTGTGAATAAAAAGCACGTAGCCCTGGGCATGGTCCTCTTCCGGAATGCCCAATGTCCCTGCCAGGGCGGTGCCTCTCAACCCGCCACGAGGCCGACGCCATCCTCGTGAGCGGAGTTGCCTGTGATCCTGTGCGCTAGCCATACCCCAGCCCACTGGACCCCTAACCCGTTGTGGAAATTTAGCTCGCAAACTGAACATTATCTGCGCCATCTTGCCCCTCCCCAGCACCACGCGCAACGAATGCACGGCCGCCATTTTAGACACCCCACTCATTGTCAATCGCCAGCGCGGTCCCCTTGGCGCTGCGAGCATCCCCCGCGCGCTGGCCACCCCCGCTCTCTCATACAGGCCATAAACCCTCTCCTTCTGCGCGACCCTGCTACGGAACCACTTCCGACCGACAAACCCATACATGGTCATGCCTCTCCTTTGATAACCCCCTTCCTCTGCGCCCCATTGACCGAACTGGTCCCAGGCCATCACCTAGCCCTGCGGATGCAGTTTATTGCCCCTACTGTAAAGGAAACACCCCACATCAAAGGGATTACAGTAGAATCAAAGCCCCTACCCCCTGAGACCCGGCCAGTTGCACACACCCCCGGGAATTAGCGGAATTCCCTGCTGCGCGATAGCCATCTCCCACTGCGGGTAGGGTGGGAACTTCTACTGTATCTATGTGTGGGATCGGATCTGAACCGGGGCTTCAGGGGATATTTCCCCGCACATCAAGGGAATCACAAGAATGTACTATGTGTAATAAAGCAATAAACCAGTGTATAAGAGACCAGGTCTCAGAGATGCAGTTAGAGCACCTCGTGACGATACCTTGCTGTCTGATCTGATGTGTTCTGCTCCGACGGAATAAAACCTTGTTTCCTGCCTTCCAGTCTCCGGCGCCTGCCTCTTTTATTGGTAAATTATCGAGTGGTATGAGAGGCGATTATCGCCGGGCAAAATACTTGGAAGATATCGACTGAAACTGCCGCTACCATTTAACAATTGGCGTCCCAAACGTGGGGCCCATCAGCGACACGTGGATCCAGTGGGAGAGGTCCCGACGACAGAGTGAACGACTGCAACGATCGGGAGAGCTCCTGCCCAATAGACCCTCGTCTGGCAGCCGATCATCCGAACTTCACTGGTTCCGAGCAGACCTCTCTCGAGTGATCTACGGTCCTGACTGGGAACCATCAGGAGTGCCGCGGCAAATACGGAGAATAGAGGACGATCGGGCGCTGGAGGCGGAAGACGAGAAACTGTCCATGCGGTCCGGGTAAGGTCGTGAAACACGACAAAAGTGCGAAATAATTGATTGATTGATTGAATACTAGTATTGCTCATTGATTGTGCTCATTGATTGTTCTCTTTTGAGATATTCGCTGTCTACAAACGGGGAGGAGTAGAAATACTCTCTCTCTCTCTCCCTTTGCAGATAGTGAAGGGTAGGTAACGCAGACTTTTGTCCCCGTTGAAACCCGTCGTGCCTATCTTTATCTCCCCATTGATTGATTGTCCGAACATTGATTGTTTTGAAGAATAGTGCTTTTTGAGATATTCTCTGTTTGCAAATAACGTAGAATAGGAATATTCTGTCTAGTCTTTGCAAATAGTGAAGGGTAGGTAACGCAGACTTTTGTCCCCATTGAAACCCGTCGTGCCTATCTTTATCTCCCCATTGATTGATTGATTGATTGTCCGAACACTAGTTGTTCGATATTGGTTCTTTGGAGGTATTCTCTGCTTACAAATAACGAGGAATAGAGATATTCTGTCTAGTCTTTGCAAGCAGTGAAAAGATAGGTAGTGCTGACTTTTGTCCCCGTTGAAACCCGTCATGCCTATCTTCTCCCCACTGATTGGTAGTTGGTTCTGCCCGGACCGCTTATTAGAGGTGAACCACCCGGCTCCACTGGAAGGCACCCCTAATAAGGACATGTTCACTAAATATGGACTAGTCGCCGTGGCTTATAGCAAGCTGTGGCATAAATATACCAAGAAGGAGCCCGAAAGTCAGTGGCCACTGATGGGATCCTTCGACGATCGCAAGATAGAAGCGCTAGAAGTAGCTCTGCGTAGCAATAAGACGACGCCTACTATGCTTGACAGTATTGGCATGTGGCGTAAAGAAGCGACGCAACGGAAAAAGAGGGAAGAAGTAAAAGCAGAAAAGGAATTACGAAAGGCAGCTCACCTTGCCGCTAAAAAGTTAGAAGAAGACATAAAAGAGAGAAGGGAAACTAAGCTAAGCCAGGAGCCCGAAACCTCAGGCCAGTACGCTGTTAGGTCCCCTTCTTTGCTCTACCCTGTGTTGTCCTCCAGGCAGCAAACGAATGACGAATTACTGTTAGGTCCCCCGACCATTTACATGCCCCCTCCGTATGCACCCTCCCAATCAGTAGTGCAACACCCACAACCCCCGAACACGAACGAAAGCAGTACAGGGGCCTCGGCCCTCACGGCCTCCGCGCCGGCTGAACCTCTTGTACTAAACCTAACGTCGACTACAACGCTAGACGACCATGAGATAGGAAAGAAAGAGTCCACCAGAATGAATCGGTTAACTAAAGATGAACGAGCAGGAATTGACAAGATAGTAGGGACGCTGGTGGAGCGAAAAGAAAGTGAGGAGTATATAACGGACGTGTATAAATCGTATGCCGACAGCCGCAGACGACACTTCGTCGTACGGCTCTGTTATCGCACCCTGAATACATATGAGAATAGGTACCACGATAAAGGTCCCGAAGGCCTAGCGGCCCTATATAGGAAGGTAGACATTGGGGAAGAAAGAGAGGGCGATGTAACGAACCTCTTCACTCGTACACTCGAGGTCTACCGACACCTTAAAGAACATGGACAGACAACCACAACGGAAACCCCCATGGCAACTAAGCCCCAGGGAGGAAGGGCCGAGGCCATGATGCCCATTAAAGAAGCTGCCCCCTACTGGGTCCCCCCACGGGGTCAGGGAACACACGACGACATCAACCACCAAGATGCGAAGGGAAGGGTTGTATATAACTGGGTCTACCAGCCGTGGGACCGGCAAGATATTTTGACCTTTAGAAAGACCCTACCCGACTTGAGAAAGAACCCGACTGCCTTCTACACTGAATTAGGTACAGCCTTAGGCTCAACGATAATGACGTTAGCAGATATCGACTTGTTCTTTGGGCTATGTCTGCCGGCTGATGTGTGGAAACAAATCCGGAAAGTTGACCACGCTGAGCCGTTCGGATATACCTGGGTACAACTCGATACCATAGGTAAACAGCGAGAACCAGGACAAAAACCCCCTAGAGACCATGCATCTACACCCTACAACGGACGGAGAGACTTAGATGGAAATCAATGTGCATTCTGTAGAGGGTTCGGACACTGGAAATCCCAGTGCCCGGTCCATTTGGAACTGAACAAAAATAGGGACCCCAATAGACACAACCGGAAGTTTGTTGACACCCACCATCAACGTCACCACACTTGATTAGGATCACGTGCAATCGAGCAAATGCCATTTTTTTCCGAATACGCTAACCAGATCACTGATACGTACAACGCTCCAGCGAAATAGTATGGTCAAACATTTTTTAATAAATTACAAGTATAACAACATTCCGGCAAAATGAACAGGATAAAACACGTTTTAAAAAGCAACTATTTACATAACAGTCTGCTGCAACCTCCATCCCAAAGCCTTAACGTCCACGTGACACCGTCCTCGCCTCTCCTTCCTCGAAATTGCAACATTGGCCTGTTTTGGGCGGTCCCTCTTAGTTGACTTTGGGCTATAAAAACCATGCAAAAATCCATTGACATCAGTGGCGAGCGATTGTGCGAATAGGCCGGAGGCTATACGAAGCGCCGAAGTTCTGGCAAATACCAAGGCGAAGCCCGCCACGCTGTGCGGACCTTCCCGTTTTCTTTCTTTCTTCAATTATGGCTGCTGCCCTGGCGGGGGGAGGCGACGCGAACGGACCTCCCCCACCTCCCCAGGTGGAGGCTTGCCAGGCATCCCAACCGCCTTTAACTCTCCGGCCAGCTGAGCTGCACCCAGCCATCTTTTTCATCGGCCTGCTGAATTTCACCCTGGCACGCTGTGCGGGTCTTCCCAGTCACTTCTTCCTTCAATAACGGAGGGTGCCCTGGCGGGGGGAGGCGACGCGAACGGACCTCCCCCACCTCCCCAGGTGGAGGCTCGCCATCAGATGAGGGCACCCCAAACCACGCCTTTCACACGTCGGCCAGCTGAGTTGCGCCCTGCCACTTCATTCGCCGTTCGGCTGAGCCGGCACCCCTGCACGCGGCCGCCAGGCAACCACCCAAGGACAGGGTTCACCAGGACTACCGCTAGCACCCGACGCGGGGAGTGGGCCCCCGCAGCCAAGTAAGTAGGGGCCCACTCCGATGATGATGTCCTCCGGATTGCTGTTGTCGCTGCAACTGATGCCACTCCGGTGGCAGCACCACCCGATCTGCTACTGTTACTGCTGCTGGCTCCTCTCCGGTGACTGTACCGAGGAGCTGCTGCTACTGCTGCCCTTGAACTCCGGCGGCCGACCCCTCCGGTTCCAGGCCTGGCCCACCGTGAGACAATTCTGGACTCAAAAGCTTGTTTGCTAGGGCATGGGCCCCACCCTTGACAGAACGCTCCCCTCAGCCTTGCAGAATTGGTTGGAGTCATTTGACATTCGACTCCTGCGGACTTCCGGTAAGGACAAAACCACCGCCATTGCTCTTTTTTCCCCGGGCGGCAGCCGCCTTGCCTCCGCTTGGTGCAGTAAGAAAGTAAAGCGTCGGCGGAAGAACCCGCCTGCTGCCCCCGCCCTAAGAACGAACCATGGCATTGCTACAAGGTTGCAGTGACGCCATGCTGACGCAAAGCTTGACGCTAACGAAGGTTCTCGAACCACCGAAAGGAATTCTGGTTCAACTGCTAAATTCATGGAAAGACTTAGACTGTGCACTGGCCCGACCCCGCCCCAAGATGGCGCTGATGTAGGAGTGGCCTATAACTCCTTGTGGCGTTCCAGCCACGTGACATTTGTGTTAAAAAGACATATATATATGTATGCGATACTTTCACACATGATGGTGGGGGAAAGGGGGGAACCAAATTTTTTATATTAATCTAGTGTTGCTCATGTTGCTCGACGCCTCTCACACCGTGGCCGATCTATGGCGGCTGTAGGCCCGTATTTCCATACTGACATTGTTTTAAATAAAGGGCTTCTTAAAAAAAAAAAAAAAAAAGGAATTACGAAATCAGTGTCATGACTAATCATCTAGGTTGTTGAAAGTTTTTTCCTTTTTGAACAAATGATTGTTACTCCTAAGCGAAAGCATGCCGATAATACAAACTCGATTTGCCTAACACATTTTTGTTTTACGGAATTTGTACCCACCATGCCTGTCCTTTTCAAAGAGTTGTCAAATCAATGATCAACTATAAGGTATATACCGAACGCAAGGTATGATATCTTGCACCACAATATACGACCAATTGAGAAATACATGTACGACCAGGGAACCCGAATTCAGGAAATGAATGAACTAGAACATCTTCGCATCGACCTAGAGAATAATAAGTCCGTGGTATCACACACTCCTGCGGCTAGCCTGGTACATGGTAGGTAGAACTTTTTCGTGTCTACACGCGCTAAGGTATTTTTACTACTGCACCTCCCCTCCCCTCTTATTTTCCCCTCTATAGGTCACGACGAAGTTCCGACTGAAAAGTGGAGTGGACACGGACCGCACCAAGTTCAATATCAGGGAAACCATAGACAAATGTTGCGAGATAGTGCGAAAAATTACAGATCATCATTGGAAACGTGGAAAACTGTATGACATGATTGTGCGTGTATACTACGACTATACGATATGAATGTGTATGCATTTCATGTTTGGGTCACTTGAAGAGAGCGTCATTGTATGATTGAAGTGTGCGTCTACCGATCAAAGGGAGGAGAATAAAAGGGTCAGACAACCCATAAGATAAACTACAAAATACTAAAGGTACGCAGCGTGCATAGGAATAGAGGACAGGAAAGGAGAGGTCCCCGTGCTCGACGCAACCCTGAGTCTCCATCTTGTTGCATGTGCTGTCATACCCTATCCGACATTTGTGTGTACATGATCACCGAATTTATGTCTTTTCCCCGCTTGTGTTTTCTTACATGGAACAGACCCATGCTACCCCATGTTGTATGTGCACCAAGTGGCCTATTATCTTACTCATCTCTCTCTCTCTCGTTTTATGTCGTGTGTATGCCAAAATAGCCTACTTGATGCACATCTCTCTCCTCTCTCTCTCTCTCTCTCTCTCTCTCTCTCTCTCTCTCTCTCTCTCTCTCTCTCTCTCTCTCTCTCCCCCTCCCTCGCAAAAGGCTCTCTCTCTCTCTCTCGCCCTCTTTTCTTCTTGAATAAATTAAACGACATACACCCCTTTGGTAAGTGTATAATTGGCCTGAACACAGTGGTGTTCGAACAAATTGACAGAAACAAAAACGACCATACTTTACCACGTTACTACCTCTCCTTTTTACAAACATTAAGCCTAATCGGCTGAGAAGGAAAGGACAGGTAAGACGACTGATGTCCCCCAATCTGACCCACAACACGGGGACTATATGTCAGTGGTTTTTGTTCTTAAAGGACACCATCTCCACCACCCAGAATTACTCCCGCCCAATTACCCCGAAGTAATATGTCTAAAGCACCCTGTTCTCCCAAAGATAACCCCAGCCCTATACTAGCCGCCTCAGAGTATTTCGAACGACACAGCTGATGACCTTATTCACTAATAAAACCTCGCCTAAACTGATAAAGGGTTATCTATTGTCACCAGCAAAAATAATGCTTAGCTTATGTTCCTCCCCGAAATGGATACTCGTGAACCCGTGACAGTAGCACCTCGCACTTTCTTTTTATAAACTTAGCAGTCCTCGGAAAGAAATATGTAGTAACAAAACTTGTGTTGGGACGAACGAGCCTCTGCCGGAGAAGCCGGTTCGAATTTCTTTTTTTATATACTAGGAGGTTGACCGATGTCAGGCTTCCTACAACCAGTATCAGGCGCAGGAATCGACACCTAGGGGGCCAGACGATGGACAGGGACACCCACAGAAACTTGCACCACAACAATAATTGATAAGATTAGTAAACGCACACACTATCATCAGAGTTAAGAGACACCAATCATGCAGCAACCGATAAAAACATGTCCGCGACTACTCGGTGGTTGGGAGAGAGGATGAAGTATGTAAATGTCTTCCCTGCCAACTCTCTAAGACTTTTGTTTCTTGTACCCATTTAAAGATAACGTGCTGCCATCGGAAGGGAGGGGTCGGACGTGACGCACAGCCTGGCTGCAGACCTTGGAACATCTATGACATCGACCAAGGGGGAGGCTACGAAGCAAAAGGGGCATGGGACGAGACACCTTTTTCAGGACGATAAGCGCGAGGGGCTACCTCGAGGCCCCCTGCTCACCGACCAGCGCGCCTGAAGTCTCAACCCGTCGGGCCCGATTGATGGGCCCAGTGCTGGAAGATTCTGCTCCCCTTGGTCCACATATTTGATCTGATCCCACTCCACCCCCTCTTCCCTCGGCGTCCCGAAGCACGTCACGCCCTTCTCTCTCTCACCATCTTTTATATGGATTATGAATCTGACCCACCCACAGAAGAACAAAAGGCAGGTACCCTGTCTCAAAGTACCTATGGTGAACTGTGTTAAGGAACAGGGCTGTGATCGGAGAACAATGAATGATCACACCCTGCAACGTGAGAAATTGGATTTGAGCTGGACCTTAGCTCCGCCGCCGGTGCTCAACAGTGCCAACGAAAGAAGAACAACAATGAGAGCTTACCAGTGATAGCTCTTTATAAAAAGGACACTGGAAAGAAGAACCCATGTCAAAGTCGAAAATCCTCTCCCAACCACCTTTTCATATTAACTATCTTCTTATCAAGTTTTCATGGTGTTGCATCAATCACTTCCGACTGTACACTGAGAAGTTAAGAAAATGTAACTTTGTATAGTAACATTCATACAACACCAGCCATGTACACAACTATACTGCAACTTTGAATGTACTTCCTCCTCGCCTGCTTCATCAAACTGTATAAGACAATGTACAAATGTGTCAGATTACTCCTGCCTACCCTAAAGACTCTGTATCTTTAAAATGTGTGACGAACATTGACGATACTGTAACTGAAAGGCTAACAAAGGCAAATATTGGCCGGACAAGCTGGCGAGATATGTTAAAAGGGAGGACTGTGGAAATTTAGCTCGCAAACTGAACATTATCTGCGCCATCTTGCCCCTCCCCAGCACCACGCGCAACGAATGCACGGCCGCCATTTTAGACACCCCACTCATTGTCAATCGCCAGCGCGGTCCCCTTGGCGCTGCGAGCATCCCCCGCGCGCTGGCCACCCCCGCTCTCTCATACAGGCCATAAACCCTCTCCTTCTGCGCGACCCTGCTACGGAACCACTTCCGACCGACAAACCCATACATGGTCATGCCTCTCCTTTGATAACCCCCTTCCTCTGCGCCCCATTGACCGAACTGGTCCCAGGCCATCACCTAGCCCTGCGGTTGCAGTTTATTGCCCCTACTGTAAAGGAAACACCCCACATCAAAGGGATTACAGTAGAATCAAAGCCCCTACCCCCTGAGACCCGGCCAGTTGCACACACCCCCGGGAATTAGCGGAATTCCCTGCTGCGCGATAGCCATCTCCCACTGCGGGTAGGGTGGGAACTTCTACTGTATCTATGTGTGGGATCGGATCTGAACCGGGGCTTCAGGGGATATTTCCCCGCACATCAAGGGAATCACAAGAATGTACTATGTGTAATAAAGCAATAAACCAGTGTATAAGAGACCAGGTCTCAGAGATGCAGTTAGAGCACCTCGTGACGATACCTTGCTGTCTGATCTGATGTGTTCTGCTCCGACGGAATAAAACCTTGTTTCCTGCCTTCCAGTCTCCGGCGCCTGCCTCTTTTATTGGTAAATTATCGAGTGGTATGAGAGGCGATTATCGCCGGGCAAAATACTTGGAAGATATCGACTGAAACTGCCGCTACCATTTAACACCGTCAGGCCCGCCCCTGCGCAGCCAGGCCATTCTGCCCACCTTCCGACACCGGCGTGTGTCAAAGAGGGCCCACCATGTGCCGGTGCAAGCTCCAAGCCCGAGGCCCGCAACCTTGGCAGGCTCCTCAGGCCATCACAGCCTCCATGACACAGGTCCGCATTACTCCTTTCTCTTTGACGTACTCTACTGCTGCATCCAGCCTACACTACGGACAAGTAGGTCACACATTTGGAACTGAGTCTTGATTACATCATGGCAGGGAACATCATTTAAGGCAGAGTTTATGTCACTATACTCCCTTCGATGTGGTGCCACCAAGTCTGTGCATAACATTACAACCACACGTGTCTGTGGGCTTACGTGGACAACTGCCCTCGGCCTACGCTGCGCACGAATAGGTCACAGAATTGGAACTGGACATCGATTATTCAAAGGCAGAATACATGTCATCACACGCAAGGCGAGGCATAAGAGGATGACACAATGCAGTCCGGAGGGAATAGGATCATCGTTACGGAGGTGATCGAGCACTACCGACAACTGTCCTGGTATCACTAACTCTGTGCATCGCGAGCCAACGACACGTGGCTGTGGGCCCCTGCTGAGACATAGCTCTGGACTGCACTGCGGACAAGTAGGTCACACATGTGGAACTGAGACATGATTTATTTATGGCACATTCTATGAATCTATGCCATTGTACACGCATCATCGCAGACTGCGTCCCTTACCAGCACTGGTGACACTGACTCTGGGCCCCATGATCCATGTACACTCCCTGCTTGAACTTTGGTGGCGTGTGAGACTATGGCCTGGGTGTTATCATCATCATCATGTAGCTGATACTGATTTACTGTCAAGTAGGTGTCTGTAGCATTCATCTAATACATATTGCCTGTGTCTGCTTGGTTCTGCCCTCTGCATCAGGCCCTGGAAGAACACCTTCCACTGTCCCCTGAAACACTCCGCGTCATTCACCTTCGACATCGACCGGGACCCGCTCAGCTCTTGTGTCCCTATCACACTGCACCGTAAGTCACCGTCCCATGGCGGTGTGCCTGTGCCAGCCGCACTGCATCCGGGGCCACTAACTCTGTGAATCACAACTCATGGACCTGTTCTGATTGAGTACTGTGCTATGGACAGCGCACGCAACAATGTTACCTCATGCAGTGTGGAAGACCTGGAACTATGATGAGGAAGATAGGAAGATATGTCAAGTGTGTGGACGGTTGAAGGCACAGACAATGCGAGGGCAGGAGGCAACAACCCCAAGGCAGGAATGCAGACTGGAGGTGGAAGTCAAGCTACACACACGGATCTATTACTGGGTAAAGCACTGTGGACTGCAGACACAACTGTCACCTCAGGCAGTGTGGGAAACCTGGGACGTTAATTAGGAAGTTGATGCAGGTGTAACACACCTCACTGCATCAGGACTAACCCGAAGGGAATCAATCGTAGCAATTTCTTCACATGAGTGCGCTCATCTCTAGTGCCCCTACCTCAGTTCACTGCAACTCACGGAACCTCCTGACTGAATATTGGGTGACCTCTGTCCTTGCTCCGGCTCCCTGCATGTTGCTCTGCAGTTGACTCAGTTATGTTGGTGTTTTCTGTTTCCATTGCACGGGTGTCCATTGTTCAAGTTGTTGCCAGCACCAAGCACTCCGTGTAGGCTGGCTTATACTCACCCCACACACATCCAGCACGGGCATCACTGTACATGTGGCCCTGCCAATAAAGGGGACCGGGTGCATGTGCCCGTAGCTAGTACAACAGGATATATGCGTGTGTCCCTGTGGTCTTGTTGTATGCATGGGGGCCCTATGACATTACATTGTGCTGTGTACAGCGGACGCAGACATGTAACTGCAGGCAGCCGGTTAGAACTTGGACATGTAGCTTTGTCGTCACCCGCTCAATTCGTAAGGGGAGTGGACTGTGCCGTCGTACGCAGAGCCAACGTGGGTGTGTGACTGATATGTGCGTGCCCCTGGGCGTGGTTCTGTACTGGGAATGTGCATCTGCATGTGTCTCTATGTCAGTGTGGGTCTCCTTTGTGGGGTGTAGGTGGTCCCTGAAGGGTATTGGACACCCACATATGTGTTCTAGTTGGCCTTCCATGGGTTCGGACCACACCCGCACCTGTTGGGCCACTTCCTTGTGGCCTTCTGACACCTGGCATTGGGGTGCCACGTGTGAGTCAGTGAAGTGTTGTGAGCCAGTCGTGCTTGCGGGTGCTCCATGCTGTGTGGCCTGTTGCAGGGGCTGGGTTCTCCTCTTAGTAGCTTGTCTGCCCTGGTCCTGGTGGTGGGTTGCGTGGGGCTGTTATAGGGCATCGGTGTCGAAGGTGTGGTGTTCGTCTTCGGCATCACTAATGGGTTGTCTGGTCTGACCTGCTGGAGGTGTTGTTTGTCCCTCTGCAATGTGAAGGGGAGATGCATGTTGACATTGTGTTGACATTTATGTTGGCGCATTGTTTTGTCGGCATGAAGACTTTGTGACAATGTACCCTGTAACTGTTTGGGGGGGCTTGCAATTTGGTTTGAGACAGTGGACATTTGGACTACATGACTGATGTGAGGTTGTACCGTACATATGCATCTCACAGTTCCCTGCTCTGTCAAATGTGATTGGCCTGTTTCTGCGTATGTGCGGGCCCAGTTGTGTCCCCTGTTCTGCAGTGTCGGTGTTGCACTTTGTGCCACATTGTCATGGGATGTGCTGTGATTGCTATGTGTGTGTGCTGCAGTGTGCCGCGGGGATGGGGGACAAGTCCCTGTGTCATTGTGGTTGTGCAGTGTGCTACACCTCGTTGTGCATGTGTGCCATTGTGGCCATCTCCACCCGTCCCCCCAGTCCCAGTTGGAGCCTCACCCTGTTGTGTCAGGTCCTCTCGAGCTGTGTACGTACTCCCACCTACTTGTACCGTCTCCATACTGATGACTGGCCTTCGTTTCCTCCAGCTCCTCCTGTGGTGCAGGACTCCCACCTCCTGTCGCCGTTACTGCCTTCCTGTTGGCAGCAGCTTTGGGCCTGGTTTAGGTTTTCAGGTCATGCCAGCGCATCTTGGCCTCATCCATTGTCCTCCTCGACACACCGGCTGCATTCCAGGTAGTTTGATTGTGGGACAGTTGCTTTTTTGTGTTTTGTCACCTCCGTGACGCTGGTCTTGTTTTCCATGTGGACTGCACCCCGTCTTCCCTCTTCTCCTTGGCCTTAGCTTGCCACGTTGTTCATTGCTGGTGGTCTGTGGGACTTGTGGGGTTTGCGTTGGTCTCTGCGCTGGGTCAAGGTGCATCCATGTTGCTACGCCCTTTGGATTCTTTCTGGTGTTTAGTTTTTGTAGCTTATATAGTGCATTTTCCCGCCAGATGCATGGGATTTGCAGGCCTGCAGCTGGTTTTTGCGTCTTTTTGTATCGCGATTGGCCTCATCACAGGATTTTTTGCGTTAGCGTTTCGCAGTTTTGCGGCTTGGCGTTGTTTTTAACATGGTCAGTTGACGCGTTATCTCGTGACTATCGCATGGTACCACTGTGTTGTGAATTCCTGGTTAACACTGCGTTGGATTCCCGCGATCGACTGCAATGTTGGAGATTGCGTTAAGTAACTTGTGCGATGGTTATCATACGTTCTTGAGAATATGCCCCTAAGTGATTTAGTTGTTGCAAACTCTATGAATTTCCTAATTACTAGGTTTGCAAGCACCAAATCACATTTTCTTTTTATTCAAAACCAAGAGCCTCATTTATTTTTCCCCGCCAGCACATCTCCTTTTTTGACGCTCCAGTGGCACAATGTGCCGCAGCAGATTTACAAGGACATGCAAAGCCACTTGATGTGGCTTTGCAAGGCCTTGTAAATATGTTCTCCTTTCACGCAGAACACTGCATGAAAGGGTCTTCAATGGATGTTGCTGTGGGTGTTCCCACGCAACACCTATGGAATCTGAAGCATTCCCATATTTATGAGGAATCGTAAACCTGGGAATGCATCAGATGCCTACACCTCCCCAGGGGAGGAGTAGGAGTGGTGCAACGAGGAACAAGGAGAAATACTTGTATTTCTCCAATTTTTTTCATCTTTCTATGTGTGTGTGTGCTGCATTCTGCAGCATGCATAGAAAGAGCATAATGCCATCAGTAATTGTTTTTTGTGCAGGAAGGTGTTCCTTCCTGCACAAAAACAACCATCCCCACAACGCAGGCACCCTTGCACCATGGTGCAAGGATGTCTGCGTTGGAGCACGGCTGCTGTTTCTGCGCCAGTGCAGTGGAGAAGGACAGGAATGTGCAGTATCTTGTAGATGCGGCGTATTCCTGACCTTTTCTTATGATGCAGGCAGCGTGCTACCATGCGTTTAACATGTGTAAATGAGACCTCTAGTTTGCGATTCAAAAAATAATTCCGGATTTTAAAATGGGTTTCAAAATCATTACTGATTTACAATTTCAAAGGGGATGGTTCTTCTAAATTGCAAATTGGTAAGACATACATCAGATTTGTGCAACCCTAATTCCAATTACAAACCATTGATCAGTTACCGACTGCCAAGTTGGAGTGAGAACTGATTTGCAAAGGGAAAGGGATCCAATTTGGACCCATTCACCTCTGGGATTTGGGGTGACAGGTTCAGGGGGAGTATGTAGTGATTCTCTGCCTTCTCTCACTGACTTTTTCCAAAATGGAACTAGGGCTGTTTTTCAAACAAAAAATGTCCATTTTGGAATGCAGTCAGAAGGATGTGGTCTGCTCTCCCTTGTGAGCCACCATCCCTGTCTTTGTAAACAATCATCCAGTGTTCTCAAATTTGGAACTGCCTAATGAATATTAATTAGACACATCGTTCTATGATCCATGCCATTAACTTCGTTGGTGGTTGACATGAGGAGGGTACCTTACAGTCCAACGTTGGTAGATATGAGAAGGGGTTAGGGCGCATAGGAACAGTTAGGCAGGCGCGGTGCGTCCATTGGGGCGTGGGGGCATAGCCCCCCCGCCCCCGGAACCCAGAACGCTGCTCACTGAGCCAGCTCCTGACGAGCCAGGAACACTGCTCACTGAAATTGCTCCTCTCAGAACTGGAACACTGCTCTCTGGATTTTGCTTCTAAGACCCAGAGTCACTAGAGAATTACTGCTTCTGCCCGCAGCTCCCTCCTCGTAAATGTCAGTCAGCATGACGTCAGACCGTGGGCGGTCCGGCGTCATGTTGACTGACATGCATTGTCAGACCCCAGGGAAAGGTAGCACAAGTGCGCATGAGTGGGCATGGAGCTTAATTTTTAATCCGTGCCCAGCCATGCGTACTTGTGTTTTTACTGCCTTGCGCATGCCCATTAGGAGCCCCTCGGTCTCCTAATGGGCAGGCGGCGGGCGAGGAGTAGGCTGTGCCCTCAGCCAATCCTGGCACTGCAGCAGCGCCAGGATTGGCTGAGGGGTTGCCACGCAGTGCTGACGTCGTGCTGTTCCAGTTCGAAGAGGGAAGAGGCGCCAACGTGGACCAGGAGAAGAGGCGGTCAGGTAAGTGTCTTTTAATTTTTGTTATAGGGTGGTTTGGCTGGGTTGGGGTTGGGAAGGTTTGGCTGGATTTGATTTTGATTTGTTTGGGTTGGTGTTGGTGTTGGGAAGGTTTTCCAGTGGTTTGGCAAAATTCGATCGAGTTTTGGCTGATTTTGGGGTGTTTTTGTGGGTTTGCGGGGGGCGCGTGTTTGATCGAAAAGTCGTACCCCTTCCACTGAATGGATTTGTGTAATTCTTGGTGAGATTCTTCGTAATCGCTGGAACTACTGTCCCAGTGAGTTTCAAGAGGATCGAAGTAGGGGAAGTGCGGAAAAAAACGCTTTTTTTTTTAAGGCTCGAAATGCAATGTTATCCAATTGGCGTTTTTGAGGTGGTGGAGAAGTGGTTTTTAGGGTGTTCCAGTTGCTCGAGAGGAATGGGGCTGCTGTGAGTGGTAGGGAGGGGGAATTCATGGGTGTGCAGGAAGTTTGAGGAATCCATCAATGGGAAGTGCTATGTAAAGTCACATATTTTGTGCAGGCAACTGGTGCAAGTGTCATGCAAGCGCTCCAGAGATACAATAGATTTGTATAGCACAGGATGTTGATTTTGTTAACTTTTCTACAAAAAAAACAATTTCTGAAACCCTAAAAAGGCCATCAATGTGAGGTGTGTGGTGCAACCTGTTTCTGGCACTCATGCGCTGCATTACAATTGAAAAAAAATCGTCATCCAAGTTAAGTGGAAGGCCAATGTAAAACAGTTATATAGTTTCTGCCATGTGTAGGGCCTCAGAGCCCTAAAGTTCCTTTCTGGTTGTCTCTTATGAAGGGCTAAGAGCAAAGAAGTCATCAGGCAGTACAGGTGGCTTGGGGATGTATTTTCTACCTGCAGAGAGAGGAGAGCAAGCAGTCCTAAAGTGACAGGAGGGGATTTGTTTGTATGTGTAAAGGACATGTGTGCACTACAGTATGCATTCTCTTGCACGGAATGTAGGACAGCAGGGCCTAGGGAAAGAGAGACTGAGGGAGAGCGGGAGCTTGGAGGTGACAGAGGCTGAGAAGAAACTTGAAGGGAGAGACTGGCAGAGGCCATGGGACAGCTGAAACTTGGAAGCGGAGGAGAGAGTGCAGAGACTTGGAAGTGGAGGAGAGAGAAGCTGAGGGGAAGCTGAGGCTTTGAGAAGGATAAGAGAAAGGTTGAGGGAGAGTGGAAGCTCAGAGGTACATTATTAACCTTCTTGCTTTCTCAAATTTGCTTGAAAGTGGCCCCCCTTATGCCAGTAGGGCTCGCTCGTTATGCTCACTCATCACAGGCTACTCATCTACAACTTTTACCACTTTCAAATGTCACCAGCCGCCCCTGCACCACTTTCAAATGTCACCAGCCGCCCCTGCAGTTAGGTATTCTACATATGTACTAACAGGGGGATATATGTGGAGTTAAGTATAGTAAATTTACACTTACCTATCTATACTTATCCTCCCGAGATTTTGCTTCTCGATACCTTCGGCATAATATTTTTCAATAGTAATATTTTTTCCCCAATATTCTGGTTTTCATACCAAAGTGGTAATGCAGAGGATGTGAGTGTGTAAGCGCAAATCTGGTTCAGCAAGTGTTTTCTTGCCTTTGTTGACGTCTCGGTGGGTCCTTCACCTCACTCCCAAGTGAAGGATGTCTACTTTTTTTAGTTTTGCAAGCTCAGATATCTCAATGACGTTTGCACGGACGGATTCTGCAAACGTGCTGCCTTCCAGGTGCAAACATTCACAGTTACATATAAACAGTTTGCTTCCCAAAATACGCTGTGGTCCTATTTTTACAGGGCTCAGAGTACAAGAAAGCTTATCACCGAGGAGTTACCACAGGAAACTCACAAACGAGCAATCACACAGAGTGAGAAGATCCGCGGCTTTGAGCAGACTCTGAAGGGTTCAGAAGCTGCAAAGACGACGACTGCTCAAAGTGGCTGCTGAGATCAAGAAAGGGGAATCTTTAAAGAGAATTCATACAAATAAAAAATGGAGTGCCTTGGTAATCAATACTCTTGTGGATTGGCCTGGGAATGCAGCTACAGTATAACTAGCTTTATTCTCGCTGCCCAGAATAAGAGGGAACATGATAAAAACATCCACAATGCCTCGGGGAGGAGGTCGAGCTGCTGGCTGCTGCCTCTTTTTTCTTGGTAATTGTGCTACATTCGGAAAATGTCAGCCTTTGACTGTTTTCCCTCCAAGAGAAAAATAACTGTGTTCCAGTGAAACGCCAGCTTTTTAAACACCAAAGGCTTTCAGAGAATCTTTGGAAGAGAATGATCAAAAAAGTTTGAATGATAGGAAACTAGAGCGGAGCTATGAATCGTACTTAGCAAAAAACATGAAGTAAAGCAACACAAGCAATCAGGGTCAACTGACTAGGGAAATTGTAGTCGCAGCTCTGCAGGCAGAGGACACCTGCAGCGTGCGTTGTGTTTTGTGCCTTTAATCCTTGTGTCCAGTATATTTTACTTACTTAATTCTTTTATCATGGGTGTTCTAAAACGCGTTGTTATAGGTTATGGTGTCCTGGCAGTGGGTGCAATCATGCTGATAAGCATGATAATTATTGAGTAAATAACTTAATTTTCAGGCGTTTTCTGTAAGGTGGGTGATGGTGGCTCTAATTGAGAGAGGCACACAATTACAAGACTTGGCTACCAAGCAGGAAAATGAAAGGCCACCTTGGTGGGTGTTGCTAGACCTGGCACCTTTTGGCGTGGTTTCCCCTGTCGTGACCTCCTGTTTTTGACTGTGTGCTGAAGTTCGTTTTTGCTGGTTTTTGGAGTCTGGCACTTTATCACTCAGTGCTTAATTTGTAAAATATTAAGTGCCAGGGCTCTGACCAGGAGGCCACTGCAGCTTGCACCACCCAGCACCCTTGTCATGGCTGTCAAAACAACTACTAACCATCTCTCTTGCATGTAAATGCGACAGTTCAGATTATTCAAGGTCCCCAAGGTAAAAGGGATGGATGGGGAGGCAGGTATTAGCAATTTTAATGTATATTGTAGTCTTAAACTACCGTTGTTCTGCTCGTCTCTAAAATAGATGAGCAGCGCCACCATGTGGTGGACTGTTCCAATTATGGTGCTGACAATTAGGTGCCGGCTCAAATTAAGCACTGTTATCACTGCTGATGAGTGCTAAAGTGCATGTGCTCTATGTCTAAAATGTAATGGCAATTGTTTTTTGCATGATTGGCATTTTTGATGTACTAATAAGTCCCTAGTACAGTGCACTGTGTGTGCCCAGGATTTTGAAATGAAATGGTAGTAGTGGGTCTGCAGCACTGATTGTGCCACCCACACGAGTAGCCCTTCAAACCATCTCAAGCCTGCCACTGCAGAGTCTGTGTGTGCAGTTTCAAACTGCCATTTCGACCTGGCAAGTTCACCTACTTGTCAGGCCCAAACCTTCCCTTTTATTACATGTTAGGCACCCCTATGGTAGGCCCTAAGTAGGCCCATGGTCAGGGTGCAGTGTACTTAAAATGTAGGACATGTACTTGTGAGTTAACTGCTAAGTTTGTTTTTCACTACTGCAAGGCCTATCTCTCCCATAAGTTGCCATTTGAGCTGCCTTTTAACATCTTACAAGTATATCTTCCAATTGGGAGCAGATAAAAAATTGGAGTTTGGTTTCTCTGGACTCATAATTTAAAAACACACCTTTTAGCGAAGTCGGTTTTTAAATTGCAGGTCTAAAAATGCCACTTTTAGAAAGTTGGCATTTTATTTAACCATTCGGTGCCTATGTCTGTCCCTAGATTGCACATCTGGGTTGGATGACAGCTGGGCTTTGTAAATTCCCTCTAGACAGTCACACACAAAGGGAGCAGAGGTGTGCCCTGCACATACATCCTGATGGTCCATAACCAGACTGATGAGCCTTCCTGAGCTAACGTGGTGGGAGGAGCTGACATTTGCACCTGAATAAAGCTGTGCCTGTCACTACACAAATAGCTACATAGCCCCCTGTAGTGTGCCTGGAGCCAGGGCCAAGAAGGGCAGTATCTTGTGCACTACAGAGACATTTCTTTGAAGTGTCCTACTTCAAATGCCATAATGTGTATAAGTACTGTTCTCCTGACACCATATACTCAAAACACTTCTGGACTGAGGACAGTCTGCCAGTAAGAAGAGCTGTTGTGCTGCCATGAGGGACTGCACATTGCTGCTTGCTTTGCTATGTTGGCCTGCTGCTTGCTGTTTCTTGCCTGGGAGTGAGAGGGCTGGACATTACTCTCTACTTCCTGCAACTAAAGTTTCTCCAAGGGCTAGATTGTTACTGAAGTCCTAGGGACAACAAAGATTTCACTACCATCTTGCTATAAGCACCTGGGCTCCTCTGCTGTGAGTCCTGCTCTGCCAAGGGGTACCAAATCCAGTCCTGGGGACTTGGAAGTGAGTTTTGGTGCTGCAACCAAGAAACCAATGCATTGACTCTGAAGCGTAATTTAAGAACCATCGCATCCCTGCGAAATCAACGCATTGCTTCTGCCTGCACCGAAGCCGTGGTTCCTACTCGCAGAGTGTGTGACTCCCATCAGTCTGGCTTCAGGAAAGGCTGCAGCACTGAAACCGCGATCCTCAACATCATCAACGATATCCACAAATCACTTGATTCAGACCAATGCTGTCTCCTCATTCTCCTAGACCTATCAGCAGCATTCGACACGGTAGATCACAAACTTCTCATTAAGGTTCTCCAAGAAAGGGCTGGACTTGATGAGGGGGTCCTCCAATGGTTCTCCTCCTTCCTACACAACCGCACCCAGAGAATCAAAATCAAAAACTTTGCGTCTGACCTTCACCCAGTCAATAGGGGAGTCCCTCAAGGTTCAGTGCTCTCCCTGCAACTTTTCAACACCCTACTCAATAAAGCTAACATTCCCTTCCACCTTTATGCTGACAATACTCAGATTTACTTGGAAACCTCCTCCATCAAGGACATTCAAAGACTCAATGACATACTGAGAGAAGTCCAACACTGGCTGTCAATTAACCACTTAAAACTGAATCCTGACAAAACCGAATTACTTCTCATATCGAACAAAGAAAGAATCCCCAAATTGCTGAATGGCTAAAAGCTATCGATGTGCTCAACGGGAGCCTCACCCTGGCCAACTCAGTTAAATCACTAGGTATCAGGCTAGACACGAAATTGGACATGACCAAACACATTAAGAACTCAGCTAAGAGCGCCTTCCTTAATCTGAAGCTACTGTACAAAATAAAACCTTTCATCCCGCCCAAAGATCTCAAACAAGCCACCCAAGCATTGGTGCTGTCAAGACTAGACTATGGGAATGCAGTCCTCTCAGGAATAGCTAAATCACATCTTGCTCCCCTCAAAACAACTATCAACGCTGCAGCCAGAATGGTCACCGGATTCTAGAAATTTGATCACATTTCACCTGCACTCAGAGAACTTAAGGGGCTCCCAGTCGAAATGTGGGCAAGCTTCAGAACAGCTTGCCTCACACACAAAGCCTTGCACACCGGCAAACCTCAATATCTGGCTGCCAAAATCAAAAAAGCCAGTCAGACCAGGAACCTCAGAAGCTGGAACACCCTTCTACTCATCCCGCTGAAAACACGAAAATAAAAAACCACGGCACGGTCCTTCGTCGGGAACACACCCAAAATCTGGAACTCTATTCCCCCCCACATCAGAACTATTCCCCCTTTTGCAAAATTGAAAAATCAGCTCAAAGTCCTGTTCCTCGACCGTTCCCTAGTGAACCGATAGGAGCAGTTGGAGCGCTGAAGCAGACACCTCACACCGCTTCAACGCTGTGTCAGCAAGGCTACGAATTAGAACTCTCCACCAATGACCTATACTATTATTTTATTATGTGACTTTCCGCATTATTGTATTATGTGATTTTCTGCATTGTAACTGATGTAAAGCGCTCCGATACCCTCGGGTCAGGTCAGCGCTATATAAAACTTCTTAAATAAAACAATTTAAATAAAAGCATTGACTGTGACTTACAACGTAACCCCGGCTTTGCTGCAGTAACTCTGAAGACGCCCCACTGTGTGAGTTTCAAACACCACCTCACCGAAGTCTGTAAAACACAATTGCAGCTTGACGCAGTCCCGGCCTGCATGGCTTTCAACCGACGCAGCGCCTACAACCCAGCGTTCGACAGTAGAATTGATACATCACGTTCTTGAAATCGACACTTCATAAATGCTGTGTCGTTTTGAAGGAACTGAGGCCTCGCACCAGCAACTGCTGCATCACCTCCTCTGCGCACCGCATTGTCCCCGAGCATAAAAGCTTCAACGACCTTGGACCACCTTCAGGGACCGACGCATCACATGCATCTGTGATGCCTCACCTCCTCTGCGCCTCGCATCATCTTCAATTTCTGACGCATTCAAGATAGTATAAGGGAGAGGGTCCCAGGGTATACAAACTATTTGTTATAAAAAAGAGCTAGCACAAGATCAATCACAGAAAAAAAGCAAAAGAAATGCAAAGAAAACTTGCCAAAGTGTTATTTAATCACACTTTAGGAAGGTACACATTTACTAATAAATACAATAGACTTAGATCAAATAGTGCGGGGTGCCAAAGGAGGGAAAGAAGTGGATGGTGATTTGAGTGAGGAATGGGGGGTAAGTGACATATAAATTATAAACACGTCACAATTTAATTGCAAGGCAAAACAATTTCAAGCCAAAGTATCCAGGTCAAATTCATTGAAATGAATATCAGAATTATTTACAAAAACCATGTACAAGCAAAAGCACAGTGTCTATTACACTGTTGGCAGTACTGGCAAAGAAGTGTTGTCGACGTTTCGACCCCTGGACATAGGTAGGTAAGTCAGCTCCTTACTAACGGGGTCTTCTTCAGGACAGAGACAATGTGACAAGGGGAGTGGCACCTAAAAAACATATATATATAAATTAATGACAAAAATTCGAAATCCCAAACTGGATTGATTCAAGGGGACTCCAAATAGGACAAGTAACCATATTTACCCAAGACAGGGATGTACAGGTGATCAGTATCTTCTTGGCGTCAAATGACGCAAGGGCTGAAAAACTCCAGAGAGGGGGTAGAGTGAGTGACACCTAAAGGGAAATTATAAGGTGTCTGAGTGGAGATCCAAAAAAGCACATATAGGATTCAATAGTTAATTCCACGAAGAGAACTTACTTAATTGTCAGTCTTGAAGGAATCGGGGAATGCAAAATCTCCCGAATCAGACGCCATGGTGCATACTCAAAAGGCGACAAAGGAATTAATCGCAGGAAAATCCAGTCTCTAAAGGTAAAAACAAAGGAGTAATATAACTAAAGTCATTAAAAAACCCTAGCCTAGGGGAAGTACAGCTAAAAGAGCAAAGAAACCACGCCATGTCATCAGACGACATTGCTTTACAAGGTATGCTATTAATCGGCCCCTAACGAAAAGGGGTTCAGCAGAAATGAATAAAGTTAACCTAAGGTATCTGGTCAGCAAATTGAATGGGTAAAAACAGGTAGGCTCAATCACAAAACCCACTGTGTGATGTTACACAAAGCCAGCGGAGGCTAGAAGGGATTAAAGCAATGACCAGGGTAAAACGAGAGGTAAATTGAATTACAAAATAGCCCGAACTAGCGAGCAGCCAGCAGCCGGACAAATGGAAAAAGTCTCGGTAACTGGGCATACAGTAGCAGGGGAGTGGGGGCGGGGGTTGTTGAGCCCTTACCGTAAGATGCGGCAACACCGACTCGCCTCGTAATTATTCAGAAGTCACAGAGAACTGCACCGTTTGTGCATCTGAGTCTCAAGAACAATAAGGACATTGTCATTAAGTCTGCCGACAAGGGTGGGGCAATAGTTGTTCAGGACACTACGACATATAAGTCTGAAATCATGAGACAACTTCACGATGGTGTCAGCTATTCTTTACTTAAGTCTAACCCCACCAAGGATTTGGCGGAGGAAATACACCACATCACTAGTGAGGCATTAGACTCTGGCTTTCTAAGCAATTTGGAATTTGATTATCTCAATCAGAGGAATCCACGTTTACCAACTATATACACCCTACCTAAGATACATAAGGACCTCCTTCACCCACCCGGCCGTCCCATTGTGTCCGGTTGTGGTTCATTACTAGAACCTCTTTGTAAATATATTGATTTCTTTCTAAAGCCACTGGCTGAACAAACAACAACTTACCTACGTGATACCATGCAAGTAATTACTATCATTGACCAAAAATCTTTCAACCCCTCGGAACAATTACTTGTCACCTGTGACATCGTATCACTTTATACTAGTATCCCTCAGGAACCAGCTTTAAATGTGATGAGAGAAGTTTTGAATTCCAGACCAGCACCAATGAGGGTACCCACGGATTTCATCATTGCACTTCTTGCTATTGCAATGAAAAAGAATTTTTTCTACTTTCAAGGTAACTATTACATCCAAAAGAAGGGAGTAGCGATGGGAGCTGCATTTGCCCCAGATCTGGCGATATTGTATATGGACAATAGGTTAACTTTATTCATTTCTGCTGAACCCCTTTTCGTTAGGGGCCGATTAATAGCATACCTTGTAAAGCAATGTCGTCTGATGACATGGCGTGGTTTCTTTGCTCTTTTAGCTGTACTTCCCCTAGGCTAGGGTTTTTTAATGACTTTAGTTATATTACTCCTTTGTTTTTACCTTTAGAGACTGGATTTTCCTGCGATTAATTCCTTTGTCGCCTTTTGAGTATGCACCATGGCGTCTGATTCGGGAGATTTTGCATTCCCCGATTCCTTCAAGACTGACAATTAAGTAAGTTCTCTTCGTGGAATTAACTATTGAATCCTATATGTGCTTTTTTGGATCTCCACTCAGACACCTTATAATTTCCCTTTAGGTGTCACTCACTCTACCCCCTCTCTGGAGTTTTTCAGCCCTTGCGTCATTTGACGCCAAGAAGATACTGATCACCTGTACATCCCTGTCTTGGGTAAATATGGTTACTTGTCCTATTTGGAGTCCCCTTGAATCAATCCAGTTTGGGATTTCGAATTTTTGTCATTAATTTATATATATATGTTTTTTAGGTGCCACTCCCCTTGTCACATTGTCTCTGTCCTGAAGAAGACCCCGTTAGTAAGGAGCTGACTTACCTACCTATGTCCAGGGGTCGAAACGTCGACAACACTTCTTTGCCAGTACTGCCAACAGTGTAATAGACACTGTGCTTTTGCTTGTACATGGTTTTTGTAAATAATTCTGATATTCATTTCAATGAATTTGACCTGGATACTTTGGCTTGAAATTGTTTTGCCTTGCAATTAAATTGTGACGTGTTTATAATTTATATGTCACTTACCCCCCATTCCTCACTCAAATCACCATCCACTTCTTTCCCTCCTTTGGCACCCCGCACTATTTGATCTAAGTCTATTGTATTTATTAGTAAATGTGTACCTTCCTAAAGTGTGATTAAATAACACTTTGGCAAGTTTTCTTTGCATTTCTTTTGCTTTTTTTCTGTGATTGATCTTGTGCTAGCTCTTTTTTATAACAAATAGTTTGTATACCCTGGGACCCTCTCCCTTATACTGCTCTATTACCCAGGTCCCAGTGATTTGTGGGTTTACCCTTTGTAATAACGCATTCAAGATAGTGTCAGCAGGTCTGCGTGACTCCTGTGTCCGGCCCATGATCCATTGTAGTCGGACTGAACTTTTGGATTTATCCCGGTCAACCGCAACCAGCATCAGTTGGAGCTATTGATTTCTAAGCACTGCATTTTGATTTTATCTTACAAAATTCAGATCTTGACTTGAGTATGTTGGATTTTTATCATTTTAGTGTGTGTGTGTGTGTGTGTGTGTGTGTGTGTGTGGGTGTGTGTGTGTGTGTGTGTGTGTGTGTGTGCGTGCCTGTGTGTTTGTGTGTGTGTGTGTGTGTGTGTGTGCACGTGTGTGTGTGCGTGTGTGTGTGTGTGTGCAAATACTTTCCACATTGCCTTTTTAGTTTAGCCTGACTGCTCTGTGCCATGCTACCAGAGGGTGAGCACAGGTAAACCTTTAGTGTGTACTACACTTACCCTGACTAGGATTGCTGTTCCTGCTTGGACAGATTGCATTCTCTGCCAACGAGAAACAACAGATGTGCTTTACGATATTTGGGTATCTTCAGCAAAAAGCATAGAATTGACAAAGCGTCTGTTAGTCGGTACCAAGTGAAAAGATATTTAGGACCACGTGTATGAAACAATGTTATATTCACAAAGGTGCAAATCGCAAAATTCTGCCGTTTCCAGATGCAAAATAGCCGTTCATGATGTATGAAAGGCTTTGCCGTCGCAAATTTAGGTAATTGCAATTTTTTGCAATTACCTAAAATTGTGACTGCAAATAGGGAATCGCAATTTGCAATTCTGTAAATACATGTATGTAGTGTTTTCCAAATGCAAATTGTGGTTTTAGGAAAATGCAATTACTATCAACTTCAAGTCGATGGTAACCATGTGCAAACTTTAAAGAATGCACAAACTGCATTTTTCAAAGTGCCAAGTAGCGCATACATGCCCATAGGGCATGTGTGCGCTTCACATGTACAGATTAAAAAATTGGGGGTGCTTCAGGGGTAGGCTTAGGCCTTTGAACACCCTTGGCTTTGCATTCGTTAATTTGCAATTACCAATTAGGTCATCGCAAATTAGCTAATGCACAACCATTCGCACCTATGGATCTTTCAGCCCATAGGAACGAATGGTGCATTATTACCTAATAGCGATTCCCTATTTATCTAATCGCTATTAGGTAATATTAAGGAATCGCGAAATCTTTGGCGATTCCTTACCTACATAGCATTTTGCGATTACCAAATAGCAATTCTGTAAAAATCACTATTTGGTCATCGTAAAAATTATATTTTGATACAGGTGACCCGTAATGAATTGAGGGTTTGGCCATACTTGGGCTTGACAGAAATGCACAGGCTCCTAAAGACGGCCCATTTGACTGTAGGAAGTCAGTGGAGTTCAGCAAACTGGTTGGAATCCAGGGTCTGGAGAGCAAGACCTATAAGACACCATGCATCCATATTTTAGGCAAGTTGAAGGCGCAGCAATTGATATTTAAGAAGGCCAAAATGTAAGGCATTCCCCTAGTCAATATGTCATCAAATGATAGTTTGGATGGCTACAAAACAGTTCTGAAAGGATGGAAAAGGGAGTCTTTTCTTAGGTAATCTCATGTAAGAGCTTTAGATATTTGTTGGAGACAAGATAAGTCAATAATGAGACCAAAATTGCAGGCTGCTGATACAGGCTTAAGACAGGACCTAAAGCCTGTAGGCCACCAATAGAGGTACCACGTAGACAAAGCAACACCATTAATAACTACTTCTATTGTGTCATCCAATTAGCAACTGCAGACAAGAAATTTAAGAAACTAGATATAGGATATAATGGGATTCATATTTTGGTGGACGGTATATCCGTCACCTTTATGACGGAGCAACCCGTCCGTCTAGATCTAAATTAGGCCCTTAGTCTCAATCAGGTGCTCATCCACCCAAACAATAATTTGGCTGTCACTGCATATGATATGGACTACAGTTCAAAGGATCGAATCAGCTTTGTCAGAAGAATGACGTAAAGACTAAACAGGATCAGACTCAGGGAAGATCCTGGAGGAACACCACAAGTGATGTTGAACATTTCAATTGAAAGGGGGATAAAAAATAACCACTATGTTCTCCTCTGTTGGAAGCCGAAGTCCCAGTCCCTTACCACTGTCACCAAATGCGAGACCCGGGACTCCTCAGTCAACGTTAGGCCCAGTAAGGACACCGTTTGAGATAGGCCTGCTCACCCCCTTAGTAGCATGGCACGAGCAGCCAGGCCTATCTCCAAGGCACGAGTACAGTATGTGCAACCACACTCACAGCAACCCACTGGTGACACCACAAATGGACTAAACATGAGTTTGATAAAATGAGTATAAGCTTTATATAAAAAGATATACGATCAGACCACACGATACAAAAGCCAACATATAATAAAGGGTAATATTCGTTCCGGCTGGCTGGTAGGTTTAAATCCCAACCACCGCTTTCCAAATGCTTAGCTGGTCGTAATGCTAGAATCACACAAGTTGCAATGGACAAACAATAGTGCACTGCATAGTGATACAATCGTGTGCTTGGCAAAGGAGAAATAATACAACGCGTAACAATACATCTCGGTATCTTGCAATGGGAGAAATAATGCAATGCGTACTGCTACAATCATGTACTGCGCAATGAAGGAATAAGGCAATGCGTCACACCCCAATCACGTACTTTGCAATGAAGAAATAATGCAATGCGCACCACTACAATCATGTACTTTGCAATTAAGGAATAATGCAATGCGTAGCTATAATCATGTACTTTGCAATGAAGGAATAATGCAATGCAGGCCACTACAATCCTGTACTTTGCAATGGAGAAATATTTATTTATTTATTTATTTATTTATTTTTGGTATTTATAAAGCGCAACACTCATCCCATAGGATATCACGGCGCTGTAGGAAAAGAAGACTACTGAAACTGTGGTGGGGGGTTAGTTTTTGGGAAAGAGATGAGTTTTTAGTTTTTGGCGGAATTGGAGGTAGTTAGTGATGTGTCTAAGGTCCACAGGTAGCTCATTCCATCTTTTAGCCGCCAAGTATGAGAAGGCGCGTCCACCAGTCCTTACTTTGTAAATACGCTTGGGTTTCGCCAGAGCTGAGTTGTTGGATCTTAGATTCCTATTGGGGATATAGAATTCAAGTTTCTCTTGAAGGATGATGGGGCCTGTTTTATGAAGGGCTCTGTGTGCAAGGCAGAGTAATTTGAAGGTTGCCCTCTGACGCATTGGTAGCCAGTGAAGTTTTTTTAGGCATGCAGAGGCCGAATCTCGCTTGCCTTTGTTACAGACCAGTTTAGCTGCCTGGTTCTGCAAGACCTGTAGGCGGGAGAACAGTTGTTCGTTCATCCCGTCGAACAGGGCATTGCTGCAATGCGTAGCGCTACAATTGTGTACTTCGTTATGCAAAAATAATGTCAGGCATCATAAGACAATCCGGCAGTTCGTTAGCAGCAATATTGGCAATTTGTATTACAACAATCAGCCTCTTCGATAACAGTTGCCCCCCACATGTGTCAACGATGACATAAAGTACAGCTTCTCACTCTGGCCCCAGTACTGCCACTCGTTTGGTTAGTACAGGCCCCAATCTGAGCAGAATCAAAGTCTCACGTCGCCAGAAGGAATGAGAGGCCGAGAGTGTGTCCCTCCGAGCCCCCACCCCGCCCAGGTAGTGATCCACATTACTGGGAGTGCGACCCCACTTTCCTCTCCTCCTTCAGGGAACTGGGCCTTCCGTGCAGAACTTTCTCAATGGGCCTCAGCGGCTCGGCCTGGCAGCTCAGCTCCTCCAGGGCTGCCGGTCCGGGCCGTGACTGTTAGGAAGGTCTCAGGCGACTACAGGGCACATGTGCCCCACACCTCTGAGATTACGTTACTCTGGGTGCACGTTCACCACAGCACCCTCTGGGTCTCCTCTGGCACGACCCAAACACACACAACGCTGATGGGACTTCACGTCGACTCCGTGTGCACGTTCACCCGGCACTCCTTCCTGCGGTCTCAGTTGGCACCAAGACACGCACACCGCGCTGCAGAGACTCACTTTCTTCCGGTGCACATGATGATCAGCCGATCACCTCCACAGTCCCAGGTTGCACCAAAGCACGCTCACTGCTTCACTGAGACTTACTCCAACTCCGGTGCCCCGATATCCAGGCGCTCTTCACCAACGCCTCCGGCCGCACCACGACACACTCACCGTGTCCGAGCCTCACTTCTCCTCCGGTGCACTTGATGACCAGGCGCTCTTTACCAGCACCCCCGGTGCACCCCGACATGCACCCTACCCGTCCGAGACTCACTCCACTTCCGATGCACACGTTGACCAGGCGCTCCTCACCAATGCCTCCTGTGCACCATGACACGCACCCTGTGCATCCGAGTCTCACTTCACCTCCGATGCACACGCTGACCAGGCGCTCTTCAACAACGCCTGTGGTGCACCACGACATGCACCCGGCTTGTCCGAGACTCACTTCACCTTCGATGCACACGTTGACTAGGTGCTCTTCACCAATGCCTCCTGTGCACCACGACACGCACCCACCGTGTCCGAGTCTCACTTCTCCTCCGTGTGTCCAAGATCACAGGGCAAACCTTCCGAGGGTCTCAAGCTGCCACAACACACACCCACCATGTTGCTTGAAACTTCTCTGGAAAATGTTATGTTCCTGTGTTTCCAAACAGGGAGCCAGCTCACCTCGGGCCCTTGGGGTAACAAGACACAGCACAAAGCACAGTCTTCTTCAAGCAGGGGTACCCAGCGCACAAAGCACAGTCCCAACAGCCTCTTCCTTGGTTAAAACAGCAAACTGCAGACCAGCCCCAGATCACGAAGCAAGGGTCGGTCCTTCCGAGCAGTCTCTTCAGTTGTTCCTTCCTTAGCAGAGGTTCCTCTTGACCACAAAATGGGTCCAAGCCTTTTCAGTCTCAATCCATTTCTATTCCAATGTTCAGGGGTCTCAGCTCTCATAGCTATACCCCTAAATGTCTTTGAAGTTTGTTGTGCTCAGGGGTCCCTGACCCCTGACTAAATCAGTTCTGGGTGTCTCCCTCCCAGTGTCACCTTTCTCCCTTTGATACTGGGGGTCTGGATCCTTAATCACTCAGCAGGAGACAGGTCAATTGTTTTATAGCAGCAACCCAGGCCTCTTCACCTCCCTGACTTCTCCTCCCCCTACTCTCCAGATGCCGGTCAGACTGGTGCCATCTCAACCCCTCCCTGGGTCAAGACTTCTCCCAGCTCCTCTCACCTCTCAGGTCCAGACAGTCAATCCACATTCGGGAGAGACACACAGAAATACTTAAAGCACAAAACTCAGTCACTTTCTAAAAGAGTGGCTTCTGAACACACATTGACAAAACCACTTTCATAGAAAGATGTGTTATGACATTGTGAGTTCATACATACTAAACTTCACCTCTCCATTTTAAACCTATGGGAAACTAGGCTAACAAACACAATACCCAGCCTCCCCCATTCTGTCCTATGGGCAGGATGGACTTTCATCAGTGAAAAACGAAATGGAGTGTTTTTCACTGTCAGGACATAGCACACACCTCAGTATATGTCCTGCCTTTTACTTACCCTGCACCCTGCCCAGGGGTTACCCGGGACCTACCACAGGGGTGCCCTCTGTGTACGCAAAAGGGAAAGTAAGGCCTGACAAGTGGTTGTACTTGTCAGGACAACATGCTAACTCAGCAAACTGCGCGCAGGCCCTACACTGCAGGCCTGAGTTCCCTTCTCCGCGCACCTTTGCATTACTAGCCCTGGCACACACAGTGCACTGCACTAGGGACTTTACTAGTAAGGCAAACATACCACTCATGGCCAACCAATTACTATTACACTTTACGCAGGGAACAATTGTACTTTGACACTGATCAGCAGTGGCAAAGTACCCAAAGCATCTAAAAGCAAAGGAGGTAGAGACAAAAAGTCAAGGGTAATCAAGCCAAGATATGCCAGATCTAACATCCCCTTTAAAAATTATGCATGCTAATTAAGTGTGTTGTGTCTGATACCTGCCTCATACACTCAATTCATTATGCACTGTATCAAATGAAGCCAATAGTTCCACTAGGCTCAAGGTCGCTAGTCCACCTTAACCCTGGATTATTCTAAGTAGATTCCTGATGGAGACAAGAGCAACTTCCATTCCATGATGTGAAAAAAACTTCTTTGTGCCGTATCAAAAAGAGAATTGAAATACTTTTATAAGTTGGAACAGATGTACTTCATGATAATCATAAAAAGAATAAAAGATAACACTATCAGAAAAGGGGTCCTTTTCACGGGAATTTTGAGAAGTGTGCATCAAAGGGCTTGGCTGCTGTGGGATCGACTTGTACAAAGGCTTTATCACGAGAGGAAAATCGTGCATAGATCTCGATATTGCCCTACTCATTTTTTCCAATTTTGTACCTTCTGGTGCAGTTTTCTGCACACACTGGACACCTGCTTACGACTGGAAATAAATGTACAATTTTCAACAAGTTAACTCAAAAACCAGTTTTCTCACAACTTTGAAACTGCGCGAAAGTTACCGATTTGTGTTTTTTCATATAGTAACTTTGACGGTGGACAGAAGTCCAGATTTTAAAGTTAAAAATCATGTGCAGAGAATTTAGTAATTCGCTTTCACGAGAATTATCACCATTTCGTAAGAGAAGCTATGTGGAACTTCTCACTCTCCTACTATGGAGTTTGAATATAGTAAGATATGGATGAGGACAACAAGGGGACACAAATATGGCATTCAGCGGTGGAGGAGATGCAGACAGAAGATGGATGCAGAATGCAAATAACATTTGGGGCTAAATTGAGAACAGTGTGCTGGTTGGTGAAAATGTGTGATACATTGACGGTGAGTGCAGCTTACTCGTGTGATATTTCTGCATGTTGATATATTGCGACAGGGTGCTTTTAAACATGTATCACCATTGAGGAGCTAGTTTTCCACTACTCTCTTGCTGTGCCTTCCACTGCCAGCAGACCCTCACTGGATGCACCACAGAGAAGAGGAGGTAAGAAAAGACACCGCACCGGGTGCTGACTTGGGGGTGGGGGGGGGGGGGGGAGGGGAGGGGCGTCATGTTTATTGTTTTCCAAGCACCTTAGGCCACGTTCCTTGTCCCAGCAATTTCCAAAGCATCACTAAAAAGGTCAGGATAACTCCGGTGATTAATGTTTTTCTGGGGAGAGACCGGAGCTTTGTCGGGAAGTGGAAGTTTAGTTTCTTTTGACTCATCAAAGGCAGAAGGTTAATATGCCTGCTGCAAAGAACGTGTCCCATTCAGATCACAAAGTGCATACACTATAAATAGGTAAGGGGTTATGGCTTTTGTGAGAAAGATCCTTTCGTTACTTGCAGTTTAAAAGTTAAAATCCTAATATAGAGCTGAGGCTATTAACTGTCATCAAAGATCTACATGCGAACTGCAAGGAATATATTACAGCTACATGTTTTTTTGCCCAGTTTTTCCTTATCCTAATATTGCAAAAAGGGTTCATTTGGGAAGAAATCAAGTCTTCTTATTAAAGAAAATCCCTCACAATGGTGTTACATTTTAAATTCTGAATTTGTGCTTTTCCACACCAAGGACTCTTAAACTATACTGCCTACCAGTATGGATGACATGTGACTCCTACACCTTGTAGGCCTCTGTCTTATGTAACATTTCTTATACACTGATTTACACTTGTATGATTGTCTCAGTGCAACAGGGCGCCACCAGGACTAAGGCCGGCCCTGAAAGGACACATATCAGCCCCCCCCCCCCCTTCCCCCTCCGCCGGAATGAAATAAGGTTTGACATTCCAACAAGAAATTAGGTTCCAGTTACTATTCCAAGTGTCTTTTTCTAGAGTGAAATAGAGTATCTGGCATAGAAAAAATAAACAGTAAAACAACAGTGTTATCGTGGAGCTATTTATTAGAAATAATGTCAAATGGTAATCTAGTTGAAGAGTGTATCTAGCTAGTGCGGCTCATAGTTTGTTCCAATAATGAAGTAGTCTCCTCACTAAGAGTCATTTGCAGTGCTTTTTTAACTCAACTGGGAGCAGACTGTAGAGGGTGTCTGGTGATAGTATGCCCTTGGGTAAGTTCAACAGGCACACAATGAAAAAGTGAAGAAATTGTATGGGTGGGAGAAGGCAAAAGTAGGATACAGAGCCAATGGAGCAGCATGGTGTTCATTCCTGTTCAGCATCTTTAGTTACATGTATGCCAAGTAAAGATCTTGCAGGATGAAATAGGTCACATGCAATGTCCTCTTGTGGTTTTTGGTCTTGGTGGCACAGTCAGCAGACTGTGAAATTTCTCAAGCACAGACATTCCTTGCCGGACACCTGAGATCCTTCATTTGATGCCGCAGTCACTCGCCATCAGCACATTTGGGCTCAGGAGTCTTCAAATTGACAATGGTGGACGGACAGCTGGCACTGCTGCAGTGTCATCATCTAGATTCAACAAATGCTTTGGGTCAGTGATCCTGGAAAAAAAACAGTACTCCATTTTTCATCGATTTTTATATGACAAAGTCCAGACCAGGAGCTGACATAACACCAATAAATCATACTTAACTGTAACCCTAATTCCCCATCATAGAAATTGTGAGAAAATACATTATTTTAAGCTCTCCTCCTCCCCACTTTTTGAATTATTTTGCAATTATTTTGACTCTGTGGGAACACCATCATTGAGTCTCAGGATCCATATGTGGTGTCGCTTTAACAAGAGGCAACATTATCCACACTCCTGGTAGCATTTTTAAGTTTGCAGTAAGTCACGAAAGGTAAATGTCACATGTGTGCCGCAGTGCACATTTACACCACCCACTTGTATGACTAGAAAAGTTTGGATCCAGGTGTACTATTGTGGCGTAGCTGGTATCAGCTTCACGCTGCTGTAACACACCAAAGAAAAGTGGTCTGCCATGAAGAAAAACCTACTTTTAGATATTAGTGCGGTCAGCTATAAACCTGGCCCTTGGCCGCAGAGTCGGCGTATGACGTATTAAGAGTGGGACATGCTAAATCTTCAGGAGACGTATGTCCCCCAATTAACAGCTGCCAAATTCTGTTTTCACTTTGTAGGTGAGCAGCCTAGCGGCGAGCTAGGCTGCGTGTTCGTGTGGTATTGTGGATGCTGTCTTTCTTTGTTTTTTGCTGCTGTTTTTAATGAGCACGCTTAAAAAGCATTTTAAATTGCACTGACCTGTGTTTCCACCGCCTCGTGACCCCGTTCCGCCCCGGCTTGTGCCGTTTGTGCGGAGGGTCAGCTCGAGGAGCGTCACTTCCTGCTCGTGACACCACTTCCGCCCTGCACCAAACCTTCGCAGGTTAGCGGTCTAGTGCTGCTGAACTTGCAGAGTATATAGAGTGCGATCCCAGCTCCCTGGCCCATTGACAAACGCGGCGAGCTAGGCTGCGTGTTCGTGTGGTATTGTGGATGCTGTCTTTCTTTGTTTTTTGCTGCTGTTTTTAATGAGCACGCTTAAAAAGCATTTTAAATTGCACTGACCTGTGTTTCCACCGCCTCGTGACCCCGTTCCGCCCCGGCTTGTGCCGTTTGTGCGGAGGGTCAGCTCGAGGAGCGTCACTTCCTGCTCGTGACACCACTTCCGCCCTGCACCAAACCTTCGCAGGTTAGCGGTCTAGTGCTGCTGAACTTGCAGAGTATATAGAGTGCGATCCCAGCTCCCTGGCCCATTGACAAACGCGGCGAGCTAGGCTGCGTGTTCGTGTGGTATTGTGGATGCTGTCTTTCTTTGTTTTTTGCTGCTGTTTTTAATGAGCACGCTTAAAAAGCATTTTAAATTGCACTGACCTGTGTTTCCACCGCCTCGTGACCCCGTTCCGCCCCGGCTTGTGCCGTTTGTGCGGAGGGTCAGCTCGAGGAGCGTCACTTCCTGCTCGTGACACCACTTCCGCCCTGCACCAAACCTTCGCAGGTTAGCGGTCTAGTGCTGCTGAACTTGCAGAGTATATAGAGTGCGATCCCAGCTCCCTGGCCCATTGACAAACGCGGCAAGCTAGGCTGCGTGTTCGTGTGGTATTGTGGATGCTGTCTTTCTTTGTTTTTTGCTGCTGTTTTTAATGAGCACGCTTAAAAAGCATTTTAAATTGCACTGACCTGTGTTTCCACCGCCTCGTGACCCCGTTCCGCCCCGGCTTGTGCCGTTTGTGCGGAGGGTCAGCTCGAGGAGCGTCACTTCCTGCTCGTGACACCACTTCCGCCCTGCACCAAACCTTCGCAGGTTAGCGGTCTAGTGCTGCTGAACTTGCAGAGTATATAGAGTGCGATCCCAGCTCCCTGGCCCATTGACAAACGCGGCGAGCTAGGCTGCGTGTTCGTGTGGTATTGTGGATGCTGTCTTTCTTTGTTTTTTGCTGCTGTTTTTAATGAGCACGCTTAAAAAGCATTTTAAATTGCACTGACCTGTGTTTCCACCGCCTCGTGACCCCGTTCCGCCCCGGCTTGTGCCGTTTGTGCGGAGGGTCAGCTCGAGGAGCGTCACTTCCTGCTCGTGACACCACTTCCGCCCTGCACCAAACCTTCGCAGGTTAGCGGTCTAGTGCTGCTGAACTTGCAGAGTATATAGAGTGCGATCCCAGCTCCCTGGCCCATTGACAAACGCGGCGAGCTAGGCTGCGTGTTCGTGTGGTATTGTGGATGCTGTCTTTCTTTGTTTTTTGCTGCTGTTTTTAATGAGCACGCTTAAAAAGCATTTTAAATTGCACTGACCTGTGTTTCCACCGCCTCGTGACCCCGTTCCGCCCCGGCTTGTGCCGTTTGTGCGGAGGGTCAGCTCGAGGAGCGTCACTTCCTGCTCGTGACACCACTTCCGCCCTGCACCAAACCTTCGCAGGTTAGCGGTCTAGTGCTGCTGAACTTGCAGAGTATATAGAGTGCGATCCCAGCTCCCTGGCCCATTGACAAACGCGGCGAGCTAGGCTGCGTGTTCGTGTGGTATTGTGGATGCTGTCTTTCTTTGTTTTTTGCTGCTGTTTTTAATGAGCACGCTTAAAAAGCATTTTAAATTGCACTGACCTGTGTTTCCACCGCCTCGTGACCCCGTTCCGCCCCGGCTTGTGCCGTTTGTGCGGAGGGTCAGCTCGAGGAGCGTCACTTCCTACTCGTGACACCACTTCCGCCCTGCACCAAACCTTCGCAGGTTAGCGGTCTAGTGCTGCTGAACTTGCAGAGTATATAGAGTGCGATCCCAGCTCCCTGGCCCATTGACAAACGCGGCGAGCTAGGCTGCGTGTTCGTGTGGTATTGTGGATGCTGTCTTTCTTTGTTTTTTGCTGCTGTTTTTAATGAGCACGCTTAAAAAGCATTTTAAATTGCACTGACCTGTGTTTCCACCGCCTCGTGACCCCGTTCCGCCCCGGCTTGTGCCGTTTGTGCGGAGGGTCAGCTCGAGGAGCGTCACTTCCTGCTCGTGACACCACTTCCGCCCTGCACCAAACCTTCGCAGGTTAGCGGTCTAGTGCTCCCTCACCTCTAGTATAAAATGGCAGTATGGAGGAAGCGCAGCGGACGAGCGCAGCGGGAGCGCCGACTTCGCGCCGAAGTCGCGCACAAGTCAAGCCCGTCTGCGCCCGTCCGCGGCCGACCAGGCCCAGGTCCCTGTCGTAATGCCCAATCTTACTTTTATTCCTCCTCGGATCTCCTGAAACTCAAATCCTCAGGACCCATTCCCGCACGTGCTACTAGAGCGGCTCAGGCATGTGACATATTTGTTCCATCTGATTGCCTGGCACAGGATTCCTCCCACGATTCCCCACTCCCAAATCAGCAGATCACCGCCTCTTTACTGATTTACTACCTCAACACCCGGTCTCTTATTTGTAATCAGCTCGAGATCTTCCAGTTACTGCATCAGAGCTCTATCGACATCCTTCTCCTAGCAGAAACCTGGATCTCGGAAGACTCGGCCCCTGACATTCTTGCAGCTATCCCTACGGGATACTACATTATACACGCCAACCGGCCTGCGGGGAAGACCGGCGGCGGAGTGGCGGCGATTATCCGTTCAGCTCACACTTTCTCCGAGGTCACAGCGACCCCGATCCCTAAAACTGACTACCTAGTTCTTAAATTCACCTCCCCTAAGTCGTCTTTCATTTGCATCCTTGTCTATAGACCTCCCGACTATATGCCCCTTTTTCCTAAACTTTTCAGTGACTCCATCGCCCAATTAGCAATTAACCATGCTAATATCATGGTAATTGGCGACTTTAACTACTGGCCTTCTGATGTCCATGAAAGCCATCTGTCACTGGAATTCACAGACCTTTTAAAAGGCATGAATCTTTCCCAACACATTCACACTCCCACCCACCAGAAAGGTCACATCCTCGACCAAGTTTGGACGTCCGACCTCGATATCTCACCTCCTTTAGTTTGTCCTTGTTCTTGGTCTGATCATTATTTCATCTCTTTTCACCTTCACTTACACACTCTGTGTCCTCCTCCCCGTCTTAAGAATCTTATGGCTCGCAATTGGAAAAAAGCCAATCTGTCTGAATTCCATGCTTCACTAGCTTCTACTGTACCCACCTCTCTGACCCCACTTGATGTTCAGGCTGACAATCTTGATAAATGGTTACGCCAGGCTAGTGACAAAGTAGCCCCTTTTAAAAAGATTAAAGCTAAGCGCCCCCACGACGCACAACGTTGGTTCACGGACCAACTTAAAGCGGACAAACTTGCCTTGCGGCAAACTGAACGCCGCTGGCGTCGCCACTATGACCCCCAGCTCAAACTTGTCTACACTGAGGCTCAGAAACTCTACAAACATTCGATCCTGGCAGCTAAAACGGCATATTTCTCCAAGATAATCTTGGACTCCAATAACAATCCAAAGGCCATCTTCTCTATTGTAAACGAGCTCTCCCTGCCGGATAGGGTTACCCCCCAGCCCCAGCCGACTCAACCCCTCTGCGATTCACTTAATTCCTATTTCATAGAGAAAATCACTACAATAAAAAACAACATCCCGACCCCGGCATCTCCTACTCCCCCTCCTCTTCCCCCTAAAAACACTAACACCTTGTCGGAGTTTCCTCCCATCTCCCTACAAGAATTCACCTCACTCCTGCACAAAGTCAGGTCGGGTTCCCCAAATGACTGCTGCCCCCCGCAGATCTTGAGAGAAGCTTTCCTTGCATGTCCCGGCCCCCCCCTCGCACTACTCAACAACTCTCTTGCCTCGGGGGTGGTCCCTCTCTCCTTCAAGCAAGCAGCCATTGTACCCATCCTAAAGAAACCCAATACCGATCCCTCTATACTCAGTAATTATAGACCCATTTCCCTTCTCCCTTACCTTGGAAAAATTCTAGAGACCTACGTCACCCGCTGTCTGAGCTCTTTCATAGAGGAATCCTCCTTCTTGGACTCTCAACAAGCGGGTTTCAGACCCCTCCACTCCACCGAGGCGGTCATAGTAGCAGTCATGGACTCTCTCAGGAAGGGCGCTGACAATAACACCTTTCAGGCCCTTGTTCTTCTAGATCTCTCGGCGGCCTTCGACACGGTCGATCATTCCATCCTGATCGACCGTGTCCACAATGCCGGCATCCAGGGAGTGGCCCTTGACTGGCTCAGATCCTTCCTTCACCAGCGATCACAGTCCGTTCATCTCTCCACCTTTTCCGCACCCTACACATCCCTTCCTTGCGGCGTTCCTCAAGGTTCGGCATTATCCCCTCTTCTTTTTAATTTGTATCTCCAACCCCTCCTAGTTTCCCTCCGCAACTCCCCGGCCACGATCTTTAATTATGCGGACGACCTTCAGTTAATTTTTCCCATTGACTCCCTCCCTTCCTCCCGCTTTAATTTCCAGTCCACCATGCTGTCCATTGCGGAATGGATGTATCACAGCCACTTAAAACTTAACCCTACAAAAACTGAGCTTGTCTTGGTAGGTGGCCCCAATCACCCATGGAACTCCTCCTTCTGGCCTACATCTTTAGGGTCTGCACCCACTCCTCTGCGCTCTGTCAAAAGCCTGGGGGTGATCATTTCTGATGACCTTTCGATGAAACCGCAAATCAACTCGGTCACCTCAGCCTGTTTCTTCCATCTCAGGCGGATTCGCAAGATCAGTAGGTTTCTCACCAAAGAAGCCCTGACCCTGGTGGTCATTGCACTTATCACCTCCAGGCTCGACTACGCCAACATGTTGTATGCGGGCATTCCTGCCTGCCACCTTCATCGATTACAGTTGGTGCAGAATCAGGCTGCCCGCCTGATCTTCCGCCAGTCCAAATTTCGGCATGTCACCCCCCTCCTCCACAGTCTGCATTGGCTCCCTATTTCTAAACGCTGCATTTTCAAACTGGCATGTTCTACCTTTAAGGCCCTCTCGGATGCAGCCCCCGCCTTTATCTCTTCGAGCCTGTCCCGTCACATCCCCGCTAGAACTCTCCGATCCGCATCTCTTAATCTCCTTGATACCCCGAAGTATAAAAGGAAAAAGCACGGTGGCCTGTCCTTTTCCGTCCTTGCTCCGTCCACCTGGAATTCTTTGCCATCTTCTCTCCGTCTCTGCCCAAAATATGACTGTTTCCGCAGACTTTTAAAAACTCTGCTTTTCCACTCTGCATACGACTAACTCTCTCATTCTGGCTCATCGTTACTTGTCATTTGAGCGCCAAGAAACCGTTGGTGAAAGTGCGCGTTACAAATAGTTTTTAACATAACATAACATAACATAACATAGGTAAGGTTGCTTTTCATCACAGAAATATATTTCTGATTGAAAGTTCATTTTCACAATTGTTGCTGGGAAAATTTAGAGAACCTTTCTTAAGAGTTAATTTTTCATATGTATTCAAATCTAGTTCAGTGGTGAAGGTAGATTTCTTATCACTAGAGTGGTACCTTGCGCTCTCTGGTAATAATAAATACTTTTTGCAGGTTTTGCTTATCTCAGCTGGCAGTAATTTCATTCTAATGAGACGTGAGCTAGGATACAATGTGCCAACTTCTAAGAGCAGGAAGTCCAGAGGGGGGGCAATAAGTGAACACATTTCTCAAATGTGCCGTGGGGGACTAGACAGGAACAGATGGTATCACAAAGGGGCGCAGCCACAGGCTTCGCTTTTAACATGAAGATGCCAGTGAGGGCCTTTCATGGAAGAAACCTTTCACTTGAGGTGTCCTTTCAGATCTTTAACTCTACTTCCAGGAGATGGAAGCCTATTCTTACATCAGGAAGAGTGTTTGCTTCCTCATTGCGCAGTTTGGAGTGGACCGAACAGTCCTCTGTGGGGGCAGGGGTCTGCCTAGAGATAAATTGAACCTTGAGAGACCGCCTGGAAGCCAAGGAACTGTGGGGTTCACCGGGAGTGGCTCTTCTACATACGTAAGAATTGGGATTCTGTCCTTTTTAATTGGGATGATAGAAAATTGCGTAATTACTGTTAAGCATAATTACATGAAATTTGCAAATAAGTACGCAAAATTTGCATAGTTACTCAGGCAAACCAAGATGACGCAAAGACACATTTTGCATTAAAAAAATAACATGAAACAGCATTACCATTACACGCATCCATGGCAATTTTGAACAGGAAGTGCCACTCAATCGAGCTTGCTCCTGGTTCTTCCCTATCTGTATTACCTATCATAGTCTATCCATCCTCGTTCCACCCATCTTTCCAAATTATTTGCATTTTCTATTCCTTTGTTTTCCTTTCCACAAGTAGGTGTTTTTATTTTTTATTTTGTCCCCTCCCTGAAAGCACAGCTATGGAGTCCAGAGGTGTCACAGCAGCCTGCCTCAGAAGAGCTATGCGCAAGAAGTTACACCGTGCACGAATACTTTCAGAGGAAGAGGAGGCAGCACTTGTTTTTTCGGTGCAGCTCCACTGCTCCTCATGTTGGCAGCAGAAGTAGGACTAGAAAGGGCTGCACCATCCGGAAAGGAAGCACTGCAAGGGACACGTGAGATGCAGGATGCGCAACTGATGCGCCACTGATGCGCCAATGAGGCAGAGACTTAGTGGCACGTCATGCACTGCAGGGCAAATGTCATTGACCGAAAGTAGGACATGCGGCACTCGCTCAGGACTGAGTTTGCAGAGCTGACAAGTGAGTGATGTTTACATTTTTTTACATTGTTTTTAATTTGCAGGAGGCATCATATAGCATGAAGTTTAATAACATATTTACAATGACAGTTTTATATATATATATATTCACTGAAAAAACCATAGGTTTCAGGGGCGTTATAGTTAGCTGGACTTTTCACTCGTACAAAACCATTGAAATTCCCCCGTTTTACTTAGTTCAGCTAACTATAACTCGCGCGCCCGCAATGCACTGCTGATGACATCACATATTACATCACTCATGACATGGTCAGTGACATCACTCATGACATCACTGATGACATCTCAAATGACATCACTGATGACATCACTGATGACATCATCTAGTGAATGTGTGTTTTTCTGAAAATTACATATGTTTTATATATGTATATCTCAAGGTCGATGGAAGAATAAATGGGTACATAAGTGTCTAAATGGATGATTTGATTTAGAAAAATTGACTGTATAACTGACTGATTAAGTGTATCTTAGTGAATACATGGCTTAGTGAGTAATGTTTAAATATGTAAATATCTGTATCAGTCTCTCACTTTGTGTATAAATGGCTGCATGGGTTGGTGAGTAGCTACATGAGTGTCTATATAGGTTATTAGTTGGTTTTTTGAGTATCTGTATGAGTGTCTGAGTGTCTGTATGGTTCGGTGGGGGTATTACGTAGTGCATAGGTGCATGAATGAGTGACTCACTGTTTGTATGTGTTGAAGACAGCATGTGTGCAGGACTGTATGGGTGGATGAGTGTGTGCAAGGGTGTGTTAGTGAGTCAAAGACTGTCTCAATAGTGTCTTTATGAGTAACTACATGTGTTTTAAACTAGTATATGTGACTATTGGTGTATATAAGTGAGTATATGTGAGAGTGAGAGGTTGGAAGAGTTCCTGTATGAATAAGTATGTGTTTCTATAAGTGATGGTTTAAAAGACTAAGGTGCCGATTACGAACCTGGAAAAACCAGGTACGAACCGTCGGACGGAGGCTTTTCTCCGTCCGACTCGTACCCGGTTGTAAAACTTCACAAACAAGCAAGTACGATTCGCACGGAAACACCATTTCCGTACGAGTCGTACAAAACACCGACCGACGAAAATATACATACGAATGTGATCCGGGAATGCTCCGACGTGACGTCAGGACGCCTTCAGGCAGGGTTTCACGACCCAGGAAGTACGAATCGAACCGACAGCAGTCCGGACGGCAATATTTTTACGGCACCCAAAAAGTGCCGGAAAAGCAAAGTACGCCGCGAAACAAGCAGATGAGGGGGCCCGGAATGCGCCGTACCCCCCCAGCCCCTGTGAGTACGTGCCGTACCCCCCCCAGCCCCCGTGAGTACGTGCCGTCCCCCCCCAGCCCTGTGAGTACGCGCCGAACCTCCCGTGTATGGACACCCGTGTACGTACGAGTCGTACCCCCACCCGTGTATGTACGGTGCGTACCCCCACCCTTGTATGGACACCCGTGTACATACGAGTCGTACCCCCACCCGTGTATGTACGGTGCGTACCCCCAGCACATAGCGCTGGGGGTACGCACCATACATACACGGGTGGGGGTACGACTCGTACGTACACGGGTGTCCATACACGGGTGGGGGTACGCACCGTACATACACGGGTGTCCATACACGGGTGGGGGTACGACTCGTACGTACACGGGTGTCCATACACGGGTGGGGGTACGCACCGTACGTACATGGGTGTCCATACACGGGTGGGGGTACGCACTGTACGTACACGGGTGTCCATACACGGGTGGGGGTACGCACCGTACATACACGGGGGTACGACTCGTACGTACACGGGTGTCCATACACGGGGGTTCGGCGCTTACTCACGGGGGCTGGGGGGGGTACGGCACGTACTCACGGGGGCTGGGGGGGTACGGCACGTACTCATGGGGGCTGGGGGGGTACGGCGCGTATGTGGCCACATGTCTCCATGGTTGCTATGGGAGTACGGTGCGGACGGTGTTATTTCCATACGGTTGTAACATCGGACGCACGGGTTGGATCGTACTTGCGCGGTCGGACTTCACTTTTCACGTTTGTACGGTAAATCGTCCAGGGACGTGTCGGACACGTTTTCTGACCCGAGGACGTGTGGGGAATTATTCCCAATGCGAATCGTATGGACTTTTTCCCATGCGAATCGTACTTGGCAGTTTGTACGGCACTTGTACAATTCGTACGGTAAAAAGACCGGATACGAGTCGTACGGGGAAATTTTTTACAGGATCGTAATCGGCACCTAAGTATGTGTAAGTTTCTGTAGAAGTAAGTGTGGTGGTGTGTGTATAACTGTATACGCAAGTAAATGGATGTTTGATTCTTTATTAGCATGAGTGACTATGTGTGTGAGTGTTAGAAATGGGATTTCTGGTTGGCTAGGGCTTGCGCCAAAGCCAGGTAGAAACCACCACTCTAAGTCAGGGCTGGGGAGTTACACGCCAAAGATACAACTGGTTCCTGAGCACTTTGTTTTGCTCAGCCCCTCTCCCTATTCACAGGACAGGCCAGGGACATCAGTCGCACCACAGGGGGTGGAGCCAGCATTGTGTGGGGAAAGCCCAGCCCTATTCAGGTCCCAGGTGTACTCCTCCCACCTATCTGGATGTAAATATCCCAATCCACCACTGGGGCAGACCCATCCTGACTCCTGGAGCCAGGCTCACCGGCCAATCACAAGCCAGACAGTCACTTCACATTCAGGCCAGCGTCTAGAAGTGACACTTCTATACTAGACACAGCAACGCCGCACACATCATCGCGCAGCATTCACTCTCACGAGTTCGCACATACCAAACTCGACCCTGCACTCCCCACGCATCAGGAACTATCATGGACAAACACATTCCCCATGCATTCCTATGAGAGGGCAGGTCAGTCTCATTCAATGTACCACAGAGCGCACGCACTTCACACTGGGACACAGTGTTAAAGTGCCTAGAGGCCTAAAACCAATTACACGACATAGGGAAAAAGCTAGGATAATCGAAAAAGTTTAGGGGTGAACCTGCCAGAAGGGCCAAGTCCAACAGTGAGTAACTCTATGGATGAGTGGTGTTGTGTAACAGGATGTATGAGTACATATGATGAGTGACTGTATAGGACTGTTGGTGAATGAGTGGATGTGTATGTGGATCTTAGAATTACTGAATAGGTTGTTGTAACTGGTATTGGTATGTCCATTGTTTTGAAAATGTTAGTTTCTATTTTTAAATGTGTGTATCAAAGGTTATATGAGGGGGAGAGGAGGTCTGCCACTCTATCACAAGGATGATGTCATCAGTGATGTCATCAGTGATCTCATTTGAGATGTCATCAGTGATGTCATGAGTGATGTCACTGACCATGTCATGAGTGATGTAATATGTGACGTCATCAGCAGTGCATTGCGGGCGCGCGAGTTATAGTTAGCTGAACCAACTATAACGGGGGAATTTCAATGGTTTTGTACGAGTGAAAAGTCCAGCTAACTATAACGCCCCTGAAACCTATGGTTTTTTCAGTGAATTTCTAAGGTTTTTTAAATGCTAATTCCTAACTATAACGTGCCTGAAACCTATGTTTTTTTAGTGAATTTCAAAGGTTTTTTAAATGCTAATTTCTAACTATGCCTACCGAGATAGGACATGTGAAGAAAGAAGAAAAAACGCACAGAAATAAAAAAAAAAGAAATGCAGAAAGAAGCAACAGAAGTCCTCAAAGACGATGAAAAGTGCAGGAAGAAGGATAACGTGCAGAATGAACAAACAGAAGAGCAGAAAGAAGCCTTGTTGCAAAATCATCCTGTACCCTCAACTTTTTCAGACGGATACTGGTGGTAACTGAGTCTGACTAACCAGTCCTAGAGCCAGTGCTATGTTAAAAGACACTCAGAATACAGTGAAAACACCTACATATACTAGGGAACACTATGCGTTGGGGTCCCCCTGTGATTAGCATGACCTCCTCTGTAAGCCCCTAGTATATAATAGGGCAGGGGATTAAAACTACCTCTTAAAACGTGCCACAGGGTGTGTTTGCACACGTCACCTCAGGCCCCGTCCCCTCCCTTCCCCACTGTGTAAACACGCCCTGTGGCCGTTTTAAGTTGGGAGATTAAGTCCCCTTGAATCCTGAGGGTCCCTAGGGTCCAGCTAGACCACTAGGTACCTCCAGTAAGCGCCACAGAGCTGCGTTGCAGAGAGATGTAAAAAGGGGCACGGCCTAGACCACCTCTCTGCAACGCAGCGCAGTGGCGCTTACTGGAAGCACCTGGTGGGCTAGTTGGCCCCCAGGGTCCCTCAGGATTGAAGGGGAATTATTTCCCCAACTTAAAACGCGCCACAGGGTGTGTTTGCACACGTTAACTCAGGCCCCGTCCCCTCCCTTCACCACTGTGTAAACACGCCCTGTGGCCGTTTTTAGTTGTGAGATTAAGTTCATTTGAATCCTGAGGGTCCCTAGGGTCCAACTAGCCCACTAGGTACCTCGAGTATGCGCCACAGAGCTGCGTTGCAGAGAAGTGTAAAAAGTGGCACGGCCTGGACCACCTCTCTGCAACGCAGCTCAGTGGCGCTTACTGGAAGCACCTGGTGGGCTAGTTAGCCCCCAGGGGCCCTCAGGATTGAAGGGGAATTATTTTCCAAACTAAAAACGCGCCACAGGGCGTGTTTGCACACGTCACCTCAGGACCCGTCACCTCCCTTCCCCACTGTCTAAACACGCCCTGTGGCCGTTTTAAGTTGGGAGATTAAGTCCCCTTGAATCCTGAGGGTCCCTAGGGGCAAAATAGCCCACTAGGTACGTCCAGTAAGCGCCATTGCAGAAAGGTGTAAAAAGGGGCACGGCCTGCACCACCTCTCTGCAACGCAGAGCAGTGGCGCTTACTGGAAGCACCTGGTGGGCTAGTTGGCCCCCAGGGTCCCTCAGGATTGAAAGGGAATTATTTCCCCATCTTAAAACGCGCCACAGGGCGTGTTTGCACACGTCACCTCAGGCCCCATCCCCTCCCTTCACCACTGTGTAAACGTGCCCTGTGGCCCGTCTAAGTTGAGAGATTAAGTTACCTTGAATCCTAAGGGTCCCTAGGGTCAAACTAGCTGTTAGAATTGGGAATCTCTAGTTGGCACAGGTATGCACTTGCGACAAGCAGGGACTCTCGATTCTAAGTCAGAGTAAGGGGATCACCCTTTCAAATAACCCCTGCTCACCCTTTAGGTAGTGTGGCGCAAGCAGTCAGGACTATTCTCGGGGCGTCATAGGCTAAGCATTTGTGAACACATACAGTAATGCAATGACACACCACAAATGGACACCAGTCAAGGTTATATCAAAAATAATTCTCTTTATATAAGGCTTAGCACAAGACCAGAATAACGATTAAAATGACCACAGTATTATTTTAAAGTTCAATGTTCTTGTAAAAAGGCTTAAAATGCAAAAATAGGCTTCTTTTACTCAATTCTGCTTCTTTTCAGGCTTTGTACGGTTCGCACCTGGGAGTGCAACTCGTCCGCATTAAAAACAAGGAAAGTACGAGTCAAACAATCGGTGCGGACTCCGGGGTCCGTGACGCGCATGCTGCGGTGCGAACAGAACAAATTACCTTAAGTTTGTGGGGTCCGCGACGGACAGTGCGGGACAAGTTGATGGGTCCGGGTCGTAGTTCGGCAGCGTATTCAGATGCTGGTCGGGTCGCGGCGTCGGGACGCGGCGTTGGTACGCGACCTTCAGGGATACGTGCGGATGGCCTGGATCAGCTTGCAGAGTCCGTGGCGTTCGGCGTTCGAGCCGTACCTTCGGTGCGGATGGGCGGCGACACTTCTCAGCGCCGTACAGCGTACGGGGAGGATCAGCGTGCTGCAGCTTCTCGGCTCTGAGTACTGCACGGTGCAGTACGTTAGCAGCGTACGGACCGTACCTGCGGGACGATGGAACTTGGCTCCGGCGTACAGGGTTCGGCAGCCAGTGTTGTACATCTCGAATCGGCGGGGAAGGTTAGGTGCAATGCGGCCGGGAGGGATACGGCGCGTACTAACGCTTTTGGATCAGCGTAGACGCACGGTGCCGGGCAGCAAAGACACGGCTTCGCGGCGGATGGGGTACGAGGCGTACTGGGGCCAAATCCAGCGGGAAACAAGCACAGATCGTCCAGGCAACTCAATTTTTGAAGGCAGATGAGTCCAATGGTCCTGGGACTCAGTTCAGGGGGCAAGCTCTTCTTCCAAGCCCTTGGAGATAGTTGAAAAACAAAGTGCAAAGTCTCTTTCAGTCTTTTCCTCTCCTTTCTCAGCAAGGCACCAACTGCAGGCCAATCCCCCAGGTCAGGGAAAGTTACTCCTCCTTCAGCTTCTTCCAGGTCCTTCTAGTCAGGCAGAGTTCCTTCGTGGTTCAATCAGGATCTGATTTCTTAGGAGCAGGGCTCCGACATTTATACCAAGTTTCTTTTGTCTTTACAGGCCAGGGGGGCCTTTGCATAATCCCAGTCCAGTTATTTTCAGTGAGGAGCACTTTGTTGTTGGGACACTGGCTTCTTCTTTCAGCAGGCAGGGCAGAGACATCAGACGCTCCCCAGGGGGTGGAGCCAGCATTGTGGTGGCAGAGCACTGCCCTATTCAGAGTCAAGGTGCACTCCTCCCATCCATCCTGGTGTAATCTTTCTATTCACCACCTGGCAGCCCCAGCCTGTCTCATGGAACTTCCCAGCACAGTCACTCAAGCTACACACAAAGAAGATAGCCCTCCCCTCCAGAGGCGGACTGAAATGGTTAGGCACGCAAAGGCTAACTTTCTAAAAGTAGCATTTGCAAACCCAGGATATTAAAATAACCCTTACTAAAAGATGTATTTTAATATTCTGAGTTCAGGCATACTAAACATAAATTTCTACCATGCTTCCTGAGCCTGCTAGGATTATAGAGTGTAATAATCTAGCAGCCCATTCTGGCCTATGGAGAGCAGGTAGCCTTACAATAGTGAAAAACGAAAATGGCTGTAATTCACTATTAGGACATGCCACACACCTCAGGGCATGTCCTACCTTATCCTTACAATGCACCCTGCCCTAGGGCCTACCATAGGGGTGACTAACATGAAGGTAAGGGAAGGTTTAGGGACTGGCAAGTGGGGACACTTGCCCAGTCAGCATGACAGTACCAGACTGCATGCAGGTTCTGCAATGGCAGACCTTAGACACATTTTACCAGGCTGCTTCTGTGGGTGGCACAACCAGTGCTGCAAGCCCGCTAGCAGCATTTGGATGTACAAGCCCTTGGCACCCCTGGTGCACTCTACTAGGGACTGATAGTAAACCAAATAAGCCAAACATGGAAGTCAATTCACATAATACTTTTTACCATGGGGAGAGCATATGCACCTTAGCACTGGTCAGCAGTCGTAAGGCGCCCAGAGTTATAAAACAGCCAACACCAGGTCAGAAAAAATACAGAAGGAAGGCAAAAAGTTTAGGGATGACCCTGCAAGAAGGGCCAAGTCCAACACAACCCCCTTCCAGCCAAAACGCAGGGTAGACCAATCACCACCGTGATGGTCTTCCCTGCTTGGGGCGATAGAACAAGGACCTGGCCCGCAACTGCAGGGGCAGACTCCGGTTCTACGCCAATCTGAACCTATTGGACTCCCTCTGTCCATACTCTCAGGGCCCACCAAGCCAATCCATGGGGAACCCTTCTCCTCACCTGTGGACACCACCTGTGCAGCACCTAACCTTAACTGGCCCACAGGTGTGTCCCAACAGACAGACAGCAAAATGCTACAGTGGCCACTGACAGTAGTCAGGGATGAGACCCAGGCCGTATGCCTCTCAGGGCTCTCAAACCTTTGTGGCGCCAGGGAGCGGGGGGCAGTAGCCCCAGGTGCTTGGCACCCTTTGTCCATTCTCCCCCTTGTCAGGTCAGGTATGACATCCTGGCATTGACCCACCAGCCCCAGGACTGTACCCGGCGGCTGGACTAAAGACTGGGGTGGCCTCTCCCACATCTGGTCCTCCCTCTTGGGGCTCTGTACCCTCCCACCTGGAGTGGTACCCCCTTCCAGAATTGCCAGGGCACCTGGGGCAGGTGTCCTGCGCAATTCGCCCACCAGTTCAGGGGTTCTATCCTGCAACTAGGCGTCCAGGTCAGGGGGAACACCCTGAACCTGGCCCTCCAACCTAGGGTCTAAACCCTTCAGTTGAGCCGGGGTCAGAGGCGAGGACTCCCTCCCTCTGCACCCCCTTCCAGAGTACTGCCCACTCCCAACTGGCGTGGTACCCCTAGAAGCAACATGGGTCAGGACACTGCTTACAGTGGTCCCACCCTCCAGGTCAGACAACACCTGAACCTGGCTTCCCAACCCTGGGTCAAACCCATGCGGTTGAACGCTCGCCTGGCGCAAACGGACTTCCCGGGGAGCACGCATGCCCCCCCTAAGGGTGACACATAACTCATGTGTCGTGTGACAGTCTGCCTGGCGCTGATCTCCCGACCCCTGTCCATCTGACAGTGCCTGAAGATCCCCCAGGACAGAAGTGGTGTCACCACGGTACTTCACTGGTGTCGCAGCCCTTCTGGCTGCCCCCTGACCCACTGGTTCTTCCACTGGGGACTCTTTCCCCCTCTCACCCCTCACTCTGGACTTCTGCACCCTCCCAACTGGAGCGGTACTGCCAGACACCAGAACTGATGGAGGTCCGATTACAGACACTCCCAGCTCACCAGACACTAGGGGATCCCCCTCAACGGGCGGACCATCAGGACAGCCTAGGCTCCCTGCCTGGTGTTCCCTTAGAGAACCATCCAGGCTCTGAGACTGGGTTTCGGGCACCTGGGGGCACGCAGCCCCACACTCACTCCTTCTCCACTGAGACAGGACGTGAGCCCCTACACCCCTCCCACTACCAGGGGACCTAGCTGGGCTACTCTGCACCACTTCCACCACTCTGGGTTGGAAGATACCTGAGCCACTCCCCATGGGGTCACTCCCCAATGCCTCTCCAGACCCTCTGGAATCCACCAAAAGCTCTGCCTCCAATGTGGGCTCTCTGCGCTCAGAGAACTCACCCTCACACAGGAGTGGGCATAGCTCTGGAAAACAGGGACTTACAATATGCTCTCCCACAATTGGATCACACAGCCCCCTAGCGGGGTTAACCAAACTATCCTTCACCTTACCATCCAGTGCCTCACACACGTACCCCACACCACTCTCCTGAGACTGGCAAGACAGTATCTGACTGTCTCTGTCACACAACCCACACTCTTCTGGGCGGTCTTCACACTCACCCAGCAGGACTTCAATTTTGGGGGAACCCCTCTCCCTGCACCTCTCAGCTAGAGTCAGTAGAGTGTCCCTCCCTCCACTAGGACTATGAACCCCTGCGCCAGTTACCCTACTCCCTTCAGGGATACTGCGCACTACTGGAGCTACCTCATGCCCTTGAACCTCCTGGTGTATGTTAACCCCCTCCTTCAAGTCAGGCGCCACATCTCTGGGTGTGCGTACTACTCTCTCGGCACTATAAATTTCAATATTGCTGCCACCAGAGGGAGAGTTGTCTAAACTCTTGGCCTCGAGATCCAACTCCCTCATTCTTACTTCATGCTCCATGGCCAGCCTTTGTCTTTCAATTTCCATTCTCAGTTTTGCCATCTCCACTTCGTGTGCTCTTGCAGCCCTCCTGTTGGCCATCTCCTCTGGCGACAGGCCTCTGCCAGGCTTAGAAGCACCTTCTGGGGGTATCACCTCCAGCACATTCTCTGGGAACTTGGATTCGTACCAGGCCCTCAGCACCTTTGTGTACTGATCCTTGTTTTTCAATCCAGTTTGGCTGATTCTGTACTTGGAGAGGTATCCTTTCAAGACTTCCTTTGTGCACTTCATCAGTGCCTCCTCCTCCCAATCTATGTCATCAACCCCAGAGAATATAGAGGACGCTCCGCCTCCATTGACTGAGCTAGGCATGGTTTCTTAAAGTGGAGATTCTTCAGCAAAACAAAAATCAATACTGTGTGGCTGTGTTATCGGTCTGAACTCACTACGTGGCGTTCACTCAATCACTGTACATGAATCACAAATGCAAATTCAAATCCCACCGCTGCCACCAATGTTAGAATTGGGAATCTCTAGTTGGCACAGGTATGCACTTGCGACAAGCAGGGACTCTCGATTCTAAGTCAGAGTAAGGGGATCACCCTTTCAAATAACCCCTGCTCACCCTTTAGGTAGTGTGGCGCAAGCAGTCAGGACTATTCTCAGGGCGTCATAGGCTAAGCATTTGTGAACACATACAGTAATGCAATGACACACCACAAATGGACACCAGTCAAGGTTATATCAAAAATAATTCTCTTTATATAAGGCTTAGCACAAGACCAGAATAACGATTAAAATGACCACAGTATTATTTTAAAGTTCAATGTTCTTGTAAAAAGGCTTAAAATGCAAAAATAGGCTTCTTTTACTCAATTCTGCTTCTTTTCAGGCTTTGTACGGTTCGTACCTGGGAGTGAAACTCGTCCACATTAAAAACAAGGAAAGTACGAGTCAAACAATCGGTGCGGACTCCGGGGTCCGTGACGCGCATGCTGCGGTGCGAACAGAACAAATTACCTTAAGTTTGTGGGGTCCGCGTCGGACAGTGCGGGACAAGTTGATGGGTCCGGGTCGTAGTTCGGCAGCGTATTCAGATGCTGGTCGGGTCGCGGCGTCGGGACGCGGCGTTGGTACGCGACCTTCAGGGATACGTGCGGATGGCCTGGATCAGCTTGTAGTTAGTTGAGATAACTATAACTCGCGCGCCCGCAATTCTCTGCTCATGACGTCACATATTACATCACTCATGACATGGTCAGTGGCATCACTCATGACATCACTGATGACATCATCCTTGTGATAGAGTGGCGGTCGCGCGAGTTATAGTTATCTCAACTAACTATAACGGGGGAATTTCATTGGTTTTTTACGAGTGAAATATCCACCTAACTATAACACGTGTGAAACCTATGGTTTTTTAAGTGAATTTGCAAGGTTTTTTAAATGCTAATTCCTAACTATAACATGTGTGAAACCTATGGTTTTTTCAGTGAATTTGTACGGTTTTTTAAATGCTAAGTTATGTATGTATTATTTTATTTTTTTGGGTTTTTCTCCGTGCGCGCACAGTGCGCGCACCCCCGCGATTTTTTAAAAAAAAATGTTTAAAAAAAGAATTCTGCCTTCGGGGTCCTTCAGGGACCCCCTGACAAAGGCTAGGGGGTCAGGAACTCTCTACCCTGCCCTCTTTTCATGTTCGCCACCTTCCTTTTTCACTCTCGCACTGAAAACAAACAAAATGGCGGCCGACACTTCCTGATTCCGACCGATTCGAACGTTGACTAACATGTAACCACCAATCAGAATTACGCTCGCGCACGTTAGGGTGATCGCACGGTGCGCGCACGGTGCTCGCACGGTGCGCGCATGGTGCGCGGCTATAGATATGAATGTGCTTTTAACTGCACTTTTCTCAGGAACTACTGAACAGATTGACTCCATATATGCAAAAGCTGAGCTGAGGACTACCTCTCTGCCAAATTTCAAGTAATTCTGTTCAGCCGTTCGGGCTGTACCTTGGACTAAAGGTCCCTATGGAAAATTGCATGAGGAACACACGTTTTGGGACCCCCTTTTTTCTCAGCCCCCGCTTGACGAATCCCCCCGAGACTTTCAGGGTAAGAGCGGAGCGGAGCGCCCCACCTATTTTGAAAATTTTGCGAGGATTCGTCAACCGGCGCCAAAGTTATTTCAAATAGAATGTTGCGGATTTCCTATGGAAACACGGTCCTAATTATAACTATCTACTAGCGACCGCCAGTAGATTATATATATATATATATATATATATATATATATATATATATATATATATATATATATATATATATATATATATATATATATATATATATATATATATATTTTAGTCCAATGGTCCCAGCTTCCAGGAGGCACTCGACAGCTGCCTCAATTGCCTCGGCATGACGATAAAAGGTTGGTAAGCCCTACGCGTTTCGAGGCCGTCCGCCTCTCTTCAGGGGATAATTGCAGTCATTTTCGGCGCCTGTGACGTCTCCTTTTGTGCACGCAGCGTCTGGTACGTTTGAAACTGCATGCTGGGACACGTAGTCCTAGGAGATATATTGATAACCATAGTTGGCTCCAAACGCTAAAAATTTAAATCAGTGCATATTACATCCTTAGTAGGACATCAATGTCGGGGAGGCCCACTTTGTAGTGTGAGTTCAGTTATGTATGTAAATAGGAGACTTTCAAGCGCCAGAGAGGAAAGCAGCCAGCCCCTGACGAGAGGCAAAACGGCCTCGAAACGCGTAGGGCGAACAAATCACTTACTGGAATGTCGAGGAGAGGGGAAGCTGTTGAGTGACTCCTGAAGGCTCGGACCATTGTTTAAAAAATATATATCTATATATATATATATACATATTACCTACTGGCGGTCGCCAGTAGGTAGTTATAGTTAGGACCACGTTTCCATAGGAAATCCGCAACATTCTATTTTGAATAACTTTGGCGCCGGTTGACGAATCCTCGCGAATTTTTCAAAATAGGTGGGGCGCTACGCTCCGCTCCTACCCTGAAAGTCTCGGGGGGATTCGTCAAGCGGGGGCTGAGATAAAAGGGGGGTCCCAAAACGCGTTTTTCCCATGCATTTTTCCATAGGACCTTTAGACACAGCTACAGCCCGAACGGCTGAACAGAATTACTTGAATTTGAGAGGTAGTCCTCAGGTCAAGGAAGTGCCTTTTGTAGGTTTTGTGTAAATCTGTTCAGTAGATTCTGAGAAAATAGCCTTTAAATCAATATATATATCTGAGCCAGCTTACGGTGCGCTTACGGTGCGCTTACCGTACGCGTACGGTGGCGTGCGCAAGCGCGATTCTGATTGGCCCTTAGATCTTAGTAAACATTCGAATCGGTCGAAACCAGGAAGCGGCGGCTGCTATTTTCTCTCTCGCACTCTGACAGGGGGTTTAAAAACAAAGTGCAAATCATGTAAAGGGGCTGTTTACACAGCTCCCAAGCACCTAGCCATGTCGAGGGAGTCCCCAATGCTCCCCCAAGTGAAAAAAGGCAATTTTAATTTTTTCGAAAATTTCGCCGATTACGCTTACCGTACGCGTACGGTAAGAAATAATAAAAAAAAAAAAAAAATCCACAGTCTCCCCAGCTCATCAGAGATAAACAAAACATATATTTTACCTGTCACAACGATGCTCATCATATGACATCCATGTGCGCACGGTGCGTGAAGCGCATCGTGCGTTCATGGCCCATCTAGTGTAACGTGGGCACGCGGTGCGCAAAGCGCACCGCGTGCTCACTGTGCGCGCACGGTGCGCGAAGCGCACCGTGCGCGCACGGAACGAACTGCGTTGAGTGGGCGCGCACGCCACAAATGGCGTAAAGTAACTTAGCATTTAAAAAACCGTACAAATTCACTGAAAAAACCATAGGTTTCACACACGTTATAGTTAGGAATTAGCATTTAAAAAACCTTGCAAATTCACTGAAAAAACCATAGGTTTCACACATGTTATAGTTAGCTGGACATTTTACTGATAAAAAACCAATGAAATTCCCCCGTTATAGTTACTGTAGGCAACTATAACTCACGCGACCGTAATCCTCTGCTGATGACATATGTGTCTTTATGAAAAAAAAATATTTGTAATATATGTATAGCTAAAATTTAATAGAAGAAGACATGGGCAAATAAGTGTCTAAAGACAGTATTAGCATCAGCAGAGGATTACGGTCGCGTGAGTTATAGTTGCCTACAGTAACTATAACGGGGGAATTTCATTGGTTTTTTATCAGTAAAATGTCAAGCTAACTATAACATGTGTGAAACCTATGGTTTTTTCAGTGAATATATATATATATATATATATATATATATATTACCTACTGGCGGTCGCCAGTAGGTAGTTATAGTTAGGACCCCTTTTCCATAGGAAAACCTCAACATTCTATTTTGAATAACTTTGGCGCCGGTCGATGAATCCTCGCGAATTTCTCAAAATAGGTGGGGCGCTACGCTCCGCTCCTACCCTGAAAGTCTCGGGGGGATTCGTCAAGCGGGGGCTGAGATAAAAGGGGGGTCCCAAAACGCGTTTTTCCCATGCATTTTTCCATAGGACCTTTAGAACGAGCTACAGCCCGAACGGCTGAACAGAATTACTTGAGATTTGGCAGAGAGGTAGTCCCTAGGTCAAGGAAGTGCCTTTTGTAGGTTTGGTGTAAATCTGTTCAGTAGATTCTGAGAAAATAGCCTTTAAATCAATATATATATCTGAGCCCGCTTACGGTACGCTTACCGTACGCTTACCGTAAGCGTATGGTGGCGTGCACGAGCGCGATTCTGATTGGCTCTTAGATCTTAGTAAACATTCGAATCGGCCGAAACCAGGAAGCGGCGGCCGCCATTTTGTCTCTCACACTGAGTGTTGTTTATCAAACAAGATGGCCAAAAACATGTTACGGGGCTGTTTTGACAACTCCCTCCCACATAGTCATGTTGAGGGAGTCCCCAAACATCCCCCAAGAGCAAAAACGGTTTTATTTTTTTTTCGGCAATTTCGCCGAGTACGCTTACCGTACGCTTACCGTAAGCGTACGGTAAAAAAAAAAAAATAAAAAAAACACTATCCACACTTACCCCACCCCCTGTGCTTTTGGTGGCCGTAGGCCACCAAATGTACAGGGCTTATTAATAGGTAAAAAAAACTAAATTTTGGCAACATGAAATTATAAAATCGAAATAAAAAAAACACTATCCACATTGACCCCACCCCCTGTGCTTTTGGTGGCCGAAGGCCACCAAATGTACAGGGCTTATTAAAGTTGATAAAAACCGTGCACGGAACGAACTGCGTTAAGTGGGCGCGCACGCCTCGAATGGCGTAAAGTAACTTAGCATTTAAAAAAACGTACAAATTCACTGAAAAAACCATAGGTTTCACACACGTTATAGTTAGGAATTAGCATTTAAAAAACCTTGCAAATTCACTGAAAAAACCATAGGTTTCACACATGTTATAGTTAGCGGAAATTTTACTGATAAAAAACCAGTGAAATTGCCCCGTTATAGTTAGTGCTGGCAACTATAACTCACGCGACCGCAATCTTCTGCTGATGACATATGTGTCTTTATGAAAAAAAAATATTTGTAATATATGTATAGCTAAAAATGTATGGAAGAAGACATGGGCAAATAAGTGTCTAAATACAGTATTAGCATCAGCAGAGGATTGCGGTCGCGTGAGTTATAGTTGCCAGCACTAACTATAACGGGGCAATTTCACTGGTTTTTTATCAGTAAAATTTCCGCTAACTATAACATGTGTGAAACCTATGGTTTTTTCAGTGAATATATATATATATATATATATATTACCTACTGGCGGTCGCCAGTAGGTAGTTATAGTTAGGACCCTGTTTCCATAGGAAATCCGCAACATTCTATTTTGAATAACTTTGGCGCCGGTTGACGAATCCTCACGAATTTTTCAAAATAGGTGGGGCGCTACGCTCCGCTCCTACCCTGAAAGTCTCGGGGGGATTCGTCAAGCGGGGGCTGAGATAAAAGGGGGGTCCCAAAACGCGTTTTTCCCATGCATTTTTCCATAGGACCTTCAGACACAGCTACAGCCAGAACGGCTGAACAGAATTACTTGAAATTTGGCAGAGAGGTAGTCCTCAGGTCAAGGGAGTGCCTTTTGTAGGTTTGGTGCATATATGTTCAGTAGATTCTGAGAAAATAGCCTTTAAATCAATATATATATCTGAGCCAGCGTACGGTGCGCTTACGGTGCGCTTACCGTACGCGTACGGTGGCGTGCGCGAGCGCGATTCTGATTGGTTGTTAGATCTTAGTAAACATTCGAATCGGTCGAAACCAGGAAGCGGCGGCCGCCATTTCGTGTGTTTCACTAAGAAAAAAAAGAGTGATATCTTGAAAAGGGGGCAAGGGAGAGAATTACAGACCCCCTAACATTTGTAAGGGGGTCAAAGAAGGACAGAAAAGTACAAAGAAAACATTTATTGATTTTTAAAAAAATCGCGGGGTACGCGTACGGTAAGCTTAACGTACGCGTACGGTAGAAAAAAAATAAAATAAAAGAAATGAAATGCAGATTTAAGAGTTTAGATATTAGGGGGCTCTAAAAAGAGCCGTTGTGTTTATGAAGTGATTTTTTAGTGGTACCTACAAGTAAGTACCGATGCAGAGTCTAAGGTTCAAGAGGAAGACTCTGTTCCCTTCATCAGTGAAGTGCACACCATCTCCTCTATAAATGTCTTGCATGTCGTAACGCAAGTTGTTGTGGTAAATGGAACCCATACCATAGTCACGGAGGAAAGCAGAAACAGATTTGTTGACGTGCTTTCTTGCTTTGTCAATCTGTGGACAGAAATGATTGGACCAGTTCCATTTTTGCCTTTGGCATATGTTAGAAAACACAAAGGCAGTTTTAGGGAAAAGTGAAAACAGTTGTTCAAAGGTGTCCTTCATAAGCATTTCCAGACCTACCCCAGTCAAAGTGCCTAGGTCATTGCTACCACAGTGCACTATTATGAGGTCAGGGTGTTGGATTTGCATGAAGGATTTCACCAATGGCATCAATTGGTGCCACTTTAACCCTCTCTGACCAATCCATTTAATGTCTACATTTGGCAAAGCAAGTTCTCTCACCATATCTGTTTTCTCTGCATACTTTTCACTCCAGAAGACATAGCTGTGCCCTACAATCCACACTGTGAACATCTTCAAAGGAGAACTGGATGCACTCAGGAGGTGTAATTCAGTAGAATGGTAAAAAGAAATGAAAGACAGTTTGGAAATGGGGGCATACATATTTTTTTTATAAAAAAAAGAACTGATTGGCTGTTTCATACCATTCTACAATAAAAACTAGGCTGTATGTGTAAATTAATAGAAGCATGTTTTGTATTGGTACAGAAAAATGTGTTACCAAAGAACAGTACTATGGATTTGCTGTTAGGTTTGAAAAGTCAAGCACTCTTGCTCTTTGGAAATGAAACATTGTTTGGTGAACTTCTGACCTAACTCCACACAGCAGTGTTCCATGAGCTGTTGCTATGGTAGCAGGCAGAAGTCAAGTTGGGGGAAGGGTACTAGGCAGAAGTCAAGTTGGGGGAAGGGTACTTTTGGAAAAGGGTTGGTTTTCAACCAATAGAAATGTGTGATTACATTTGAAAAAAAGGGGGAAGCACTGAGATTTGAAATTAACATGTATATGTGTGGAAAAAGAGAGGGAAAGTTTGCCATTATCTGGTTCTGCTGAGAGGAGAGAGGTGTAAAGAACAGAGATCCTGGCTCTGATAATCTGCTGTTTGAGTGCCACATTTCTTTCACAACTAACTAATTTTAAAGGTGAGTTTAGAGTTTGAGAGGGGATGTATATGGTAAATTAAGAAATGAATAATAGAAATGGAATTCCTTTTGTTGAAGTTGTGTTTATCATTTTCTGTTTTGGGAGAAATTTAAATGTGAGGAACATGTAAAATAATATGGACTATGTTTTCACGATAAATTAAGGTGTACTGGTATAAATAAGGAATACTTTTAGGGTTTGAGGTTGCACTCAGTAATGCAAATACATTCAGCATTACTAAGGCTGGTTGCCCTTGCTGGAGTGTAGTCAGTCACCCAGGTTACACATGTTGTTGGTCTCAGAAAGCTGTTTGGTATTGCTCTGGTGATTTTACATTTGCATTAGATGGAAAGGGGGAGGTATTTTTTTATGCAGAAGCAGACTCTTAGCACACAGCCAGCTGCTTACCCTGTGGAATCATGCACAGTATTCACAACCGAGTGGGGTTTGAGGTTTCAGTCAGTAATGCAAATACATTCAGCATCACTAAGGCTGGTTGCCCTTGCTGGAGTGTAGTCAGTCACCCAGGTTACACATGGTGCTGGTCTGAAAAAGCAGTTTGGACATGTGCTTTTTTAAGAATCTAAAAAGTGGATTCAAAATGTGTCAGTCTGTAAAAGTGTTTATCACTTGCCAAAAAAAAGAGTAGTAAGTGTGCTTTCAAATTGGCAAAGAAATTTCGTTTTGTGACTAATATGAAAACATGACTCTGTGTGAAAAAAGGAATTACAGGCAGAGATTTATTGCGTATTGCTCTGGTGATTTCACAGTTGCATTAGATGGAAAGGGGGAGCCATTTTTTGGTGCAGAAGCAGACTCTTAGCACACACCCAGCTGCTTACCCTGTGGAATCATGCACAGTATTCACAAGCGAGTGGGGTTTGAGGTTTCAGTCAGTAATGCAAATACATTCAGCATCACTAAGGCTGGTTGCCCTTGCTGGAGTGTAGTCAGTCACCCAGGTTACACATGGTGCTGGTCTGAAAAAGCAGTTTGGACATGTGCTTTTTTAAGAATCTGAAAAGTGGATTCAAAATGTGTCAGTCTGTAAAAGTGTTTATCACTTGCCAAAAAAAAGAGTAGTAAGTGTGCTTTCAAATTGGCAAAGAAATTTCGTTTTGTGACTAATATGAAAACATGACTCTGTGTGCAAAAAGGAATTACAGGCAGAGATTTATTGCGTATTTCTCTGGTGATTTCACAGTTGCATTAGATGGAAAGGGGGAGCCATTTTTTGGTGCAGAAGCAGACTCTTAGCACACACCTAGCTGCTTACCCTGTGGAATCATGCACAGTATTGACAAGCGAGTGGGGTTTGAGGTTTCAGTCAGTAATGCAAATACATTCAGCATCACTAAGGCTGGTTGCCCTTGCTGGAGTGTAGTCAGTCACCCAGGTTACACATGGTGCTGGTCTGAAAAAGCAGTTTGGACATGTGCTTTTTTAAGAATCTGAAAAGTGGATTCAAAATGTGTCAGTCTGTAAAAGTGTTTATCACTTGCCAAAAAAAAGAGTAGTAAGTGTGCTTTCAAATTGGCAAAGAAATTTCGTTTTGTGACTAATATGAAAACATGACTCTGTGTGAAAAAAGGAATTACAGGCAGAGATTTATTGCGTATTGCTCTGGTGATTTCACAGTTGCATTAGATGGAAAGGGGGAGCCATTTTTTGGTGCAGAAGCAGACTCTTAGCACACACCCAGCTGCTTACCCTGTGGAATCATGCACAGTATTCACAAGCGAGTGGGGTTTGAGGTTTCAGTCAGTAATGCAAATACATTCAGCATCACTAAGGCTGGTTGCCCTTGCTGGAGTGTAGTCAGTCACCCAGGTTACACATGGTGCTGGTCTGAAAAAGCAGTTTGGACATGTGCTTTTTTAAGAATCTGAAAAGTGGATTCAAAATGTGTCAGTCTGTAAAAGTGTTTATCACTTGCCAAAAAAAAGAGTAGTAAGTGTGCTTTCAAATTGGCAAAGAAATTTCGTTTTGTGACTAATATGAAAACATGACTCTGTGTGCAAAAAGGAATTACAGGCAGAAAGTTATTGCGTATTTCTCTGGTGATTTCACAGTTGCATTAGATGGAAAGGGGGAGCCATTTTTTGGTGCAGAAGCAGACTCTTAGCACACACCTAGCTGTTTACCCTGTGGAATCATGCACAGTATTGACAAGCGAGTGGGGTTTGAGGTTTCAGTCAGTAATGCAAATACATTCAGCATCACTAAGGCTGGTTGCCCTTGCTGGAGTGTAGTCAGTCATCCAGGTTACACATGGTGCTGGTCTGAAAAAGCAATTTGGACATGTGCTTTTTTAAGAATCTGAAAAGTGGATTCAAAATGTGTCAGTCTGTAAAAGTGTTTATCACTTGCCAAAAAAAAGAGTAGTAAGTGTGCTTTCAAATTGGCAAAGAAATTTCGTTTTGTGACTAATATGAAAACATGACTCTGTGTGAAAAAAGGAATTACAGGCAGAGATTTATTGCGTATTGCTCTGGTGATTTCACAGTTGCATTAGATGGAAAGGGGGAGCCATTTTTTGGTGCAGAAGCAGACTCTTAGCACACACCCAGCTGCTTACCCTGTGGAATCATGCACAGTATTCACAAGCGAGTGGGGTTTGAGGTTTCAGTCAGTAATGCAAATACATTCAGCATCACTAAGGCTGGTTGCCCTTGCTGGAGTGTAGTCAGTCACCCAGGTTACACATGGTGCTGGTCTGAAAAAGCAGTTTGGACATGTGCTTTTTTAAGAATCTGAAAAGTGGATTCAAAATGTGTCAGTCTGTAAAAGTGTTTATCACTTGCCAAAAAAAAGAGTAGTAAGTGTGCTTTCAAATTGGCAAAGAAATTTCGTTTTGTGACTAATATGAAAACATGACTCTGTGTGCAAAAAGGAATTACAGGCAGAGATTTATTGCGTATTTCTCTGGTGATTTCACAGTTGCATTAGATGGAAAGGGGGAGCCATTTTTTGGTGCAGAAGCAGACTCTTAGCACACACCTAGCTGTTTACCCTGTGGAATCATGCACAGTATTGACAAGCGAGTGGGGTTTGAGGTTTCAGTCAGTAATGCAAATACATTCAGCATCACTAAGGCTGGTTGCCCTTGCTGGAGTGTAGTCAGTCATCCAGGTTACACATGGTGCTGGTCTGAAAAAGCAATTTGGACATGTGCTTTTTTAAGAATCTGAAAAGTGGATTCAAAATGTGTCAGTCTGTAAAAGTGTTTATCACTTGCCAAAAAAAAGAGTAGTAAGTGTGCTTTCAAATTGGCAAAGAAATTTCGTTTTGTGACTAATATGAAAACATGACTCTGTGTGCAAAAAGGAATTACAGGCAGAGATTTATTGCGTATTGCTCTGGTGATTGCACATGTGCTTTTTTAAGAATCTGAAAAGTGGATTCATAATGTGTCAGTCTGTAAAAGTGTTTATCACTTGCCAAAAAAAAGAGTAGTAAGTGTGCTTTCAAATTGGCAAAGAAATTTAGTTTTGTGACTAATATGAAAACGTGACTCTGTGTGCAAAAAGGAATTACAGGCAGAGATTTATTGCGTATTGCTCTGGTGATTTCACAGTTGCATTAGATGGAAAGGGGGAGCCATTTTTTGGTGCAGAAGCAGACTCTTAGCACACACCCAGCTGCTTACCCTGTGGAATCATGCACAGTATTCACAAGCGAGTGGGGTTTGAGGTTTCAGTCAGTAATGCAAATACATTCAGCATCACTAAGGCTGGTTGCCCTTGCTGGAGTGTAGTCAGTTACCCAGGTTACACATGGTGCTGGTCTGAAAAAGCAGTTTGGACATGTGCTTTTTTAAGAATCTCAAAAGTGGATTCAAAATGTGTCAGTCTGTAAAAGTGTTTATCACTTGCCAAAAAAAAGAGTAGTAAGTGTGCTTTCAAATTGGCAAAGAAATTTTGTTTTCTGTCTAATTTCAAAGCATGACTTTGTGTGCACACAGGAATTATTTTTAGAAATTTAATTTGTGAAGGTGTTATTGTGATTTTCATTTATAGGAAAGGGGTTTATAGTATTTTAAGATTTCTAAAGAACATAAAAAATGTAGTAATATATTTAAATAAAATAAAGGAATTTTTTTTTAGTTTTTTTCAGGTATTGCTGAAGAGCAGTGAACAAAATTTAAGATGCCTACAAAATCCAGAGTAAAGAAAGACCACAAAAAAAACCTATATTTGAAGACAACTGGAGGACCTAAGTTAGTTGGAGATGCTCATGTTGGGAAAAAGAAAAAATCTTCTGGTAAGCAAACAAAAGATTTTTTAAAGAACATATTCAAAAAAAGGAAAAATGTACAAAATGTCTGTACTGGAAAGAATGTTTTCAATAGAAAAGGAGAGGAAAAAATTGAGAATTTAGTTAATGCAAATATACCTTCTGCAACTAAAAAGATTAACTTAAACAGAAAAACAGCGTTTAAAGAGATACGTAGAAAAATGTTTCAGAGAAGAGTTATGTCCAATTTGATAAAGGATGTGAAGAAATATAAGCAAAAGGCTAAATTTTACAAGAGAAAAAAAGAAATTGAAGCCATTGCAGCAAAGGCATTAGAATTAAAAAGGAAACTATTCATTTTTATTTTGAATAGGATGCGTACATTAGATAAAATGGTTAATGTACTGAAATCACAAAGCAAAAGGAAAAGAGTAGTGAACAGAACAAACTTTTGTAAAGTGTTTTTAGGAAAATGGATGCATAGTTCAAGTAGTGAACCTTTTTTTAATGAAGAGAGCTATTTTCAATGTAATAGTTTGCTGCATGCAGTTGACACCAGAGGTCGTGCTTACGAAGTGAAAAATGGTTGCATAATGGAGAAGGAGATAATGGTTCCAAGAGATGAGGTACAAGTGATGGCGGATGAGGCTATGGGGAGACGTCCTAAAGCCCCAGTGTACACTTGGAATTGTAGTAGTATTTGCACTGTGCGTCAGGAATCTATTGATAAATTTCGTGAGTTTCTAAGAGAATATAGTAAAAAAAGTGTAAAACAGAAGATTAAGGTGCTTCAAAGTCTAGATCCATGCAGAGTGAGAGAGAATACTGGTTTGCAGGGTCATTCTCTGGCTTGTCTATCTAGAAAAGTGTGTATTAGTGTTTTCCATCATTTTAGAATGCTGGCTGTTCATCATACTGAAATGAGAAAGTTTGTGAGACGGTTGTATTTTGCTAAAAGTCCAGCAATAAAGTTAGATGAATTGAATAGGGCTCTGTTCCGTGGGTCAGTATCAGATGTAGAGAAGGTTGTTGATGAAATTCAGTTTTGTTACTTTGGTCCTGAACAAAACAGTGCAGAAAAGGACACAGTAAATGAGGAAGAAGTGGAAGAGAATGTAGAACCATTTTTAAGTAAGACATTTAATGATCACATAACAAAATTTGAAAAAATCTCTAATGAAAGACCAAATATTACTTGTATTTGTTGCCGCAGAACTCATTATAGAAAACAAACCAGGTATGTTGATCTCTATAGAAAAAGTGAAAATGAAGATAATTATAAGTGGAAGGATTTTGCCACATATATATTTCTTGAAAATTGTTTTGAATTGGGTGAAGTTCAGCGTATTTGTAAATACTGTTACAACAAATTAGAAGAAAATAGAATGCCGACCAGAGCTGTACATAATAATTTAGAATTGGATGTTATTCCTGCCGAACTTTCTGAATTAAATACTTATGAGTCTATACTTATTCAATGTGTTCATCCGTTCCAGACCATAGTACGTATGGAGCCCAAAACTGGTAAATTACCTCCTTCAGATTTACTGAGAGGTTTAAAAGGTAGAGTGGTATATTTGCCCTTGGATTTGAAAAAAAATATGGAAACTATTGATGCAGATACTTTGGAAACTGAACCATTAGTTATTCTGGTTAATGGTGTACCTACAAAGAATAAGAAGATTTGGCAGGAGCTGGTAGATGTACGGAAAGTACAAAGAGCAAATTTGTATTTGAAAAGGAATAACAAATGGTATGAATCAATTTATATAGAAGAAGATTTACAAGAAGACACAGAAACACCAACTGGACAAATTGAAAAAGTGGACAAGTCAAAGGAAGAAGAAATTTATGAACATTTTAGAATACATCCTCTTCATTCAAAAGAAGTTATGGGAGACAATATTGATCTGTTTCAGATGAAGAAAGCAAAAGGAACTCCCGTGAGTGTATGGGAGGAGAGCTTGGAAGCTCGATGTTTTCCCCAGCTGTTTCCTAAAGGAAAAGGAGGACGATACGATGAACGTCCAGAACAGATTCCAGCTTCTGAGTATCGGACTACAAGACTATATGCAGAAGATCCAAGATTTCGACAAAGTATTCCTTATTTGTTCCATCTTTTATTTGAAAGCGACTTGTCTGCATTATCATATGCAGTAAATCACATTTTAAAAAGTGGAGTACATTTACAAAATGTGTCTGCTAAGGATTTTATGGAGAAAGTTCAGCACCGAGATGATCATTTGGAAACACAACTGATCAATCTGATGGCTTGTCAGCGTGGGACTAATGAATATTGGTACCGACGCCATGGTGAATTAAAATGCATGTTACGGAATTTAGGAACACCAACATGGTTCGTTACCCTAAGCTGTGCTGAGTACGCTTGGGATGATTTACTGGATTTTCTACGAGAGGCAAATTCAAACATTAAAAACATCGAATACAAGACAGCAGGAGAACTGTGCTCATTGGATCCGGTTAATGTTTGCAGATATTTCAATCATAGATTTGAGGCTATGATGTCCTTCATCTGCAATAAAAAAAATCCACCTCTAGGAGAAGTAGTGGATTTCTTTTGGAGAAAAGAGTACCAGGCAAGAGGTGCTCCTCATATTCATATGCTGTTGTGGATCAAGGATGCCCCAAAGTTTGGAACAGATGCTGATGAAGCAGTGTTATCTTACATTGAAGAATATGCAACATGTGCTATACCAAAAAGCACAGAAGAGAAAAAGTTAAAGGAGCAAGTTTTACGTTTCCAAAGTCATCGGTGTGGAAAATACTGTCGACGGAAATACAAGAGCAAAGATAAATACTACACTAAATGTCGATTTGGATTTCCTAGACCTGTTCTTTCAAATGGAAGAGTAAACAGTTTTATGTCATCTGTGAGACATACTATCACAAGAAAATCACCTAAGAATACCTACAACCTTAAAAGAAAAGAAGAATCAAAAAATATAAATGACTACAACCCAGTCATTTTATCCATGTGGAATGCTAACATGGATATACAGTATGTAGCTGACAATTCCATTGCTGTTGCTCGATATGTAACGTCTTACATTACGAAATCAGAAAAAACAGAATTGAAGGAAATGTGGGAAGAGATTTCTCACGAGAAGACTGTCAGTAAGAAGCTGTACAGTTTCAGTTTAAAGATGTTATCGCATCGAGAAATTGGATCCTACGAATGTTCAGATAGGTTATCTTCTGCAAGTCTCTACTCGAAATCAAGAAGAATAATTTGGGCAAGTTTAGGCCTTGCAGCAATGAGAAATCGGGTATTGAAATCTGTTGGAGAAATTGAATATTTGGCCGAGAATGACCCAGAAAGTACAGATATTTTGAAATCAAACATGTTGGACACATATTACCCAAAGAGAAGTCATCATCTGGAGAACATGTGTCTTTATGAAGTGCTGCAGAACTACATTTATTCACGGAAAGCCGCAGAAGACATCAACAATGGAAAATATAAAGTCATTGGTGAGGAAGGATGTTTGGTGAAGCAAACAAAAGGAAGTTTGATAAATCACAGGAAGCTGAGTTGCGACAGTACTGACAAAAAGGAATTTTACTACTTGGCTCTTTTACAGCTGTTTAAACCATGGCGTACAGAGGATGAACTACTGGGAGAATTTCAAAGCTATGAAGATTCTTTTAATGCTTGCAAAGACAGCATACAATGCAGTACATTCTCAACTTATCTGCAAATGTTAAATGAAGAAATTGAACAGGAAACTACAATTGCAGCAGAAGTAGCTAGAGACAGTTCTCAGGACAGCCAAAGTTCAGGAACACTCAGTCAAGATCCCCTAGGACAACCAATCGTTGAAAATGAAGCATCAATAGCCATGAATGAAGTGGAAACGGCTATGAATCAAGCTCAAGAAGAATTTATAGACTTACAAAATTTGGAAAGACAACTGAACGAAGAGCAGCAACAAATTTATGAAGAGATCAGAAACAAAATTGATCACGGATTTCTACATGAAAAAAAAGAGTGCTCATGCACATCATTTCATCCAATCAGGATGTATGTAAGTGGACAAGCTGGAACTGGAAAAAGTTTCTTAATAAAAGTCATCAGAAGCTACCTACAGCAAAAAACGGATTCTACTTTGTCTTGTGTGGTTACTGCTCCAACTGGGTTAGCAGCATATAACATAAAAGGAATCACCTTACATCGTTTGCTAATGTTACCAGTGGAGCATGAGAACAAAATACAATACAACAAGCTAACTGGAGAAGCATGCTTGGAAGTTTCAAGAGTATTGAAGAAGATGCAAGTTCTCATTATTGATGAGGTGAGCATGGTACCAAACTTAATGCTTGCCTTTGTGCATTTAAGAATGTAGCAAATTCTAAGGACAGACTATGACGTGTTATTTGGTGGAAAACATGTCATAGTTTTTGGGGATCTTCTACAGCTTACTCCAGTTAAAGGACAACCAGTGTTTAATACTGTGACACATGAAGACACAAAGAAGTCATTGGGAAGCATCGGTAATGCAAATATTTGGTCCTTCTTTGAGTACAAGGAACTCACTACCAATATGAGACAAGCAAACGATGAAGAATATGGAAGTATTCTGAAAGATATCAGAATTGGACTACTCACTGAAGCTGGCACAAAAGCATTACAGAGTCGGTTGCTACATAATTTATTTCCAAAGGAAGAAATAGTTGCAGAGAAGATATACAAGAACATTGCAGAAAAGAAAAGTGTCATCTGCTTAATGCCAACTCTACGTGAATGCTCAATATTCAATGAGGAGCTTTTGAAATTGGAAAAGGAAGATATCAGGAAATTGGAAGCAGTGGACAAAATTGAGGATGGAAGAATTACTATCACATTAACAGGCAAACTGAAAAATAAATTGGATTCACTAGAGAAGAACATTTCCAAAACTGCTGGATTAGAAAAAAATCTATATGTTTGCATGAACTGTAGAGTATCTTTAAGGACAAATTTGGATGTTGAAAAAGGTTTAGTTAATGGAGCTATGGGAAGAGTTGTGGGTTTTATTAATTATCAGAAAAAAGATGGAATTGAATGTTTAAAAATAAAATTTGATCAGATAGAAGAAGTTAAAGACATTTGTCGTTGTTCAGTTCGTTTCATGCTTGTGAAAGACTTATATGTACGTAGGAAGCAGTTTCCGTTTTCTCTAGCATATGCTGTAACTATTCACAAGTCTCAAGGATTGACTGTAGATTGTGCATTTGTGAACATTGGTTCAACTGTGTTCAAAGAAGGTATGGCATATGTTGCTTTGTCACGAGTGAAAACATTATCAGGTTTATTCATGATAGACTTTGATGACTCAAAAGTTAGTGCTGATACAAATTGTGTAAAGGAGTATAATAGATTAAGAAGAAGCTATGCTCCTCATTTAGGTCAGTATCCTGTGTTGGAGAAACGTGTAGTTTCTCGTAAAAGGAGAAATGAGAATATCTGTAATGAAGATGTAGAGAGGAGGAAAAAAAAGAGGAGTGATGCAATTGCAAGCAAAAAGAAAAAGGAAAATGAAGAACAGGTTGTAGGATATCATTTTGAAAATAGCTCTGGTGTCAACTGCTACGCTAATGTAGTGCTGAATGTTGCATTTTATCTGGAAAGTGTGCAAGAGCAGATAATAGTAAATCAGGGAAAAAGATTCTGTTCTGAGTTGAGTCTCCTTTTTCAAAAGCTGAGTAATGATAAAACTCAAATAGAAAGTGCTACTGAAATTAGAAAACTTTTAGATGTATGTTCAGGACGAACACAGTTTTCTCAAAATGTACAGCAAGACGCACAGGAATTCTTGATGTTTTTTCTTCAGGTACTGGAAGAAGAAGGGGTTCCCATTGAAAATTTATTTGGTCTCTCTTATAAATGGGAACATAGTTGTGAAAACTGTTATAATATATGTGGCTCTAATGTTGATTCTGAAAGGTTTATTTATTTAACATTGCCAGAAAGTAAAACAGTCACTTTTGCTAAATTAGTTAAAGATGCTAATCATAGCATGGAATGCGGTGAGTGTCAATCTGACATGTTTTCAACGTTAATTTTAAAAGAATACGGACAGTATGTAATTTTAATGATGCAACGCTGTAAAGCTGATGGTTCAAAATTAGATACTTTAATAAAGAAGTTTACAGGACAGCAATTATCAATTTCAGGAAAAACTTTTGTAACAGTTGCAATAATTTTCCATGATGGACCTACTGTAACTTCTGGTCATTACACAGTTTATCTTAAATGTGAAAAAGGCTGGACACTGTGTAATGATTCCCAATTGATTTTTAAGCAACGTTTGCCTTTTGATTTAGCAAATTCCTATCTAATCTTCCTGAAACCAAAATTTTAGAGAGACTTGGCAAGAACTGCACAAAACAAATTTACCATTTTATTGGATTACCATTGGAATTTTAAAAAAAAATGATTTTACAAATTATCATTTGGCCTAATGGAAAGGTAACCAATTGTAATGTGGACTTTTTCAATTTTTAATGAAACTTTGGAAAACCAAAAATTTAGAAAAAATCGGTAACATCTGCACAATTTAAATTTTGGAATGTTATTGGATTGCCATTGGAAATTTATTCCAAAAAGATTTTTAAAATTACTATTTGGCCATGCGGAAAGGTAAACAATTCTATTGTGGACTTATTTAATTATTAATTAATCTTTCGGAAACCAAAATGTTACAGACAATCGGTGAGATCTGTACAATTTAAACTTTAGATTTTTATTGAATTACCATTGGAAATTTAATCAAAAAAGAATTTTAAAATTACTATTTGGCCTAAAGGAAATGGAATCAGATGTATTGTGGAGTTATTGAAGATATATTTTTGTGATTATACTTCTGAAACAAAAATGTCAGACGGTATTTTAAAGAAATAAGTATTGATATTAGATGATATTTTTTAAGAATATTAATCATTTCTATAAAGTTATGTTTATGCTAAAAGAGATTGTGGGCTTTTTTAAAACAATCTTTGAGATTGTTAATTTTTTTTTTGCCCGCTGTTAAATGATGAATGCAATTGCTTTCACAATTTATAGTGAAATGCAATATATTCTGAAAACAGCAAAAAAAAGGCAATACTTTTTTTTGAAAAATATGTAAATATGTGTACTGTATTATGAAATGTTTTATTAAATATTAATACTTTTTTCTTTTTTTTCAGATTGAGATAGTAAATTTTCGACAACTAGAACCATTTTTAAAGCAATTAAAATTAAATTTAAATTAATAAATAATTTTTTGAGTGGGTATGGTAAGTCAAAAATTTCAAGGTCCCTTTTTTCCACTTCTCCACAATCACATTTTCAGTTTTTCATTGTAGTCTCTCAAGGACCTTGTAATGTGATAATTGATTTTTAGTGTTTTTTAAAAAAAAAAAAAAAAAATTACGCGTACCGTACGCGTACGGTAAAAAAAAACATATATAAAAAATAGATGAAAGGTAAGGTTGGCTCTTAAAAGAGCCGTTGTGTTCATGCAGGGACAGAGGAAAGAAAGAGTGGGAATATTAGTCTCTACGACAAATGTGCTGATCTATTTTATTGTTCACTAGGGAAACACTGGTCTCCCTATGACAAATTAGATCATGACAAGTGGCGCACCGTATTTCAACCCTCAAAAAACGATGGTTGGTTTCCAGAGGAGAAGAAAAAGGAGATGCTCCCACCACAGATGAAGGGCTCACCTGACCTGCAGAAGAAGGACTCGGCCATGCAGATGATGGACCAGGCTGAGCTGCTGTGGATGTGCTTGGTTGACTTACTGAAGGGTTACCTTCAGTATGTCGAGCATGTGTCCTTCTGTGTACATCTTTAAGGTGTCTCAACATGGTGTGATTCCCGAAGGAATACTTCTTGTTGGGATTCCCTCTTGAAAGTACACGGCCACACAGCTTACAAGTCACTAAGTGTGCATTTACCTTTTTCTTGTCCTCTGGAAAAGTAAAATACTCCCATATGAAAGAGGTCTTTTCTTTCCTCCTTCTCTGCCTCAAGGTAGTGCTGCTAGCCTCATTCTCAGAAGAGCTCTGCTGTTCTGCCATCGTATCACAAAGACAACCCAGCTCCTTCTCCTAAGGGATCACAAGCAGAAATGAGGGGAATGGGTGTGGTGTAGGAGAGTTCTAGAACTGAAAGTAGTTTCAACCAATCAAAAGTTGTGTTTCATGATCACATGACCAACCGTACGCTTACGGTGCGCTTACGGTACGCTTACGGCAAAAGTACGCATGCGCGTAAAAAAGACACGCGCTCGCGCGCATAACAGTCACTCCCCAACACTTCCGCGTAACATGCGCGTGTAGCGTACACGCGTACGCGCCCCACGTGCAGTACGCGCGGCTACGCAAATTGCGTAACTATACGCAAACAGCGTAGATAAATTACGGACATTGCGTAAACCGTACGCTTACCGTAAGCTTACCGTACGCGCACTAAAAAAAAAAAAAAAAAAAAAAAAATATTTTCAAAGTTATACTACTATATCTTACCTGTTTGGTAAAAAAAAAAGAGAAAACTTGAAATATTGCAGATTTTTAAGAAAAAAAACATAGTGTTTTAAGAGAATAAAAAGTTAAAAAAAAACTTGTTTTTTTTAAAAAAAAAACACATTTAATATAAGAATTTATAAAAAAAAAATCATAAAAAATCAATAAAAAAAAATATGGGAATCACATATGTTATAGCTAAGAATTAGCATTTAAAAAACCAAACAAATTCACTGAAAAAACCATGGGTTTCACACACGTTATAGTTAAAAATTAGCATTTAAAAAACCTTGCAAATTCACTGAAAAAACCATAGGTTTCACACATGTTATAGTTAGGAATTAGCATTTAAAAAACCTTGCTAATTCAGTGAAAAAACCATAGGTTTCACACACGTTATAGTTAGCTGGACATTTCACTCGTAAAAAACCAATGAAATTTCCCCGTTATAGTTAGTTAAGCTAACTATAACTCGCGCGCCCGCAATCCACTGCTGATGACATCACATATTACATCACTCATGACATGGTCAGTGACATCACTCATGACATCACTGATGACATCTCAAATGACATCACTGATGACATCACTGATGACATCATCCATGTGATAGAGTGGCAGACCTCCTCTCACCCTAATATAACCTTTGATACACACATTCAAAAATAGAGACTGAAATTTTCAAAAAAATGGACATACCAATACCAATTACAACAACCTCTTCAATAATTCTAAGATCCACATAAACATCCACTTATTCACCAACAGTCCTGTACAGTCACTCATTCGTGTACTCACACATCATATGTACTCATACACCTAAACATCCTGTAACACAATGCCACTCATCCATAGAGTTACTCACACACATAGTTACTCATGCTAATAAAGAATCAAACATCCATTTACTTGCATATACAGTTATACACACACCACCACACTTACTTCTACGGAAACTTACACATACTTAGTCTTTTAAACAATCACTTATTGAAACACATACTTATTCATACAGGAACTCTTTCAATCTCTCACTCTCACATACACTCACTTATATACACCAATAGTCACATATACTAGTTTAAAACATATGTAGTTACTCATAGAGACACTATTGAGACAGCCATTCACTCACTAACACACCCATACACACACTCTTCCACCCATACAGTCCTGCACATATGCTGTCTTCAACACATACAAACAGTGAGTTACTCATTCATGCACTTATGCACTACGTAATACCCCCCACTGAACCATACAGACACTCAGACACTCATACTGATACTCAAAAAACCAACTAATAACCTATATAGACACTCATGTTGCTGCTCACCAACCCATGCAGCCACTTATACACAAAGTGAGAGACTGATACAGGTATTTACACATTTAAACATTACTCACTTAGCCATGTATTCAATAAGATACACTTAACCAGTCAGTAATACAAACAATTTTTCAAAAACAAATCATCCATTTAGACACTTATATACTCATTTATTCCTCCATCGACCTTGAGATATATAAAACATATTTAATTTTCAGAAAAACACACATTCACTGGATGATGTCATCAGTGATGTCATTTGAGATGTCATCAGTGATGTCATGAGTGATGTCACTGACCATGTCATGAGTGATGTAATATGTGATGTCATCAGCAGTGGATTGCGGGCGCGCGAGTTATAGTTAGCTTAACTAACTATAACGGGGAAATTTCATTGTTTTTTTTACGAGTGAAATGTCCAGCTAACTATAACGTGTGTGAAACCTATGGTTTTTTCACTGAATATATATATATATATATATATATATATATATATATATATATATATATATATATATATATATATATATATACACATGCACCTATTACTGCCGGTCCCCAGTAGGTAGTTATAGTTAGGACCTAGTTTCCATAGGAAAAGCGTTTTTTCTTTCCCCAATAACTTTGGCGCCAGTTAACTAATCTTTGCGAAATTTTCAAAACTCGTGGGGTGCTCCAGTCAGCTCCTATCTTGAAAGTTTTGGGGTGATTCGGCAAGCGGGGGACGAGAAAAAGGGGGGTCCCAAAAGGTGTTTGCTCCATGTTATTTCCCATAGGAAACTTTAGACACAACTACAGCCCGAACTGCTGAACGGAGTTACACCAAATTTGGCAAAAAGGTAGCCCTTGGTTCAGAAAGAGACCTTTTTGTTGTAGGTGAAAATCCATTCAGTAGTTCCTGAGAAATTAAAAAAATAGAGGTCAAAAAATCAATTTCCCATTGGAAACTTTAGACACGGCTACAGCTCGAACTGCTAAACGGAATTACACCAAATTTGGCAAAAATGTAGTGCTTGGTTCAGGAAGCGCCCTTTTTTTTAAAATGGTGTAAATCTGTTCAGTAGTTGCTGAGAAAATCAAAAAATAAAAGTTTCGATATATAGAGGCCCGGTGGATCCGCGCACCCTCCCGACCACAAGCTGCATTCTAATTGGCTGTCAACACTTCAAACCAGGAAGTGTTGGCAGCCATCTTGTGCCTCTGTAGAAAAGAGGCACAAGAAATGAGAAAAAGAAACGCGCAAAACATGAAAAGGGGGCAGGGTAGAAATACCCTGACCCCCTAGGCCTGCTCAGAGGGTCCCATAAGGACCCCCAGGGCCCGAAAAAGCATTACAAAAAAACAATTCGGCCGATTTCGTGCTGGGTGCGCGAATCTGGTGGATAAAATTTAAAAAACGAAGCGCGGAGTCCGCGCTTCATTTAATTGAAGCCACCGGGTGGGCCAGTTCCCAGGGGCAGTAAAAAAAAGTGTGGGGGGGCCCCAAACCCCCCCACACTACCCTGGAGACCGCCACCGGGGCTTTGTATAAATATTTGCGGGGGGCACACAGCCCCCCTGCAGCCCTGGGGACTGCCACCCCCGGGGCTTGTTTTTTAAAGTTGGGGGCCTCTAAGGCCCCCCAAGCCCTGGGGACCGTCACCCTCCAGGCTCTCATTAATTATAATCACAGGGGGCACACTGAAGAAGAAAGTAGCAAGTGTTAAAGTTAGACATGCCCAGAATTCTGATGACTCAAATTCTGAACAGGGAGTGGGCTCTGACGATGTAAGACAGCACAGCAGAAGAAACAATAGCTCGCCAGAACCTGATGTAATTTCTGGTGACAGCGGAGGTGAATGAACATATCACGGTGGAGATACCTGATATGAGGGTAAGTGTTCCACATAAGTTACATGGAATAACACTCCAAATGGAGGGGGACAACCCCAGAAAAATTAAAGGTCTCTTTTGGGAGAACCTGACTCAAGGATATGACATTCTTTTGGCTAAAAAAGATTGGCCGCCTGAAATTGTTATGGAGGGCCCAAAGGGAAAAACTGTAATTTTTCCAGCTTTTTGCGACCTCGTTCCAATAAACTTAAAACATACATACGTGCAGGAGTGGGATATAGCACTTGCTCCGGCATTATATCGCAACCATGTTGGGTGGGATGCTGAGTCACCTCACCATGAAATCCCAGTAAAAACTACTCCAACTCCACAGAGACAGTACCCAATAAAACAAGAAGCGAAAAAACAGGTCAGGGAGATATTAGATCAACTTGGACATCAGGGTGTTATTGAAACTTGCCCCTCTTCGATGAATAATCCTTTGTTTCCCACAATGAAAGCCGATAATTTATTCTGTCTAGTTCTAGACAACAGACATCTGAACACATGCACTAAAACATTTGCAGTACAGAATGCACACAGTGCATTAATGAATAACATTGTGCGAAAAAATACAAAACAACATTAGATATCTGAAATGGATTTTTCTGTCAAAATATAGCGCCTGAAAGCAGATATTTGACAGCATTCTCGCCTTCAATTTTGTCGACTCCCCCAAGGGTATGCGAATAGCCCTGGGTTGTTCTCCACTATGGTATCAGAGTCACTTCAGAATTTGGATGAAGAGGCATTGTCCTATGTAGATGCTATTTAAGACGAATGATGATTTAAAGGATCACTTGACCAGGGTGAGCGACATAATTTTGGGGTTCGCGTCTGAGGGCTACAAATTCAACTTTAAAAAATCAAAAATAGCCCACCTCAATGTCCTATTTTTGAGATATGAGCTTTCAAGTGAAGGGAAAAGCCTGGCAGCTAACTTTTTAGAAAAGTGTGTGCTGCTCCAACCTCTTAAATCGTTGAGAAAATTACAATCCATATTGGGATTCTTAAATTTTGGCAGAACTTACATTTTAGATTACGCAGAAAAAGTGAAACCTTTCTACCACCTAATAAGACTTGATTTTTCAGTTAGGCATTGGACACAGGAACACACAGATATCCTTTCTTCCTTACAAGCTGACATGATAGCTTCAAAATACCTACACACACGTGTAAACACCACAAATTTGGTGACCCGTGTTATAGCGGGTCAATCAGGGTATACTTGCCTAACCTTCAATGAAGGCGCAACAGTATCCATAGCATACAAATCACACTTGTACACAAATGCTGAAATTCGTTTTGCTTCTACAGAAAAAGTTATGACAGCAGTACAGACTGCTATAGTGAGAGAAAGAGCACTGGCTCAGAGGAAACGAATAATTGTCGTAACTCTAGTACTGGCCTTAGAGGCTGTTACAAAAGTAAGCATTCCAAATGCTAAAGCTTTACCTCCAAGATGGATACTATGGGCTAATTCTCTCACTGCAACAGATGTAGATTACAATTTGACTCTACACTTAGGAAGCAAGCATTTCTGCAATATGAACAAGAATATCCTCTCCCGAATGAAATAATGCCTCTAGATCAGTATGAATATATTATTTACACTGACGGTGCTGCTCAGCCGGCCATAGAAAGTAAACAACAATACAGTGCCATGGGTGCGATTGTGAAGGGTCGTATGCAGGAAGGCAAGTTCCATCCTAGCAGTACAAAGACACAGTCTCTAGGAGACTGTACAGCGAAGCTGGCAGAATTAAAAGCGTTGTTACTGCCACTAATAAATAAGGATTGAGAATTCCCCACACCGATTGTGTGCAATTCTTTTTACTGTGTCCAGTCCTACAATGAATATCTTCACTTCTGGGGTCAAAATGGGTTTAAAGACTCAAAAGGTGGCATAATTAAGCATAAATTCCTGTGGGAACAGGCAGCTGAGTTGAAAAAAGAACTAACGAGAGCTCATGTGATACACACGCTGAGTCATCAACGTGATGACATTCACGTTGAAGGGAATTCATTGGCTGATGAAGCCGCAAAAGGGGCAGTATGAACTGCTGCTGTAGTTGCAATCACTCGTTCTAGTATGAGAATAGACAGACATGTAATGGTGGCTGTCATTGCTTCACACAAAAGCAGCACAGCCTTACTGAAAGGTTTTCCACTCAAGTACTCCTACAAGTTAGATGCAAAAAATATTCTGTATGCTCAAATTCCAGGAGTGGGGGATAGAGTAATACCAAACATGGAGCGCAGATTGGGTTTAATTCTAGCTGCACATGAGGGTCTAGGTTCTGCACAAGCAGGAGTTACCACAACGGTTTCTTTACTGAAACAATGCTATTGGTGGCCAGAACTAACTAAACAGATGAAGAATTTCATCTTAAAGTGAGTGCGACATCTGTCAGCAAATGAAGGGCTCCTTCGTAGCACGTCTAGCGCAGACACCATTATTGATATCGGACAGACCACTCACTTGTGTCTATTTGGACCACTGTGGCCCCCTACAATCGGATGGGGCTAACAAGTTTATCTTGGTGGCAGTGGATTCATGCTCTAGATTCTTGTTGGTTTGGCCTCAGCGTTCGGCTGACGCTCTAACTGTTATAAAAGATTTGCGAGTCTTCATAGGGACATATGCTGTTGGCACATTACATTCTGACTGTGGCCCTGTGTTTAGCTCTAGGGCTTACAAGGAAGCCATGGGAAGTTTTGGTGTTGCACTGCGGTACTCCTCCCTGTACCATCCTGAGGGAAATTCGGTCATGGAGAGGAAAAACTGAGACTTAAAGCAATCTTTCACAACAAGGGTATTAGGTTCGGGTGGTAGTTGGGCTAATCACTTATATGGGGTCCAGAGGGCACTCAATAATATGCCAAGAAGTTCCCTAGAAGGTGTCACTCCTTACAAAGTCCTATTTGGAACGAGAATGTGGGTACCTGATCTCGATTATGAAAGAACAGTGGCGGATGAAAAACTATTTGACATAATTAAACGTTAGGCTGTTTTACAGGATCTCAATGAATTCCGGGCACTACAAAGCAACGTGCAAGTAAAACGCACTGCCACTGGGTAAGTCAAATCACTCACGGCAAGACCTGCCTGGATCCCTAAAGTCGGGGATCTGGTTAGTGAAAAGATTGTGGACAAGAAATAATTTGGGCCATCATACAGAAAGCCTGTACCTTTTCTGTCTGTCGAAGAAACAAGAACAGTGCTTTTTCTGCCTCTTGCTGGAGAAAAAAGAGATTTGTCTCCATCGAACTGATCAAACTACAGTAGGTGAGCGATACTGAATAGTAGGCCTTGTGGGCTCCTGGGTCGCCGACGCTCTCGGCACACTACCATAGAGGAAGTTCAGACAGAAAAAATCATAGCATTTGAAGAGTCATCAATACAAAATATTGGACTTTCCAACAATGAAATGGAACTCATTCCTGTTGAAACAGAACATCAAAACACACATGAAAGACAAATATCAATTTGGCCTACCACCGATATCTACATATCTATATGCCTTGACAAGAAATGTCTGCCAGTTCAACAAAACCTGCTGAGCTACCAAAAATAGATTGAACTGCCTCTGGCTACTTCATCGATTTTGATACCTTCTTTCTAGATCCCAGTGAACCTGAAACAACGTCAGCTCAAGTTTCCCATAAAAAACAACTTTATGACTTCTACATTTTTCTGAAAAAGACTTACCTAGTTTCACCATGGCTACAGCTCTGGATTATAACTGGAATACTGTTTTTCCTATTTTGGATTGGCTTAGTGACTGTCTTTTGCTTACTCATGAATGGTAACTATCTCCCGGAATGCCCTGCAGTATCAAATGTGAACTTGGTCCTTAAACCTCATACGTCATCTCATTGTGAACAAAGAGACCAGTCCTTCATGAACATTACAGCTGTTCCAATTACTGACTGAATAGTTTGGGATAGAGTTTCATATGATGTATTTGGCCCTACACAACCTTTGAAAATACCTTATGTATTCAAAATTTCTTTAAATTATATCATTACCTCCCGTACATTTTCTGACGATTAGGACTTTGAAACTGTAAATAATATGTTGTCTGATTTAGACCAATCCGCTGCCTTTTCAAGCATTGAAATGTTAGAGGACACAACTGATTATGATTCAGTGTATTGTTACCAACATTATGGTCATCATTTTTTACATAAATCCAGTATCCCACGAAATGCTTTTACATACCACCAATGGGAACATTGCCCAACGTTTGCACAGAAATGTTCTTATTATTCAGGGTTTAACACTTCTGACCCGACCTCATATTACTATAATGTTGCACCTACATCTACATAGAAAAATATGCTAACTAACACCAAACAGATCTACTCTGCATCTTTTATTCCCCATCTATCTGAACAGGGTTTCAACTTATGGAAGAACACTATAGACATAAAATCAGTCTGAGGTTCAAAGGAATGGCAAGTTCAGGGATCAGAAGCTATTTAGAGTGTGCCTCACTCCACAGCAGATCACATTTCTGAACAACACCATGCAACAGACTTCCCGTCTTGGACTAGCCAAGAACAAAGATTTGAACACACCTTGGATCCCCTCACCATCACACTTTGAGGGTTAGCAGAACTTTACAACACATGGTGGGGATACAGTAGATGACATTGTATATACAGTTTCATATACTTCATCAGATCCCAATGGGAAGGGATGGTTAGTTTGGCCTACAGACACGAATAAATGTCAAACAAGATTCAGGGGTACCACCAAAGGGTTTAGTATCCACAGGCCGGACCAATGCTAAGTACAACAAGAACATCTGGGGGTGGTGACATCATACAGTGTTGGGAAGTTATGCCTCGATTGGCTAAACACGTCGGCACTGTCCAAGGTGAAACAACAATTATCCTTACTATCAGATTAAGTGGATTTAAATGATTTTGTCCCCAAAAGCCATGTCAGAAAAGTTTCTTATTACGCTGTTTATAATGAAATTTGGAAAATCTCTCAACAAGAAGATGCGGAGAAACTTCATGAAATTGATAGAATTAACCTAGAAAAAGCATTAGCGGTAGTTGATAATGGTATGACTACGTTAACATCCATGATCTATTCTCTGGGCAACATTGTATCTTCTGCTATAGATGTACTAGAACACGATTTCTCCATACTACAGCACAGACAGTCTCAGTTACGTTCTATTATGTTATTAAGCTGGACGCTACAATCATTGCATTCCGGTTATGTGCCGTGGCGATTTATCAACAGTACGTCCTTGTTCTCTGCATACAATCTAACTAAAAAACAGATAACAATGGCACAAAGGGGAGCAAAATATACAATGCTGCATATTGAAAAACTGGACCAATTACCTTTCACTGTGGCAGAGTCACCATCCACAGAATGGTTAATTCATGGCCATATAACGTTACCTGTCACAACTTTCCAGTTTCAATATTGCCTAGAAAAACAACAGGCAGGCAGATATGAGGTGATGGGTAAGGAATTCATTAAGCAAACTTGATAATTGCTGTATAGAAGTTGATGCAGGAGTGGAGACATGGAAATGTTTCTAAGCTGTACAAACTGCGAAAACTGTTTAAGTGGATCTCTCCTCTGCCAGGATTTCATGCTTCACGGGGCCTGTAACAGTTCAGTTGCAAACCTCTCCTGTCATTTGAAAGGATGCTGTGATTAATCCGGTGTTCAAGTTGCTTTCAAATGGGAGTTAATTGATACTGAATGATCAACGTTTTTGTGGGATGCTTCCGGGCATCGCATCTTGTCACTGTAAGCTCCATGGTTACTTGTTGTATGCAAGTATTGTTTACACTGGCCCACACAGTCAGTGAGGTGCCATTCTGGCCTTCATTGAATGTCTCCTTTATACGGTTTGATACTCTGAGCCGAATGAAAGCCATGCTTTTACAGAAAACCGTGCCCTTAACCACCACCAGAGAGACTTTTGATCTTCAGGTCGCAAGGTCCTCAGCTGACATACAGGCCCTTATACGAACTAACTGCCCTTTCCATTTCACAGAAATGGTACAACGTATCTTTAACATGTCTGATACAATGGGTATAGTACACCTATTTAAGACCATAGGTTCTGGACTGTTAAGCGCCTTTCAGACAGTCTTCTGAGTGATTCCAGCCTTCATATATTCTGTATTTGGAAGCATTTTTGGAGGACTTCTGCTAATCCTGTTACTAATAGCAGGAATCCTGATTGTAATTTTTTTGCTACACAATGGATGTACCAGTCACCAAGGAGATGGAAAAAATGCTCCTGGAGTGCCGATACCGTGATCGCATGGTACTCCATCTGGGCACACCCCGCCTTCACGAACTGAATGACTTGGTTCCTGTCATTTAGACCAGTCTGGATCGACTGTGTTCTGCCTGTCCTCTGATGCCCGTTCTGCTGGCAAGAATGCATGTTGGATCTCTGTCTAGTACTTCCATCGGTTGCACCACCGGACGTGGAGGCTTTACTAGACTCAATAACGGCCCATGTACTGCTATATCCTCAGCGTATTCCCATGTTGATGTCTGCATTCTTAGAGCCACCAAAGGATGCTTCAGCTCCTGTTGGAATGGATACCAGCTCCTCTACAAACACTCAGGCCTTGGATGTCATACAGGCTTCCCCAGCATCGGCTGTGGGCAATACAGAAGATAATCTATGCTCGATTGACCTGATCTGTGAGGTGTTGTAGGGACCGTCATCTGCGATGGCAAGCAACAGTGATGTTGCGTCTCCCAGCCAGGACACAAAAACATTTGGCTCATCGTGTGCTGGGAAAAATGTGGCCTTCTTCAAACAACCACACTTGGAATTTTAAACAGATAACACTATTCTTTTTACTGAACAGCATGGCTTTCAGACATTCATACTTGTTCGAACTATATATACGTACATATTTTAGTAAGACTTACACTGCCTAAAATACAATTTTAGCATTTTTTATATTTTTACTTTTTTAACGCACTATTTTATGGACTAATTAGTTTTTTGCGTACAATGTCTACAAGTGCATTAAAATGTTAGTATGTCATCCAGTCTGATGAGGAGTGGGTGTTATGTTTCCTTTAGGTACCCCGATATAGGCTCATGTAGAACCAGACCTTTCACCTATATTTCCCCTGCCATTACACTACATAACGGTTCTTGGGACTAACCTTTTACCTAGTTATGGTACTGCTTACAAGATGTGGGGTTTTCTCCAAAAACTAGCCTCATTCATTATGCATGAGCATTCTTGGAATCTCAGCAGGACTACCATCTCCTGCATAATAACTATGTATAAGGGTCATTCCTTCCATCATCCTAAGTCCGACATGACACAACAAGGTAGATCCCCTTTGGGTACATAAACACCATATCTTTGCTGAGGCAGGGAGAAGAGAAAAAGGACTTCCGTGCTGACACACTGATGCACTGACACACTGACGAAAGACGCTGAGGTTCCGGCACGTAGAAACCCCAGCTCGTAGTAGTCTGACATCCCTCGCAGAGTGTCCATCTCGAGACCAAGACGGGGTCCCACAGTCTCTCACTTCAGGTAATGGGGTTTGCTTTATCTTAGGGGGATTCTTGGCTCCACTCCTACATACATGCTAGCTGCACTTAGGTACATCTAGTTAGGGTTGCATCGTAGGAGTACGCATTATTACTGTCAAGTATTTATATACCTGCCTTTGTTCATTGTTGTAGCACTATGGTAGGAATCTACCATCCTTTTACTCTACTAGTGCTTATAATAATTTATATCTGTTTCTATCCTATGTTTGTTTCAGCACACCTATTTTACACTAGAATGACGCTGGCTCAATAAATGCTTATTGAAAATGTCCCCACCATTTATTCTGTGTATATCTCTGAGACAAAGTGAGCACGAGTGACTGAGCGAAAAGTACTGTATTGTTTCTACGATCCCTGATAGGACAGAGTTGTCATGTTCGATAGTAGCCAAGAACTATTCTCTACTTGGTAAGAGGAGTTTAAAGTGGCACTGTGAGCTAGCTGGTATACAGGCGAACATACCCGATGGGAGTGTATGGAATCAGTCTGGACACCAATCCCACAGTCTATGTTGTCTAAACGTGCAGATCCTATATAGGTTGATAGGAACTACACGACAGCACAAGCTGCAGTAGAAGAAGGCAGTTTGTGCACTTCCATGCAGTGAGTGCCAGGCACCATTTGGTGCCAGTCACACGATGCATGGATGTGTGGAGGGGCACTACAAGTCCCCCCAGGCCACCTAGCAGTGGCCCACGTGGAACAGGGGCCCTGTTTGGGCCCTCAAAGTCTCTTTCTGACAGGCTGTCAGAAATGGACATCGTAATCCTGACGGCGGTGTCAGCACAGGCACCGCCTCCATTCAGGATCACAATTCCAACCATCGCCCTTTGGGATTAGTAGATACTGTCTTAGGCGGTGGTCCGTCCCCCGACAGTCAAGGGTCCGACCGACTGCATCGTAATACGGCAGTCGACTCGAAGGGCTGTCTGTCGGTGGAACCGCCACCAACAGCCTGTCAGTGGCAGTCCCACCGCCATCGTAATGATGTCCATAGTTGTTAGACCTGTCTATCAAAATTCTTTTTCGTCATACAACATATTACATCACAAGTAAACTTTATCCATAATACCAAACAAAGATAAAACTGTACAAAGCCATAAAACAATATTAACTACAAAAATACAAAGCATAATAACAGCAATGAAATATCATGATTAGTTAAAAAAGACATGTATCCTTTGATCTTTATCTGAGTGTAAGAGCTTGAGATACATAGCTAATTACTAGGTAACAATGCTCATCAGCTAAAAGTTGGAGATAATGCAAACGATCTTTACAAGATCTAAAACAAAGGGTGTGTAAAAATGGTAATAAATATTGGTGTCTAGGATAGTCATAGAATTTACAAAAAAACATCAAATGTGCCATTGATTGCTTGAAGATGCTATCAGAGGGACAAGGGGGTAAGGAATAAAACCATGTGTCCTGATGTGGGTAATCTACCATAAAATGCAGGGTGCTGAGTTTGAAAGGAGTTGGATAAAATCTGTGTTTGTTAATTGGGACCCATGTTAAGTAGCATTCATATCTGCCTCCTGCTTTAAATCTAGATAGAACTGTACAGTCCTCCAGCGTTGATTTTTGTCAGCTTTGACTTGGTTTTTAAATTGACAACCATAGACTTGGATGTATTGTCAATTTTGTTGGGGGAAGAAAAAAGATTAGAAAGTCCTACATCAGTGAAAGCCCTTTTAACATGGACAAGCCCATGTTTAAAAAAGCTCAATCTTGCCTCAGACAATCTTGTATAACTGAGCGAGAGAAGCTAGTGTGTCTTAAATGCCAGATCTTAAGTCAAATGTGAAGGGGTGCAAGCTGGACTAGATCCTCTAAGAAAAGAAGTCTAGCCTCCAGGAGGACAATAAGGCTGGACATACTTTTAGGTGTCACAAGCCGCCTATGTAAAAATTTGTTCCCAGCTTTCTGGAGTCTAGCTGGAGAGGTGTATCCCCACACACCTGCTCCATAGCACTCTAGAGAAAAGCATTTACTTTTATATTAAGTTAGTAGCTCCTTTATTGGCATTTGTCCTAGTTCTTTCAAAAACCTAAAAATACCAGCAATAGCTCCTGCAAACTTGTAGGCCCACTGTTTTATCAAATCATCCCAGCTCAATTTATCTGAAAAAAATATTCCGAGGTAAACAAAACTCTGGATTTTTGTGATGGAAATACCATCAATATGAAAAGAGTGGGAGTTTTTTTTGGGGGTGATTAATTTTCAAGTTAAGACTGCTCATGAAAGTATTAAAAGTCTTGAAGAGTAATTGCAGACAATTGGCAGTGCGAGCGATCAAAACCGCATCGTCAGCGTATAATATAACGGGTACCAAACAGTCGCCAACTCTAGGAAGATCTTTTCCTTTTGCAATGAAAGTGGTCTCAAGATGGTTTATGTAAAAAGAAATAAAAAAAGCTGCCAAAATGCAACCTTGTCTCACACCCTTGGTTGAATTAAAGGTGTAGTACACTCTGCAGTTAAGTTATAGCTGGCTTGTACCTTAGAATCACTGTGTAAACGCGCTAGGAAATCAACTTTCTCATATAAACCATGTCTAAGGCACTAGAGAGGTCCATAATGACCAAGTGAAGAGCCCCTCACCTGGCCTAAACATATTTCCCTGAAATTAAAAGGAGATTTAGACCTTGCTCAAATATCCCAACCCCCAGCCTGAAGCCACACTTTATCATAAAAAAGGTACTGTCAAGGGCCCAGCTCTCCAAGGTCTCTAAAAGGACTAGGCCTAATATTTTTGCCAAAACCTCCAGAAGGGAGTTGGGCTGATAACATGAAGGAAGGCTTTTATTATCCTTTTAAACTATGAGAACAATTGTCGCCTCCTTCCAGGAATGGGGAATTTGTCTTTTAACTGCTGCTTGGAAGACATTAAACAGTGCTGGATGTTGTCAGGGCTGGACTGAGAACCAAAACCGGCCCTGGCAAAGTACTCAGCTAGCCCCCATGGGGCTGGGGTTGCGGCTGAGCTGTTTGCCAGGGCCGGCTGTTACAGGGGGCGATATTGCAGCTATGCTGCAAAAACGGCCCTGTAACAAAAGCGTCGCCCAGGGTCCCAAAACCAGCCCCCACCCTAGCAGCCCACCGGGGGAAATGCCCGGTGCCCGCTACGGCCAGTCCGGCCCTGGATGTTGTCTATACATATCGCCAGACACCACGTGCGGGCCTAAAGCATTCCATGCTTCTGACTTTCAAATAGCCCTTGCAACAGCATCAACTTCTATGGAACTACTAAATGCTAAAATGTCAACCTCTGTTGGGGAAATTAGCTCTGTAATAGCTTGTTGCTGACCTTCCTGAGAATAAATTTGCAAATCATGACACCCCACTCTCCCGACAGAATGTGACATTCAATTTTTGGTTTATTGTCAACAATAAAATATAGCCTATTTATAACATCCCAAAACACCCTAGAATCTCTCATGGCAGCAGTGACCTGGAGGTTTTCCCATACTTGAGTTATTATGTCCTGTTTTCTAATCTCCTTGAAAGTTGTATATGAACATCTGCTTTTTCATATTATTTCCCTATTACCGGGTTGTGTCTTAAATGCCTCCTTTAACTGTTTGAGCATGAGTATGCAAGCAGAGTTGAACCAGTTATATAGGCAAGGATCGTTATAAGTGGGCCTAATGACCAACAAGCTAGCAGCTTAATAACATAGACCTTCAAAGCTGGCTACTATATCCCCTGCTTGGGCCCCCTCTTCTAAACACATCATGAAATCAACATGTTTAGCGGAGATTAGGTCAGCCAAAATTTCCCAGAGTCAACTTTTTCCCATTTTAAGCGTATGCCTTTTTTCTTTGAAAAATGTAAGTTGAAAGAAGGAACATGTATTTTTGTATGTGAATTACCCAGAGAAAACATAAGGCTACACACTAATGAGTTATGGTCACTGAAGACAGATGGCAAAATTAGTGAGTATATATGTGAACTAAAATGCGAGCAAAAAAGAATAAGATCAATAGATGATCCTTTGCCTCTGCCAGTAAATATAGGAACGGTGAGAAAACGTTTCTCACAGTCATCGTTATTAAAGAACAAATTATGTTTCGTAATGATCACATTCAGAGCAATCCCATATGGAGTATGCATGAAATTTGTTAAGTTTTCATCCTGTCAGTCAGTTATTCCACCGGCTTTAACCCCGCTAAGCGGACAAGGGGATATTAAAATCACCAGCCCATAAAATGCCCCCCCTGTTGGGGTATTTTATGCCGTAATCTGTGATAAAGTGACCTATTTCCTCAAGCATATCAATAGCCTGATTAAAAAATAATTGATATAGAAATTAACTAAAAAGATATCCAAAAAATCTGGTAATACCAAACGTAAAACGTAAAATCTGGGAATATGGGGTATGCTCATATTTAAAAATAAAAAGGGCAATAAGAACACACAAAGGGGCATATCAGCAACACCCGGCGATAATTATCACTCAGCGCTCTTAGCGTGAGGATAATTACCGCCGGGTAACGTGTATTTTTATCGCTGAGATAGCGTGCTATTAGCAACGCTTATCTCCTCAGCGATAAAAATCCTCACACTAACTGCCTAGCGTGAGATTATCGCTGGAAACCCAGCGATAATCTCACGTAGTGTGGCGTTAGCTTGCTGATAGGGACTCACAAACTTAGCCATGATATCCACCTTCCATAGGATATCATGGCTAAGGCAGTCCTGAAGCAGGCGTAAGGAAAGTAGCGATAACAGGGGTTATCGCTACTTTTCCTGACGCTATGCTTCATAGCGTGGGGCTTGATGATAGGAGAAATGTCGTTTAGCGACATTTCTCCTGTCATGTCAGGTCAGGAACGCCCACTTTGCATCTCATTAGAGATGCAAAGCTGGGCGTTAGGAATCCCCACGCTAAAGCAAGGTTTCACGCGTTAGCGTGGCCTTGCTAATTAGGCGATAAAATTATCGCCGCTTTTCGTCCGAAAACGCCCGCAAAAGCGGCGATAATTTTTTATCGCCAGCTTGTAAATATGCCCCAAAGCACCCTGATTCTAACTGATGTCGAAGGGGTAGCAGCTACACATTGAAAACAATCAATACAAAAGCTCTTGAATGCCCAAGTCTCTTGACAGCATAGAATGTCAAACCCCTTGATGAACTCAAGCCAGTCATTATTATTTAGTTTGTTCATAAAACCCGCAACATTCCACGACATCAGCTTTATTCAGTCCAAGCCATTATTGATCACAACAGGGTTACTTAAAGATGTCTGGGACGGAGTAGTTTGTAAGATCGCTCTGTAATTGTCTGTGCCCATGACTTCAGGATGAAAGTCTCTACCATCTAAGATTCATTCAACATCTGACATGGATGCAAGGTTCTCAAATTGATTTGTGTGGGCAAATGAGGGGTTAGGCCTATCAAGCAGAGCTGAACATTCCCCGTTAGGCTTATATGGCGTCGGAGTAGTAAAAGTGGGTTTATAAAAAAAACAGAAGCAAGGCTCGTATCCTACCTGTATCACAATGGTCCACCCTGGACAAAAGTTGGCCTACAAGACAAGGGTTACAAACGTTAATCACCACACAATCTCCCCTTGAAGACCTGGGCGAGTAGCCCAACCAGCCTACCCTCCTGACCATAATAAGTTTGCTAATGATGTTTGATGATCCCCCTGCATTTGCCATACACCAATGCGCCGCTTTATTTTTTAAGCTTTGCCAGTTTTCTTGAACGTGGTTGGGAAGGGGTGGCACACCCTCTAGAATGATAACAACGTGTGCACTCCAAAGGCAGTTGCTAAATATCATCACATTGGTTACTGGTGGGGCTTTTTGAATTTGAATTTCCAGCAGTCAAGGGTTCTTCTCCCTCTACATGACTTCTATGAGATCGTGTATTAGTGGCAACAGCAAAAGATAACTGCACAATTGTGGAAGGTTTCATCAGAGCAGCAATAGGTGAAGGGTGGGATATATTCTGAGGCTGGAGCTGAAAACTCTTTTGGCCTCTAAATTAAATTGACTGGCATTATATTGATCCATGAGGGCTTGAACCTTTTCTCTCAATCCCTTAATTTGAAAAACGCCTTTCTTCTGGAAATGTTGACGTAGGGTTGAAGCCTGCCGAACACTCAGAAACATTTAAAGGGGCAGTCACAGCTAGACCTGGCATCCTTCGTGTGGTCTTCTACCATTCGCCCTGTTTTCTAAATATCATTTTTGTTGGCATTAGGACTATGTGCACTGCTAATCAGTGCTACTTTTTTGGTGCTCCTTAAAACATGGTACAATTGACTTACACTTGACTAACATATTTAATTTACTTATAAGAACCCTAGTATATGGTACTATATGTACTCATGGCCTGGATATTAAGAGCTACTAGTGGGCCTGCAGCACTCATTGTGTCACCCACTTAAGCAGCCCATTAAAATATGTCTCAGACCTGCCACTGCAGCCTGTGGTGCAGTTATAAACAGTGCCAATTCAGCCTAGCAAAAGAAGCCTTTTGACAGGAATAAACCTTTCTTTTTAAAACATATAAGCTACCCCTAGGGTAGGGCCAAAATAGCCAGCAGGGCAGAGTGCATTGTAAAAAGTATGATATGTGTTTTTAAGTTTTAATAGTCCTGGTTAAGAAAAACTCCTAAATTTGTTTTTCGCTGGGGCCATGTGCGGTCCAGTGTATGACGCGTGTTCTGGGCGGACACCCCCCCCTTGCGGCAACATGGCACCCAATTGCTCGCATTCAGTGGTTTGCTGCAACTGGGGGAGATGAATCAAGTGAACGGGTGACAAAGCTGGGAAACCTAAGTCGAATTCTCCATGCAAGGATAGAGGCAGTGGCTACGGGACACCAGAAAGCCTAGGTCGAAACAGGAGCGGCAATCAATAGGCAGTGGTATCTACGGTCACTCTGCAGTGAATGTGATGGATTTTGAGGAAGACGTCCCAGGGGATGCCAAGTATCTTGGGGTGCCTGAAGTACTGGCCCGAGCTGCCTTGGGGAAATAGCAACAGGCCCATTGGGAGCCGGAAGACTTGGTTGGAGTACCACAGGTAAGGCAAAGGCAAGGCTTTCTTAAATTCAGTTTGATCCATTAATTCCCTTCTCCCTGAGCTCTTGAAAATGCCGAGATATAAGTCGAGGGTCGATTCAATGGACTCTCTGTGGAAAATTTTGGGCTGCTGTATTAAGGAAAAGGCCAGGAGCTTGGCAACCAAAGAAAGTATTTTGTCAACTCCGCCCAAAGGTAAATTAAACCTTTCTAAAATAGCAGGCGAAAACAGCCTTGGAGTGGAAACTGAAGTCAACCACATGGAAACATAGGAAACCTCCTCCTTTACGCCTTGCTCTCCCGAGCCCTGCTTGATAAGCCAAGACTTAGCGCCCTCGACCAGTAATGATAAGGGGCTACCCAAGAAAGTGGGCTTATACAGTGTAAGGATATTAATCAATGGCTGGCCCGTCAGAACCAAATTTAAGGTAGCCACCCCCAAGGGAAGCAATGGAAAGGAGCATGGATGGGGTAGACATGACGACAGTCCAAGATCAAGGCGGCAGCAAGGATTTCAGGGCTGTATGAAGAGGCGTCAGGGCCTGCCCGTAATGAAAAAGGCACAGCTTTTCCAATGGCAACAACTTCAATCCCTGCGCTTCCTCAGCAAAACCAAATTCCGACAAGTTTTTCTGGTTTTAATAAGCTAGGTAAAGTGGTCACAATCACCAATTCTGTCAGCTATCTCGGCGTGAAGGCTTTAGCTGAAGAATTCAACAGTGCAGTGGATGGGTGTCCAATAAGTTAGTCCGTTAAGTGATCATAGCTCATCTCAAACTCCTTTAAATTGGGTTGCAGCAATTAGCTTTGAATCAGAAATGGTGGTAGAAAGTAAGACCCCCATCAAAGCATTTCTCTTCGATGACACAGTTGGTTAAAAAAGGTATTGATACGAAGATTGAGTCCTTATTAATGACTATCTTGGCTGAAGTACAGGAGGTGAAAGCGGGCCAAAAGACTTTAGCGCATACTTTGGGTGTCTGGATGGTAGAAATTGAAAAGAGAATTTAGACTGTCGGGGCATGATTTGTAGGAGTTACTGCTAGAATCCTGTATCTTGAAGATATCTAAAGTGCAGTGTATAACAAGAACCCAATTCTATAAAAGGAACTTGCCCCTTGCGAAACAACAGCTAGAAGACCATGAAAATCATTTGAGCAGGACCAACCTTGGATTTGTTGGTATACCTGAAAGGGAGAAGGGGAAAGCTAAGGCGGCTATTGAATACATGGATGACTTCATTCGAATCCATCTCTACATGGAAAATACAGAGGAACTGAGGATAACATCAGCACATTGAATACCGTGTCACGAGTATCCAAAATATCTCGCCCATACTATGTTGGTGAATTTTGGGGACTGTAGGATGCAAGAAAAGGTGTTGAATAGTGCTATAAAACAGAAAGATATTAAAATCCGAGAGGGATTTTCAATACAGTTTTTCCCTGACATATCATACAGCACTTCAATTCAACATAGGGAATTTCGGAAAATGCTACCTTTTTTCAAGCAAGGATTTTACAACCAGCCAGACTCAGAACTTTGTTTAAGGGAGAATTCAAGGTGTTTATTGATACTTAGTCAGCAGAAATTACTTGCATGAAATTCAGACCAAAGGAAAATGATGGGTTATTGGTTACATTTGATTCCAGGAGCAATATTTCTTAAAGCAAAAATTAATTAAAGTATTTGCCTAGCTTAGTATAAGGATTGGGGGGGGGGTGATCTGTGGTGCCAGAGTCTGGGGCAGAGTGCAAGCAGAGAACCATTTGCAGGGAAGGTGAGAGGTGTTGACAGGGCGTGAAGGCCATGACAGAGGGGTTCGGGGCACAGGCGAGTGGATGGGAGAGTGTTTGGATGTAGCAAAAAGTGATTGGCACAGGTTTATGGCCTTGGGGAAGTGTGGGGCTCCATCAGTCCTGAAGAGGGACTGGTGAGTATTTGCAGAAGGGAAAAATAGTTTCTCACAGTGAAGGGTTTAAACCAAATGATTCAACTAGGAAGCATGGATGGGGTGGACGGTGGACGCTTGATGAAGTTTTTGAGTTTAGAAATGTCTAGTGGAACCTCAGGCTGGAACTGTAGGGTGATGTTAGAACTGGGGGTCTCTAGTTGGCAATGGCTTGCACCTTTGTCCAAATAGGGACCCTTGCTTCTAGTCAGAGTAAGGGGGCTGCACTCCTAAAATAACCCATGCTCAACCCTGTGGTAGCTTGGCACGAGCAGGAAGGCTTATCTCAGTGGCAGTGTGTAAACCATTTGTGAACACATACAGTAATCCAGTGAAAACAATACAGATGGACACAACATAGGTTTTATAAAAATAAGTCTTTTTATATAGACTTAACACAAGACCCAAATGACAAAAACCTACAATACTGTATTAAGAAAATGACTTTTAGATGGTAGAAATAGCTTAGTTATCTTTAGATGGTAAATGCTACACGTTTCTCACAAAGCACAATAGAATGCTTAACGCAAGATAAAAGGTTCGTATGGAGAACGATGCGTCGGTTCCTTGCTTTGGGGAAGGCGATGCGTCTGTTCCTCAGTGCTTGCACAAAGTAGGCGATGCATCTGTTCCTTACCGGAGAGGAGGTGATGCGACGATCTCGTGGTGCGTCTCGGTTGCGATGCGACAAGATGGCGCCTAGATGAGATGCGACGAACCGGTGCGATGCGATGCGACAAGATGGCGTCTTTGATGCGATGCGGCTACGTGAAGGCGATGTGTGCACGCCCGATGGCCATGCGGCGACTCTGTAACTTTGGATCATCGACAGGCCCTGCAACACGCTTTTCCGGTGATGCGACGGCAACCCTTGCGGTGGCGACACACTTCTCCGATGATGCAATGGCAACAGCTGCGGATACGACACGCTTCTTCTTGTTGAGTCACGCTTCCAGCTCCCAACAACATGCAAGCTTCTGCAGACAGAATTCCCAGCAAGGAAATTCAGGGGGTAGCTGGTGGTGAAGTCTTGTATCCCTGATACTTCAGCGGGAGGCACGCACAGTTAAAGCCCTTGGAGATTCTTCTTCAAGATGATGAAAGTTCAATAAAAGTTCCTTCTCATTTCCTTGGCAATAAAGAAACCACTGCAGGCCAACCCCAGCAAATAACACACTGGCACAGGGGTAGTCAAAAACTCCTGTAGATTCTCTGGTTCTTCTCCTTGGATAAAGGTCTGTCTTGGGCCCCAATATTTATACTAGTAAATCCTTTGCTCTCTGAGGGCAGAGGTAGCCTGTACCTAGCCAGAACCAGTTCTGTGCAGCTTCCTGGCAGGAGGTGGAGACAGCATTGTTGAAAGCAGACCTGGCCCAGGTAGCTGAATGGAAATCTCCTCTCCCTACTCTCTATTCTATGAAGGCTGGGGACACTGAATTGAAATCTCTGCCCCCCACTCTCTATGCAGCCAAGGTCCTGTTCAGCCCAGGCCTGACTCATCAGACAGCTGGAGCCCAAGCCCTCCTGTTACTCACAAACCAGACATGCAATACACAACCTAGCAGAGGCAGGCTGGATGGGTAGGTCAGAAAATACCTACTTTCTAAAAGTGGTATTTTCAAACACAGAATGTTAAAAAAAACTTTAATAAAAGATGTATTTTCTCATACTGAGTTCAGGCATACTAAATTAGTTTTTCCACCATGTTCCCTGGGTCAGTTAGGATTATAAGATGTTATAATCAAACTGCCCATTCTGGCCTATGTGGACAGGTAGCCTTGCAATAGTGAAAAAGAAAATTGGCTGTAATTCACTATCAGGACATGCCACACACACCAGGGCATGTCCTACCTTTCACATACAATGCGCCCTGCCCTAGGGCCTACCTTAGGGGTAGCTAACATGTAGAAGAGGGAAGGTACAGGGACTGGTAAGTGGGTACACTTACCAAGTCGACATGGCAGTACTAGACTGGTGCACTGTACTAGGGTCTGACAAGTAAATCAAATAAATCAAATAAGCCAATCATGGAGTCACTAATGCAGTGCTACAATTTACAATAGGGAGCACTTGCACTGTGGCACTGAATAGCAGGCATAGTGCCCAACGCATCTAACCAGCAAAAACATATAAAAAACTGAGGAGACAACAACGAAAAATGGATGGGAGACTCACGCCAATGGTACCAGGTCTAACAGGTGGTCTCTGTAAATGTCAACGGCTTAAACAACCCTCAGAAGCAACAAACAGTTATGGATTGCCTTGTTGAGCAGAAGGCGCCTGCCGTCTCACTTCAGGAGACACATATTAGGAAATCAGAATATCTTCAGTTAACTGGTCTCATTTCCAATTGCTATGTAATTCATCTGCCTCAGCCTCTCTTAGAGGTGTGGCAATTCTTGTCAGCAGGAGGTTCGAGGGTCGGGTGGGTCGGGTGGGTCGGGTGGGACAGGTGTATTTGGTAGATGGGCGGTGGCAGAGTTTCATATTAATAGCAAGAGGTATTGCTTAGTTTCTTTTTATGACTCAAGTCTAGATGATCCTCACTCACTATATGATGTGTCTCTTCAGTTGGCCAATCACTCCAAGTATATATTAATAGGTGGAAATTTAAATGTTGCTGAAAAACCAGATGTTGATGTAAGTAGGGGAGCTATCCCTCACCACAACCTCAAGATGGCAAGGGCAATGCAGTGGTTTATGGAGTAGCATAGTTTGCTTGATCCTTGGTAAGATGTTAACCCAATGTCAAGGTGGTATAGATTCAATGGTGCCCTGCCTAAAAGCTGTTCTTTAAATAGAGAATTACTCGCTGAATAATCTTTTATCGAACAAATGTAGGTGCAAGCTATTCTGTTTCTTGTGGAAAATCAACACTCCTCTCTGTTAGAAAATATCTGGGAAGCATTTAATAAAATTATGAGAGGGGAGAGTATCTCTTTCCATACCCTATCTAATAAGTTAGCAAAAGTGAAATTTAGGGAGCTGTTTGAGGATTTGCATTTGGCTGAGGTGAATCTTTCCCATGTAGCTAACTCCCTACATTGTAAGGAGAGAGAGTTGGCGAAGCATAAGAGACAGCAGTTTTGACGGAGAAGCAATTTATAAATAGTGGAACTTATAGGCAACAATTATATGAGGAAGAAGAAGTAAGTGGGAAGCCTGGCGAGTCAGACCATGACAAGCTAAATATTTATAAATAAAATCCGGGATCCATTAACAGGTACTTTGCTGGGGGATGCCTATTTAATTGAGGAATTATTCCATCAGCATTTTGCAACACAGCTGGCCAACCCCTAGGTACCAGTGATATTTTGGGCTTCCTAGATAGTATTTGCCTCCCACAACATTTTGTCCACTCTATACCACTATCAGAGACAGAGGCTGCGGTTAGAGCTTTTCCCAGAGGGAAGGCAGCAGGGGAGGATGGATTTCCATCAGAGTGGTCCCGGATCCTTATCTCAGAAGTAAAAGGTCCCATGATAACCCTTCTTAATAAAATATTAACGGCAGCTCATTCCCCCTTCTTTTCACACAGGCCTTCTAACTTGTTTTCTTAAGGAAGACAAAAATATGGAGGTCATAAATTCATTTTGCCCTATAAAGCTGCTCAATGCAGATTATAAGATCTTAATGAAAATAATGCTGCCAGGGTGGCAGAGGTTATGCCTGTTTTAATCAGGAAAGACTAGACTGGGTTTATTCTAAAGCGCCAACTTCATTATAACACACATTAACTAAATGAAGCGATTGACTACTTAAATTTTAGTAAGACTCCTGCAGCAGTCTTGTTTATTGATGCTGAGAAAGCTTTTCAATTTTTGTCACCTGGGATTATTTGTTTCAGGTAATGAAGGTAATGAGATTTCCAAATCAGCTCACAAGGTCAATAGCGGCAATATATGAAGAGTCATCTGCTGCAATATGTCTTAATGGTAAGGTTTTGGATTCTGTTTAGATGTACAGGGGCACGAGGCAGGGATTCCCCCTGTCACCAATTCTTTTTGCCATCATTATTGAGCCCCTGCCTGTTTTTTCATGTCAGAATGGGGAAGTGACAATGGCAGTTCCTGGGATATCGAAACTTGACCTTGTGTTATATGTCGTACCTGAGAGCAGGGTGTTTCATCAACTGTTTTGGTATTTTTTCAAAATTCTCAAAATTTACTGGTTATTGATTCAACATCTCCAAAACAGAGATTCTTTTTTTCAAAACCAATGCAACAGCGCTATCCCAAGATTTGCATAGTATTTATCTGCATAAGACAGTTAGGTATTTTGGTACGAGTTTCCGAAAGGTTCGAAGATTTATATGATTGAAACTACCCTGCTTTGCTCACTAAGCTTCAGAATATGTTTAATCGGTGAAGGGAGGTGCCACTCTCTATAATCTCTATAATTGATAGAGTGGCACTAGTTAAAATGCATATTTTGCCTTTGCTAAAATTTTCTGTACAGCAATTCCTTATGTGTTATATAATAATTTCTTTCAGTGGCTGAATGCGCTGATTAGTCTTTTTATTTGGAAAAAGAGCAGCCCACAAATCAGCATGAAGAAGTTGATCCTACCTACTCAACAAGAGACTTAGCCTTGGTACGTTAATTTGGCTGCATGCAAGACTTTTGATAATTGTTTTCTTTGGGCTTTGTGCAAAGGAATTGTGTTTCGCTTAGATCCTAATCTCCCCCAAGAAAAGCACCCAAAGAAGATAAGATATTTCATGCTTCCTGCTTTTGAAACTAAAGAGAAACAACTATTTCAATGGCAACCAATCACCAGCATCCACGCCGAAACTCCTTTTAATTGTGAGTGCCCCTATGAATTGTTAGGCGTAGCTACTAGATTACAGAAGTGTAATTTGGGGAAAGTCAGGGATTGGATAGTCGTTGATGTTCTGATTTCCTGGGAAGTGATTTAGTCCTGTCTAGTGAAGTCCTGGGTGCAAAGTAGGTTAGTATGTCTTCAGATAGCATCGATTTTGAGGAAATACCAACCTTGGCAAATTGAAAAAACCCGGGAGATAGTCTGGGTACTTTTTCAATCCAAGTGTAATTATACAAAACAGAGACAATGGGTAAACTGGTTGAGTTCAAGAGGGTCTAATTTTCAGGATCAGTCTCGAACCAGTCAAAGTAAATGGATACAAGGAATAAGGTGAATTTAACTCAGAAGCAAGGGCTAGAAGCTTCTGTACTCAGTTTTAAAGTTCTATGGCACCCTAACTTTCAGAAAATGCAATTGCATGCTCAATGGATTGGATACTTTACCCCTGCACTGTTACAAAAGTGGAACACAAATATATCTGAGCGATTCCCTAGATGTTCGGAGCCCAGTAACTGGATCAATATTATCTGATAATATAACAGGAGAAAAACCTTCTGGGAGAAGGTTCTGAAGGGTTTATGGGTCTCCTTTGGGAAAATATATTTGGTAGATTTGAATGCAGCATTATATGGCTGCTCATGGCATTTGGATATCAGTCCAGCTCCAGCCCACTGCTGGTGGTTCATCATAATGTCAATGGCAAGATCAATAATTAATGCACTTTGGAAATTAGCTGAACCACCTAGGCTGCAAGTATGGTTAGAGAACATTAATAATGTGTACTCTAAGGAGTTGGTGTGAGCAAAACATATAGGTGAAGGGAGAAGCTTTTTCAAAGGATGGAAGTACTCCCCTCCATTCATTCTGAGATTTTAAGACTTTGGAGGCTGAGATTTGGACTGACTAAAGTAGTTCTCTGTCTCACTTCATTGAAACAACACACTTTAGCAATGTGTATTTACATTGCAGGCCCTTTAGAATTTGGCTATTGCGAAATGTAGGCTGGAATTAATTTATAGCAATATAAATGCTGGTAGCAAGTGCTGGCTGCTTGTGTAAACATATCTAATTTGAATTTTATTGTGAAATGTACATGCAGTTTGCGCTTTGCACTTTGCCCTTTGGAAATTGTACATTTGGCACTTAAGATATTATGCTTCAGGAAACTGTATTTATTAAGAACTTTGTCTGTCTCCTTTTGTTTTATTTGAATGTTTCTGTGAAATATATTTGCACTTTTTGCCTTGGACTTTGTACTTTGAAAATTGCACAGCTGGCACTTTAGATATGCTTTAGGAAGTGTATGTATTCAGATGTTTTGCGTGTCCTTAATTTTTATGATTTGTTTGTAACGTTTTCTATGCTGCAACAAACCAAAATTAAAAATAAATTGTTTTTTACTAATAACATTGGGTTACTTTATTTCATTTAATAACTGCTAACTTTTGATTGGGAACAGATAGGAATGTGAAGTTTGGATTCAAATGAATTTCAATTTAAAATCCTCTATAACGGCAACGCCGAATTTTAAGTCACAATTCTGAAAATACTACTCTTAGAAAGTTTGCATTTTTTTGTCCTAACCATCAGGTGGCCTGGGTCACATGACTGTGAATAGATTTACAGTTGGCCTTTGTGTATTCCTTCCTGACAGTAAGACAAAGGGGGACAAGGTATTGGCAGCATGGGTCATCCTACCAGGATGGGTGGGGCAGAGTTGTTCCCTATCCAACTTACTTTTGAAAGAGCTGCCTCTAGGACACACAAAAAGAGACCTGACACCAGTCTTTTGTCAACCCAGACTACTTACGGCCTTAGCAGGGGAAGGGAAGAACTTCCCAGAATCAAATTTGGGGGTAGCAATGATGTCACCCGTCTTCAAAGGCTAGTACTAGGTATAAATATTAGACCTCCTGAACCACCTCTTCAGTACACTCCTGGACCTGTGACACTTTAGAAGTAGTTCTGCCTTGTTCCCCATAGGACTGCCCTACTGCTTGAGACATGTCTGGTTCCCCAAAGGACAGCCCTGCTATTACCAGAGGGATGCCCTGCTGCTAGAGGCCTAAATTGTCCCCCAGGGGACTGTCCTGTAGCTTGTAGCTTGCCCTGGTCTCCGAGAGGGAAGAATGGACTTGATTCCTTCCTCTCAGGCTACCTGAGTGACTCCAAGAATCTGTTTGCTGACCTTCTTTTCTGAGCTGCAGGGGCACAACAAGCGGCAGGGGCATCACTCCAACTGCCTAGCTGAACTGTTACACTGGACCTGCCTGGAACCGCAACTGGACCTGCCTAAGCCCTGTTGGCCCCTGCTGCAGTGAGTACCTGATCCCCAAGAGGTGCCTTCCCAGGCCCTGGACCCTTGGCTGGCATCAGAGAGAACTCCTTGTCTAACTGAAAGTTCCAGCAAATCTGGTGTGAGGCCCACAAAGCCTCACACCAAATTTGCTGCAACGCCTCACTGCACAGCTGAGACCTTCATCAGAACTGATGCCGATTGACATACAGCATCACAAAGCCTGGCCTCACAGCTGAATGCTTCATTTGACACCGAGCAACACAAATCCTCGCCAAGCCTCAACGCTTTACTCAAAGCTTTACTAGAACCAACCTTGAGAGATGCAGAGCACCACAAAGCCTTGCTGCACAGCTGAAAGCTTCACTGGAACTGACACTGAGCAACGCAAAGCCCCACAAGCTACAATGCACAGCAGCAAGCTTCATCTGAACCAACACCAATCGACACCAAGTCTCGCATAGACATAAGGTACAACTGCTAGCGGGCCAAACTTGGTCCTGTGCTAATCTCAGTCAGCCTGAACTTGCGATTTTGTCCTAGTCCAGCTTGACCAGATACCCTCAGTTGGCACTTTGTGCCTTTTTGTGCTATTTTTATGTAGACCTTTAAAGTTCAATAACTCCAGTTCTACTGATTGGATTTTTGTTCTTCTGGTGTCATTTTATTTATCAAACTTTACTCTATTTTTCTAATAGCCAGAGGACACTGGAAGGGGGGGGGCGCTTTTGTTACTGGGGGCTAGTTTTGTAGCAATGCAGATGTTTTTAAAGCACTGCATAATTCCTTGTATATTCCTTGTTTATTCAACTGCTTTCAGGCAACAATAAAAGTGCCAAGATAAGATTAATGTACCTGCAGGTGGGAGATCAGAGTTCTGTCTAGTGGCAGTTTTAACTTATTTAAGGTAGCGCAGAGGGTTAACATGCCTGCTGCAAACAGCGTGTACCATGCAGTTCACAGAACAGTATTTCATGTGCTTCGCTCAGTGGGTTACAGCTTTTGTCACAGAGATCCTTTTGTTACTGTGCAGTTCATAAATTACAATCTTAATCTATGTTAAAGGTTATGTTTTTTCCCAGTCTTTTATTATCCTATTTTTGCTAAAAGGGCTTAGTTTGGGTAGAAATAAATTCTTATTAGTTTAGTCACCCTAACCACTGTATTACGTTCTGAATCCTGAGTTTGTGCTTCCCCAGACCAAGCACTTTTAAAAGAAATGCTTACCAGTATGGATGACATGTGCATCCTACACCTTGTACTGCTCTTTACCTTATGTAAAAAATGTTATATACTGATTTACATACGTATGAGTCATTGTCTCTGTATGTGTGTGTGATGTAAAGTGCTCTGACACCCTACCGTGGTATGAGAGGTGCTATGAAACAAATGAAATACATGTGAGAGAGGGGCTACGGACAGATGAGAGACCCTGTTCGAGGGTGATGGTGAGGGAATTATTGAAGAGCCCCAACAAAGATTCCAATATCCTGGAGCACTGTAAGTTCGTCATTCATTATGCTTTAAAAAAAGAATATCATTGAATATATAATCAAAAATGTGCTGTAGAATGCACATGATAACATTTGCCAGGGCTACTGTGGGTTCCCACTCAGGACCTGGGCGTAAATATCCGCAGGTCATAATTTGTGAATCCGTATCTCAAAAGGAAGGTCGACAGATAAAAGTTGTGTGCACCTAAGTGCTGAGAAACATCTATCCACGCCTGGTATATCAATTTACTGTGCAGGGTGGGCCCCATTACGCAGCTTCGAAAGCTGGTGAGCCTGTGCCGGGTGATCGGAAACCATTAAATATTAAAATCGAAGGAGCTATTTTGTCGTCTTCTATATTGCCATTGCTCACAAACAGCAGCAACAAGGACGAACAAAAACGTCTCCCCAGAGCCAAAAATCTGTTGCTCCATTTTAATAATGAAAAGTTGTGGAAAGTGAAACACCGCGGCCATCACAGCTTGTGAGTAAACTCATATCTCACTGCCAGCCTGCTGTTAGAGAAGGTTTGTTTCCCGCGAGATCCGGTTAGCTCAACTCTAAAACAAGAAGGAACAGCTGTGGGAGTGAATTGGCGGGAACCTGCCGCTCAGATTGAAGCTTAAACTGCGTGCCTCGCGCGCGTGGCCTATAATAAAGAAAAATGGTTTTCCCTGTTTGATATCGTGTGTCTTCATAGCTTTATCAAGAACTCGCTGGCAGCTGCGTAAGCTCATATGGTGTCCCGTGTCGTAATTTCAAAAGCAATCCTCATCTTGTGAACACATTCTGAAGCCTCCTGAGCCTGTTCGGTAATTTAACCTCAGAAAGATGGGACAGTCTTTGTCACCTTGACACAAAAACATACGACTGCATCTTCCTGGAAAGAGACAGACAGTGTATCTTTTGTTTAAAATTATTTTTTTTAAAGGTGTGCTGTAGTCCTAACTAGGATGAGCATTTGCACCATACCGCCTATTTATTTTTTTATTATTTTAATCATATATTTTTTCAGTTTTTTCTACAGCGCCAACGTGGCAGAGAGGCATTATAGCGTTTTACAACGGAGTAGGAAGGAAGGGGCATATTTACAAGGGCTTTATCTCCGCTTTTTTGGCTTACAAAGCCAAAAAAGCGGAGATAAAACCAGCGCCCTATTTACAAGAGGGTGCTAACATGCATAATCACATGTTAGCACCCTTTTTCCCAAAGCCTCACTTTGCATCTCCAATGAGATGCAAAGTGGGCGTTACTGGGCGTACCCAAGATGGACTACCTTGCAAATATCGCTGATGTTTACATCGCAATATTTACAAGGCAGCCCACATGATTTTAGCACACATTAAATTTTGGCGAAAACAGCCGTTTTCGCCAAAACCTAATGTCTGCTAAAATCCTGACTTAGCCATCCCTAACATAGGGGGTGGATTATGCTGATACGACCCTGTGGAAAACCAGCGATCTTCCCTGCAAAAGGGCGATAACCTCGCTATCTCTGGAATTTTTATCGCCCTGGAGTAACGCATTGTTAATAACACGCTACCAGGGCGATAAATACCAGAGATAGCCTGCGATAATATAATTATCGCTAAGCACTGCCAGCGATAATTATCGCTGGCCGTTGTTAATATGCCCCTAAGTTTGGTTAGCAAATATATTGAAGCAAACTTTTTTCACCAGGAAACAAGGAAAAAACAGTTCATCCCACCAGAGACGTTACAGGATAAAAAGTGGATAGCTTGCTAAATGCTAATAAACTAAGGGGCATATTAACAAGGGCCGAAGATAAATATCGCAAAGCGCGCTTAGCGCTTGCATATTTATCGCCGGCTATCTCTGGAATTTATCGGCCGGTTTGCGCGTTATTAACAACGCGCATCGCCGAGGCGATAAAAATTCCAGAGATAGTTGGGATATCGCCGTTTTCCATGGTGGAAAACGGCGATATCCTAGATGATAGGGCCTGTGGTCTTAGCCACAAAATCCGCCCCCATGTTAAGTATGCCTTAGTCAGGAATTTAACAGACGTTAAATTCCTGCGTTAAGGCATACTTAACGCAATTTAAAAAATCGCTACCCTCCCTTGTTAAGCGAAGCTGCCTTCGCGATATTTTCCCAAGAGATTCTTGTCAGGCACGCCTCCTTTGCATCTCATTAGCGATGCGATCGGAGGCGTGCTGCGAACGGGCGCTAAGTCAGCAAGACACGCAATAGCGTGTCTTTGCTGATAAGGCGATGGAATTATCGCCGCTTTTCGCCGGAAAACGGACGCAAAAGCGGCGATAATTTCATATTGCTGCCTTGTTAATATGCCCCAAAGATGGTAAAAAAAGAAGCAAGTAGCTATCCATTTTCGTTGGGGACTGTCTTTAAATAATATGAATGTGTTGCAGTGCTCTTGAAGTCATTTCAGGTTTGGTGTGGAACAACGGTAGCGGAGAAAGGAAAAACAATGCGGCATGGACGGAGGTCCTTATAGAACAAAATACCTAATTAAGGTGCACAAATTGCACCATTTACCTGGGAAAATACCACTAATTCAAAGAAAAGGACATGGTAATATTTTGGGATTTGCTCACTAACAAATTCAACCACCATCGCAGAATTCCTTTGTCAACACCACTGCTCACAGTGGCAGAATTAATGAGTCCTGGTAAAAAATAGATATTCTGATGTGATCAATGTGAATCGTTAAGTAAATGGGAAATGCATATTTTTGGTGACTTGATCCCCAAAATGCCCAGGTCAGTGATTTGATTGAAAGCCAATTATAAACTACAGATTATATTTCTGCGAAGTGCTTTCCTTCACACAATAGCTTTCCCACTGCATGGGGAATATGGCTTTGTTTGGTAGTATTTACGTATTTTTTAAAATAAATATTTCGGATTTGTATTTATTTTGAAGTGTGTTTTGTAAAATATATTTGGGATTAATTTCACTAGTTTTGGAATTGTTTTTATTGTGTTATTTATTTACTATCTTGATTATTACCTTATTTTCATCTGGTACAATTTAAATTATGTAATTTCTCTATTTGCATTATAGTATTCATTACAATTTTATGTTCCAGGGTTGTGGATTTTGTTGGGGAAAAAATGGCTAGTGTTTTATAAAAGAAAATAATGATAGTATATTGTTAACAAAAGATACATTATCAGGATAACGCACAGAAAATGCTAAGGTTAGTGTCAGCAACTGAATAACACAATGTGACATTTGCATCATATAAATAGTCCCCTTATTTAGGAATATTGTTTCGGAAACTAATGTCAGTACAAAGTCTTTGATTGTACAAGGTCAGTCATATTTCAATATTTCAATATTATGATGTACATATTTTAGAGGAATGCCTCCCTATCAAATTCATTTTTTGTTAGCCCTGACATCCTTGGTGTGGTCTTCCCCTAAACCTTTTGCCTTCACTCCTTCCTTTTTTGCTAAACTCGTTTCTGTTGACATTAGGACTCTGACCGCTTTACCACTGCTAACCAGTGTTTCAGTGCTTGTGCTCTCACCTTTAAATAAGGTACAATTGGCTTAAACCCAATTGGCACATTTAATTTACCAATAAGTCCCTAGTAAAGTAGTACTACATGTACCCAGTGACGGCAAATGAAATGCTACTAGTGGGCTGCAGCACATACAGTGCCACCCACTTAAATAGCCTTTCAAAGCATGTCTCAGGCCTGCCATTGCAGCCTCTGTGCACAGTTTTAAACTGCCATTTCACCCAGGAACACTAAACCGTTTGCCAAGTCTAGACCTTGCTTTTTAATACTTATATGTCACCCCTAGGTTAGACCCTAAACAGCGCATGGAGCACGGTGCATTGTATTTAACAAGTTGGATGTGTACTTTTACGTTTCATATGTCCTGGTAGTAAAAAACTCTTACATTTGTTTATCACTATTGTAAGCCCTACCTCTCCCATAGTAGAACATTGGGTTACATATTACATTTATTAAGTGATAACTTTTGTTTGGGTATAGGTAGAAATGTCATAGTTGGTATCTAATGAACTGTAATTTAAAACTCTTTTTAATGGCCAGATTTTCAGTCTCAAAATGCCACGTTTAGAAATACAAAAAAAACAATTGATGGACAGAATGTTGAGCAATGTCAAACATTCACCCCAGTACAGAGATCTAGCCCTAAATTCATCGTTTTTTTGCTCACCCATGCCATTCCAGTTTGGACCCAGCCATATGCAAATCAGTCTTGACCCTGTACCCAATGGGAACAGTCCAGCCCAATCTGCCAAGGCCAGGTCCTCCCGGGACTGGAAACAAGCATCCTAGGACCGGTTTTGGGGTTTTTATCCCTCATCAGCCAGGATAGCTTGAAGTTTGGTAGATGGTAATCCTTACACAGCAAACCTTTTGCTGCTGCCATTTTGAGAACAAAAATATGCATTACTGCAGTACTGGAACATTCATAGATTCACATGCTTGAATCATTCCCCGCCGTCGAGATGGGAGTCCTCGGTATATCAAAATAGCAATGCAAAGTCAACATAAAATAAAAAAAGGCCTAGGCCCATTTAGTTTTGTAACATATCCTAGTTGTTTTGTAAAAGAGACTAAACATAGGTTCCAACCAATCAAAACACCCTACCCTTTAGAACACTCTTGAGAGAAACCCCAGACCTTCATATTTTCTACCACACGTAGTGCTAGGGAGTCTCTACTGAGCTCTGCTCAGTTTTCTTCATTTCTACTTCACATTCTACTTCAGGGTTATATTTCAACCCTTTTGTCCTTCTTCATTGACAATTTACTGCTTACTGCTGATTACTCGACCAGTAGGTGTGACTTTAGAGGCAGGGTTTGGGGTTCCTGCTATTCTGTGCTTCATCACCATGGTCTGAATCTCAGCATCAGCCGACGCCTCCGAGAGAGCAGTGAGCAGTGCGGTGAGCGGAGCCGTGGGGGATAGCTCTGTTGCGCCATGAGTAGTCAACAGCTAACAGCTATCAGCTACTCACCTTCTCAGCTCTGTCGCCGAGGACTAAGGTGAGGAGCTGAACACAAAACATCCTGTGGCGGTGCTCTCGTGCTTTTCGGCACGTGTGGCCAGGAAGCAGCCCAGGTTAGCTCCGGGCGCAGCCTGCGGCCTCCTAGTAGGTCCAACTTGCCCCAGGGGTACAACACCGGCCCCTCGCACCCAGGCTGCCCCCACCATCACATGTACAACACCATCCGGCATGGTGAAACCAATGACAAATGAGGCCTGATACCACCCAGCAACTCAGCATATCCAGCAAAGCTTTTGGGGCAAGGTTGTTGATGCTAATCACCCTATTGTGTGAGCGGAGCCGTGGAAGCTGTGGAAGCTGCGGGCTGTGAGCAAGCTGCAGGCCGCGCTTTTTGTTGCTCGTCCTCTCCGTCTCTCCCTGTTGCTAGCTAGCAACAAACCTCTCCCCCCTCGCTCTCCAACACTGTAGGGGGGTAGTACAGTGGTACAGCGGAACAGTTGGGTGGCCCAAGCAGAATGGTGGAACAGAGTGACCCCTGAGCCCACGTCAAAGAGCATGCCAAGTCAAGGAGAAGAAGCAGAGCAGAGCAGAGCTACTACTTCAACTGGAAGCACCGTGCAGGTCCCAGGCAGCAGTCCTAGTAAGGGGCTTTACATAACCCACGTACTTCCAATCCAGACGGATCCAGATGGAACTGGGAGGGTCAATCACTTCGGCATTCCATTAGTAACAGCTGTAACAGCGCTCCAACAGTACAGACAGCCAGTGTGATGGTACCCAAAAGGAAGGACATTGGACGGTCAACTATGGCCTCAGATGGAAAGGACAGCCTGCAGTTGCCCATTAAAAGGATTACAAGGAGCACTGCTTTGCCTCTGAGCCCCAACAACATTTTCCAAGCCACTTCGCAATGGAGATCTATTATGCTTTTTTTTTTTTAAAGTGGCAGCCCCAGTATTACCCAGGACATTGTTCAGGGCTGTCAAACGGACAAATGTCAGGACGCACCACCCACAGGTCCCGACATGCCCACCAAACAGGCAATTAGCAACACAAAAGAAAGCAAAAAGCCCTTCCACCACAACTACCCATACACTCCCAAAAGAGGATTATTTCCAAGCCCGGCAAGTTGGGGAGAGCAAGAAGTGGATGGCTCACTTCTCATCGCTGGGGAATTTACTGGCTACATTATATCCACATTCAAAGAAAAGGCGCTCGACCTCCCAATCAACAGGAATCATGACGCAACATTGATAAATGTGGAACACACGCCAGTGACAGTAGCACAAATCCACTGGACCGAAATCCACGAACAATAAGGCAAGAATACCGAGCCTCTTCCGTCACCTCTTCCATCAGCTACAAATGCTGTCTCACCCATAGTCAGTTAATCTTTAGATTCTTCAGTGGCCGGGGACCTTGCTGCCTCTTTCCTCCAGAAACTGGGGCAAAAAATTGAAAGAACTCTAGAGTTAACCCCAACATTTCTGGGGCTATTAGAGCTTCCATAGGATGCCAAGGCAGACTCTAATCAATCAAACAATAACGTTAATGAAGATTTTCAAACAATGCTCTTAAACGAAACTAACAGCTCTATAAGCAGGTCACCACTGTGGCAATCATCAAAGATGAAGTTCCAAATAGACCTCCTGCAATCAATGGCAGTCCGCCTAGTTAATTTAACCACCAGGGTGGAAGACCAGGAAAACAGAATTGCTCAGTACCTCGATACCAACCAAGGCGTATGCTCCTGCCCAACACTCATTGACAAGTGGGCCTCTGTCCCGGAGGTGGTAGCGGACATAGTTGAGATAGTAAGAGGAAGAAGGGGCTTATTGACAACCAGCACAACAGATGGCTGGGCAGTCCTAAACAATCATCATCCTACCCCAAGTAAGAAGGAGGCAGTTCCATCAAGCCCAAAGTTAACCGACAGATATGAACAGAATCAAGCACGAGGACCAGGGAGCCCTGTTAAAGGGCTCGATGCAACTCAATGCAACTCCAGGGTCAACGGCAGGGAATGCGATGTTCCGATAATAATCACTCAAGATCTCTGCACCCCAAGCTCAACAGACATGTCAGATGCCCCCTATCAAGGAGAGCAAAAAAAGCTGAGGAAACAACTCAAAAAGACCAAAACAAAATGACAAACACAGCCATTGAATGTCAACCATCCCCCTCCACAAAGCAATACTAAAAACAGACAGCTCTATCCAATATTCACAGGCAAGCTGGGAGGCAAGCCGGACACCTCGTCTGGCCCAACACATGGAAACCATCAAGAACAGACAATACCACAAAACAGTCTATTGCAAGAGTCCCTATAACTCCTGCCAGACCAAACTCCCCTTCAGAGCACGAAACAGTGGCTGGAACATGTCCTACACCACTGGACAAAATCACCTAGGCAACGACAGCTATTTCACTATCGTACACGGATGTCTTACAGCATCCTCAGTCAAGCACTGAGATGCAGATCAGAGCACAGAGCACACAAGAATGGAAAACCGGCAAGCAAGCTGGCAATACCCTGAAACACCCAGCAAGTACAAGCCCAGTGTTAAGCTTGGAAGTCTGTGCCCCAGGTAGAGGAGATGCTTCAACTATAGACTCCACAACAAACATCCATGAGGTGGCTCCTACCCCCGAGATACCATATTACGGGACAGCACAATATCCTGAACAGGAGCAATATTCTATGCCTCTTCAAACATCTAGTCACCCTGGAACAAATCCCAACAGAAGATCTGGATTGGGTCAGATTTATGAGACTCCAGGGGGACACTCATGGCGAATACACTGTGGTGGGTCTGAAGCAAAAGAGACTCCAACAAGCTGTCCTGGACGAATCACAGCTTGCTGAGTGGGGCATAGATGTCCAGGTTCTGCCACAACCAAAATATCTGCATGTCCTAGCAGAGAACAATGGGGTTAAGGACCCATGGTCCGTGTTGCGTGGGACCAACAGGCATGGGGACCATGGCAGCAGTTGGACTGGCTCCAAGGCCCCAACGGGCATTAGGATCTCATGCCGTAACAACCATTGGGCCATACTCGCAAGTCACCTTGCTCCAGATCAAACAGGAACATCAAGAATGTGGCCACACTATTCCTAACAGCCGTGGCACTTGGCCCGGCCGAGCTGAGTCAAGGTGAGTAAATCCGACCCAGCAGCAACTGACTATAATCTCCTGGAACATCGCAGGGATCAGTAAAATCACAAAAGGAGATAATAAAAAGGAGTTTTTAGAGAAGGACGACATGTTATGCTTCCAAGAGACATGGGCTCTGTCTAGCACCACATTGGCAGGGTACTACGAATACCACATAGCAGCAACTAAAAGGAACATCTTTGGTTGTCCATTGGAGGGATTGTCATTTTTTGTAAAACACGCCTGTGGTTTTGTGGCCATAGAAATAAAATCTACCGTACCAGGGATACAAGTTCTATTGATTAGAGGCCTGAACCTAAATTCCCACCCCCTCCTGCTAATAAATTGCTACATCAATCCAGCTCAGACCGCTATGAAAGACTACATGGATACGCTGACATGGACTCTTGAAGATCTACTAACCAAATATAAATCCCATCAGGCAATCATAGCGGGGGACTTCAATCTGAGGGATTTAGACAAAGTGAACTCCCCTCCCCGGTGCACAGGCCAGGCAGAATCCCTCTACGATCTCTTCAATAATCACAAGTTAAGCTCAGCTCACACATTAAAGGAAGCACGTTTGACATCTTGGCATTTGAAACCAACTTTTCGGAACATCTCGACAATCAACTACATTTTAGTCAGCAAAACAATCGCAGCCAGACTAAAAGATTTCGACGTAGAGGACAGGGCCGAAGGTGATCATAGGCCCTTGAGAGTTGTGATTCAGCTAGAAGTACCAACAGCCACCATCTTTCAACCAATAGGAGAGTCAAGAGGGGAAGAAAAGCATAAAGTCCTCCAGAGGGTAAAATGATCCAAATATATAGGGGAGAAGATGCAAGCTTAGCTGGATTTGAAGCAGGAAGGCACCACACCGCCCCAAGTAACATCATTAAAGGATTGGAGAACATCGTTGAAGACCTCCAATTAAAACTAGGAAACCCTCAACATTAATGCCCATATATCAAGGAACCATCAATAACAGGAAGCAAACGTCCCCCAAACAACATACTTGAAGGCAAATGTGCACTCTGCAAGGCCCTAGAAGGAAGGAAAAGAGGGGGCATACCAGCTGTGGGTCCGTCGGTTACAGCGCTAAGGGCAGGCAGCCTTCAGAAACAAACAGTGGGAGCATAAAAAGGAACACATAGAGAAGGAATGACTCAAAGTGTTCTGCATGTTGAAGGATAAGAACCACTCTGAGCTGTGGAGGCACATGAATCAGTTGAGTAGTCGAGGAGTCCCAAGAGGAAATGGAGTGGCGGAGCATGACTGGATAAAGCATGTAACACAACTATACTCGCACGCCTCCTCCAACAAAGGCAGCTCCGAAGCGAGGTGCTGGGCAGAGGGGCAGAGCCGGACAAACAGTAAAAATCTCCAAGGTCTGAGCGTCCTCTGCGATAATGTTCCCACAGATCAGATCTCCTGGGAAGAGGAGCGCTGCAGGTCACCAGGTTTAATACACACCAACATTGGGATCATGGCCTTCAAGAAAATGAGGAACGATGGAGCCCCAGGGACAAATGGGTTACCAGCACCTGTATTCAAAACAGCACCGGACTTTTGGGCAGCAATCCTAACTCCGCTCTTTAACAACGTCTTTTCCACAGCCAAGACACCAGATTCTTGGAGGAGCTCTATAATCGTGCCCATCTTCAAAAAAGGCGACCGCCTGAAGCCATCAAATTACAGGCTTATTGCCATTCTCAACCTTGAAGCAAAGGCCTATACCCTACTACCCCTGAAGGATCTGGAGTCCTGGCTACAAGAAAAAGATATCATACCCATCTATCAGTCCGACTTCAGGTCAAAGTCATCGACTTTGGACAACATCATAGCGCTAGCTCACTTATCAGCTCAGGCAGTGAAGATTACCACTGTTTTGCCATTCCATCGACTATAGCACAGCTTTTGACAAAGTGGATCGCACAAGTCTATGGTGGAAACTAGACAACTGGGGAATACCATCCAAAAAACAAGCTCCCACACATTGCCCCCGAAAATTGCCACAAACAATGGGCTCAAACAGGGCTGTGTGTTGTCGCCAATGAATGAATGAATGAATGGCGGAATTTAGTATAGCATGCAGCTACTCAAATTAGATTGTCCGGGTGCTGAAAAATGGACAGTTGGCTGGCCAGTAAAGGAGTCAGTTCTTAAAAAGCCATGTTTTAAGGAGTTTCCTAAAGGTTGAAAGATCCAAGGTGGCTCTAAAGCTGAGCCGGAAAATTGTTCCATGCTTTAGCACAGAGGTACCCAAAAGATCTGCCCACCATACGTGCCATGCTAATTTTGGGTTTGTGAACGAGGTCAGCAATGGAGGATCTTAAGGTACTTGTCGGTTTGAACGTGCTTGCTAAGGTAGTTAGCGCCAAAGCCGTGGAGTGATTTAAAAAGCATCACCAAGGCTTTAAATGTGATCCTTTTCCTTATACGCAACCAATGCAGAGACTTCAGAATGAGAGTCATATGAGATCTAGGTTTTGGCCTTAGGATTGCCCTAGCTGCAGCGTTTTGTACCACTTGCAGACACTGTAGTCTGGTAGACCTAAGTATAAGCTATTGGCATAATCCAACTTTGATGTCACCAATGCTTGAACTACAATCTTCCTACTGTCCAATGACAGTAATGGGAGAAATATTTTTTACATACGAAGAGCACCAAAACAGCAGCCGGTCAAGCCTTGAACCTGTGGGCCCATAGAAAGGGCATTGTCAATGATAACACCTAGGTTTTTAGCCTTCTCTTGGGCTAAGAGGGGAGGGTACAACTTATCAGGCCACCATGTACTCCAATTCTCCTTGGCAGGTTGACCAAAAAACACCACTTCAGTTCTGTCCGGGTTGCATTTCAGCTGGTTAATTTTGAGCCAGTTGAATACCTTTGTGAGACAGGATCTAATATTGTCTCCATCAATGTCGGTTCCTTTTTCACAGGTAAAAAACAGTTGTGTGTCATCAGCATACGAGATAATCTTAGCACCCTCTCTCTCTACTAACGTGGCAAGAGGTGATAGATAAATATTAAAGAGAGTAGGGCTAATATTAGATCCCTGGGGTACTCCTACGTTCATGGGAGGTATTGGAGATGAAAACGGTGGCATCTAAATCTCCTGTGATCTATTTCCCAACCTCTTCAATCTGTACACCCCCGATCTGAGGGCTGCTTTGCAAGGTGCGAACTTAGTAGCTCCCACGCTGGGAAGTGTGAGGCTGCCAGTAGTACAATATGCTGATGATGCAGCAATAATGGACCACACTAAAGGGGGCCTCCAAAGAGCCCTGCATGCGTTGGATCACTTCAACAAGGCAAACTCCTTGACGGTCAACAAGGGGAAGACCAAGGTAATCGTCTTTGGGATTTACAAATCGGCACAGTGGCCTGTTATAACTATCTTGGGGTCTGGTTCTTAGAGTAGGCCAATGAAAATATTCATTTAAACCATCTGAACTCCAAGGCCAAGAATGTCATACACTTGCTAAAACAACTGAGCCAACATCTGCTAAGCCCTACAGTGGGCCCAATACTGACAGCACTAAAAGCAAAACTGCTTCCAGCCATCAGTTATGGTCACCTGGCCTTTCCAGGATCACTAGATGCCTTCTTGAACCAAGTCGAAGCTAAAGCTTATAAATCAGTGCTGCTTGTTCCATGGGCTGCTAGGAAATCAAGGCTGAGATTGGAGCTCAGCCTTGAGAGGCCAGACCTGATGTGCCAGGGGGACCTCATAAAGCGATATCTAAGGATCCCGAGGGCCCCAGCTGACTCTCTAAAATACCAACTGATATCCGCCTTTGAGTAGGTAGGGACAGCTTGGCTCCCAATCTATGCAACGGTATCAACACTTTGAAGATAAAGGCAGCGAGCCTATGACTTTTGGAAATCCCGCTCACGGCCTGGAAGAAAGCAGTAAACAAACAAGTATGTGAAACATCTTTTGCTCAAGATATCAAAGCCCTCCGCTCAAGTCCCAACTTAGAGCCACTGAACAAATCATACATGCTGGGGAAAGCCCAACTCTACCTTAGCGAGGCCCTGACACCGCAAGTCAACCGTAAAATATTTTTAATGGGACTATTAACGCTAAGTATCACTGATTTTAATCCAGCAAGGAGGAACATTTAGAATGCAGGCTGTGCTCCTTTCAGTAGGAATCCTGACAGCACCTCCTGTGCTACTGCTCCTGAATAATGATCGCAGGCGTCTTCTTCACCCCATTTTTGTATTACCAACGGGACAAAAACCTGCAGAGAGGCCTTTGCCTTATGTTTCTCCAAATCAACGATAATGAATCTAGCAAGAATGGGGAAATGTGCGCATCTGATAGGATTGCCTTAACTTAAAGGAGTCACAGGAATGTAACCCTGTTCCTGTAACGGATATGCCTAATGTTGTCGAAGCAATCAGGGTGGTCCCCGACAGGCACTAAGGGGTCCCACCCAACTACTCAGAACTATCAAGTTCGAGCATGTTAATGTCCTGTATCAATGGTTTTAAGTATAAATGAAATATGAGTAATATTGGGGATCGCACTATGCGCCCAAAGCACTGTTGGTTTTACAGTAATGATTTTAATTAATCGATCAGTCAATAAAACTTTGAATTTACTGCTTATTTACCAACTTCTTCGGTCTGTAGTTCTTAATTCCTGACTTTATTATGTCAGAAAATGAAAAGAAAAGTCTCTTCAGAGCCTGTTCCACCTGCTCCAAGAAAAGGCTTTGTACGGATGACCCTCACAAAGACTGCATCTATTGCCTGTGTCCCAACCACAAAACCTAAAGAATGTAAGGTATGTTATACTTTTTCAAGCAAGACATTATGAGACCATGAGGGGTGCTACTTATTTGGCGTCAAAAGCTTAATGCCAGGAAGGAACCACATTCCAGTGAGGATAGTGATGAGGAGACTTCTACTTCTTCTTCTAGAAGATCACATAAAAGGAAGAGATCATCTCATACTCACTCTTCCTGTGAATGCCCTACAAATACCTCCAAAAAGACCTCTCATGAGTCTTACAGGCATAGTCCATCAAAATCTTCTCACAAAAAGGAAAAGGAGATAAAAGGGCACTATTCAGGGGACAGCAAGCCAAAGACATCAAGATCTGATCCACCTGTATCTCCTCCTCAGGGCAGGCATTCTTTTAAGAAGCCTTCCTCTGTTCCTCCTATGGACAAACCATTGACAAAGACTCTACCATCAACGAAAATGTAATCGCCGACAGCGTCGTTGGCGATAAATTCTTCATCATCTTTGACATGAGGGGCCGCCAACCAGCCGCCATCGGCGATTTCCATCCCATCGTCAAGGGCGGCGCAACCTTCACCCTCTTCAGTCCTGCCAACGTCAACACGACAACGACGATAACAACACCAACAACAACCACGTCAACAATGACGATCTCTTCATTGGTGCCAGTTTTGACGGCATCACCGTCAGCTGTTCCACCGGTGACGCCATCAATGGTCTCTTGGACGAGAGAACCTTTGTCTAAAAGATTGAATAAGGTAGAATTAGCCACCTAACACCAGAAATCACCCCTCCTAGTAAAGTGACACCTTTAGTCCCTTCACACCTGCTGGAAGAACAAGATTCAGATGATGATGATAGTCCTTTTGGCTATGCGCATAGTCCATCACAGTCGCAGGTGAAGTGTCAGGAGGACGACTATGATGAGGAATACGAGGAACAACATTACCATATTCCTCAGGGGCAGAATCACCAACAATATCAAGAAGAGATGATCTGCATGGCATCTTCATTGCTTATGGACCTGCAATTTATGTTATCAGTCTATAAGAAAAGGTTTTCCACAGCATCCGGTCCTACTGAGCAATCGCCATTACCACCTCGACAACCCTCTGTCCCTCCTTCCACTCCACAAGATCTGAATCTGATACCAGCGGTTACTCCACATTCACCACTGCCGACTGCTCAGCAGGACCTGGTAACCACTGATGATGACCATGAAGAGGGAGTGCTTAGAGATCCATACCAGGAATGGGATGACTATCTTATACCCTCACCAGTTCCCATCGATTCTCCACAGGAGGATATCGGCGGGTTCCATAACTTGCAGGAGAGGGCTGCTAAACGTTTTGACTTGCCAATGCCTGCATCTGAAATGGAATGCTTCCTCTATGACTTGAAAGAACCTTTTAAAAAGTCTGAATGGGCTATTCGAATTGTCAGCTATATATGGGACAAAGGCCTTAAGGTCATGAAGACCCCATCCACTGTGACACCAATCCCCCCTCAGATGAAATATAAGGCTCAAAAAGATGCTCCTGCATGTCTGGTGGGCCATCCGCAGCCTGGCTCTGTGATCTCTCAGGCTGCTCAGAGGAAATCTAAGAACCTGCCGGCTCCTATTACAGCATCTCTGGATAAGGAAGGCAGGTGCCTTGATAATGCTGGGAATAGATTCTCTTCAATGTCAGGTCTCATGGTCAGGGCAGTCAATGCTCTCACAATGCTGGAACATTAAGATTGTTAAATGTGGTGCGACTTAGCATCATACTTAGATCAGTTCCCTGAGGACAGCAAAACAGAATCTAAAAAATCCTCCAGGAAAGAGAACGGGCTTCCTTGGACATAATCAACTGTGCCATGGACATTGCCACCACAGCTTTTAGATCTCTGTGAGGTGCAGCTGTTTTACGCCGCCAAGGCTGGCTCAAGGATACATCTTTTTGACAAGGGGTGCAAAATAAGATCATTGATCTACCCTTTGATGAGCCCTGTTTGGGAAGCATATTGAGGAGGCACTTCAAGTCAGCGAGAAAGACACCAACACAGCCAAGTCGCTGGGGATGCTTTAATATCACAAGGTACCATTTAGGGAAGTGCGAGGAAGATGTCTTCCATCATATAGAGGTGGATATCAGCAATATTGATATCCCTCTTACACCGCCTCCTCTTAACCCTATTGTCCACAGTATACTCAATGCCAGACACCATCAACGGTGAACTCCTGATCTGCACCTAGAGGTAGAGCAGGGCGACAGGGAAAGGATTCCTCTTGTCACCAATGACAACCTTCCAGCTCCGGCATGGTCACATTGCAGAAAGTTTTGTTACTTCTAAATCCAGGGGTCTGCATGTCCACTCTTGACCTACAAGACACATACTTCCACATCCCCCATACAGGAAGTAGCTGCGATTTGCTATAGCCAGGAGCCACTATAAATTCAAGGTCCTACCATTCAACCTCAAGTGGACGCCAAGAATATTCACCAAATGCTTGGCTCCAGCAGTAGCTTTTCTGAGGAGGAAACGGCATCAGGTGTATCCCTATTTAGATGACTGGCTGATCAAAGCACCATCAATCTTCACAGCTCAGTCGTCTACAGCAGCTTGCAAAAGCTGTTCACCAAACTGGTGAGGCCTAAAATAGGCCTCACCGCAAACAAAGAAGAGTCAGTCCTATAGTCTTTCACAAGCATCACCTTTTAAGGGGAAATTCTGGACACAAATCTCAACAAGGCCTTCCCACCTCGCGAAAGGTAGACAAAGCTATTATTTCTGACTCAGCCAATCCTAAAAAGAAGGTAACTTTTAGTTCGCCGTTACAAGCCTCTTCTGGGAACAATGTCATCATGCATCCCTCTTATTCCTTTCTGTCATCTGAGAATTCGTCCTCTCCAGGAAGGGCTAGACTTTCAATGGTGGCAAGTGGAAGGATCTTTTGACGATATGATAACAATTAAACCAGCAATGGTCCAGACCTTCTCTTGGTGGACCCAGCGCAAACATATTTCAATCGGTCTCTCTTTTCTCACCACTCCCTCTCCACTCATAATCATTACCGATGCCTCCCTGCAGGATCGTCAGGTCAGTGGCCATTGGCAACAGCAACATCGGCTCCTCCACATCAACTTACTAGAACTAAGAGCAGTGCATCTAGCCTTGCAGGCATTCCTGCCAAAGATAAAGAACTCAGTTGTATTAGTCTGAACAGACAACACAACTGCAATTCACTACATCAACAAGCAGGGGGGGCACCAGATCTTGCCTTCTCTCTCAGGAGGCACAGTGCATCTGGCAGTGGGCAATCCAGAGCGGAGTCTCTTTAAGAGCAGAACACCTTCCAGGCGTCCAGAACACAACAGCAGACATGACCAGCAGGCTCAAATCATCATGCCATGAATGGGCATTGGATCAGATAATCCTCGTCAAGATCTTTCTCAAGTGGGCAAGTCAACTATAGATCTCTTTCCAACTCCAGAGATTAAGAAACGCCGTACTTTGCAAGTTGGCATACCCAACCAGAATCTTGGGGGAATGCATATTTGATGGCATTGTCAGGCACCTTTGCCAGCGCTTTTCCACCAATTCCCATCCAGCCAAGACTGCTGATGAATATGAAAGCAGAGGCCTGCAGAATCATCTTCATAGCCCCATTATGGCTGCGTCATACTCCTTATACTTTCAGAGAGACATCCGATCCTCTTGGATGCCATTCCATCCCTCCTGCCAATGCACCAGACCAAGTACGGCTGCCAGATCCCAAATCGCTTCGATTAGCAGAATGGCTCCTCAACACCTTGAGTTTGACCATCTAAACCTCCTATCTCCATGCAGGGAGATTCTCTCCAATGCCAAAGCGCAGAGCACTAACAAAATGTATAAAATGAAGTGAAAGCAATTCTGCCTTTGGTGTCAAGAATCAAAAGAACATCCTTTCTCTTCCTCGCCTCATGAAATTCTCCCTTGCATCTTTTGGCAAAACCTGGATTAGCTCACGCCTCCATTAAGGTGCATCTGGTGGCAGTATCTCATTTTAGAAGGACTTTTTTAGGGCCATCTTTATGGTCAGCTGGGACTATCAAACACTTCAAGAAAGGGCTGTTTAGAGTCTTTCTGCCAGTCAGACCTCCTCCACCGCTCTGACACCTTACCATAGTCCTTTCACAAGTCATGAGGCACCCATTCAAGCCTTTCCATAAAGCTGATCTCAAATTTGTTTCATGAAAGTTGCTCTACTTCTCGCATTAACCTCAAATTCGTTTCATGGAAGGTTGCTTTACTTCTCGCATTGACATTGGCGAGAAGGGTGGGTGAAATCCAGGCTCTTACCTCCAAGAACCATTTCTTCAGTTTAGGAGTGACAGAGTAGTACTGCGTGCCAATCCTAAATTCATTTCCAAAGCTCCTTCGGACTTTCACCTGAATGAGCCTCTCATCCTCAAAACCTTTTTTCCGCAACCAGCTAAGCCAGCGGAAAGGGCTGTCATTAACTGGATGTATAACGATGTCTCGAATTCGATCTTCTAAGAAGTAAATCTTCTAAGCTCTTTGTAGCCTAAATGCTCCTCGCAAAGGCTATCCTCTATCCAAATAGAGTATTGAACATTGGTTATCAAGTGCTATTTAATACTGCCATCAACCTGCAGGGAAGCTTCTCCTGGCACCAGTACGTGCCCATTCTACAAGAGCGGTTTCAACCTCAAATGCTCTATTTCCTGGAAGACATTCAGGACATCTGTCTAGCTACTCCCTGGAAAAGTACCCACACCTTCACCAAGCACTACTGCATGGACTCCACAGTTCGCAGTGACATTTTCCTTTACGGTGAGCTTTCTCCTTCACCCCTCCTTCCTTTCTTCTCTAAACTGCGCACTTTTTTTCCTCACTGATGTGTTCTTTGCTTCCTATTGTCTATTCTTTTTGTATGGGATTTGACATTTTTTATTTTAAAATCTTACTTCTATATCTCTGGCATCTGCTGCCAAGTTAAAAGCTCATGATTTAAGGCATGTCTTGTTTATAAAAGTAGATGTGTTTAGCTTAACTATTGTCGGAAAATGTGCTTATGACTGCTAGCTCCTCGGATTCAAGCATGTGAATCTATGGAAGTTTCAATACTGGTGTAAGAAAATAAGGTACTTACCTGTAACTGTAGTTCTCCAGTATTTTAATCTTTCATAGATTCACATGAAACCCATTCTCCTCCCTGGAGAACCTCACCTTTCAGACCTTTGCAAGTGTATGTCTTGCACTAGTGCTGTGAAAATCTGAAGGTCTGGGGTGTCTCTCAGGAGTGTTCAAGAGGGTGGTAGGGTGTTTTGATTGTTTGAAACCTATGTTTGGTCTCTTTTACAAAACAGCTAGGATATGTTACAAAACTAAATGGGCTTGGCCTTTTTGTTTAGCTCATGTAGTCTTTGCATTGCTATTTTATTATACCGGGGACTCCCATCTCGAAGACGGGGAATCATTTAAATATGTGAATCTATGAAAGATTCCAATAGAGGAGGACTACACTTACAGGTAAGTAACTCATTTTCTTCTTTCACAGAACTATTTTTCTTAATTTTCCCAAAGTATTGAAAATTAGCAACATTTTGGCTATTTTTTCACTTTTCTTTAGGACAATCTACAAACCCTTGATGCCTTTGGAATCCCCAGAATGTTGGGAAAAAAGAACTGAAATTTGGTGTGGGTACCCTTTGTGGAAAAAAGTTGTGAAGGTTTAAGCTCAAACTAACCCAAACACCCAAAAAAGGCCTCAGCACCCAGGAGGAAAGAGGTCAAACTTGTTTCTTAACACAAGTTTAAATTTTAATGGTGTTTTAGCTATGGAGAAGGTGTTTATGTGTTTGTTTAATTTTTGGGATTTAGTTGTAATGTATTTAACTTCCTCTTTAATACAGTTGTATTCATAGGTTACCGAATCACAAATTAGGGTTTGATACATGGCAAGAGCATTTTTTGCATTCGCAAACGGGCTGATTCAGAGAATCAGCCCGTTTGCAAATGCAAAAACTATTGATACTTGTGGCCCTATGTACTTAAGCCTTCATAACATTTTTCTCACTAAAATTATGCATACCAAGGGGCATAGTTACAAGGTGATATCTCCTCCAGAATGTCACTTTTAGCGATGTTTTCATGACGATATGCCCTTCTACATTTTACAAAGAGGCATTAAGCCACTTTTTGTGGTTTAACGCTGCCTTATAAATAAGGCCCCTTTACATGCATCACTTAGAGTGAAAGGAGCATGCAACGGCTATTGCTGTGGTTGGTCCACCGCAACACCTATTGCTTTTGACCAGCCGCGGCCCGTGGAGGGAGTTCCGTGGGGCGGAAAGGCGGGGCGGGGGAGGGGTAGTGTGGGGGGTACTAAACACCAGAATATGGATAATTGGAGGTAAGTAAACAATTAAATAATTAAAACGAATTTCGTAGTGTGCGCTGCATCGCATTTTGACGCTGCCCCAGATTTACAAGGAGGTAGCACAAAAGCTAACTCCATGCAAGAGCAGGTGTTAGAATGGCGAAACAAGGAGAAATACTTATATTTCTCCTCGTTTTTGCTTTTTCTATGTGTGCATAGAAAGAGCAACATGCCATTAATGATTGTTTATGTGTTCCTGCACATAAACAATCATTAAGTAATGAGGATTTGCTACTTCTATATGAGCTGTATTGTGCAGCACACATAGAAGAAACAGATTGCCATTAGTGATTGTTTATGTGTTTATCACATAAACAATTATACCCTGGAACGCAGGTGGCTAAAGTTAGCGCCAGCGCTAGAGAAAACACAGGGGTGAGCCGTGTTCTTGTGAATACGGCGCATCCCTGCTTTTTCAAAATGTTGGAGCGCGGTGTTGCCCAATTTGGTGCAGCTCCACGCTCCGACGGTTTTTTAAATATGCCCCCCATATTTGTGTCTTTTTTCCTACATGTGTGGACTTTAAAAGTACCCAATGTTTGTGGATTGCCCACAGGGCGCTGAGAAAATAGTCAAACTGTGTTGGGAAAAATTTAACAAAGTGCTTTGTAAGGGAGTGTGTAGTTTTCATTATAAAAATTGCACCAGGAGTATCGTCTTTCCACCTACTAGCAACAAACAAAGTTGTAAAACAAATAATTTTAATGTGATAATTGATATTTCCTACTTTTGTGGATTCTTCCTGCTTGCAGTTTGTGGGAGAACGAGGTATGTGAAACTGGACTGCTGCAAATTCCTGCAAAGTAATGAAAATTCTCCCTATAACAAGGGGTCATTTAAATAGATCACTCATGATTTTACCAAAATAACTAATTCTTGAAATGTAAAACTAAGGAAAGTACGTAGAAACAAACTGAAATAGATGACAATATTTTCCCCTGTAATGTTTTGCTCTAATGGGTGATCTACAAAAAAAATATACTATTATGTCAGTCAAACCCTTCTTCTCGCAGAGATATATGGTGTTTGTTAGTTGTCCAAAACTATATGATATCAGGAGACATCAAATGAGCTGCAGCTTATAATGAGTTTAATTGAGTACCAACAAATTTATCAGTTCATAAGGTAACATTTGATGAATGAAAAATAGGGATGAAGGAAAGGTGTGCCATTTTGTATTCAAGATGTATAACTATATTCAGGGCACATATACCTTAAGTATAATAAAACTACACGTAAAAATGTATGCTAACCTGTCAATAATTTGGCCCTCGATATTTTGGGTACAATATTCTATTCAGTCAATAGTCCATAACTGCAACAAGCTGGACTCAGTAGATTAGTTGCAGAACCAGGATAACTGACTAGAATGAAGGTTTAACTCACAGGTAGAGGTTAAAGGGATCTTTTGAGAGGGGGAAGAAGCTAATGGGAGTTTCCAGCTTGAAGATAACTTTGTAGTAAAATGAGTTTCGGATCGATTTAGGGACAGTTGAGGATTGTCCTAACAGCTATTAGGGCCCTACCTTGTAGTGGTGTCATTGTTTTAGCTGGGCCAAGTCACATTTGTAAAAACTTTAGAAAATATTAATAGGATGTACCCCTTCTGTAGACTCTACAAAAAACTGTACTTGTCTTTTGCTAGAGGCCCCCCACAACTAAGATCGGTACAATTTATAAAAGAAATCTAGCCTCTTGATTTGACTACAAGGTCTAAGTCATCATTGACTCTCTTTAATATCCTGCTGTACACCCTTCAGAGTAGAAGCATATTAAGCCAGGAAGTGTTTCTCTAGCCTTGCAGAAATTAGCCTGAGGCCTACAAGAGAGTCCATGCAATTTTGAGTTTTGGGAGGTTAAGTGTGACTTTTGAGTTTCTTGCACGATCTGTGAATATTTTCCCAGAAGCTAGGCTCTTGTTGACTGAGCTCATCCTGGAGATATAAAAAAGAATCTTGCAGAGTAATTTTATCACCAATTAAACCCTTTGTTGTTGGAGAACAATTTGAGGCCCACAAACATCTAGTTGCCTTTATACAAAAGAGACACAACTTCTTAGAAGAATGTCTGAGAAACTTCACATCCACAAGACATGCCCAGTGTAAACTTCTGGGACTGAAATCCAAGATCATGAAGTCCTGCTTTGACACCCACTCTAAGCTCCAACAAACCGGCAAATGGATAACCTATGGAGGAAAGGGCCAAGAAGCACTGTACCTTGCATTGCTATGAAATGGCACCTTGTCCCATCGAGAGCTTTTATCCTCAAGATTTCCCTCTTTACACAGACGTCCTGCTTAGCATGCATGAAACATGGAGGATTTCTCAGCTATAATCAGCAGCTCATGTCTCTGGAATAATTTTTAGTTTTAAAGGCTAAATAAACAAGAAGGTAAACTCTTTTAGTGTTCCTTTTCAATAGATCTGTTTAGTGATGGTCTGGACACACCAGAGCCATATCTCCCAATTAAAAATCCCACAAGGAAACTGAGGAAGTGATCTAGAGGCGAGTGGAAATTGAGAATCTGCTAAAAATCGAGATTTTACTATCCATGCTGCAGCGGGGTGCCAGCCCTATTTAGAACCTGAAACTTGGCAGATATATCGTCAGGGGCAATGTCTCCAGCTGCTTCATTCAGTACCAAAGAACAAGTTATGTGGGTGTCCAGCCAAATAATACATCAATTCTTGAGCCTCTATCCAAGTCAGAATGACAGGTGGATACCTTATACTGTTGATTTTGTCACGATTCAAGCTAGCATGGATGCCGACTAGAGAAGTTCAAAAGGAATGTAAGTGAGGATTTTCTTTCGATGGTCATACTTGGAAAACGGAAAGACATGTTCAGTTGGCTACATAAAACTCAAAACCTGGATTATATTCCAGACTTTGCACTCCAACAAAAGTCCTCTGATTCTGGGAAAATCCCATTATTTACCTATGCCTCTGTTGTAAACATATATTGTACGAAAGTGCCTCTTTTGCATGGTCATCCCCATTTTTTTGGACTAATGCTGCTGTTTTTTGAACTTTGCATTCTAAGGCACCGCTGTCAAGTTCCAAGTGCATGTGCTCTGACTCCTAAAACATGGTAAAATTGGCTAACCTCTAAATTTCATATTTAACTTCCTAGTAAGACCTTAGTACATGGAAAAATGGCAAATGCATGGAAACGTTAAATGTTTCCTGTGGACTGCAGCACATGCTGTGCCATGTACTAGACTAACAAATGAAACATGGTTTCAGGTCTATTTGTGTAGCTAGACTCCAGTATGTTTTCAACCTGAAAACAAACCTGTCAAAATAACCCATTTTGACAGGAAAGTTCCCTATTTTAATATATCACATAAGTCATCACTAAGTGGGCATTCCAGCCAATAAGGAGGTAGCTTGACTGTTTTTTAGGTTCACTAAAATTCCAAGTCAGTGTTGGTCTGTTTTTTCATAAATACTTCATAAAAGTGACTTTTCAATTTTTTCTCTTTTTGCAATGTGGGCAGCTTAGGAATTTGGGCTTATCTAAATAGCTATGGATTTTGGATTTGGGCTCAGGTTCCACCCAGGGAAACCTATCAAGCCTAGACATTTCTGAATGATCCCATGAGAATTTCTTACCCATAATGACCTTCCAACCCTAAACTTTGGCAAAAAAACACACATATTCTTCATATTTCTGTGAGAGAACATTCCGGAACCTGTGTGGATCCAGAAAGTTTGTACCACCCAGAATTCCCAAACTTTTGCAGATAAAAATACTATCCTACTTTCGTGGGTAGGCCCAGCGCTGGTGATTGCAAAAAGGCAACAAAATGAAACTTGGACAGATCAATTTTTTCCTTTCAAAACTGAACTCATTTTTTGGGAATGTGGGTAGCTTTTGATTTTTGACCTGGACTCCACCACCACCAAGTGAAAAGCTATCACATCCAGGCAATCCTGAAAAATAGGCACCCGCAGGAGTTCAGGATGGTCTTGCATGCATGTATCCCCCTACTTTTTCCCCACATTTCCCTTCAGACCTCAAATGTTAGCAAAAATAAACACATTTTCCTCATATTTCTGCAAGAGAATGTTTCGGAATCTATGGGAATCCTCAATTTTCCTACTCAGAATACCTTTCCAATCTCAACACAGGCTGCAGGCTTAATTTCGGAAAATATGTAAAGTATTTAGCAGTAAAAATAAATAGTTAAAAAGCCAAAATACAACAATATGAATATCCCACAACCAATTTAACAACAGAGAAAAGGAAAATATGTATTTTTAAGATTTAAGGCAAAAAAGCAAAAAACTCACCAAAAATAAATAAATAATCAATCAGTAATCATTGTTTCCATTTGACTTGGCCCTAGATGTGGCTGCAGGATGACTGTGATGGAGTGTGGGTCAGATGCACCAAGTGAGTTCGTCTTGGTCAAAGTTTATACCGTGTGGCTTAGTCTCTGAAATGACAGTCGAAATCCTCCAGCTGGGCAAGGTTGCAGGCTGTATCTACTGAAGTCCTCTCAAAGCTGGATACCTGCTGGACAAACTTCCACTGAAGCTGTTGCTTTTGCCTGAAAAAGCTCTGAGCAGAAAAAATGTTAAGTTCTCGACCCCGAAGTCTTTCTGTTGGGTGGATGGTTTCCGAGTCTACACATAGTCAAAATGTCAACTTTTGGACTTGGTGCCTGATTTTTATCTTGCCAACGAAGACTGAGTATGCTTACCTCCCAGATAATGGTCCAACCTCCCAATGTAGATGCTGGCAGACCGCAGTTTCAACCAAGGTGGAGAGTACTCCGTCTTTGCCATGACTGAACACCTCAGACGGCCCTGTGGAGTAAGAGTCATCAGAGGCTGACCTATAATTCTGCCCAACTGATTTAGATAGGCAAAATTAGAGATCAGATTACCTTTCCTGTCATCACCAGGAAAACCCTGGGGCAATGAAAACCACTAAATGCTCCCCTCACCATGGGCGAGGACTCCCATGGCGAGGGGAGCATTGTCTTTTTCATTTTTTACAATAGAATACCATTTTGGAATTTTCTTGAAAATAAAAAAATCTGTTTGGTGCAGTGCTCTGTCATGTTGATGGAGCCCTGTACCAAAACGCAAAGTGCATTGACAGGTACCGCCATGGTGGTGGTTCCTGGTAATGCTTTAGAAATGATGGCCAGCATGGTGGGCAGACCTTCTCTTCAGTTACATTAAACTTTTTTGGGGATCAGCAATCCCTACCACTAGCCTGTTTCCAAACCGGTGAAAGATGACCTCTTACATTTAAATTTGAATAGGGAGACCTCAACTTGGTCCCTAAAAGGTAATTACATTCTTGGACTTCCTGCTCAGCTTTCCATCCTGAGCAGATACCTGTAACATGATTCACACCCACGTCTTCTTGTCAATTGGCCAAAGCCTTTCTTCCTGCTCTGGGAGCAGTTTTCTCACCTAATTAAGGGTAAGCCATGACCGGGTCCAGCTGCTAGCTAATGCTGATTAGCCTGCTGGAGGTTCAGGCAGATAAAGTACATCTTTTATAAAGTATTTATTTCTAAATATTAATACTAAAAATTGGACTTCATTAACGAGTTGGGTTTTTAATAAATAGTAAAAATAGTAGTTAATTCACTTCTGTAACTTGCCTCAATGCAAAGTTAGCAGATGTATTAATTGCTCTGAACTGTGTTTCTCATTGGTTAGTTACAGCCCTTACAATACAAATTTAATTATTGCATGTACCACTTTTAAATATGAGGCACTTTACCTTGTGGGCTACAAGACCTATTTAGAAGTGACTTATTTAAAATTTAAATGTAGGGTTATTTCCTGTAAAAAGGGTTATTTTACACGTTCAACTGCAGGTTTAAATTCTGCAGGAGTAAGGCTACAAAGGTAGGAATGAAGTCATGTTTTCTTTGTCCTGCAGCCCTCAAGTGACATTACATTTTCTATGCTATTTGGTATATTTTTGTGCACTATATTCAATGGCCTTACTGTAAAGTTAAATATATCAATTGCAGATTAGTCAATTTTATTATGATTTAGGCATCAGAGGTTAGAAGTGCCCCATTGTGCAGAGTTCAAAAACCAGCGATCCCAATCAACATAAAAATGGAATAACCATGAAAAAAGAGGCACTTTCCCAAACCAGGTATGGCATAACTCCCGAGTGACACCTTCAATCGATTTTGGATTTGTAGGTAAAAACACTATGCATTCAGGGAAGTTTGAGACCATAATTTCATTATCAAAATAGAAACTTGATGTCCCAGATGGCACACATGGTAGACTAAAAAGGCACACTGGCCTAAAGTATCACACAAGAGGTGGGGTTACTTGGCAGCTAAGAATGAACTGCCCACCTAAGCTCTAGCTCCAGACATTTAGCCTACATCACTAAACCCGAATCATGGGGGTATAGTGTCTTTGTGTGTGTGTTTGTGTGTGTGTGTGTGCGTGCGTGCGTGTGTGTGTGTGTGTGTGTGTATGAGATCCTTCTTAAAGGACCTAAACTTATGGAGGCCCTCAAGATAGAAGCATGCTGAAAAATAAAATGATTTACTCCAGCCATATTATTTTGCAACTTGTGACCCAAACATTCACCGCAAAGAGGTGCACCAAGGAAAGCAGGACTGTGCAGCATTCTATGTTCTATGACAGAGAGGGCTATTTGTTTAGGGAAGGCAGAAAAGCATACTATATCACCAAGAATGATTTAAATGTGTCAAAGAATATGCTCCTGCGAAGAGTGTGAGGAGTCTCACCTTACTGTTCTTAGTCTGATTTCAGAGGCATCTAAATGCACAAGTTCAATGGTGTGCCTATAGTGGGCATTCTCCTTGCCTGTGGCTTTGTAGGGACCTTCCATTAAAAAAAGTACAGAGTATGTTCACAGCATAAGACACAGAGGGGTTTATTCATTAAGGGTTGCGCAACAACTTGCATGGTAGTCTAAAAGGGCACTATACAACTTTGCATTGCTTCAGACTTTAGTAAATCAACACAGTGCTTTGTGTCACCTTGAGACACATGAATACTCATGCAAAACCAAAGTAAATAACTTCCATAGACTGTCTGCTTTCTGATGATGCGCAGAAGATACAAAGGTAATAAACTATTCACTCAGGAGTCATTGCTGCCGCAGTGTCATAGCAAGGGTTCCATGGGCCCTAGTGCAAGCAAAAACGATGGCGCCCTGGGCTCTGATTGGGCAGTAAATACAGCAATAAACAGGGTTCACTGGGCCCTTCCAGCCCGTCTACCCCTGTTGCACTGCACCTGCTGCACCATTGATAGACAAGAACCTGTGATTTTGGGGCTCACTATTATTGTTTTCAATTTAGAACGCCCTCGAATTTACAGCAATTTCAGCACTAGTAAATGGTGCGTAATAAGAGTGTCTGAGATATGAAGGGGCAGATTTATGAGCCCCTTGCGCCACTTTTGCGTCACTTTTAACATGGGAAAATTGACGCAAAAGTGGCGCAAGGGGCTCATAAATCTGCCCCGAAGTGTTGTAAAAAAGCAATTTAGTATTATTAATAGTAGTGTTAGTGTTATTATTCAGTATTATGGATGGGTAACAGTGAACCATGGGATGTTTTTCACCAAAGGGTTCTGGGTGGCATCAATAGACAAAGAGAGTGAAGTGAAAAACATCACCGTAATTCACTTTCTTAGCCATCTCTCCTTTTATGTTTGTATGGCCCCAAACTCACCTGCCCCTGCTTTGAACTGCACCCAGGGGCAGGGCCTTACATAATATGGCCTCTCTTTACCTGCCACCCTTAACCAGCCCCCACCCTCTCTGCTGCCTTCCCTCCCCCTCCTGCAGCTGTGCTTTCTGCGCTCCGCTGCGTAAGAACAGACCACAGCGCTGCGCAGACAGGCTCAAGCCTGTCAGCTTCTGTTACTAACTGTTACTACGTCATAGCAGTGAGTTACCAGATTTAGAATATGGTGTAAACAATAGAGGCTCCTATGGAAGCCGCATACAGCATCATGATGATGCTTATTAATATTATTTAAATTATTATCACTGCTATCATTATTATTAGCATCACCATGGGGTGTGGAAAAAAAGTGAAAGCAATTCAAGCACATTCAGGAAGAACACGAGCAGCGCTCTCCTCTTTCCTGCAGTCTTTAACTAGGTCAGGCAGGTCAGGCACTGGCACCCTGCACGGCTTCAGATGGAAGGGAGAGAGAGCACGTGCACTTCTAAGCTACGCAGGTTCGGAGTGGCCGTGGAGGACACCGGGCGTTTCCCTGGAGGCCCGAAGGGGTGGGGGCCGGTTTTGTACCTGTGGGGGCCGGTTTTGCAGCAGTGCTGCAATAACGGCCCCTGCAACAAAAGCGGGAGTGGTGCTTCCCACTAGCACCCCATTCCTGCACCCGCGGCCTATCGAGCAGCAATCTGCCAGTGAAGGTTGCTGTTCCCAGTTCAGCAGTGCTTCTAAGCAGGGGCACATTGCTTGTAATGACAGGGTCCTGACACTTCTCCATGACACACACAAACTCTGGGACAGTAAGGACCTGCTCTTGCATATTTTCATTGCAAACACCCATGCTTTAGTCCGCTTGAGTTGAAAATTACCAAACAACTTTACAAAGTTAATTGCACATTACAAAAGTTAATTGCTTCCCAAGTTTACTCCCACATACACAAATATCCGTAAACATGTACTAGCCATAACCTCCACTCGGTGCATCAAGATTCTTAAAAGCATTGGCGAGAATTCAACATGTCCAGTATCTTAAGCACTCCGAAGTGACAGGAGGGGACATTTCTACCAGAACTGAAATCCATCTAATTATTTGCTTCTATCGCATTAATTGTTGATCATCTTTTTGCTACATGCTGCAATTAAGGTCTGCCTAAACCATTATTAAGCTGCGGAACATTGCGTTAAAAAGCTCCTGCAGCTGGGGCACCACCAGTGTTAATTGGATACACTCCTATGACAAGTCTGCCATCTAGCGGCTAATTCGAAATACATGCTCGAGGTAGACGAGCGCAAAAGCAGAAAGTTATCCTTATGGCATTTAGAGAATATTGGATTTAACCAGGAAACTACTGCGTAAAAAACTAGCCTCACTTGCTTGGGTGGAAATGCCAAATAAACCAGGTATAAATGACTTTTTACTAAATTCTAGTGAGACCTGAGGGTTTTTTAACCTTAGACTACATGCGTCTAACACGGGCCACAAAAATGACAAGTGAATTAATTAGACACAATATCAACACGGATGGAATGGGCACCTAAAACAACCCAGAAAAATATTTATTACCAGCCCCCGTTCATCCCCAGCATCTTTCTCCTCAGGGAGCGGCTCAGGGCAGCATTAGCAATGAACACATAAGCAAACACATTGACTAAAGGCCATCGGTTTTACAGACAGCTGTAAATGAGAATTAATTAAATCCCTATTCCAATATTTTCACGATCACACTAGCCTGGGGCAATATTTCTAGGATTCCTATATAAAACTATGGGCCAAGCACCAAAATACTCACTGCACAGCAGCAGGCAAATATGTGTGCCAGAGAAGAGGCAGAGTCTAATTGACACAGTGTCTAATCTGTAAAAACATTCTGTCAGATTTCTATCCTCTTAGAGGTAACATCATTGTTTGATACTGAGCAGGGACATAATTCTCACTCTTGTCCTGTGCTAGTTTAAAGCTTATCAAAACAATGCCAAAAAGAAAATGCCATCAGGGTTTATACTAATGCATGCTAATGCTCAGACATCTTATACCAGAGTACAGACAAAATAACCTTTGGAGATTGATCAAATATTCTAGGATGCAGACTGTTTGGGAGCTGGATAAGTATGCCACTGCAGTGCTACTAATGTGATGCCCATTCTGCCTGCATGCCAAGAGTGCTGTTCAGCTATGCCAGGGTTGTCCTCAATAGGCCTCATGTTAGCTATGATCACTGATGTTCAAATAGGGCTGGGCAGTTGCTCACAGTGCTGGTATGTGTTCGGCTTACTTAGTACAAGGAAAATACCAAATACTTTTGGAAAAAAAAGTGAATATATTTTAAGCTTTTTCTAACAGCTTGTGGGAATAAAGGCAAGCTATACGAGGAAAATTTAAGATCTACTGAAATGACTTTCTCAATTAAATACAAAAATAATGAAACAAAAACCCTCAACCGTCATTTACTGTGTTCATTTAGTTTCCTTAGCCGTAAATATTTCAACAACTAAACTATGTAGGATTCATGTCTGTTGGAAATTTGCCTTTCATGAAGGGTCACCCTAGAAATTTGTTTTCTGTTGCTAACCCCGTTTTTTGGTGAAAGCATGACTCTGTGCACTTTACTCCTGCTAACCAGTGGTAAAGTGATTGTGCTAGTCTCCCTAAACCAGTTAAAATTGGCACATTTAATTTACTTGTAAGTCCCTAGTATATGATAATACATGTACCTAGGGCCTGTAAATTAAATACTACAGTGGGCTGCAGCACTTATTGTGACATCCACTACAGTACTACTATAAACATGTCTCCAGGCTTATCCCCAATTGGCATATTTAGTTTAATTATAAGTCTCTAGTAAAGTGGCACCACATGTGCCCAAGGAATGTAAATTAAATGCTACTAGTGGACTTGCATCACTGATTGTGCCACACACTTAAGTGAGTCTTTAAACATGTCTCTGGCCTGCCATTGCAGCCTGTGTGTGCAGTCGTTTGTGAAGCTGGTCAGCTACGCTTGTCTTGATGGAGTTGATGCATGTGACTTCTTGGAGCTCTTTTGTACCTGTTGCTTTCAGGGAGCCTACTCCTTTATCCTTTTCAAGTCAGGCAAATCCCTCCTTTGTGCAGTCCAAAGTGTGCAGCAGGTGCAGTCCTTACGATTGCAGTACTCTTGTGGTGCAGACTAAGGGTTCAACAGGGCAATCCTTCTCTTGATATTTCCTGGTAGGGATCTGAGTTGCGGGGCAGCTCTCCCATATTTATTCCAGTTTCTGAGCTGGCAAGAGGGGGAATACTCCTGACCAAGGGGGGGCAGAGTGCCACCCTCTGTGATGACAACTCCCTTAGAAGTGTGGCATATGTTTGTCCCAGAAAGCACGGTTCCACACAAATCAAAATGGACAAAAATCTCTCCTGCAGGTTCAGGTCTGGGTAACCCAACCCACAGGTGTGGCTAACGTTCCCATACACTCCCCTTCCAACCCCTCTCCTAATTCAATTATAGGGCCTCCCATCTGGCTGCGGGTGCAGGAAGTGGGATGGGTCTGGTGTCTGTCCTGTCTTTCTCCCTATGAAGACCAGTTTGGCTACTCAACCCCCTTCCAGTCCTGGCAGCAGACCTCCTCCCACCAGATGTCTCCTTTGTGTCAGCCCTGGCCATTTCACACCTCATTAAGGAAACCTGGCTCAGCCTGTCAAATGCTGGCCAATAAGAAGAGACTTTTACAGGGCTGCTCTAAAACAATTTTCCTGCTATGGTTTTAATAAATCTAAACATGGCGAATTGTTGTATTTATTGTAACTATTATTTTGGCTTACGCCTGTAAAAAATTAGGCTTTATTAAAGTTTAATAAAGCCTTCCCATGTTATCCTATGAAGCTAATGAACTACAATGGAGAAATACGACATTGGCAGTTTTTCCCTCACCAGGGCATATAAAACATATTTTATAATGTCCCTGCTTGTTACTACAATGCCCCCTACTCTTGGGGCACCCAGGGTAGACCTTAGGGGTGACTTCAATCTACAAGTAAGATAGTTTCAGACTTTGAAAGTGCTTTAAATTCCAACGTCGAATTTGGACATAGTTTTATTTTAAAAGCAGCCTGCAAAGCAGGGCTCCCTTGAAAATGACAGCAGGTACCACAGCAGCGCACACTCAAGTGTATTGAATCTACTGGCCCTATAAACCTACATGTTCTATCATATAAAAGGAACTCAGTGCCAATTGTAATTACACCTACTTACCATATACCTTTTACATAGAGTACTTAACCTGCGCCTGGTTAGCAGCACCCAGTGCACAATCAGAGTCAGAAAACACCATATCAGTCAACAATGGGGGTAAAAAGTGGGGGCACTCATGCAAAAAGCCATTCTGAAAAGGTGTTTGTAAAATGGTAACGGTCTGATCATGACCATGGGACATGCACATAACCTTCTCCCTGCTCCTCTATACTCCTTTACTGCCCATGTTATGGCTCCTTCCTCATCTTCTATCGATCCCTCTCTCTTTTGCTTTACCTTGACCTTCTCTTTCTTGGACCACGACTCTCTAAACTTTTCAGTCTCACTACATTCCCTAATGTTTTTAATCAACTCCTTCACATGTCCTCGTCCTCCTCAGTTTTAGTAGTCTGAGCTCCTTCTCACCCAAGGTCCTCCGAGCATTCTCCCGCAGTTTCTTTTGCAGGGTTACATCAATTCCACATTCATCTACCACTTTTCCCATCCTCACATGCGCCTCTCTTACCACTCTTGCTGCTTCCATGCTCATGTAGAGCCACTTCTTCCAAGTAGTCCATTCCACATTCCCCTTAACTAGTTTCTCGAGCTCTTTTTTCAGTTGAGCGACATTAAGTCTCTGTGGGGTCGGTACTACACTTGGCACATTATCTGGTGAAGCTTTACTAGTTATCTGAACTTCCATCCCAATGGCAGCCTGATTCTCTCTCTGCGGGGGCCCCAAATGCCATCACTCCATGTCTCACTACAGAGTCCTGAGGTATGCTTGTAGTGGGTGGACTTGGCAAAGTACTGACCAGTTTCTTAACCAAAGAATCAATTATGTTGCTTGATGAGGACAGATACCTTCTGCAGTGAGCATAGGAATCTGAGCATGGGGTGAAACAGCAGTTTCTGTATGACTCGGAGGTGCATGATTTCTATGGAAGACCCTACAACCGTCCCGACCTCAGTTACTGCCGAGGCCATGGCAGTCCCGACCTCAGTTACTGCCAGGGCCATGGCACACGGTCATATACTGAGGAGTCTGTCTATAAATGTGTTTTCCTCTTTGCTCTCTGTTCCTGAGTCTTCTTCTGTTTTACTTCTCCTTCTCTCCTCATTTTCTATTAAAGGATAGGCCCCAACGGTCTCAATAATTTCCTCCCTCCACTTTCTCTGCCTTTTCTTGTTCTGCACGCTCCTCCATGCATAAGCCCTAATGCAAATGTTTGATTCAAATTTCTTTCTTTTTTTCCGCTTGCCATTTGCTCTCAAAGGTTTAGCGCTTCAATTTGTGTAGGCCGGGACATTCTCCTCCTCAGGTTCTCCATTCAAGGAATATAGCAGGTCCTGCTCAATGGGAATCAAAGTTCTCCATCTTTGGACGTGTACATGTGCCATTGTGTAAGCCACATGCATGTGTGCAACTCTTTCTTTGCCACAATTTTCCTAGCTGAGGTACCATCAGGAGGAAACCCTTCCTCTTTATTTGCATCTTTCTCCTTTTTACACAACGCATTTCCCATTTCTAACAAACTCTCAGTCACTCTCCTTTTCACTCTCTCACCTACTCCACGCCAATAATTGATGACCTCTCCACCAATACAAGTGTGCCTCTATCAAAATCCAACCTATCACAACACGGTTACAGCTTCTGCCAGCCAATCCCTGTGCAGTGCTCTGATGATGCAACACTCCATTACTATGACTTCTGGACCATTTTTACAAACCCTTCACCGTTTGCCTTCTTTCACTAAACAAGAAATTTTTGTGACCATAAGAATACTACCTACTTTCACCCAACAGTGAGCCCTCGACCTGCAAAAGCTACTATACTCTGTGCGGTGACTCCTGTGCACTAAGGTTTGAGCTGCCTCGGAGTTCAGTTAGTGCACTCGTGCAAGAAAAGATTATGCCCATATCTTGGTGTTTCTGATAGCACCTCACAGCACACCTCACCTTAGCAGGCACGGTCAAGAATTCAGTGCTCTAATATGAGGTACCTCTCCCTAACTCTACAATGTATGTAAAATACTCATATATTCATCAATTTCAAAAGTCAAACAATATCATCAAGAATACAATAACTATTGCTCTCACAAATCCAACAATCAATGCCACATTGTTAGAAAGAAGGGTCTCTAGTTGGCATAGGTATGCGCCTTTGCCCAAATAGGGACACTTGCTTCTAGTCAGGGTAAGAGCGATACACACTTTAGATAACCCCACTCACCACTTGTTAGCTTGGCATGAGCAGACAGGCTTATCCCAAAGGCAATGTGTAAAGTATTTGTACTCAAAACACACAGTAACACAGAAAAAACACCACAAATGGAAACCACAACAGTTTAGAGAAATAAAGTATCTTTATCTAAACCAAACAAGAACAAAGCAACAAAAATCCAGCATACATGTATTAACATACAACTTAAAAACAGTTACTGGCAGAAATATTGCTTGTACAAACAAATAGCTCCACCTGGGGCTAATACAACGTCGTGACAGGCATAAATCCAAGGTACGGCGCCAACCGCTAATTACGCAGCATCCGGCATGGAGTGCCAGCATAAGCTGAGTGTCATCTGCACACGAAACGATGTTGAGCAATCAACCAGTAGTGGGACCATATGGATGTTAAACAGGGTTAGGATTAAGGCTGAGCCCTGTGGAACACCACAGCCTATCTCTCTAAACTGGGAGGAAAAAAGGTGATAGAAAAACTGCTTGTTGCCTGTTGAATAGATAGGATTGAAGCCAGTTCCAGACTCTGCCAGTTTCACTGTCTTCTCCAGAGTCTGTAAGAGTATTTTATGGCACACCATATCGAATGTGGTGGACAAATAAAATAAAATGACCACAGCCTTTCTTCCCAAATCCAGATTACATTTAATATACTCTGAGACCTCTAAGAGGGGAGACTCTGTGCCGAAGCCTGCACGGAAGCCGGACAGAGAGGGATGAAGGATGCTATTACTTTCAATATGCCTGGTATTCTGGCAATTTACCAGAGTTTTCAGCAGAGAAATAGACCGGTAATTACTCAGGACAAGTGGATCAGAGATGTTTTTTTCAGGAGAGGCACCACAAGCTCGTTTTACCATATTGTTGGCACCTTGTCCAATTTCAAGGATAGATGAAAAAGGGCATTCATCTGTGGTTTAATGGAGGGGACTGCCATCAACAAAATATAGGGAGGACAGACATTGAGAGGATCCAGATTTAACTTTATGGATAATATGCTTAGATTCGGCAAAGGATTCAAGCAACAAACCTTCCTTTTCGAGCAGAGGGTCGAAAGTTGATCCCATAGAAGGAATGTCCTCAGTCCTATAAAAGTTTGGGTAAATTCTTTCCACTTTATCATGAATAAATGTAACTTAGGGGCATATTTACAAGCTGGCGATAAAAAATTATTATTATAATTTTATCGCCTAATTAGCAAGGTCACGCTAACCCGTGAAACCTTGCTTTAGCGTGGGGATTCCTAACGCCCAGCTTTGCATCTCTAATGAGATGCAAAGTGGGCGTTCCTGACCTAACATTACAGGAGAAATGTCGCTAAGCGACATTTCTCCTATCATCAAGCCCCATGCTATGAAGCATAGCGGCAGGAAAAGTAGCGATAACCCCTGTTATCGCTACTTTCCTTACGCCTGCTTCAGGACTGACTTAGCCATGATATCCTATGGAAGGTGGATATCATGGCTAAGACCGCCTCGGTTAGGAGTCTGCGCAGTTCTGCGGGACCCGAACTCTGCCGTTTGAGGTGAGGTACGTGCTTTCCCTGAGCGGTACCAACAGCGCTCTGAGGTCCGATGGCACTCTGATGTGCGTGCAGTTTTGCTGCCCTTGGGATCAGAGGAACAGCCATTCGCCCTCTAGCCCCTGCTACTATGCATTCACTTATAGTAGAGCAAAGAGAGTTCGGAGGAACGACTCTTCGCCCTCTGACTTGTTGCTGCGCATGTGTCAGCTTACAGGAAGGGCTTGCTTAGTTTCTCCTGACGACTAGAGCGCTCAGAATTTGCTTCAGAGGAACTGTTCTTTTTAACTCTCCGATTCTCGTTGTTTCTGCCTTGGTTAAGTGCTTGTGACATCTTGGTCTACTGTTTTTTTTTATTATCACCGTTTGCTAGTGCAATCTTGACATAGGAAGCGCGGAGGAATGTCTACTTCGCCCTTGATGGTTTACACTACTGGTTGAAACATGATGTCAGCTCAGTCTAGCTTTGTTTTTTTTTATTTTTCAAAGAAAGAGATACAGCCAAATTGTAAGGTTCACGGAAATTACAGAAGACGTTTTTTTTTTTTAGTTGTCAATTTGGGGCATTATTATTACATTATCCTTGTTTCTGGAGTTACTTATTGTTCATTCATGATTAAAATGATTAGATTTGTAACAGGAGGTAGCATCCTGCACTAGGTTTACAGACAGTAGCATCACACTCTTCTCCTATTTAACCAAGTGCAACTTTAGAAATAAGAAACTCATAGAAATGCAGAATGTTACATCACCCCCTTTTTTCTGTCTTCTCCAGGTGAACCATTAATAGAGTGGTCAAAGTGGAAAAAAGTATTTGGAAACTATGCTGTGGTTTGTGGTACTAATTTGAGTACTGAACGCAAACATGCATTGTTATTACATTGTTTGGGGGCAGAGGGGCAGGATGTTTTGGAAAACTTACCTGAGCTCTCGCACGCTGAAGCATGTGATTTAAATGAGTATGAAATTACCTTTGCCAAGTTAGATCAACATTATTTGCCACATGTAAGTACCATCTTAGAAAGATACCCTTTCGGTTTGAGGTGTCAGGGTAAGGACGAATCGGTGGAGGAGTTTGTGACTGCTTTGAGGAAGTTGGGATCAAAATGCAAATTTGGGGGTGCAACAGAAGAAAGGATTAGAGATCAGTTCGTACTGTAGTGCAACAGTGACAAAATACGTGAGGAACTTTGGATGAAAGATGAGCCACCTCTTGAGGAGGTGTTCATTGTCGCAAAACAAGTTAAGCACATGATGAAGTATGTAGGTGAACTAAAGGCAGGGAAAAAGGTACTTACTTCTAGATCTTCAGGAACAGAAAATGTCGCAGAGATTAATGCGGTTAAGTCTCAAAGTGTTCCGGAGGTGAAACAGTCTTCAGAGGTCAAAGATGCCAGGAGAAAGGAGTAGAATTCCAATGGTACTTGCTCCAGGTGTGGGTTTGGAGGTCATAGGGGCCAATGATAAATTATGTCCCACTTTATCCCAAGTTTGCAATTCTTGTGGTTTCAAGGGTCATTCCAGTAAGTGTTGTAGGAACAAATACAGAAGAAACAATAAGGGCAGGAACAAGGAACCATGTCAAGAGATTATGTTACAAGTTATTGACTCCCAAAAGATATTTCCTTCTGAAGTGGTTAGCTTTGATGGAAAAGAGACCTTGATGAAATTTGATTCTTGTTCTCGCATCACGATCATCTCTAAGTAAACGTTGTTGAGGTTGTTCCCAGATAATAAGTCCCTCACTAGAATGGATATACATCCCGGAGGCTATGGTGGGAGCAAGATTGATATGTTAGGATATTTTGATGCAACCATTGGTGTGTGTGGTAAAAGCACTTGTGGGAAAATGTATGTTTCATGTAAGGGTGATGACCTGTTGGGTTGGGGCTATCAGAAGGAGTTGGGTGTCAGTTTGCATCTAAGTAAAACTCCGCAGGTATAGATTGACCAAATTGAATGTAACAAAAACAAGTTTGTTAAGGAGTTCAATGACCTGTTTCAAAACAAACTTGGTAAGTTGGTCGGTTACAAATACAAGATCAGACAACTCAACTTTTAATTCACAAAGGGGTGGAAGTTAGGTCTGTGATTCAGGCTTACAAGGTTCGTCTAATAGTACTCCCTCACTTCACAGGAGAAGCACTAGGGAGATCAGGAAACCTGCTTATATGAAAGATTTTGCTGTGTAAGATTTTCTTCATGCTTTTATTGACTTTGTTTTAATTGTTTTGAGATTAGGTTCCCCTTTCTTAGTTCTCACTTTATACTCTTTCTACCTCCATGCTTAACTTTGTATATTTCACATTTGTTTCCTGCATTTGTTTGTATTATGCACTGCTTTGCTTTTTGTTGTATTAGAGGGAGAAGTGTGGCGTGGAACCTCATCTATGATGAAGTCACTGTCAGAACTCTTACAGAAGACTCTGTGTGTGAGAGGATTTTGAGAGCTGACAGTTGCTGTGCCATCGCTGTTGGATGAGGTGTTAAGAATAAACCTCTCTCACCTGATCTGGCATCGTGTCTTCTTTCTTCACAACATCACGGCACCCTAGAAGAAAAAAATGTCTGAAATCTTGAGGGAAAAAGTTAACCCCTCAGCTAGTTCCAAACCCTCAAGCTTAGTGGTGGAGTCACCAAATGTTGCTAAACAGAATATAGCTATCCCACTTCCTTGCCCTCCCAACCAATCCAAATGGGAGATTGAATAACCCTCTATTATCGCAAGTGCAATATCAGGGCCAGAATTGGCAGAAAGCGAGGTTTCAGTTAAAAAATACAATATCCCAAACATTAGCATTTAACATATCCCAAATATCCATTTTACGTTTGGGAAGGGATCTGACATTGATTGAACAAGCTTTACCTCACATCTACCTCTGTGGGGTGTCCCTCTTAAAACTCTTGGAGTTCATCAACTTGTGTCCCCCAAGTCTACCCAGGCAGAGCCTAACTTGTTCTGACATTCAAAGTGACACTCGGGACATTGCTTAATGGTACTGACCTCCCGGGAATTTGACAATATGTTGCCACAACATGGAGAGCGAAGGGTCAACAGTGTTTCTTTACCATAAGTTATTTTCAAAGACTGGGCTGAGACAAAAAGGGCAGCATTACTGGCGCTGATACCATTCTGGGTGCTGATGGGCGCAGAAGAACTTTACCTTTAACGGTGCACACGCTGTGCGCATCAACTCTGCTCCCTGCATTAAATGGGCAAGGGAATGCTAGTAGTCCCACCCAGACTCCAAACACTAGAGTGATAAACTCTCAAGATGGTGTTACGGTGTGGAGCACAGGGAGGAAGAATAAAAAAGTCCCCTGTCCCACCGCCACCTAAACCAACAAACTTCAATTAAAAAAAACCACAGAATCAGACTTAAAAGAGCAAACTAAAAAAGATTATTTTTGCCTACTTTCATGCCACTGCACGTCAACACTGCTTTCTGCATTAAATGGGAAAGGGAGTGCTACTAGCCCCGCCTAGACTCCAACCACTAACGTGATAAGCTCTCAAGATGGCATTGCGGCGTGGAGCACAGGGAGGAAGAATAAACAAGCATTGGCATAGCCAATAGGTCTCGCTTTTGGGACCTTATAAGTATTTAGTTATGCAACTGTTGCATGGCTAAACACTTATAAGGTCCCAAAAGCGAGACCTATTGGCTATGCCAATGCTTGTTTTTAGCTGTTTCACAAAACAAAAAAGTGTCATCACTTTTTGGAATGGCATCCTCCTTTTTGAGAATGAGTTTTAACATATTAAACTTTTTGGACAGGGTGGTTGGAATATAGAAGAAGAATGACAGGGCCGCTAATTGAACAACGCGGCCGTGCTCTGTAAAGCGCTCCAATACCTTTGGGTCAAGTTCGCGCTATATAAATATGCAACAACAAAGCAGAGTAACAGCCATGGGGAGTGAAAAGCATATGCCTGAATGTGTAATGTAAATGCGGTGCTATGTAAAGCGCTCCAATACCTTTGGGTCGAGTTCGCGCTATTTAAATATGCAACAACAAAGCAGAGTAACAGCCATGGGGAGTGAAAAGCATGAGGAAAAGTGGTAGGAGAGCATGCAGGACACATTGACAGGGGCGCTAATTGAAACACGCGGCGAAAGTGATCGCGATCGCGATCAAACATCAAAGCGATAGCTCAGGCGAGACCTAAAAAGATGAAGAGAAGATGCCCTGGTGGATTTTTACATAATTAATAAATAAGAGAATTAAGAGAGCTTTGCCATTTGCAGTGTACACAGAATGTTACTTTTAACTGTACAGAAGGTAATGAATGTAAACCTAATTCTGAAAGAACAGTCTGACTGTTATGATTTGATCGCGGATATTTGGAGCACCGTATTCGGGTTGCACTATTAAAAACCTTTAAATTGGTAAAGTCACTTGTGGGAGTGGGAAGCCTTCCTTAAACAACTTGAAGAAGCTGAGAGACAGAACTATTACTTCCCTGCGTGCCTCGGTGGATTTCAAGCCTTATTCTGATCTGATCAGTTCCTGGTCAGAGGTTAGTAGGCTCCGCGCCTACTATCACTGAAAGAAATAACCGAGAGCATTTCCCAGGTACAAGTCTTGCAGGTCTAACGAACAAAGGGTAAAATTGTATGATGTGGAATGACTGCAGGGCCTGGATGTAACCCAGGACAAAAAAAAATAAAGCAGTCATGTAAATCTGTGACCCCTGGCCCTAACGAATACATTGATTTTTAGTGTTTTCTTATTTGAGATGAGCAGTCTCTGGTTGAGGCAAATTGTTTCACTCTCTAGTTTTAAGTGCCCTGAACCATAGCTTCCGAGTTTGTGACATACAGGATGAAAAATGGCTCGCGTAAAGCTACCCTAGGACTAAATGGACCAAGCAGTTTTCTGTACGAAACTCTGCACATTAAACTGCACTCTCATTCACAATGGCTGCAACTGGAGTTTACTAAGTTCTGAGTTAATGCAGCATTGTGTAGTACACATCTAAAAACAATGGTTCAAACGGCACTGTTTATTAAAAACTGCAGCCTTCAGATAACATAAGGAGACACGTCAACATACAAAGCAATAGCATTGTTCATTACGGTAAAGGGAAAAAAGTGATGTGCGATGCTTTATAACAGGAAATATACAACCTTTTTCTTCGGCAAAGTTGGAAATTACAATACTTAACTACTTTTGTAATTTGTTTTAAAGTATTAAAGTTTTAAAGTGGTAGGAGAGAGTGCAGGACACATTGAGAGGGGCGCTAATTGAAACACGCGGCCGCGAAAGTGATCGCAAACATCAAAGCGGCCGCCAAAGTGAAAGTAATCACGTCAAGCGCGCGCGCCCGCGCACATGCACTGTATCGCTAGGCTGGCCTGGTAGCACTTTTTGGAGCCCTCTCAATAAGTCTCGCAGAGCATCGCTTACGCGATAGCTCAGGCGAGACCTAAAAAAGCCTCCAGTTAAATTTCAACACCATCCCACCGCCACCCAAGCCAAGAAACTTCAATTTCAAAAACCCACAGAATCAGACTAAAACCAGCAACTTTTTGCCTACGTTTCAAACATAATTGCTCTCTGAATCCATAGACTATATTCCGCTACAATATGCCTGCTACGACTCCCAACATACACTGCTCTGCACTAATTCATATTGTTCTGCTTTGGCCACCTCATCTTTCTGGAACCAGGATCGGGTTAGAACTGGGTCAATTTAAATCTTGGGGAAAACCATCTGGATCATAAAGGTGCAGTACTCGGTTCTACAGCCAATTAGTTGGTCAATTTTGTGTCAGTTTCAATTGGAACCATCAGCTCTGACCAGATCTGTCGGCACGCAAGCTTATCCTAAAATCCAATTCATGGGCACGCCAACATCCAGGACTGAGAGTGGTGTAGTCCCTATACAGACTTTGGGGCACCCTGATTGGATCTATCACTTTTTTAATTGATCAAGTCCAACTGCAAATTGCTGCAACACTGTTACAATGATGAAAGACAAGTGTTCTTATTTCTAAAGTTTTAAAAATTTAATTGAAATCTGGCATAGATTTGCATTCTAAAGGTGGGGATAATACCCTCTCCAGTGCAGAATCTATATGTCCTTTTCTATGATGTCAGACAAAGGCGTAAGTATATTCTACACGGGTACATGGTTCTCAGGATGTGCACCAATAGGGAGCAAGCAAGAAGAAACATTTCACTACAGGATACATTTTGAGATTCTCTCATGGTGATAGTACCTTGGATGTCCAGTCACTCTCACAGTTTATTAAAGCAGCATACAGCAGTGGCTCCAGACAGTTAAAACGTCCTTGGCTGGCCACATTGAGAGAAGTTTCTGGGGAACTCTCACTGTTTATTAGTGTAAGCCTTGCAATTGCTTATTGAGATGAACATCAGCAGGCGTCATGATATATTGTGGCGTCCGTGCAAGATGGAAGGCACTGTAAACACATTCTAGATTAGCATAAGTGTAACTTGTTTGCGTTTAATGTGAGAAAAAGGAAAACAACAACTCCCATCCATTTTATATAACGAGTCAGCGCTCAAAATCAATGAAAACTTGAACTGGTTAGTTAGATGGGTTGGGATGGGCATCGATTAGAGAGGACATCAATAAATGTGAATATCCACATGTGAACGCTTGTAATTTACAGGACGAAGCGAATGCATACTGTGTAATCATATATATCTCATTACTTGTAATAATCGTCTTTTAAGAATAGCAACGCTTTATCATGTCTGAAGAAACTTCAATTTAGCAGCTGTAGACTCATGCAGATGCAGTGCATGAACAATTTATATCATGGGCAAAACTGCCATCTAGTGGTCTTTTAGCAAAAGTGAAAGCAAACGGGGAATATAGGTATGAGCATCAATCCGGAATGAAAAACAAGTCAAATTAAATCCGTAGTCACGTGAGTGATTAGTATGTGTATAGATGAATACATTCAGCAGTGAGTTGTGAAAATAAGGTGCTGTTTTGAATAAAGGAAGTTCGGTCTGTAGGAATATTAGATGCATGACGTCAGTAACTTTAGAAAAGTTACTGCTGGGCAGAATTTAAAATCTACACTATAGTTTAGCTAATTATTTTAGGTCATAATCTATACAAGAGTGCACATATTTGTGAAACAAGCGAGGCACATGCTTCGAAATATAGGAGTACAATGTGTGTTTATTGCTGAACATGCCACACGCAGACCATAGACTTCAGTTGTAATGTCCAGGTCCCTGTGAGTAATCACATTCTAATTAAAAATTACCCTTACAGAAAGGTTCCATAGACACCACACACCTCCCCCCTTGTCGTAGTGAAGAAGGTACTAACAACTACGCTTAAGCAAGCTGCTTATGTACAGAGAACCCCAAGGGAGAACAATCCTAAAGCCTAGACCCCCATTTCTAATACAATACATACTGGCTACCAAAAAGTAGTAAAAGGTAGCAACCCAGCTACAGTAGCAACTTCAACTAAATATATATTGTTGAAAATATGCTAGTCTCCTACCGATTCTCCTACCCCGTTGCCCTGCATCATGGCTTGACTTTGGATCAAAGCCTAACTTCGCGCCTCCCTTTCAGCACCACCAGATAACCCAGACTCCCCACACTTCCAATGCACACACTCACTCTCACATATTCCAACCTTCCAAATTCTATCTTCTGTTTTGAGGGTATTTCAGAATAATTTGACTACTTGCAAGTGTCTCGCATATTTTGACATCTACCTAACAACTGGCGCCCGATCTTTAACTCTTTATTCATTTTCTCTTGCAGCCTTTGTGCAACCAAGCAGCCCCTGCCATCTTCTCTGCACCATTTCCTCCCTGTTTCTTCACTCATCCTCCACAGATGTCTTCACGCTGCCTTCCACCAGTCAATTCAACCCTGGAGTAACTTGCTGTCTCGGTTTCTTCCTCTGAACAAAGGAGTTTTCCCAGTGGTCTGCTTCGGTGACACACTGTAGGACACCAATCTGATCAGCATCTGTATCTTCCAGTCAATTCACTTGCACCAATTGAATGCCTTCGTTGGGAGGAAATGAGTTACATTACATGGTGTGGTTGTGCGACCTCACTGTGTAATACACTTACCAACTCCTTTAGGACCAGTAGGTTTCGTCTGTCAAACCCTCAGCTCAATGCGGGGCAGCTGTGGCACTGATCAGCAAGGCTTACAAAGAAGAAGCAGTGTAAAGCATTGAAACAGCACCAAAACAATTGAGGAACTAATGAACATGACACTCAGGCAATCCGACACCAATTCATAAAAATATACTGTATTTTCATATAAATTTAGAGACCAAAAATGGAAAAAGACCCTCTAGAGGGTTCCGGAGATATGAATTTTACAGGAATTATTAGATCAAGACAATTCACTTAACCATGGACAAGCACTGGCAAAGTCAATGAATTTGACACTTGGAAACATTTTCAGTAAAAATGTTGGGCTCAGTGTAAGGCGGTTACTTAGAGTTACTTTAGGCAACCAACTCCAGTCGAGAGCCAGTCATGGGGATCAACCAGGTCAACAAGAACAGTTATCGCAATAGGTGAAACAATCCTAAGTTAGTTCCAGGCACTTTTATCCAATGAAAGCTTTTCCAATGGAAGTGGTCCTGATGCAAGGGATTCTGAATATTGCCCAAGCATGCTGTGGATGTGACTCGATCGGCGAGGATCTTCCTGCAGAGTTTTCTCTGTCCACAAAGATGTTGAGGGGATCCTGGTTGCAGGGTCAACATCTCACAATGTCCTCTCCGGTCTGGCAAAGTCCAGTCACCACTAGACTCCCAGTCGCCTGGTGTCACAGTGAAAGGTCAACCCTTCCGGTGTCAATAACTCACCTTCTGAGGGTCCCAGCAGCTGTCCAACAGCACTCCCGGGCTCAGGGTACTCAGATACAACTCAGTGCATCCGGTTTGGTCCCTGATGCTGCACTGTTGCGGTGGTAGCGACTCAATGATGTTGGGCTATCAACTTGCTCCAGAAGGCTACTTTAGCTGTTGTGTCTCTGTGCTTCGAACAGGATGCCAGTCAGCTGACCCTTGGAGTCTTTTGACTTTGCTGAGCTCTGAAGATGACTTCTCCTTGAGAAAGACATGGCATGCAGAGTCCCTTCATTCACTAGCCACCAGGTTCACAGGTGCAGTTCTCGTCAGTGCAGCCTCTCTGTAGGAACTGGGGTTTCCAGTTGGCAGAGGTATACATTATGTCCAAGCAGAAACCACCACTCTCAGCAGGGTAAGCTAGGTAGGCAATAAATGATAACCTATGCTCACCCTCTGGTAGCTTGGCACAGAGCAGTCAGGCTTATCTAGAGGCAATGTGTAAAGTATTGTACAACACACACACACACACAGTAACACGATGAAAACCCCACAAAAATACTCCAACCAGATTATGATTTTATGAGTGAAACAAAGCCAAAACAACAAAAATCCAATCATTGGAACCAGAGTTATGAATTTATAAAAATTAAATCAAATTATAGTGCTTAGACTCATAAAGCGCTAAACAGGGAGATCTGGTCGCACTAGACCGGGGTGAATCCAAAGTTCAGGACAACCGCAAAGGAGGGCAGGCAGACTACAGAACTCACACAGGTCATGCTGAAAAAGTACTTCGGATGGAGGACTCGTCGGCGTCAAAGACTCAATGCTAGGAGCAGAGGAGGCGAAGCCTCGTTGTCAATCCAGTGGATGTAGGCAATACGTCGGTTTCAATCCGTGCAGTTGATGAAGGCTTCATCGATGAACCTCTTTATGGTGCAGGCAACATGTTATTGTTGAGCCAAGCAGTAAGTAGCTGTTGAGCCACGCTGCCCGTCAAAGCGATTTCGTCAAACGCCAGCCACGCCGAAAAGCGATGCGTCAGTTTTGATCAGCGCAGAGTAGTTGATGCATCAGATTTGGTGGATCCGCATAGCAGAAATGACCTTCGAACGGCCTTGGACTGGATTAGCACCACTTGGCAGGGCAAGGCTCTTGGTAGGGCATGACTCACAGACAGCAGAGTCCAGGTGCTGTTGCAGGATTGAAGGAAGTGTTTGATGGCCCTGAGACTTCAAAACAAGTGGCAAACCAGCAAGCCCTTGGTATCACTCTGTGTTTAAATGAGATGGGTCCAGTCCTTGTCCTCAGCAGGGCAGAGATCAACAGGCAGCAGAGCAGTGCAGCAAATCAGAAACTCAGTTCTTCCAGAGCAGCAGTCAAGCACAGTGGTAATCCTTGTAGGCACAGAAGTCTTTACATATATACAAAACACAAGGATCCACCTGCAGATGGGTTTCTTTCAGTGGACATTCTTTCATTGGTTAGAGTGTGTCTCCTACATTGGTTGGAAGCACACAGTGTTTGCTTAAATACCCCTCACACACCAAAAGGGCCCTTGATGTCATGCTTCATCATGGGGGTCTTCCCATCCCGCTGCGGGACGGGGCGTGCTACGACCTACGACTACGCAGTAGCACTGATCTTCAGTACTATGTGTGGTGTAGGAGTTTGTGAGAGGAAGTGTTACACCTGGCACATTGGCGTGAGTCTCCCTTCCATTTTTCGCTGTGCATCATGTATTTTCTTGATGGTGTTAGTTGCTCAGGGCAATGTGCCACTGCTGTCCAGTACCACAGTGCAAGTGCTCCCTTTTGTAAACTAATGTATGATTTGGGATTCCATGATTGGTTGGTTTGGTTTACCTGTCAGGCCCTAGTACAGTGCACCAGGAGTGCCCAGGGCTTGTAATCCAAATACTGCTGGTGGGCTTGCAGCACTGGTTGTGCCACCCACAGAAGCAGCCTGTAAACATGTGTCTAAGGTCTGACATTGCAGAGCCTGCGTGCAGTCTGGTACTGTCATGCTGACTGGGCAAGTGCACCCACTTGCCAGTCCCTAAACCTTCCCTTTTCTTCATATCAGACATCCCTATGGTAGGCTCAAGGGCAGGGTGCATTGTAAGGATAAGGAAGGACATGCCCTGGTGTGTGTGGCATGTTCTAATAGTGAATTACAGCCATTTTCGTTTTTCACTATTGCAAGGCTACCTGTTCTCCATAGGCCAGAATGGGCAGTTTGGTTATTACATTTTATAATCCTAACTGACTCAGAGAACATGGTAGAAATTCGAATTTAGTATGCCTGAACTCAGGATGATAAAATACATCTTTTAGTAAAGTTGGTTTTAACATTCTGTGTTTGAAAATGCCACTTTTAGAAGGTAGGCATTTTCTTGTCTAACCATTCAAACCTGCCTCTGCTAGGCTGTGTGTATTCCTTTGTCTGGAGTTTGAGTGACAGGGCTGGGGAATTCCAGGAAACAGGGTGAGGTGTCCCAGTGGTGAATAGAGAGATCTGCATCCAGATGGGTGGGAGGAGTTGCACCTGGGACCTGAATAGGGCTGTGCCTGCCTTCCACAATGCTGGCTCCACCTCCTGGGGAGCGGCTGATGTCTCTGCCCTGCACAGTGAATGAAGAGGAGGAATCCTGTCAACAAAGTGCTCCAGAGCTGTACTTGCCTTCCACAATGCTGGCTCCACCTCCTGTGGGGCGTCTAATGTTTCTGCCCTGCACTGTGAAAGGAAAGGAGAAGTCTGGTAAACAGAGTGCTCGGGAACTGGTTTGGACTGGGCAAAGGCCTCTCTGCCTTCAGAAGACAAAGGATTTCTGGGTATAAATATTGGGACCCTGATCCCAAGAATTTAGATCACTTTGGGAAAACAAGAAGAACCTCTGCTGAGGGAGGAACCAGAAGAAGCTGAGGAGGAAACTATCCCTGAAACTGGGGGATTGGCCTGCCAAAGAGAGGAGAAAGGAACTTTGTGTGTACTTTTGCTCAACTTGTGAAGGATCTCCAAGGGCTTGGAAAAGAGCTTGCCTCCTGCTGAAGACTCAGGAACAACAGACTTCACCCCCCAGCTCCCCAGAGTTCTTTGGAAGTGCCTGCTGCTGTTGTTGGGCCTTCTGAGGGACTGCGTGTCGCAAGGAGCTGGAAGCACGACTCAAGAAGGAAAAGCGTGCCGCCGTCGGAGCTGTTGTCGTCGCATCTTGTAAAGTGTGTCGCCGCTGCAGCATCGCATCGAGCGGAAGCGTCTCGCATCATCCAGGGAGTGTCTCGCAACGCCGAAGAAGCGTGTCGCCATCGCAGCCATCGTAGCTGACGCATTGCACCGCATCAAGAGAAGAGTCTCTCATCGAGGAAGAAGCGTGTCGCCATCGCAGCCATCGTAGTTGTCGCATTGCACCGCATCAAGAAAAGCACCTTGCATCCACGGAGAAGCGTGCCGCCGTCAGAGCTGCTGTCATCGCATCGCGTAAAGGGGTGTCGCTGCTGCAACATCGCATCGAGCGGAAGCGTGTCGCAAACGTCGGAGAAGAGCGTCGCTGCCAAGGCCGCTGTCGTCGCGTCGCGTCGCATCGCATAAAGGGTGACGCCGCTGCAGCTAAAGCATAGAGTCGAGTCTTCTCGCAACATCGGGGAAGCGTAACGCATCTGGAAGATCTTCACGTCTTTATTTCTTTGCACCGAAAACTTCATCGCATCAACATCGTTGCAACACTTTCGTTGCCCTGCGTGTCGCATCTAAAAGGTACATTGACTTAAAGTGTCGCATTTAAGAACTAAGCAAAATTCTACCTTCTAAAGTAACAGTATTGTGTATTTTTGTCATTTAATGGTCTTGTGGTAAATCTATATAAAGAATACTTATTTTTTATATAAAACCTGTGTGGTGTCCATTTGTAGTTTGGTCACTTGGTTACTGTATGTGTTCACAAATGTTTTACACACTGCCTCTGAGATAAGCCAGTCTGCTCGTGCCAAGAGGGTGAGCAGGGGTTATTTTAGGAGTGTAACCCCTTACCCTGACTAGAGGAGAGGGTCCCTATTTGTCACAAGTGCAGACCTGTGCCAACTAGAGACCCCCTAGTCCAACAGGAAGGGTCAAGGGTGAGTGAAAAAGTGAGTTTAAAAAGGACCTGGCCTCTGTGCACTAAAAAACTTTAATATTCCCTGCAGCTGGTCCTATTAAAAGGAGTGGGTCGGAGATGTCCTGCGTTAATGTGCGGGTGCTCCTAATCAAGTCAACATGTTTTGAAGCTCTGAGGCTTCTTCATCAGGACTATAACTGATCCCTTCTATTCTCACTATGTTAACGAGAAAAATGTCGATAATGTGAAACTAGTGATATGTACAATAGGAAACAACCATTACAACGCATGCTTCACAACGCATGCTTTTACACCGCATGCCATTACAATGAAATGGCTTGCTGTAGGGGGAATAAGGTGTTGGATTTACCTCCAACACCTTCCCTACTGTTGCACAGACTGGAGTTAGAATAGTAAATTATACTATTCCATACTCCAGCGCACCCCCGACAGAAAGTCATTGTAAAAACTTGCGTTGTTATGGCATGCGGGGTAAAAGCATGCATTGTAACGTCATACAACCATGTACAATTAAGTGAAAATGCAAATAATCATGCACTGTATACAATACCCTTTTGGTATTCTAATTGTAAATCTGGAAAAAGAAAGCACAATAAATTACAAACAGTAAAAATGCGCCTCCTTCTGCGCAAACACGTATCACCTGTAAGAAAAGTGTACCACAGGGTGAGTGATGTATCTTTAGCCATAATCGTGTATTTACCACTAGTGCAGTGTCCTGTGGAAAAAATTGAGATACAAGGCATATACATACTTAACAGAAAGCACACACACTATGGTTTTGTAAAAACGGAGTGGAAAAAGGAAGTTTAGTCTGGTATGCAGGGTAAGTATAATTAGGTAATACATGCTTAGTTATATAGGAGACAATGCTCTATGAGCCACAAGAACGGGTGGGAAGGGTGTCAGAACTGAATCCTGTCCAGAGGAGGCAAGGCGGGGGGAAGTTGTTAAGAAATGGGGTCCACGAAGTTGTTTAATCCAATAAGTTTATTGGAGCAAAAGACACCGACAGAGCACACCACCATCAGTCCTTCTTCCTGGCCAACCATAGACAAGAATCCCGGTTACCAGGACGAACGACTGAAGGATGGAATGTAGTTTCCAAAGGTAAACAAGGTGAACATTCCTTGTGCTCTGCGCGAGGTACAGAATTACACATAAACAACTTAAAGGAACACAACACATCTTCCTCCTTAATCAAAATAACAAAAAAATAAGATACAATGCAAGTAATGATAAATTAAACTATACAAAAAACCACAAATAAATTGCTCAATATCAATTAGATTGATCATCGCATATAAAATCATCTAACCATTTAGGTTTATTACGTGTGCGAGCAGAACGTTCACCAACAACATCAGTACAGTCTTCAGTGGTAACTGCATCAGAACGTTCATCAACATCACCAATAAAATTCTTAGTGGTGATAGCTGTTGCACTGTTGCTTTCATCAGCAATTATAGTTAGATCATTCAAAACATCTGTTGCCTTGTCAGTTTTATCATGTGTACAGGTAGTGTCTGCTGAAATACCATCCCCGGGTATCGTGCCATGGGCCCCTGGACTAACACTAGTATCAACCATGCTGTCCGCCGCAAAAGAAGTTTTAATAGCAGGGGAGACACCAGTGCCATCAACAGGGCACTCTACAGCAACCCGACCATCAAGAGTGGCATCCTCCAGAACACAGGGATAAGAAATATTGGTACTGCTAGATTCATTGTCAATAAGGTCATCATCAATAAAAAAATATTGAGACGCTTTTCTTGACAAGGCTGGATCCTCAGTGCTTTTGTACAATTGAATTTCACCTTTAAGGACTGCAATACGCTTTAAATTCCATACTTTCCCATCATGCAATTGCACCGCATTGCGAAAAATTTTAACAACTTTCATAGGTTCGGAAAATTGGCTCTCTCCTTTCTTTACTTTCCAAGGTTTCTTGACCTTAACCCAGGTACCTACCCTAATATCGCAAGTTTTTACATTATGTCTGAGATCATAGACCTCTTTGCTTTTTAAATGCTTGTTCTCAATCCTAGACCTCATGACTTCCATGGACACACAAGGTTTGTATGCATCAAACATCCATTCTGGATTACATTTGGTTCGAACAGTTCTTCCTCTCATAACCTCAAAAGGTGACACCCCTAAAACGTCGTGGGGAGAGGTACGATACATCCAAATGGTTTTGAACAATTGTAATTCCCAGTCATCATTGTTACTAATTGCAGATTGTATGGCATTTTTTAATACCCTGTTGAAATGCTCAATCATTCCGTTTCCACTTGGATTGTACAAAGATGTAGTGCAATGTCTTATTCCTACTTTATCAAAGTAGCTTTTAGCTATTTTTGAAGTAAATTGAACACCATTGTCACTAACCAGCAGAGCAGGAAATCCTTCACCAACAAAGACACAGTCCAGGAATTTTATAACTTCTTCAGAGTTAACCCTGTCAACAATTTTCAAAACCGGCCATCTTGAAAAAAGATCAATTACGGCCAACACATATTTGTTTTGAGAACCAATAGGTCCCATTATATCCACAGCAACAGTATGCCAAGGTGCTTTAGGAATTATGGGATCGGCCATAGGCGGTCTAAGAGTGACAAGTGTTTTATCAGAATTTGCACACCATACACAATTTCTGATGACACTCTCAATAGCCAAATCCATGCCTGGCCACCAATACCACTGCTTAATCCTTTGTTTTGTTTTAACAATACCGCCATGTCCTTCATGACACATTTTAATAATGTCCTCTCTGATTTGTGAAGGAGGAATGACTCTGTCCCCTCTCCTAATGTTCTCATTTGATATCAAAAGTTCATCGCGAACCTCCCAGAACTGTTTAAATTCATCTGACAATCTATTCTTGGATGGCCATCCATTCGTAATAAACTCAAATAATTTTTCCAATACACTGTCCTTTTCATAAAGCCTTCTCCATTCACACTTATGAATGTTAGGTAAACCCTGATCATGGACTAATGCAACTTGAATATTTTCCCATTCATGATCTGAACTGTCCAACATGTTTGTGGGCATTCGTGACAAAAAAATCTGCCACTACATTCTCCTTACCAGGGACATAAATGATTTTATAATTATAATCTTGCAATCTTAAAGATATCCTAGCAATTCTAGGAGAAGCGTTGAATAATCCTTCAGTGGTCAAGAGTTTTACCAAGGGTTTATGGTCTGTGCGAAGGATGCATGGTCTACCCCACACAAATGCTCTTAAATGTTCAAGAGACCAGATGCAAGCTAAAGTCTCTTTTTCAATTACTGAGAACTTTTCCTCAGTAGGTGAGACAGCACGGAAAGCATAAGCAATAATGAATTCCTTTCCTTCTGAATTAACTTGGGAAAGAACACCCCCCAAACCTTTATTGCTTGCGTCTACAGTAATAAAGTTTTTAAGGTCTAGATCGAAAGCACTTAAGGCTGGAGCATCAGAAATTGATCTCTTGATTCCTTCAAATTCTTTGTTACAATCAATAGACCAATTAAATTTGTTCTTGTTTTTTAGTAATTGGCTTATGTTAAAAATCTTACTCGAGAAATTATGGACAAACTTGGAGTAAAACTCCACTAATCCAATAAATGAACATACTTCATCCTTGTTTTTAGGGTGTGGGGCGTTCATTATAGAATCTACCAAGGAGGGTTTAGTGGAAATTCCCTCACCACTAATTACATGTCCTAGGTAAGTGATAGATTTTACAGCAAATTTACACTTAGTATGTTCAACAGTTAAACCCTTTTGTTCCAGTGTATTTCACACCTCTTTGAGCATAGAATCGTGTTCCTGTCTGTCTTTTCCAAAAACTAGAATATCATCTTGAAAACATCGTACTTTTTTTAACTTGCCAAAAAGTTGGTGCATCAATTCTTGAAAAATTGCCGCAGCTGAGGCAAGCCCAAAAGGCAAACGTTTGTACTGGAAACACCCTGAAGGGGTAATGAAAGCAGTTAGTGGTTTACTGTCATTAGTGAGAGGAATCTGATGATATGCAGCAGACAAATCTATTGTGGAAAACCAGTTAGCATCCTTAATTAGAGTAAGCATCTCAGAAATTTTTGGCAGAGGAACTTGTCTACCACAATATTATTGTTCAGATGTCTCAAATCAATACAAAGTCTCAACTTTCCATTACTGCGTCTCGCAACAACAATCGGAGAAATCCATTGCGAGGATTCAATAGGTTCTATTATGTCTGCTTTAACAAGTTTTTCAAGCTCTTAATCCACCTCTTTTCTTAATAAAATGGGTATGTTCCTTACTTTATAAATCTTTGGACAAGCATCGGGTTTTAAAATTATTCTGTGCTCAAAATCACTAATTTTACCTATTTCCTTGCTGAACACTTTTGGAAGTGAACTTAAAATGTCTTTGCACAAATCTGTGTTATCATCTAATAACATGACAGGATTATCACAAATTAGGGTTGAGTATAATCCCTAATTTCCCTTGATTTTTCCAACCAAGCACTGAAGGACCATTTCTCGAAACATACAGTTTCCCAAATGCTTCTCTTCCTTTGAATCTAAATAAAAGAGAACGATAACCAACCATATCGATTTTTTCTCCAGAAAAACCTTCAGGTTGGATATCAGGTGGAAGTAATTCCTTCCCTAATTTATCTACAAATTTGTTTAGCCAAACTTCCTCATTCACAATGGTATATGGAGAACCCGAATCAGCATATACTTGCACATTCACACCACCAAACGAAATTAAACACAACGGTTTCTTTTTGTTATCTGACTTCTTATCAATAATATTTAGTAGAAATAACTCTCTGCCCTCATAACCACCATTGGACTCAGCGCTTGTAATTATGTGGGAAGAGAGTCTTTTGACTAATTGTTCATCATCATCAGAATTATTTTCATTATCATCAACACATTTCACTATTTGAAATTTTTTCCTGTGGCAAACTTTGGCAAAATGTCCCATAATGTTGCAATTAGAACATCTTTGTTTCAATGCGGGACAAAATTTACTAGAAGCCAAATGTGAGCTACTATCACAGCGATAACACTTAAAATTTTCATTCTTATTGGAGGACTCATACTTTAATAATTGAATTTCTTGTTTTTATCAGAAGAATTCTCTCTGATTTTACTGACAGCAACTTCAGTTTTATCGTCCAGTTTGGACTCTTTTTTCAAGGCTTTCGCACTCCTGCTGGATAGCTCTGCCTTTCTTACTAGAGCTAAAATGTCCTTTAATTCTGCATCACCATTGATCCATAAATGTTCTTGAATTGAAGGATCCTTGGTGTGCATGACCACTTGATCCCTTATGAATTGATCTTGTAAGTGATCAAATTTGCAGTCATCCGCAATACCTCTAAGGGCAGAAACATAGTCATCGATGGACTCATTAGGTTCTTGCTTTCTATGAAAAAATGTATATCTAGTAATACCAATACAGACCTTGGGAGCAAAATAATTGTCAAAGTCTTTGAGAATGGTTAGAAATTCATTGGTATCACCACTTACTGCTCCCTTCTGCATACGGTCATATGCTTTTATTCCACCAGGACCACAGAATGTAAAAAAATAGATTTCTTCCTGTCAGCTGACATCTTGTTATCTTCGTCAATAGTTTTAATGAAATTAAAAAAATATGTCTTCCAATCTAACCATTTCATACAAGGTTCAATTCCTGCAGGCCAAAGAGGTTGAGGAGGCTGAATAGTATAACTTTGGGAAGCCATGTTGAAATGACTATGTTGTTGTAAATATTATTGATATAAGGAAGAAAAATAATAACGCTCAGAAACACTCAAAAACATTCAAATATAAGTACAATACCTAGTACCAGTAGATTTGTAGAATAGTTTTGTCCAAATCACTTTGTAGCGTGTGAAAGGAAAACTGTTATTGGTTAGAAGTATGGTGGTTTCCTTGTGTGACCTCAATGACGAGGGAAAGTTAAAGCGTGCTGCTGTACAATATTTAGAAGTAAGCAAATGAAATAGGCAGTCGCCCCGCACTCGCAACGTGCAAGAGGATCACCGTGACTCGCACAGCGTGCGCGAGAATCTCTGCGAGGCAGATCAGCTTTTAAAATGAACAAAACTCCCTTTAGGACCAAAGCGAGATCCGAGCAGGCAACTCTGGGGACTCCGCACACCCAGCGCGGAGAATGCGCCAGGAACGATGAAGCCGAGAAAGGTTACGCTTCACGAAACGAGGATCGGCATCGAAGCAGGGTGAAGAAGGCTGAGGACGGTTTCATTGCAGGAAGACACCTCACGAAGATTTGGATCGGCGAGGAGCATTCCCTGAAGTAAGATAAATTAGGTCCGCCAAGTACTTCGAAGTGGAGACTTCTCGCAGAATTACAATAATGTAGAAATTGTGGGTTCTTGAAGTCGATGTCTTTGAAACTCGTTGCCAAATTTGTTAAGAAATGGGGTCCACGAAGTTGTTTAATCCAATAAGTTTATTGGAGCAAAAGACACCGACAGAGCACACCACCATCAGTCCTTCTCCCTGGCCAACCGTAGACAAGAATCCCGGTTACCAGGACGAACGACTGAAGGATTGAATGTAGTTTCCAAAGGTAAACAAGGTGAACATTCCTTGTGCTCTGCGCGAGGTACAGAAATACACATAAACAACTTAAAGGAACACAACAGAAGTATTCAGAATCTTGAAGTCAAGCGTCCTTGGGCTGCTCTTTCTAAGCGGCTATGCCGAACTTACAGTTTTGTCGACACTGCCGTGCTAGATACAACGCCTACCCGCGGCTCCGTGGTATACCGAGACCGCGGGGAGGTCACGTTATATAGTGCCACTAATTGGCAATGATTGCCGTGCAAAAAAGGTGTTTTTCTGTCGAAATTCACCCGGAAGTAGTTAGGGGTTCTGTCTCGTGCTCGGCGGATCGAGCTGAACACTCGAGCGACGACCTGTTATTCATAGGTAACCCGGAAGTGGATTGGAGTGGTTTCCTTCGTTAGGTAGAATAACTCGATACTAAAAACAAAAAACAAAAAGTCAGCCGTTCAATCATGGAGGGGTCTCATTAAAAGACCGTAACCTATGAGACTCACTTGTTTATGTCGTGTGGACCGCAAGAGGGACAGTAAATTATGAGCAATACGTGTACAAAGAAATTGCAAAACATCATTGTGTCAAAAGTGGCACATGTAGATCCCGTTCTATTAGGGTCAAAAACGGTCACCGCCCTTTGGTGTCTCGTGAGTGCGGCACAATGAGGGGCGGACAAAAAGAGAAGAAAAACTCATGTTAGTGCACGTTGTAGTAATGGTAAAAGGATTAAGAGCTAGTAATACGATGGCAAAAATGTGGTGGCACTTGAGCCAGAGCCCCGATGTTGCAGGGTAGTTAGTTAAGTAAGTGCACTTGTACTAAGGGCAGATACCCGCCGAAGTGGTCGATTTGATCGGGGGTATAGAAAAGGATGAGGGGGCAAAATGACGGCCTTATGTCCAATGCTTGATAAGGCTGAATCTGGTCTAAGTACATAAGTAATGCAGTGTTACTCTTATTTCCAGGGGTAGTTTGTGTTCACGCTCATGACAGTTGACCCCAGGGTATGTCATCATTTAGACCTGTTATGTGGGTGCCAAGACGGAACACTCATCTTTGCTCTTTCTCTAGTAGACCGTTCTCATCGTTGATTTGTTCAATGATTGTCCATTGTAGATCATCCATGCTATGGGTCATGGTTAGATAGTGTGTGGCCATCTTGGTGGTGCTTTTTTTGCAGCAAATGTTACATTTGTGTTCACCAATGCAGATCCTCACTAGTCTCGATGTCATTCCGATGTATTCTAATTTGCACAGGCACGTGAACATATTTACCACGTTTCTGCTGTTGCAGTTTGTGAACTTTCTTTGTTCCCATACTGTGCCATTCCTGAATTTGATGTTTCTACTCCTTTTAGTAAAATTGCATGTACTACAATTGCCACAAGGATAGTGGCCTTGAACAGGAGGGAGGAGTGAGTTTGAAAAATCCATTGTGGGAGTTACTCGTGGTCTGGTATGGACTAGGATATCTCTCAGATTCCTGCCCCTTTTGTGGGAAAACACGGGTTTCGGTAAATTGAGATTTCCGCAGTGTAAGATCCTCCAGTGTTTGTTCACTATTTTTGTTACCTGGTTGGTGGGTGTGTTGAAAGTGGTGACGCATATTGGTCTAACTTCCTGTTCTTTGGGTATTCTGTCTTCCAGGAGTGCGTCTCTTTTATTATTCCTTGTCCTCTTCATCCCTCTTTTGATGATTTGTTCCGGGTAATTACGTTTCTGTAATCTAGTTTTCAGATCGGAGGCTTGTTTCTTGAAGTCAGTGAGTTCAGAACAAATCCTCCGGAGACGGAGGAATTGTCCATAGGGGAGGTTGTCCCGGAGGTGTTGGGGATGAAAACTATTGTACACTAACAGGCACTTCTTTGCGATGGGTTTGAAATGTGTGGTGGTCTTAAGCGTGCCACTCACGGTATAGATGTTTAGATCTAAGAACACCAAGTTGGTGTTTGACGCTGTGTGTGTAAACTTGAGATCGGTGTTCTGTTTGTTGAGCCAGACCATAAACGCTCCGATGGATTCGGCGTCGCCTCTCCATATCACAAGCACATCGTCAATGTAGTGTTTCCATATTACGATGTTGTTGTAGAACGGATTGTCTAAGTGCAGTATCTTGCTGGTCTCAAGATGGTGTACGTAGAGACCAGCCAGGCTAGGAGCAAAGGTGCTCCCCATACTGGTCCAGTGCTTCTGTAGATAGTATGACCCCTCATAAAGAATAAAAAAATTCTTAAGGGCCAAAGATACACACTCCATGACCACGTTACGAGATGTGTGATACTCCCATGGTATAGTAAACAGTACTTCCTCTATAATATTCAAAGTCTCGTCATGCGTTAAGCTTGTGTACAAGCTTTCCACATCAAGCCCCAGCAGAAGGTGTTGATCTGGGTCAAAAGGGAGACCATCGAGGAGTTGTAGGACGGCTTTGGTGTCCTTAAGGTAGGTACCTGTTTTCCTTGTAACGGGCGGAGGAATGCGTCCCCAAATTTGGATAATGGTTCCAAGATAGAACCAATCCCTGACACAATAGGATGACTGAGTGGGGATTTTGGGGATGGTGTAGAAATATGGTGTTCTGGGCGAATTCTGGATCAGGAATTCAGCCTCCTTCCTAGACACCCAATCATGTGCCGTGGTTTCTTCTACCATCCCCAAAACCTGCACCCGTATCTCCTCTGTTGGGTCATCGGTGAGGATTTCGTAGTTCCTTCGATCCTCCAAAAGTTTTCTGCATTTTCTGCGTTTTCATGTCGTAGTTGTTTCCTGTTTGAATTACTATTGCTCCTGCAGGCTTTATAATGATGTCTGTATTGTCAGCCCGTTGTTGTAATGCTTCTTTTTCCAGGCTTGATGTTTTCTGGAAGGTGGTTCTGTCATCCGTCGGAATTTTAGCCGGTTCCTCCATCACTGCTTTTCCGAAATCTAGTAGTTCCACTGGCAGTGTTGAGTCCAGGGGTGTGAAGGTAGATTTTGGTCGTAGTCCGGTGTCAGATACCTGGCCCTTCAATGTATCTTTGTTTTCAAAGAACAAAGAAAGCTTGTAGTTCCAGCTTACGGATAAACTCCTTCATTTCCACGCATACCTTGAACTTGTCCATCCTGTTTGTGGCTACAAATCCCAGGACTTTCTCTAGGACACATTTTTGGGGTTCTGTGAGTTCGTACTCTGTCAAGTTGACTACTAGTTGCCCCTCCTGCTGGTTGTTGGTTGGTTGTTCGATGTTGCCATCATACTCCTCATCAAGACTCTCGGTGTTTCCTCCACTTTGGTGCCCCAATGAACCTGATTGCCTCTCCGGTTCCTTCCTCTTGGTGGGCCCGGGCGCACTCCTAAAAAACTGAGGTGGTCCGTAATAATTAAATTCTTGTTGTGGGGGGTTCCTGTGTTGGAATGGTCCAACCATCGGCGGTGGGCCGTACGGGAAGCATGTGCTGGAGCAGAGTTTTCTTTTAGAAAATTCTGGGGCTTTTGAAGCTCTGGCATGTCTATGCGTTTTATTAATTTATTAATAATTAACAACTAATTATTTGTCTTGTGCAAGTGTGTTTCACTAATCAACCTGTTTGTCCTAACACAAGAGAAGGTTACACGAGGGTTAGCTTATGTGTGCTGTTTCTGTATTTACAATAACGTGCAAGTTTTCATGTTTAAATGTTGCTGTGTGCTATTTATTTTGAGCACAAAACGCTGTCTGAATTAATGCTTTTTATGTCTCAAAGCTAGATAAATGCATACACATAAGGGTATTAGTGGGGTTAACACTGTTTTATCATTATGATGTAGTAACCTTTATTTTGTCTCTTTAATTAAAGATGGTCTATTGTGGCCTATGGAGGCCTTTGTGAAATGGCTGTAAAATTGTGAAGCCTGGCTGTGGTGAAATTTGAAATCTGTGATGTGGCAAGAGAGACCCCTGCTGGAAATTGGTTGAAGACAAATGACCGTAGTCCTTCTATAAAACTTTCCATGAGGACATCAGCAGTTTGGAGGATCTCCAAAAAGAAATGATTTGTCCTTGGTGAACAAAGGAGCTTCTGAAATGAACAATGTGCTGAAGCCGGGTTGCCGAGGGAAATGAATGAGATGGATACTTTAATAGTTTCTGTTTCTTGGTTCCTGTTCCGTGGTTTACGTATTGTGACTTTTCCTGAGCGGAGGTTTCAAGATGTTGCAAAGTTACATCCCTTCCTTCTCGTTCTGCTCAGTGATACAGTTTATCCTGCCAATTTTATGTGTGTTTCTATTGTATTTTTCATTATAAAACTGTTAGCTTAGGGAGGGCTCTCCCCACTCTTTGCCACTTGCCATTTTATCTTCGCTGCGTGAACTTGCGTTGCTGAGGACTGATGCTGAGGACTGTCCTGAGAGACTTTACCAAGAGACTGGTCCTGACCCGTTCTGACACTTAGTTAGAATAGGTAACTATGAGAAATGATTTATTCTGATTGATTTTACTTTGACTAATTTTAGATAAAGCAATATAACTTTTAAACATGGTGTTGAATATTCTTTCTTGTCAATTATTGAGTACATTTTGATTATTGTTGTTGTATAGCTTGTATAGAGTATGATTAAGGATAACCACTATAATCAGATCCTATCGTCCTAGATATAGATGCAGGGTTTTTCTTCCCACAGGTCTTATGCTGGTAGAGTATTTGAGTGTATGTTAGTGAAATGGGCCCTAGCGTATGAAGAATGTATGTGCGTGTAACTGTGAGATTACTCTATCTGTGGTAGTGGGCATATTTTTGATACCCTGATCTGTATCAATTTCTCTGGTAGCAGAGGATGGTTGTAGATGGTTGTCTTGATCTGATAAGATAAGATTGCTTGTAAATTAGCTTATTGATTATTGATTTATTTTGATGTTGTTGGTATATGTACTAATACTAAATGTTGGAGTCGTAATGTTGAGTTATATGTAGTGCTTCTGGAATTTGGAAGCTGTGGAAGCAGTTCCGTAGTAGGGCAGAGTAAGGTGTATATGCTGCTCTCGGGAAAGACGGGATTGTAAGGAATTACGTGTGACAATTGAAGTTGCGCGTTCACATTGTCTGGGTTCGGAATCAGTGACATCGTCGTATGTTACTATTAGAATATATTTCTGGTATATAAGGAGTGTGTATGATAGTGAAGGTTATCTGTGAAACTCTGGTCTTAAGTCCCAGGGATCCTTAAGGATTTCCGTTAAAGCTTATCGCGGGAGGAGTAATAGGTATTCTCTGAGCTTGTTTGAGGAACTGGGCAGAGGTAAGCTGCTTAGTTGTTGAGTTATAATTCTGTACAGAGACAGGTTGTGCTGTTCTCGAGAAGCAGGATTCTGTGTGCATGTACTATATTTTCCTTGTATGAATGTGCGTGAATGCATATACATTTATTGACTGTAAGACTCTTTGGATAAGTCCTAGAGAAAACAGTTATGCGATGTATGAAAGTTGTTGATTCTTGAGAAATAGACTCTCTTTTACTATTCTGTGGTTAGCGAAGCAGACAATGGAGATGTTTTTATGTTGTAACTAATAGATTTTGTAGAAATTTTGACACACGAAGTCTACTGAGAGTTTTGTAAAGGAGGGGTAGACGAGTGACAGAGACAGGAGACAGAGACTGCAGCGACTGTTGACGTCAGAAGGTCCGCGCACTGATTGGATAGTGAATCAGAATAGGGTTCGCGCTGGGATTGGTGCGTTAGTGTGAGTCGCGCAGGGATTGGAAAAGTTGTCTAGTGACGTAGACGCTCCAGGATTGGTGCGTTAGTGTGAGTCGCGCTGCTATTGGTTGAGAAACTCGTATTGTATATTTATAATACGGAGAGGGTAGAGAGTTTGATAAGCGCTTGCAAAAATGTATTACCAAGAAGAGAAAAAGAAAAAGACGTTCTTTGGAAAAGTTAAAAAGTGGTTTAGCAAGGATAAAGAGGTTAAAACAAGAGAGGGTGAGTTGTTACCTCCAGCGAAAACGCCTGCATCCTTCATGGCTGTAAAATATGGATTGCATACCTGTATATGGTTGCAGAATTGGGTTAAGTATACTAAAGAAGATGGTGTTCTAGCATTTCCAGAACATGGTTCATTTAATTTGGCCGTGTTGAGAAACTTACGGGAAAAGATGTTATGTCTTGACCCGAAGCCGAGACCTACACAGTTCGAGGCTTTAGTGGAATGGGAAGAAGAAGTTCATGACCGAGAAAAGCAAAGATCTGGAGGGTATTATAGGTACATGTTTGGGAGGAGACATGATCGGGAAACACATCAAGATCGAATGAAAAGATGGCGAGATGCTTGTATGTCAGAGGGATTATATCCAATGAGAACAGTTGAAGCTTCTGCTCCTTCGACAGAAAGAGCTTCTGAGTCAGACATGAGAAGGTATGGAGAATATGAGGATGAGGTCTTAAATGACATGATTTACAAGAGACCACCTCCATATAGAACAGAACCAGATGAGAGTACACCAGTTGTTTCTCCGATAAGAGATACAGTTGAGAAAGAAAAAATGACACCTGAATCAAGAAGTAGTAGTTCTTTCAGGGAGAGAGAGAGTCGAGGTAGTGAGGAAAATGCTAGAAAATTAGGAAAAACGACAACGGAACTAGCTGAGAAGATTAGAGAGTTAACGAAGAATCTGGAAGCTGTTACGGTGCCTGTAACTATAGGTCCAGTTATGCCTGTGTTTGACAAACAGAGAGCAGGTGAGAATGGACTGGTAATTCCATATATTGCAAATGAATCGACAAATTCAGTTGGTCCTTCAGGAGATTCAGAAAAAAGGATAGGGAGAAGTGACCTGAGACAAACCAGACATGAAACATGTAGTGAACTATTGGATGTCAGTGAACCTAGTTGTTCAGGGATGCCGATTTTAGAACCGCAGAAAAAAGTGGTTCCAGTAAGAAAAACTGCAGAAATAACAGTGGACGATTTAAACGATTGGATGAAAGTTCTTCAGAAAAAGGATAAAGATTCACAAGTTATTGATGTGGTTAAGTTACGTATAGAATTAGAAGAGCTTGTGACAGGAACAGTTCCAACAGAAATCCTGAAGAGTCATCATGATGGTGAATTAATGTTTATGTGCAAGAGCATAACATGGAGAGCGAGAAATACACATGATAGACTGAGAGCGATAGCAAATGAGCAAGGAGTTGACATTGATAGAGTAAAGGCTTTACAGAAAACGTACAGGATGGATTTCACAGAGAAGGACATAGAGAGTTTGAATGCTACTGGTAGAACAAGACAGATTAAGAAAATGATAGCACTATTGCGAAGATGGGGTGATGTAGAAAAGTGGAAGGATAGGTGGTATAAGAAAAGAAAGGAATCTGAAGATAGAACAACTTACTTAGCATTTCCAGTGAGAGAAAAAGAGAAACTGAATGTGAATCCAGCGACACTTTTGCTGGATATTGAAAATATGGGTATAAAGATGGAAGATGATCATGATTGTTTGGATGTGCTTGAGTATTGTACAAAACCGAGACCAGATATAAGGGATATTCCCTTACTTGAGAATGATTATGTGTTGTTTGTGGATGGATCATGCCTGAGGAATGATAATGGTGTGCTATGTGCAGCATATGCAGTGTGCAAAGTTTCAGAGGTCGTGGAAGCATCACCATTGAAAGGAGTAAAATCTGCGCAAGTTGCTGAATTAGTGGCATTGACAAAAGCTTGTGAGATTGGGAAAGATTTGAGAACAACAATATTGACTGATAGTCAGTATGGATTTGGAGTGGTGCATGACTTTGGCCAACTGTGGCTACAAAGAGGTTTCTTGACATCGGGTGGAACTCCGATAAAGAATGCTGAGCTGATTGGAAAATTGCTTGAGGCGATACAGCTGCCTAAGGAATTAGCAGTTGTAAAATGTGCAGCACATGGTCCAGGGGATGATTTTATCACGGTTGGCAATAGGTATGCCAACGATGTGGCGCAGTATTGCGCCAAGACGAACCAGTCGATTAACAGGGAAAGAGAGAAGGAAATGTCTTTTCTTTCTGTGATGTTTACTAATGTCCTAGAAATGTGGGATGAAGTGAAGCAGTTACAAGATGAGGCAGGAGAAGAAGAGAAACAAGATTGGGTAAAGGCAGGATGTGCTCCAAGAGAAACAGACCATGTTTGGGTCTACAGGGATGGCAGACCAGTAATGCCAAACTCAATTTTGTCGTCAATGGCAAGGATGTATCATGGCCAGGGACATCTGGGGAGGGACGCGATGGTAAGGTCCTTTAAGCAAACCTGGTACAATGCAAAGTTTAGGACAATTGCGGAGAGCATCTGTCAAAGGTGTTTAATTTGTCAGCAATTTAACACTGGGAAAAAGACAGTGGTGAGTCTAGGAACAATAGGCAGAGAAGGAGGTCCTTTTACAAGAATGCAAATTGATTTCATTGAAATGCCCCAAGTGAACAGACTGAGGTATGTTTTGGTGGTAGTCTGTTTATTTTCAAGGTGGGTGGAAGCTTACCCGACTAGAAGAAATGATGGATTAACAGTGGCAAAGTTACTGTTGAGGGAGTTGATTCCTAGGTACGGGTTTCCAGTTACAGTTGAGTCTGATAGAGGTAGACACTTTCAAAATGAACTCATAAGTTTGATTTGTGAAGCATTGAAAATACAGCAGAAGCTACATTGTGCATACCGACCAGAGGCTTCTGGTGTGGTTGAGCAGATCAATGGCACAATCAAGAATAGAATTGGAAAGATGTGTTTAGCCACTGGCATGAAATGGCCAGATGTTTTGCCTCTAGTCTTGATGACTATAAGATCTACTCCAGATAGAACTACAGGTTTGAGTCCGCATGAAATCATGGGACGTGCAATGCGCCATGCATTTGTGCCTGTGAATAAATTGGTGACAATAACTGATGACATGATTTTGGATTACTGTAAAGGCCTGGCTGACGCAGTTCATTCTGTGTTTCACCAGGTTGGAGAAGAAGCTACCACACTTGAGAAGAAGCAAGCCCATGATCTAAGTCCTGGAGACTGGGTGAGGATTAAGGTGCACAGAAGAAGAAATTGCTTGATTCCAAGGTGGGGAAGGCCGAGACAAGTTATTCTGACTACAACGACTGCAGTAAAGTGTGCTGGAGTGAAGCACTGGGTACATGCAAGTCAAACTCTGAGAATTCCAAGCCCGAGAGAGGGAACTGGTAAAGAGTATTATGAAGAGTCAGATTCTAGTGATGGTGAAGATCCTGAAGATACGGAATCAGTGAGAAAAGAAGCAGAAAGAGCTTCAAGAGATTCACTGCGAGTATCAGAAAGGAGATCAGATTCTGTAAAAGAGCCTGAAGTTTCAAGTAGCAGTGGAGGAAAAGGAAAAGAAAAGAGAAATCACGCAGAAACTACTCCTGAATCAGAAGAGGAGGAGATTGAAGAACCACTTGAGATTGTACTTGAAGAAGCAGGGTCAGAAGAAGATAGAGAGGGACAGATTGCGGAAGACCCCCGAGGAGGTGTAGGGAACATTGATGAGGAGCTAGGTGAAGGGACGAGTAGACAGCAAGAAGATTGCGTGTCGGAGACCCGAGGAGGGACAGAAGTAGGGAAGTCTCAAATAGTGGTGAAAGAATCTGTGGAAGAAAAGAAAACTGCTAAGAAACGAAAGCAAGAGGCAATTGAAACAGAATCGGATGATGAAAATGAACAAACAGAGGGTCGAGTTCTGAGAAAGAGAACTTCGATTGGAGAAAGGAGTGTTAAAGAAGTAAAACCGAAAAAGGTTGTGAAAGGAGATCGTTGGCCTAACAACCAAGTTAAAAGGGTGAAATACAGAATAATAAGAGCAAATTCATCGAAAGCTGAACAAGTGAATGAAGTATCAAGCCAAAGTTCAAAAGTTGAAGGAGAAGAATCAAAGGAGTCAAAGGAACCAGTGGAAATAAAAAGAGTTAAAAGACCCAACCAAAAGTACAGATCACCGGAATGGTCTTATGTGACACTGTCTGAAGAAGGAAAAGAAGAAACAGTGACTCGAGATAATCCGGAAGTGGTCTTGAGAAAAGTGGTTGAGGAAGATACTGGTGAAATCCTGAAAGTACTCTTGATTGACATTGAAGAAGAGTCAGATATTGAGGATTTGAAAGTTGGAGATCTGATACAATTTGATGTTGAAGAAATTGGAGTGAAAAATGATGAGTATCCAAACTGAGTAAAAGAAGGATTCACTTGGTCTAAGTGAACGGAAAGATCTTTGAAGAAGCTGAAGAGTTTGGAACAAACGTTGAAGATTTGAAAATTCTAATTTCAGTAGTGGAGTAGTAGAGGTTAAAACAGAAAATGGCTAACATAGAGAATAATCAAAATAGATGTGCCTTCTTTAAGAGGTGGTGCAAGATGTGCTGCTGTTGTACTGGATTATTAATGCTTCTATGGGGTGTTTTAATTTTATTAGTTACTTTTAGAGTGGAATTTGGAATGGACACAGAAAACATGACTAATATAGAGAAGAATTCACAAAAAGTAGTTCCAATTAGAAGTAGTAGTTACATACACAAAGATAGGTCAATTAATAATTTTTCTAGTAATGTTTTTTCTAAACTGTTATATGAATATGTGAAGACGATGGAAGTAAGGGATTGTTATGTCTGCATGCAATTACCTGCATCCGTTTCAGAGGGTGTTACTTATCACCATTTGCCAGCTACATATGGTATTTCCTGTAGTATTTTAAGTAGTGTTTTTTATTTGTTAGGGAAAATAGATTATAAAATGTCTAACAGAGATAGTATTTTTGGGCACTTGCCGATGAACAAGGAGCTGAATCCAGCTAAAGAAGCTAACACTTTTGGTGAGATTTTTATTGAAGAAAAAGGACTAACATTAGATTACATTTTTAAGAATAATTTAACTTGCAATTTGAAAGGAGAGGAAAAAGCTTTCCTGGATATGGTTGAGGAAAGGAGAATGAACATGCATGAGAAAGGGGGAAAATATGAAGTGAGTGAGACAATTTGGGACATTGAGATGGGAAAAGAGTTGAGAAATGGGGCTAGTCCAACTTTGGCTCTAGATGCACCGCAGAAGGGTAAACTATGCATTACCAGAAGGGAATCCCAATATGATACATATTTTGTGGGGACTAGTGAGTGCCATGATACATACTTCGTTGCGACTGGTTGGGGTTTCAGAGGTGGTGGAGAAGATAAAATTTTTCCAGGAGTGTACTATGTGTGTGGGAACAAGGTTTATTACAAGTTGCCTGATCATTGGTATGGCACATGTTATGTGGGTTTGGTTTTTCCTAAGATTTTTCATATAGATAAAATAAAAGATGTAGAAGATATTAATTTACTAACACGTTTTAAGAGAGAAACTTGGTCTGAAATTGTGGGTGACATTTTTGGAGTTTTGATTCCAGCGGTGGGAATTTCTTTAAATGCTTATGGAATTCGGAAACTGTCCACAGTGGTTGATCGCTTATCGACAAATACCGCAGGAGGGTTTCTTTTGGTGAATACGGAATTAAGTGCCGTACGTGCCATGTCAATGCAAAATCGACTTGCCCTTGATATTCTTTTGGCCAAGGAGGGTGGAGTTTGTGGAATTTTGAAAGTTCAACATTGTTGCACTTACATTCCTGACGAAAGTAAAGACCTGAAGGTCTATATGAAAAATATTACGGATTTGCATGAAGAATTAGTACCACTTGAAACTGGGAGCTTATGGACTAAAATAGCTAATAAGATGATAGCTGTTAAGGATTTTATTGCAAAAATAGGTAGTACTATTATAGGTAGGATATTGTTTCCGTTGTCTTGTATAATTGTTGCTTTATTGATACTAAGATTGGTGTGTGTGTGTTGTAAAAACAGGAGAGGGAAAGAGAAATTGAAAAATGAAAAGAAAAACAAGAATTCGAAAATTTCAAAAAGAGAACCAGAAGAGATTGAACTAGAAGAATTGAGGGAGAGTGTTTATTTAGAGACAAAGAGAGATGATGAAAGAGTGACTGGTGTTTAATGTTGTCTAAAGGGAAAAGACATTTCTGATTTCCTAAAATGGGACTAAATTTTCACAAATTTTTTTTTGGGTTTATTTGGTGATAAAATCACCAAAGGGGGGATTGCTGGAGCAGAGTTTTCTTTTAGAAAATTCTGGGGCTTTTGAAGCTCTGGCATGTCTATGCGTTTTATTAATTTATTAATAATTAACAACTAATTATTTGTCTTGTGCAAGTGTGTTTCACTAATCAACCTGTTTGTCCTAACACAAGAGAAGGTTACACGAGGGTTAGCTTATGTGTGCTGTTTCTGTATTTACAATAACGTGCAAGTTTTCATGTTTAAATGTTGCTGTGTGCTATTTATTTTGAGCACAAAACGCTGTCTGAATTAATGCTTTTTATGTCTCAAAGCTAGATAAATGCATACACATAAGGGTATTAGTGGGGTTAACACTGTTTTATCATTATGATGTAGTAACCTTTATTTTGTCTCTTTAATTAAAGATGGTCTATTGTGGCCTATGGAGGCCTTTGTGAAATGGCTGTAAAATTGTGAAGCCTGGCTGTGGTGAAATTTGAAATCTGTGATGTGGCAAGAGAGACCCCTGCTGGAAATTGGTTGAAGACAAATGACCGTAGTCCTTCTATAAAACTTTCCATGAGGACATCAGCAGTTTGGAGGATCTCCAAAAAGAAATGATTTGTCCTTGGTGAACAAAGGAGCTTCTGAAATGAACAATGTGCTGAAGCCGGGTTGCCGAGGGAAATGAATGAGATGGATACTTTAATAGTTTCTGTTTCTTGGTTCCTGTTCCGTGGTTTACGTATTGTGACTTTTCCTGAGCGGAGATTTCAAGATGTTGCAAAGTTACATCCCTTCCTTCTCGTTCTGCTCAGTGATACAGTTTATCCTGCCAATTTTATGTGTGTTTCTATTGTATTTTTCATTATAAAACTGTTAGCTTAGGGAGGGCTCTCCCCACTCTTTGCCACTTGCCATTTTATCTTCGCTGCGTGAACTTGCGTTGCTGAGGACTGATGCTGAGGACTGTCCTGAGAGACTTTACCAAGAGACTGGTCCTGACCCGTTCTGACACTTAGTTAGAATAGGTAACTATGAGAAATGATTTATTCTGATTGATTTTACTTTGACTAATTTTAGATAAAGCAATATAACTTTTAAACATGGTGTTGAATATTCTTTCTTGTCAATTATTGAGTACATTTTGATTATTGTTGTTGTATAGCTTGTATAGAGTATGATTAAGGATAACCACTATAATCAGATCCTATCGTCCTAGATATAGATGCAGGGTTTTTCTTCCCACGGGTCTTATGCTGGTAGAGTATTTGAGTGTATGTTAGTGAAATGGGCCCTAGCGTATGAAGAATGTATGTGCGTGTAACTGTGAGATTACTCTATCTGTGGTAGTGGGCATATTTTTGATACCCTGATCTGTATCACATGCATTGGTGGGTGGACCTTGGTAGTTTCCCCATCCTCTTCTTCTTGGATTGTAGGGCCTCTGGTATTGTGTTCCTCCTCTCTGGTTCCTAGGATTACTCCCTCTACTTGAGTAGGAATCGTTGGATCCTTTGTCCGATAGGTCGCTGTCCGTTCCTTGTTCACTGTTAGTTTTTTTGGCTACATAATAGTCCCGTGTGTAAGGGTAGACTCTCTCATGGTTGAAACGTGCAGCGTCCTTTTTTAATTTGTTGTATTTGCTCTGTTTCAATGAGATTTCGAACTAACTCATCTGCTGGTTGAGTTCATCCAGTCTTTTCTTCAAAACAGTGGTTGCTTGGTAGCTTTTCAGTTGGACCTCCAATTTCTGGATATTGATCTTTAATTCTTGTGCCAATCGGGTGGCGGTCTTGATGATAAGGATCAGCCGGTCCCGGGCACAGTGCCACGAGATCAGTGACCAGTCCTTTTTGAATGATTTGTCATGCTGGAATATAAACAGCTCATTCCGGACTATCAGGCCCTGAGGTGCCGCATTCGCCCTCAAGTATTCAGTCATCAGTAGGCCGTGCAGTGCTGTCTTGATCTGGGTTCTCCTCAGATTAGCTAGTCTGCATTGCTCAGGCCTGGATCTGTGCTGCTTAGTCCCTCGAAGGGATTGGTAGCTGCCAATATCCTGTCAATCTCCTCTTCATCAAAGGTGAGGCCTGCTCCCTCAGCCATGGTTAGATGAGAGATTGTTGTTTCTAAGTGTGTGTGTGTCTTCTAGGTGTGTGTATGTGCATGTTACAGTTAGAGTTATATTGGTAGTCTTTGTTTAAAGACAGAGACTATTGGTATATTAGTCGATATTCCACACTATCCAGAATTTCTGGTATGCTCCCACAGCTGCGTGCTGTCTAAATAGCTACAAAAAAACAAGAGCGGGAGTGAAGAGGTAGTGTCCTAAACGGGCACTGGAGGTGGATACGTCCTCCCCTGGAAATCTATACAAAACACTAGAATCCACCTGTAGATGGGTTTCTTTCAGTGGAAGTTCTCTCATTGGTTAGAGTGTGTCTCCTACATTGGTTGTAAGCAGACAGTGTTTGCTTAAATACCCCTCACACACCAAAAGAAACCTTGGTGTCATGCTTCATCATGGGGGTCTTCCCGTCCCGCTGCGGCTAACACAAAGTCGATAGTATGGTTTATACGAAGTCGATAGCGTGATTAATGCAGCCCTTCTGGTATATAGGTTGCCAGGACAGGCCCAAATTATAGCAGTAATAAGATGAGGCTGCCTAAATAATATTAAAATAATATATGAATAGGATTGCAAAGGATGTTTTGTTTGTTTGAGTTGATATGACCTTGTGTACTCTCTATGACTTATGTTCTCAATCTCTAGCTCAATGCTTACCTCTTTTTCCTACTTCTCTTTTGATCTTAGATGGTCATGCCCATTCAATAAACTATAGACATTATTTAAAAAACTTGTTTAAAAAGATTGAGAAAATGGAAGGAGGGTAGTGTAAAAGATTTGTGTTTTTTAATTTATAAATGTGGTGAATATGTTTTTATAGGAGAATTGATTCGTGTATTCTACACACAGGATTCATGCTTACAAATATTGAATTACTACATCGAGAGAAATATTAAAGTCTTGAAGAAGATGGTTTAAATGTGTGATTGCCATCGAAACGCGTCGACGCAACTACATACACAATTCGGTGCTTGACTGGTTCGATAGATACTAACTGAGGGATGGGTATCAAGCTCTAGTCAACATTTCTCTTGACGAATGTGTTTATAACTATGACAAATTTGAGTGTCTAGTATTTTCTCTCAGGGGGTTGGTGCATTTATATTTTTGGGCAATATTGTCTTTATATATTGTATTAGCATACCTGTGTCTGCATTTGACTGTGTGATTTTATGGGGACATATTTTTAACTTACTGTATAAATTTACCGTGCAGTTATGCAAATGATTTTATGTAAGAATTCTTTTCTATTTTGATACTTTTAATACATTTTGTATTGATCTATTTTGGTGATTACTTGCCGAGTTTATTGTTTGGGCTTCTACTACTTTTTTCCTCTATTTTTCTTATTGGTGGTGACCGGCGGTGAGATTGTCGAGTGTGTGATTAGCTTGTTTTGGTTATTGCGATATCCAAGGGAAACCTTTGTTTTTTCTTGTTAAGAGCACCCTATTTCCCTTGGAGTGAATAAGGGGTACCTCTCTGTGCTATACATTAAATAGAAGGCTGCCATTCCGTGGCTGGGCACTTTCTCTGGTGCTTCACTCGGGGCTCTCCTCACTTACCCGGTCCGCCGCAGCTTAGCTGTTTGCTGCGGAGAGAAGTGTATATCCCTATTCCCCTCCCACCCACTTCCGGTCTTTCAGTGGTGGGGTTACCGCACTAGTCTTTCCCTGCCCAGTTTAATTCAGGACATGCTGGGTTGGATGCGCCCTGCGGGCGCGCAACTGGCGCGCCAAAGGAAAGCCCGTCAGCGCCCGTCCACGCCCGGACTGTGCCTTGCGCCAGGAACTCTGGTCTTCGCTCTGTAGACCCGAATAAGCCCCTTTCTTACTTGAAGGACCAACTTCTTGGTCGACAGAGTCATGCAGACCTACATTGCCAGCACATGAATATGAAGCTGACGCTGGTATACAGCCATATGATTGTTCCTCCTGTAGCTTTCGGGTTCCACACAGATCATTGGCAGCAATATCTCTAAGGTGAATCCTCTGCTCCTCGCCTCTTCCCCTGATAACTCCTTTCTGTACTATCTTATTAATGCAAGATCCCTCATTAAGAACAAAGTAGAATTCAGGGACTTTGTATCTCTTCACAGGCCGGATTGGGTCTTTATTACTGAAATGTGGGCTAGGGACTGTTCTGGTCCTGACCTGGTGGAGGCAATCCCCTCCGGATATGCTGTACCCAGACTCGATAGGCTAGGGAGAATGTGTGGGGGTTTGGGCATCTAGTATAAAGATTCTTATTCATGCCATATGGAACCACTTACATCTCCCTCTGAACCTTATCAGGTGCTATATTCCTCCTTGAAAATTTGCCCTTGAAAAGTTTTAGTGGAATTGTGACTTACCGTCCCCCTGGGCCGAGAGCATCGTTTAGCCAGTATTTTAGTAATCTGATAGAACCCTACCTGGGGAAACCTAATCTTACACTTCTGGGTGATTTTAACTTCCATTTGGATAGGACCCTATGCAAAGAAACTCAAATTCTTTTGGAAACCATGAATTCTTGTTGGTTATCGCAGCTGGTTAAGAGCCACACCCACAGGGTGGGACACATTTTTTGATGGGATCTTCTCAAATGATTCTTGAATAAGGGTAGAGTAACCCATTCAACTCTCTTGGTCAGATCATTATGCTATTCCTTTCCTCCTTCAGATCCTGGTATCTCAGCCATCTTTAAATAATAAGAAGAGAATAGAGAAGAAGAGGAACCTTAGCCTCATTAGTCAGGAAGCCCTCCTTAACACGCTTAATACCCATCAATGGGTCCATTACTCTGATGGTAATTTGTCCTCTCCAGAGCTCTCGAACTGGCTCCTAGCAGCTATTGACCTTTTAGCTCCCCTTAAGAAGCACTATGCGACCAGAAAAAGCCCACTGCCCCCTGGTATACAGAGAGGCTCCAGGGAACTAAGACAAACTTGCCGCCTTCAAGAAAGGATCTGGCGCCAAGATCTTAATCCTGCGAAAGACAACTGCACCAACACAGATTAAGGGAGTATAAAATCGGTATTAGAGTGGAAAAAGTATCATTCTATTCTAGAATGACAGAATCCCTTAGATATTCTAGGGAACTTTTTAATGTAATTAACTCCCTCTCCTCCCCCTCAGTCACTGCTCACACTGACACTTCCCAGGATCGTTGCGATATTATGGTGAGCTTTTTCCACCCAAAATAGGTCCTGCTATGCCTCCCCTTTTTGTTGATACCCCGGCAAACCTCTTGAAGGCAGCCAACTTAGCTACCTTCCCCTTCCTATCGCAAGAGCACACAGATCACCTGTTAGGTGGAACCACGTCTGGTTCCCTGTTGGAATCCTGCCCCCTGAAGATCTTGAAATTAGGAAGGGAGGCAATCCTACCGCATCTCACCTCTACACTTAATGCAGTTATTGCATCTGGGCAGTAGCCCATTTTATGGAAGACCGAGGTAGTCAAACTTCTTTTAAAAAAGGCCACCCTAGACTCCGCAGAGGTAAAAAAATTATCGGGCCATTTCCTTGTTTATAGTCCCTGCAAAATCTTAGAGAAATATCTTAATTCCCATCTTAGCTCCTATCTGGATGAACACCATCTGCTTGATGGCTTTCAGCATCGCTTTAGGTATAATCATAGCACTGAGACTGCCTTAACTTTTGTTATCAATAACATTTGTGCCCAGGTTGATGCTGGTCATACTACCTTATTGATTCTTTTAGTCCTGACGGCGGCCTTTGATACCAAATCTCCTGTGAGATTGGTGGACCGGCTTATGGAAATGGGGGTTATGGGCATTGCCCTGAAGCTGCTAACCTAATTTTTTACTGACCGGTCACAAATAGTACAAATGGATCAGTTCTATTCAGACCCCAACCAGTTGTTTTGTGGAGTTCCTTAGGGCTCCTCGTTGAGCCCGACTCTTTTTAACATTTATGTTGCCCCTTTGGAAAGGGTCGTTAGATCCTTTGGGTTGGTGGTGCTGGACTATGCTGACGACACCCAAATTATGGTGTCTATCACTAACAGCCCAGAAGCATCTGCAACCAATTTTAATAACTGCATGCAGGCAGTGGCCTCCTGGATGGTAGAGAACTACCTCAGACTGAATGGTGATAAGGCGGAGGTCTTGGTCTTTGGAAACCAACAGTCTATTTGGTCCCAGGCCTGGTGGCCCGATACACTTGGCCCATGCCCCTGTCCAGGTCCTATAGCAAAGAATCTTTGCGTTATAGTGGACAACTCTCTCTCCCTGGGCCTTCAAATCAACAGAACAGTGTCCACTTGTTTTGGGATTATCAGGATCCTTAGGAAGATCTCTCAATTTCTTTCTTTCTCCTCCCGAAAGCAGGCAGTTGTTGCCCTAGTGCTGTCCAGACTGGACTATTGTAATGCCCAATATATGAACACTAATAAGGGACTCATCCACCGACTACAGCTGGTACAGAACGCTGCGGCCAGGTTGGCGATGGACACTCCCTAATTCCATTCAATCTCGGCGTCTATCAGTAAACTGCATTGGCTCCCTATAGGCCGGAAAATTCAGTTTAAAGCCCTTTGCCTCACACATAAGGCATTTTATAATTCAGGCTCGGAAGGTATTAATAGCCTTTTTAAACGATACATCCCTACCAAGCAGTTAAGATCGGCTGGAAAAAGCTGGCTGGTGGTCCCCAGGTTTAGGATAGCCAGATGCGGGGGGAGAGCTTTTTCCGTGGCCGCTGCTAGGCTTTGGAATTCTCTTCCTCTCTCAATTTCGGGACAAGAGTCCTACTTTCTTTTTTGTAAGGCCTTAAAGACTTGGCTCTTCATAGTCTAATCTCTGTGAGCTTTTCATGTACCATGACTGCTGGCCCTTTCCGTAGCGCCTTGACGACTCTGGGCAAAGTTCACGCTTTACAAGATTAATATTCATTCATTCATTCATTCATTCATTCATTCATTCATTCATGGAGAGCAAAACACAATGGATTTAGGCCCAAATCTCTGTGCTGGGGTGAATGTTTGACATTGTGCATCATTCTGTCCATCAATTGTTCTTTTCGCCTTTCTCTATTTAACCTCTCCACCATCCCATCATCTTTGACTGATACAAAGCTCTCTTCTTATGCACTACTGCACACACACCGTCCAACAAAATCTACTATTTTGTTTAGCAGAACTGGCCCCTTGTTGTCTATCAGGTTTATTTTTGTGGAAATCCCTCACAAGTACAGTCTCCAAAAACGCTATGACTCTATTTGAACTGATGTCACCAACTCTTTTAATTTAAGGCCACATTGAGAACAGGTTTACCAACACCAATACATAAGGTGTTGCAACTCCTTTGAAAGGACCAAATATATCAAAAGGTACATCTTCCCACAGATTCTAATGTAATATCCTACTTCGCACTGGGGATATGGGTGTCTTGACTACTTTTTAGCTCTCTTGCATTACCCACGCTCTCTGATATTTTTTTTAGTCTCTAAATCTCACACTGGCAACCACAAATCCTACCTAGTCGTCTCCTCCATCTTAACTATTTCCAGCTGAATCTCGTGAATGAATAGCAGCCTCTTTATTTAAGTACCAAGAAGTATAAATGGCATTACTTATAAAATCATAATTTTCTACAACTTTCTCCCTTATTATTTAATATAGTTTAATTGCTCATGCCATATCAACATTAGCTGGCCATCCTCTATACAAGTAATTGCATACCTCATTTGACACCTTTTCCTTCTTCTCTACCACCTTCTGCTCTTTCTCCAAAATCATACCCCAGAAATGGTGTACATACATTCCTCTAACTACATGTCATCACCACTTGGTCATCATCTGCTCTGGTCCTGTCATTATCAACATTGACAAAGAAATCTGGCACAAAGTTCCTCCCAACAGAAATGTATTCAACATGAAAACTATATTCCTGCAAACTAACTATGCACTTGCCCACTTGTGCAAAGGCTTGTGATCTTTTCTCACCGTGAACACATACCCTCACAGAAACTGTTTACTTGTTAATTGCCCACTTTATTAGCAGTGGCTCCTTTTCAATTACAGAATAATTGCTCACATCAATGCCCTATCAATTAGGGAAGAGGAGTTAGCCTAACGGCTAGGGCGGTCGACCTCAAATCTGGGGTACCGGGTTCGAGTCTCTGCAAAAACGTGCAACATCCTGTGATTCTGGGCAAATCACTTAATCTCAATCAATAAATCAGTAGATTTGTAGAGCGCTTCTTGTTACTCGTGAGGGGATCCAGACACTGGCAGGGTTCAGTTGATTAGCCGAACAGCCAGGCCTTCAGGAACTTTCGGAACGCTGAAAGAGAAGGGGAGGTCCATAGATGAAAAGGTAGCTCATTCCATGTATTTGCTGCTGGGTAGGAGAAAGAGTGACCTCCTCATCTGCTACTTCGGATGCGGGGGTGAGGGTTAGAGAAAAGGTTGCGGAGCATAGGTGTCTGGTGGGCTGATAGAAGTTCAGACAGTTGTTCAAGTAGGCAGGTCCACATTTGTTTAGGGCCTTCTATTCATGGATCAAGAGCTTAAACTGGCATCTTTTCTGTACAAGGAGCCAGTGGAGTTCCCTGAGGTAGTGGGTGATATGGGTTTGTCTAGGGAGATCCAAGCCAAGTCTGGCTGCAGTGTTCTTTATGGTCTGTAGTCGTCGGAGGAGGAAAGCATTGTTGTACTCTAGTCGGCTAGAGATGAGGGCCTGAGTGATGCTGCTTTGGGGTAGCAATTTGAATATCTTACAAAGCACATGGAGGATGAAGAAACAGGAGGAGACGAAATTGACTTGTATCGTCATGGTGAGTTTGTTGCCCAGGACGAGGCCTAGGTTCCTTGCATGGTCAGTGGGGGTAGGAGTAGGTCTTAGTTCTGTGAGCCACCAGGATGCATCCCATGGGGAGTTTTTGTTTTAAAAAAATCAGTATCTATGTCTTGTTCGAGTTGACCTTCAGGCAGTTGGCTTTCATCTAGTTGAAAACATCTGTTATGTAGTTGTGGAAGCTGGTCTTGGTGTTGGTGGTGTATTCAGAGAGGGAGATGAGTTGTGTGTTGTCGGGGTAGGATATGATGAGTCTGTGGGTTTTGGCACTGCTGGCCAGAGGTGTCACATAAGTACTGAAAAGGGTGAGGCTGAGCTTGGATCCTTGGGGTATTGAACAGATGATTTCCTTGGGTTCGGAGGTGAAGGGGAAAGCAGGCTGTCTCATTGCTGTGGTTTCTGTGGAATCTGCATCAGGAGGAGTCAAGTATAAGGTTCTGTTCAGATGTGAGGAGAGTTGTTGATTGATCGCTTTTTCTAATACTTTGGCTGGGAGCAGGGAGATTGGTCAGTAGCTGTTGAGTTTTATGGGGTTTGCTTATGGTTTCTTTAGAAGGGCAGTTACTTCTACGTGTTTCCACTCCTCTGGAAGGTGGCCATGGCATTTGAGTTGATGAAGAAGATGGTGAGTATGTGACTGATTCTGGCTTTGCCAGAGTTGAAGATGTGGTGAGGGCATTTGTTGGTTGGGGTTCTGAGTGGGCCAAGTTCATGATGATGGCGGTGTCCTGTGGGGCAAGCTGGCTCCATTCAGATAGTCAAATTTCTGTGGTGGTAGCAGCTTTGTTGTATTGCATGAAGAAGTCTGTGGCCTTATTTATTTAAAGTTTGTATAGTGTGAACATGACCCAGGCGGGTATCAGAGCGCTTTACATAAGGGTTGCGGTAGACATAGATCGAGCGCTGTGGGAGAAAATTAGGTCAGTATACATCAGTTACACCAGTGACATAATGGACAGGACCGTGACATTGGCCATTTAGCAATTACAGCAAGATAGATCGGGAATGACAGTGGAATGGTGGCAGGTGACAGTGGGCCGTAGCAGAAGCCAGTTGGTAACAAAGTCAGGCAAAAACAGGTAGGGCGACAAGGAAGCAAAGCTTCTAGGTCAGGTTATTGTTCATCCATAGAGCTTTCACTTCCCTTTTGAAGGCAAGAGTTGATGGAATTAGTCTTATTTCCACAGGTAGGGAGTTCCATAATCTCGGGGCAGTCCCAGAGAAAGTACGTTTGTAGGTTTTCAGTTTTTTAAATTTCTTTGGCTTGAGGAGCGGAGTGCTGGAGCTCCTTGAGGGCCTAGCACTACCCGATAGCTCGAGCTAATTTGTCAGGTAGATAGGGGTATTGAAGTGTAGTGCTCTATGGGTCATACACACAATTTTTAACTGGATCCTTGCCTCAAAAGGAAGCAAGTTGACCGATTTAAGGTCAGGCGAGATGTGATAGGAATTCTTGGAGCCCGTGATAAGTCTAGTCGCAGCATTTAGAGATGCCCTGAGTGGGGCTAGACTGAGTTGCGGGAGACCGCATAGAGTAGCACTGCCGTATTCAAGTCTTGAGATGGATGACTAGTGCTTGCACCACTGATTTGAAGTCTTCTTGTGGTAGGTAAGGTTTAAGTTTCCTAAGGATGCTTAATTGGAAGTTCGCTCCTTTGGTAGATGCTCTGATGTGATCTTGCATGTTTAGTTTCTTGTCCAGTACCACACCCAGTGATTTAGTGGAGTCAATAATGTGCGGTGTGCAATTGAGAGCAGTGAAGTTTGTTAGGAATTGCCCCACCGTGGAGGATTGTCTAGTCGGAGAAATGAGGAGGAATTCAATTTTTTTAAGGGCATTTCGTTTGAGATGGTTGGCGGTTAGCCAATTTAAGGTTTTGTGCAGGGTTCCGTTGAGTGCCTTGATATCTTCGGGTGAAGATATTTTCATGTACAGTTGGGTATCATCCGCATACATGTAGTATTGGATGTTTGAGTCTTTGAAGACTACAGTCAGCGGTTCAATGAAAAGGTTTAAGAGTGTGGGGGAGAGAGAGGTCCCTTGAGGGACACCCAGAGTGCAGGGGCTGGAGTCGGATAGGGTTTGATTGGTTTTGATTCTTTGCATTCTGTTGTTGAGAAAGGAGACAAACCATTTTAGGACAGTGCCTGAGAGCCCCATCCTATCTTCAAGGAGGTTAAGTGGGTTGTCATGTTTGACCGTATCGAAAGCAGAAGAAAGATCGAGTAGTATTAATAGGCAGGCTTCATTTTGATCAAGCAAGGAGAGAGCATTGTTAACTATATGTGTGATGGCCATCTCAGTGCTGTGTCCAGTGCGGAAGCCCGAATGGAAGACATTGAGGAGTTGGAATTGTTCAATGTGTTTGCGCAGTTGTTCATGAACACATTTCTTGAGGAGTTTTGCCAGGGTCGCAATGTTTGTGATTGGACGATAGTTATTCAGGTCTTCAGGATCAGCAGTGGGTTTTTTGAGAATAGGGAGAACTAGTCCTGCCTTCAGGGAGTCAAGGGATCTCACCTTGGAGAAGCGAAGCGTTAATGATCTTGGACCAGAGCGGGGTTAGGGTTTCTGCAATTCCTTTGAAGAAGTTGGGTGGGTGGGGGTCATTGTATTGATTGCAGGGTTTCAGGGTCAAGAGTATGCTGAGGATGTCAGCATCATTGACCGGGGTGAAGTGACTCCACCAGGCATTGTTTTTCTGGGGAGGGGCAGCACAGCGTAGGAGGGGGGCAGGTAATGAGGATTCAGGCGAGGAGGAGAGATTGATTAGAGCCGATTTGAGGTCTGATTTGATCTTTTTTGCTTTTTCAAGGAAAAAGTCAGCAACTGCGTCACAGGTGGGTTGAGGGCAGGAGATGTGGGGTGACTGGCCGAAAATGTTATTAGATTGTGACTTAATCAGTTCAAAGACTCTTTTCAGGTGATTTTTGGCTTCGTCAAGTTGTGATTTGAAAAAGGTTGCTTTAGCCGTTCTGATGAGTTTATTGTATCTGCGCCTTTTTAGTCTAAGATTTTTGAATAGATCAGTTGCACGGAGTAGCTCTCCAGGCGCGTTCTGCTAATCTAAGGCTGCGTTTGTCTGAATTTAGGCTGTAGTTGAACCATGGTTTGGAGTCTTTGCTGGGCTTTCTTTTTAGTTGAAGGGGGCAGTTGCATTCAGGGCAGAGAGCATGGCATTGTTGTAGTGATCAGTGAGCTCCTGAACGTTGGCCATATTAGCAGGGGGCAGTAGGGAGGTAGTGCAGTGAGATTTGAGCTCATTAATGTTGGTATTATGGAGCACTCTTTTCCAATATTTCTGTTTTAGAGGTTGAGATCTGTTGGAGTTCCAACTTTCAAGAATACGGGAGGTGATATAGTGATGGTCCGTCCATTCACAGGGGAGAATAGAATCAAGTTGGATGGAGTTGGGATTGGCGATGATTAGATCAAGGGTCGCGCCTCGGTTGTGAGTGGGACTGTCACAGTATTGGGTCAGGGAGAGATCATTTAAGAAGTTTTTGAGAGTATTAACCGCCTGATCATGTGGGTCATTCCAATGGAGGTTGAAGTCTCCAAGGAAGATCTGGGGGCAGTGTCGTCCCAGGTTGGAGGAGATGGTTTCCATAGTATGTTCAATAAAGGGGGCATTGTCACCCAGCGGGTGACAGAAGATGTGAAGGCCGCAGATGGGTCTATGCTTGCTGGAGATATCAATGCATAAGTATTCGCAGGAGAGAGCGTAGCAGAGGGGGACTGTTTGACTGAGAGAGAACTGAGGTAGATGCAGGCTATGCCTCCTCCCGTTTTCTTAGCACGATCGAGTCTGATAATGCTGTGGCTGGACTTGCATGTGAAGTTTGGTGATCTTTCCATGGAAGAAGTTTGCAAGGCTGTCTCAGAGCTTCTGTGAAGGGGTAAGGTTGTTTATTGCAACTGAGTAGTTTGAGAATTATTTGACGATGATATAAAGTTCTTTGCTGTTCTTGGAGCTTGATTCGATGCGTGAGGTTAAGGCCTTTTTCTTCGTTTCTCGCAACTGTCTCTGGTAGATGTTGATGGCTGTCTGGAAAGCGGTCTTGCTGGTTGTGTCCTTGCTGGTGTACCATCTCCTTTCCAGTTGTTTACAGTGTTGTTTCACAGTTCTGAGATCTTCAGTGTACCAGCTAACCTTCTTGGTGGACCTTCTGTGGGTGTTGTTGCCAATGGGAGCGATCCTGTCGGCGCAGTTGGTGATCTAATTGTTGAAGTGGCCCTTGAAACAAAAGCTATAGTTTGCTCCTTTCCTTCAGACACCTGCATCAAGACAGCTCCCAATCCATTCAGACTTTCATCTGTATTCATCACACATTCTCTTTCAGGCACAAATGCTTGTAAATCTGGTACCTTCTCCGGTCCCTTATTGAGCAGTGTGAACTCCTCCTCCAATCTCTTCTTGACCAATTGAAATTCCTCCTCATACCTGTCATCCCAGATTAACTACACATTATATCTCGGTAAATTCCTCACAGCACATAGTTTGTCAATATTTCCACAAAAAAGCAATACAATTCTATCATTCCGAAGAAATCCATTACTTCCTCCTTATGCTGAGTAGGTTCAATTTTCCAAATGATCTGCACTATCTCTGTGCACAGTTTTACACCTGTAGTGGACATGCATTGTGCCAGGTAGTTGTTGATTTATTTATTTCCATAATAAGATTTCCCCTCTCTTAATAATAATGTGTATTGTTCAAACAACCTTAGCACTTCCTTCACCCTGTCATATATGACTTTCCACATATCAGAACATTGTTCTAATAGAATTTCACTCCTTTATTGTCTGTTTACATTGCGACTACTAGTCTCTGGAATACTGAGGCCACCGATATCAGCCAAATGATAATCTGACAAATACTCGTAAGAAATACAAGAGTAAGTAAAATGGGAAATGCAAATAGGAACAACGTTGCTGTTTCCAGGCTGAAAGGCCAGTGTCTGTTTTTGTTTGGCTGCTGCTGTCGACTGCTAGTGGGACATGGAGGGAGGGGGGGCAGGAGACAATTACAGATAGGTCATGGGCTCACCAGATAGCAACATCATCACATGAGTCAAGAGGAATTTTCCAGAGGAGGAGTTTTGATGATTCTAATTGATGATTCAAAATGTTAATTTGTCTGGACAGCTCTTCATCCTTGTTCAAACACCTAGACATTTGGTACCTAGTTACATTTTGTATCTTGATTTCACTTTCCTCAAATGTTTCTCTCTTTCTCCTCATTTCCTCTGCAGTGGTAAACTGTCAATGATGAAAGGATACAAGGAAGTCTGCATTACTGTGGTGTCTTTAAACAAAATGCCTTGCTACAAAGTAAGAGGGTTCATCATGTCTTATAGCTCTCAGATGTTCCATCACTCTTTTGGCAGTGAAATCTTGACCAGGTGAATGATCCAAAACTATCAAGCCAGCAAGAACACTTCCCTGGGTTCAAAAGTCGAATTTCTCTCACTCTGAGCTTCACTGGGACCACAAACAATGGCTATCAGACTGTGTGGAGCTCTCTTCTGCTACAGCTTAATGCCTTGTCCTTCTACATATTTTGGACTTCAATTTTTGAGACTAAGTCCCCAGGTAAAACCTCTACCTGGGTTGAACCTAGTTTCTGTTTCCCACCCGTGCTCCCTCACAGTCAGCCTCAAAATGTGCATAGGTCCTGGTATACCGTGAGTAGTTGACTGCAGTTGGCACTTATGCTTTTTTACACTATTTTTATTAAAACTTTAAAAAATCACATCTCTAGTAGTCCTTGTTGGATGTGGGATTTATATTGTGTTGTGTTTTGAGTTTACTACTGTTTTGTTACTTCTAAATGCTATGTTTTACACATTGCCCTAAATAAAGCACGTCTGTCCTAATCCATAGCTATCAGGGGTTGAGCTCAGGCTAAGTTAGGGAATGTTGCTGGTTCACACTAATTAGGATTGTGGATTATTACTCAAGGTTGCTAGTCACCCCTTGACTAATAACCCTGTTACTTACAACAATTATTTCCCCTCCCCGTGTTCCACCGTCTCTTTAGGAGAGTTGCAAAAACATTAATGGTGTGGTCATCCGTTCATCTATATACATATATCAAATTTCCACCTATTCACTTAATTAGTTTTGACACAGCACTAGTATTTATGTATGTACTTATTTATATGTCCAGCACATTCATTTTGAGACTATTAGCCAAGAGAATCATAATATTGTGGGATAAGTCCAAAAAGTGGGACATTTAAAGTGCATCTGAGTAAGGACCAGTGTTCCGTCACAGCTTTCTACGCCCAGAGGAAAGACAAAGAGCTGATGCACTTTCAAAATATAGAACAACTCTCTGCATTAATATCCCAATCAAGCCTGAAGTTACTGTTGATAACACAGAACGAGACTGCTTACAGCTACAAAAAAAAATTATTCAAGTATATTTTCAACTGTAGGAAAAGCGTTCTAATTCATCAAGTTATTTTAACACAAAACATATCCGCTTTAAATAACTGCGCCACTGAATGATAATTACGAGGGAAGAAATTAGATAATGAGTCAGCCTCATACTTCGCGCTCTTTCTTCAAACTCCCACTCCCCACAGAAAATAGCATTACTACAAAAGAATTACACATGGAAAAAAAATGTTGGCACAGTATGTACAAGATGCATTTTATGGTTCTGTAGAATATATACGTTCAAATGTGTCTTTTGTTTCTTTGGTCTTTTTAGGTTCCGCTACGTCAGCTACATTCTAATACGCTCGTGAATGTGGAGCAGTACTGCTGTGGTACTAATTCATGTACTCAAAGATTCAATTCATATAGGTAAGAACACGCATCTACACCTATGGCTAGCCTATCTATCTCTTATGTGTGGAGTTCTCCCCGAAAGTGCATAGAGCTCTGCACACACAGTCCTACAGTTGAGTGTCAGTCACTGAGTGGACCAGGGGGGGTGACTGAAAAGTGGAAGCAGCACAAGTCAAAATATGGAGGGGAACAGACAGGAACATGCACATACAAACACACACCTACCGAACCATAGGCCAGTTGCAATTCATAAACGTTATGTAGCACTATGGCTCAAACAGATTAAAATCTATTCCAGCCAAGCCTTGGAGTATGTCACGCAGCACATATGGTTATAACTTTAAACATTGTAGACAGCCATATAAATAAGACCAACACGATTGCGATATAATATTACCACACTCTGTAAAGGTGCTCACTCATGAGGCCAATGGTCCTGGCACACACAAGTCAAACGAGAAAACTTCTCGGGGGATGGGAGAGGGGGGCAGTACCCCTCCAAAGCGTCATAAGGCAGACTTACATCAGTATTCAAGCAAAGGAACTAGACATCCCAAAACATATGAGTTTTCGAAAAATTCATCTTTTATTTCTTTTCTTGCACTTTAAAAACGGATAAGGACACAGCCAACGCGTTTCGTCCCTAAACATAAGAGGGGGTGGGGTGGAGGGACTTTCAACTTGCAAAAAAGTTAGGTAGTTTCGAATTTAACAACTACAGGCTGAGCGTGGTCTGGGAGATGCTGTCAATTCAGGGAAAGGACTGGGGCTCTCTATAGACGTTCAAGTGTTCCTGGAGTCATGACTGGAGTGTTCACAGGTGGGTGGTTCCATTACCTATTGTTTGTGACGTCGGCGTGCTATTTGGGATTTGCCTAGAGTGCTCATAGCTGGGTGCATTATGGGCGGTTACATTTGCCTTTTGCTTATGTGCACTTTACTATTTGAGTCATCATGGTATATATGTGCCATTCTTGTTGGCATATGCCAGTTATATAAGAGACTCTTTGACATGCGGTTTTAATGCCTGCAAGGCTTGGGGGCCTCCAGTGTTGTTGAGTGACTGTGGGCTGCGCATCTCTGAAGTTTGATTTACAATCCGCTGTAACATGCACTGACATTTGCTTGGTGATCAGGCTTAGGTGCTAATCTGCATGGACATACGACCGCCTGTGTAGATCCGATGCAATGTCTGTTCAATATTGTTGGACACGTATTGTGTTTTAGAGCACGCCTTAGACTGCTATCTATATGTGAGGTCGCAATGTCCCGAAGAATGGGACATCAAAAGGTGTTACGGATGCTGACCGTGTCAATTTTCAAAATGTGGCTAATGAGGCTGTTGGGAGGTTTTGTTATTACTTTGTACAGTTAGAGAGAGAATTATGCACTCTCTTCTTCTTTGATGTTAACTAGGGTCTCGTGACTTGATTGAAATGTGAAGCTTTCCCTACTAGGAAAAAGGAACATACTTGTTGGCCTTATACCTAGGTCTGAAGATATACGTCCTATGGTAAGCTGTTTTGTGGTCTTCGTGAAAATGCTAGTATGCAGTTTTACAAAATTTGGTACAGCTGTTTTGAGTGGTTGGGTCTTGTAGTAACCAGTAACTTTGATTAAGGAACCTCTTGTTTGGATTTTCGGGATTTTATTCATACTATCTCTGCTGCACTCATGTCTGATTGGTTGACTTAAGATAGTTGATCTTATTTGCTTATGTACTATATATTGCCTTTTTTAGAAAGGAGTACGCTTTGGAAGAACACAGGAGGTACCTAGACACCCCTAATCATCGTTTGAACTCTACAGCAGTTTTCTGAACTTTGTGGTAAGCAACATACAACCGAATGGTTTAAACTACTGTGGTTTTCTTCAGAGTATTATTGAAGTGTGTTTTTTCTCACACTGGATGATGAGTTCTTTGCCATACATGTGCCATCTTGAGGGATTTAAAATTGATCAAACTATGAGCTATGCAGGGTTACAAGGGTTTGCTAAATGAAAACATAAGTCTATCTAGAAATTTGTTTGGGAAACGTATGTAATGGAAATTGTTTGTGATGGTCAATGGGGAACAGACGTAAAATATTTCTTACTTATTACAGGCATTCTTTTATAGATAGTTTGGTGTTTGATAAGTAGATAGAAGAAATATCTGTACACCACAGTGTTTCAAGTATCTCATATGGATATGAGTACCGATTGAGATACTACGCAATTGTCTGTTTAATGTATTTTAATGTGCCATATTTAATATCGCTTGTCCTTGTTTGTATACAATATTTATTAACTGCAATTTGTGTCTCTAATTGTTCGCTCTGTCTAATTGAATGTTTAAGACATTTTTTAACAGCCCAGAAGAAGTGCTGTGTCTTTGTCCCTGTTTTTAAAGAACAAGAAAAGAAATAAAAGATTTTTTTAGAAAAACTCATATGTTTTGTGATGTCTAGTTCCTTTTCTGGAATACTGATGTACCTCTCTTTTTTGACTATTTGAAGGGATACTTTCCAGTGTGAGGAATTTCACTTTTGACTTGTATATTAGTGTGTGCTTCTCACCTTGCTTTATACCCAAATAAATATTATAGTACAATAATATTACAAATAAAAGGAATAAAATGAATTAATTAGCGGTCATATAATTTTGGGCATTGAATGCATCCTTAAAATTTGTATTGAAAAAATGTAATTATAAAACATGCACATACTTAAAAATGACAAATATGTAAATTTGTAATTATTTTTAAAAAAGCACAGCTCATCTCACTTTTAATGCTACTCTACATACACTCAAAAATACTAAAAGTGACAAAAAACAGGTGCACACATACACAATGACATACAGCACAAGAGTAACTGATGACTTGCTCCAGAACATATTCTAACTTAAGGGAATGATTCCAGATTCCATGTGATCTTCAATTATGTGACCCCAGTAGTAATTTTTGTCCAGTGTGTATTATTTCCTTAAGTGATTCCTGTTTCCCTACATGTTTCAAAGTGTAATTTTACATACCATATGCAGAGATCTCCACCTTTGCTATGCAGATCTGTTTTTGGCAGATTTGCACCATAATATGCCTATAATGTTATCTCATGGGAGCCTTATATGTTCCCATTGTCGCATATAAGGAGGTAAGAAATGTAGACCTACTAGGTTCAAATTTATGCCTGGAGTTGCTGAATCGCATCAGGTGGAGATTGTAAAGGGAGATCTCTCTCCATAGATTAACCTTTGTGAATTTGGCTCAAATTGTTGGGTTAGTGGGAGTGGCCTAAAGCCTAAGAATATGGTGGTATGTTTGTTGCACTCTGTCCTATTGACTCTGATATCTCATTTCTTAAGTCCAAACAGATGGCAGATTCTAGGCAGTGAAAACCAGATATTACACCATTCTTGGAGAAAAGATGAGATAATTCCTGCAACCATGCATCTAAGAGTGATCGGTTCGCTTCATAGTCGACCACAATGGCACCTACTGGGACGTCCTAGAAGCGCAAACATCTGTGCTACAATCTAACAGGTAAAGAAGGTACGATCAGGACATGTCCAAGGCACTCATTTCTCTCTCCCATTCTCTCAGATTTCCCACACAGACAGGGCAAAGGAATCTGTAATAATGATGCAATGATGAAACACACACGGTGGCTAAATCCTCAACTCAGCCACCCCTGGTTCGGGTAAAATAGTTAGGGTCGTAGTATTTGTAGCACTCTTCAGCCAAAAAAACTCCTGTGCCCGCAGGCCATCATTAGCTCACAAACAGGTCTCTAAGGTCTCTCCCTCCTAGTTGGCACCGGCGATCACTAGCATTCTTAGTCTGATGAGGATACCTGCTGTGTATAACTGTGCCCTAACTATGATGGCCCTAAGAGAGTTTACCAAGTTAACTAACTGGACAATCAAACGACCTTACAAACTCTGTGGTCAGAATTACATTAATCATATTAAGGATACTTGCATGGCATTGAGGCACTAATGGCAAAATTAAACAAAACCATGGAACCTGTAGCATAATTCCTTGCTGATCAATGCTTACTGCTCTGATCAACAGTACACCTTCTCAGATCGCGGGCAGCTACATCACCAATGTCAGTGCCAGTTTCCATGCCAGAGTTAGGAGTCTTATCATTAATGTCTGTGCAGTATTATTATTAATATATGGGACAAAATTTGCAGCAATGTTACTCGCTAATGTTGGAATGCTACCAAGTCTGTTGAGGAGGCCCTTTAAAAGTTTTAGAGTTAACTAAGCGACTCCCCGTCTTCATTGTAGCTGCTTATAGCAAAGACTATATTTGACCCAAAAATGGTGCCAAGGTGTGCTTCCTAGTTAGAGCATAGCACACTCTTTCCACTTCCAATGCACAGAAAACTGCCTTGGGACTAGATCATAATCTACATAAGTGAGGCAAGATTCTCCATAGCATTCTTTATTAAATATCTTCAGACACAGCCATTTGCATACTGAGAAAGCAAAACGTGGTAGTTGACCAATTTCATTTGAAATATTTTTCCATAATTTGTGTTGCGCCATACTACAAGAGCACTGCAATAGTCCGTGTTAGAAATTACCATTGTGTGGCTTTCTCCTGGATTTTTGCCTTTTATTGTTGAACTCATTTTGTTGGACATAAGACTCTGTGCACTTTACTCTTGCCCTCCCTTCCAAACCTATTACAATTGGTATTCACCTGATTATCACATCTAATTTGCTTGTAGGCCCTAGTATATTGTACCAACTGTACTGCAAATTAAATGCTACCACCAGTGGACAGCAGCATCCATTGTGCCACCCAATACAGTAGCACTGTAAAACATGTCTCAAGGCCGGCCACTGCAGCCTGTGTCTGCAGTTTTAAACTGTCATTACAACCTGGCAAAATAAACCTTTCGCCAGGCCTTTTGATACTTATAAGTCACCCTAAGGTAGTCCTAAAAAAACCAAAAGGCATGGTGAGAGGTTCTTAAAAAGTAAGACATGTATATTATAGTTTTACGTGTCGTTTTTCACTGTGGCAAGGCTGACTCTCCCATAGGGGAAATCTGGTTCATGCTATTACCTTTAATAAGTGCTAAGTTCAGTTTGAGGGTAGCGAGGAAAATGGACAAGTGGAGAAAGGGCTCTGGGTGTAGTGAGTTTGACTCTTCAAAGGATGCCTACCATGACATGGCAGATGAAACTCACACCTCGTGCCCCCCCTTCCCAGGTTCAGGACGCTCGGTTGACGCAAACCTCCTGTCCCCAAACTTCAAAAAGAATTACTTTAAAATGCCTTGCCAACTTTCTGCCTAGTTAACCAATGGAGACTGAGGTCACCATCAAAGTTGCAGCCACTAACGTTGAAACACTGGTGGACATCAACCTGCCGGCTTGCCCCGCTGAAGGAGATCCAACTTTCAGAAACGTTTCTAAGTCTGAACATAGAGGGCTTCCCTGGGATCTATGTTGAGCAGCAATTGATTGACGTTGAGGCCTTCCTGGGCACGGACTTTGCCTACTCTGAGCATTCCTGACTTCATCAACGACTGCACTGGAACACCACTTTTCAGCAACCCACAGCCATGGATCCTTGCTTCAGATTCAGCTTCGACCTTGCCCCACCAACGACTGTCGACAACCACTTTTTTCCAGTTTTGAGGCCAGAAGGTAAACTTTCCACCTGACTCCTGTGCCTGGCCAATGCTCCATTATGGTCGGCCTTAACCTTTGACTTTGACCCGGTTTAGCATAACCAGATACTAGCGGTTGGTGCATTGTGTTTTTTTATACTATTTTTAATTTAGACTTAAAAAAATTCATATTTCCGGTTCTACTTAACTGGATTTTTTGTTATTTGTGTGTGTCTTTTAATTAATTAAAATATTCTCTATTTTTCTAAATTGGTTTAGGATATTTCTTGTGTTGTGTTTTTACTTTAATACTGTTTGAGTGTTGCATAAGATCGTTATACATTACAGCGAAGTTAAGCTTGACAGCTTTGTGCCAAGGTACCAGAAGGTTAAGCCCAGGCTTATTTAGTGACTTTTGTAGTTCACCCTGAAAGGGTTTTTAATTTTTATCATTTGAGGTGGGCTCTCACCCTCCTCAACTAATATTCCAATTTCTTACAGTCTCTACCAAGGGAAGTGTAGCCTTCAGTAGGATAAGATTGTAATTAACCCTCTCCAAAATAGTGAAAGGTGCTGTCAATGACCAGAAGCGGTACGGCGGGGGAAGTTCAGGGTGGGGGCAGTGGAGCCGGACATACGACGTCCACGAGTAAAGTAAGTAAATACATTAATAAAAAGATTTACCTTGCACTCGCTGCATCGCCAACTCAGCGATGCAGCGAGTGCAACCACCTCACCGCCCCGGAGCACTACCACTGAGAGCCGCAACTGAAAATAACAGATTGTTCTCCTCCTTTAGACTGGTGTGCTTAGACCACAAATTCTGTATTTTTTTGACCCATTGCTTTTGCCTTTTGAATAATGGCTATGCAACGTACCTTAAGCACATTACATGACATTGACCATATATGAATAAAATAAAGGTCATCCTTTATTGCTAAGGCACTGAACAATCCTGTCAAACAAAAAAAGAGTTTAGACTACTGCTACTAGTGGGCCTGCAGCAACCATTGTTCCACTGTCGCAAAGCCATCCTGTGTGTCCTGTGCACCTCAATTGTTTGCTGGCTGATACTGGTGGTAACTGACTCTGACTGTCCCAGGGCTCTGTCTAACCAGGCCCAGGGCCTGTGCTATGTTGAAAACACAGTGAAAATGCACACATGCATTAGGATACACTATGTATTAGGGTAAACTTACAATTGGCATCACCTACCCTATAAGTCCATAGTAGATAATAGAACATGGCAGTTTTGAGGCCAGCCGCCCTTTCTGCACTTGCATGTGTGCACTGCTAAGCACCTGAGGTCATTTTAAAAGTAATTTAACAGCAAACTCAACTTTGGTAGTAGGGTCACTTAAAAAGAGAAAATCTAAATTATTCTTACATATTAGGTACCCCCAGGGTCTCACCTAGGTGCCAGGGGTGGGGGGGGTCATGTAATTATAAGCAGGTTCCTTATAAAGGATGTTTTATATGTCCTGGGGATAGAGGCAATGCATATTTCACTCCCCCCATTGTAGTAAAGTGCCTCCCAAAATCGACGTTAGTGCTATGAGCACTGTGGAGTTAGGATCTACACTATTTATGCATATTCAGGTCCCCCAATGTCTCCCCTAGGTGTCCCAGGGGTGGGGGGTCATGTAACTATAAGCAGGGCCCTTATAAATATGTTTTATATGCCCTAGTGATGGAGAAATTGCACATTTCAGTTTCCCTCTTGAAGCAGCCTAGCACCATAGGATAACATTGCAGTAGTTTATGAATGCATATATTATCTACTGGCGGTTGCCAGTAGATAGTTATAGTTAGGACCGTGTTTCCATAGGAAATCTGAAAATTCTATTTTGAATAACTTTGGCGCCGGTTGAAGAATCCTCGCGAATTTTTCAAAATAGGTGGGCGCTCCGCTCCGCTCCTACCCTGAAAGTCTCGGGGTGATTAGTCAAGCGGGGGACGAGAAAAAAGGGGGTCCCAAAACGCGTTTTCCCCATGCATTTTTCCATAGGGACCTTTAGTCCAAGGTACAGCCCGAAGGTCTGAACAGAATTACTTGAAATTTGGCAGAGAGGTAGCCCTCAGGTCAGGGATGTGCCTTTTGAATATCTGGAGTCAATCTGTTCAGTGGTTCCAGAGAAAATTTCAGTTAAAAGTACATATATATCTATAAGCGCGCACCGCGATTCGAATCGGTCGAAATCAGGAAGTGTCGGACGCCATTTTGTCTCTCGCAGTCTGAGGCAGTGAAAAACAAAGGTGGAGAACGTGAAAAGGGGGCAGGGTGGACAGTTCCTGACCCCCTAGCCTTTGTCAGGGGGTCACTGAAGGACCCCCAAGGGTGAAAGAAACATTTATTTTTTTGACGAAAAAGTGCGGGGTGCGCGCACGGCACGCGCACGGCACGCGCACGGCACGCACAACGCATCGTGGGTGCTCGGTGCGCGAAGCGCACGGAGTGCCCACAGTGCGCACACCGTGCGCGCACGGTGCGCAAACACTGTAAAAAAAAAGGAAAAAATATATATATTAATAAATACATAACTTAGCATTTAAAAAAACGTACAAATTCACTTAAAAAACCATAGGTTTCACACACGTTATAGTTAGGAATTAGCATTTAAAAAACCTTGCAAATTCACTTAAAAAACCATAGGTTTCACACATGTTATAGTTAGCTGGACATTTCCCTCATAAAAAACCAATGAAATTCCCCCGTTATAGTTGGTGCAGGCAACTATAACTCACGCGACCGCAATCCTCTGCTGATGACGTCAGATATTACATCACTGTATTTAGACACCTATTTACCCATGTCTTCTTCCATTAATCTTTAGCTATACATATATTACAAATATTTATTTTTCAGAAAGACACATATGTAATCAGTGATGTAATATCTGATGTCATCAGCAGAGGATTGCGGTCGCGTGAGTTATAGTTGCCTGCACTAACTCTAACGGGGAAATTTCATTGGTTTTTTACGAGGGAAATGTCCAGCTAACTATAACATGTGTGAAACCTATGGTTTTTTAAGTGAATATTACTAAGAATTGAATACATATCATTCAAAGACTTCGGAGAATGGTATTGATAAATTCAACAATATGCTATTGTTGATTTATCCTAAATTGTACAGAAAAGAAGTTATAAGACTTTCTTGTCAGTAAGCCAAAATTCAGCCTTCCTGCAGTTTTCCCTGATTGGTCAGAATTAACAGGATTAGCCAGGCTAAGTTGATGAAGTGATAGGTGGCTCACCAGGGGAGAGGCTATCTGCTGGAAGGAGCTTTGCTACATAGGAATGCCAGAGCAGGGGGAAGAGCTCGAAAAGCATGAGGCTTCAAAGGTGGAACAGGACAGGCAGGGACTGCCAGGTCTGCCTACCCCATCCCCTCTGACCCAGCCAGATAGGAGTCTTAAGGAAGGAATCTGCAGAAGTTAAGGGATTGAGCACTATGGAAATGAGCCATATTGATATTTGGTTTAGTTAGCTCTTTATGCTCTGCTGAGATTTCAGCCATGATGAATTTTGGAGGAAAAGTGCTTTCAGGTAGAAGATCATGCCACACTTTGAGGAAGTGATCCTGTTTTGGGGTGTTGCCTTGCACCTCATTGGACCAGAGTGCTCACCTGCTTGACCCCAGAGAACACTGAATAAATATGTTAGAGGTGCACAGCCTCTCAGATCTGCTGCTTGAAACAAAGAGAAGAAGGATTGCCATGGTGGAAACTTGATTTGCACCACCAGGCCCTGTCTGCTGATTGACTGTGCTTTCTGCAATATCTGGAACAACAACCCTGTGGATGTACCTTGCTTCTAAAGGATTCAAAAGTGAACTCCTTGCAAGTTACAGGTTAACAAAGATCAACTGCATCATCACCACCAAGAGTCCACTGCCTGGAGTGGGTCCAGTGAAAACTTGAGGGTTTTGTCCAGGTGCCTTGTGGGAATTGTGGTCGCAAACTTTCAAGGACAAAACAAGTATATCTGTTTCCTTTGTGACAAATTCCCAATTGTATAGGGGAATCATCTAGCTAACTTGCGGTTGCAATCCCTCTGTTGGACGTAGGTACTTAGCCAACGGGGAATATTTATCTTTAATTTTTATGCCGATCTTCAGGAAGTATGGTAAAACCACCAGCTGTCCAAGTTAAAACCCGGTACAGGTGAGGGCACTGATTTCAGTTGGCCTCGAAAACCCTGTGTGTAAACTCCTTCAACTGTCACCATTGGGCATTTTTCTCATTGCCTTCTATCCAATGAATATGTTGAGGGTCGTACAGTACACTTTGATTTAGCACAGTATCATCTATTAGGTTTTCTCTTAGTAATGTTCGAATACTTGGAAAATCCTTGAATGAACTCAGTGACAGGGTGAAGGAAGTGCTATGGTTATTTGAAAACTACAGATTAATACCGAGAAAGGAGAAAGGTTGTTTTGGAGCGAAATAAATCAACTACCTGGGACAATGCATGTAATATTACGGGTGTGAAACAGTACACAGAGTTAGTAAAGGCCTTTCGGAAAACTGAACCTCCACAAAGTAAGGTGGAACTAGTGTCGTTCTTGCGAACTGGAGAAGTTTATAGAGGAAGGAAGTGTAAATTATTATAGACAACAGTTGTGAGGAGGAAGAGTCATGGAGAAATTGGAGTAGACGTTTCAACTGGTCAAGGAGGGAGAAGGAACCAGATTTTCAAGCATGTGTTCCTTAAAGGAAATGTGTGATTATCACAGATGAAGATTTGAAGGGTTTGGGAGCTGTCTTAATGCAGGTGTCCGATGGAAAGGTGCAAACTATAACTTTTGCTTTTAGGACATTGATGTGAGCAGAATTTAATTATTCTGTGGTGGACCTGGCCCTTTTTGCAGGGTCTTCCCTATACCATTGCCTTCTGTTTTTGAACCCGTTTTTGTAGGCATTGGTAATTTCTTCCTAATAACCAGTGGTATAAACTGCTTGTGCTCTTTCCTTCAAACATGTTAAAATTAGCTTACACCGAATTGGCACTTTTAATTTACTTGTAAGTCCCTATATGTACCCAGGGCATGTACATTGAATGCCTCTAGTGGGCCTACAGCACCCATTGTGCCACCCAATTATGTAGCCTTTTCTTTTAAAATATGTCTCAGGCCTGCCACTGCATCCTGGAGGGCGGATTTATACAGCCATTTCGACATGGCAAAAATAAAATAATTGCCAGGCCTAAACCTCATTTTTAATACATATAAGTCACACTAGTGTAGCCTCTAAAGCAGGGGTCTTCAAACTGTGGTGCGCGACCTCCAGGGGGGCCTTGGAGCGATGCAAACGGGGTCGCGCCTTCCCAGGCACAAGGGATTCAGCCCCCCTCTTCCCCTGTCCTGTGTCTCAGCCCGAGTGCCGCAGTGCAACTCGAGCTGCTGGGGGCTCCGCTGGGCAGTGTCTGGAGTGTTATCTCCGGCACACCGAGTTTTTCACAGGTCTTTAAAGACCATTTGCATATTAACATGCCTTTGTAAACTGGTTACAGAGGCTTAGTTTTTTCCCGGGTTCCAGTACCCCCTGGGTCCTCACTCTGCCTATTCTTTACATTTGTATTTTACATTTACTGCTGTAGTGTGAGAATGCATTTAATGAAAAGGAATATAAAGTAGGGTTGCCAAAAGAAAAATGCCAGCCGTGTTTTGTTAAAAGAGCCTGCAAAGATCTCCCCTTGACACTAAATAGACTTATAAATAAAAACGTATGTATGCATTCGTTATGTGACTTTTCTGTCTTTGTTCTCTTTAATTATCAGTATCATTGAGGCAGCCCTAGAACACAATTAAAAGTGCTTTCTATTTATATTTGCTGTTCGAAGTATGCACAGATAAGTGCTGAAAATACAGCTTTAGGTGACTGCTTATTTTTGTACTGACTTGGCCATCAAAATAATCTGCTGGCAACCCTAACCATAGGACTGTAAGTTTGTTGCAGGATCAGCACATTATTTATTTCCTTCACCCTCGATCCCCGATTAATGCCGTAATAGTTTAACTTAGATCTTAAACTCTACTCCGCCGTCAATAACATGCTGAGTTACTTCATGGGTCTGGGAATGCACCCTGCATTCAGACAACTCATTCCTCAATCTCGCCCTTCACTTTCACGCTCACCTTGCACTCACAGCGATCACAATGCACTCACACTGATCACCATGCACTCACACCATTCACCCGCTCACCCTGCACTCACAGTGATCACTCTGCACTCACAATGCATTTGCGCTGTTCACCCTATACCTCACCCTGCAGTCACACAAGTACACTTCTCATCCTGCACTCATGTGACACTTCACTCACCTGTCCCCCTCCCTGCTCAATATGCAACTCACTCAAACAAGCCCATCAGTAATCATACATTCATTCATCCCATTCTGAACTTGCATCCGCACGTAAATTCATACGCCACATCACTCACCCTGCAGTCACTCCTCTTGCCCTACTCTCACACTGTTGCATCGCTCACCGTGCACTCACATGGGCACTCTTGTCACCCACACAGTGCAGAGGGTTAATGTGCCTGCTACATTGAACGTGTACCATGCAGATCACAGAAATGAGTGTGAGTAAATTATGAGTAGCGCTATAAAAAAATGAACTGTTTGTCAGAAAGGTGCTATAGAGAGATGAGGTGCATTGTTGGTGAGTGGCAGTGAAGGAATTCATGGAGAAGGAGGAAACGGGGGTGGGGCACCAAAAAACACCGTTGCACCGTGTGCGACCAGTGTTATGACCAGCCCTTCCTGGGAGTGTTAGCACCCCCACCGAAGATCTGGTCTAGTGACTCCCCTGCTTCTGCCTATTATTATTATTTACATTTGTAGTGCGCTACTGTTACCAAAAGGTGCCCTGGGGGTAATAGCCATCTGCTGCCTGAAGGCAGATGAGAAACACACAGAAGGGGAAGGAAAACCAGCCAAATGGGGTAACCTACAGAGCATAGAGAAAGGTTTTTATATCTTCCTAAAGGATAACAGATTCTTGGTGGAGCGAAGTAAAGGAGGGTGCACGTTGCATAACTGCGCGGCCTGCATCAAAACAGCGAGACAGACAACTCACACCTTCTTGAATTAGAGAACAATAAGCAGAGTGGCACATGCCGAGAGGAGGATACGGGTCCGACCCCTATGCTTGGTGAGGAGAGATGACTGGATGAGAGAGGACAGCAAAGGAGTGAGAAAATTTGATTGAAGAGGTCAGGGATGAGGAGAAATGTGAATTGCCGAAGAAAAGTGTGGACACGCAAGAAGTGAGTGTGAGCCAAAGGTGAGGGCTTCTGTTAGAACAAAGGGGAGATGTGAAAGATGAATGGGGGAACTGGAGAGGTGTAAGATACAAATAGACAAAAATTTGAATGGAGAGATGAGGTGAATGAAAAGTGCTGAGGGGCACGGGAGGTGACAGGGCCAGAGAGGCCATGAGATAAATACAAGAGACTGTTAGAAATTAGGGCAGTGAGAAGACAGAATGGCAAGAGGTGGTTAAAGGTGAAGTGAGAGGTTGAATGGGGAGAGTTCAGAAGTTGTAAAAAGGGGTGAAAGAAAATGTCCTGCAAAGTGAGAGAGGGATCCAGGGTTAGGAGAGGAGAGAGGAATGGAAGGGAGGGGATGAGAGGAAAGCTGCATGGGTAAACTGCTTAACTCTGCACAAAACCGCCAGGTTTTTAAGGGACCCCTGCTTCTCCAAGCCAGGGCCAGGTGAGCTTCTAATGTGGCAGCACGTATTCCTGCAGAGTGGAAGACCCTTCACAAAAGTTGACTAGAAATCTTTCTGATGATAATTGCTGTATTTTGGTTATAAACGGGTACTGATTTGGTGAAATCTTTCCTCAGTGTTACTGTGTGTAACAAATGTCAAAATAATGAAGCAATGCTATCCCAAAATACGCGGCATCACATAACCTTATTTACATTTGCTTCCCACACAATTTAATCAAGCCTGTCGCGTAATTTGGTCCTCACCTGCCTCATAATTCCAGTAGCCCTGCCTACAGGTTTAGAAATGTTTGTCAGGAGTAGGTCCTTACGCCTTAAAATGTTGACAGGGGGGTCTCGATATCCAAAAGTTTGAAGACCTCTGCTCTAAAGGCTTCTAGGACAGGGTGTAGTGTATTTAAAAAGTAGAACATGTGTACTAAAGTTTTTCAATCAATCAATCATGGATTTATAAAGCGCACTACTCACCAGCAAGGGTCTCAAGGCACTGGGGGGGGATTCAGGCAGCTCCAAGGTCATCTGAAGAGTCAGGTCTTAAGGTCCTATCTGAAGACTTGCAGTGTTAGGCCTTGTCTGATGCTGAGGGGGAGTTTGTTCCAGGTCTTGGCCGCAATGTAGGAGAAGGATCTGCCACCCATTCTGGCTCTGTGGATGTAGGGGATTTTGGCAAGGGCTAGGACGGCGGAGCGGAGGTTTCTCTTGTGGGCGTGGAAGAAGAGTCTTCTGTTGAGGTATTGAGGACCACTGTTGTGGAGGACTTTGTAGGCGTGTGTGAGCAGCTTGAAGGTAACTCTTGTTTGACGGGGAGCCAGTGGAGGTCGCGGAGGTGATGAGTGATGTGGTCGTGTCAAGGGATGCTGAGGACGAGTCTGTTTGCGGCGCTCTGGACAGTTTGGAGTTTGCGGAGGAGTGAATTGTTGATTCCGGTGTATAGAGCGTTTCCTTAGTCCAGCCTGCTGGTGACGAGTGTGTGGTTGATGGTCTTCCTGGAGTCAGGAGATCCATTTGAAGGTCTTGCAGAGTATGTGGAGGGTGTTGAAGCATGTGGAGGACACGGTATTGATCTGTTGGTTTATGATGAGTGAGGAGTCGAGTATGATGCTGAGGTATCGGTTGTGGTCCATGTGGGTGGGAGGGTTTCCTAGGGCGAGGAGCCACCAGGTGTCATCCCATGCAGCGAGGGTGGATACGAGGATGAGGACTTCTGTTTTCTCCAAGTTGAGCTTCAGGCAGCTGCTGCTCAGATGGATGTGACACCCTTGATTCCTTCCTGAAAACTGTGCCTGGTGATGTTGGGTTCCTTGGTGAGGGAGAGGATGAGCTGGGTGTCGTCAGCGTATTATACTATGCTGAGTCCATGTTTTCTGACAATGGTTGCAAGGGGGGCCATGTAGCTGTTGAAGAGCCTCCCTGCAACTGTGCAGCTGATCTGGTGCACTGGGCCGGCTTGGGCCTTCAGCTGGGACTGTCAGAGACCTGCTGGCCCTGATGCACTGAGTTCCTGATCCCTAAGAGGTGCCACCACAGGTCCTGGAACTATGGCTGGAATCAGTTGAGCTCCTCCGGTAAAGAAAAGTGATATCCTGAAGTTGTTGGCTCTTCGTTAATCCAACTGGACCATTCCTGCTGAGACTCTGCCACTTACAACGATCGCCAACACAAAGCTACAGTGAACCCAACTTTTTGCGTTACGGCAACCACCAGTGATGACTGGCAATGTGAGATCTACAGCAAAGACAACCTGTGGTGACAGCCAACACGAAGCTCCAGCAATGACCGTCTGCGAGGCACGACCAGATATTTGCACTACAGCTACGACCATCCATGACGCCACGCCAGCTCTTTGCACTACAGTGACAACCCTCTCTGCTTCTCGCGGCCTCCTCCACCGCACGGACTTTGATAAAGTAACTTTTTCAGTGGAATTAAGCTGGTCCCTGTATCTTGCCGCACTTCATGGCAGTCAGTCCGAACTTGCACCTTTCCCCCAGTCTTGCATAACCAGATGACTGTGGGTAGTGCTTTGTGCTTTTTACACACTATCTCTACCTAAAACTTTAAAGTTGAACATTGTCATTTCTACTGATTAGCTTTTTGTTTTTCTTGTATCATTATATTTCTAAAAATGTACTCTATTGTTCTAAATTGGTTTGATATTTCTCTTGTGTCATGTTTACCCTTTATTACTGTTTGTGTGCTGCATAAATACACTTTGCCTATCAGTTAAGCCGTACTACTTTGTGCTGCGCTATCAGATGGTTAAGCATAGTTTAATTTTGTAACTTTTGTGGTTCCCCCTGACAAGGATTGTGGTTGTTGCCTGAGTGGGGCTTGCACCCCCCACCTCAACCAATAACCATATTTCTTACAGGCAGGAAACCCAAATATAGTGCTATGCTGTGTGCCTTAGAAGTCTGTGCTCTGGAGTTAATGCATAGCTACAAAGTTTCAAAGGTGCGTGTATGACTAGCTGCTCCAGTCGAGGTTTTCATTCAAAGACTTCTAGGGCTTGTTTTATAATGTGCAAGGATACAAGTATGCTAGACTACGGCTAACACTACCACTCTGAGCAACTGCGAGTGGTCTGGTATTTCTGGACTTGAAATTCCGAGTTGGGATACACCAACTTGTGTTTTTCAACTGTTGCTCCGCTCCCAGTAAAGCCGACGCTGGAGGACAGACAGAGGTGCTGGCAGTGGCACGGGACCGCCCCCGCCACATGCTACAGCACCAGGGGTCAAGTAGACAAGCCACTCAGGTAGTTCATATCCTCCCCACCCTCAAAATGCCCTCACCAATGCCTGATCACCACCAGAACCCCTGAGGACATGTATCACCTGCTCAGAGCAGGTGTGAATATCTGAATTAAACTCCCCGTAATCGGGGACAAACTTTGGTAAAGGACCCGGTAATATTGGGTCCGAAAAGTTCTTCTCTATTGCGGAAGTTTAACTCACATTCCCTATCAACTCTTGGGAGATATCAACCAGTTTCATCAATTCCTACTCCATTAATCCCTCTCTCCCCCAGAGTTCATAGGAAACATGTGATGAAAGCCTAGTCTATAGCCAAAGAAGAGTTCCAATCCTAACTCGACCTTTGTGACCCACAGACACTTTCTCTATTTCTCATGTCCGAATTTACAGAAAAAATCTGAATCAGGACCATCAAAACTGAAACCCACCAACACATCTGAATTATCAAAAAAATCCTCAACTGGAAACCAGTCCCTTGTATATTTGATATTTACCGATAGCTAAGATGGATGAGAATCATCTTCTCGCTACCTATACCTGTGCATCTTTTGAAAATCTATTTTGTTTTTCTGTGTTTTTTTCTTATCCTACTATCAGGCTTTCCGTTACTTATTAATTGTGCTTGTTTTTATAGAACTAAATTAAAAAAAAGTGTTGCTCTTCTTTGCTTGAGCACTCTAGAGGAAGGAATGCCTGTCTAATAAAAATACATGAAAGTATTTAAAGTCAAGATACACTCAAGGTCTACAGGATAAAGAGACATTAGAGCAGATATGAATTTGTATAGCAAAAGTTATAATTTCCGCAAAGTCCGCATGATGTGAATTCACAAATGGAACTTGGTGGTGCTTTTTCAACAGCTGTACACTGCTAGTAAGGTACTTCATGGGTTTGAGAATTTGCATAAAAATTTTGCATTTTGGAAAACAATATAAAGTCAAGCCTGATTCACCAAGGGATGCACTACAGTGTTGTGCCTTCATGACGCAAAACACTTGAGCCACGTCCAGGGTGAGACAGAGGCATTGATTAATCAGGAGTCAACACTGACAGATTCATTTCTAGCCGATTTCTTGCCTAAAATGAATGCAGATCCATTGAATTTGTGTTTCTGCACTCAAGGGGGCAAACATACATACTTTCACGTATTTAGAGAATTGATTGATTGATTTGATTTTAGGTACTGTAGTTAAGTCTTAAGAAAACAAAGCAAAGAACCAATAGGTCCATGGGCTGGTCAACCTACGTTTCAGTCCCCTGTTGCATTGGCAATGTATTGAGGTCCCCAGTGTGAAATAGAGAACCTTTGAGAAATATTTCCACTGAAAAACATTCTATTCAGTGACAGTCTTTGATTCACCTTCAGACAACTATCTATGAATCAAAATATCTCATTCTATTGATTCAGCAATGGGATGCATGCCTTTGCCTTGGTTTTTCATAGTAGATGGACTACCCAAAGAATATTTGAAGAAAAAAACTTTTTTTTGCTATTTGTTTTGAAGAGATACCAATTTGCTGACTTGTCAGTCTGACTTCTCCTGGCTTCACCACTATCTATTGGCACCTCATTTAGGTGCTCTACTCTTCAAATTACACGTTTCCTCATATTATGCAGCCTATCAAAGGTGAGTTATGCTTCAGAATTAGCAACTGTAGTAAATCTGCCTTTTCTTCTAGAGATTTTTTCACCTTTTCTAGGCCCTATTGTGCTGGACTTTTACCTCTGCTAAATAGGAGTAAAGTGCCTGTGCTTCCCCTTTAAAGACAGTAATTTTATCTTCTCCATATTTGACACACTTAGCTTACCTACAAGTCCCTAGCATGTGGTGTAGAAAATGCACCCAAGGCCTGGAAGTTGAATGCCACGTGTTCTGCAGCACATATGATCCCAGGTTTCAGCTGATGAATACAGGCCCCAGCTAGGCCCGCAAGACACAAGGGTTCGCTCTCCTGTAACGGAATCTATAAGGAAGTTGGCACGGAAACTGCAAAGTACAAAAACAACGTTTATTAACCCTTAAGGGTGGTCCTACAATCCACACAACACTCTTCAGTATTGCATGGAGTAGCACAAAGAACATTCGTACACAGTCCCCTTTTATACACAACAGAGGGGCTCATAAGTGGGTGGATACAACATGAGGCCGAAGAACATTACCATTTATGGTCATTCTCGATACTGAATCAATACATGGGCGGAGCCAACACACTCCTTGAGCCCGCGAAAGCACATGGTCAAGCAAAGCTAATTATAACAGATGTGGTCAAGTCTGGGCATGCGCCAGACGGACAAGAGGGAGCTATTTATAAACTGTTGCTAGGCAGATTACAAGAGCAACTAACACAGAGGTCGGACTCTCCTCGTGGTGAACACATGGCAGCATGTCAATACAAAATGGAGTCCGGACTTCGGTCAACATAACGAAGAAAACATGATCGCAAGGGAAAGCATTAATGTTTTCAGTAAATGCTTAATCACATTCTGCCTTAATTTACAACAGACGACCCTTTCAGCATTTACTGAAGACATCCGGTTTCCAAGAATAATCATCATATATGTCAATTATCATCATTCCTTTAACCTCTTTAGCTAGACCCTTTTGGTGAGCAACATCGGCAACAGCTTTCTTATCTGGAATGCAGAATGAAATGCATACAGAACAGCACAATGGTCCACATTGGATACACATACAGAAAAGGAACAGAATTGCTATAATAATACAGAGACCAGTTAAGACCTTCCATCCCCAGGCAGTGACCAACGCCCAAAACCATCCAGAAAAGGACCAAGTGCCGTTTTCTGTGTGGATTTCAGCTGCTATTCTATGCAGCTTGTTAATGGCGTTATAAACGGATGGCGTATGATCAGGGATGAACACACAGCAGCTACTTCCAATAATTTTACAGGCTCCTCCTCGATCAGCTAGCATTACATCTAATACCATACGATTCTGCAACGCAACAATCCTGGTTATTTGTAACTCTTCCGTAAGATTCCCAAGAGCAGCGGCAGTCTGATTGGTCACAGCTTCTACCACTCTTGTCAATCTTCGGATCTTCCTACTATTCAAAGAGGCTCCAACAAAGAAAAACAATCCTAAGTTAAAATCAATATACTGTTGCAAGCTGGTATCGGTCTGATCCACATCATCAATGGATAGAGTACGTTTATATCTATTTACAGTCACATTATTCAACAGTTTCAAATCCTTATGATATGACGCAGGTGCTAAGAATACAGGAGGTAATAGGAATGATACATAGCATACCCCAGACCACCCAGCGGGCAAACGGTAATAACCTTTATTCCCACATACGAAATAGGTATTATGGGACGCTAGGAAGGTACTGTTGTTCAGCCCGTCAATATTTAATACAGTTATGCAATCACTGACACCAACAGGGATAAAACCCACACTCTGGACACACAGGTCCGCTTGAGCTTGTGCTACTTGGATTACGAATTTGTCCTTCCCCGCAGTGTCTCTTGTGTTCGTGAAGATATAGGGAATGGATTCATTGTCCGGTCGGTACTCTTCCCATTCCCAAATTGTCCCATTCGCTTGTGGATACCCATTCTTGTCTTGATGGCATTCTCTATTAAGTCTAAAAAGCAATCGTCCCACTGTCGGTTTCCGAGTGGCAAACAGCAAAGTGTACCATGCTCTACAAGAGCCATTATGAGAGAAAGGAAGTGGTATGAATGGCGTACCTCCTTTCTTCTGATGAGCCGGCATCATCCCACATATCCAACAGTTCGTAGCGTTCGTAGCAACGTGGGTGTGATGCAGCATCTGAATGAAAGTGTTATTCAAATAGGATTGTCGATGCTTCAACTCTTGATATGGCAATGTATAAAAGTAGTGCTCCTCAGGCACCGGAGTTGTCAACACAAGTGTTTTCCGAGCAGGAGTTACCTCCTCCACAAACCATGTGGTTATCCCAACAACAGCTACTGTTAGCATGAACCCCAACGCACAAAGAATTTTCTTCTTCTCCATGTCGAAGGAAACAATACCCTGGTATCTTCCTGAAACTAAAAAGTCTGTCAGAACTCTTCCCCTTGGGCAGCGGTTGATTTCTTCACCAGCGGGCCAAGACGGGTGTCGCTACACTAATGCAGGGCTGATCCCCCCCCCCTTGCCTCATCGGCTCTCCGTTTCACTAACCCAAGGGCCGTTCTGACAGTATGTCCCGGCACTGGAAACCTTACTTCCTTGGTCGAAGATGATATCGCCTTCCTCCAGAAGTCGTGTGGTCCGGAAAGAGCTCCTCAGTGTCATTCGGCTTCGCAGCACGGCCTGTCTCTGCTGCTAGGATTTCTCGTTGATCGGTCAGCACGGCAGACTCCACCAATCCGGGCGGTACCTTTCGGCAGTGCAAGGAATGGATCCAATTCTTCCTGTTCGAGACTCGCACTGCCGTCCTCGTTGCAAGGAGGACTTGTTCAGGTCCTACCCATCTCGGCTCCAAACTGTTCGTTCTGTCGAAGACCTTCACCATAACATGATCTCCAGGCCGGAGACCATGTCCTTCGCCGGTAGACCGATCAGGGAGCGCCTCTCGGACCTGTTGATGAATAGAAACCAAGTTATCCGTTAACTGTGCCAGATAATCGCTCATCATTACACAAGGTACATCATACACAGCCTTAGGCCTTGGTGGACCCCAAATGTTCATTGGGCGTCCGAATACTATTTCGTATGGCGTAAGGCCAGTTCGAGAGTGTGGCACCGACCTAATTGACAATAACGCCAGTGGCAGGGCGTCTGGCCAAGTCAAAGATGTTGAAGCTTGGATTTTGGCGATCTTAAGCTTCAGTGTACCATTATACTTCTCGACTAGTCCGGCAGACTGAGGGTGGAATACGGCGTGGAACTTCTGGGTGATGCCTAGGCCCTTCAAGACATATTTTATAACATCCGCTACAAAGTGAGGGCCATTATCACTCCACAGAAGTCTACAGACGCCGTATCGAGGGAAAAACTCTTTTAGCAGTAGCTTCGCCGTGGTCATTGCAGTATTGTCTTTCGTAGGGTACGCCTCAACCCATTTGCTGAAAGCGCAAACCACTACTAGAACATACTTCAAATTGTTACAGCGCTCAAGCTGGATGTAATCCATCTGCAGAACCTCAAAGGGTGCAGTGGGTGTCGCAAATCCTCCTGCTGGAGTTCGAGTACCTTTCCCTGGGTTATACTTCAGACAGATCATACAGGTCTGCACCACCCTCTTTGCCGTGCTAGCAATCTCTGGATGCTCCCAGACTTGGGTAAGCAATTTCACAATTGCGGAAGCTCCAACATGTGCTAGCCCATGTGCCATTTGAACCATAGGTTGTACAAAAGCCGTGGGTAATTTCCATCTATCCATCTGTTTATTTCTCCAGCAACCCTCGTCATCCAGTTCTCCTTCGCTAGCCCATTGTTCCCGCTCTTCGTCAGAAGCGGTCCTTTGCATTTCTCGCACTTCCTCCTTCGCATCACGCCATCTCTCCACCCGTGACTTCACTACATACATGGCAGTAGCGCCGGGCTGCATCGCAGTCTCCCGTGCTACTCGATCCGCTAACGCATTCCCTTCTCCAACTTTATCAACCACTTTTCTATGGGCGCTACACTTAACGATAGCAATTTTCTTTGGGTATGTCAATGCAGTTAAAAGATTATGAACTAACTCTCCATGCATTATCTGTACCCCATGTGACGTTAAGAACCCTCTCTCCTTCCAGAGTAGGCCGAAATCGTGCGCTACTCCGAAGGCATAGCGGCTATCTGTGTAAACATTCACACACAATCCTGTACTGAGCTCACATGCTCGTGTTAATGCTATCAGTTCCGCTGCTTGAGCTGATTTCTGTGGTATGCGTGCTGTCTCCACTATCGTGTGTAATGTGGTAATTGCATACGCTGCTGAAGTCGTACCATCTGGTAGCTTCAGGCATGATCCGTCTACCCACAACTCTCCATCTACATCTGAAAAGGGCGTATCCTGGAGATCAATACGACCCTTTGTTTGTTCCTCAGTCACAAGAATACAATCATGCGCTTTCTGCGCCTCAGGCTGGGTCTCGGGGTATGGCAACAATGTGGCCGGGTTTAATGTCACGCACCTTTTCAACGTAATATGAGGAGCCAAAAGCGTCAGCTCATATCCCGTTAAACGGGCACTGGTCAAATGCTGCGTCTTTGTTTGATTAAGCAGGGCATCCACAGCATGGGGAACTAACACCAACAATTTATGGGACAACACAATTCCTTCACTTTGGCGTATTGACACAGCTGTCGCCGCTACCGAGCGAAAACACCCTGGTAATGCTCGGGCGACAGGATCAAGCACAGCCGAAAAGTATGCACAAGGGCGCTGCTTGTCGCCGTGCATCTGTACTAAGACTGACAATGCACATCCATCTTTCTCATGCACATACAACGAAAAGGGTTTTGCATAATCAGGGGTCCCTAACACTGGTGCTGAACAAAGGGCCTGTCGCAGTTGCTGAAAAGCAGCATCACACTCATCTGACCAAGGGATTGGGATAGGCGTGTCTTTTGTCAAGAGAGCTAATAATGGCTTGGCTATGTGTGAAAACCCCAATATCCACTGTCTACAAAAAGAAACAAGGCCCAAAAATGCACGCACATCCTTCTGCGTGGATGGTCTCGGTGTGTCCAAAATTACTTGGATACGATCTGGTGTGAGTGCACGCCCCTCCTTAGACAAAAGGTGACCTAAATAAGTCACCTTTGGTCTACAGAATTGCAATTTCTTCCTAGATACTTTATGATTGTGGGAGGCTAAAAAGGAAAGTAAGGATAGCGTGCTTTTCTCACACAATTCCAGGGTGTCAGCCGCCAACAAGATGTCATCGACATATTGAATGAGGGCGACCCCCTCGAGTAAAACAAAGGAATCCAACTGTCGTTTCAAAGCCTGACTGTAAATACTAGGGCTTTCTGTATAGCCTTGGGGAATTCTACAAAAACGATAAGATCTATTGTTTAATGTGAACCCAAAAAGAAATCGGCTATCAGGGTGAATGGGAATGGAAAAGAAGGCATTCTTCAAATCAATCACTGAGAACATGGTCGCCGTAGGCGGGACCAAGGTAAGCAACGTCGTGATATCGGAAACCACCGGGTACTGAGGTATCACGATCTTGTTTACCTCCCTCAAATCAATTATGAACCGATAGACCTTTGCATCCGTGTCCTTTTTCAAAATTGGGAGAATCGGACTGTTACAGATATTATAGGGAACTTCTTCCACTACTCCTACTGCGATCAAATCTTGCACAATCTGTATGAGGGCTTCCTCGCCCTCCTGGGAAATACGATACTGCGGGAGGCGTGGTAGCACCGCCCCCTCCTGGACACTAATGTGGACCGGAGGAATCACCATTTGTCCCACATCTGTGTCCGAAGTTGCCCATAAAGCTCGGGGGAGGGTAGCCAACAACGCATCCTCTGATATCGTACACATCCGCCCAGACCGGGGATAGTTGTCATTTAATATCACCCTCACACCCTCAGGGGAGCAGCGGATTGTAGCCCTAAAATACTTTAACATATCAAGGCCCATAATGTTATCCGGTGTATACGGAGCAAGCAGAAACGGACAGGGCGCAGAAAAAGAATCAACCTTAAATGTAAGGGGCTGTGAAAGAGGGCTTCGGGAAAGTGTACCGTCAAACCCTACCGATGTAACCACTGAGCCGGATGGGGGAGCCCCCGGAACCAAGTACCTAGACAATGCACTACGAGTCGCTCCTGTATCTACTAGGAACTGATCAGTAGAACCTAAAACCTCAGCCGATACATAAGGACCCGTCTGATCGACCGGCACCTCAACTGATTCAGACCTCCATCCAACGCATTCCTATGCATGGTGAGAATCGTGATATCCCGATCGATCGATGTCTGATACATGATACTGGTGCTGGCGATCGAAAACATTTGAGCTATCTCGGTGCTGCCCAGCAGTATCGAAACGGGCATTGTCATTAGAATTCCCTCTAAAGTTCGAGGACCCCCCTCTACCTCTCGGGCCACCCGGAGTATGCCCCTGACGTGAAGCACGCAACACTGGGCAATCCCTGGCCCAATGGCCCAATTGCTTGCAATATGCACACTGGTTCCTATTCAAATCAGATCGGCCCGGAGGGGGACCATAAGATCCGCCCCGTCCTCTATTATTACCCCGTCGGGGCGGGCCATACACTTGTGCTAACATCACCTTGGTTTTGAGATCTTTCGATTTCTTCTCCTCCTGGCCCTTCGCCTCGTGCTCCTGACGCTCATAATACTGAGCGATGGTCAGAAGGGCCGTCGGTGTCGCGGAGGACCAAGAACTCTCACTCGCTTTCAACCGGGCCGCAACTGCCGGCAGCAGATTAGCTACATATTTGTCCGCGAAAAGATGGCGGCCTGTGTCGTCAGTAAGCGACTGGCCACTAAAGTCATGAAACGTTTCTTCAAAGCGCGTGAAGAAATCTGCAACGGACTCGTCAACCTTCTGTTTACATGCAGCTAACATATTCCAATCAATTTTTTTAGGGGGGATAATCGTCTTCAACTTAGCCACAATAGCCGCAGGGAGATCTAAAATATTCTGGGGTGGTTTCTGTGCGGGCTTCCGTTCCCTATCCTCATCCTCAAGGTCAGACCACCGGGCCTTGAAGGCAACCGCATCATCTACCTTTCGGACAGAGCGCCACGTATCCGGCGGTAGGATAAGGCCAAAGAACAGGTCTATATCCGCTAAGGTCATAATGCAAGAATTCAAGGCCCCCTCGACTTCTTCATAGAAGGCCGCTGGATTCTTGCGGGGGTCAGGCAGCGCATTCTTTAATGCCATAACATCGGCCCTATGCCATGGAGTGTAAACCCAATTATATACAAAATATCCCCTTGCATCGGCGGAGTTAATATCCGAGCTAGTCCCTGCTCCCTTAGGAGGAACATACAAAGGCGCCGCCTCTCGCATTGGTTTAGCATGCACTATGTCATCCTTATCTGACTGGGAGGCGGATGGGTGGCCCCCTGCTGCAGACGAATCCGACTGCTTCTCCTCCTCCGTTTGTTGACGTGCTCTCTCTCTAAGGGCCAGCACCTCGTCCCGCAAAGCGAACAGCCGCCGAGCCGCCTCAGGAGCCTTAGGGGGAGAAAAAACACCATTACGTAATGCTCCGGCATCCGAAGACACTTCGTCAGGCTCAAGGACACTAGAATATTTTCGGAAAGCAGCAATTACTTCATCCGCGAAATGAGACAGAAAATACACCCTCTCTCTATCTTGCCACGACCCCCAAGTATGGAACAAGTCCTCCTTAGACATCTTGCCCTTAAGTGCACGGAGGGAAAGTTTCCGAAGCTCAGCCATATGCTCGGCCGATAACATGGACCGTGTGTCGACCTTACCCGGAGCCGGGCCAGAATCTTGCGGCCGCGGAGCAGATGCGCCAACATAAGGGGGCGGAGAGCGATCTAGCAAATAAAAATCATCATCAGGATTATTAAGGACAGGATAAAGTGGCTGACGAACAACATATTGACCCGAGACCTGTAGCCTACGCTCTTTCTCTTGTCTGTCCGTTTGCTCTTTGTCCTCCCGACGCTTCGCTTCCTGCGCTCGCACATGATCATTCTTCCGTTGCTCTTTATCAAACAGCGCTTTCTCACGTTTCTCTCGCTCACGCACCTCCTTCACCCATAATCGCACACACTCAAACATATCCTGACGAGCACGTCGCTTACACATACACTGTTCCACATACTCAATCTTACGTATATCAAACGATCCATACAAAGGCCATCGCAACTCAGGATCCTTCCTCGTGTATTTCCTCCATAGCGTGCTGTACATTATGGAAGAAAGACCATGCTTCACATACATATCCCTACTAGGAGTCCCCTCTGGGGGAGCTGGAGCAGATTCCTCGAGGTTCAACCGGTTTCCAAAACAGCAGCACCACTTACGGAGTGCGCTAAAAGCAGGCATGCTAGGAATAATGCAAAATATGCAATATTAGAAAGAAAATGGCACTTAATCGTTGCACCGTTCAAAGTTTACACAGCTCCGGAGAAATTTCTCCACATTACCTGCCTATATGTGTTGCAACGCATATATTTTCACAAAGACAAATTCAAAATATGACTAGTCATCATCAATCAAACTCAAATAGCCAACCCAGGCTTCAAAAACTCGGAGCAAGTACCGTACAACGGTTCTTACCAATCAAGAGTCCAGGTTCCAACTGCCAAGCTCCACAATCGCCCAAACGGCTCTCACGGCAGGACCGACAGAAGAGGTCTCAGTCGATGACCGGCGCCACCCAGACGGTCAGCTCGGAAGGGAAGGAAGAAAAACCTCGGGATGCCAGGGCTAAGACGCCGCTGGCAGTGATCACGTCCCCGGCCAAACTCCTCACCTTCGTCGCGACCAGTCCTTCGAGCATCCGAGTCGCCGATGAGCCCCACGTGACGGGCGCCAATTGATGAATACAGGCCCCAGCTAGGCCCGCAAGACACAAGGGTTCGCTCTCCTGTAACGGAATCTATAAGGAAGTTGGCACGGAAACTGCAAAGTACAAAAACAACGTTTATTAACCCTTAAGGGTGGTCCTACAATCCACACAACACTCTTCAGTATTGCATGGAGTAGCACAAAGAACATTCGTACACAGTCCCCTTTTATACACAACAGAGGGGCTCATAAGTGGGTGGATACAACATGAGGCCGAAGAACATTACCATTTATGGTCATTCTCGATACTGAATCAATACATGGGCGGAGCCAACACACTCCTTGAGCCCGCGAAAGCACATGGTCAAGCAAAGCTAATTATAACAGATGTGGTCAAGTCTGGGCATGCGCCAGACGGACAAGAGGGAGCTATTTATAAACTGTTGCTAGGCAGATTACAAGAGCAACTAACACAGAGGTCGGACTCTCCTCGTGGTGAACACATGGCAGCATGTCAATACAAAATGGAGTCCGGACTTCGGTCAACATAACGAAGAAAACATGATCGCAAGGGAAAGCATTAATGTTTTCAGTAAATGCTTAATCACATTCTGCCTTAATTTACAACACAGCTCTAGCTCTTCCAGTGAAAATAGCTTTTGGGGTTAGTCATTGGAGGAACATGGCAACTTTAATTTCCCACATGTTCTACTTTTAAGTGTCAGGAACATTACCTTACCTAAAAACTCTTTTTAAACAATGTAGCATACGTACATGCAGGCAGCCCATAATTGCCTCTCTGAAGGCTATGGACCCCACTCTAAATAGTAAATTCACTAAACTTTTTAAACCGGTAACAGTAAACCTAGGTTGAAGAGAAATGTACCCTCCGTCTCTTTTTTTGTATTTCTAAAAACCATTTTTAAGCGAGGCTTTAGAAACAGCTGCTAAGCAATGTTTGTTTCACAATCACGTTTTTAGTTCACGTTGCTTAGGGGTTGTCCCATTGGGTTTTTAAATAGAAACCCTGCTAGTATTATATTTACTTAACTCTCACTCTGAAATAACAAGCTCAGAGTTACACTCAGAGTTGTGTCATTAAGGCCCTCCCATGCATAAAATGTAACAAAAAAACAAGAGCAACCCATAGGTCTATGTGAAAGGGTATAGCTAGTCAGCTGAGGTACAATTGTTCATTTAAGTCTAGATTTATTTTTGTTTTCAGCTAGTTCCTACATCTTGCAGTGATTTAAGCAAAACCAGCTTATTGATACAGTCAATATGTTCAAAACTCAATTGCTGCCTCAATTTAAATGTAATTAATGACTTTATGTGTTTTTATCACAATTAAATTGTAATAACTTTTAATGAAATACATTTATATGCACTTTAATGGACTTAAATGTCGAAAGTTTTTTCACTGACGTACTTACCTTATGGGCAACAAGGTGTACTTAGGGATAATTATTATTTAAAATCAGGATCAGGAACATTAATTTTTTGCTTTTCAAGAACAAACTCCCACTTTCAGAGTTTATTCTTGTAAAGCTAAATTATTTGCCAAGCTGGCACAACGAACAAGATGCCTACTCAATAAACTCTTTCACATACAGGGCAACTGCTGCACCAGCGGTTGCTCTGAAGGCTTTGAGCTCTCTGCCAGGCAGACAAGGATCTCTAAATATGACTTGCAGTCCTCCACCAGTGGAGCAGAGGCAAACGCCTCTACTGACCTGGGAGACGGAGAAGCCATCCACCAGGCCCACTATCAGAGTTTAGACATATTTGAAATGCTCCAGTTGCTTTTAAGTATAGCTTGCCCAAGTTTTAGTGAATTCTCTTGGTTCACAACCAGCTCTAATGTGTTCCAGTCATTATAACAAGTTAACTTTTTTTCCTACTAATAAAAGTACATCACCATAGATATATTTATTAATGGGTAAATCTATCTGACAGATACACCAAGTAAGACAATGAGAGTGTCTACAAGTAGTTCCCTGCTTTCTGTGATGTAGTCAAGGACTTCTTTCCAAAATGGAGTGGTCTCAGAATGGGACCACCAAATATGTAGAAGAGCACCACTTTCTCCACATGTCCCCCAAGCAGAATTGTAGATGAATAGATACATCTCCATCTTCATCATTTCAACGAAAGTAGGGTACCACCTCTAGAAAACAATCCACATTGTGTTTTCTTTCTCAATGTATAGTTACAATTTTGAGTTTTAGTCCAAATTTAGGGCCTGATTTAGAGTTTGACAGATGGGTTACTCCATCACATACGTGACAGATATCCCGTCTGCCCCAGAACAAGTGACATTAGATATAATGCACGAGTAATAATGGAGATTAGATACCTGTCACTTTTGCGATGGAGTAATCCGTCTGCTGATTTCTAAATCAGGCCCTCAGTCCCTCATCTCTATCTTAGCTTTTTTCAAAAAGTATTTAGACCCAATATCATACATGACCATATTTGTACTTTTTTAGTTCTATTAATTACCTAGACATGCTCAAGCTACAGCCCTCCATATAGTCTGTTGTGAAAACTATATTGTCCCATGTGATTGAGATTCCTGTTGTTTATTTCTAGACCATTAAATTCTTAACCTAGTTTTTCTTCTAAAATAGCATATTTTCGCTCTGTAACATATTTCTTGCACTACTCAAAGCATTACATAATGCCTTTTTAAACATTTTCATGGCCAAACTTCACTCTACATGTTGGCAAGATCTCTAAGGTTTGGCGAATGGGATAACATAAAATGGAAAAATGTGGGCCTCATTTATGAAAAGTGACACGTCGCTGCGTGAAAACAGTGATGCCTCACTTTTCATTGGGCCCTCCTTGCGACATGATGGATGCAACATATTTACTGTATGACGCATCATGTCACAAGGAATGACAGATACGTCAGTTTTACTGACGTATCTGGCGGCTCAAAAATGACGCATTGTTGGAGTTCTGTCGGAAGCGTGATGCAACTCCAGCCATGCAGGGGAAGGGCTATGGATATAGCACTGCTTTACCCTTATGCCTGCCATGAGGCAGGCGTAAGGTTTTGACGCATTTGCGTCCTAGAAGTGGTGCAGTGAAATCTCATAGATTTCACTGCGTCACTTTTACGAGGCTTACTTGCGTGGGAACACCCCCCCTGCATACAGTATACCAGGCGCAGGTATAATGTATCACAGGGGTTTACAAAGTGACGCATCTGCTAAGATGCGCCACTTTGTAAATAGGACGCAACAGGGGTGCATGTTTTACGTCGCCGATGCGTCACAAAAAGTGACGCAACGGCAGCACAAAACTGTCGCAAGGCCTCATAAATAAGGCCCTTTGTTGCTACTCTAAATCACATCAAACATATTCATGAAAGTTCTAGTCACTGTGTATGTGTGTATGGATGTGTGAGTGACTGTGTGGGTGTGCATGTCTATGTGTGTGTGTAATTGTTTCTAGATCTAATTGCTGGTGTATGGATTTTGGCCACTTGGGCACTGCCTTCCAAGGCCCAGTGTTCTGCTCTGACCCATAATCACAAGTAGAATTGGCTAATCCTTTATTGGCATATCTAACTTACTTATAAGTCCCTAGTACATGGTACTCTGTGTACCCAAGACCTTTAAGGAAAAAGACACAAGAGGACTACAGCACTTATTGTGCCACCACTAAAGTGACAAGTGAAACAAGACCCTAGGCCTGCCTAGCGTGATAGTTTTAAAACTGCCGTTTCAACCAGTAAAAAGCATCTTTTTAATATCTTTAATTCATCCCTAAAGTAGGCCTAAAATATCCATAGACATAGTGCATGATATTCAAAAAGTAGGACATGTGTACTTAGGTTTTACATGTACTGGCAGTGAAACATCTCCAAAGACATTTTTCGCCATGGCAAGACCAGCTCTTCTATGGAAAAGCAGTGAGTTACATTATAACACCTTATAATGCATGGCAACAGGCTGGGAATAGCCACAACCATGGTCCAGGGACTAAAATAGCATTTAAAATCCGATCTAATGGTTAAGTCAGATTTTAGGTTACTATTTTGAAAATGTAACTTTCTAAAAGTTGCCATTTTCCCGCCTGAAGCCTCTGGTACCATTTTCAGAGTTAATATAGCCTGTCACCTTGTAGCCTGCTGGGAGGTGTGACTTGCTCCCAGGAAAGAGGAAAGAGGGACTTGGCTGGAAGGAGGTGTGACCTTCCCTGGAATGGACGATCTGGGGGATGTGACCACCAACTGCACAAGCTTCAAAGGGGCAGATGTAATTCACACTTAGGAATTCCCCTGCCAATGTCTAAGTACCCAGAGTGGCACCAATCCCAGAGGGGGATAAACCTGTTCCAGAACTGACTTACAGGGGAGTTCCTCATTTTCTTAGACACACCTCAAGGGTCTACCCAGAGCTCTGGCCAGGGGAAGAAAGATTCTGTCATACTGGAATTTGGTACAGCAGTGCACTATGGGATGGTTTATGGCCAAACCCCCAAGAAGTGATGTCAAAGTGGGTAGGCTTTACCCTGGAATTTTTTTTTACCTATTGGTCAGGGAATCACCCCTACCCAAAAGCTAGTTCCATGCATAAAATTGGCACCCATGGATACCTTCTTCAGAATACTACTGGACCTCGGGAAGACAGAAGCCTGACTTCAAGAGAGGGGAGGCGCCTAATGTAACCATTGTAGAAAAACACCAGTAACTGGATTGACTCCCATCTGAACCCAGGACAGAGGACTGGACTCCAAGGGCTAGTTGGCTAGCATCCTGTTAAGCTCCAGGAGCAAAATAGCTGCAAGAAGCCTGCAGCTCCAAAAGCCCAGCTGGCACGTTCCACATAGATTTGCCCTGGACCCTGCTGGTGGCTACTGGGTATCTCTCAATCTGTAGCTGTTCATTGTCAGCTGCTGGAACCCACCAAGGCTGAAATAGCAAGTGACAAGGACCCCAGCTTCACTGAGAAAATAATTAGACATACTAGCTGACAGGGCCCAGACCAACTACAGCAGATTCAGGTACGATCCAGACATGAAATGAATTAACAATAATAAGTCTGATTTATTTAAAAGGATTGTGATTAACTTCACAATCTCCAAGTAATGTTTCAATACCCACATCAGACATATTTTTTTGTTTGAAATAAACCTACTATGTTGAACTGTGACCTTGAAATCCAAGGTAATGTCAAACCACACTTTACGTTGACCTAATGTGTCTATACTGTCAATAAACAGGCTTGATGAGCCTACAATTACACCTTTTAATAGTAGAAGTCAATGCATGCCTAATATACAAAAATATATATTTTCCACATATAACAATGTCTAGAACATCACAAATGTAGACCTCTGTCACAACTTTAAGTTGTACTCAATGTACTTCAGTACTTCAGGATTGCTTAGAAAGATGAAATTGGAAATGTTTGGAAAAATACATTACCTGTAAGATACATTGGGATAGTAAGAACAAAAGTATAACATTGTTGAGACCTTGAAGGCCCAGCCTTTGTCATTGGGAAGCTGTGTGGTCTACATGGACAATATCTATAATAGTGACCCAAATTAACATACTTGGTGTCACTACCCAGGTTTTAGTGTGAATGTTGCTTGAATGACATATAGGTTTTATGCTTGGCACTATCTGTGCATGGGATGCCCTGAGTTTGGTAGCTAAATTTCAAAATGTTAAGTGTTGGAAGAACTTTGAGTAAAAACGCATGCACTTGACTTAAACAATGACCATATATATACATTTGTGGACTATGTGCTTACAGATATTTTGAAATGATTAACCTTTACAAAGAACACAACGTTGTTGAGTTACTTTGAGACAAAGTGCCTACTCTATCATGATGTTACATATAGTCCATGATTTGAAATAAAAGTTCAAAACTTTAACAGACACTAGTACTACAGCGTAGTGCCCATCCATAACACTGTCCTGTATTAATTTAGGATTCAAATTTCACAACTGTACATCTAAACAGAAATGGTATCACACTACATTGTGTCATAGCCAAAAGCCTTCATTATTAAATTGTTTATCATTTGTCTCAAAAGGTAACAGATATCACAGCCACTGAATACAATACACATTGCACATCATGTAGACTAAGGCGGACAGTATTTCTGTCACTGTAGTGATGAACTAACATGTAAAATAAAATGTAAATCAAAAACATTCCATGTTCACAGAAATGATACATATCTGTACATAAATATGTTTTTTAACTATTGTGGTTGAAAGAAACTTTACAGTAAATGTATATTTCTTTTTTGGTTTTCTTGTCTTACTCTGTGTGGGTCAACCACGACTTCAAGAAGAAGATCTGGTCGGCCATTGCCAGGCAAGTGTGGTGGCAGGGTGTCTTCAAGCACCACAGCATGCTCTTTGTGTAATTGGTAGGGTTTTGTTGTTGGACACAACTATTTGACCCTTGATAAACTGGGAATGTCCTCCCATCATGGAAGGGGGAACAGTAATCACCAATCCACATGAAACTGCACATTCTATGGAGCAGCAGCAAGAGGGTAAGTGTGTTGACTGTAAAATGTTGTACGCAATTTTTAACCATTCTTTAGAGTTTACAGGTTGTAATATAACATCAGTGGTCTCAGACCCACATGTATGGACCGGTGTGGAGTTACACCATCCCAAGTTTCATGGATATCCCAAATGTCTACAATTTGAGAAAAATCAAAACAAAAAACAAACAGCAAAAACAAATAAGAGAAAAATGTCAAAAGAGACATACAGCACTTAAAATCATTCTAAAAACATATCTAAGTTATAATTTGTTGCACAATAAGCATGGGCCACGTAAAACGTTTATTGCCTGAGTCACTTTATCACAAATGTGACGGATATTCAGTTCACCCTCTTGTGTTAGATAATTTAATCCACTTATAATGAGGCAGTCAGAATATCCTTGACATTTAAGAGAGAAAGTCACAACACGTTTATTGGGACAATTGTTTATAAACCTTTTCAAAACCAATACATACATTATAAAGCATTATAAAAACATGGGCACATGAAATAAAAACCAGACTAACCTAATCCATTTTTAAAACATTGCCTGACAGCCAGCATGAAAAGGGAAACATCGTTTACAACGCGGGGATTACATCGCGATGCCATTACATCGCGGTTTTTACAACGCACGTCGTTACAACGACTTGCGCTAGATGGCGCTCTAGGACAAGGAATAGTATAATTTACTATTCAACACCTTCCCTACTGAACGTAGACTGGAGTTGGAATAGTAAATTATACTACTCCTAAGTCCTATTCCTTGTCCTAGAGCGCCATCTAGCGCAAGTCGTTGTAACAACTTGCGTTGTCAAAACCGCGATGTAGTGTACCGCGATGTAAATGTATGCGTTATAACGTCATACATCCGCATGAAAAGTGCAATTCTCACTACAACATCCATAACCTGAATTTCAGACAATAACATTATTGCTACCACCCTAGAATATATTTTTAATATTTGATATAGCGCGAACTAGATTCAAAGGTATCAGAGTGCTTTAAATGAGCACCCGTTGTGTTACTGACGGACACATTCATTTTTGTTATGCACAGGGAGATTAAGTGATTTGCCCAGAATCACAGGATGTTGAGCGACCCTGCCGAGACTCGAACCCAGTTCCCCTGTCCCTGCTCTAGCCGTTAGGCCACATCCTCTCCCACACCCCAGCCTCATTTTTAAAATGTCCTTGCATAGCATGTGATCCGTCAGACAAGTCCAGTGGGGAAAAACATCTTCCTGGCCTAAGGAATTCAGTGTAAAATATATTGGGAGTTTCTCCCTCAATTAAACCATATCTTGACATTTGAGAATAGGCAACTGGTATTCCCAAACAACAATCAGGCCCTTTATAACATTTCTTTCTGTGCCCTTTATTGACAATAGAATGGTAAAACGTATTATGTATGGACCTCTTTGATGTGTGTACCTTTTGTATTTAACCTCTGTAGTCTGTAATTGGTAATTACAGCTTTCTCTGGAGCTAGCGAGGGAGACATTGCCAGACTTTGAGGGAGCAGCAGGAGAGCTACTGGGAGTCAGAAGGTGGAACCACTGACAACGAGGAACCTAGTGACAGTGAGGATGATGGGTCTGGCATGAAGCTGCTAAAACATCAGACTATGAGGCCTCTGACTCAAACCAGCCCCTTGTGGTGGTGGACAAAACATCACAGGAAGTTACCCCAGTTCATGTGTCCGCCACTACCACTACTAACAGCAGTACCCTCACTCCTTCAGATGCCATCTCTCTCCACCATTCCAATATTCATACCTACAGTAAGAAATTGTAGTATTAGCTGAAGGAGAGGACCCTCACGGGTGAATAGCCACGCTCTACAAAAATTGATTGATTAATTGAAGAGGTGAGAACCCACTTCAAAAATAATTAACGTCCTCATCAGGATGAACCCTTAAAGCCACTAAATTAACCTGAGCTCACCCACTTGGTAGCTGTGGCACAGAGCAGACAGACCTAACTTAGAGGCAAAGTGCAAAGTATTTATGCAGTTAAAAGACAGCAGTAAAGTTGAAATACAAATCAATATAAAACCTAAAATAAATTAGAAAAATAGAGTAAAATTTTAAAAGCAAAATGACACCAAAATGACAAGAATTTAATAAGGGGACTGAAGATATGAATTTATAATGTTTTATGTAGAAATAGCGCCAAGAAGCACAAAGTGCCAAGGATAGTCGAGAGTTGCAGTAAAACATGACCTAGACACAATTTGACATTGACCACGATTGAGAGTGGGCTGGATACACTAACCAGGTTCATTCTGGTCAAAGATTTTGCCTTCTCCCTTTAGTCCTCAAAGTCCCAATCTACCACAGGATTGCAATTCTAAAGACACCAGGATCTAAGGGGAGGCACTTATTGACTCACATGGTGTCAGGCAGAGGTCACAGCAGTGTCCAGTCCAGGTCCATTTGCCACTGGTCAACTGGGCAATTAAAGGAAAATGCATCTTGTAGCTTGTTGGGTTCCTGCAGCTAAAACAGGGAGTCAGCCAATTAACCCTGCAGTCACTTCTAGGGTCCTGAGTACAAGCCAAGCAGGTCCAGATTTCCTTCAGGTTCTTCAGACAGCAGGTCAGTCCTTCTTCTGATTCTTCCCAGTTCAGTGTTCTAGGAAGAGATCAGTGGCATCCACTTTTATGCCCAGTGCCAGCCTGTTCTGGTCAGTTCTTGCCTTCTCACTGGGTTTGGTTGTAACCTTTTTAGAGATACAAAAGGGAGGCGGGCCTAGGCTTGAGCGTCATCTGCCAGTGACAGAGTAATCCTTTGAACCTCAGTAAGGGGCTGAGAACAGCCGCCCCCAGTCCAAACTGTCCAGAAGGAAAACACCTTCCCAGTGCTTAATTTGTGAAACAGTAAGTGGCAGGGTACTTTTAGGAGGCCACTGCACTTTGCACCACCCATTGGCCCTGCCAGCACTGCCAATGGCAGTAACAACACAACTACAAACCACTGCACTCCTACAAGTGTGACAACTCAGACTATTCCAAGCCGCCCAGAGCTATAACAATGCAGTGGGTGGTTCGTATTATTCATTTTCAGGGCTTCCGGATTTATGGTATTTATTTTTTGAACATTTCTGTCTGTATTTATCCATATTTATCTTTTTCCCATGTTATTGGAATGTATTCATATTTATTTTGTGTTGTGTGATCAGATGAGGTGATAACTTGTATATTTCCGCATTTATTTAACAGATAAATTTGCATGTCAGGTTTTAATACATTAGCATATTACACAGGCAAAAATAATAATATAGTAAAATAATAATATAATAAACCCACCTTAAAAAATTTGCATATTAGCACAAATACATGTATGCAGTATTTTAAGCGGATCTCATTGAGTGTCGTACCTATTTGCGCTGCCAATATGTACAGCTACTGTCTATGCTGCCAATATGCACGTCATTAGTCCAAGCTTGGAGAGTCACTAAAAAGAAGCCAAATTATCTGTCTATTTCTGCTTTTAAAAATAAATACAGATAGGAAATACAATGTTTTCTGTATGTATTTATCTGTAAAAATCAGTAAAAATGGAAAACAGAGAGCACTATTCATTTTTAATATATATTGACGTATTAAACAATGTTATTGTGCTCACCTCAAAATTATTCAGACATCAACACCATGTGGTGGAAAGTCATTTGTGTTGGTATTGAGTATTAAGTGCCAGTTCTGAGCACTGGAAACTATCAGCTCAAATTAAGCACTGACTACCACACACCAGAGCGTTTTGTATACTGTTTGGTAGCAGTACACATCTCACCCCAGGGGACCCATTAGGTGTCAGATGGCACTGGACACTGGTAGGAAACCCTTTTGGTTTTATGTTAGAAAATTACAACTTTCTAAAAGTATAATTCCCAAAACAGTTATATAAAATTTGACTTTATTATCATGTTGATTTTTATATCACTACTTATATGAGTCCTTGAACCATTTTTCCAGCTACTCCCAAACAGAATTTAGCACTTAGTAGACATAATAGTGTAAACTAGTGTTAACCTATGGGAAAGCCAGCTTTGCCACAATGAAAAACACATTTTGAGGTTTCTCACTGTCAAGGCATGTAAAACATTAAATGTACATGCCCTACTTTCTAAATACCATGAGCCCTGACCTTGGAGCATTTAGGTTTTACCTTAGAGGTGACATAAGCATTAAAAGCTAAGGTTTATGCATGGCAAAAGGTTTAGTTTGCTGGGTCAAAGTAGCGGTTTAAAAATGCACACCCAGCCCAGACTGGCAGGCCTGGAGGCATGTTTACAGTGCTACTTTAGTGGATCGCACGATGAGTGGTGCAGTCAACCAATTTACTGGCCCTGGGTATATGTACTACCATCTACTAAAGGACATACAAGTAAACTAAATGTGCCAGTTAGGTACGTGCTAATTTTAACAATTTTAATACGGAGAGCACAAGCACTTTATCACTGGTTAGTAAGAGTAAAGTGTGCCGAATTCTATGGCCTACAAAATAGATTCATCAAAAGAAGGCAATAAATCTGGGGGCATACCAACTCATTTTGGTTACATCTAACACTCCCAGGACCTCAGGGATAGCACTTTGGAGCCAGGACTCACTCCGGGATAGGCCACCAGCAGGTCCCAGTTAATGCCCAGTTACTACTGGCCAGGTGGGCACTTCAGGACAAGGATCTATTGCAATTTGTTGTGGCCCTATAGCCACACGGAAGATCTGTCAACCTCAACTGACACTTGGGGTCCACTTTTTAATCCTGGGTCCCAGTGGGAGCAGGTCCAGTCCTTCAGGTATCCAAACAGGTCTCAAACAGCAGCCAAGTCCTCTTTTTTTCTTCCACAGGTCCAGAATGTGTTCTGATAAGCTGTGGGTGAGGTGCCAGCCATGTGGGTTTCATTAGCCAGTGAACGGGGGTGACTCCATAACACTCCCTTACCAACGATAAAAAAGATTCCAAAAGCAACCCTTTTTTGCAACACATCTTGTTTCCCTTACCACCAACTATCCCACAGTACAATATTATGAACCGACATGGCATGATCCTTTTGCCCCTGATGGGAATCTGTGCATGAATCAGGGGTATGGTTAGGGTAATAAGCAGTTACCTCCTCCTCAGCAAGACCAAATTGGTTTTGGGACCAGCTACCCATAATGCAGGTGCCAAACAGGCTACTGATGATCTATGGAATAAAAGGCTTCTCTTCCTCAGGTCTCCCTTTACTCTTAACTATGAATGGAAGGGGCAGGCCTTCCCCTGGTCCCTTTCAAATTAATGAAGTTCCTAGACCCTCCCCAGCTGTCTTTCCTGAACTAATATCTGTCACGTTCCTCACATCCAGATCTTCCCATGAAAAGTCCTACGCTAGTGTTCCTGCTCTGGTACCTCATTAAGCGGAAGCACTGGCAGGGACATCTGCCAACTTGCTGGTGCTATTTAGCCTACTGTTGGCTTAGGCAGGTAAAGTCTAACTTTTTAAAGGTCACTTTTCCTAAATATTTCCTAAAAATTCAACTTTACCAATGAGCTGATTTTTAGTAAATATTAAAAATACTGTTTAATTGCTCCTGTAGTGTATCCCAATTCAAAGCTAGCAGGCTTATGGTTGTATTCTGATGTATATTTTTTCTTCATAAGACAGCTACAGGCTTTCACACTGAAAAAGAGCTTTTAGTGAATAATCACTGTAGGTACCTACCTTTCAACATTTAATTCTTGCATGTATCACCTTTAAATACTAATCGAGCAGCACGATTGAGACTCCATCCTTGCACATCACAGAAATGCAAATATATACGTGCATTCAACATTATATTCACGGGTGCCATAACATCATTAGCGTGTGTGAAGCATTAAAACATATTAATAAAATGTATTGATGGTATAGACTAGAGATTTATACACATGTGCAAAGAGCGGGCAAAGCACTGTGGTTATCCCAAAAATCGGGGATACTGTCATGAGGGTCAGGTATCCATGCGACACGTATTGCTGAGTAAAGTGGGTTTCTTAGCAAGTGATTCAGTAGACAAATGACAAGAAGAGTCTCTGCCTTTTCTTCAGGGAAATTTACTTCTTCTCCTAGACGTCTTCTCTCGTAGTCCATGGCCATCGCTTCCTTGTGGCTTGTCAACACGGGGCAGTACCAAAACAAAATAAGGAAAAAAGAATACATCAGTGCAGTGCACTGAAAATAAATAACACAGGAGAGGGAGTGAGGGAGATAACACTCATTCAAAACAGACTACAGGGTGTACTGAGATGGGAGACCACCACCGTGGGGTTGGAAGAAGTGAGGCAGAAAGAAAACAACACTCGCGGATTCCCCAACAGCGAGGAGTTCTACGTGTTTCCTTCCTTCCCTCCTGGGGACGTTACCCCTGCCCAGCTCCCAGGAACCTTGCACGTACCTGTGCAAGCCACATTCCTCCAGGAACGTGGCGGGCGCTTCGTGGTATCGGTGGCCTCCTGGCTGTCCTCCGCAGGGCTCGTCACCGTCTCTCTGGGTTTCTGGTTCCTCTTTGGTACCGCTCTGCTTTCAGACTCACCTCAGCGTCTCTTCCCGTGTGGTTCCCCAAATTCCCTCCTCCGTGTACTCACCGACGCTATCCTTGCCTTCTGGTCCGTTTTCTCACTCTGACGCGCTGTAACACCACCTCCAGGGGGTGTGTCTCGCCTCTCCGTCTTCCTGACCCTTAAAAGGCACGTGGTATTGCATCTCCGGATCGTCTTCAATGCATTGTATATCCAAAGACCTGGGAGGCTGGAAGGGGAAAAAAGGTGTGGCCCATTGAGGCTGAGTCTCGTCCATGGGATCGGGGTCCAAGGGGACCGGATCCTGACAGATACCTAGGCTGGGACTTAATTCCTTGAAGTACATCAACCAAAGGATTTTTTTCACCAAGTCCAAGTATAGACATTCTTCCACTACTTGACACATAACATTATTTGAAGGATTAGACCAGATTGACAACTACAGTAGAGCAGTCTCCACTTTCTACCTTATATCATACTCCTGCAATCCCCAAAGCCCAGCACCATATGTGGCAATCATGAGTCATCCAGTTCTATAAAAAATGACAAGCACCTTGATGGCTTTGTGACCTAATTTGAGAGCAAATTTCAAAAGCGCCTCTACACTTCTTCCAAACATGGCTGCCCTGTTAGGGCCTAACATAGATTAGCCACCAGAGTCATGCAAAATGACACCCAAATAAGAAAAGGTGAAAACAAGGAAAATCCTGGTGTGCCTAACAGTAAATGACTTGCAATTATAGGCCCGAAAACCATCATGTTTGTCTTGCTCTGGTTTATTGTGAGATCAAGATTTGCCACAAAATCTGTAAACCTTTTCAGCAACCTCTGGAGACCAAGTGGGGTCTGGGCCATGAGGTCAACACTGTCTGCATATAAAAGTGCATTAATTGGATGTGGAGCCAGTGACTAAGTAAAAAAAAAATGTTTTTTGATTAATTAAAACCATTACAAAAATACACTCTGATAAAACATTTTTGGGTTAATTAACCTTTTCAATCAGTACTCTAGTAAAAATCCTATTTATTAAGAAATACAGAAATGTTTCCAAAATGCAGAGTTCCCAATGTTTACATTATGCTCTAAGCCTCTGGAGTCTATATGCAGTTTACATGATGTGGGGCTTGGTCCAGCCCTTCAGGTATCCACACAGGTCTCAAACAGCAGGTCAAGTACTCTTTTGTTCTTCCACAGGTCCAGAATGTGTTCTGATAAGCTGTGGGTGAGGTGCCACCTATGTGGGTTTTATTAGCCAGTGAACGGGGGTGACTCCTTAACACTCCCTTACCAACGAGAAAAAAAGATTCCAAAAGCAACCCTTTTTTTGCAGCACATCTTGTTAACCTTACCCCCAATTATCCCACAGTACACTATTATGAACCAACATGACAGGATCCTTCTGCCCCTGAAGGGAGTCTGTGCATGAGCCGGGGGTATGGTTAGGGTAATAAGCATTTACCTTCTCTTCAGCAACACCAAATTGGTCTAGGGACCAGCTCCCCATAACGCTGGTGCCAAGCTGGCTACTTGTGATCTATGGAATAAAAGGTTTCTCTTCCCCAGGTCTCCCTTTAGTTTTAGCTATGAATGGAATGGGCAGACCTTCCCCTGGTCCCTTTCAAATAATGAAGTTGCTGGACCCTCCCAAGCTGTCTTTCCTGAACTAATATCTGTCGCATTCCTCACATACTGATCTTACCATGAAAAGTCCTACGCTAATGTTCCTGCTCTGGGAGCACTATTCACACCTTATTAAGGGGAAGCACTGACAGGGACATCTACCAGCTTGCTGATGCTACTTAGCCTACTGTAGGCTTAGGTAGGTAAAGTATAACTTTTTAAAGGTCACTTTTCCTCAATATTTTCTAAAATCAACTTCACCCATGAATTGGATTTTTAGTAAATATTAAAAATACTGTTTTATTGCTCCTGTAGTGTATCCCAGTTCAAAGGAAGCTGGCTTTTTGAATTTATTCTGATATATATTTTTTCTTCATAGGATAGCTACAGGCCTTCACACTGAAAAAGAGCTTTTGGTGAATAATCACTGTAGGTTTCTAACTTTCAGCATTTAATTCTTGTATGCACCACCTTTAAATACTAATCAAGCAGTGCAATTTAGACTCCACCCTTGCACATCACAGAAATGCAATTATATATGTGCATTCAACATTAAATTCACGGTGTGCCTTAACTTAATTAACGTGTGTGAAGCATTAAAACATATTAATGAAATGTATTGATGGTATAGACTAGATATTTATACACATGTGCACTAAAGAGTTGGGCAAACCACTGTGGTTATCAAAAAAACATGGCTACTTAGGCTGCAACTTAATTCCTTTATCTACATCAACTAAGGGATTTGTTTTACCAAGTCCAAGCTTAGACAATCTCCCACTACATGACACATAACATTATTTGAAGGATTAGACCAGATTGACAACCACAGTAGAGCAGTCCCCACTTTCTCTATTATATCATACTCCTGCAATCCCCAAAACCCGGCACCATTTGTGGCAATAGTGAGACATCCAGTTTTATAAAAAAAATGACAAGTTCCCTGATGGCTTTGTGACCTAATTTGAGAGCAAATTTCAAAAGTGCCTCTACACTTCTTCCAAACATGGCTGCCCTGTTACGGCCTAACATAGACCAGCCACCAGAGTCATGAAAAAGGACACCCAAATAAGAAAAGGTGGAAACAGAGAAAATCTTGGTGTGACTAACAGTAAATGACTTGCAATAATGGGCCCGAAACCCATTAAATGTAATGCTCTGGTTTATGGTGAGATCAAGATTTTTCATTAAATCTGTAAACCTATCCAGCAACCTCTGGAGACCAAGTGGGGTTCAGGTCATGAGGACGACATTGTCTGCATATAAAAGTGCAGTAATTGGATGAAGGCCAACATGTGGAATGTCAAGATGTTTCAGGAGATATTATTCTAGACCATCAATGTATAACAAAAACAACAAGCATTTGGCATAGCCAATAGGTCTCGCCTTTGGGACATTATAAGTGTTTAGCCATGCAACAGTTGATGTTGCACCAAGGATATTGTGCTGCATAAATAAATACTTATAAGGTCCCAAAGGCAAGACCTATTGGCTATGCCAATGCTTGTTTTGTGAAAAAGCATTTATACAATTTTTTTTGTGTTGTGTGTTTGTGGTTTATATGACGTGAAAAAAGTAACTTTGCAATTATGCCCTAACGTTGCCAATGGAGGAGTTGTTTCTGTTACCCAAAGTACAGTGGACATCTCGTTTGTCAACATTACCAGAGCTGAGAGCTCACCATGGGATAATATTTTAAAACCTGGCTGCCTGATATCTGGCAACACTGACCCACATTACTCTTATCTGAATTCCAGGGCTAGACACTTCAAACAAGAAAACAGAAATTTATAAAAGGGAAGCGCGAGGCTATGTTTTGGTGAACGTGTGTATGTGCGCGTGTGTATGTGCGCGTGCTTAAGCAGAACCCATAAAGGTTCTGAGTACAACCAGAGGCATAAAAACAGCATCCTCAATTTTAAAAGGTACAAAAGCTTCACTCAATCGCCCTGCAGCTGCTTACGCAGCATCGACGATCCTGTTATTTGTTGTATGATACGTGGATTCATTTGTATTTTCTTTACATAAAAGAGTTCACAGGCTAACAGTTTGCAGAACAATGCTAAGTGACGTTTCCTGTTGGCCTTAAGCTCTTCAAATAAAACCAAGCCGGTGCCTCTTGAAGTGTGCTTCATTTCCATAAAAGTGTGTGGGTTCTGCCAGGACATCAGTCTTCTGCAGCCCTTTAAAGTAGCTCAGTGCAAAATGTTTTTCTGATAATACTAATTGCCTTATTTGGACACAAAATAATAAAGTTATTTTGAAAAAATATATGAATGTTTATAATCTTTTATTTCTGTTGATGCCATAGACAGGAGATTTCCATTAGCATGTACTGAAGAGGATGTGGCATAATGGCAATCTTTATGTACTTTGGTACTGGGGAGCAAGGTTCCAGTCTGGCGTGAGCGTATTATCCATTATCCTATTCTGAAAACAAGATGCGCACGCATTTCAAATAGATTCCAGTGCAAAATTACCATATGCTACAGCAACACTGACAAGCATCTTAACTGTAAGCCCCGTTTCTGTTTGGTAGAGGATGGCAAGCATTGGATTCACTGCAGCTTACAACCAAATGCAAATTGTAGAAAAGTTAAAGTGACCGTGAAGTGAAAGCAGCTGCGTGCGTGTGTGAAATCTGACAGATTGCACACTGCGCGTTGCTGCTCGTAACCGCAAGCTGTAGGCTTTTTCACACGCATGAGCGTGTGAAAAGTCCAGAGCATTTCCAAGAGGTTGTTTTACTTGAGCAGCGCATGCGTTGCTCTAGGCTCGACCTAAGAAGTGATTCAAAACACAACCCTGTCTGGCTCCTTTAAGAATCTGGAAAGGTTTAATTGTATCTCCATTGATCCCATATCTGACGCTCACAGTTACGTTACTATATAGTTGCCTCAAAAAATAGACAATGTCGGCCTTAACTCCCCAAAAAATCATAATATCCCATAGTTTGCTCCAATTCTCATGATCAAAATCTGAACTAAGATCCATAAATGCGGCATATACAGAGCTACACTTTCCAGCTGAGTATTTATTGGTTACAATATAAAAGATACTGCTCTAATGTCCCCACACCAGGTCCGGTGATTAAAAATCGGCACAATTATGACGTGAGACCAAGATCTAGAGGGGCCCATAGCAGCAACTGCACGCAATACATTTGTGAGGATGGATACCCACAAATCAATATTAGCCCTGAAAAGGTAATTCCGTACCTCATCAGTTCCCAGGGCCTCACCCATTGGGCTTTCATTGATAGCTCCAATAACATAGTCATGTTTGATCAGCAATCCCTTAGTATTGGGCTCAAATATTTCCGGAGCCACATCAGAAGAATTGCTACCATTATAGACTCCCGAAATGTGGGAATATCAATCATCAGCAGAAATAACAACATCCAACCCGAACTAGTTGAGTCATTAAAAACCACTTGCCAGAAGCCTTCACTATCCTTTGTTTCACAAGACTTTAAAAGAGTTTCCTAGGCCTCCTCTCTGATATGTTTCTTCCAGGTACTGACTGCATTTTTAAAAGCTGATCAGCGCAACTGTATATCCCTCTGGATTCTTGGAGTTTTAGGGCTAACAGCAACATTTGTGAGTCATAGAGCAGTTGTCATCAAACCAGAGTACAGTTTTAACCTTATGGGTCTTAGAGGGAGTTGTCAGCAACTCTTTGACGGCAACGCATAGTCCAGGACAACTAACAATATTATCAGCGTCATTCGTTTCCTCATCTTGGCAAGTCAACATATTGCACAAATTCTGGGTGACCAAAGGGGAAACCAAGGGATCTTTGTCAATGCTTGCCTATTTTTGCACAATCTTATTCTTGACATGTGTGAGTGTTAAACCTGGAGAAACAGTCTCCTAGCCATCCTCCTAATGTATGTGACTGAAAGGACACAATGATCACTGAATGCAGATTCTATAGCTAAATAGTTAGAAATAAGGTGAATAATATCCAATGGAAAAAATATATAATCTATTAAACTACTACCTTCCCTACCAATGTGTGTTGTCTTGAAAGACGGCTCAGTATGTAGTGAGTCCAGGGCACAATATAAACTGTAGTTGACAAGAAGGTGATTGAGTACGTCCCCGTAGGGGTGAGTGACCGAAATGGGTGAATGCCACACCAGAGCAGTCAGCTAGGTCACAATACAGAGAACCTATATGATGGCAAATTTTAATATTAAAGTCACCCATCCACAGCAAGGCTATTGGTTCCTTCTGGGTATCAATAAATCTATGGACGTAAATCCTCACTCACCCAAGGGTGACATGCTTCATCATAGGGTTCCTCCAACACAAAGGGACGCAAGGTACCCAGTGTGGGCTACAACTTCCCAGCTGGGAAAGAGCGGAAGTGTTCTCAAGACAAGCACGTTTGTTATAGTAGCCTCAACCATAGCCTTTTCATCCCCAACCTTTCCAACCACATCCTTTTGGTGGACCTGGCTATCCACAGCCTTTTTTTCGGCCAGGGCCGTGGGCGCCGAGGCCGTCGCAGAACAAACAGAGGGCGGGCACAGGAACCACAAGTGTCTCATGTACAATGGGATCCAACGCTGGAACAACGGATCACAAGGAGCATGACAGGGGCATCGACCAGCGCAACAATGACCTAGTTGTAAATTTGAGCCAGAAAAGCCTTACTACTAAGGAAATGCAAGTCCTAGAGAAAGGCCTGTGCCAACATGTATGGGAGATGACTTTAAAATACATCAAGAACTTTTAGCGTTTTTTTTGCAAAGTATGTTTGTCTTTCTTTTTTGACAAACAACTAACTTTGAATGAGAACAGTACCAATACAGGCTTGAGGAACAAATCAACTTTCTTACCTACACTCCAACAAGTACCCTCAGAAGTAGCTACTTTTGAGAAGGCTGTCATTAAAGGTTTCACTCAGAACATGACACTGGCAAAACGCCCTTTCTTTAATCTTTCTAAAGAAGAACTCCAGTCGGTGCGTGCACTAAGTTCTGACTCTGACATTGTTTTGAAACCAGCTGATAAGGGCGGTGCCATAGTAGTGATGGATACTACTATGTACCGTAATGAATGCTTACGCCAACTACGATGTACAAGATACTATAAACCCATTACTCGAGATCCAACTTAGAGATTATTAAGAACTATTAGTATTAGCTTTTTATATTCTGCCAAAGATACATAAAAATCAAAGACCCCCCCCCCAAGGCAGGCCCATTGTATCGGGCATTGGCTCTATTTTAGAACCTCTGTCCCAATATGTGGATTGCTTCCTTAGGCCTATAGTGGCACAAATACCATCATACCTACAGGACACGACCATACAATTTGATCCTGACAAACATATTTTAGCCTCTTTTGATGTCGAAGCACTATATACTAATATCCCTCAGGAGGATACCCTGAGTACAATTGAATAATTGCTTACTTACATCGACGATCTGATCAGACACCGACATCATTTGTTGTATAGTGTGCCAACCTTGCCATGAGAGAGAATTTTTTCTCTTTCGAGAATCAACTTTATTGCCAAGTGTCTGGCACTTCAATGGGCAGTACCTGTGCTCCTTCGATGGCGAATCTCTATATGCATTGGTTTGAGGAGACATTCATATATCATGTGAATGACCCCATTCACAGAAACCTGGTTCTGTGGAAGAGGTATATCAATGATATTTTGTTAGTTTGGCTGAGCGACCAAGACTCATCGGATGAATTTTCCATCTGGCTGAATTCATTGAATGTAAATTTGAAGTTCACTCATGAATCGAGTATAGAGTCCCTACCTTTTTTGGACTTACTTCTTTTTCTGAAAGATGGACACATTTATACAGAACTCTATCAGAAACCTATGGCCCGCAACTCTTTGTTGAACTACAAGAGCTTCCATCCACGTGCTCTGCGCGACAATCTGCCGGTGGGACAATTTCTACAGCTAAGGAGAAATTGCACAGGGCTTATAAAATATCGACAACATGCTGAAAATTTGAGCAATAATCTACAGGCACGACAATACCCTACCTTACTACGATGAGCTAATAAAAGGGCCAGAAATAATAATCGTGATGCTCTGTTAGAATCACACCCGAAACCCCCCTCAGACCAATTGGTCTGTGTGAGTACTTTCTTTCACTTGAGCGACACCATTAAGAAAGCTGTCAACTCAAATTGGCATATTCTTAATAAATGTGTCATGTTCGCCTGTTCCCGCACCTACCGTCTCCCCTGGTTGCCTGGGTGCGTCTGTGTGCTCATGCAGGACGATGTTCCTCACTTCTGGGTACGGCCACCAGCGGTCTAGTCTTTCACCGGAACCGCCATGGCGTCACCAGCGCTTCCGGGGGAATCCGCTTATCAGCAGCGGCTATTCCCCCATCCGGCGCTTCAGATTATCGCTTTCTGCCGCCGATGCCTTCGGATGTCTAAACACTGTCTTTGCCCAGGTACACGAGTGTAACGCTGCCCGCTTACCCTGTTGCTCATGACTGCCACCGCGCAGCGCTTGACGACTTGTTGTCTGAACCCGCCTACACCGCGCTGGAGCGCTTGACTGCTTTTGCCTGAACCCGCCTACACCGCGCTGGAGCGCATATAGCGTAGCTTGCCTGAGACTGCCCCCCACCGCGCTTGAGCGCTTAACGATTGTTGCTTGTGACTGCATGTGCTGCGCTGGGACCCACAGTTGTGTATCTTGCCTGAGGCTGCCCACGCCGCGCTGGAGCGCTTATTAGTTGTTTGCCAGGAAACTTTGTCTCACAGGAGCGCAGGCAATCAGTGTCCGTGACTCCTTGCTGTGCGCTGGGGCGTCTTGAGTTCTGCATTTGCCTTTTGATACTGTGTTGTGCACTGACCTACCCCTGGGTGCATAGGCTGCTGGTCCTGAATCACTAGCTCCATACCTGCCTCATAGCGCGGGCGTGCTTGTGCTTGTGCTCTTGACCTTCCACTGTTTCCACTTGGCACCCGTATTCCTTGTTTTCCCAACAGCACGGGTGTGCTTACCTGTTTCTCTGCCTCGCATCTTGCCACAAGGCGGAGGAACACCTTTTCCTTTGGATTACAGCACAGGAGCGCTTCTATGGTTCCTTGATTTACCCTACGTAGCGCAGGTGCGATAATCTTGGCAAGACTTTCAGTTAATTCATTGGTAGCTGACCTTCTGGACTTCCCTCAGGAGGTAATCATTGTCTCCCACATGAGTGCATGGTGTGAGTGAGCACGAGTTTGCTATGTTGTGGTAACCAGTTTGCCCGTGTCTTCCTGTTCAGCTGGTGTCCCCGATCCATCCACACAGAGGGACGTTCGCCCACCCGTCTTGACATCACCCTGGCCCTCTTTAGCTACCATCCCTACTCCCATCTTCATCCTAGTCTGTTGTCCACCCAGAGTGGGGTAAGGTGGGCGTGGGGGCGATAGCTCCAGTCGTCTCTGCGAGATCTCTCCACCAGAAACAGGTAAATTGTGGGGAACCTGACAGAATCCGAAGCCCAAGTTGCAACATCTCGCCCAGACGACATGAGCGATCCCGAGATCACTCTGCAAGACATAGCAACTATGCTTGCAAACATACAGGCAGAAAACCTTAGTCTACGTCAAGATATGACGGCCTTACAAGGCCAAGTAGCGACAGGGGTAGCTAATCCCTGGGGTCCGGCTCCTTCTCCTAGGGTGAGGCAAGAAGGGCAGACCTCCCGTGTTCACCTATGAGGGTACCTCCTCCAATGCCCAACAGGACAGTACCATATGGGTAATAGCGCCCCATCCTGTTCAACTAGCCCCACCTGAACATTTTTATGGTGACAGCACCAAGTACAGTGTTATTCTCCATCAGTGCCACCTGCACTTCATGGCAAGAGCAACGGCCTTTCCTGACGACGCTTCCAAGGTCGAATTCATTCTCTCCTATATGGGTGGTCCATCTCCCTGGTGGACAACGATGACCCCATGCTGTACAACCTGCCGTCACACCTTTGTCCAAGCCGCGTACAACGAACTGCTTAATCTGAAACAGGGCAACACTGACCTGCTCCATTACATCACGACCTTCAGCAGGCTGGTCATAGAAGCGCAGAAATGAGGGGACCAAAGGAGGTGACAACCGGTTCCTGTCATATAAAGAGAAGACCAAAGACGAGCAGAAACCTTCCGGCGAAATGCCCGAACCTATGCAAATAGGCGGCATTCGTGGTCCTCTTACCAACGAGGAGGGAGAGAAAAGAAGAAGACAGAACCAGTGTATATATTGAGGAAAAAGTGGACACTTCGTGAGAGAATTCCCAGTAAAGCCCACCCGGGCAAGAGGAAGAAGGCCGTTTGCGCTACCCGTATCCAAGCTGGACAAGGCGGGAAATGGGGAAACCCAGTAGGTAGAGGGGTCCGTCTACTGGGTTCTTCGTCCTGCAAGATGACGACCCCTGCCTTTTTCGGTGGCAACCGCCATCTGGGCATGGAAGTGGTCCTAAGAGCCGGGACAGGGCAAGTCTAGCAGGTAACCGCCCTTCTTGATTCAGGTGCCACCGGCAACTTCATCGACACCCAGTTCACGAAGAAGTTGGGTATAACCACGATACCCAAGTCCAAACCTGAAACCGTAAAGGCAGTGGATGGGACTGACCTCACCTCAGGTCCTATCCGGTACCAAACCGAGGACCTATGTATGACGTTCATGAACACCCATACAGAGACCATTGCCTTTGACGTGATTGATGCTCCCCAGTTCAAGGTCATACTGGGCCTGTCATGGCTGGTACGCTATAACCCATGCATAGACTGGGTATCCAGAACCCTGGTCTTGGATTCAACCTACGGCAACGCTTCTTGTTACACACCCACCGGCTCCCCTTGTGCGCGTGCCATACAGGCCCACACCCTAACCTTAACAGGAACCGGCGTGAACACACTGGACAAAGTCCCTGAAGAGTACCTGGACCTGGCGGCGGTGTGCGACAAGAAAGATACCAACACCCTTCCTCCGCACCACCCATTCGACTACAGGATTGATCTGGTGCCTGGCTCCACGCTTCCTTGCAGCAGGATATACTCACTCACCGAAAAGGAGAACGAGCACCTCCGCTCCTACCTGGATGAATACCTCAGGAATTAGTTCATCCGCCAATCTAGGTCTCCTGTGTCCTCTCCCCTTTTCTTCGTAGCTAAGAAGGAAAGGGATCTCAGGACGTGCATAGACTTCAGGGCTATGAAGGCCATCACCATCAAAAACAGGTACCCACTGCCGCTGATTTCCAACCTGCTGGACCAGGTGAAGAACGCTACAATGTACACCAAACTAAACCTAAGGGGAGCTTACCATCTAGTCAGGGTCTGGAAGGGTGACGAATGGAAAACAGCATTCCGGACCAAATACGGCCTCTACGAATACCAGGTCATGCCTTTCGGACTTTGCAATGTCCCCGCGGCGTTCCAGTATTTCATCGACAAAGCCTTAAGGGATTTCCTCAATATATTCTGCATAGTATATATCGATGATATATTGATCTATTCACAAAACATGACTGATCACGTACAACACGTACGCGCTGTCCTCCGGCAACTTGAATGTAATGGGTTGTACGTCAAGCTGGAAAAAAGCATCTTTCATACGGACGCCGTAGAATTCCTGGGACACGTCATCACTCAGGCTGGTATCCAAATGGAAAACAAGAAGGTAGAAGTCATCTTGCGTTGGCCATCTCCCACTTCAATGAAGCACATTCAGAGGTTTTTGAGGTTCGCCAATTATTACCGCCATTTTATCACAGGCTTCTCCAGGATTGTCACGCCCATTACCCGCTTTCTACGTAAAGGGGTTCCCTTCTGCTGGGATGGCACGGCCGAGCACGCCTTTCAGGAGCTGAAACAAAAGTTCACTACAGCCCCCATCCTGAGGCATCCCGACCCCGAACAACCATTCACTGTCGAAGCTGATGCATCACAGGACGCTCTGGGGGGGTGTTGTTGCAAAGGGACGCTGAGTCAGGTTTGCTACACCCGGTTGCGTTCTATTCCAGGAAACTCATGCCAGCCGAACGCAACTATACCATCTCTGACCGAGAGCTGTTGGCGATCAAGACAGCGTTTGAGGAGTGGCGCCACTACTTGAAAGACGCCAAACATCCTGTGGTGATTTACACAGATCATCGGAACCTGCAGTTTCTTCGCTCGGCCCGTGCCCTCACATCCAGACAGTTACGATGGACTCTGTTTTTTAATGAGTACGACTTACGCATTACGTACCGACCAGGAAAAGAAAACGCCAAGGCTGATGCGCTGTCCCACCTGGAAGATTCCAGTGACTCTTTGCGTGCCTCTGAGCCCTTGCCTGTTAGAAAACCCCGGGCAACCGGGGTTTAGCAGTCACCCGGGGGTCTCCCAACACAAGGGGTAGCTTGGCTCGAGCGGTAAGGAAGGCACCGTGTTAAGCGTACGTCACACCCTCACAATAACCATGCGTGCATCCGTTCCAAAAACGACACTACACCGTAAAAATTTATGAAAATATATCTGTGTTTATCTTGTTTTCTCTTAGTTGCAGGTTAAATAAATAATAACACACTTACAGTATACAAAGCTTCTTCTGTAAAAAGGGTAGGTCAAATAAATAAGCTCAGATCATAAATAATCAATGAATAAATAGATGTGCATAAAATACATAGGCAAATAAATACTATGAGGGAATAAATACTGTGAGACAATAAATACTGTGAGACAATAAATACTGTGAGACAATAAATAGGATAAATACAAAGAATACAATACTCTCAATAAATATAAGCCATCAGTACACTTTCAAATCAGGTCACATTGGTGAGGTACTATGGGTTGATTTGGCCCAATCACAGCTTGTGGTTATGTGGATGGCCTGAGGGTGTCTCACCTAGCTTGGATAAGGCTGAGGCTAAAACTGAGGTAGATCAAGGGTAATCTAGGAATCTGGCTCTCCCAAACTACACAACCCCTCACACAGGTCACTGTATCAGTCTCAGTCCACCCCTGGCACTCCCAGGCTGGTCCTAACACCTCTCTAGCCCCTAGGATGGTCTCTTAGGGCTCCACAGGGCCTTAGGCGCCCTCTATTCCACTTACTGCCCTCTTTATGAACTTCCGACTCCGCCGGAGTCGTGTCGACGCCGTGAGGCGGTTCCGGTTCGATGTCGCTAGCCGGCCTCGGCTCGATGTCAGTTCTTGTCGACGCCGTGAGGCGGTTCCGGATCGATGTCGGCGGACGGCCTCGGCTCGATGTCAGTTCCTGTTGACGCCGTGAGGTGGTTCCGGATCGATGTCGGCGGGCGGCCTCGGCTCGATGTCGCTGGGCAGCCTCGATTCGATGTCGGTCTCCGGCGTCACAGGGACACGATCTCCCTACTTCCGGGTGTCTCCGGAGTGTGACCTCCACTCCCGACCTCCGGTGCTCTTCCCTTCAGGTTCCGGCGACTCCGGAGTGCGATCTCCACTCCCGACCTCCGGTGCTCCTTTCCTCAGGTTCCGGCGACTCCGGAGTTCGATCTCCACTCCCGACCTCCGGCACGATTCACCTCGGTCTCCGGCGACTCCGGAGGGCGGACTTCACTCCCCCGTCGACGCCGCACACTCGACCTCAGGTGACTTCCTCCTCGACCTCTGGTGTCTCCACGACCTCCGTCGGCGCCCTCTCTCGACCTCTGGCGGCTCCGGGTACGACGTCTGCTTTCCAGTCAGCGCCGCTTCTTCACCTCCGGCCCCAGGTCTCTAGGCTTCTCGGCGTCGGACTCCAGGAAGATACCAGTAGACAGGTCAGGAACTTGCTGTTCTTTACTTTCAAGGCCTGTTCCGGCTGTTCAGGTCCTTGAGTTGGTTCTTCTTGACTTTATCCCACACAGGGCTCCAGGCTGGGCTCAGTCAGTAGGGACTAGTATCAAGGGTGGGTTTCCAGACCCCACTCCAGGCACAAGTTTCCACCCCTGCTGCCTCACTCCTTCCTCCTTCAGTGTTGTGCTGCTCTCTCTTCACCAGTCAGGTGCCAACTGCCTACTCCAACTGCCAACTCTGAGCTGGCTTCCCAATATTCTAAACCTGCCTCACACTGTCACAGGGTTCTAGAATGTTCTGGAATGTACTAGTAGGTTCCAGCTATGTCTCAGATGACAATGGGTGGCCACCATTTTGTGTTTCAGGCCCTCAGACAGAAGTTCCAGGGGTAGGGAAAATGGCTCCCTGACCCTGCATCAACACTAAAAAGTCTGGTGGTTCCCAAAAAGGAAAAATACTAACAGGGTTTGAGGCAAAAGTGGGACAAAATAAATAATGATGAGGAGGGACCACCCAAAGGGCTGACAGGTCTAACACGCGTCCCCCCCAGCTGAAAGTGGGGAGAGCTACCCAACCCCTTGGGAGTTCTCATCACTAAGGCGGAAATACCTTGAGAGACCGTCTGCATTGGCGTGATCCACTCCAGGCCGATGTTCCACCTGAAAGTCCATTCCCTGTAGGGAGATAGACCACCTTAGCAACTTGGGATTCTCCCCCTTCATCTGCATCAGCCAACGAAGGGGTCTGTGGTCGGTCTGAACTAGGAAGTGCGTGCCAAACAGGTATGGCCGCAGCTTCTTCAGAGCCCATACCACTGCAAAGGCTTCACGCTCTATTGCACTCCACTTCTGTTCCCTGGGAAGTAGTCTCCGGGATAGGAAGACCACGGGTTGATCCAGACCCTCTTCATTGAGCTGCGATAACACTGCCCCAATGCCATGTTCCGATGCATCCGTCTGGACAATGAACTCCTTGGAAAAGTCTGGGGCCCGTAGGACCGGGGCCTCGCACATGGCTTGCTTCAGTCTCACAAAGGCCTGCTGACAAGCCTCCGTCCAGACTACCCGTCGAGGTTGTTTCTTGGACGTGAGCTCCATGAGGGGGGCCACAATGGTACCGTATCCCTTCACGAAGCGGCGGTAATATCCGGTGAGGCCCAGAAAAGCTCGGACCTCAGTCTGAGTCTTGGGGGGTTCCCAGGCCATGATGGCCTCGATCTTCGCCTGGAGGGGTTGCACCGCTCCCCTACCCACCAAGTGTCCAAGGTACACTACCGACCCCTGCCCGATCTGGCACTTGCTGGCCTTGATCGTTAATCCAGCTTGTCTCAGGGCCTGGAGAACAGCTTGCAGGTGATGCAAGTGATCCTCCCAGCTGTTACTGAAGACGGCTATGTCATCCAGATAAGCAGCAGAGAAACTCTCCATTCCAGTGAGGATCTGGTTCACCAGACGCTGAAACGTGGCAGGTGCGTTCTTGAGCCCAAAGGGCATCACACAGAACTGGTAGTGGCCTTTGGGCGTGGAGAAGGCTGACCTTTCCCTAGCTCCGTCAGTCAGAGAGATCTGCCAGTACCCAGAAGTAAGGTCAAAGGTACTTAGATATTGGGCAGCTCCCAGCCGGTCAATCAATTCATCCGCCCTTGGGATCGGATGAGCATCAGTCTTGGTTACTGAGTTCAGTCCCCGGTAGTCCACACAGAACCTCAGTTCCGGTTGGGCACCCGGTGGTGCGGCTTTTGGTACTAGCACCACCGGACTGGACCAGGGGCTGCTGGAAGGTTCGATCACTCCTAGCTCCAGCATCTTAGTGACTTCACTGTGAATGCTGGCCTTCACCTTGTCTGACATCCGGTAGATCTTGGACTTCACAGGTGGGCTGTCTCCTGTGTCCACATCATGGACGCACAGGTGAGTCCTACCCGGAACAAGGGAGAACAACGAAGAGTACTGTCCCAGGACCTGGCGGCAGTCCTCCTGCTGTTCAGGAGTTAGAGATGGGGAGAGAATCACTCCCTCCACCGACCCATCCTTCTCTTGAGACGCAAACAAATCGGGGAGAGGCTCGCTTTCCACGTCCTCTGCTCCGTCAGTCACCATCATCAAAATGACTTCGGGCCTCTCGTGGTGGGGTTTGAGGCGGTTGGCATGCAGCACCCGTAGGGGCTGACGAGGGGTCTTAAGATCCACCAAGTAGGTAGCCTTACCCTTCTTCTCCAATACCTCAAAGGGTCCTGACCAGCGATCCTGGAGGGCGCTAAGCTCTCCTGGTTCGATCACCCACACCTTCTGGCCAGGCTCCAATTCCACCGGGTGAGCGTTGTGGTCATACCACGCCTTCATTACTGCTTGGCTGGCCTCCAAGTTGTCAGAAGCTTGCTTCCACAACTTAGCCATTTGGCTCCGGAAGGCCAGCATGTAGCTCACCACGTCCTGGGGAAGCTTTCTGGGAGTTCTTTCCCATCCGTCTCTCACCAGGCTGAGAGGTCCACGCACAGGGTGCCCATACAGAAGCTCGAAGGGGCTGAAGCCCACTCCCTTCTGTGGCACTTCCCTGTAGGAAAACAATAGACAGGGTAGGAGGACATCCCATTTCCTCCGCAGGCTTGCAGGCAGACTTCTGATCATGCCTTTCAAGGTTTTGTTAAACCTCTCCACCAGACCATTGGTCTGGGGGTGGTAAGGAGTTGTGAACCGGTAGGTCACTCCACACTCCTTCCACATGGCCCGCATGTATGCTGACATGAAGTTGGTCCCCCTGTCGGACACAACTTCCTTGGGAAAACCCACTCGGGTAAAGATTCCCATCAGGGCCCTAGCCACAACAGGTGCTGTAATGGTCCTTAGAGGTATAGCCTCTGGGTACCGTGTGGCATGATCCACCAGAACCAGGATAAACCTGTGACCAGCTGTAGTAGGTGGATCTAATGGACCCACTATGTCGAGGCCCACACTTTCAAAGGGGGTGCTATCGACAGGAAGTGGTTCCAGGGGAGCTTTCAGCTTCACCCCTGTTTTCCCACTGGCTTGGCAAGACACACATGTCCGGCAGTAGGTGTCGGACAACACTTTCATTTGAGGCCAATAAAAGTGTGGGACAAGACGGGCGAAGGTCTTGTCTTGCCCCAGGTGTCCTGCCAAGGGGATCTCGTGAGCCAATTCCAGTAGGAAGGCTCGGTAACGTTGAGGGACTACTAAGGCTCGTGACGATCCATGTAGGGGTGCCTTGGGTTCACTGTAGAGGAGGCCATCCTCCCAGTAAACGTTGTAGTTCCCCTCAACGTTCCCTGCTGCCTGGGCTTCGGCCTGTCGCCTCAGTCCCTCAAGGGTAGGGCACTCCCTCTGGCCCTTGCAGAATTCCTCCCTGGTCGGCCCTCCCTCCACGTGCCACTCGGCCGGGATGGGTAGGTCCTCCAGTTTGGTAACATCCCCCACCGCGGACTCCTGGTCCACCACCTCCGGTGGCCTATCCGTCACACGGGGCGCGGATGCCGAGGCAGGCTCCTCCTGTCCTCGGTTCTTCCCTTGGTCGGCAGCGAGCTGGGCCTTTGTTCCAGGCTCCAGCCGAAACGAACTCCCTCTCCGGGTAGTCGCAGACCCTGTGCTCACACAGGCCCAGTCAGGTGTACCCAGCATCTCAGCATGAGTCCGGTATTCCACCTCCTTCCAAGCATTGTGCTCCATGTCATTCACCAGCAGACAATCGACTGGCACGGCAGGGCTTACGGCAACTCGAAGTGAACCTGCAACCCCCTCCCATTCAAAGGGAACCTCGGCCACTGGATAGTGGCCTGTTCTGCCGTCAGCCATCGCGGCTGGGTGAAGTACATCGGGAATTACCTGCTCTGGAGACACCAGTTGGCTACGTACCATAGTCATACTGGCTCCTGTGTCTCTCAGAGCCTCCCCTCTTTGGCCGTTGAAGGTGACCCACTGCCCATACTTTACGGTATTTGCGGGCACCTGGATCTTAGGAACCATCTCCCGTTCTCCCAGGGACACTAAAGTGACACCCGCCCACTCCCTTCCCTTAGTTAAGGGCATCTCCTCCCCGAGCACTACACTAGCTACTCCGGGGGCCTTTCCTCCAATGGGAGGGGGTGGTCTTTTCGGGCACTTCGCATCTCCCTTATAGTGTCCAACACCACCGCACTCGAAGCAATGGACAACCCTTGGCTGCTGACTCTGGCCAGGATTAGGGTTTCTGGGTGGGTTAGCCCTAGGGGTGAATCCTATTCCCTTTCCTTGGAAGTTATTTTGGGGGCCTTTAGAGAACTCCTTTTTCTTTTCCCCTCCCTCTTTCTTCTGGGGGGCGCCCTGTCCGGCCTTTTGAGTATCCCCTTCAGTCCCCCTTGTGGACACCCGGGTACTAGCCCAAATGTCCGCCTCCTCAGCAAGCTTCCGGGGATTGGTCAGCTTGCTATCCACCAGGTGTTGACGCAGTTCAGGGAAACATTTTTCGAGCAGGTGTTCCTTCAACATTAAATCAAACAACCCCTCGTAGTCCCTCACCTCACTGCCTTGAATCCAACCCTCTAATGCCTTCTTTGCATAGTCCAGGAAATCCACCCAATTCTGTGTGCCCAGTTTGTGGCTACCCCGGAACTTCTGTCTGTACTTCTCGGGTGTTAGTCCAAACTTTCTTACGAGCGCCACTTTCATGGTGGGGTAGTGGGTCTGCTCATCCTGCTCTAGGGCCAATAATGCATCCCTACCAGCTGGAGGCATGTATTTGTACAATCCCCCTCCCCAGTACTTCTCTGGAACCCCATGGGCCCTTAAAGAGACCTCATAGGCCGCTAGCCACTTGGCAATATCATCCCCTGCACTATAGCTAGCTACTATGTCTTTTGGCAGATAGGGTTTGGGTTCCCTGGTGATTTCTTTGTCTTTGCTGCCACCACTAGGAACAGTTTGTGCCCCGACTCGTAAGATCTGGAGATCCATCTCCTTGAGCCTCAACTCGTGAGCCATCCTCCGTTCCTCCTTTTCTTTCTCCAGCTCCGCTAACTTCCATGTGAGCTGTCTTTTCTCCCTCCGGTCAGTTAACTCTGCTTCAGATAAGCCACCGCTAGAGACAGTGCTGCCCTTCCTGGAAATGGTTCTGGGCCCCGCTACTAGGTTCCCCACCTCAGGTTGGTACAACCCAGCCCCCTCGCTATCAGGCTCTCCATCCCTGTCCTCCTGCTCAGCCTTACTTTCTCGTCGTGCCTCCCCCCAAGCCCTCAAGCTGGTCTGAAGTTCACCCTTCTTTGCACCTTGGGGACAAAACACCCCCTCTCTCTGACAAAACTCTCTGAGTTGGGCCACAGTATAAGTTTCCAGGTCTTCCAACACAAACTCCATTTTGCCCACTCAGAATAGAAGACAGGTGTTTACAGAAGCTATGCAATACCTCCTCCCACCACCAGAGTAAATTTGGAAAAAACAAAACTCAGAATTAGGAAGTCCGCTTTGAGAAAACTCCCGGTGTAGGCCTATGGACTACCCACAGTTATTGTCGAGTGGACGCAAGCACAGCTCAATCCCACCGCTGAACACCAATTATGTTAGAAAACCCCGGGCAACCGGGGTTTAGCAGTCACCCGGGGGTCTCCCAACACAAGGGGTAGCTTGGCTCGAGCGGTAAGGAAGGCACCGCGTTAAGCGTACGTCACACCCTCACAATAACCATGCGTGCATCCGTTCCAAAAACGACACTACACCGTAAAAATTTATGAAAATATATCTGTGTTTATCTTGTTTTCTCTTAGTTGCAGGTTAAATAAATAATAACACACTTACAGTACACAAAGCTTCTTCTGTAAAAAGGGTAGGTCAAATAAATAAGCTCAGATCATAAATAATCAATGAATAAATAGATGTGCATAAAATACATAGGCAAATAAATACTATGAGGGAATAAATACTGTGAGACAATAAATACTGTGAGACAATAAATAGGATAAATACAAAGAATACAATACTCTCAATAAATATAAGCCATCAGTACACTTTCAAATCAGGTCACATTGGTGAGGTACTATGGGTTGATTTGGCCCAATCACAGCTTGTGGTTATGTGGATGGCCTGAGGGTGTCTCACCTAGCTTGGATAAGGCTGAGGCTAAAACTGGTTACAAGGGTAATCTAGGAATCTGGCTCTCCCAAACTACACAACCCCTCACACAGGTCACTGTATCAGTCTCAGTCCACCCCTGGCACTCCCAGGCTGGTCCTAACACCTCTCTAGCCCCTAGGATGGTCTCTTAGGGCTCCACAGGGCCTTAGGCGCCCTCTATTCCACTTACTGCCCTCTTTATGAACTTCCGACTCCGCCGGAGTCGTGTCGACGCCGTGAGGCGGTTCCGGTTCGATGTCGCTAGCCGGCCTCGGCTCGATGTCAGTTCTTGTCGACGCCGTGAGGCGGTTCCGGATCGATGTCGGCGGACGGCCTCGGCTCGATGTCAGTTCCTGTCGACGCCGTGAGGTGGTTCCGGATCGATGTCGGCGGGCGGCCTCGGCTCGATGTCGCTGGGCAGCCTCGATTCGATGTCGGTCTCCGGCGTCACAGGGACACGATCTCCCTACTTCCGGGTGTCTCCGGAGTGCGACCTCCACTCCCGACCTCCGGTGCTCTTCCCTTCAGGTTCCGGCGACTCCGGAGTGCGATCTCCACTCCCGACCTCCGGTGCTCCTTTCCTCAGGTTCCGGCGACTCCGGAGTGCGATCTCCACTCCCGACCTCCGGCACGATTCACCTCGGTCTCCGGCGACTCCGGAGGGCGGACTTCACTCCCCCGTCGACGCTGCACACTCGACCTCAGGTGACTTCCTCCTCGACCTCTGGTGTCTCCACGACCTCCGTCGGCGCCCTCTCTCGACCTCTGGCGGCTCCGGGTACGACGTCTGTTTTCCAGTCAGCGCCGCTTCTTCACCTCCGGCCCCAGGTCTCTAGGCTTCTCGGCGTCGGACTCCAGGAAGATACCAGTAGACAGGTCAGGAACTTGCTGTTCTTTACTTTCAAGGCCTGTTCCGGCTGTTCAGGTCCTTGAGTTGGTTCTTCTTGACTTTATCCCACACAGGGCTCCAGGCTGGGCTCAGTCAGTAGGGACTAGTATCAAGGGTGGGTTTCCAGACCCCACTCCAGGCACAAGTTTCCACCCCTGCTGCCTCACTCCTTCCTCCTTCAGTGTTGTGCTGCTCTCTCTTCACCAGTCAGGTGCCAACTGCCTACTCCAACTGCCAACTCTGAGCTGGCTTCCCAACATTCTAAACCTGCCTCACACTGTCACAGGGTTCTAGAATGTTCTGGAAGGTACTAGTAGGTTCCAGCTATGTCTCAGGTGACAATGGGTGGCCACCATTTTGTGTTTCAGGCCCTCAGACAGAAGTTCCAGGGGTAGGGAAAATGGCTCCCTGACCCTGCATCAACACTAAAAAGTCTGGTGGTTCCCAAAAAGGAAAAATACTAACAGGGTTTGAGGCAAAAGTGGGACAAAATAAATAATGATGAGGAGGGACCACCCAAAGGGCTGACAGGTCTAACATTGCCCATCATACCCAAACAATGTTTTCAGGGCGTTGTGTTGTCTTCTGCATTCCTCTCCCTCCTCCATGACGACCTCGCATGGATGGATCCGTCCGCCGTGACCACGAAGCACAAAGGCGTCACTTCATAGAACGGGTTTTTATACAAAGAAAACAAGTACTTTCTCCCCCTGGTAACATGCCAACAGCAGGCCCTGTCCATGTGTCACAATCATGTTCTATCCAACCATCCGGGTTATCATAAAACCGTGGACCTCCTACAGAGACACTTCTGGTGGCTCACGTTGGAGGAAGACACCAAAACCCATATAGCACGTTGTGCCTTGTGTGCCCAGGGTAAGAACATGCCTGGACCATCCGTGGGATTGCTACATCCCATCCCTGTTCCCCTCATCCTTGGCATACCATCTCCATGGATTTCGTATGGAATTACCAGCCACCACGCTAGGATATACGCCCGTTCTTACTATAGTGGATCACCTTACGAAAATGGCTCATTTCGTCCCACTGAAGAAGTTACCTTCGGCAGCTGAACTGGCGGTTGTTTTCCTGCAGAACGTGGTTCGGTTACATGGCATACCGTCAGTGGTGGTAACGGACCGGGGTGCGCAGTCCATGTCTCGCTTCTGGAATGAGGTGTGCTCTGCCATGGATGTGGACATTCATTTGTCGTCAGCATACCACCCTCAGACCGACGGCCAAGCCGAGAGGACTAACCATACCATGGAACAGTACCTACGTTGCTTACTCCTGACTTCAGAAAAAGAATGGGTAGAAGTGCTCTGGTTGGTGGAATTCGCTTATAACAACAACAAGCATTCTGCCATCGGCATGTCCCCCTTCTACTGCCTCCAGGGCAAACACCCGAAAACCATGCCATTGGAAGAACCACAGGCCAGTCCCTTACCCACGGTCCAAGAGTACCATGCCAAACTCTGCACCCTCTGGCAACAGGCCCGGTTTGAATTAGCCAAGGCCAAAGAGTACTATAAACAGCATGCGGACGACGTCAGGCAACCGGAACCCGCCTCCAAGAAAGCAGACAGGGTGTGGCTCTCCGTCCGACACCTCAATGTGCATGGTTCCAAAAAGCTGTTGCCCCATTTCGTCGGTCCGTATGTTGTTGGGAAGGTGGTCAACCGTCTTGCTGCCTCCTCAGATGAAAGTACACCCCGTCTTCCATGTCTCCCTTCTACGCCCTGTTCACCCACAGTGTGATGTGTCCTCCCTTCCTGCTCCTGTTCTTAGGGATGACCACATTGAATACAAGGTCAGGGCAATTCTTGGTTCCCGTCGTACAAGGGGACGACTCTTTTACCTTGTTGACTGGAAGGGTTATGGGCCGGAGGAGAGGTCCTGGGAACCCCTGTCTCATGTCCGGGATGCTTCCCAGTTGGTTCGCGCCTTCCATATCTGTCATCCACTCAGTCCTCGCCCTGCCGCCCCTGTGTGATTCTGTTATGGCGAGCGGAGGTTTTGTTTTGGACGGGGGTGCTGTCATGTTCGCCTGTTCCCGCACCTACCATCTCCCCTGGTTGCCTGGATGCATCTGTGTGCTCATGCAGGACGATGTTCCACACTTCCGGGTATGGCCACCAGCGGTCTAGTCTTTCACCGGAACCGCCATGGCGTCGCCAGCGCTTCCGGGGGAATCCGCTTATCAGCAGCGGCTATTCCCCCGTCCGGTGCTTCGGATTATCGCTTTCTGCCGCCGACGCCTTCGGATGTCTAAACGCTGTCTTTGGCCAGGTACACGAGTGTAACGCTGCCCGCTTACCTTGTTGCTCATGACTGCCACCGCGCTGGAGCGCTTGACGGCTTGTTGCCTGAACCCGCCTACACCGCGCTGGAGCGCTTGACTGCTTTTGCCTGAACCCGCCTACACCGCGCTGGAGCGCATATAGCATAGCTTGCCTGAGACTGCCCCCCACCGCGCTTGAGCGCTTAACGATTGTTGCTTGTGACTGCATGTGCTGCGCTGGGACCCACAGTTGTGTATCTTGCCTGAGGCTGCCCACGCCGCGCTGGCAATCAGTGTCCATGACTCCCTGCTGTGCGCTGGGGCGTCTTGGGTTCTGCATTTGCCTTATGATACCGTGTTGTGCACTGACCTACCTCCGGGTGCATAGTCTGCTGGTCCTGAATCACTAGCTCCATAACTGCCTCACAGCACGGGCGCGCTTGTGCTTGTGCTCTTGACCTCCCACTGTTTCCGCTTGGCACCAGTATTCCTTGTTTTCCCAACAGCACGGGTGTGCTTACCTGTTTCACTGCCTCGCATCTTGCCACAAGGTGGAGGAACACCTTTTCCTTTGGATTGCAGCGCAGGAGCGCTTCTATGGTTCCATGATTTACCCTACGTAGCGCAGGTGCGCTAATCTTGCCAAGACTTTCAGTTAATTCATTGGTAGCTGACCTTCTGGACTTCCCTCAGGAGGTAATCATTGTCTCCCACATGAGTGCATGGTGTGAGTGAGCACGAGTTTGCTATGTTGTGGTAACCAGTTCGCCCTTGTCTTCCTGTTCAGCTGGTGTCCCCGGTCCATCCACACAGAGGGACGTTCGCCCACCCGTCTTGACATCACCCTGGCCCTCTTTAGCTACCATCCCTACTCCCATCTTCGTCCTAGTTTGTTGTCCACCCAGAGTGGGATAAGGTGGGCGTGGGGGCGATAGATCCTGTCGTCTCTGCATGATCTCTCCACCAGAAACAGGTAACTTGTGGGGAACCTGACAAAACGTTGTAAAAAACCTCTTTTTGCCTTTAAACGGGGTGCAAATCTAGGTGATATTTTAGTACACACTAGACGCATACAATCGCGAAGTACAGATGTACCTCGGGCCATCTGGACAGGACAGCCAGTACGTGGCCATTTTCCATGTGGTGCGTGTGTGGTATGCCATCTCACCACACGCACTACTCAATTGGATATGGGGCTGAGAACACCGTGGATTTTGTCTCAACATACAAATTGTAACTCAGAGGCCTTGGTGTATCTTATCCAATGGCCATGTGATCTGAAGTATGTTGGGATGACTACACGGAAGGTGAAAACACGAATGATAGAACATAAGAGCTCCATCAAATGCAAAAAATCCAATACAAAATTGACACATCATTTTTTAGATATGGGTCACACAGAGGAAGACATGAGATGGGTTGTTTTAGATAAACCACACTACTATAGAGATATGGGACCTCTGGAGACAATCTTATTCCGTCGCGAACAACGATGGGTAATTAGACTGGCTGGTCACCAAACTGGGTTGAATGATGAGATGTCCTGGTGCAGTGTGTAAAATACTTATTGATTTAAGAGATATAGGTGTGATAAGTATAAAGAGATACATATGGATATCTCTTTTTGACCATCTATTGTCTCTATTTTTCAATATAGATCCATCTAACCAGGATGGTTGTAAATACAGGCTGTACTTGTGCGTGTAAGGCTCTCTTTTGTATATAGTAATGGTCTAGGGTGGACTATAACATTATTCTTTCCCATACCACTGCCGAGTATGATAGATGTACCTATTCTGTGTGGAGGTACTATGAAATACTTTGCTTATGATATTCTACACCTATAAATGACGATACATGCGCAGCGTTTACATGTTTTTTACGCATGCTCAGTATTGCCTTAAAAAAACGGACGTCTCCTTTTATCTCATAAATGAAATCTCGGCAAGTAGATTATCATACTATTGTTGAATAATAAGATTTCTGATTGACTATTAAACAATTGTTCGTTTCCTTTTTACCATTCTTAGTGGTGTTTGTTTAAGTACTCTTTGTTCACCCCTCAAAATTCATTTACCAATTTATTTAGCAAGGTATTTTTGCAAAATCTCCATAGTTACCAGTTTCTACACGCAATAGTGACGACATATGCGTTGCGTTTATACGTTGTTGACGCATGCGCAGTATTGTCGAAAAATTCCACTTCCGTAAATAAATACCCGGCGTGGAGACTTTTACATTGCTCCCGTCCAGAGTTGTGAGAAGAAGTGAGTCGCACGCATGCAGGTGAGATAATATACATAGACACTATACGTCCATAGTCAGGATTGTTGTAAGTCGCTCCATGTAATTGTCGACCAGCACTTTCACACGTCTATTATTAAAGACGGGGGTATCATCTGTTTTATACACTTTGAACTGTTTAAAATGGTGATTAGCCTGTGCTAAATACTTAGAAGCAGAAGTATAAATAATGATTATTCTTGAAGCATGGAGATTTTACACAACAATTAAAATAAGTGGGGCTCTGCTTCTATTTGAAGGAATTGATATGTAGATGGCTTGTATTCTGTGTTGCCCTATTAGATACCAGTGAAATATGTTTTTATATTTTTAGGATCTACACACGATGCGACTCTGGATTTAGGTAGAGTCAATATACTAAACAGAAACATTAGGTAAGTAACTACACCTTTTGGGGTGGAATATATTTGGTGGTGGTGGCCATATATCATATTGATCACATCTTTGTATTTTGTTTTACTTTAGGGCTTCTGACCTTCCGAACTGAAGTACAATTGAAATGTATGGTTGGTCCAGAATATTTTCCTAAATGTTTATATTTCGTTAATACACATATATTGAGCAGAGTGACTAGAGATTGGTCCTGATGAATGCCCCTGAACACTGAATTGTCAACTAGGGCAGAAACATGTTGACCCACAGGGTAGACATCCATAACCCTGTTTCACGTTGCCATTTTTAATCTCCCCAATAGGAAGTAAAAATTAAAGATTGGTTACTCCTATTGAGGGAGTTTTAAATCCCTGCATGATTTCTTTTTGGTTTTTTGCACTCTGCCCCTCACTGACACCTCTTGAGGCTACTATAACAAACGTGCTTGTCTTGAGAACACACCCGCTCCTTCCCGGCTGGGAAGTTGTAGCCCACACTGGGTACCTTGCGGTCCCTTTGTGTTGGAAGAACCCTCTGATGAAGCATGTCACCCTTGGGTGAGTGAGGATTAACGTCCATATTATGGCTACGCCCACCTATTCCCCCATTTTTCTTTTAGATATAGCTAGGCTGTCCTACACATAGTGTGAGTTAAATATTAGTTGGAAAAGTGTGGGGGAGCTGTAATACCTGGTTGGTATTTACATATTTCCTTTCTGACCCCTGTTGTGTGATATATCAATAAATCTATCCAGTTCATACGTGAGTGCAGTTACTATATCAGTACTGTGTTTATTTAAATTATTATTATAAAAAGAAATTAATAAAAATTCCATAGGATAAGAATTAAACCACAAAAGTTGAAAGTTGGGAGACTCTAAAAAATACCATTTAACTACCTCAAGGAACCCTCCTTTAACTAAAGTTAACAATCCACACTTTACTCTGCCGGCATGTGACGGAGCTGCGGGCATAAAAAAAAAGAGATGAAACCATCAACGTGAACTGACTCAAGACCCCATGTCTCCTGAAAGCATATGATATCAAACTCCTTAATTAAATATGTCCAACAAGGGTTATCCACCTGGAAGCCAAGACCTAAAACATTCAAAAAAGCAAATTTGAAAACAGGATTACCACCTGAAATCCCGACATCCCCATGTATAGTGGGCTCAACAAAGGCAGGAGCCTTGAATGAACTAGTTAACTTTGAGGCCAAAAAGGTAGACAGATCGCATATATGGTCGGGCGTGGGGAGGGCAGGTGTCTGTGTGAAATCCCCAACAAAGGGGCACATTTACATATCCTCTCTGTGTCACAGATCCGTCACCACGCTTACTGATTCACACACGCATTCATTGGTGGGGCCCATAACACCAACACTCATACGTCTCACTCGTATCTGTACACAGGAGGATGAGGAATCCGCTGGACATGTGGGGGGGAACCTTATTACCTATAGGAAAAATATTTACATTAAATACATTATGTACATCTGCATCTGTAGAATCCTAGCTTTAACATCAAGGCACTCCACCACTTGGTCGATGGACCAATTAGTTGGACTGGTTGATGGAGATTGTCAAGACCAGCTTAACCTCACTACAACAATACATTGAATTGCATCATTAATTGACTCTAAAAGAATCACGAACACCTGAAATCATTTAAAATATTTTCTGTAAATAATTTGCATAAAGGAAATTATCATTTATTTTCTCACTATTAATTTTCACTTAAGCATTGCCATTTATTCAGGACATAAATCCAGAAAGTGTTTAATAAAAGTCATGCAGAAAAAATGCAGGTTTGCATTCATTTCATTATTCCCAAAATGGTTAAAAATCAATCCTTGGTCATGTAACTGACAGAGGGTTCCAAAAATGAAGGATCAGTGAACCATAGTTAAAACATGCATTTAATTCTAAAGATATCCTACACTAAAACCTTCCTACCCAGCACTAAAACCCCAACTTACTTAATTAACCCTTGGCCTCCTCGGCGACTTCTCTCACCCAGGCTAGTATCCCGCAAAGATCTCGAACCTACAGGGGTCATCAGTGCGCAATCTGGCATAATTCCAAGCTCCCAGCATCTGTCCAAAGCAGCTTTTCTCCTCCGCCTTCTCTGACACCAAACCCCAATTTTGGTCTGATATCTATACTGTGTTTGCTGGCTCTCTACCCTCAAATGTTTCAACTCTTGTTGTTTACCTTGCTCTGATTGGTCATGACAATGCAGTTCTCAGTTCTCAGAATGTCCGTTCATAACAATGTAGTTCTCAGCTCCCAGGATGTCCGTTCATAACAATGTAGTTCTCAGCTCCCAGGATGTCCGTGAATAACAATGTAGTTCTCAGCTCCCAGGATGTCCGTGAATAACTTTGTTTGACAAGCTGATAGATACAAATTCAACTGTCCCACAGTTCATTAGCAGCCATTCAAAGGTTCATTGACAGGGATTCAACTGTTCAGTGTCAGGGATTCAGCTGTTTCTACGTGGTCATTCTTTGGCAGGCATTCAACTGTTCTTCTTTAGCAGGCATTCAGCTGTTCTCGTGCTATCATTCTGGTTCTCAGCCACTCACCGGCATTCACACCAAATGGACTCGAACATAGTCAGCTGGAGTTGCAAAGTTTAGTGGAGCACAAGGCATGCACAAGGTTCCTCCAGTCAGATGATGCAAGCATTCTCTACTGCGCAGAACTGGGAAAAACGAAGCCATCTTGAAACTGGCCACCAGCCAAACTACGATAAACACACACAAAGAAAATGTGAATACACAGAAAATAAGAGTTTTCTGTCCCCCCACCCGCCAGGGCTAATATTTATCCCCTAAAAACTGTTACCTAGCGGAAAAGCATCACACTGCGAGCCATTAAAATGAAGCAAAAGTAGCATGTAATGCACAATGTACACTACAACATAGACATGCACTATTACACTACTTAAATGCGCAAAATAGATTAAACATGCGTTTTACACCATTAATTAATATGTTAATCAAACCTGTTAATGCAGAGCATTTCCCACATGTAATGTGTGTGTTTGGTTAATACACAGCAAATAAAATTAATATATTACTTTGTTATGGGGGTGATTGGTCTGAACGGGGTACACACAAAATCTTCTGTACTTCGCTCCATCAAGCCCCCCTTTGATGATTACATCATCACCAAATTCCAAACCACCCATTCATCCCACTAAATTTTAATCGATCTTTTATTCGATCAGACACTTCTTCTCAATAATTTTGTTAGTTCAGCAAATTTCTTTCTCATTTCTCTTGTTCTCGAAAAAAATGTTATTTTTAGTTCTAAACTAAAACTTACTTATCCTTGTGAAGTGCAGTTCTATCTACTTGTGCAACTATTGGTATATTGTTAACAGCACCATTAGTAAAATGGTACAACATAAACACATCTTACACCCAAAGCAAAAGTGTTGGACAAATAATTCCTATTTGTAAAGCGCAAACATATCACCATTTAAGGGTTTCGAGGCGCTGGGGGCCGTCAGGGAGATTAAGCGAGCTATTGCCCAGGGTCACATGGTGCTGAGCTGAGCTGTCGCCAGCGATCAAACCGCTAGCCACACGCTCTGGAATCAGCCTCTCTGGCCGCCGCGCCACACCTCTCCCACAAGGATTGGATGGCAGGAACCAAAGGGCATAATAAATGAGTATCACATTTAGACCCAGGTCGGGGTCTCTCCTAGACCGACACACATCCTAGAGCAGACCTGTGACAGTCTTGTGTTCTTTTTTATATTCTTCTCTTCTCCCTTGGCTTTGCAGGCAAGCAGTAAGGGTGGAGAAAGCCCCACCCACCACCTGCACAATTTCATTACAGTAACATGAAGGCTGAAGGGACTCCCTAATACTGGCCCTAATGCACAGCAAGTGAGCCGCTTGTACACCAAAGACAATCTGGTCTACTCTGCGAGGTCCTGATGGCCAGTCTAAAGGAGGTCTCTGATTCCCATTCTGCACTGATCCCAACTCTCAGCGTTACACATGGGCCAAAAGGAGCTGCTGTTCCCTCCAGCTGTTTGTTAGATCAGCAGGCCATATAAGATCTATCTTTAGATAGATATTGAACCGTGTTTATTGAGACAGTTGTCTTAAGCAATATAAATACTGAAACTATTAATCAGCATTTCAAATATAATTGAAATATTGATTAACAATAATTAAGAAATTAGTGAAACGATTTTAAAGTCCTGTACTCTTAATCTGACTTCAAAAGTGGCCACATCTCACCTATGAACTCTATTGTTTCAACATGAAAAAATAGACTCATTTATAAAATATAGGGCAAACAATCAAACCACTGAATGAAAGAAAAGTGGTCAACCAATCATTAGGTTGCATGTACCAAATGGTAAATTTTTGCATCAAATACTCTTGTACTACATTCACAAACAAGGCACCTAGGGCCTCAGGTACAATTAATTAATTTGCTAAAACTTGTCGCAAATTGCACATTGACATTTACCGAATAGTTTTTGATTTAGCCAACCGACCTATCTACTAATAGATTGGTTCACAAAATACAGAATCATACAGTGGTGTAACAATAGCCCCTGCAGCTCCCACCGTGCGGGAAGGCACCCCAAGCTCCAAGGGGCCCTCTCTGGCACTGTGTACGGGTGGGCCTAAGAGCTCCTAACTGGAGCCGGATCATGGGGACCCATTCCAAGCACTTTGCAGGAGGGGGGCCTTCAAGTTTTTGTTACGCCACTGGATTCATAGCGGGTTGCATCTCTACCTACCTCATCAACATTCATGAAGTATGTTGCAAATTTCAACCCACTTTGATTGGCCACAACCGCAGGGTTGGCGGCGTGCTGGGGTCGCCAGACCACCATGTCTGTGATCACCTTGTTAAATAAAGTAATAATTATTTTTTAATGCAGCTCGATTGCCTAAAAGGTAAACAGGATGCATTTAAGAAAAAAATAAAAAGTCTCAAAAACCTTTATTAGGATTGAGCAATGACCCCATGGATCAGTGGCTACTCCTATAAAATGTTTTTTTTTTTTAACATTCACAAAGGGTAAAGGGTGCCTTGGGGGGCACTACCCGTTTGCGAATGGTTTAGCACTTCCTTGATTGGAGGGTTTATGAATGCTAGCACCCTTAGTACACCTGGCCCCAAATGCTCAGAAATCGCAAAATAAAGATTTCTTAGGTAAGTGCATCTTATTTTGCTACTCTGTACTTCGCAATTCCTACTATTCACAAATGTAGAATCGCATATCCTAGCTCCAGTAGGTGAAACATCTCCTGTGAGATCAGAGTAAACTTTAGATGTTCTAGTTTATTTTTGTGATTGCATGAAAAAAGGAAATAAAACCTACTAGAAGAATTACAGTTGCTATCTGGCTTTGCCTGGTTTTAAGATGTGATTGAAAAATTGAGGCATAACACATGCTACCACCTTGTTTTGCGAATATGTTCACGTGCAATTAATACCAGCCTTTGCATTCACAGTAATAACAAACATTATTTATTTGATGTGCTTCTGTCATATCAGTATCACGTCACAGAGGTTTTACCGCTAAATCATGTTACAGTAAATATTCAGTTTGCAAAAGACTCATAATGAACCCCTTAAACTTTCTAGCCAGAAAGAAGAAGCAAAACTTTAAAGTGATGATTATTTTACTAAAGTAAGTAACATCAATATTTATTCATTGCAGACAGTCAAACCCTCCAATCTTGGCAATGATCATCACGTCGATAATGAGTTGAGATAGTTATCTTCCTTTAGCCAGCCACAGCTTTAATTACCCTTCTTTGTGCCTGTGCTTTTTTGATCCAGCCTCCAGACAGCTGTTTCCATTCTTCTTGGCAAAAAAATGTTGAGCCAGGACAGATTGATGAATTCCACTGCTTGAGGCTGCAGGGATTCTGCCATTGTTATCATTCTAATGAGATTCCGGCTTGGGAGCAATTTGCTGATTATCAGTTTTTCAAATGTGAGTAAAGTAGACAGTTACCAAATATTTTATTTAACATTGTACCATTACATTTTTCAAATGTTCCCCGGCTCCACAGTGAGCTGTCTTTGGTAAAATCCATGTACTTCAGCCTTATTGTAAATATGACAGATGCAAACTGACGTCTTTCAGACTTTCAGAATTTAGTATTCGAACCTTTATTTTAGTATTTGTATGTCAAATGTTCTATAACAGCTTCCATGTCAGCTTCAATATATTTGAGATTGTTCACAGTGATTTGCACATCTAAGCTAACCGTTGGTCAGTAAACATCTTCGTTTCTGATCTAAACATGTTTGTTATATGCAAAACACGCATTTCCACTTGTAAATGGATATTTTTCACAAATAAATTGCAATAATTAAGACTGTGGACTATCTGCTCTCACATAGCAGCACTTCTACCACTCAGCCTTCCACTTCTCCTCATTATAAACAGAGGTGGGGTACTCCACATAAGTAACTATTACAGTTTTGTCAACAAAAATCACTAATTCATTTCCAGAGGCACCAGGACACAGAAATGACTCTCTTGCAAACCTCCGCGTGGGGGGTCAGACACCTGAGGGCAGGCTATTGCGGCTTTGGCACAGGAACCGGGAGTATCCCTGGGGTACCAGGGGGCACAGGCACAGCAGTCTCTGATGAGAGCATTGATGGGGTAGCGAGCGCCCTGCTGTTCAGTGACGTGACTTTGCTCCACAATCCAAACAGGTGGAGGTAGAGTTGCCTGGTGATAGAGGCACATTGCCTGGAAACAATGTCCAGCCGCCCCGTGACCAGGTGTGGAGCCACATGCTGGTTAAGCATGGTATGGGTATCTTGTTCTGATGGTTGAGGGAGGTCCCGCCAGGCTTCTCAACTAGGAGGTCACATCTGGTTCCGGTTGAGGTAGCCTTTCGTTGCAATGGGGAGACGTGCCTTGGAGTCCTGCTCCTGCTTGTAGCACAGGAACGGGGGCTCTGTCCACAGCGTACGCCGATATTTTTTCAGCAAGGGAGGGCACAGGGGGTGGCCATCTCCCCGCTGAGGCTGTGGCTTTTTAGCTTCAAGCTTCTAGCCACGACATACGTGAGGGCGGAGACAGCTGCCATTGCGGCGGCAAGGAGATACCAGTAGAGACATGGTGAGAGAGACGCCGCGAGAGACGACTGAAGCTATTGGGAGGATATTAAAAATGACTGAATGATTCACCAAGCCTAAGCCAGAATAGATGGTAGAAGAGGGGATCAAGGGGGCTAAGAGACTAAATTGGGGTGATAACTTTTGACCAGTGACACTCACCTTACCTGCGGACCCACAGCAAAACCTTGGCCATTCTCGCCGCTCCTGGGGTGTTGACGCTGTTGGTCTCCCTTGTCATCGCTTCATTCAAACGCGCTCACGACAGGGGGAGACTACAGCTCCCAGGCTGCCTTGCGGCCGACTTCCGCTTCTCTTCGCGCCCGGAGGCGCTCAAAAGGAGGAGGCTCCCTCGGTGGAGCGGGGGTGATAACTTTTGACCAGTGACACTCACCTTACCTGCGGACCCACAGCAAAACCTTGACCATCCTCGCCGCTCCTGGGGTGTTGACGCTGTTGGTCTCCCTCATCGGCGCTTCATTCAAACGCGCTCACGACAGGGGGAGACTACAGCTCCCAGGCTGCCTTGCGGCCGACTTCCGCTTCCGCTTCTCTTCGCGCCCGGAGGCGCTCAAAAGGAGGAGGCTCCCTCGGTGGAGCGGGGGTGATAACTTTTGACCAGTGTCACTCACCTTACCTGCGGACCCACAGCAAAACCTTGGCCATTCTCGCCGCTCCTCTGGGGTGTTGACGCTGTTGGTCTCCCTTGTCGGCGCCTCATTCAAACGCGCTCATGACAGGGGGAGACTACAGCTCCCAGGCTGCCTTGCGGCCGACTTCCGCTTCCGCTTCTCTTCGCGCCCGGAGGCGCTCAAAAGGAGGAGGCTCCCTCGGTGGAGCGGGGGTGATAACTTTTGACCAGTGACACTCACCTTACCTGCGGACCCACAGCAAAACCTTGGCCATTCTCGCCGCTCCTGGGGTGTTGACGCTGTTGGTCTCCTTGTCGGCGCCTCATTCAAATGCGCTCACGACAGGGGGAGACTACAGCTCCCTGGCTGCCTTGCGGCCGACTTCCGCTTCCGCTTCTCTTTGCGCCCGGAGGCGCTCAAAAGGAGGAGGCTCCCTACGCGTCGCGGGCGGTGCCGGGCTAAGCCCGGGCAAAGGGCGAGCCCTCTGTAGCCCTCCGGAGCCGAAGGAGGCCGGGCCGGGCTCACCCTCTTGACTTTTATCTGCTACTGTTCTCATCTGAGGGTAACTTTGTTTGGATTGGTTTACCCTACCATATGTTATTGTCACTTCTGTTTTTCTTTCCTCTAAAGTTCTGTTGTATGTATTATTTTAGGGACGTATTTTATTAGTGACACCAATATGGCTGATTGTTCAAAAAAGGGTACCCTTGATAGTTATTTATTTAAAGTCAACTCGGGATTAGATCGCGAAACCACTCTCGCAGAATTAAGGGCGAGGCGCCGTAGCTCTATTGAGCTCATCAAACATCTCTCTTTATCTACGGCCCCTCCATATGACGTAACTTCCCCGGACAAGAGTGGTCCACCTTATCAAGAGACTTCATCCCTCCCGGGTAAAAATGACCTTATAACATCACCTAGAAACCTAACTATGGATGAGATATCTAATGACTTGTGCACAACTGCTTTACCCTTACCTATTGATCTAATCACCGATCTAGTTGTACCGATTGGGCCATTATCACAAGTTACTAACCCTTTATCCCAAAAGGTTAACTTAATTAGGAAACCCAAATTATCTGGCCCATTACCTAGAAAAAGGAGAAAGATAGACCCAGAGTTACAAAAGAGTAAGAAGAAAAAATCCAGTTGTAACTCTGATTTGGTTCATACTGATAAAGGTCCTATTCCTTGTATTGATAATATATCTCTCTCCGGTACGTCTACATCTTGTTCTGTAAACGATATAATTTCTACGGAATTATTGGGTAATATAGATAAGCTATTGAAATCTCTTATGCTACCATTGTTGAGAGTTTAAAAGCTATTGAAAAAAGGCTAGAGAAAGTAGAATCTCTAATGGAAAGCAAAAGGGAATCAACTATGAGCTCTGCAAAGCCAACAACAGTATCCCCTATTGTTTCGGATTCTGTTGTACCACCCTCTATTGCATTATCACAAGCGCTGATATCCCAAGTTAGCCTGAGTACAAATAATGCAATTAGTAATAATGCAGGAGGAACTACTACTCCCAAGTCAATATATTTAAACAAGGTTAGAGATTGCTCGGGAGAAAATATTCCAATACAGGGGGGGCCAATGTGCAATAGAAAAAGTCACAACTTGGTTCCTATTACAAAATCACGTGGCCCATTTTCTATTGACCTGCCACCAGAAGCTGTCCCTCTTGTAGTTGTACTTGCAGGTGTTCCAACTATAAAGGATGATGTAATGGAGGGATATCTACAGCTAAAAAACAAGGTGATTCACTGGCTTGGCCAAAATCGCCCTCTCCCCTCGTATATAAATGAGGAGATCTTACATGTCAGGCGTTTACCCTGGTTGGGAAATACACCAAAGAATATAAAAGGGGACATCATTTTAATTAATTTCAGGGACCCTAGAGCCGTTAGCCATATTTTAAATTGGCATACAAATCACACGAGGTCTTGTATTACTACTTGGGAACTAACTTATTTTTTTCCCAGACCTAAGATAGCTTCTACCATTAATTCTGGGGCTTTACCCTGCATTCAACCCAACCCTCCCATTCCGTTGAGAAATCGGTATGAGGCTTTAGCAAATCTTGATGACGTGGATTGACTCAATAATTTTAAGGCCCAGACAATGGTCCTTGACGAGCCAATGTCTGATGTACTTCCAGTTTCTAACAAGTCAAGAAACCCTGCACCTGAAGTAAGCGCAGACACTTGCACTAATCATCTCACTGTCCCTGATCCTTTATCATCTGTTAATTGTTTGGCCAACATTGAGGATATCACGGGGAACTTACTCTCCTGGAATATTGCAGGGCTATCGTCTAAACTGGAATCTGCGGATTGGACATGCTTTGTTAATAATTTTGACTTATGCATATTCCAGGAGACTTGGTCATGTGAACCCTCTTTCGTACATGGATATTTGAACTATTTTGTGCCTGCATTGAAGGGCCTAAGGGGGAGACCCATGGGGGGCTTAACAATATGGGTCCGCCAGTGTCTAAAGTTGGTTATCAAAGTTGTTGATACCAAAAATCGAGATATCCAACTCATTAGATTGGACTTGGATAAACTAGGAATGTTGGATATCTACAATATCTATGTCCGGAGTAACAGGGGGGGGAAATCCGAGGTTTTAATAGCCTTGGGCAATCTTCTTGAGATTCATTCCTCAAATAACAATATTGTCATCGCGGGGGATTTTAATAGAACATTTGAACCCCTAGTTAACGAAGACGACCTTTTTGGTGATGAAGAGGATCGACACTGGGGAGTCCCTAAATTAGAGCTCACTTCGGTTGCGCGTTGGACCGATGATGTGATCGGACTAAACACCTTATGCTATGATAAGGGCTTAAGAGCCCTAAATGGAAGGACTAGTGGTGATAGAAACGGGTCAAGTACATTTGATAACGGACGACATAATAGTAGAATTGACTACGTCTTATGTAGTCTTAAACTATGGCCCCTGATCTGTGATATGGAGGTTGTTGGGAGGGTAGAGAGCGATCACAACCCCCTGTGTACAACCCACAAATGGTGGTCCCACATCAACCGGCCTACAAGCTTTCTTGAGACTGCCCCTCCCTTGGTCGTTCCCACTAATGATATGCGTAGATTAAGATGGGAAAATGTAGTAATTAATCACCAGGCTATTGCTAACATTAGTGGACAGGTTGATAAAGCAATATCAGCTATAGAGCACTTTAATTCACTTAGTACGGGCCTAGACGAGGTAGCAGGATTACACAACACCCTCTTTCGTACAATCAGAGAGTACTTCCTTAAACCGGTGAAAAACAAAGGAGCTAGAGCCCCATAGCCCGCTAAGTGGTATAACAATCAGTGCAGGGAGGCGCGATTAGCTTTAGGTAAAGCCATCAAGGGGGGCAATCTGCTGTAATTCAATCCGCCAGAAAGAATTATAAAATTTGTATACTTAAGGCAAAGAAAACTTGGGATGAGCACCACTGGTCCGAGTTAAAGGTAGCCAGTGACAGAAATGACTCCCGGTTATTCTGGCACATTGTTAGGTGGGGTAAATCGGGTCATCCTGAGCCCCCGCATAACAATGTGCCTGAAGAAGAATGGGTAAAGTTTTTTAAAAATCAGTACGCCGTACCAAACAATGCTAATCTGGGCTTGGAAACTAGTGTAGATCTCCCCTAAGAAAATCTCTTTGACATTGCTGAGATCAGGTTGGCCCTTAGTACGGTCGCTTGTGGACGTGCCCCTGGTCTTGATGGAGTGCCTGCTGATCTATTTGTCAATGATAAAGAGCGTTGGTGCAAGTATATCCACCTTCTCATCAATGCTATAGCAATGGGTGCAGCGGTACCTATATCATGGCAGGGTGCAATAATTATTCCTGTCTTCAAGAAAGGTGACTGATCCCTGCCGGGTAACTATAGGCCAATAAGCCTCATAGACACTATTCAAAAGGTTGTGGGGCGGGTGATCGTCAATAGGCTCCTGGATTGGGCAGAGGAGACTAATGCACTTTCGCAATTCCAGGTAGGTTTCCGTCAATCCACAACCACGGTGGACCAGGTTTTTCGTTTTACATTGTTGCAATGGAGGACCGTTGTGCTGGGCAAAGGTAGTTTGTATGCGGCCTTTGTTGATCTACGGGCCGCTTTTGACCTGGTTCCCCGATCTAAACTATGGTCGGTCCTTAAGAAGCAGGGTCTCCCAAGTGAGTTATTATCTCTGATAATGAGGCTTCATGAATCCAATTATGCCAGAATTCAGTGGGGGGGACTGGGCTCGGTTACCGCGGACTTCCCTGTTGGGAGGGGAGTGCGGCAGGGTTGTGCGATGGCTCCTGTCCTTTTCACATTGTACATCAATGATGTTGTTGCCCGTATGACTTCTGCTCAAGTGGACGCCCCTTTTTTAGCTGGGACCAGTGAAGTACTGGGTATTTTAGTCCCAGCGGTGCAGGGGCACACACCCTATGACTTCTGGGTTCTCCCTGTTCCAGACCTACAGAAACACAGAGTCTTCTGGGTGAAGTCAAAGATTCATTTATTGGCTGCAGACCAATTACAGGTATCCTAGAAGTACAACAGCGTGTATGTTCTCAGGAGACTGCTAAAAATCATAGAAACGGACTTCTCCTTACGTACAGTTTTTCCTGCCTCAGGCATACATTCCTAGGTTTATGATACGGCCATATACACGTGTACATTACAAACGAAAAGGCAGAGTCATGATGACCATCCCACATTCCAGCTAAGCCAGCCCACAATTATTTACACAGCAAGGTTCAGATCCCACATCAGATATCGATAGGCCCCAATAAAACACGGGCAGCTCCTGTTGATAGAAACAAGTCATAAAGCAGGAACAGTCAGGTGTGAAAGAGATTAGCCAGAGGTTGTGTGGGATGAAAGGACTTTATGGCGTGTCAAGCCCTGATGCTAATCACAGGTGGCCGGAGGAAGGGGAGCTCGTGAAACCAGTTTGACCTGGGGCAGCAGAGCCAAGCTGCCCAGGTCACAGAAGAGTCATGGAAAGGCAAATGTACTGTGAGGCCCGTATTTGCTTCATTATAGCCTATGTGAGGGCAATCACAAGATGGCCACTGCTTCCAAAATGGAACCCGCGTAGTGATGCAGAATAACGTGTACACAGTGCATTCATAGCTAGAACGGTATACAAAGCACTTGTACATACCGCATTAACCATTTGCGGTTCGCCAATACCAGGATAGACAGGGGTGGGGCCCTGTCCCCTACGCGGTCACAGAGATTAAAGTACGACACCAGAATCCCTATTTTAATGTTTGCAGATGACACGCTCATCCTATCTAAAACTCCTAGCGGATTGCAGCGTGCCTTGTCCATCTTCGATCAATTTTGTGGGGAGTATGGCTTAGAGGTTAACACAGCCAAAACTAAGCTTATGATTTTTAACCCCCATCGTAGCTTTAAATCTAAAATCATTTTAAATGACAGCCCGCTAGAAGTAGTGAATACTTTTACATACCTGGGCATGCATATATCTAGCGAGAAGAATTGGCGGCATCATATTGACATTGCTACACTCAGACACAGGCAACTGGCCGGTGCTATTTCTACAGAGCACAGAAAATCCTTGACCAAACCTGTAAAACCTGTTTTACAGGTTTATGAGGCAAAGGCTCTAAGCTCTGAGCTTTATGGTGCCGAGCTTTGGGGCTTTGAGAAGGTGGCTGCACTCCAATCTTCAGAAAACAAATTTCTCAGGGCAATAACTGGTGTCCCTAAAAGCACACCATTGCTGCCCCTTAAATATGATCTGGGTAGAAGAGCAGTCTCAGATCTGGTACAACTTCGCCCGATCCTATATTGGCGCAGGTTATGGACGACTCCTGCGCTCTCTCATTACGCAGAGGGTTTTTTAGACATTATACGATCTGATGTACACCACAAAATTGGATGGTTAAAATCACTTAGGACATCCCTGTCTGAGCTTGGTATGTGCTCACTCTGGGAAGATCCGGCGAGAGCCACTTTTCCATCCAAAAGTACTCTAAAAACCACATATTGGGAGTTGGTTGCATGCCGGCTCTGGAGTAGCTCCAGAGCTGGTTCTATGACTGGAGAATTTTTAGAGGCCAAGATGTATCCCTGTCTAGAACCATACTGGGATATTATAACCAGGCCAGGAGAAAGGAAACTCCTTTTTCAACTGAGAGCAGGTGCACTCCCCCTCAAATCTTTGACAGCTAAGTGGGCAGGGGGATCTTGTGATAGTTGCCCTGTTTGTGGTATTAATAATGAAACCATCGGACATTTTTTATTCTCCTGTAAATCTTATGCAACACCAAGGCGTATCTGGCTGTCCCCGATGTGTAAAAACCTAGGAACAACCAGTAGTATTGTAGCCCTGCGAATTATATGCACTAGCACTTTGATCTGGATTTCAGTAGCCACCGCAAAGTATCTAGGATGGGCGTGGTCGATCAGACAGAGATTGCTAGCCATTTGACTACTCTCTTGATTACGCAGAGACTGCTAGTCTTTTTGACTATTCTCTGCTATGTTATTATCTTTTTCTGCATTTTATCTCCTGTATCATTTTTTAATTCATCTCTATTTAAAATATTTTTGTATACTTGTCATTGATAACAGAACAGTATGTTTTACCTAGGGTTATTACCCAAGTTAGAAAACTTTGCAAAGTATGTCTTGTATTTGATGCCTTGACTGGAATTTAATCTCTATTTTAAATTGTTGTATGTAATTGTTTATTGTAAAATTGTATCTTGCTTTTATGAATGAAATTCGAATAAAGCATACTTTGACTTGACTAAATTGTAAGGAAAGCATTGGGCAGCCACTGAGAGAGGCGCAGTGCTCAGGCAGTAGCCGAAGCCGTCCTCCTAGGTGTAGGGTGCGGCTTGCTGCTGCCTGGCCTGCTCTGTCTGCCCCCCTTCCCTCACTCCACACCATAAGGCACGTTAAAAACAGAGAAAGTCCTCAAATTGAAAGCACACTCCCTTAGAAAAGGTTAAAAAATATTTTTTTAGGCCAGATGAAGCACCTCATGGCAAGAGATGGGGCAGTAAAATCCCTCACTCTGGCAAAGGCTTCCAGAGCTGCTAATGTGGCTATAGCTCGTAAAAATCTGACTGGGAAGAGTAGCCCAGGAACTCAAGAGGAAGATGTTGAAGGAAGCAGCTCAAGCATAAATCTAAGTGGGACCCAAGATGGTTCACCAGATTCGGAGAAAAGCTATTTTTCTGGAGAGGCAACTGAAACTACCAAATGAAGTAAATTGCCGCAGGAGAAGAAAAGAAATCCAGCAGATCAGGATGATCCTCCCTCATTGAACCAGAATTGCAACAAGATTGCATGTTAAAAAAACTACAAGATTCTGTGCCAGGAGCAACAAAACATAACTGTCCTGGGCAAAAGCCCCATACCCACTGTTTGAGCCCAAAGAAGCAAGGACAACAGGGGAAGATACCCAGTCTCCATCAGAGAAGAGATCAGACTTGAGATATGAGGGGCAATCGACACCAGAGATTCCAGCTTCCTCTGAAGATATTAATCCAGTCTCTGAACCAGTAGTGATGAACATCTTTAACAGGTTGATAACATCCCAAGTTGCCCTAAGTGATCGCAACCTTCAGTCATTCGAACTTAGCCAGGATCACACATCCGGGAAGATATGTTACAAGTAATTCTGGGGGAAATTAGATAGCTAAAAAGCGCCCAAGGAAAGGTCCACAGGGAAGTAAAATGCCAGCTCGACACTATCAATGACAACATCTTACAATTAAATCAAAGGCTAACACTTGCAGAGCAGTGCATCTCCGATCTCGAAGATTCTCAGAAAAATCACAAGTTATTTCAAACAAAGTATAGCCAGGAGCTGGAAGACATCCGGATCAAATTTGACAGGTTTGAGAATCAATCCAGACAGTCACATTTACATGTTTGGGTATCCCGCAAGGGCCGGAAGCGGGTCTGACCTTATTCAGAAATAATTTCTTTACGGAGGAGGGGCCCAGTAAAGACTGGCATTCAATCATGAGGGCCCATAGAGTCCCATTTCATCAACAGACTAACGCAAAATATCCACGTGCATTTCTCGTAAACTTTGGGTACTTTTGAATCAAGGAAACAATCATTACAGCAGCCATTAGGTCAAGTAACTCATGATGTAATTTCCTGTGAAACGCAAGGCTCAGATCCTTTCATGTTATGTTGATGGGCTAACTAACAAAGGTAAATATAGCAGTTTGTTGAGGTGGCTATCTTCTTTTTCACCAGAGGTCATCTTTTTACAAGAAACCCATCTAAAAAGTGATACCCCAAAGCTGTAAGTTCCTCGCATGTTCTCCCATGCTTTCTGTGCATCAGCACAGGCCGCTGTAAGGGTTGTTGCAATATTACTAGGTAATAGTATTGATTGGAAGGGTGGGTAGGTGACCAGGGATCCACAAGGCAGGTGGATTTGGGTCACAGGAGCAATCAATGGAAGGAGCTTAAATTTAATCAATTATTACGGCCCTATAATTGATGATATCGACTCTCTTACCTAGCTTTATGATATGGCCCTCAGGGCAGTAGGTCCTTTGATTTTTGGAGGGGATTTACATTTTATTCAAGATTTGGTCAAAGATACATCAAATAGGAATAAAAAACAGTTAAAACCAAAGAAGAAAAGAGTAATAGAAGCTTTGATGGCCAGTTATCAGTTGCTAGATTCTTGGAGAGAAGACCACCCAAATGTCAAACAACACACATGTTTCTCACAGAGATTTAAAACGGCCTCATATATAGATTTCTTTTTATATTCAAATTCATTGAACAGAGGGCAATTGGATATTTGGGCCAAAGCTTTTTCGGGCCATTCATTGGTCTCTGTGGTAGTGGATCTAGGTTTAAATAAAAGGGACAGACCTAGATGGCAGTTAGATTGATCTTTACTTTCAAATCTTCAATGGGTCACGGAAACATGGCAGTTCATTCTAGAGTTTCTTGCCATCAATAGGGCAGCGGCCTCTCTGTTCACCAACTGAGAGGCTTTTAAGGAAACATTAAGAGGAAGGATTATTGCCTTTAAAGCAAACCAGAATAAGGAACACTGCCAGCAGGTAGCGGTGCGCAGGCAGCACTAGATAGTGCGTCTAATGTAAGGGAGCGGAATTCTGGAATAGAGCAGTGGCAGGCTTATTTGCAAATGCAAAACAAAATGTTAGAGATTATTTTATTTTGGAAGAGATTAATAAATCCAACACTTATCAACCAAAAATATATATCAAGAAAACCAACATATAGGCATGCTTTTGGTGTGGTCCACTAGAACTAAAAGTGAAAAGGGCAAGATAACATTTTTAGAGAACCCTACTATGGGGCAACTGGTAGCAGACCAGGATGAGGTCTCTAAAGTGTTTTTACAACATTATTGTGACAATTATCGGACACAATATTCTGTGTCAATGGCTAGTATTGAACAGTACTATGATACTATTCAACTTCCTAGTCTATCTAACTCTCTTTTTCAGTCATCATTGAAGCCTATAACATAAAAGAATGCCAAATGCCAAAGCATGTGGAAATGATGGGTTACCCACAGAATCTTTTAAGATCTTCTCCAAGGAACTTGTGCCATTTCTAGTGGATCTTTTTAACTATTTTAAAGAAGGGGGAATATCCCTACAACCTTCCAAGAATCACCAATAGTCTTATTTTTAGAGAAGGAAAAGAACCTGAAATCGGTCCATTCATACAGACCGATCAGTCTACTTAATACAGACTATAAATTATTGATGAAAATCTGGGCGACCCATATAACACCAGCAGCACAACAGTTAATCCATGAAGATCAAAGTGGTTTTGTGGCGGGTCGGTTAATGTCAGCTAATACCCAGTTTTTAGTTCAGGCAGTAGATTACTTCTCTGCGAATGATACTAAAGCCCTAATCATGATGATCGATGCCCAAAAGGCATTTGATCTGGTGAACTAGAATGTCTTGTTTTATGGTCTTCAAAAATTTAGTTTCCACTCCCAGTTTATCCGAATGCTTTCAAATCTAGATGGCTGGCTCAGTAATGATTAAAAGTGGTACGCAGAAAGGATGTCCCCTTTCTTCCATCTCATTTACATTTTTTATTTAACCCCTTGCGGAACAACTACGCAAAGGCATTATGAGGGAACCCATAGAAGGGATGGCTAGGCTTAAATTATTCTCAGATGATATTATCTTATAATTTCAGCCTGATCAGGTTAACATCAGCTGAGTTATGCAGACCATCGCAGATTTTACAAAAATAAGAGGCTATAAGATAAACCACAGTAAAACAGAACTATTGCTTTTTAATGTAACAGCTGCCAACCTTCCGATCCCAATACACCCTCAATCAAGGACGCAGGCCCCAATAAGATACCTGGGAATATCTGTGACAAACAATTTCATTAGTCTGTTGCATTTGAACTATGAACAAATTCTACGAAAGGTAAAGGGAATGCTTAATAGGTGGTCACTGCTCCCCTTGACAATAATTGGGCGTATTTCCATGATTAAAATGTCGGTACCACCGTTGATGATATTTCTTTTTTCCAATATTCCAATAAAAATCTCAAATACGTTTTTTTTCAGGAACTAGACATGTTATTCAGAAGCCTTATCTGGAATAAAAAAATCATCTAGGGTGAAGATGGGAGTTCTTCAACTCCAGAAATCGAAAGGAGGAATGGCGTTGCCCAAAATGCAAAGCTATTATCACACTGCCTTGATGGATAGTCTCTCTAGCTATTTAAATGGGCGCAGAGCATTCGATACTTTTTTAACAATAAGATGATTCAGGAATCAGAAATCAATCTACCAGCTTTTATTAAAACAGGTAATCCACCAAAACAAAACAGATATATGTTTCTATGGGATACATTTGGGCGGATGAGTCCTCAAGGCAAACATTTTGAGACACCTTTTGCTGGTTCATTTTTGTTGCTACAGGAGGGTAGGTACCTGGGGCTCTGTTTAGCAGGTGCTGAGGTGAGATTCTGGAACTCCATAGGTTTTAAGACCTATGGAGATTTTATTACACAAGATAAATCTATCTCCTTGGTAGAACTAATAGCTAGGGGTGGTCCACAATGTACGCAACATTCTTTAAGTTTCAGCCTTATCAAGTTTTTTCTGTAGGCTATAATACAAAGCGAAACTCATGAGCCCCATCCTATTGGTAGTGCATTAGTTAAGAGCAGATATCTAGGAACAGGAAATTGGTACAGATTGCTGAAGGATCTCTCCTTGCAGTTTGATCTCACTAGTTCTCTTTCCAGGGTAGAAGAAAAAACACCATGTCATCTATCTGAGAGAGATTGGAAATGTATTGCAGAGACAGGAAATAAATCTCTTTGGGCAGCAAATTTTAAAAGAATGTCGTTCTTGTCCAGATGGATGGCCTACTATACCCGGGAAACTCTTCATAAAATGGATACAATGGTATTAAATGATTACTTTTGATGTCAACAACAAGGCGAAGGAGGATGGCTCCACACATTTTATTCATGCCCACATCTTTTTAATTTCCAGAAGGAGCTGTTTGAGGCAATTGGTCAGGCTATAGAGGTAGCAGTAGTTCCAGATGCGACCCGTGTACTTTTTGGTGTCTCAAAAAGAAGCCTACAACTAGTAAAAGGCAAACAATACTTTATATACATAGCTTTGACAATTGCATGCTCATTCATCCTCCAGAATTGGAGATCCTAAGATCCCAACAGTCCAGGGTTGGAAGAATAAAATGCTTCGTACTATGAAGTTTGAAGAGGCATATGCAAAGACTGTAGGGGGTCTCAAAAGGTTTAATGCTGTTTGGCTATACTTGAAAAAAGGTGTAAGGTTATTTTAAAGCTCTGTACCTTATCATGAAGGAATTGTTCACCAGTATCATCCGCCAACACCATAAATTTGGTTCCTAGTGTAGACTATCAATGAACATCCACATAGTAATAGGTTATGTAAAGTGGGGGCAGTGTTTACTAGAAAATGTCCAGATTCAAATTTTATCTTTGCTCTGCAGTCCGGGGTGCACTTTTTATGCACGTATGTATTTTTCATGCACTAAGACACTTTCCGTTTAGGATAATTTACTCTATGGAGAATGCATTTGGGAATGCAAAATACGTTTGAGTAATATTGCAGCGCCTCAATACTCAATGTACTTTTCATGCACTTAAGCACTTTCTTTCTTTAGGATAGTGCATTGTTTTGAGAATGAGGTTAGTAATTTAGAATATTTCCTAGTAGCACTGTCGCACTTTAATTGCTTATTGCACGTTTATGGATGATGAATCTTGGCTTTTGCAAGGATTGGATATTGCTTTGCTTCTGAACAGATGCTCTAAATCAGGCCTAATTGAATATATTGCACTTTACCTTTTACTGCAAATGTACTAGCGCAGTTTTCTAATCGAATGAATGTGGGATGTGCCAGGCATTTAAGAACCTGTTTAGAGCATCAGAAATATCTGTTGCACTTTGAATTGTTTAAAATTGATAATGTCTACTTTTTATACATATAACAGCTAATGATCAAGATCAGATTGGTATTATATGTTTTTTATATATATCATCTATATATTTGTTTTTGTTTTATTTCAAGCAACTACTCAATGTATTTATTTCCTCTGCTGAATAAAAATATATTTTTTAAAAAGGGCACCCTTTCTGATGCATCGTGTTGGCCATTTTTCCTGCTGCTGGAATTTGGCTTGGGGAACTTCATCAGTTGTGCCATATGTAGTAGACTTTTTTTGAGGAGCATCATGAGAATATGCCGTCTCCTTGCGGATCATGTAGACACTGTTGCAATGGAATTTGCTCACAGTGATGTAGGGGTTAGTGTGCCAGTGAACGTATTTTGTTTTGTATTGTGTCCAAAGCTGCAGAACAGGAATACAGATCTCTTGGTAGCAGCATAGCAGTGAGTCGGTTCCTTACACACAGGGAAGGGAATGCGTCAGTTTCTTGCTTCTGGGGGAGGTGATTCCTCAGCTCCTTACTGTGAGAGGAGATTATGCATCGGTTTCTTATTGCACGGGGAGGTGACGCATTGTTTCTCCAGACAAAGTTCCTTACTGAAGCCCAGCATTGATGTAGATTTGGCACACAGGTGCGACGCGCGGAAAATCCAGAGACGCTGGAGTTGATGTGGTGGCGGCGAAACAGGCACTGCGTCAATTCCTCCAGCCACTAACAGGTGATGCGTTGATTCCTTCAGCCGCAAAGCAGGGTCTTTGCTCGGAACTAAGGCTGTGTCAATTTTACAGCCGCACCGCTGCATGCGTTGGTTTTTCCACCGCACGGCAAGCTTGAGGCGGAAGGGCGATACATGGATTTTGAGTCTTTAGAACAGCCAAACCACTTCCAAGGGCCTAGAACTGGAGTTAGCACCAATTGGCAGGTCACAACTCCCAGAATAGGAGTTCAAGGGGCTGTAGATGAAGTCTTTGATGGCCCTGAGACTTCTTAACAGGAGGCAAGCACACACAAGCCCTTGGAGAATCTTCTCAAGCAGGAGACAAATGCAAAGTTCAGTCCTTGTCCTCTCCAAGACAGGAGCAGCAACTGCAGGCCAACCCAGCAACACAGCAAAGGAGCAGTACTCCTCGTGACAGCTCTCCAGCTCTCCAGCTCTTTCTCTTGGCAGAGACTCCTCTTGGTCCAGAAGTGTTTTAAAAATGTGGGGTTACAGGCCCAATACTTATACCCTATTTCACATTTGAAGTAGGCATACTTCAAAGAATAATCTTTGTAGTGCACATATCCTGCCTTGCTCTGACCTGGCTCCAGACACACTCAGTAGTGGCTCGTGGAGGGAGTACTGCGGGGCGGTGGGGTTGGGCGGGGGAGGGGCAGGTTGGGGGTAGTAAACTCCGGGTCACGGTCGACCGGAGTACTGTAAGTAAATAAATAAATAAAACAAATTTTATTACACACACTGAAATGCCAAATGCGTTTCAGCGCACGCAATAAAATTCATTTTATTTGTTTATTTGCTTACATTACTCCGGTCGGCCGAGAGCTGGAGTTTACTATCCCCCCCCATCCTGCCCCGCCACACCGCCCCGTGGCACTCCCTCCACGAGCTGCTACTGGACACACCTACAAGGGGTTGGAGACAGCATGGTGTGAGGACAGGCACAGCCCTATTCAGGTGTCAGTGACAACTCCTCCCACCACTCTAGTTTAGTAAGACCCATCAGCCTGGTGATGAGCAATCAAGATATGAAGGGCACACCTCAGCTCCCTTTGTGTGGGTGTCTAGAGTGAATGCTCAAACAGCCCAACTGTCAGTCTAAACCAGACGTGGATTCTACAGACAGGCAGAGGCACAGGATGGCAAAGCAAGAAAATGCTCACTTTCTAAAAGTGTCATTTTTATACATTCAATGTAAAAATCACCTTCACAGAAAGAAATGTTTTTGAATCCTGAGTTCAGGGAACCCAAACTCCACATATCCATCTCTTCCCAATTAAAAGTTACACTTGTACGGTGTTACAAGGCAGCTCAAATGATAACATATGGGAGAGGTAGTCCTTACAATAGTGAAACAAGCATTTTCAATGCAAATCGGTCTCGCCTTTGAGACATTATAAATGTTTAGCCATGCATTATATTATTGCACATTACTGCAATGGACTGTGTGGAAGTGATTATAAGTGTGGCATTAGATTAGGCAGTGAACATGGTATTTGAGCTCTTAGGAGTTGTATGAAGATCAGTACATTAAATTATTGATAAACTTTAATTACATTTATAATAAGTGGAGCCTATAAAGAGGTTTGTGTATGTTTCTGTAAATTAACATGCATGCTATGCAGTGTTTGAGGTGCACAGAGGAAGAGAAAGTCAGACATTGTTAGAGCAGGGAGGCTTTGTCTTGGGGACAGGTGTGTAATAGGAAAGAGGAGCGGGGTGAAAGACAGGAGGAGAAATACAAGAGAAAGAGAGTGGGGCAATTAAAGTGAGAGAAAAGACAGCATATGTTTGTGGAGAAGTGATGGTTCTCATTGTAGTTAGGGCAGTGCCCACTGCGAGGTAAGGCAGTGATACATGCAATGAAACATAGCTGGGCAGTACAGTAGGTTGCACTAATGGTATAAAACTTTCAAGCTGTTAGTGGGAATTGAACTGGTCTGTGTTTGGTAAATCTGATGACTGATGAGAGGTGTGGCGCAGCGATGGAGAGGTGTGGTGCAGCGGCCAGGGCAGCTGACCTCTGGGCTCAGGGCTCCCGGTTCGATCTCCGGCGGCAGCTCCGCTCAGCACCATGTGACTCTGGGCAATAGCTCACTGAATTTCCATGACGGCCCCCAGCGCCTTGAGACCCTTAGGGGTGAGTAGTTCGCTTTTCACAAATACCGGATTTACGTTTTGTATTTTATTTTAAGGCTTTGCTGATGACTAAGGCTTGGTTATGACTTTAAAGAAGAAAAGGAATCGCTTTTGTTTACCAAAGATAAATGGTGCTGTGCTGAAAAGACATGAGCTGTGTGAATGCTTTAGTTTACCAACCTGAAAACAACGTCATGGAAATGATGTTCCTTCGCACTCTGCGGAACATTTTAGAAAACATATACGCATTCAGCCTTCGACCCTGAGAATTTTTAGTTGTCAGGATCACTCTGTTTCGTCATCGCATATTAAAGATGTCAACCAATGTCACGTTCTTCACAACAGTACAGCTAATTTTCAAGTAAATCTTAAATCACCAAAATGTATTTATTATATAGACTTTAGTTTAACCCCTTCACCGCGGCACGAATTTTGCCGCGGCGCTGGGGGGTTTGGGGGGTTTGGGAGGTTTGCGGCGCCGCCATGCTCTTGACTGAACCACTCCGTCATGAGCCACGGGCGCGCTGTGCTCATGACGGAGTGGTTCCGTCACGACTCCGCCCACTTGCATTGATCGCCCGCACAGGCGGGGAATCAGTGCCGCGTGGGCGGAGCGGCCGCCAACGGCCGCAGCATGACGGAACCACTCCGTCATGAGCACACGGCGCCCGTGGCTCATGACGGAGTGGTTCCGTCATGAGCAGGGAAGGAGTTAAGGGAAAATCCGCTTCCAAAACTAAAGAATGACGCATCACCTGAAAAACACCAAGTTTTCCTGAACTTGGATCTGCTTGTAGTGGAAGTCAATGCACAACTTATCTGCAAGGTCTACTTATCATTGTTCTATAGATAAATATCACCAGCGCTTAAAAGTACTGCAGTACGTGGTATGTACTGCCTGCAAATCCAATGGGAGAGAGGGAGATAATTAAGCACTGTTGTGGCCAGGTACTTCAGAAGGGTTAACTCCCCTTAGGTTGATATTTCTATGTAGCTGTGCGGTCTGAATTCAGTAGTTTTACATCAACATGCATTAAGAAAAGACTGAAGCACAAAGAAGACAAGCATTTGCAATGCAAACGGTCTCGCCTTTGGGACCTTATATGGATTTAGCTATGCAGCACCTTAGCCTGGGTGCTGAAACATATACTGTTCTTCAACATGTATACAGCATGCTTCTCTCGTGAGGGATGAGTTGCAGGTTAGTTAGCAGCCGTGCACGCTTCTCTGACATACACAAAGCAGGTACAATACATTGAGTAGCATGCTTCGTTACGACACAGTGGGCTCAGGCAGCTTTGTGTAGGTCGGAGAAGCTTGCATGGCTGCAACCTGAGCTGCAACTGATCTGTCATGAGAGAAGCTTGCAGTCAGCTCTCTTGTGAACACAGTACCATAACACATCAACAGGTGCTGAAGTTTACAAGGAATAAACATTCCACGCCCATTCAAATATGAGCATCTTTGCTGAGACTTCAATCAGCTATCAGTATTGCACTAGTACAAGTACACCACCTCTGCTTAAAAGTTCTGATAGTGCCAAATTAAATAAATTACAGACCAGATGCACTAGAAGGGCTGAGACATTCAAAATGTAATCGCTAATCCACGGTTTAAAGACAATAATTTGTTATTATATAGCGCTTTTTATGACAATTTTGGCTCCTTGGGGCACTGTAAATAAGAAGTTGTTACTCGTACCCAATATACTGACCTCAGTAGAACGGATGGTGTAGTTTACGCTTCTGGATTTGAAATTGTGGGAAGACAGATTAGGAATGAATGGTGGATGGATGGTTGGGTGAAAAGATGGATGAATGGAAGGATGGATAGATGCTTGAAAAGACGGAGGGGATAATGTATAGCTAGGTGGAAGAGTGAATACATGGATGAATAGATAAATGCTTAGAAAGCGGAAGGAAATCACTGGTCTTGCTCAGCGCCAAATAGATGTTTGAGTAAACTTGTTGTTTTCGGCTTCTCTCTTAAATGCCATCTGTGCCCATCAGTGCTTGTGCACTAAGTGCACCACAATAGCCAACACAGGCCGGCCTCTTTGGCCCATTTCCTCTCGGCTATTTTGAAATAAAGTTTGCATTGTTGTTTTCATGTTTAGCACGCACTGTTCATCTGGAGTTTGGCGCTGGTCGCCCTGATAGCGCAAACACTCTTTGCTGGCACGACGTATTTTGTATCTAAATTTCCATATGTAAAGCGTGTTTTAGGCATCGCTCGTGTAAGTATGTTTGTTTGCAATTAGAGGCTGGTGGCACAACGAAGGGATCTGAAAAGGGAGATACCCAGTGGAAACAAACACAGTCCCCTGAAAATAAACATGCCCGAACAAAGCTGCGTTAACATAAACTCCTTGCAGAGACCAGATCGGTGCAACGGAGAGAACATAGGAACATAACTGAGCTGCTGTAGCGGCTCTGCCACAGACTCCCTGTGTGAGCCTGAGCAAGGCGCCTAGGTAATGGGGCACAGGAAACAGGGCTCTTAACATGGGCCCTGCTTCGCGATTATAAACAAACACTGCTATCTCCTCCACACCACTGACCGCCAAGAACTGTTGCCCCCCCTGCCTCTTTGACTATGAACTCTCTCTGCTTTGCTACCTAGCACCAGTTCGCTGCCACTTGCCACCAGTGACTGCACTTTCATACCGCGCCTGCCCCCTGCCTCTCTGACCACTCATGACTAAATCACAGGTGTTTCACCACTGTCGGACGTCTTCCCCCGTTTTCTGCCGCTGCGACCAAGAGTGACTGCTCCACCTCACCCCCACCCCCACCCCCAAGATGCCTACAATCTACTTCTTAGGTCCGTACTTAGCGCCCTACCTGCGTCACCACTGGTACACCGTCTCCGTCCACACTTGCCTACACCAGGCATCTTTCCTTGCTCAGTGCTTCCTCGGGACACAACCGGTGCCCACTGCCCGCTACCTTCACCTCACCTTTTGCCTTAAGTTCTGCGGAGGCAAGAACAAGCAACAAGGAAAACAGCCTCTGGCTGGCTCACCGAGGGCAAAGCAAAATGGGGAAGGGGCTCAAACAGGCCCGGGAAAACAGGATGCAAGGCATCACTTACTCCTGTGTCGACCCGCGCTCACATAACAGAGCCCGGTGTGTCCTAAACTGCCCACGACACCTTTCATCCTGCACATCTATGCCTCAAATGAAAGCCTGATTTACAGGAACAGCCCAGTCAGTGGCGCGAAATACACAACAGCTTTTTTTTTTTTTTTGCATCTTTTATATAGCGCAAACTCGACCCGAAGGTATTTGTGCGCTTTACATTTGCACCGTATTTACATTACACACTCAGGCACGGGGAGATTAAGTGATTTGCCCAGAATCACAGGATGTGGACGCGACCTCGAGGCTCGAACCCTGGTTTCCAGTACCAAAGTCGTCAGTCTAAGCTGATGGACCACATCCTCTCCCCAAGAGCCTTACCTCGCTCTGGGATCGCGGCAGCCGGGGGAAAAGGCGCCATGTGCTGGTCCGAACCATCCGTGGGGCTGCAGAGGGGTTCCCAAGAAGAGAACCAAGGGCGAGAGGGGAGGAGACACGCGGACCGCGGTAGAACGCCACTGTTTTGTAGCGCATGTGTACGATGTAAAGCCAATCTGCACCATAAAATGCTAATCCGCCTCTCCACATCCCAGAATACTACCGAACTCACAAGACGACGTGGAAAACATTTTACCTCACCTTCAAACGCCTGGAAGGCTCTGTAGCCACCTAGATCTATGGAAAAAAATCAAACGTTACCCAACAACCACTCCCTGCAGTTACCCAAAACCTACATGTTAATGGTACTGAGTATACAAAATGCAAAAGTGGGGAAGACCGCTACTTCTTCGCCACCTTTCTAGAACAACAGCCTACCACACACCATTTGCAATGCCACAGTCTCACGAAACCCCGGTCTAAAACGTAAAAAATCACCTTTCCTGACCAATCAGCTCTCATATAACTAAAGTAAATGCACTATAATGGGACATCCCAGTAAAAAACAAAACATTACAACTCTGACACAAAATATTTAATGATTTCGCATTATGCTACGCGGTGAGCATTTCTGAAGCACAATTCTATGGTTTATATAATCTTGTAGCACTTTTGGAATGCGAGCACTCTTCCACGTCTTTCTGCGAGTTCTCTTTGTCTAGAATCATGGTGAATTGTCAGTGAGGTGAAGATCTGATTATTCCATCCATTTTTTTGCTGATGGTAAGTGTGGATTTCTTTGTGTTTGTCAGGTTTTGGCACATCCCTTTATTTAAAAGAGCAACCACCCCGATAGATCTGACCCTGCATACTGCCATGAGACCCCTCGCTTCCTTTGCAGCAACTCCCCGACCTGAAAACACGGCATGGTGACACAGGATAACAATGATGCCCAATGGCATGGCGATCTGCCTGTAAAAACGGCCTAACTCTTCCCCCTCTTTAACATAACGAAGTGGATGGCGCTCTCGCGAGGCTGCTACTTTAAAAGCTGCCGACTTTGGAGCTAGAGAACAGGGTTCGCGCCTCAGCGTGGGCTGCATAATTTAATTATAAAACAATAAACAGCGATCTCGGCAGGGGGTGGGGAGAGACAAATTTTTAAAAATACACGTGGAGGGGGAGACAGATACAATTTGAAAAACACGGTTGAGATGGGCAAATGTAGGATCTGAAACTAAGCAAAACAAACGGTGCGAGGAGTTAGCTCAACATGTAACGCTGCTGACTCTGGAGCTGGAAAACAGGGTTCAAGCCTCGGGCTGCATCATTTAAGCATCTGGGCTGCATCATTTAATTATGAATAAATATTAAACATAAATAAATATAAATAACAGCGTCAGGTGAAGGCAGCTTGCCAGATGTGGAAATGCAAGGAGCAGCTTGAATTGCGTGCGGGAGTGCGGGCATGATTAAGGCACGAACAACGGGAGTGGGAGGGGCGGGAGAGAAGGCACGACAGCGAGAGGGGTGGCACGGACACAAAGTAGTGCAGCAAATATGCAGTAAAGGGGCCAATAGCCATGGAAGGAGACATGGCTGTCATAAAGAGGGACTAGCAGCCTCCAAACCAATCAGAAGGCAGCATTTAGTAAGGCCAAAGCCACAAGCCAATGAAAAAGTGAGCGGGGGAGGAGGGCGGGGCTTCCCTCACCTATAGTGTATACTGCATGCCTCGCAAAGCGAGCTGGGCATGCGCTGCACCGCTAGGCAAGACCTAATAAACAAATTCAGCTTTGAACTGTTGGAGTAACAACTTGTAAACATCGATATCTGAATTTATAAATTAAAGTGGTGCTTTTCTTTTAGGAGTCGTACCAGGACAGCACCGAAGGCCCTGATTTTATATTAAAAACAGAGCTTTGGACACTATCATTTGCAGCTGATAAGCAGTATTTTTCTCCATGTGTTCCCATACCTGGCGTGTTCCGCAGTTTGGTGCTTGCTGCAAATGATTGTCACCGCTTGTGACAGTTCTACACTTAGTTGCATTTTAACCCCTGGACAAGCTTAAGTCAAGCACAGGGTTGTGGGCTTTTATTCACAGTGAAATATCTACTTGCCACTGGCAAGATGAAAATATGGACGATAGAAACTCAGAGGCACTGAAACCTGTGATATCTGCTCCAGCTCTATGCAATATAAAACCCAATCTGGTGGGAGGGTTTTATTAAAGCGCCGACCACCGTGCTCAAGACGCAAATTCAAAGTATCACAGGACTATGTAACAACACACAAACACACGCCCCACACACCCATCCCGTGGTGGGAAAACCAGATCACGAAACAAACCAAGTCAGCCGAGGATTCCTTGTAAATAGATATAAAACTCACCCATGTGTGTGTCAGCCGGACCTGCTAAAGATGTCCCCGCCTTTATCTGAGTCTATGCCGTCAAATCACAGAAAGCTGTGCGCAGCTATTCACACGTGTGTCTGCTATAAAATGTCTCTTCTTTAGCTGTCTACGCAGAACTCTCACGTCTAAAGCCATCCTGTCCCCACTAATCATCAACCAGAGCCTGGTTGCACCATACGTCCTAATATTAGCACGAAACTCTCTCCAGTGACACGTGGTAACATGACAACAAAACACTACAGAACTGTTGATCTCGCTGAGCAGAATATTTTGTTGACTGCAGTAACATTAACATACAATCGTCTCTTCGAAATGTTCTTAAAAGGCAGGGAAGATTACTTGTGCAATGAAGCGTTACATGCTGCCTCAGTGCACTGGAAATACATGTTAATCATGGGTCACAGCAGTGCTTTAAATGGGGAAAAATAAGTGCAGGTACTCACTAAAATAGGGGTGTGGCAAGTGGGCAGGGCTAGGGGCGGGTCTAAGGGCAAGATATGATCGTACTTAATGACTTCTGTACCATTTGCAGCACATATCAAAGCACACGAGAAATGCGTTCATGTCACTAAAACAGATTAACTAATTACAAGCTCCTCGGAAGCAGAGCTGCATCTGCCCTGCACTGGACAGAAAACCTAATCTGCGCCTGCCATGCTGATCATGGTACCGGTAGTCTCTATGGCTACAGAGAAGTGCCGGTACTGACGGCAAAAAAAATCGGAGGTGCCGGTACTCAGTACCGGTGAGTACCGGCCCATTTAAAGCACTGCGTCACAGAGTTGTCTGTTGCACTTGGCAGCAGGTGTACCGGACACCATTTAGGGAGAGGACGGTAGCTCGAGGTTACAAAAGCATGCATTAAAGTACATTTGAAAAAAAACACAAACACTGGCGAATCGCTGTCATGTCAAAGAATATATGAACGGTTTAACGGCCCTGTAGCATATAGACCTAAAGCGGTAGAAATAAAAGCAGCTGCCTCGTCAGACTAGCACTTAGTGATAAGTTACGATGCTCTTAATTCATTATCTTTTTAGCAAGTCTATATATACACCAAATGCCTTTCGTTACCTTGCTGCGTATTTCGTGTTTTATGTGGTGCAACAGTCTGTATGATTGTGCCCTTTGCTCCTTTCTTTTTCTCTCCAATATGAATATAAATTGAACAGTATTTCGACGTTTTGAGCTTGGTTCTCTCCCAAACAGATATGTTATTTTATTTTTTTCGGAAGTGTTATTTTTTCGTTCAGTTATGTACTGCGCCTTGTTCGTCAGGGGGCGCCCCTCTCGCTTCCTCCCACTTTAGTGAGCTGGAGGGGCAGGAGGAGGAGCATACTTCCTGCCACATGATTGTCAACATATGAGCCAAATGATGCCCGGTGCGAGCATTTTCGGTTTTCACATCCGCAGGTCACTGTTGGACGCTGCTAAGGAGCATTGCGCTCACCGATGCGTTTAAGCCACAACGGCCCCCAAACAAGCTGTGGTGACGCGCTCTAGTTGTGTGAGCGTGCGCCCGAGGCATGCTGGGAACGTAGGCGGCCATGTCAGTGTCGCGAGTGAATGGTGGTGAGAAGACGTATTCCCAGTGCTCGGGGAATAAAACTCGAGTTAAACACCAACTGTGTCGGCGGTGGTTAATTACTGTAACCGGATTACTATAAAAGGTGGCGACGAGGTGAGAGGGCGCCGTGACCGCCAACTGAGCGATGCACGTCCAGAACCCTCAGCGCCCCGATCACAGACCCGAGTGCGGCAGAGGAGTGTGCCACACCACGTGCAGGGAAGCACATTGTAGAGCCCACGAGCGCACTGCACCGGCGCTGTTTTTTTCCCCAGCGGGCACCGTTGCCATAACCTGCAAGGGCGAGCGGGTGCCACTGAAGCCCAGAAGGCACGAGAGACCATACGGCAGCACACAAAAGCCAGTGCTAGAAAGAGAAGGGTTCCGGGGCACTACCAGAGGTCCAGCTGGCATCAACAGGGTGCGGACACGCCCGAGGTCTAAACAATCTGCTGAACCCAAGGCCAGAAGCTGTAGTGTTCTCTCACAGTGAGTAACCAGAGACACAGCTGTGCACCACAGGACACAGAAGCAATTCCCTACGCACGCCAGGGGAGACCCACAGAGATCAGTCAACACGCAATAGGGGAGCATAGCACTGGAGGTCCCAGGTTCATCCCGAGATGGGGGTGGAGACCCTTCACCCACGCAATCCAGCGGGCCAGGAGAGAGGCAAGACCCAGGGAGCCCACCAGGGGTTGCCACACAACAGGTCCCTACCCAACGCAACGGGGGTAAAATGTGCACGCAGTCATCTTCGCTCACCAACCTAGTCCCCTTCTTACCCAAGGGGTGAGTCAGCCATGCCATGGGAAGACTGGAAGCGGTATTTTCTGAACTACCTAGCAGCCCTAGAGGAAGAAGGGGAAGGGGCGTTCTCCAGTTCAAGGAGGAAGAAAATACTTCTGCACAACCTAGGCCCAGAAGGCATCAGAGTGTATGACAACCTGGTGAAGAAGACCAGAACCCCAGACGACACAGACGAGTTCCAATCCGCGCTGGAAGATCTAGACTCCCACTACCGCCAAATAGTGTGCACAGCCATAGACAGATGCAATTTCTTCCAAAGGAAACAAAGCAGCGGAGAATCGATAGACGAGTACGTAGCAGCACTACAGAAGTTGGCGGTGACGTGCAAATTCGGTACCCTGCACGACAAACTCATCAGAGATCAGATCATAATGCACACCGCCAATACGGCGATCCAAGAGAAGTTGTGGGTCAATGAAGATGCACCCCTCAAAGAAGTAGTGGCACTTGTGAAGAAAGCAGAACTGTCAAAGAGGTGCGCAGAAGCGGCGAAAAGGGAGACCATCAACAGAACTCCAGTATGCAAGATATCAGACAAAAACAGGCCTGAAGCAAAACAGCAACAAACACCGCCAAACTCAAGGAACCAGAAGAAATACCCTCAGAAGTCCACGAGGACCCAGAGACCACAAGGAGAAAGCAGAAACACATGCTACAGGTGTGGTAGCCAAACACATACAAGCAACGACAAAGGATGCCCGGCGTTAAGGGTCAAGTGCTCCTTCTGCAGAATAATGGGACACTATGAAAAGGTGTGCCGGCGTAAGCTCAGAAGAACGGAAGTGAAGTACATCACCCAGGAATTGGACGGAGACGAGGAAGCCCATGGAGGAGATTATGAGTAGGACGAAGTCTTGTGTATAGACGACCAAGTTCTTGGAGTAAACTGCACAAGATCCAAGAAACCGGCGTTACAAATGTCGATCAGAGGTGTACAGGTGAACATGGTGGTGGATTCCGGCTCCCCGTACACGATAATTCAACGAACCATATGGGAAAGAGACTTTGAACCCAGAGTGGGCACGGACCTGCACCCCACAGACATACACCCGGTCACGTTCACGGGAGAACCTATACCCATGGTGGGGTATCGACCACTGACGTTCGAGTTCAAGGGGTGAACTGCAGAAGGAAAGCTGTACGTCGCAGAGAAGGGTCCCTCCGTTCTAGGGTGGATGGATCAAGGAGCTCTAGGAATCCAACTCAGTCCCGGCGGGACCACCCAGGTGTTGATGACAGACGCAGTCCAAGCATACGAAGAAAACGCGTGGAAGAAGGAATACCCAGAAGTCTTCAAGGGGATGATAGGTCGGATGACAAAATTCATGCACAAGATATGCCTTAAGGCGGGGCGAAACCGGTAAGCCACAGGGTTCGCAACATTCCCTTCAGAAGCAGGGAGGCGGTCCAGGAAGAACTACAACGCCTGGAGAGAAACGGTGTTATAGAAGCCATCGAAAGTGCAGAGTGTCTCACACCATTAGTGGTCGCACAGAAACCCAACGGGAAGGTGCACCTATGCGAGGATTTGAGGGAGCTCAACAAGAACATCATGGTGGACAAGATCCCACTATCCCGGATAAACGAAATGCTGGCGAAAACAAAGGGAGTCAAGTGGTTCTCAACGGTGGATCTCACCTCCGCGTACCATAAAATCGCCTTGCACCCATCATGCAATCACCTGACATCCTTCATCACGCCTTTTGGATGCTATAAGTTCCTTAGGATGCCGTTTGGACTAGCATCAGCTGCCGCGGTATTCCAAAAGCTCATGCACCGATTGTTCCAGAAGGTGGAAGGAGTGCAGTACTTTCAGGACGAAATCCTCGTCATGGGGAAATCAAAGGAAGACCATGATGCCAAACTGCACGCTGTTTTGACCATACTGGCACAAAATGGTCTCACCGCAGAATGGGAAAAATGCAAGTTCAGTGTGGGATCAGTGACATACTTAGGCCACGAGATCAGCGGAAAGGGGATAGAACCGAAACAAGCCAACGTGGCAGCCATCAAAGAAGCGCCTACGTCCAAAAGGAAGGAAGATGTCCGTTCCTTCTTAGGCATGGCGTAGTTTTACAGAAATTTGTCCCTCACTTTGCGTCCAAAACCCACCATACGAAGAGCAAAAGGAATTTGATCTGTTAAAGCAAGACATCTGTGCCGCCATCCCTCTCAAGGGGTTCGACCAAGCAGCCCTGTCCATACTAACCACCGATGCCAGCGACAAGGGACTGGGTGCGGTGCTAATACAGAGATCCCAGGAAGGAGAAGTCTCCACGATCAGCTTTGCCTCGGGGTCTCTAGCAACCAACGAGGAGAAATTCAGTGTGATAGAAAAGGAGATGTTGGCAACAGTCTGGGCCATGGAACGGTTCAGACAGTTTTTGTGGGGATCAAAATTTCTACTCCGCACTGATCACAAACCACTGGTGAAAGTCCTGACATCTTGTGGACATGCCCTCGCGACTCCCCGTATAGCGAAGATGACCCTGAGACTACTTGATTATGTGTATGAGGTGGAGTACCTTCCCTGCCCCAAAAACAAAGTAGTTGATTTTTTTAGCAGAGCAGCCGCGATGGAGCCGGGAGAAGATCAAGAGCCCTCAGAATGGGAAGGCTACATGGTAGCACTCACACAAGACTACGAAGTAGTGATCAGTGCACAAGAGTGGGTGGAAGCGTACACTAATGATGATACCTTGGAAGCTGTGAAGAGTTACGTAACGCAAGGGTGGCCAGACAAGAAGCACCTAGATAGCAATCTGAGGAAATTCTGGGAAGTCCGGGAGGAATTATCTATCGGAGACAATCCAGTGTTCCTACTAAGAGGAGACAAGGTGGTCCCTCCACAGCCCTTGGTGAATCATCTCCTAACCATCCTACATGAAGGGCACCTTGGGATCATGAAGACCAAGGCAAGAGCAAAGCAGGCGTATTGGTGGCCAGCCATGGACAGTCAACTAGAGAAACACGTCAGAACGTGCATACAATGCAACTGGGCAGACAAAACCCAAGTACTACTACGGCCGCCACTAGGAAAATTCACCTGTCCTTCCAGTCCGTGGGAAATGCATTCGGTGGACATATTGGGTCCCATTCTGGATACCAAAGGCGTGCCCAAATACGCCATAGTACTGGTAGATAGGTGTGAAGTGTCTGACACCAAGGCGGTGCTGTCTTTCCTCCCCTCCACATTCTTGAGGGAAGGGATCCGAAAAGTGGTTACCTGTGACAATGGGCCGCAATTCATTTCAGCAAAATGGAACGCGTTCATGGACCGCAACGGAATAGAAGTCAAACATACTCCAGTGTACCACCCGGCGGGAAATGGACTAGCAGAGAGATTCAATTGAGTAATTATGGGGTCGGTGCAAGCAGCGATAAGTGCTGGACCAAACTGGGAAAAAGAGCTCCAACGCATGCTATGGGCTTATCGTATCACCCCAGCAAACACAGGATACAGCCCATTCAAAATACTCCGAGGATGTGACCCCTTCACGAGGGACAATCTGGCGTGGAAACAACTAATTGTCCAAAGCAGGTGGTCTCCAGCTGTGGTGCGTCGCAACATCGACAAGGCGCCAGCCTTGTATACCGAGTACTACAACAAACGTCGAAATGTCAAGGAAGTAACCCTAGAAAGGGGTGAGTGGGTTAGAGTGAAACAGGCAGTATTAAAGAAGAAAGGAGACAGTAAATTTAGTCCACCTTTACAAGTTGTGGAGTCTTACGCCAGGTCATCCCTGTTGAGCGATGGGAAAGTATGGTCGCAAGATAGGATGGCGAGATGCAACAGAATCATGAAGTGGGAAGATCCAGAGAGTAGGAGTTCGCCTACCCCAGAGGAAGGCAATGAGCCCGAGACGGCACCGGAGCTGGAGAACACTGTGAAAGGGCCCACCACTCCTAAATGAGGTAGTGAAGACCAATACACCTCAGAGGAGAGTGAAGGCATAGAAATAACCAGTCAGCATACACCGAGGAACCCAGGCATCAGGGGAAGGGAGAGATAGCAGCAAGGGGAAGCGAAGGTAGGAGGAGGACTTCTAGTAAGTGACCAGAGTGACCCTCATCCCAACACACTCCTGAACAAGGCTGGGCAGACTGGTCAAAGTGCCAAAGAAGTTTGAAGACTTTGACATGAGAGTCAAGTAAGACTGTAATGTACATATGTTCCCTGCTTCTTTACCTGTTAATTCTTGTGTGTGTCCAAAGGGGGGAGATATGTGGTGAGGTGCTCTAGTCGTGTGAGCGTGCGCCCGAGGCCTGCTGGGAACGTAGGTGGCCATGTGAGTGCCTCGAGTGAATGGTGGTGAGAAGATGTATTCCCGGCGCTCGGGAAATAAAACTCGAGTTAAACACCAACTGTATCGGCGGTGGTTAATTACTGTGACCGGATTACTATACAAGCCACTAGATGATAACAAATGCTGATCATTACAAATGCCGGTGTGGCGAAAGTTCATGCGACTGTGCCAAAGGGTCCGGGCATGCCACTGTCCACAGCAGCCCCTCCAAAACCAGAAAGGAGCGAATCATCCGAGTCAGAGCCCTACCCTGTGCATCCTGTCAGTGGGAGGGCCGGAGACCGCCCTCTCCTGCCATTTTGCACACATTAAGGGGTAGGGGCTCCTTCATGTTCTGTAAACACTTAGACCCGCATCTACTGTCGGAAAGACCCCGTAGGTGCTTGTGTCGGGTTCCTTTCCACGCCACAGCAGTCTGGATGCAGCTCACCTTGTGTTGTGTGTGCTCTCGAGGGAATACAGACGAGCTCTACTCTATGGAGTTTTGCTTCATCACTCGCAGCTGGGGTACTGTAACACCCTCGCCAACCGCATGGAACTGGTAAAGAATAAGCACATTTAAAGATCTGAATTGCTTTAATAACACTGTGAGCTCAAGGCAGACAACATAAGTCCGAACGGGCAATTCTGTCTTTCTCCATATCCCAGCTAGCTGATTATTAAGGAGAATAAAAGTTTTAAAACTGCCAATGAGAGATCCCTTCATCCTACTGGAACAGGATCTGCAACGGGGCTGCTAGGCAAGACGTGCTGTACAAACGGAAATAAGCGGAGCAAATAACCTGGAAAGCGCGATGGCTGGCTGCTGAAAGTGCTTGTTTACAGAGCATGGATGTGTGACGTGTCCACCGAGGAAGGGCTGCAGTCCCATGTTAAAGAATTACAGCGGATTACAGCACAGATGAGGGGCCTAGAGCCAGGCTGTGGGTCCAGAAATATATCATGTCCCCGCCTCTCGAGATCGGCCCCGTGGCTCTTTGACCCTTAGCGCGTTCACGCCTGGAAAGTTACATAAAGCGGACTATGGAGTCCAGCCTGGTCAGCTGCTACCTCTGCAATGAGGCTGACGTCCAGCCAAGGGGAGCATGAGAGTCACGCTGTTATGGAGGAAGTGGGGAGGCTGGTGAAGTTTGCTGGCAGGGTTGAGCCTCAGGCAGGGTCGAGCCACGGGTCTCCCAGCGCCCGGTGACGTCACCTGTAAAACGCTCTTTGTTGTGACTCCGGCAACAGCATCCCAGACACAACTCCAGGGGGTGTTACTGTATACACACAGCTGTTATAGAGGAAGTGGGGAGGCTGGTGAAGTTTGCAGGCAGAGTCGAGCCACGGGTCACCCAGCGCCCGGTGACGTCACCTGTAAAATGCTCTTTGTTGTGACTCCGGCAACAGCATGACAGACACAACTCCAGGGGGTGTTACTGTATCCACCTGCGTGAGCGGAGTAGACGGTGGAGGATGCTGTCCAGAGGAAAAGTTTGCAGCTGGAAAACTGGTATTCGGGGCAGAGAGTGGCAAGGAGCTGTGCTGTGGGGTACAGATCCACTGGTAGGACCTAATCTCTCCCTGGATGCCGTATCTCGGTGTACGTGACATTAGATCAACAGCTCTAACCTCCCCCTTCGCTCGTCACAAAACTACTATCAGCATCAGACCCTCACACATGAATGCCCAGCGCCGTCATTGCTACCTTCAGAGAGAGCTGTAAGTGTTGGAGATGCTGCAGAGGTCATGACGGGAAGAAAGTAGTCCGTGCAGTGAAGGGGCCAGTAGCCATGGAAGGACACAAATGACGACATGGCCATCATGGGGATGGACTAACAAGCCGAAAACCAATCTGAATGCAGCATTTAGGATGTGAGCCAATCCAAAAGATTGGCGGAGAGTGGGCGGAGCTTAAACAAAGCTTCCCTGCTATAGTATATACTGCATGTCTCAACGAGACAGCGCAAGCGCTGCCTAGGCTAGACCTAAAAAGTAATTGGCAGTATTAAACTATCTGGACATGTAAAACATTCCAGCACATATCCTACCTATGAAATACACTCCACGCTACCCATGGGGCTACATTGAGCTTACCTTAGGGGTGCCTTACATGTAATAAAAGGGAGGGTTTGGGCCTTCTAAGTGGGTGCACTGGCCAGGTGGACATGGTAGCTTAACACTGTTCTCACAGACACCGCAGCGGCAGGTCTGACAAATGGTTGCATGGTGTGGGTGGCGGGATGTAGGTGGCTCAATCAGTGCTGCAGATCCACTAGTAGCATTTGATTTACAGGCCCTGGGCACACATTGTGCACTTTACTATGGACTTACCAGTAAATCAAATATGCCAGTCGTGGATATACCAATCAACAATATAATTTAGACAGAGAGCATGTGCACTTTAGCACTGATTAGCAGTGGTAAAGTGCCCAGAGTCCTAAAGCCAACAAAAACAGGTCAGAATAAATAGGAAGGAAAAAGGTTGGGGATAACAGTGCAAAAAGGGCCAGGTCCAACACTCATTGTCACAAGTAATTACTTCACTATCACCTCAGAGTACTCATGGAATAGGTCTGACTGTTGGCAGTTTCTCTGGCTTGCTCTGTACATGTAGAACTGGCTGTAGGTAGGTATTTTAGGTTTCTCTGTACAGGATTCCTCCCTGCACACTATTATATCTCAGTTTCAGAGAAAACTGAAAGTCTATGGGGAATGCTAAAGGAAGTCGGCAGCTCATATAAGATAAAGATAGAGTGCCCTAAATGACTACAATCAAGGTGTAGGAAAGTGGGGTATTATGCAGTGAGGCTGGTTAGGCTTCACTATGTAATACCTTCATGTTACCCCAAGTAGGTCCTTTGTAGTCACACTAATACAGCCCTAGCCCATTCCTGGTAGTGTGGGACAGAGTAGTCAGGGTTTACTTGAGGAACATGTGTTAAGCATTTCAGAGTATCAACACGGATGATAAGTAACACGAGTCTAAAGAAATCAGGCACCAATTTATAGAAATAGAGCAGATTTTTCCATAATTTTAGACACCAAAATGAAGACGATCAGATCAGTATAACCTGATTAATGGATTTTTAAAGGAAAAATAAATCAGTGAATTAATTATTGCGGAACGATAACATTGAAGTCACTAGGAAAACACACTAGCGACACTCGGCCACTTGCTGGTCGATTTCAGTGGAAATCCCTGAGGGGTAAGATGAGGCGGGCCCCAGGACCAGGCCCCAACAATCAGTTGAATTTGACCTGGCTCGTAGGGCCTGGGTGCAAAGTTGTTCTGTCTGTCCCTGGTGCTAAACGCAGGTGCCGATGGTGCTGGTTTTGCTGCTTTGACAGTGCTAGGGAGGAATGAGATGCACAAACTTAACAACTGGGCCACTGAGGTGACAGGTTGAAGGTGCTGTAGGATGCCTTTGAGAAACAGCATCAAACAACGGTGGTGGTAGGCCGACTGGCCACCAATAAGCCTTAGTAGTAGCAAACACAGCTTTCTGTTACTTCAGAACCCTGGAGGCCGGGGGGAAACAATAGCCGTCTGTAGCATCCTGAACATCTTAGAGTTCTATACCTGTTGCCAGGTGATACAGAATGTTATTGTGTGACTAAGATGTGGGTTCAGTTGGAACCTTGATGTTAACCTGAAGACAGGCTACTTGTGGATGGGATCCTTATTTCTGGAATAAAGCATTTAACCTTCATAACTCAACTCATTGTACAGTTGGATTCTTACAATTGGTGACAGAGGATGGCTCCAGCAAAGAAATAAGAAGGATCTCAACACTACCTCTATAAATGAAGGAAACTACCAACTCCCACAAACTCAATTATCAAGGTATTATCCCTCCATTATTTCTTAACTCTGCTTGAAATTGACTAACAACATATACTAGTCTTTCTAGCCTTGCACTAAATTAAGGGAGTAAACAAGTGCCTTTCGTTTTAATTTTGAGTGGAGTTGGCAGGACTGGTGACTGTTTTATGTGTACCACTTTAAGATCGTTTTAAGCCTGCAATTTCATTGATCTAATCAACTTGAACATAAAAATACAACAACTTTCCTAATTAAGTTGATTGACATTGTCTATGAACTTGGTTGTTTAAAATTGGATAGCTTCAGCGTGACATCGTGCTGATTCTGATTCTTCGTCACGTTATTTAAGTCGTGGAAGCAATAGCAGAAATGAGTTGATGGATGTAAGATGTTTTGAACGGTAGACTCCTCGTCAAGAAGGGCGCATCTTTTAATATACACGCAACATCTTACCTCGTTCCTCTGCACGTGTTGTGGAGCGCTGTCATGGTTACCTCAGCTACCGTCCCCGTTCACTCCGACATTGCTTTCCCCTGAGCTCCGGAGTGTGCGGAAAGCGTTGCTAGCACATCCTACGTAATTACGTTCGACGTATAACGTGGAGGCCATTTTAAGAAAACTGTTTGTGGAACGCATAAGTGAAACGCAAGCACTAAGCGCGTTTAACTTTAATATTCACAGCACATCACTTCAGTGATGCGCACACTTTATGAGCAAGTTTGAAACGTGCTTCAATTCTTCAATTATAACGTGCTACTTCAGTGGCACGCACACTTTATTTCACAGAGACAAGCGTGCACTTTCAGTGACATGCACACTCTTTTATTTGTTAGAAGTTTAAAAAAAAAAAAAGAGGATATAATAACACCAATTTCATTTCCTCAAAGTATGTATTCTTACAGCGGAAAGTGTGCACAGTGACATGCACACTTTGCTTAAATACATCCACTGTTTCCGGCGTGTTGCTTCAGTGACACGCACACTTTTCCTCACGGCAGCAAGTGTCCACCTTGATACAAGTGTAGAAATGTATTTTTTTTTTTATTCACCATTTTGAAGCACAGCGTGTTTCTTCTGTTACACACCCAATTTAAAAAAAAATTTTTTTGATTAGTATTCTTGTACTCTACATTAGTATTATTAGAAGAGAGCCTGTCTTTTTTTCAGACACATGCATATACATGCATATTTTTCACCATTCTCTGTTAATTTAAAATTACTACTTAAGGGAATGTAGAAGTTTAGAAAGCTCTTTTTCACCTCTAATACTACACGTTATTAGTGTAAAATTTATCAGTGTTGGTTTCATGCTTATTAATTTTTATGTATCTTGATCTTCTCTTGTCACACCGTTAGAAGGTCACATATAAACCATTGTAAAAGGATATAGGTTATTTGTGTTTCATTTGAAGGTGAATCCTCTTACTTTTAGTCACAATGCAAAATGTAACTGCACCTCCGTTTTTCTTGTCATCTCCGGGAGATCCACCAATTAAATGGCAAAAATGGCGCAAGGTCTTTGAGAGATATGCCAGGGTTTGTGGATCTTCCCTAAGTGCAGAAAGAAAGACTACATTGTTACTACATTGCTTGGGTTCGGAAGGGCAAGAGGTTTTTGACCATCTTTCAGAGTTGGATGATCATAGCCTCAATGAGTATGAAATATGCATTGCTAAGCTTGATAAGCACTACTTACCAAAAGTCAATACCATTCTTGAGAGGTATCACTTTGGTCGAAAGTCACAAGTAGAAGACAAAAGTATTGAGAATTATGTAACTTCCCTTAGAAAATTAGCATCTTCTTGTAAATTTGGATCTAATCTTGACAAGAGAATTAGAGATCAATTTATGTTAGGTTGCAGGATTGATTGGGTCAGGGAAGAACTTTGGCAAAAACATGAACCTACCTTAGATGATGTAGTGGTTATTGCCAAAAGAATAGAACATTCTTTAAAATGTGTTGAGGTCATCAAGAAAGATTGTGAAGAAAAGGATAAGAATTCTATACATGTGGTTAAACAAACTCCTAAGGAAGGTAATGAACAAAATGAATATAATAAGAAAAGTCCATTAAATGAAAACATTACAAAAGTTAGTTTGCCCAAAGTAAAATGTTTTCGCTGCGGTACACCAGGTCATTTTGCAAACGGCAAACAATGTCCAGGGTGGAAAGCTACGTGCAATGAATGTAAAAGAAAGGGGCATTTCACGATTGCTTGTAAAGGCAGAAATTACAGAGGAAAAGTCAATGAAGTATACTATGATATTAATGATACTTGTGAATCCCCAGATGATGTGGATTGTGGTCAAATTCAGGTACAAGTAGTTCAAAATGAAGAAAAAAAGAGTTGTCCCACTGATGAAATTTATGTTGAGGGTAAACCAGCAAAAGTTCTCTTAGATTCCGGTGCTAAAATCACCATAATATCAAAAGATTTCTATTTAAAAGAGATCAGAGAGAAAATCAAGGTTTATTCTCCCGATATTAGATCTTTTGCCTACGGGGGTGAACCCATTAAGTTGTTTGGTTATTTCTGGGGTTTACTTGATTACAAAAATAGGTTAACCAGCGCTAAAATATATATTTCACAGAAAGGTGACAGTATATTAAGTTGGTTCCACCAGAGAGATCTTGGTGTGATTTTAGACCCAAATGCTTCCCCACCTATTTTACTCAAAGAAAACTTTATTTCTATATCAGTAGCTGCTATTGATAGTAATACTGAAGACCATCTCACTCGAAGGTTAAAGGAACAGTTTCCTAAGGTGTTTTGTGATACCTTAGGTTGTCTAAAAAATTATACTCATCACATTCACTTAGTTGATGGTGCCAAACCAATTTGTTGTAAGGTACGAGGTATTCCTGTTGCTGTCAGAGAACAAGTACAGGCAGAACTGGAACACTTAAAAAAGGATGGGATCATTGAAGAGGTTGAAGCAACTCAATGGCTTGCTCCTGTTGTGGCCGCGAAGAAGGCTGATGGCTCGCTTCGGCTATGTGTGGACCTTAGGGAATTAAACAAATGTGTCGTAATTGATAAATATCCACTACCTAAAATTGCAGACATGTTGATGTTGTTGAAAGGAGCTAAAGTCTTTAGTACTATAGACTTAAAATCTGCATACCATCAGATCAGATTGGATGAGAGTTCTAAAGACTTGACAGCATTTGTTACTCCTTTTGGCACGTTTCGATTCCTAAGGCTACTGTTTGGCTTGGTCTCAGCAGCCTCAGTTTTTCAGAGGGCGTGAGAGACAGTTTTAAAAGGGCTATCTGGTGTAAGAATATACCAGGATGATATCTTGGTTTTTGGCGTGGATGACAAGGAGCATGAGTTGAGGGTGCTGGATGTCCTTAAGAGGCTAAATGAATTTGGGCTTACTGTCAAGATGGAAAAATGCAAATTTAAAAGGAGCTCCATAGATTATTTGGGCCATACGATTGGTGAAGGCGGAGTTTTACCCAAAGAAAGCTTAATAACTGCCATTCAAAAGATGCCTTCCCCAATTAACAAAGAGGAATTATTGAGTTTTTTAGGAATGGCTGAAATTTACAGTAAAGTTGTGCAAAATTTTGCCTCACTATGTGTTTCCATGAGAGCTTTGTTGCATAAAGGATGTGAGTTTGTGTGGGATGAAAAATGCGAGAGGGAATTTTGTTTTCTTAAAGAAAGGCTAAATTCAGCACCTAAACTAAGCAGCTTTGATCCTGACAAGAAATCTGTTTTATTAACTGATGCCAGTGTGAAAGGTCTAGGTGCAGTTCTCCTACAAAGGAACAAGGGACATGATGAGGTGATTTTATTTTTGTCCAGAAGTTTGAGAGGAGCTGAAATGTGTTACTCCGTGATAGAAAGAGAAGCCCTTGCGGTGTATTGGTCAATAAAGAAATTGAAGAATCTGCTGTGGGGTGGTACATTTGAGGTCAGGACAGACCACAAACCTTTATGTGAAATTTTTAAGCAAAAAGGAATCGATGCTGTCTCCAGCAGGATCACTAAGTGGGTGGTTGCATTGCAGGATTATGACTTTGAGGTTAAGTACATACCTGGTATACAAAATAAGGTGGCTGATGCTTTGTCTCGGTTAGTTGTTTACGATGATTCATCATTGAGGGGGGGATTATTGACAAAGAATGATGGTTGAAGGCTGTACTTGAAGATGAATTTTTATTAAAAGTTATAGAGTGTATAAAAACAGGTTGGAATACCAAAACCAAAGATGAAGAAGTAGACAAGTTTTGGCATGTATGGGATCAACTATCGGATCGTGATGGTTTACTGGTCAGGGGCGTGAGACTCATTCCCCCTGCTGTACTTAGAGAGGAACTCACTTCCTTAGCTCACTATGGTCATCTGGGAATCTCTAAGACTAAAGAGTTATTGAGGTCATCATATTGGTGGCCAGGTATAGATTTACTAGTGGAACGGAAAATAAGGGATTGCATGCAATGTGCTTTGAGTGAAAGAGTGGTTAAACCTAAGATCCAACCAATGGTTATAAGAGATCAGCCTGATGGTCCGTGGTAAGAAGTTGGTTTGGACATTGTTGGACCAGTTCGCTCTTCTGGCACAGAATGGTACATACTTGTCCTTGTAGATTTTTTCTCACGGTGGCCTGAAATAGCTATAACGCGGGGAATTGAAACTAAGCATGTCAAAGCCTTTTTGGAAAAACTCTTTGCCAGAGAGGGCATACCCAATGTGATCCTCACAGATAATGGTGTGCAATTGGTCTCCAGGGAGATGGAGGATTTCTTGTGTGCTCATGGTGTTAAGCATAAGAAGTCTTCCTTATATCACCCAGAGACCAATGGGTTAGTAGAGCGCTTTAACCGTGTGCTCAAGGAGACAATTGAAATGGGCAAATCAGCAGGTCTGGATTGGCGCTCAGAAGTATTTAAAAACATAAAAGTTTATAGTTTATCTCCCCATGCTGTCACAAAAAGAACACCATTTGAATTGTTCAGGGGAAGGTGTGCTAACTCTCTAGTAACACCCTCTTGGGTGAATGACTTACAACCAGACCGCATTGTTGAAAATGAAAAGGGTGACTGGAGGTTGGTAGAATAAAACAAAATAGAGGAGAGGAAAAAACTTCATGATGTAAAGAAATGTGTAAAGAAAACTGTTGTGAAAGTGGGGGACTGGGTATTGATAAAAAATCCTTGCAAGAGTAAATCAACGGAAGCTTTTCTGAAACCTATTCAAGTTGTTAAAATTTTCAACAATGCCATCAAAACTGCAGATCATCGCATCTGGAATTTGAACAGGGTGGTAGTGGTTAGAGAGGACTTTGTTTGTGGACCTAAAAGAACATCTGATGCTGAGAAACTGGATCATCTGACTAATACTCCATTTGGCATACGGAAATCTTCAAGAATTGCTTCTCATCCAAGCTACTTAAGAGACTATGTTAAGTAGGTTTTAACATTTGCATATTTTTATTGTTTGCATATCCTAATTGTTAATTCTTTTTATTTTTGTACTTTTGTTAATAGTAAAAGAGGGAGATGTGTAGCATCCTGAACATCTTAGAGTTCTATCCCTGTTGCCAGGTGATACAGAATGTTATTGTATGACTAAGATGTGGGTTCAGTTGGAGCCTTGATGTTAACCTGAAGACAGGCTACTTGTGGATGGGATCCTTATTTCTGGAATAAAGCATTTAACCTTCATAACTCAACTCATTGTACAGTTGGATTCTTACACCGTCTGAAACTTGCTGGAGGTCAAGACTATATTTATTTACTCTTGGGCAATCCCTTGGTTGGCCTGATGGTACAGAAATTTGTTTGGTTCTGGGAGTCCGATTTGCCTGCGGGCTGCAGAAGACTAGTGTTATCACAATGTAGAGAGCGAGAGACAGTGAGACCAGTTGCATTCTCCCAACATCAGTAGTTATACACAAAAGCAACTGGAATTAACAACAATATAGGATGAAGAAAGAAATTGGATCCTATCATAGGAGGAGATATTCTGCCTCAGCCTCTTGACTATCCAGAGATATTGGATTAGACACCTCACTCACTTATCGTGAAATGCTTCATCATCGGTGCCTGTCCACACCCTGGTAGGATGATCCCACCAGGGTAGACTCAACCAAAGATGGAATGGGAGTTCTTAAATTAAATTAAGCTGGATAAGCCGGGATCCAGGAGAAAGGTATATAGCTAAGAATACCTACAGTTGTACCCGAAAGGTTTTCTTTATTTATACTATTTATATTATTTACCAGAGGTATGGATAAAAAGCTTTGCTGTTTTTTTATTGAATTGAATTGTTCAATGTCACCCCCTTTGTCTGTGCCAACAAGTTTCAGCCCACTCAATGAGCCCAATAAGGTCTGGGGCCTTCGTCAGGGCTTGTTATATATATCTCTGCATTTCTATGTATGCACACCATGCACACTTGTGAGGCCTAAGGCTCTCACCTGTCTCGACCTTCTATCCTGAGGATTTTCTGCAGGACAGAAAGGTTTCATAGGAAGAGGTTAGATGTGGACCTAACATGTTCTCTATTAAACAAGCTCCTTGCTCCCAATTTATAAAGACGTGTTTTTTAAATCATTGTCCACACTTGTCGCAGTCCTGACTAGTGGACTAGTACCTGTAGTCCAAGGGAGTTCTGAAGTTACCTTTGGCTTGCAGAGCAGTTCCTTTTTCCTTTGGAGCCGATCTCTGGTCCAGGACAAGTCCTGGTCATGCAGTTGCAGGGTGGTTTCCTCAGGTGCAGATTATTGCGCCTTTACTTTGTGCAGGTCCTGAAGCCGCAGTCACCGGTCTCTTATTTGTCCTTGGTCCAATTGAAGCAGATCTCAGGTTCTAGTGCCAGAGGTGCCCCTTATAACCTACATTTAATCAGTGGTGTGAATGTAAGTAGCTAATGGGCTATTAGCCCTAGTGGCCGATCTGCACCTGAGGTGACCACTCAGGGAGGTGTGCCACCTTTTGTACCCAGCACAATCTATTCTGCCACTTTTAAAATGGCAGAACCCATCTTCGGCTGTTTGGGATCGGGGAAACCGCAGCACTGTCTGACGAGGCTGCCCTTAACGAAGGACTGCCAACTTTTCTCGCATCCTAGGAGTACTGAAGCCTCCTTTATAAGTCATAGGTAAAGACTGCACCTATGACAATATAAACCATGAGCCATTGAGCTCACTTACGAAGAAGGGTAAATTAATGTTCTCACCCCCTCTGTAACAAGGGGGATCCAAAATGTGAAGACCGCCTAACACCCTATGGTCCTGAAGAAGGCCACCTGACTCGTAAAAGCAATCCTTAGGCCGAAACATGTCGACCCCCCACTAGGTGCAGTGGACCAATTAGCAACCCACTTATGCACCACTTTTTCTTTTAATCATGTCCCTGTCCTGACCTAATAAAGTTTCTTCACACAGGATAGGAGACATTCTTAATCACTAGTCACACTTCACGACTGCAAACCTCACAGACAGTCTCCCTCCTGGTGGAGGTTGGTGAATCACTTGGAAAACCGAACACTCATGTGATTACGACCGGATGATGACACTATCCATCTGACTACACGAGCGGAGAAAACCTATACCGTGCACTGTGTTAGTGTGGTTGAGGGTCTCTGTTACAACACATGTGAGCCTCTGGTTCTTCGCGCCTACTGATTCATTCCCCTATGAATATTAGCTCATCAATACTGGAAGCTGAATGAATCTCTGCTTCTCTCTCCCTTATATTGATTTGGATAACCTCTAAGGTAGTAAACTGGGTGTATGTCACATCATATCTGACATGGTAATCATGTCAGGTTTGATAAAAAACAAGTTGTTTAATACCAAACATGACCCTAGTTGTACCATAATGGAGCTGGCAACCTCGGGGTGGCCGGGTGTCAGCTTATGTTATTCTATAGCCCATTGAGCACTTCTAGCAGCCATTAATGGAAAGACGCTACTATAGGGACATATTGATATTAAATATGTTTATAAAGCGATCAAATGTCCTGACGCGTCTTGGCGCTGGCGTCCGTGAACAAAAAACAGATGTATAAGCAGAAATGGTGGTATTAAAAAGCCTGATTTTGTGCAAAAAGCTATGTTTTAATTTGTTTTCTGAACTGCAAGAGGGTGGAGGATGCTTTAATGTACAGAGGGAGTATATTCCACAATTTTATAAATACATCTGAAAGACTTCTCCATTCCCAAGCAGCTCTCCTAATCTTAGATCTAGCAATAGATTTCGTATAGCTGGAGCAGAGGGGTCTTCTAGGAATGTACCAACAAAATACTTTCCTCAAAGAGTAGGACAGTGTAATGAAGTGCTTTGTAGGCCAAACACAGTGCTTTAAAAGCCACTATTTTCTCCACTGAAAGCCAATGAAGCTGCTTGATAGCTTGTGAGACTGATGAATGTTTAAGAATTTTCATCAGCAACCAAGCAACAGCATTCTGGAGTGCCTGTAGATTATTCATGTGTCTTTCTTTTAATACCTGTATAAAGGGCATTATAGTAATCAATCTTAGAAAGCACTAAGGTGGAGATTACTGTTCTTTGTAAATTAAAAGGGATAAACTGTAATATCTTTTTCAATGTTCTTAGAAGGTAGAAGCATGAGGAGGTAGTTTGATTTATCTGATCTGAAAAAGTAAGCTTACTGTCAAAGATAATCCCTAGATTTCTGACATTGAAAACAGGAGAAGGTAGAAGGCCTAGGTCCTGAGACCACCAGGTAGGTTTCCAGAAAGTTGTGTCTTTTCCAAACAGTAGGACCTCTGTTTTTTCTGAATTAAATTTAAGACAGTTGTTTCCCATCCAGCTCACAACTTCACGCATACAAGATCTTAAATGATTGGCAACCTCTAATGGATCTCCCGAGATATGAGCTTGCACTTATTTGTCCACACCTTTAATATAATGCACCCTGCCTCCTGAGCTTAATAGGCCTGACTTAGGGGTGATTGGCATATTTTAAAAATAGAGTGGGGGTGCTAGAGACCCCACTACAAGATAGCTGCACTTGTGTGAGGAACTGCCGGTCAGGCGCAGTAATCCGATAAAAATTCTCCCATATGCAACGACAAAGCCACTACAAAGGTGACGGAGGCATGGCCGACATACGATATGGTCACTTGCACACGTATTTTCCACAGAGGACTGCGAAACCACCAATAAAACTACCCATGCTCAATAAGTGCGCTGCCTAGGCTGAGGCGTCGACTAGGTTGCGGAAAAAGCATACTGAGAGTGGCGGTAGAGAAGCCAAAACGGTGAACTGTGACAGCGAGACGCAGCGAGAACAACTTACCAAGCCTGAATCTGGACATGGCAGCTCATCAGTGCAGGTATTGTGGGCGTACACAGAGCTGAGGGTGGGCGACTGGCTC